>NW_025421290.1:52542163-53771274 GCF_011764305.1 Mustela putorius furo | reverse complement strand
TTTTTAACTTATTATGTATGTTATTATTTTAATTATTCATATAGAGATAAGCTTCAGGTAGGTAGTCCCCTTTCCCCAAACAGTGCTACCCCTATATGTAAACCAGTTTTATTCCCATTCCACCTTTATCTCAGGAAAGTTGGGGTCCTTTAACAAAGATATCAACATAAATCCAGGAAGAATCAAAATAACCATCCTCACCCACACTGAAGAATTTATAACAAATTCTCTCCCAAATTTTTCTTCTGTCAGTGTTTCTGTGTATTTGTTTTTGTCCTAGTAGTATATAATCTTTACTTGGGGATCATTTTAGCTCAATAGTTATTTTCACTTTTCTTTTCTTCTCATTTACATTTGCCCGTCTTTTTGTTTGTCTGTTTCTGTTTGTATACTTTATAAAATCATAACTTTGGGGCCCATTTGGGCCGTGTCTTTTCTTTTCTTTATTCCTTTTTTTTTTCCTGGCTCTCTCTTTCTCTTTATTTTCTTTTTTCTTTTTTTATTAGTGGGCACTCCCTATTGCTCAGAAGCATCCAAAGTGCACCTTGCCTGCACCATGGTTGATATATTCAGCTACACAACCCATTCAGCCATCTCTCACCAAAATGACTAAAATGAGGAATGTCCAACAGAAGAAAAATTCAGAGACGGGCCATCTCTCTCAGAGCTATTGGATATGGACATAGACATTATATCAGAAAGGGAATCCAGGCTAACAATTATCCAGGCAATAGCTAGGTTAGAGAAAGCCTTTAATGACAAAATGGAATTGCTTAGGGCAGAAGTGAAAGCCACCAGGGAAGATGTTAACAATGCTCCCAATGAGTTCCAATCTAATTTAAATTCTCTAAAAGCTAAGGTAACCGAGGTGGAAGATAGAATGTGTGATCTTGAGGACAACAGAGAGAGAAAAAAAATCAGGAGGAACACTGGAACAAACAGCTTAAAAGCAATGAAAACAGAATTAGGGCAATAAATGATGCTATGGAATATTCCAATGCCAGAATTATTGAAGTCCCTGAGGGGGAAGAGAAAGAGACAATACTAGAAGATATAGTTGAACAGATTCTTCATGAAACTTTTCCCAATCTGGTAAATGGAACCATCGTTCATGTTTTAGAAACAGAAAGGGTTCCCCCAAGATCATAGAATCTAGAAAGACCTAAAGACACCTGACTTTGAAAATGATGAATGGTCATTTTAGACAGGGGATCTTGAAAGCAACTAGGGGGAAGAGATTCTTTACGTACAGAAGAAAGCCCATCAGAATAACATCAGACCTGCCCACAGAAACCTGGCAAGCAAGTAAGTGTATCCATTTGTCTGTTGAAGGGCATCTTGGTTCTTTCCAGTTTGGCGACCATGGCCATTGCTGCTATAAACATTCGGGTACAGATGGCCCTCTTTTCATGATATCTGTATCTTTGGGGTAAATACCCAGGAGTGCAATTGCAGGGTCATAGGGAAGTTCTATTTTTAATTTCTTGAGGAATCTCCACACTGTTCTCCAAAGAGGCTGCACCGACTTGCATTCCCAACAACAGTGGAAGAGGGTTCCCCTTTCTCCACATCCCCTCCAACACATGTTGTTTCTTGTCTTGCTAATTTTGGCCATTCTAACTGGTGTAAGGTGATATCTCAATGTGGTTTTAATTTGAATCTCCCTGAAGGCTAGTGATGATGAGCATTTTTTCATGTGTCTGATAGCCATTTGTATGCCTTGATGGAGAAGTGTCTGTTCATATCTTCTGCCCATTTTTTTGATATGATTGCCTGTTTTGTGTGTATTGAGTTTGAGGAATTCTTTATAGATCCTGGATATCAACCTTTTGTCTGTACTGTCATTTGCAAATATCTTCTCCCATTCCATGGGTTGCCTCTTTGCTTTCTAGACTGTTTCCTTTGCTGTGCAGAAGCTTTTGATTTTTGATGAAGTCTCAAAAGTTTATTTTCGCTTTTGTTGCCTTTGCCTTTGGCGACATATCTTGAAAGAAGTTGCTGTGGCTAATATCAAAGTGATTACTGCCTATGTTCTCCTCTAGCATTCTGATGGACTCCTGTCTCATGCTGAGGTCTTTTATCCATTTTGAGTTTATCTTTGTGTACGGTACACCGTACTGTATGGTAGAGTTTCATTCTTCTACTAATAGCTTCCCAGGTTTCCCAGCACCATTTATTGAAGAGACTGTCTTTATTCCACTGTATATTTTTTCCTGCTTTGTCAAAGATTATTTGACCATAGAGTTGAGGGTCCATATCTGGGTTCTCTACTCTGTTCCACTGGTCTATGTGTCTGTTTTTATGCCAGTACCATGCTGTCTTGGTGATCACAGCTTTGTAATAAAGCTTGAAATCAGGTAACATGATGCCCCTACTTTTATTTTTGTTTTTCAACATTTCCTTAGCGATTCGGGGTCGCTTGTGATTCCATACAAATTTTAGGATTATTTGCTTCAGCTCTTTGAAGAATAGGGTGACATTTTGATCAGAATGGCATTAAAATTATAGATTGCTCTAGGCAGTATAGACCTTTTAACAATGTCTATTCTTCTGATCCAAGAGCATGGAATGGTCTTCCATCTTTTTGTGTCTTCAATTTCTTTCATGAGTGTTCTGTCATTCCTCAAGTACAGATCCTTTACCTCTTTGGTTAGATTTATTCCCAGGTCTCTTATGGTTCTTGGTGCTATAGTAAATGGAATCGATTCTCTAATTTCCCTTTCTGTATTTTCATTGTTAGTGTATAAGAAAGCCACTGGGTATTTTCCCCAAAGATACAGATGTTGTGAAAAGAAGGGCCATCTGTACCCCCAATGTTTATAGCAGCAATGGCCACGGCTGCCAAAATGTGGAAAGAACCAACATGCCCTTCAATGGACGAATGGATAAGGAAGATGTGGTCCATATACACTATGGAGTATTATGCCTCCATCAGAAAGGATGAATACCCAACTTTTGTAGCAACATGGACGGGACTGAAAGAGATGATGCTGAGTGAAATAAGTCAAGCAGAGAGAGTCAATTATCATATGGTTTCACTTATTTGTGGACCATAACAAATAGCATGGAGGACATGGGGAGTTAGAGAGGAGAAGGGAGTTGAGGGAAATTGGAAGGGGAGGTGAACCACGAGAGACTATGGACTCTGAAAAACAACCTGAGGGGTTTGAAGTGGCGGGGGGGTGGGAGGTTGGGGTACCAGGTGGTGGTTATTATAGAGGGTGCGGATTGCATGGAGCACTGGGTGTGGTGAAAAAATAATGAATATTGTTATGCTGAAAACAAATAAATTTAATTAAAAAAATAAAATAAATAATGAATACTGTTATGCTAAAAATAAAAAATAAATTAAAAAAAGAAAATCATAAGGAAGATAAAGTAAAAAAAATTATTTATTAAAAAATAAATAAAAAAAGAGTTTAAACACACACAAAAAAAGAATAGTGAGAATGAATTTTTTTTTAAATAGTTGTATCTATGAAATATATAGATTTTAGGGCCGTACTGGAAGCTTAATATATTGTTTTTCCCTGATGTTGTGTTATTACAGTTTTTTTAAAAAAGATTTTATTTATTTATTTGAAAGAGAGAGATCACAAGTAGATGCAGTGGCAGGCAGAGAGGGAGGGGGAAGCAGGCTCCCTGCTGAGCAGAGAGCCCATGGGAGACTCTATCTCATGACCCTGAGATCATGACCTGAGCTGAAGGCAGTGGCTTAACCCACTGAGCCACCCAGGTGCCCCAGAGTATTACAGTTTTATGGGAATCTTGTGGTGGTTGTCCTCCTGTTCTTTTGGTTTGCCTTCTGGGGGAGGGCCCCGCTGCACTGTTTTTCAGTCAGTCTTGCTTCGATTGAGTCATCCTGCCCCTTATGTAGGGGCTGGGCTCTATGGAAAATGGTTCTTTGAGCTTCTGTATTTTGGAGATTTTGTTTTTTGGAGGTTTAGTGGAAAGCAAAATGTATCCAGACCTCTGCTTCAGAGAGAAGCCTCAGTCTGCTCCCCTCTGGGTGATCCAGAACATACAATCCCCCTTGGAAAACTGCATTGAACAGCACAAATTTATGGTGTGGGCGTTGTGGGTCCCCAGACACTGTCTCAGGGGTCACTCAAGGTGCCTGCTTGTCTCTGCACCCCCTGGCCACTAAAACTGTGAGTGATATTGGTCCAGGGAGCCCCTTTTTGGTCGCTGCCTTTACCAAGACTGCTGTATAGGGACCAGGCCCACACCACTCATCCAGGTCATAGAAGGCTGCCGCCACTGAGGGATCCCAACCAGAGATCTCGCCGAGTTCCTTCCGGCATGGTCTAGGAGAATTCAGAGCCTTGGCTGATCCTAGAAACCACTGGAAAACTCTCACACCAAGCTCTCTCATGCATAGGCAGGGAGTGCAGGCAGATCCCAGTTGTGCAGTGTAGGCAGATTACAAAAGGGTGTGGTTCTAGAAAGTTCAGGCTGGCGCCCACACCAGACTCCCTAATGCAGAGGTGGGAATGCACCAGCTGAGCGGTGTGCAAGCAGTGCACAGCCAGGGCCTCAGGGACCAGGAACTGGAGGCTCAGTTGCACTCTCTCTAGCATGGGTGGTCACCAGCAGTGGCCATCCAGGTCCATGGGCTTAGGCCCATGCCCATGACTGTCTGAATCCAAGTTGTCCCTTAAGATCTTTTGCTGTTTTTGAGTGTGTTTAACCAGACTCCAAGTTAATGCTGGTCCTCAACTATAGGGATTGCTTCTGGTGTCACCCTCCTCATTCTATTTATCCTCCAGTATCAGTCTGAGCATTCCCACTCCACTTTACTTCTCCACTGGTGTCTTCTGCCATGTAGATACCCCAAAGTATACAATCCTACACCTCAGGCTGATTTCATGGGTGCTCACAGTGCTTTGGTAGATACTTAGCTCACTTTTGGGAACTGGTAGAAACAGGGTCTCCTACTTCTCTGTCATCTTGCCCTTCCTCCTCTTTTCAATTTTTTTTTTATTTTATTCTTGTGTTTTAGTTTCCCTTTGTTTTTTCAATGGTGGCTTCTGACCACTCTGGATATTGTTAAGTGCTCGCTTCGGCAGCACATATGCTAAAATTGGATATTGTAAAGGTGCATCCTGCTTGGGTCATAGTTGATATTTTTTACTCGATCCATTCACTCAACCACCCATGGACATAATAACTAGGATGAGGAAATCCCAACAACAACAACAAAAAAGAACAACAGGCAACATCCTCTGCCACAGAACTAATGGATTCAGATATAACCAAGACGTCAGGATAGCAATCATGACGTCAATAGCTAGGCTTGAAAAAAAACATTTATGGCAATACAGTATCCCCAAGGACAGAAATGAGATCCAATCAGGCTGAGTTTTTAAAATGTTGTGAATGAAAATACAGCCTAAGCTGGATTCTCTAACAGCCATGGTAAATGAGGCAAAAGAATAATTAGTGACCTACAAGATAAGCTGAGACAGAAGAAAGAAACTGAACAAGACAGGGGTAGGCAGTTAGTGGCACATGAAATTAGACTTAGGGAGAACAATGCCATGAAAGGCTCAAAGTCAGAATTACTGGGATCCCCAAGGGGATGGAGAGACAGAAAAGACTGGAAGGTATATTTGACCAAGATACAGATGAGAACCTCCCTAATCTGGAGAAGGAAACAAATATTTGAAACCAATAAGCACAGAGGACCCCTACAAAAATCAACAAAAATAGATCAACACCCTGACATGAAATTGTGAAACATGTAAATCATAGAGCCAGGGAAGATATCCTTAGAGCAGAAAGGGGGAAGAGTTTTCTTACATACAGAGGGAGTAACATCAGAATAAATCAAACTATCCACAGAAACCAGACAAGCTAAAGGGGATGGTAGGATAGATTCGAGGTGTAAATAGAAAGAACATGCAGCCAAGAATACTTTATTCTGCCAGCTTGTCATTCAGAATGGATGCAGAGATACAGCTTTCAGGGAAGGCAGAAACTGAACGACTATGTGACCAAGACAGACCTGCAAGAAATATTAAATGGGATTCTGTAAGGCACAAAAAAGTGGAAGACCATTCCATGTTTGTAGATCGGAAGAATAAACATTGTTAAAATGTCAAAATTTTGACAATCGATATTTTCCATGCCATTCTGATCAAAATTCCACTGGCATTTTTCAAAGGGGTGGAGCAAACAATCCTAAATTTTAAAATCAGAAGGAACACTAAATTGTTAAGGAAATGTTGAAAAAGAAAAACAAAACTGGGGGCATCACGTTGCCTGATTTCAAGCTTTACTACAAAGCTGTGATCACCAAGACAGCATCGTACCACAAAAAACAGTAACATAGACCAGTGGAACAGAGTAGAGATCCCAAATATGGACCCTCAACTTTACGGTCAACTAATCATTGACAAAGCAGGAAAAAAGTCTCTTCAATAAAAGTTGCTAGGAAAATTGGACAGCTATATGTAGAAATGAAACTCGATGACTCTCTTACACCATACACAAAGATAAACTCGAAATGGATAAAAGACCTCAGTGAGAGGCAGGAATCCATCAGAACATAGAGGAGAACATAACAGGGACCTCTTCAATATTGGCCACAGCAACTTGTTTCAAGATATGTCTCCCAACAGTGTGGAGATTCCTCAAGAAATTAAAAATACAACTTCCCTATGACCCTGCAATTGCACTACTGGGTATTTACCCCCAAAGATACAGATGTAGTGAAAAGAAGGGTCATTTGTACCCCAATGTTTATAGCAGCAATGGCCACAGTCGCCAAACTGTGAAAAGAACCCAGATGCCCTTCAGCAGATGAATGGATAAGGAAGATGTGGTCCATATACACTATGGAGTATTATGCCTCCATCAGAAAGGATGAATACCTAACATTTGTAGCAACATGGGCAGGTCTGGAAAAGATTATGCTGAGTGAAATACGACAAGCAGAGAGAGTCAATTATCATATGGTTTCACTAATTTGTGTGGCATAACAAATAACACAGAGGACATGGGAAGATGGAGAGGGGAAGGGAGTTGAGGGAAATTGGAGGGGGCGATGAACCATGAGAGACTCTGGACTCTGAAAAACAACCTGAGGGATTTGAAGGGGTGGGGGTTGGAGGTTGGGGTACCAGGTGGTGGGTATTAGGGGGGGCACGGAAGCCATGGAGCACTGGGTGTGATGCAAAAATAATGAGTACTGTTATGCTGAAAATAAATAAAAAATAAATTAAAACACACACACACACACACACACACACACCAAAAAAAAAAAAAAACAAACAAACACAAAACAAACAAACAAACAAAAAAACACATTGAGATACCATCTTACACCAGTTAGAATGGCCAAAATTAGCAAGACAGGAAACAACATGTGTTGGAGGGGATGTGGAGAAAGGGGAACCCTCTTCCACTGTTGGTGGGAATGCAAGCTGGTGCAGCCTCTTTGGAGAATAGTGTGGAGATTCCTCAAGAAATTAAAAATAGAGCTTCCATATGACCCTGCAATTGCACTACTGGGTATTTACCCAAAGGTACAGATGTAGTCAAAAGAAGGGCCATCTGTATCCCAATGTTTATAGCAACAATGGCTATGGTCGCCAAACTGTGGAAAGAACAATGGCTATGGTCGCCAAACTGTGGAAAGAACCATGGATAAGGAAGATGTGGTCCATATACACTATGGAGTATTATGCCTCCATCAGAAAGGATGAATACCCAACTTTTGTAGCAACATGAACAGGACTGGAAGAGATTATGCTGAGTGAAATAAATCAAGCAGAGAGAGTCAATTATCATATGGTTTCACTTATTTGTGGAGCATAACAAATAGCATGGAGGACAAGGGGAAATGGACAGGAGAAGGGAGTTGAGGGAAATTGGAAAGGGAGGTGAACTATGAGAGATTATAGACTCTGAGAAAACAATCTGAGGGTTTTGAAGGGGCAGGGGGAGGGAGGTTGGGGGAATCAGGTGGTGGGTATTATAGAGGGCATGGATTGCATGGAGCACTGGGTGTGGTAAAAAAAAATAATGAATACTGTTATGCTGAAAATAAATTAATTGTAAAAAAAATTTAAAAAAATTAAACATAAATTAAATAAAATAAATAATTTGTAAAAACTAAAATAAAATCTCTGGGAAAAAAGTGGGGGAAGATTCTGCAAATGAAAAGAAACTACAAAAGTATTATGGACCAGAAAAAAACAGAAAGCCTATAGAAACAGGGACCTTACGGTCATACAAAAGCAGTAATTTCATATCTTACAAAAGTTCCTCTCAACATGAACCAAATGAATACTCTCATTTAGAGACACAGGGTTTCAGATTCAGTAAAAAGCAAGACCCATGCATATGCTGTCTACAAGAGACTCATTTTGATCCTAACGATACCTCCTGATTGAAGGTAAGGGGATATAGAATCATTTATGCCAACAGAACTGAATAAAAAAAAAAAAAAGACAGGGTAGTAATTCTCATATCAGACAAATTTGACTTTAAGCCAAAGGCTATACTGAGATGTAGAGGGACACTATATCACACTTGAAGGATCTATCAAACTATAGAACTATTATGAAAGAAATTAAGGAAGACCCAAAGGGATGCAAAAAAAACTCTCCATGCTTATAGATTGGAATAATAGACATCATCAAAATGTCTGTGCTGCTGAGCGCAATTTACACTTTGAATATCATCTGTATCAAAATGCCATTGACAACTTTCACAGCACTGGAACAAACAATCCTACAATTAGATGGAGCCCAAAAAAAGACATCAAATCACCAGGGAAATGTTGAAAAACAAAACCAAAGCTGGGGGCCATCACAATGCCTGATTTCAAGTTCTATTACCAAGTCTTAGTCATCAAGAAAGTATGGTATTGGTGCAAAAACAAACAACACCTAGGTCAATGGAACAGAATGGAGACCCCAGAAATGGACCCTCAATTCTATGGTCAAACTAATCCTTGACAAATCACAAAAGAACCTTCAATGGAAAAAAAGACAGTTTTCCATAAATGGTTTGGATGGAAAATGGGACAACCACATGTAGAAGAATGAAAACTGGACCATTCCCTTACACTATACACAAACATAAACTCCAAATGGATGAAGGACCTCAATGTGAGACAGAAGTCAATCAAAAATGCTAGAGAACACAGGTAGTAATCTCTTTGCACTGACCATAGCATCTTCTTTCAAGACACCTCTCTAAGGCAAGGGAAAGAAAAGCAAAAAAAATTAACTTTGGGACTTCATCAAGATAAAAAGCTTTTGCACAACAAAGTATACAGTCAACAAAACTAAGAGAGAGTCCGCAGAATGTGAGAAGATATTTGACATTACAGAAAAAGGGCTGGTATCCATGACCTATAAAGAACTTATCAAAATCAACACCCCACCAAAAAAAGCAGTTAATCCAGTCAAGAAATGGGGCAGAAAACAAGTACAGACACTTCTCCAAAGAAGACATAGAAATGGTTAATAGACACAAGAGAAAATGTTCAACATCACTAGCCCTCAAAGAAATGGAAATCAATACCACAATGAGATATCACGTTTTATCTGTTAGAATGGCCAAAATATATAAGACAGGAAACAAAGAATATTGGTAAGGATGTGGAGAAAGGGGAACCCTCTCATGCTGTTGGTAGGAATCCAAGCTGGTATGGCCACTCTGGAATACAGTATGGAGTTTCCTCAAGTACGTAAAAATACTCTGAAAAACAATCTGAGGGTTTTGAAGGGGCAGGGAGTGGGAGGTCAGGGTACCAAGTGGTGGGTATTATAGAGGGCATGGATTGCATGGAGCACTGGGTGTGGTGCAAAAATAATGAATACTGTTATGCTGAAAATAAATTAAAAATAAATTTAAAAAAACAGAGCTACCTTTCAACCCAATTGCACTACTGAGTATTTATCTCTAAGATACATTTGTAGTGAAAAGAAGGGGCACCTGCACTCCAATGTTCATAGCAGCAATAGCCACAATAGCCAAACTGTGGAAGGAGCTGAGATACCCTTCCACAGATGAATGGATAAAAAAGATGTGGTCCGTATACACAATGGAATATTATTCAGCCAACAGAAAGGATGAATACTTACCATTTACATCGATAGAACTGGATGGTATCAGGCAAAGTGAAATAAGTCAATCAGAGAAAAACAATCATCATATGGTTTCACTCATATGTTGAATAGAAGAGACAGAGCAGAGGATCCTAAAGGATAGGAGAAAAAACTGAAAGGGAAGAAATCAGAGAGAGAGAAAAGTGTTTTCAGAGGAAACTCTTACCTCTGGGAAACAAAGTGAGGGTTACAGAGGGAGTGGGTGGAAGTATGGGGAAGTATGGGGAAGCTGGGTGGTGATTAAGGAGGACATGTGTTTTAATAAGCATTGAGTGTTATATGCAACTAATGAGTCATTGAACATTGTGTCAAAAACTAATGATGTACCATGAGTTGAATAACTGAACATAATTATAGAAAAGTCCTTGTTTCCTTATTGATCTTTGTTTAGATGATCTGTCCATTGCTGTGAGTGGGGTGTTAAATATCATACTATTATTGTACTATTATCAATGTGCTTCTGCATTTTTTTAATTTTACTTTTTTTCAGCGTAACAGTATTCATTGTTTTTGCACCACACCCAGTGCTCCTTGCAATCCGTGCCCTCTCCAATACCCACCACTTGGTTCCCCCAACCTCCCACCCCTCCACCCCTTCAAAACCCTCAGATTGTTTTTCAGAGTCCATAGTCTCTCATGGCTCACCTCCCCTCCCAATTTCCCTCATTTTGATATTAATTATTTATATACTTGACTGCTACCAGGTTAGGGGCATAATATCTACAATTTTTAGAAATTCTTATTGACTAAACACTTTTATTATGATATAGTGCACTTCTTCATCTCTTATTATTATCATTGAATTAAACATTGTTTGTCTGATATAAGCATGGCTACCCTGCTTTCTTTTGATGTCCACTGGCATAATCAATAATTCTCCATCCCCTTACAAACAGAAGGCATCTTTGGTTCTAAAATTAGTCTCTTGTAAGCAGGAAATGATGGGGCTTGTCCCATAAGATCTGGAACCTGACAGGGATGTCCACTCTCACTACTTCAAGGCAGTACTGGAAGACTAGCCTCAGCAATCAGAAAACAAAAAGAAATAAAAGGCATCCAAACTGGAAAAGTAGAAGTCAAACTTTCATGCTTCACAAATGACATGAAACTCAATATAGAAATGCCAAAAATTTCTGGAAAAAATTTGCTAGAACTGATGCAGCAATTCAGCAAAGTGACAGGATATACAATCAATGACCAGAAATCAACTGCATTTTTATACACTAACAATGAGGCAGAAGAAGGATAATCAAGCAATTGATCCCCTTGATGATTGGGCAAAAAAAAAAAAAAAAAAAACAAAAACACACACACACACACACAAAACAACAAAACAAAAAAACAAAAAAAAACACACCTAGGTATAGAACAAATCAACGAAACTAGGAGCTGGTTCTTTGAAAGAATTAATAAAATTGATAAACCCCTGGCCCGACTTATCAAAAAGAAAAGAGAAAGGACCCAAATAAATAAAATCATGAATGAAAGAGGAGAGATCACAACTAACACCAAAGAAATACAAACTATTATAAGAACATACTATGAGCAACTCTACGGCAATAAATTTGACAATCTGGAAGAAATGGATGCATTCCTAGAAACATATAAACTACCACAACTGAACCAGGAAGAAATAGAAAGCCTGAACAGACCCATAACCAGTAAGGAGATTGAAACAGTCATTAAAAATCTCCAAACAAACAAAAGCCCAGGGCCAGACGGCTTCCCGGGGGAATTCTACCAAACATTTAAAGAAGAACTAATTCCTATTCTCCTGAAACTGTTCCAAAAAATAGAAATGGAAGGAAAACTTCCAAACTCATTTTATGAGGCCAGCATCACCTTGATCCCAAAACCAGACAAGGATCCCACCAAAAAAGAGAGCTATAGACCAATATCCTTGATGAACACAGATGCGAAAATACTCACCAAAATACTAGCCAATAGGATTCAACAGTACATTAAAAAGATTATTCACCACGACCAAGTGGGATTTATTCCAGGGCTGCAAGGTTGGTTCAACATCCGCAAATCAGTCAATGTGATACAACACATCAATAAAAGAAAGAACAAGAACCATATGATACTCTCAATAGATGCTGAAAAAGCATTTGACAAAGTACAACATCCCTTCCTGATCAAAACTCTTCAAAGTGTAGGGATAGAGGGCACATACCTCAATATCATCAAAGCCATCTATGAAAAACCCACCGCAAATATCATTCTCAATGGAGAAAAACTGAAAGCTTTTCCGCTAAGGTCAGGAACACGGCAGGGATGTCCATTATCACCACTGCTATTCAACATCGTACTAGAGGTCCTAGCCTCAGCAATCAGACAACAAAAGGAAATTAAAGGCATCCAAATCGGCAAAGAAGAAGTCAAATTATCACTCTTCGCAGATGATATGATACTATATGTGGAAAACCCAAAAGAATGCACTCCAAAACTGCTAGAACTTATACAGGAATTCAGTAAAGTGTCAGGATATAAAATCAATGCACAGAAATCAGTTGCATTTCTCTACACCAACAGCAAGACAGAAGAAAGAGATATTAAGGAGTCAATCCCATTTACAATTGCATCCAAAACCATAAGATACCTAGGAATAAACCTAACCAAAGAGACACAGAATCTATACTCAGAAAACTATAAAGTACTCATGAAAGAAATTGAGGAAGACACAAAGAAATGGAAAAAAAAATTTCCATGCTCCTGGATTGGAAGAATAAATATTGTGAAAATGTCTATGCTACCTAAAGCAATCTACACATTTAATGCAATTCCTATCAAAGTACCATCCATCTTTTTCAAAGAAATGGAACAAATAATTCTAAAATTTTATATGGAACCAGAAAAGACCTCGAATAGCCAAAGGGATATTGAAAAAGAAAGCCAACGTTGGTGGCATCACAATTCCGGACTTCAAGCTCTATTACAAAGCTGTCATCATCAAGACAGCATGGTACTGGCACAAAAACAGACACATAGATCAATGGAACAGAATAGAGAGCCCAGAAATAGACCCTCAAATCTATGGTCAACTAATCTTCGACAAAGCAGGAAAGAATGTCCAATGGAAAAAAAGACAGCCTTTTCAATAAATGGTGCTGGGAAAATTGGACAGCCACATGCAGAAAAATGAAATTGGACCATTTCCTTACACCACACACAAAAATAGACTCAAAATGGATGAAGGACCTCAATGTACGAAAGGAATCCATCAAAATCCTTGAGGAGAACACGGGCAGCAAACCTCTTCGACCTCTGCCGCAGCAACATCTTCCTAGGAACAACGCAAAAGGCAAGGGAAGCAAGGGAAAAAAAAAAAATGAACTACTGGGATTTCATCAAGATCAAAAGCTTTTGCACAGCAAAGGAAACAGTTAACAAAATCAAAAGACAACTGACAGAATGGGAGAAGATATTTGCAAACGACATATCAGATAAAGGACTAGTGTCCAGAATCTATAAAGAACTTAGCAAACTCAACACCCAAAGAACAAATAATCCAATCAAGAATTGGGCAGAAGACATGAACAGACATTTCTGCAAAGAAGACATCCAGATGGCCAACAGACACATGAAAAAGTGCTCCATATCACTCGGCATCAGGGAAATACAAATCAAAACCACAATGAGATATCACCTCACACCAGTCAGAATGGCTAAAATCAACAAGTCAGGAAATGACAGATGCTGGCGAGGATGCGGAGAAAGGGGAACCCTCCTACACTGTTGGTGGGAATGCAAGCTGGTGCAGCCACTCTGGAAAACAGCATGGAGGTTCCTCAAAATGTTGAAAATAGAACTGCCCTATGACCCAGCAATTGCACTATTGGGTATTTACCCTAAAGATACAAATGTAGTGATCCAAAGGGACACATGCACCCGAATGTTTATAGCAGCAATGTCCACAATAGCCAAACTATGGAAAGAACCTAGATGTCCATCAACAGATGAATGGATCAAGAAGATGTGGTATATATACACAATGGAATACTATGCAGCCATCAAAAGAAATGAAATCTTGCCATTTGCAACAACATGGATGGAACTAGAGCGTATCATGCTTAGCGAAATAAGTCAAGCAGAGAAAGACAACTATCATATGATCTCCCTGATATGAGGAAGTGGTGATGCAACATGGAGGCTTAAGTGGGTAGAAGAATAAATGAAACAAGATGGGATTGGGAGGGAGACAAACCATAAGTGACTCTTAATCTCACAAAACAAACTGAGGGTTGCCGGGGGGAGGGGGTTTGGGAGAAGGGGGTGGGATTATGGACATTGGGGAGGGTATGTGATTTGGTGAGTGCTGTGAAGTGTGTAAACCTGGTGATTCACAGACCTGTACCCCTGGGGATAAAAATATATGTTTATAAAAATAAAAAAAAAATTAAAAAAAAAAAAAAAAACACCTAGGAATAAACCTAAACAAAGAGGTAAAATATCTGTACTCTAGCAACTACTGAACACATATGAAAGAAATTGAGAAAGACATAAAGAAATGGGAAAAACTTCCATGTTTTTCCATTTTCAATAAAGCAGGAAAAAATATCCAGTGGAAAACAGACCCTTCAGTAGATGGTTTGGGAAAGCTTGACAGCAACATGCAGAAGAATGAAACTGAACCATTCTCTTACACCATACCCAAAAATGAACTCAAAATGGATGAAAAGCCAAAATGGGAGTCAAGAATTCATCAAAATCTTAGAGCAGGATGCAGGCAGCAACCACTTTGATCTCAGCCCAAGGAAATTCTTGACAGTCACATTTCCAAAGGCAAGACAAACAAAGGAACAATGAACGATTTGACTTAATCAAGATAAAAAGCTGCCCAGCAATGGAAACAGTCTACAAAGCTAAAAGGCAACCTCAGAGTGAGAGAAGATATTTGTAAATGCCTTATAAATAAAGGGTTAGTATCCAAGTTCTATAAAGTACTTAAACTCAGGGTGTCTGGATGGCTCAGTGGTTTAAATCCTCTACCTTCAGTTCAGGTCATGATCCCAGGGATCTGGGATTGAGCCTCGCATCTGGCTCTCTGCTCCACAGGAAGTCTGCTTCCTCTTCTCTCTGCCTACCTCGTGGCCTACTTGTGATCTTTGTATGTCAAATAAATAAATAAAATCTTAAAAAAAAATACAGAACTTAAACTCAACACCTTAAAACACCCAAATAATCCAGACAGGAAATGGGTAGAATACACAAATGGATATTTCTCCACAGAAGACAGATAAATGGTTAACAGATGCAAGAAAAACTGTTCAATATCACTTGGCATCAGGTAAAAAATAGAAAAACAATGAGATACCACCTCACCCTAGTCAGAACAGCTAAAAAAAATTGAGTCAGGAAACATTGGTTGGCAGGGATGCGAAAAAAGGGTAAACCCTTTTGCACTGTTGCTGGGAATGCAAGCTGGTACAGCTACTCTGGAAAACAGTATGGAGTTTCCTCAAGATGTTAAAAATAGGTTTACTACAACCCCAGCAATTCCACTACTAGGTATTTACCCCATAGTACAGATGTAGTGAAAATAAGGGACACATGCACCCCAATGTTCACAGCAGCAATGTCTACAATAGCCAAACTGTGTCAGGAGCTCAGATGTCCTTCAGCAGATGAATGGATAAAGATGCGGTTCATATATACAGGGAATATTGCTCGGCCTCCAGAAAGGATGAATACCTAACATTTGCATCAACATTGATGGAACTGAAGGGTATTATCCTAAGTGAAATGAGTCAGGCAGAGAAAGATAATTATCACATGGTTTCACTCATGTGGAATAAGGAATAGTGCAAAGGACAATAGGGGAAGGGAGGGAAAAACTGAATGGGAAGCAATCAGAGAGCGAGACAATCCATAAGAGACTCTGGACACAGAGTAACATGTTGAGGGTTCAGAAGGGAAGGAGATGGGGAGATGGGGTAAGAAGGTCATGGATATTAAGGAGGGGACATGATCTAATGAACACTGGGGGTTAATGCAACTCATTAATTACTGAACACTCCAACGATGTAAAAAAAAAAAAAAAACAACTAATGATGTACTGTATGTTAGACAACTGAACTTAATAAAAGAAGGATTAATACCTAAAAGCTACAAAGAACTTAACAAACTCAACACCCAAAAATCAATTAATCCAGTGAAGAAATGGGGAGAACACAAGAACAAACATTTCTCCAAAGAGGACATACAAATGGCCAATAGTCAAATGAAAAAATCCTCCACATCATTCAGCATCAGGGAAATACAAATCAAAAATACAATATGATATGACAACACACAGGTGAGAATGGCTACAATGACAAGACAGGAAACAACAAATGTTGGCAAGGATGCAGTAAAAGGGGAACCCTCTTGCATTATTGGTGGGGAATTCGACCTGGTGCAGCCACTCTGGAAACAATATGTCAGTGCACATCCCAGAGCTCAGGACACCCTGGGAAGTAAGACCATGGAATGACAGGTAGTGTCTCTGGAGGAGAGGAGGAATATGGTTACTTGGGAACCTCAGGGCCCTCTGAGCATGAGTCCCAGCCACAGATTCAGGTGCAGACAGAAGCTGGGAAGTGACAGGTTCCTGTAGGGCTCTGCAGTGTCCATTGCTGGGAACAAACCCATGCTTAGGGCTCCTCTATATTCCTGCCTCTGAGTCACAATTTCCCTTATAACCTCACACTCTGGAGAAATGGTTCAGGTATTCCTGAACCTTCATGATTCAGTCATCACAAGATGCTAAATAATACCAATAATCTTATTTATGTCCTCTCCATTTAAAGATGTGGTCCTGCTTATGTAATGATTTAGGTTTCAAAGGAATATTGCATGGGCTGTTATAGGGGAAGATCTGCTCCAGAGCTTAGACAAAATTACACATCATTCAATATCTACAAAGAGGCATCACCACCCTAAGTGGAAACTCTGCTTATTCATTAAAAATACTAACACATACCCTTACTTGGTGAAAATATTCTTTCACCATGAAAATATGGTTTTAAAAACATTGAAAATTATGGACATTCCATTTGATGTATCTGTAATGACACGGTACCTCTCTAGTGTCTTTTAAAATGCTATAACCTTATCTAAGTATCCATCTGGCACCTATCTGTACTATGGGCATCTGATCTCTATTTGAAGTCTACTCATCTATCTCAGCATTTATCTTCTTGCTGCAGGTCTTTCAGGAATATGAACATAACCTGCAAAATCTCTTATTAGACCTCTAATTTTTAGATCCTAATAATCTCCGGGTCATTAACACCATTTCCTTCACGGTAGTATTTGAGTGTCATTAACTCCATGCCTGAATTAATGATCATCTCTGTGCTGCATAAGAGCAAAGTTACCCACTTTTCTTTAAATCAAGATCCTCCTCCTCCCAGAGGTAACAGTCCCCTGTGTGAGGTGGATTTCTCAGGACCAGGGAGGCACCCTCTCAGCATAGGAACTGTAACTGCAAAACACAGAGTAGGTGCCTTGTATTGGTGTCCATGCACTTGAGGACAGAGATATCACTTACACGTTTTGCAGACATCTTGGCAGACAAAGCCCATCAGCAGAGACCATTGGGATCAAAGGTCCCCAGATGCACCCATGCTGTGCAGGTAGTTGTTCGTTTGGAGAGCTATAGCTACAAAGTGTGGATCCCATTTAGTATCCTTTTGAAAATAGTTTAGGTTAAAATGAATTTTGAATCACTCATTTATTCAACATTTATTCTTATACTCAAAAAGTGAGGCCATCTATTGACCTGATTCCAACAGAGCTCATAGACCCAGGGCTCACCCATCCCAGACCAACATACCTTGTGAATTCAACAAGGAGATACCCACAGGTGGTCCTGGAAGGTCCAGAGGAGCCTGACTCTGTCCCTGTTGACTTCCAAGGGCAAGCTCCCTCCCAAACATGAAAACTTCTCAACCTCTAGGGTAAAATTCACTCTCAGGTGTGGGAGTTCCCAGCTCTCTTTTCAGACAGGGTGAGGTCTCTGGGGAAGAAAGAGCTGTGGTCTGGAGGAAAACAAGTCTCTAGGTCCTTCTCTGTGGCTGGTGACAGCTCCTCAAGTAGATGGTCCAGATGTCAGACATGGGACCATTGGGATGGTTGTGAGTGTCATGAGTGACGGGGCCTTGTGCCCAGGTGTCCTGTCCCAGGTGCTGCTTCAGGATTCAGGCTCATGACTGGTGAGGGGATCACAGACCCTGAACCTCACCAATGTTGTCTCTGGATGCTTTTTGTCATGCAGTAATTTCTGGTGGAAATGAATCCACCAACCCCAAGTGACTGGGGGCAGTGAATTGGTTTATAAATCATAGGTAAAGCACACATGACAGCGCATCCAACAAGAGCTGCATGTCCTTCTCCAGAGTCACATCCAAGAACGAGTTCTTGCAGCTGACTGATCTCAGTGCCATCAAGGTCCTGGCCATGTGTTTCTGGTAGAGACATAGTTAGGGAATGTCAGTGTGAGCCCAGACACAAACCTCCCTTCAGGAACACAGGAGAGGCTGGGCTACAGGAACAGTCAGGACAGCAGGGAGCGCTCCTGTCACCAGCGGGGGGCGCTTGGGTCACTAGGGGGAACTCAGGACACCAGGGGGTGTTCAGGCCCACCAAATACAGGGTGGGTCTAGCTACAGGTGAATTGTTTTCCTTCTCAGCTATAATAATACATACTGGGCTTGGGAGTCTGGATTTATACAGGTTCTGACATTTTATTAGTATTGTATGTTATAATCATTGAGTTTCAAGGTGAAATAATTTTTACACTAAAATATATATTATATCTTCTTTGGAAATAAAAGATGAAAAATATATATTCTAAAGAAATAATAATGTGCAGCTATTTCCTCTTATCCTTTCAGATTTTATGAATATTTATTGATATTTCTAACTACAAAGCACTTGGATTTTAATATATAATTGTAAATAAATGCATAGTTTAAAAATCTAAGGTAATCTATTTATTAAATATTTTAATTAGGTATTATTATTAAGTATTTTAATACTATTTAATGTTTTTAAACACTCATTAAATATTTCAATGAAATATTCTATAAATAGTTCCTAAATAATAAGATTGAATGATGGACAAAGTATCAGTATTTGGGATTATCCATAACTGACTTCAATATTTCCATATACTATACCTGAATTAATTTTTAATTTTTTTTCACTTCAAATGTACTCATTCATTAGACTGTTCCTTTGACAAAACCATTATTGTTCTGTGTTTTGAAAAGATGACATAATCCTGAATGCTCATCTGCACTCTTGCTTCTGTAAGGCTCTAAGAATAGCCCCCAGGATGAATGGAAGCAGGTTTCTCCCAACAGTGTCCAAGGACCAGGGGTCTCTCCCTTCTTAGATCTGGTGATTTCTTCATCATCTCTTCACTTCTCATTATCCTCACCCAGCTCTTGTCCCAAACACACAGCATGACACTTCATTCATAGAACTTTGATTGTTAGGCCTTCATATGTCTGACATAGTTTGGCAGTTACAGTTAACCACAAGACATACTAGAATCTCCATGTATTAGTCATAGTTCTCCTGAGGAACAGAAAACATAGCTCACTGGCATAGATCACTGGGGAGGCTGAGAAGTCCCATGATCTACTACCACAAGGTGGAGACCCAGGATGGCCAGTGATGTAAATCTCATCAAATTCTCAGTGGGGTCTAGCAGAGAACCTGGGGACCTGAAGGTGTAACTGCATCCAAGGGCATGGGGTGACCGGTGTCCCTGCTCAAGCATGCACACGGGAAGTAAACATGGAATTCCTCCTCCCACAGCCTTTTATTCTACTTAGAACTGTAATGGTTTGGATGATGCCCACGTCCATAGAGGCCATGGATTCAAACGCCAATCTCTTCTAGAAACAACATCACAGACACCCAGAGAAACAATGTTCAGTCCTCTCACCCATGTCCTAGTCACTTTCATACATTAAGTTAACCATCAACCATCAATGTCCCATAAACTGGGCCTCCATACTCATTGCCTTAATCACACTCATTCTGCAAAAAAAGAAAATAACACAGTCACAATTTCACAACATATTATACAAATATCCTGCATACAAAAATTTTAAAAAAGAAAAAAGAAAAAGAAAAAACCACTCCAAACCCTCGCCCAGAAGAGGAAGTGAAGAACTTCAGTGGTGTTTTCTCTTCTCATTGATATCCTTCAGTTGAAATATTATGATGGAAAGTTAAAAATTCTTCTTTTTAAATATATTTGACAGACAGATCACAGGTAGGCAGAGAGACAAGCAGAGAGAGGAGGAAGCAGGCTCCCTGCTGAGCAGACAGCCCAATGCGGAACTCGATCCCAGGACCCCAGGATCATGACCTGAGCTGAATGCAGAGGCTTTAACCCACTGAATGACCCAGGCACCCCAAAAGTTAAGAATTCTTAAATAAAATGATATAAAGACAATGCATCTTATGTTACATGGCAAATAAAAAAGACAGGGAACAAAACAAAGACATACACATATTCACTTTAAAAAATAAGGAGGTCATGAGCATGATAACTAAGATCATTTCTGTAACTGGAAATAAATGAAAACTAGGATATAGAGCCGCTTTCATACTCTACCAATGATGTATTCTCCCTGTTGTCAGTCAAATCTTCAAGCTGTGCCAGACCATTACCTGACAGGATGACCAACATCTTCAAAACTAAACTAAATTTTTTTTTAAAAAGAAATTTAAAAAATAGAAATGCAAAAAGAAAACACAGATTTAGGTATAAAAAAGTTCAGGTTAGAAGATTATTATGGAATTTGATGTACTGGACATCTCACTGTGATGGTAAATAGGTTAAAAAAGTATCTATATAGTAATAAAAAAATTACCTAAAAAAAGAAATGAGCCAGAATTGTGGGAACGAATTAATAATAAAAATTGTCTTATGAAGTACTGGTGGTTGTTCTCTTGTCTTTTTTTTTTTTTTCCTTTCCTGGTTGGTTTACTGGGGTAGGGGTCTGCCACCTGGGTTTTCAGTCAATGGTGTTCTCTGATTTAAGTCCTCCCGCCCCCCTCAAGGGGGAGGGCTCTGAGGAAACTGTTTTTTTCAGGCTTTTGTTCCCTGGAGGTTTTTATATTTGTTCACTTTTGTTTTTCTCTCTTGCCTTGACTGCTTTTGATGGTTTTTGTAGGTTTAGAGGAAAGCAAACTGCACCCTGACCTCCCTCTCAGAGAGAAGCCTCAGTCTGGCTGCAGAGCCCAAATAAATCTCCCCTTGGCCACTAGCAGAGCAGGTTCCCAGTTGAGGTCCCTGGGGACTCCAGATTTTTTGCCTGTACCCAAAACCAGGGCAGCGGCAGCTGTCTGGGCAGCTCCGATGCCAGAGAGGTTCCAAGCAGCGATGGCACACTGAGATTTTCCCGCTGGCCCAGGCTGGGAGTGCCTGGTTTTTCCAGGTCCAAGAGCCCCGGGCTGGCGCCTGTGCGCACCTCTCTCAGGGAAGACCGCGGGGCGCGACTCAGACTCTGAAGCCAAGGCAGGGCACTCGCGTGGGGACTGCAAAAAGGCTGTGCTTCTGTTGGATGGTGAGGGTTCAGGCCCTCACTGGAGCCTGGGACCAAGCACTCTCAGGCGTGCTGGTGGTTCAGGGACCAAGACCTGGTTTCTCTGCTGCACTCTCTCTGGCTCTGTGCCAGGGGTGGCTATCCTGGGTCTGGGGACTTAAGCCCCTGTCCCTAACACCCCGATTCCCAGAATTTCCCCTGGTGATCCTTTGCTCTTTTTGAGTGCTTTCTACCAGAGTCCTGAGTTAATGCTGGTCCCCAGACGCAGGGCACTCTCATATTGGGATATTACTTTCCAATGGGTCACCTCTGGTGGCTCCCTCCCCCTTTTGTTTATCTTCAGATATCAGTCCGACTTTCCCACTCTGCTTTACCTGCCCACTGGCATCTTCTGCTCCGGTAGAGATCCAGATGTGTATATTTCTGATCTCAGGCTGATTTCGTGGGTGATCAGAGTTCTTTGGAAGGTAATCAGCTCACTTTAGGGTACAGGTTGAAAGGGCGCCTCCTCCTACTTTCCCAACATCTTGTCTCCCCCCTTAATTTCTTTTTTTTTAAGATTTTTATTATTCATCAGATAGAGATCACAAGATGCAGAGGGAGAGGGAGAATCATGTGGAGCTCAGTCCCAGGACCCTAGGATCATAACCTGAGCCTAAGGCAGAGGCTTTAACCCACTGAGCCACCCAGGCACTCCTCCCTAGTTACTATTTTAAAAGCTAATTTATGTTGAACAAGAGACATTGAGTGTGTGACTGGATATAAGTGAGAGAAACAGTGGAGATCTCGTGTCTGCCGGTGTCCATGTGAAGTGCGGCTGGTAGAGTCTGGGGGAGAGGAGACCTTGTGAAATCCTTGGAGTCCCTAAAACTTTCTTGTGCAACCTGTGGCTTCACCTTCAGTATTTACAGGATGAGCTGGGTCTGCCAAGCTCCAAGGAAAGGGCTGCATGGGTCTAATATATTAGCTTTGTTGAAATAGCATAAATTGGAGAACCTGGAGATTTGAAAGAGTAATTGTCTCCAAAGGCAGAAGGACAGGACTGTTCCTGTTCCAGATCAACCATGTTCCAGATCAAGCATACAGGAAAGAGAATGAGGGAGTTCCTCCCTCTGCATTTCATTCCGTTCAGAACCTTAGTGGATTGGATAGTGCCCACTGGCCCAGAGACCATGGCTGCAAATACCAGTTTCTTCTGGAACAGCATTATAGGCACCCACAGAAGCAATGTTTAATCTGGGCACCCATAACCCAATCACTTTGACACATAGACTTCACTATCACACATCAACCTTCTATAAATGTGGGCATCAGTATGCATCTTCTTAAATCAAACTCATTCTGAATATAGAGAAACATACATGGTCATAATTTCACCTTATATGAAATAAGTATCCTGCATATAAACCAAAACGTGAAACCATATGATAATTGACTCTCTCTGCTTAACTTATTTCACTCAGAGAGGAGAAGGGAGTTGGGGGAAATTGGAAAGGGAGGTGAACCATGAGAGACTATGGACTCTGAAAAACAATCTGAGGGTTTTGAAGGAGCGGGGGTGGGAGGTCGGAGTACCAGGTGGTGGGTATTATAGAGGGCACGGATTGCATGCAGCACTGGGTGTGGTGCTAAAATAATGAATACTGTTATGCTGAAAATAAAACATAAATTAAAAAAATAGAGGTGTCCATGTATGTATGCCATGGACTGATATATTAAAATTGTGGACTCTGAAAAACAATGTAAGGGGTTTGAAGTGGCGGGGGGGGGGGGGGTGGGAGGTCGGGATACCAGGTGGTGGGTATTATAGAAGGCACGGATTGCATGGAGCACTGTGTGGTGAAAAAATAATGATACTGTTATGCTGAAAATAAATAAATTTAAAAAAAAGAAAAACATTTTTATCTGTTAAAAAAAAAAAAAAAGTGAAACCCCTTTCCAGAGGAGGAGGTGAGGCTCTTGAGTGATGTTTGCTCTTCTTCTCAATAAACTGTAACTGAGCTATTATGATGTACAATTAAGAGTTCTTGAATGCACTGATCAAGCAAGATGGTAAAAGAGTTGGAGATTTCATTTCCTCTGCTTCCCTGAATTTAGCTACATAACTATCTAATCACACTGAACATCTATGAGTTCAACCTGAGAGGTACGGAAAAAAATGCTTGAATTCTATAAATGGAAAAAGAACCACTTTTTTCAAGGAAGGAGGGCCAAGAAGTGAAACAAAGGAGATATGTCAACGGTGGAGGGAGAGAAACAACGGGGAGGGAACTTCAGAAAGCCAGCCAACATAAGCGACATTGCCCCTGACAGCAAACCAGAACCTTTAGAAATCTGCTCCAGTGAGAGAAATTCCTGCTTGAAAGGTGAAGGCGGGGGGAAGAATTTTAGGTGGGACTTGTGGTCTCAGGATCATGGAGACACAGACAAATGGCAATGCCTGAACCTGCAGAGTTCCTCAGCATTGGAGCAGGGAAACTGGTTATGGTCTGAGAACTTGGGAGGGGCTCCCAGCTTACTTCTCTATAAACTCAGAGCCCTGCCAGCTCTGGGTGACAGAACTCAGTGTGGGGAAGGGATGTTGAAAACGCCAAAAAAAAAAAAAAAGTGGTGGCCCACCACCATCCCACAGGAGGGGAGGCTCAGGAGTGCACATGACCAGGTGACCACTCTCCTTGGGGGATCTTGAGGACAGAAACGCATGACCTTCCACCTGCTAAGAAGGACTGGTGCAGCTGCACACCACAGGAGTCTAGACAGTGGCACATACAAAAGGGAAGACCTCTTATCCCTGAGTGTTAACTGTAGAATGGAGCTGGGATCATTCAGCTCCCAGGCTGGAGAGCATCATATGGCTATTTTTATTCTCATCCTCTAAAGAGACTCAAATGTCTTCAGGGAATAAAAGCCACATAGAAAAACTAGAAAAACCTTACACTCACTCCAACCTCTGGCAAGGGGTTGTACAACTTCACCAACACAGAGACACATGAGAATCAGTGCATCAGACCCCTCCACCAGAAAAAACAGCTGAAGAACAAGAAACACGCAACACCACGAGTACAAAGCACTCAGCACTGCACAACTGCAGTTCTAGGAGAAAATACTACACAGAATTTGAGGTTGTTTCTCATGATTCATTGCTATTTCAGTTTAAAATTTTCCTTTTATTTTTTCTTTTCGACTTTTTTCTATTTTTTTCCTTTTTTAAATTTTTTTCAATTTATTTATTTTCAGAAAAACTATTCATTATTTTTTCAACACCAGTGTTCCATGCATTCCTTGCTCTCTATAATACCCAACAACAGGTACACCAACCTCCCACGCCCCCGCCACTTCAATCCCCTCAGATTGTTTTCAGAGTCGATAGTCTGACATGATTCACGTCCCCTTCCAATTTACCCCAACTCCCTTCTCCTCTCTAACACCCCTGGTCCTCCATGATATTTGTTATGCCCCACAAATAAGTGAAACCATATGATAATTGACTCTCTCTGATTGACTTATTTCACTCAGCATAATCTCTTCCAGTCCCGTCCATGTTGCTACAAAAGTTGGGTATTCATCCTTTCTGATGGAGGCATAATACTCCATAGTGTATATGGACCGCATCTTCCTTATCCATTCGTCCATTGAAGGGCAACTTGGTTCTTTCCATAATTTGGTGACCGTGGCCATTGCTGCTATAAACATTGGGGTACAGAGGGCCCTTCTTTTCCTGACATCTGTATCTTTGGGGTAAATACCCAGGAGTGCAATGGCAGGGTCATAGGGAAATTCTATTTTTAATTTTTTGAGGAATCTCCACACACTGTTCTCCAAAGAGGCTGCACCAATTTGCTTTTGACGAACAGTGTAGGAGGGTTCCCCTTTCTCCACATCCTCTCCAACACATATTGTTTCCTGTTTTGTTAATTTTGGCCATTCTAACTGGTGTAAGGTGATATCTCAATGTGGTTTGATTTGAATCTCCTTGAGGCTAGTGATGATGAACATTTTTTCTTGTGTCTAATAGCCACTTGTATGTCTTGATTGGAGAGGTGTCTGTTCATATCTCCTTCCCATTTATTGATAAGTTTGCCTGTTTCATGTGTGTATTGTGTTTGAGGAGTTCATTATAGATCCTGGGTATCAACATTTTGTCTGTACTGTCATTTGCAAATATCTTCTCCCATTCCATGGGTTGCCTCTTTGCTTTCTAGACTGTTTCGTTTGTTGTGCAGAAGCTGTTGATTTTGATGAAGTCCCAAAAGTTCATATTGGCTTTTGTTTCCTTTGCCTTTGGAGACATATCTTGAAAGAAGTTGCTGTGGCTGATATCGAAGAGATACTGCCTATGTTCTCCTCTAGGAGTCTGATGGATTCCTGTCTCACGTTGAGGTCTTTTATCCATTTTGAGTTTATCTTTGTGGACGGTGTAAGAGAATGGTCGAGTTTCATTCTTCTACATATAGCTGCCCAGTTTTCCCAGCACCATTTATTGAAGAGACTGTCTTTTTTCCACTGTATATTTTTTCCTTTTTTTTCATAGATTAATTGACCATAGAGTTGAGGGTCCATATCTGGGCTCTCTACTCTGTTCCACTGGTCTATGTCTCTGTTTTTATGTGAGTACCATGCTGTCTTGGTGACAACAGCTTTGTAATAAAGCTTGAAATCAGATAATGTGATGCCCCCCCAGCTTTATTTTTGTTTTTTCAGCATTTCCTTAGCGATTCAGGGTCTCTTGTGATTCCATACAAATTTTTGGATTATTTGCTCCAGCTCTTTGAAGAATATCGGTGGAATTTTGATCGGAATGGCCCAAAATGTATATATTGCTCTAGGCAGTATAGACATTTTAAAATTTTTATTCTTCCAATCCAAGGGCATGGAATGGTCTTCTATCTATTTGTGTCTTCTTCAATTTCTTTCATGAGTGTTCTGTAGTTCCTTGAGTAATGAACACCTCAAACTCAACACACACGAAACAGGCAAACATATCAAAAAATGGGAAGAAGATATGGATAGACACTTCTCCAATCAAGACATACAAATGGCTATCAGACACATGAAAAAATGTTCATCATCGTTAGCACTCAGGGAGATACAAATTAAAACCACATTGAGATATCACCTTACACCAGTTAAATTGGCCAAAATTAACAAAACAGGAAACAACATGTGTTGGAGAGGATGTGGAGAAAGGGGAACCCTCTTACACTGTTGGTGGTAATGCACGTTGGTGCAGCCTCTTTGGAGAACAGTGTGGAGATTCCTCAAAAAATTAAAAATAGAACTTCCCTATGATCGTGCAATTGCAATCCTGGGTATTTACCCCAAGGATACAGATTTCGTGAAAAGAAGGGACATCTGTACCCCATGTTTATAGCAGCAATGGCCACGGTTGCCAAACTATGGAAAGAAGCAAGTTGCCCTTCAACGGACAAATGGATAAGGAAGATGTGGTCCATATACACTATGGAGTATTATCCCTCCATCAGAAAGGATGAATACCCAACTTTTGTAGCAACATGGACGGTACTGGAAGAGATTATGCTGAGTGAAATAAGTCCAGCAAGAGAGTCAATTATCATATGGTTTCATTTATTTGTGGGGCATAACAAATATCGTAGAGGACAAGGGGTGTTAGAGAGGAGAAGGGAGTTGGGGTAAATTGGAAGGGGAGGTGAATCACGAGAGACTATGGACTCCGAAAAACAATTTGAGGGTTTGAGGTGGCGGGGGTTGGGGTTCGGTTCGTGTACCAGGTGGTGGGTATTATAGAGGGCACGGCTTGCATGGAGCACTGGGTGTGGTGAAAATATAATGATACTGTTATGCTGAAAATAAATAATTAAAAAAAAAAGAAAGCAAAGAGACAACCCACGGAATGGGAGAAGATATTTGCAAATGACAGTACAGACAAAAGGTTGATATCCAGGATCTATATTGAACTCCTCAAACTCAACACACACAAAACAGGCAATCATATTAAAAAATGGACAGAAGATATGGACAGACACTTCTGCAATAAAGACATACAAATGGCTATCAGACACATGAAAAAATGTTCATCATCACTATTTATCAGGGAGATTCAAATTAAAACCATATTGAGATATCACCTTACCAGTTAGAATGGCCAAAATTAGCAAGACAGGAAACAACATATATTGGAGAGGATGTGTAGAAAGGGGATCCCTCTTCCACTGTTGGTGGAAATGCAAGTTGGTGCAGCCTTTTCGGAGAACAGTGTGGAGTCAATTAATCTATGAAAAAACAGGAAAAAAATATACAGTGGAAAAAAGACAATCTCTTCAATAAATGGTGCTGGAAAAACTGGGCAGCTATATGTAGAAGAATGAAACTCGACCATTCTCTTAACTGTACACAAAGATAAACTCAAACTGGATAAAAGACCTCAACGTGAGACAGGAATCCATCAGAATCCTAGAGGAGAACATAGGCAGTAATTACATTGATATTAGCCACTTCTTTCAAGATATTTCGCCAAAGGCAAAGGCAACAAAAGCGAAAATAAACTTTTGAGACTTCATCAAAATCAAAAGCTTCTGCACAGCAAAGGAAACAGTCTAGAAAGCAAAGAGGCAACCCATGGAATGGGAGAAGATATTTGCAAATGACAGTACAGACAAAAGGTTGATATCCAGGATCTATAAAGAATTCCTCAAACTCAATACACACAAGACAGGCAAACATATCAAAAAATGGGCAGAAGATATGAACAGACACTTCTCTAATCAAGACATACAAATGGCTATCAGACACATGAAAAAATGCTCATCATCACTAGCCCTCAGGGAGATTCAAATTAAAACCACATTGAGATATCACCTTACACCAGTTAGAATGGCCAAAATTATCAAGACAGGAAAAAACATGTGTTGGAGGGGACGTGGAGAAAGGGAAACCCTCTTCCATGTTTGGTGGGAATGCAAGTTGGTGCAGCCTCTTTTGAGAACAGTGTGGAGATTCCTCAAGAAATTAAAAATAGAACTTCCCTATGACCCTGCCATTGCACTTCTGTGTATTTACCCAAAGATACAGATGTAGTGAAAAGAAGGGCCATCTGAACCCCAATGTTATAGCAGCAATAGCCACGGTTGCCTAACTGTGGAAAGTACCAAGATGCCCTTCAATGGACAAATGGATAAGGAAGATGTGGTCCATATACACTATGGAGTATTATGCCTCCATCAGAAAGGATGAATACCCAACTTTTGTAGCAACATGGACGGGACTGGAAGAGATGATGCTGAGTGAAATCAGTCAAGCAGAGAGAGTCAATTATCATATGGTTTCACTTATTTGTGGAGCATAACAAATAGCATGGAGGACCTGGGGTGATAGAGAGGAGAAGGGAGTTGGGGTAAATTGGAAGGGGAGGTGAAGCGTGAGAGACTATGGACTCTGAAAACAATCTGAGGGTTCTGAAGGGGTGGGGGATGGGAGGTCTAGGTACCAAGTGGTGGGTATTATAGAGGGCACAGATTGCATGGAGCACTGGGTGTGGTGTAAAAATAATGAATACTGTTATGCGGAAAATAAAATTAAATTTAAAAAAAAAAGACGTATTGAGGGAGCTAAAGGACACACACACACACACACACACACACACGCACACAAGTTATGTCTCCAAAGTCAAAGGATACAAAAGCAAAAATGATCTTTTGGTACTTCATCAATATCATATCTTCTGTACATCATTGTTTTTTGATGTACTGTTTCAAGATTCATTGTTTGCATATAACACCCAGTGCTCCGTGCAATACCTGCCTTCTTTTTTTGAAATTTATTTATTTTCAGCATAACAGTATTCATTGTTTTTGTACCACATCCAGTGCTCCATGAAATCCGTGCCCTCTATAATACCCATCACCTGGTTTCCCCAACATCCCACGCCCCCCACAGCTTAAAACCCCTCAGATTGTTTTTCAGAGTCCGTAGTCTCTCATGGTTCATCTTCCCTTCCAATTTCCCCCAACTCCATTCTTCTCTCTAACTCCTAATACCTGCCCTCCTTAATACCCATCCCAGAGTAACCCATCACCCCACCACCCACCTGTCTAAATCCCTCACTTTATTCCCCATGGTCCCTAGTCTCTCTTGGTTCATCTTCCCCTCTGATTCCCACCCCTTTATTTTTCTCTTCCTTCTCCTAATATCCTCCTTGAGATTCCTTATCTTCCACGAATAAATAAAACCTTACGATAAGTGACTTTTTTTCTGCTTAACTTATTTAGCATAATTTCCTCCAGTCCAATCCATGTTGATACAATAGTGGCTATTCATGCTTTTTGATGGCTGAGTAATGTTCTGTTGTATATGTAAACTGCATCTTCTTTATCCATTCATCTGTTGAAGAGCATCTCCCGCAGTTTGGCTCTTATGGACATTCCTGCTATGAACATTGGGATTCATGTGACCCTTCTTTTCACTACATGTGTACCTTTTGGGTAAATACACAGTAGTGCAATTCCTGGGTCAGAAGATAGTTCTATTTTAAACTTTTTTAGGATAGTCCACACTGTTTTCCAATATGACTGTATCAACTTGTATTCCCACCAAAAGTGTAAAAGGGTTCTCCTCTCACCACAACCTCTCCAAAATTTGTTGTTCCTTGACATCTCATTTTATTTTGAATTTTATTTTATTTTTTCAGTGTTCCAAGATTCATTGTTTATGCATTGTCACTTTTTGCCCTTCTAACTGGTGTAAGGTGATATCTCAATGTGGTTTTGATATGAATTTCCCCAATAGCAAATGATGAGCACTTTTTCATGTGCCTGTTGGCTATTCATATGTCTCCTTTGCAGAAGTGTCTGTTCATGTCTTCTGTCCATTTTTTGATGAGATTATCTGTTTTTTGCGTGTTGAGTTTGAGGGGTTCTTTCTAGATCTTCGATAACAGCTCTTTGTCTGTACTGTCATTTGCAAACATCTCCCATTCCGTGGGTTGTCTCTGTGTTTTGTTGAGTGTTTCCTTTGCTATGCAGAAGCTTTTGATTTTGATGAAGTCACAAAAGTTCATTTTTGCTTTTGTTCCCTTTGTCTTTGGAGACACATATTGAAAGCAGTTGCTGTGGCTGATGTTGAAGAGGTTACTGTCTACGTTCTTCTCTAGGATTTTGATAGATTCCTGTTTCAAGTTGAGATCTTTTATCCATTTCGAGTTTATCTTTGTGTATCATATAAGAGAATGGTCCAGTTTAATTCTTCTAAGCATAGCTGTCCAAATTTCCCAGCACCATTTATTGAAGAGACTGTCTTTTTTCCACGGTCTATTTTTTTCTGTTTTGTCAAAGATTATTTGACCATAGATGTAAGGGTCCATATCTGGGCTCTCTACTCTGTTCCACTGGTCTATGTGTCTGTTTTGATGCCAGTAGCATGCTGTCTTGGTGATCACAGCTTTGTAGTAAAGCTTGAAATCAGGTAACATGACGCCTCCAGTTTTACTTTTGTTGTTCAACATTTCCTTAGCGATTCAGGGTCTCTTCTGATTCCATACAAATTTTTGGATTATTTGCTCCAGCTCTTTGAAGAATACCAGCGGAATTTGTGGTCCATATACACTATAGAGTATTATGCCTCCATCAGAAAGAATGAATACCCAACTTTGGTAGCAACATGGACTGTACTGGAAGAAATTATGATGAGTGAAATAAGTCAAGCAGAGAGAGTCAACAATCATAAGGTTTCATTTATTTGTGGAGCATAACAAATATCATGGAGGACAAGGGGTGTTAGAGAGGAGAAGATAGTTGGGGTAAATTGGAATGGGAGGTGAATCATGAGAGACTATGGACTCTGAAAAACAATCTGAGGGTTTGAAGTGGCGGGGGGGTGGGAGGTTGGGGTACCAGGTGGTGGGTACTATAGAGGGCACGGATTGCATGGAGCACTGGGTGTGGTGAAAAAAATAATGCATACTGTTTTTCTGAAAATAAATAAATTAATTTAATTTTTAAAAGATAAAGAAAGATGAATCAGAAAATAAATCAAAAATAAAAAAAAAAAACTTCAGAATCAAAAGAATGAAAGCTAAGCCCACTTCTCCAGGAACTGGAAGTGTACCACATTTTATGATCATTAAACTTGATGAGTTGGAATTGTCCTGTGGATCTTCTGGGGAAGGTGCCTGCTATGATTATTCTCAGGGGTTTTTCCCTCATGGAAATGCACATCTTGGAAGCTGGGGACAGAACTTGGTATAAGCAGGTCTGCCCTCCACTAGGTGCCATTGTTTTGCCTCCTGATGGCACTGATGGGTAAGTTGAAGATGGCATCCGCTCTCTATGCATGGGTTGAAATTTCACATACACTCCACTCTTCAGTGAGCCCTCACAGAACAGCAATCAACCCCTTTCTCTCCAATGTTTCCATCTGAAACCCAAGTTCACCCTACCTGTGTCTGAGCTGTTGCATCTGAGGCACATTATTGAGTTTCAAAACTTCAAAATTAGAGGTTCCTTTGGTGTGGACCCATGCTATTCCTCCAGGGTAGTCTTATACATTTTGCCATTTGCCCACAGGTCTCAGGGAAGAGATAACGTGACCATATTGTGGTTCACTGTTCATGGGAAATCAGAGCAGAAACTTTCACTTAGACTCTGTTCAACAGGGTTCCAGGCTCTTTGCCTAGCATCTGTGCATCACAATGGTACTACACTTCCTTCTTGTAACTCAGCAGACCTCAGACCCTGGAATTCTGCCCCACTTTGCCACTTCAGCACCTTTATTCCGGCCATATCCACACAGTAGCACACTTCTAAAAGTTCAGATTTTGTGCTTTGCTGCTACAATACATCATGGTAGCTTCCAGAAGGAGGCTCCATCCCTGATGTCACCCCCACAGCTCTATCTGTCCCAAGTCAACTCTCTGCACCTCCTACATAACAAAAGGAGGTCAGTTTTCTATTTGAAGACTTGCAGGTTTTGTTCCTCAGACCTCTGATTGACTTCTTGGCTGCTCAAAATGATTTGGTGACTACCTAGCTGTGTTCCAGAAATCCAAGCCTAGCTACCCCCTCTCCACCATCCTAACTACTGCATCCCACATTTCCTTGTAGCCAAGAGGGTGTGATAAATTCCTTCTTCTATATATGCTGAAGCTCAAAGTTGAAATCCAGTGTTTTATTTAATTCTCTAAATAATTTAGTTCTCTAATTTAGTTCTCTCTGCTCTGATCTGGTTGTCTTATGGTTCAATTGCTCTTTGAATGAGAAATTCAATTAAATATTATGCAATTATTATATTACTTTGCATTAATGGTTGACATATGTTATCCACTTACATAACATCACTCACTAGGTGTGGGAGGCTGCAATAAGGCTTGAGATGAGGACCAAACCAGGCCCTGACTGTTGCCTCCTTTAAAGTCCAAATAACCTAACAAAAGGTTTAGGATGGGAAAATTTGAGTAGCGCTGAGAAAGGGTCTGTGCTATGTTGTGCGCTCACCTACGTGACTTCCCACATGCTTGCTAAACCAATGAGAACAATTCGGTTGGGGTCATAAGTTTGTGGCTGGTCCTTGCTGCCCTAGTACAGCCCATAAATTACTTTCAGGTTTGCTGTATCAATACAGAACACTTGACCTGGCATCAGACATTTGGCGTCACGAGGTCTGCTTATAGTTAAATGTGAAGCTTACTATGGGAACTCGTGGTTGTTTAACTATACACAGGTGTATTTCTTACACTATTATCGCTATATATATGGCCTTAATGCTTTGAATAAACTTAGCACTGTTGGACATCCTCCACAGTGTTCCTCCTGTCCCCATCTCTCTGCTTCTCAAGTTCTTTTCTTCATCCTCTTACCCTCATGTTCCTGGTGGATTTGTTGCACCAGCCATGACAAGTGGCACCTGAACAGGGACCTGAGAACATTTAAAGGGAATGCACACACAGGGAAGTATTTGCCAACAGTCAGGTAAGAAGAGCCTGGGTTGATGGGTGACAGCAGAAGTAAAATAACATGGGGTGATTGCAGTCTATGGAACAGGTCTATTTTATGACCGCTTTGCAGGCCCTTATGAAGCAAAAAAGGTCCAGGTCTCTAAAAGAGCTTTGCAGATAATTACATAAATAAGCCTTCTTCTAGTATACCCAGTTTGCTGGGCCATCCCTAGCAAAGGGGACTCTGACTTTCTCTCTCTCCGTTCCCCCTAACAGACATGGGGGGCTTCTCTCTCACTCATTTCTTGTGTTAATGGCTACAACTGAAGCCAACTGGGGTTAGTATAACTCGAGACAGAGACTGTAGGGAATATTCCCAAGCAGCTGCCGAAACTCTCTTTGTTTCGGGGAAGTTTCCCTGTCTTCTCTGGCTCGACTTGGACTGCTTAATCCCTTCCCCCTTGCTGGTGGGAAAGCATGGAGTCTGCTCCTTTCTTGAAGCTGATGAGCTCTAAAACTGGAAATTCTTTCTCTGCCTCCTAGCAGCACTTTATTTCTTCTGTCTCCCCCTTCTCCCGTTTCTGCACCAACATGCGTGCAGCCTGCATGACTAGAATCCAGATCATGCACCATGGCTCCTTTTCTCTTCACTGTCAAGGAGAAAGAAGAGCACCCCCTGTGCCTAATGCCCCCCACTCCAGATCTCCCACTCGTGTCTCAGGTAAACATTCAAAGTGGAGTGGGCCCAGGTGGAACATAAATCAGTATTGGAACTAAGTTAAGTTTGTTGGTTTAATTAAGATAGACATGTCTTTGAAGTTACAACAGTGAATGTGAAGCTTTTATTTTATCAAAGTTTACAGAAGGCCAAATAAGCTCATGTTATTTGATAAAATCTGTTAGCAAAGAAATGACTAAACTGATAGTTTATTGTCTGTCTCAAGGTTTTAATGGGTACATAAGTGGTTAATATTAGTCTTCACTAAATATTAAGGTGTTTCTAAGAGTACAAAATTCTAGTAACTGTAAGACTGATAAAAATAAAGTAAGCAACTCTATGGAAAACTAGATGATATGTAAGAAATATTAAAGGGATGAAATACATTTTATTAAAGATAATTTTAATAAAGGTAATTTCGTCCTAAATAAGATGGTTGTTTGGAAGAAAATGGCTTGGGACAAAATCAAAATGCAGAAGAAAGTTTTAGAAGGTTTATGAAGGGAAATCTTCAGAAAAGGAGAAAAAGACCAGAAGCCTGATCCTGTCCTCCACAGAGGATGCGATTTTGTTTGTGTTTTTCCTCAGGAAGAGGATACCCCACGCTGGCTTCCAGAAAGGTGGTGCCAAATCCTTGTGTCTCCAACAGAGGATGGCTCGCCTCACGTTGAATGGCCAGAACAGAGAGAAAAAAAGATGCCCCCCCCCCCTACAGCTGGAGGGATGCTTCATGCAGAACTCTGGAAACTGGTTGCTGTCCTCGGACCAATCGGAGTGCAAATAGATAGAAATGGTTATACTGCCACAAAAGAATTCAATCTGACTTTGCAGGCCTGTGTTCCTAGGTCGTTTTTACTGGTAGTGGGCTCAGGATCAATAGTTCTCACTTCTTTCCAAGGGGGACATCTATTGTATAATATCCATTGTGACCATTGTGTATTAACAAATTGTCTACTTGTGTCCCTGCCTTCATCAGGCAGATGGGACTTCAACAGGTCCCATGATAGTGTTTGTAACTATGCAACCTCCATATATGTTATTACCTGTGGAAGTAGAAGGACCTTGGTATGCTAATTATGGTTATCAGTTTGCCCTTGAATTGCAGTTGCAGCTCAAACAAGTCAAACGTTTTCTGGGTCTATTGATAGCAGGAAGAGCAGCACTAGTAACAGTCATTCTGGTTGTTTACTGGACTCTTCATTATACTGCCTGCTTTTGTTGTAATACAATGCATTGTACAGATTCGTACTAGGACAGCAATTATTACATGCACAAGCACAAATTCATATGCTTGACTTATTTAAAAAGGAAGGGGGAGATGTGGGAGGCCGCAATAAGTCTTGAGACGAGTACCAAACCAGGTCCTGACTTGAACCTCCTTTAAAGTCCCAATAACCTAACGAAAGGTTTAGGATGGGAAAAGTTGAGCAGCATTGAGAAAGGGTCTGTTCTATGTGTTGTGCGCTCGCCTATGTGACTTCCCACAAGCTTGCTAAACCAATGAGAACAATTCGGTTGGGGTCATAAGTTTGTGGCTGGTCCTTGCTGCCCTAGTACTCCCATAAATTACTTTCAGGTTTGTTATATCAATACAGAACACTTGACCTGGCATCAGCCATTTGGCGTCACAAGGTCTGCTTATAGTTAATTGTGAAACTTATTATGGAAACTCATAGTTCTTTAACTAGACACAGATGTATTGCTTCTACTATTATAATATCACTATATATATGGCCTTAATGCTTTGAATAAACTTAGCACTGTTGGACATCCTCCACAGTGTTCCTCCTGTCCCCATCTCTTGGCTTCTCAAGTTCTTTTCCTCACCCACTTACCCTCACATTCCTGGTCAATTTGTCACGCCAGTCATAACGACTAGGAGACTCAGAGAGGAATGCACCTCCTTGCAGTGAGTCCGGGGCTAGGATCAAGTTGTGAGGGGTGCTCCCCAAGGACAAGAAGTGCAGGAATATTACTAGCACCAATCCATGTCTCTGATCAGTGAACACAGGTGAATTTTGGATGACATGGCGAGTTTGCAGTATTCCTGATGCACAAGATCCATTCAGGGAAGGAAACTGGAAGATCTGGAGACAGAGTAGAGGTCCTGTACTCATCCGGCAAGGTCAAAGAGTCTGAGCTAATGGGGCGCCTGGGTGGCTCAGTGGGTTAAGCCACTGCCTTCGGCTCAGGTCATGATCTCAGGGTCCTGGGATCAAGCCCCGCATCGGACTCTCTGCTCAGCAGGGAGCCTGCTTCCTCCTCTCTCTCTGCCTGCCTCTCTGCCTACTTGTGATCTCTCTCTGTCAAATAAATAAATAAAATCTTAAAAAAAAAAAAAAAGAGTCTGAGCTGAGAAAACAGAGATAGATCAGAGCTGCACCCTGAAGTTGAACTGGAATTGAATTTCCCCTGCTACATTTGTTGTCAAAAGTCCCTGTAAATCCTTCAAACAGGTTGAAGGGCAGCATTATTTATTTATTTATTTAGCACTCCCATTAGGTTGAATTTATTAATTGAAAGTCAAAGGACATGGAAAACTAAAAAAAAAAAAAAAAATTTTTAAAAAATTTTAAAAAAATAGTTAAAGAAATCCATCAAAAACTCACAGTGAAAAATGTTCATCATTAGCCCTCAGGGAGATTCAAATTATTTCCCTGATTCTGTTTTCGTGGTTTCTAAGCTGTTTGTTCCAGGCTTCCTCCTGATCCTTCCCCTCTATCTTTTTGTCCTCCAGATCACTAATTCTATCTTCTGTCTCAGTTACCCTAGCTTTAAGAGAGTTTAGATTAGATTGGAACTGATTGAGAGCATTGTGAACCTCCTCCCTGGTAGCTTTCAGCTCCACCCAAACATTGTGAACATCCTGTCTGGTGGCTTTCAGTTCAGCCCTAATCAATTCCATTTGGTCATCCATGGCTTTCTCCAACCTAGCTATTGCCTGGATAATTGTTAGCCTGAATTCTCTTTCTGACATATTGTCTATGTTGATAGCTGTTATCTCTGTTGCAGAAGGTCCATCCTCTGTATTTTTCTTCGGTTGGGCATTCCTCCTCCTAGTCATTTTGGTGAGAGATGACTGAACAGATGTAGCTGGATGTATCAACTGTGGTGCAGTCAAGGTGCACCCTGGAACACTTCTGAGCAATCAGGATTCCCCACCCAAACGAGAGACAAAAGAAAAGAAAAAAGAAAAAGGAAAAAATGAGAGAGAGAGAGAGAGATAGGAAAGAAAGGGAAGATAAAAGAGAAAGTTCAGCCCAGATGGGCCCCAAGGTAAGATTTATGAGGTAGACAAACAAAAACAGACAAACAAAAAGACTGATACAAGTATATGACAAGAGAAAAAAATATACATATGGAAATAAAGGAAGAACCTCGTCAAAAAGAACCCCAAATGCGAGATTTATATGCTATCAGGACAAACACAAAAACACAGAAACACTGGTGGAAGAAGATGGGAGAGTTCTTATAAATTCTCAGTGTGTGCAAGGAAGGTTGTTTTGATTTTCCCTGGATGTATCTTGATATCTTTGTTAAAGGATTCAACTTTCCTAAGATAAAGGGGATTAAAAATTGGTTTACCTATAGGGGTAGTATTGATTGGGGAAAGGGGATTACTTTGAAGTTTAACTCTATATGAATAATAGAGGATAAAAATAAAAAGGAATAAACTCAACTAAAGTAAAATTAAAAAAGAGGAATTCAAAAAATAAAAATGCAAAGGAAAAACATAGGTGTATGCATCAAAAAGTTCTGGTTAGAAGGATATTATGGAATTTGCTGTACTTACAGCTCACTGTGATGGTAAATAGGTTAAAAAAATTACCTATGCTTAAAAAAAAAAAATGAACCAGAATAGTGGGAACGAGTTAACAATAAAAGTTTTCCTATGAAGTAGTGGCTGTTTTCTTGTAGTCTTTTTTCTCTCTCTCTCTCTCTCTCTCTTTTTTTTTTTTCTTTCTTGGTTTGTTTTCTGGGGGAGGGGCCTGCCACGTGGGTTGTCAGTCAATGATGTTTCCTGAGTTAAGTCCTCTGCCCCCCTCAAGGGGTTGGGCTCTGAGGAAACTGTTTTTTTTTTTTTTTTTTTTTTTCAGGCTTTTGTTCTCTGGCGGTTTTTATGTTTGTTCACTTTTTTTTTTCTCTCGCCTTGACTGCTTTTGATGGTTTTTGTAGTTTTAGAGAAAAACAAACCGCACCCTGATCTCCCTCTCAGAGAGAAGCCTCAGTCTGGGTGCAGAGCCTAAATAAGTTCCCCTTTGGCTGCTGGCAGAGCAGGTTCCAAGTTGCAGACCCTGGGGACGCAGGATCTTTTGCTTATACCCAAAGCCAAGGCAGTGGCGGCTGTCTGGGAGCTCCGACCGCCAGAGAGGTTCCAAGGGGGGGCGACAATGGCGGAAAAGTAGGAGGAGGCACCTTTTCAGACTGTACCCCAAAGTGAGCTGATTACCTACCAAAGAACTCCATTCACGCATGAAAATAGCCTGAGATCAGAATTATACACGTCTGCATCTCTACAGGGGCAGAAGACACCAGTGCACAGGTAAAGTGGAGTGAGATTGGCGGACTGATATCAGAAGATAAACAAAAGTGGGACAGAGCCACCAGATGCGACCAGTTGGAAAGTAATACCCCAATATGAGCGAGAGTGCCCTGCGTCTGGGGACCAGCATTAACTTGGAGACTGGTTGAAAGCACTCCAAAAGAGCCAAGGATCACAGGGGGAAATTGTGGGAATCAGGGAGGCTAGGGACAGGGGCTTAAGTCCCAGGTCCCAGGACGGGGGACTTAAGGAGTACAGCGGAGAAACCAGGTCTTGGTCCCTAAGCCCCCAGCGAACCCGAGAATGCGTGGGGTCCTAACTCCTATGAGGGGATGGGAGCCACGCCAGTGGGCAGATCACGTGAGCCCTGCTACAAAGCCTGAGATATGCAAAAATAATGAAATCTGTTATGCTGAAAATAAATAAATTTTTAAAAAAAGAAAAAAATAGAAAAAAATAAAAAAGAAAACAAAGAGGCAACCCACGGAATGAGAAAAGATATTTGCAAATGACAGTACAGACAAAAGGTTGATATCCAGGATCGATAATGAACCCCTCAAACTCAACACACACAAAACAGATAATCATATCAAAAAATGGGCAGAAGATATGGACAGACACTTCTCCAATCAAGACATACAAATGGCTATCAGACACATGAAAAAATGTTCATCATCACTAGCCCTCAGGGAGATTCAAATTACAACCACATTGAGATAACACCTTACACAAGTTAGAATGGCCAAAATTAGCAAGACAACAAACAACATGTGTTGGAGGGGATGTGGAGAAAGGGGAACTCTCTTACACTGTTGGTGGGAATGCAAGTTGGTGCAGCCTCTTTGGAGAACAGTGTGGAGATTCCTCAAAAAATTAAAAATAGAACTTCCCTATGACCCTGCCATTGCACTCCTGGGTATTTACCGCAATGATACAGATGTAGTGAAAAGAAGGGCCATCTGTACCCCATGTTTATAGCAGCAATGGCCACGGTTGCCAAACTGTGGGAAGAACCAAGATGCCCTTCAACAGATGAATGGATAAGGAAGATGTGGTCCATATACACTATGGAGTACTATGCCTCCATCAGAAATGACGAATACCCAACTTTTGTGGCAACATGGACGGGGCTGGAAGAGATTATGCTGAGTGAAATATGTGAATCAGAGAGAGTCAATTATTATATGGTTTCACTTATTTGTGGAGCATAACAAATAGCATCAAGGACATGGGGAGAAAGAGAGGAGAAGGGAGTTGGGGTAAATTGGAAGGGAAGGTGAATCATGAGAGACTATGGACTCTGAAAAACAATATGAGGGTTTTGAAGGGGTGTGGGGTGGGAGGTCGGGGTACCAGGTGGTGGGTATTATAGAGGACACGGATTGCATGGAGCACTGGGTGTGGTGCTAAAATAATGAATACTGTTATGCTGAAAATAAAAAAAAAATAAATTAAAAAAATAAGTAAATTGAATAAACAAACAAACAAACAAAAAGATGTGGTTATGATGGCTGGAAAGGCTGCCTCAACCTCACGGATACCTTCACCCAGATGCTCTCATGCGCTATGGCAACTCAGGGACCAAGCCCTGGCTTCTTTGCTGTACTCTCTCTGGCTCATCCCCAGCAGTGGCTGTCCTGGGTTAGCTGAATTAAGACCCTAACCCTAACAGCCCTATTCCCAAAATTTCCCCACAGGATCCTTTGATTTTTTTTTGAGTACTTTCAACCAGACTCCAAGTTAATGGTAGTCCCCAATCGCAGGTCACTCTCGTATTGGGGTAGTACTTACAATGGGTGGCTTATGGTGGCTCCCTCCCCCTTTTGTTTATCTTCCAATATCAGTCCAATGTTCCCACTCTGCTTTACCTGGCCACTGGAAGGTTCTGACCCTGTAGAGATCCAGAAGTGTATTATTCTAATTTCAGGCTGATTTCATGGGTGATCAGAGTTCTTTGGTAGGTAATCAGGTCACTTTAGGGTTCACGTTTAAAAGGTGCCTCATCCTACTTCTCCGCCATCTTGTCTCCTCTCCAACTGCTGTTTTAATGTGGAAAGCCCATTAAATATTATTCAATTAGTATATAATTTTGCAGTAAGTGACTGTTTCCTCCTGAGGTCCAGGCACATAATCTCACCCAACAGGTCACAAGTAGAAGAAAGCATTACTCAACAAAGAGACAAACTTTGAGCAGGAAGTCAGAAGTGTCCAAAAGGATGAGAGTGACAGGGATATTGTCATTAGCACTCAGTATCCCAGTGCAGCACTGCTGCATTGTGAATGGTTTGGCTAGATGGCAGTGTTCTTGATGAACAGAATCCTTTCAGGAATGGAAACTACTGGATCTGGAGACAGAACACAAGTCTTCTGCTCACCCTGTGGGGTCAAAGGGCCTGGTGTAAGAAAACCTGAATTAGGGTTGATAAAAATTGCACCTGAAATTGAATTCCTCTATCTTGTCATTTTCTCTAAGAGTCTACCTTCTTGTGTGTTACAAAAGTGAGGTATGTCGAGGGCTTGGTGCTTCAGAGAGGACTCTGGTGTGTACTGGTGTGTACTGTGTATTGTTTGTTCTCTGCTGTTCTGTTTTAGCAGAACTTGCTTTCAGGCCAGTTGTCTACAGAGCTCCTCCTTGCCTGCAGTGGTCAGTGTTTGGTCCTTAGCCAGAATATGGGAGTTTTAAGTAGGTGTGCTCTGCTGGGCTTGTTAAATGAGACCTGATACCACTTCCTTTGAACTGAGGTCCAGCAGAATTCCCTGGTGAGGAGATGTGGGGTGTGCAGTATGCAGCCACTGAGGAAAATAAGGTGTAGATTCCCCAAATACTTAAAAGTAGAGCTACACTATGATCCAGCAATCACACGACTGGATATTTACCCAAAGAGCACAAAAAGACTACTTCTCAGAGAACCTCACACCCATATATTAACAGCAGCATTATTTACAATAGCCAAACTGTGGAAACAGCCAACGTGTACACTCACTGATGAATGAAAAAGAGGTCGTATATGCAGAGAGAGTGGAATGTTACTCACTCATACAAAAGAATGAAATATTGACATTTATAATGACTTGGATGGAGTTGGGGAATTTTATGGTAAGTGTATTAGTCAGTTAAAGACAAATACCATATAATTTCACTCATATGTTGAATTTAAGAAACAAAATAAATGAGGAAAGGGGGGAAAAGAAGGAGACAAAACAAGAAACACACTCTTAACTACAGATAACTAACTGATGGCTACCAGAGAGGTGGCAGATGGAGGTGGGTTCCATAGGTTAGGGTCATGTTAAATATTTGCTATGTTAAATAACTGTAATTTAGATTAAAAACCTAAAAAATACTTGCAAACAGGGATTGTGTTCATTCTCCTGAACTTTGCAACATACTACAGAAGGATTTTTCCATTAAACAAAGCTGATATTATCCAGGGATTTACTAATTACCACTTCTGTGAAACTTAATGGTTAACAAACTACCAAGGTCCAAATTCCTGAACTCCTATTAATATAAAGTGACTCATTCTGGGAAACAGAACTAGTCCTTAGATTTTTATGGTTTTATAGCTTGTGGGGTTAGAGAGTCACTTGCCTATTTTTAAATTTTTCTCCTTTACTATTTATTTGCTTTATTTTAACTTTTGTATAGTTGCCTTCTGTTCATGTCCTTTGTATGTGAGAGAAGAAAGGAACAACACTACCGGTAAACATTAACATACTCTATGTATCTCAACTCTACTCGGTTAAACCAGTAACACCTGGAAATTCTTGGAAAGGTGCAGATTATATCCTATGAGGGCCAGGACTAAGGTCCAGTCCTGAGGCCCTGATCATGGAAGGGCTGGGCCACATGTCAGGTGTGGTGGAAGAAATGAGACTCTGTTGGAGATGCTTCAGTGTGAAATCATGTGTATATGTTTGTCACCATTACATTTCAAATATTTAAGATTCTACATATTATGTGATGTGGATTTTTTTCTAAAATAAACAATTAAAGGAAGGCATTTTTAATGGCTAACAGAGAAAATGTATGCTCATATATTTAGTGAATGGTTTTAAAGTTTCAGAATAATTTTTTTAATTAATTAATTTATTTTCAGCATAACAGTATTCATTGTTTTTTCACCACACCCAGTGCTCCATACAATCCATGCCCTCTATAATACCCACCACCTGGTACCCCAACCTCCCACACCCCTGCCACTTCAAACCCCTCAGATTGTTTTTCAGAGTCCATAGTTTCAGAATAATTTTAACGTTTTCTCTAATTAAGGTAAAAAGAGAGAAATTACGTCCCAAAGGTCATAACCATTGGGATCTAGAGTAATGACACTCAAATTTTTGTATTTATCAATTTGATTCCGGACCAGTTGTGGACATAATTAACTAAAACAGTCATGACTCTGTGTGGTGCCATATGGGTTGGCATTTCCTAACTCGTCTGTGTTCACACCTCACTGGCAGCTGTCCAAACACCTTGCATCCCACATCCTGCCCAAGTGTGGTTGTCCTGAGCTCCTGGGCCAGGCTGGTTCACAGCAGTGCATCTGAGAACTCATGAAGCATGGACAAGTGACAGCTGGCCTTCCCTTGCACCTCCCATTCCTCAGCAGGGAACAAGCCCGAGCTTGAGGATGCATGTTTACAGTGTGTTGTTCCTTAGTCCTCACTGCCTGACACCACAAATGTCTTCCGGTACCAGCAGCTTTTTTTTAAATTTTATATTTAATTTAAATTTTATTAGTTACCACAGAGTGTGCTATTGGTTACTGCAGTATAATCACTAATACATTACTTACATATAACACCTAGTGTTCATCACAACAAATGCTTTTTTTCATGCTCATCATCCATCTCTCCAATCCTCACTCATCTACTTCCATCAACCTACAGTTTGTTCTCTATTACTAAGAGTCATGTATGATTGTTTCCCTCCCTCCCCTTTGTTCTTTCCCCACTTCCCTTATGTTCATAAGTTTTCCTTCATAAATGCCACATAAGAGTCATAGGGGGAAGATATTTGCAAAAGGCATATCTGATAAATTTAATATCCATAACCTATAAAGACTTTACCACACTCAACACGCAAATAATGCAGTTAAGAAATGGGCAGAAGAAAGAAATAGGCACTTATCCAAAGAAGACATCAGATGGTTATCAGGTACATGAAAAGATGCTCCACACCAGTCATCATCAGGGAAGCACTAATCAAAACCATGGAAAGATGTCACCTCATACCTGACAGAATGACTAAAATCAAATACCTGCTGAAGAGAATTCTCAGACCCATAGCAATTTAATTAGTAATTCACACCAAATGTAATTGGAAAAATATAGAGAAATGGTTTCTAGGACTACTTCTCCCAGGACAAGCAGTTGGCCCTCACCTTACTGGGAGAGGGGACATATTCCATACAAGAGAACCTATGAATTTGTACCATCAAGAGGGAAAGGCCTCAGCAGTTGAGGGCACCTTTTTGTAGGGACTTGATTCAGGATTCCTGCTCACCTCTGATTACAGAAAATATATATGGATATTGTAGCCAACGAACAGAGTGAGGAGCTCAATTATAGCAAGTAAGTACGAGGAGATATCCTTTCAACAGGAAAATCCAGTGGTGGTCACTCTGGTAGCGTAACTCCTCGCATGTTGGATAAAAGGGAAAGGGAGAACAGGAGTCCCTGCAAGGGTCTATGACACCTATTGGTGCACTGAGACCATCAGGGTGTGCTCACAATCCCTCTGACTCAAGAAGCATGGAGGTCAATACCTAGGACAAAAGGTGCAGGGAGGCTGGTCTCCTCTCAAAGGTTTCCAGCTCTATGCTTTGCTAACTTCTCCTGGATGAGAACAGAGTAAATAGTTTGTAAATCTGTGGAAATACAGAAGAGTATTCCAGTTTTTAATGAGCCATCAAAATGGTAATAATCAGACTTGCCAAGGGTGAAGCATTGGGATAAATATAATTGATAACATCATGGCAATAAATGTGAATGTAGAAGTATAATGATCTCCATTTCAGAGATGAGGAACTGTCTTTAACTAACCACAGGCTTTCTGATCTCAAGTGTTCTGAAATTAATTGTTTAATAATTCTATTCTTATATCTTTATTGAGTATTTCCATTGATGTGTACAGAGAGATCAGATGGAAATGCCACATTGTGTTGATAGCCCACATTGTGTCCAGCACCTCTTTGAGTCTCTGTAAAAACTTCTCAGTGGCTCCAGGTTTCTGTAACAGAAAGAACTGGTCTCCACACATCAGTCTATTGGTATTACTGGACATTCAGAAAGCCTGCAAATCTCATGTCCACCTCTGTCCTGCAGAAGGTTAAAGGGAGAAAACAGTTTCCATGGAGAGGAGCACAGATTCACACTCTGTGGCTTAATTTCACCTGTTGTGCACACCTGGATACTCACACAAGCAATCTGTACTACAGTGTGTACATATCCACCTGTAAAATAGTGGTAAAATGGGCACCTACATCACAATAATGGGGTGCATATGTGAAAAATGGAAGATAATGGGTGTTAAGCAGTTTCTCTAGCAAAATCACAAAATAAAAGATTGTAGTTCCTCAAAGATATCATGGTGAACAAACTCCCCCAGGACCCTCACAACTGCTCTAGGGCACTGCCATCGTGAAGATGCTACTTGGAAAATGTGTTATATAATCAGAGAAGATGCAAATAGGGCCTTCCCTCTGTTGACTAAAACAGCCCATCCCTGACTCTGCAGCTGGGAAAGGAGCCCAAGCCCAGTATTTTCAGGTGGTCCAATCAGTAATCAAGACAGAACACAGACAACTCACCATGGAGTTTGCGCTTGGCTGGGTTTTCCTTGTTGCTCTTTTAAAAGATAAATCAGGGTGAGAAACAGACATTGAGGATGTGAATGCATATGAGTGAGAGAAACTATAGATGTGTGACAGTTTCCTGACAGGGATGTCTTGTGTCTGCAGCTGTCCAGTGTGAGGTGCAACTGGTGAAGCCTGGGGGTGTCCCAGCCTCTGGATTCACCTTCAGTAGCGACTGGATGAACTGGGTCTGCCAGACTCCAGGGAACTGTCAGCAGTGGGTTGCAAATATTAGCAGTAGTAGTAGTTATACATAACCTGCAGACTCTGTGAAGGGCCAATTCACCATCTCCAGAGACAACGGCAAAAACACGCTGCATCTGCAGATGAGCATCTGAGAGCTGAGGACATGGCTCTGTATTACTGTGCAAAAGACACATTGAGGGGACTGCAGTGTGATCCCAGACACAAACCTCATTGTAGGAGGTGATCCGGACCACCAGGGAGTGGACACTACTCTCCAATTATGTCCTTAAGCCCCAGGAGCAGTGCAGGTGGTGTTTATGGGTAGGTTTCCTGTCAGAATCTGGCAATTTCTCTCCAGATAACACTTTCCCTCATGGACCTTCTCTATACACATGATTCTGTGGTTACCTCTTCACTCTCTGACTTTGAAAACTTGTTCTAATGGGAAAACAATTATACTAAAATGCACAAAATACAGAGTCACTCACGTTGTTTATTGCAGTCCCTAAATACCAATGAATCACAAATAAACTGGTGCTCATCAAGTGAGCCTTTACAGAACTCCCAGATGCTCTCACTGTGCATCACAGGTCCACCCAACTCAACGTGCAACATTGCTAGAAGGAGCATAAAGTGCATGCTGGACATCAGGCCACAGAGGCATCAACAATCCAAAGTAAAAGAAGAAAGGGTCTTTGTTAGGGAGTCACTGTCTTAAACAATGCTTATAGCATCAATGTTAGTGACAACATGGGAAAGAAATGGACCCATTCTAGATGTGATGTGAAGTCTGGACATTACACACACACACACACACACACATACACACACACACATACACACACACACACACACACACAAGAGTATGAAACCTTTTTTCATTTCCCCCTAATTATTCTGCAGCAAAATTCGTCCTAAGACAGAAATACAGAGCATACAGGAAGACCTCAAGAAGCAAGAAATATCTGTAGATTGTGGCCATTGCTGCCATGAGCACATGGACAGAAAAGAAACAATCTAACGTTACACCTGAAGAAACTAGAGAAGGTACGATGACTAAATCCTAAATACAGGAGAAGGAAGGAATTAGTAAAGATTAGAGCAGTAATAAATTATAGATACAGATATAGATATAGATGATATAGATAGAACAGACCAAAAATCAAGGTCTTGTTTATTGAATAATAATTTAAAAAAATGATAAAATTGAGAAACCTCTGCCTAGATTTATCAAAAGGAAAACTAGAAAACCCCAAATAAATGATATCAAAATCAATATGTTTCTCTGGGGAACAAACAGGGTTTTGGAGGGGTGGGGTTAAGGGGATGGGGTGACGGGATGGACGAAAGGAGGGCACATGCTTGGAGGAGCAGTGGGAGTTACACACAAATAATGAATTGTTGAACACTAAATCAAAAGCAAATGGTGTATGTCTTGCTTGGAGAAGTGTCTGTTCAGATCTTCTGCCCATTGCTTGATATGTTTGCCTGTTTCATGTGTGTTGAGTTTGAGGAGTTCATTATAGATCCTGGATATCAACCTTTTGTCTGTACTGTCATTTGCAAATATCTTCTCCCATTCTATGGGTTGCCTCTTTGTTTTCTTGACTGTTTCCTTTGCTGTGCAGAAGCTATTGATTTTGATGAAGTCCCAACAGTTTATTTTTGCTTTTGTTTCCTTTGTTCACCTGCTTTTGAAAGGGCCATTTTTTTTTAATTTTCAGCATAAGAGTATTCATTATTTTTGCATCCTAAAGTGCATGCAGGACATGAGGCTACAGAGGCATCAACAATCCAAAGAAGGGAAGTAAGAGCCCTGTGTGTCATTGTCTAGAATCATTCTCACAGCATCAATATTATTGACAGACTGGCAAAGCAGAGAGAAACCCACCAGGACATGGTGTGGATGTGGAGTCTAAAGACCACACAGAGACACACACAGACAACACAGGCACGAGAACATAAAACCTTCACCACCTTCTCCACTATGTCTTCTGAAAACACGGAAGGTCTATCAGCAAGCCATAAATTCTTCATGAGTCAGGGAAGGACACTGTTTCACTGTGTGTGATGTGGGTCAGTGGCAGGGATGGGGTCATGCTCATTGGAAGCCCTCCTGTAGAGCCAATCTCCCACCTTCATCAAAGGAGGGCGAACTCAGGGGTTTTTGTTGGTTTTCCCATATGTGAGGTGGGAGGAGAAGAGTGAGGAATGAAGGTCAAGGAACTTGCAGGCAATAATCCAAGGATACTTCGTGATGACTGACTCCACTAAACGAGGATGAAAACTAGGAGAATAAACTAGAGAGATTGCTGTTCTAAGTAGACAATGGGCCAAATCCATGGAAAATAAGAAGAATTTCATAGGGAAGCAGCCCAAGTTATACAATCAAAGTAGAAGTGGACAGAGCTTATCCAGTGTTCCAGGTGGAAGCTGTCCACTCCATAAGGTCACCATATGGTTCTGAAGATTATGTGTTCACTATGTGCATGTAAACACCAGCTTATCCTGGATCCATGAGAATCTTTAAGTAGACCTACAGGATGGAAGGGACCTTCCACCTGCAGGAAATAGCTAATTGATCTTTCAATTGCTGACATCAGCTCATTGTGTGTGACCTTACTATCTCTAGGTAGAAACCTGGATGCTGATATGATGGGGAAACTAGGTGAGACCTTAGGTCAGGAGGGTGCAGACTCATTATGAGATTGATGTCCTTATACACCAGTACTGGGAATCTTCCCTGCACTCTGAACCCATGTGAGGTGACTGTGAAAGGACAGCTTAGGATGTGGGTGCTCTCCAGACACCAAATATGTCTGTCCCTGACCTGGGACTTCCCAGAATCCAGAACTGTAGAAAATCAGTGTCTGTTGTTTAAAACCAACCAGTTCATGTACATTGTTATAGCAGCTGGAACAGACAAAGACATAAATGACACGTAAACCTAAGCACGGATGCTCTAGAGTTTCTCTGCTGTGTTTGTTCTGAAAAGTACATGATAAGGTCCTCCAATAGGGACAAGGGTAGACTTCTCACATATTCCCTCCTGAATGTAGAACTAACCAGTTGACTATCCTAGGACTCAGTGAAAAAGACACAGTGCACACACAGAAGAACTTTTACACAGGGGAATCACAGTTTTGAAGAGAGTGTGAAACTTCATTGAAGGATGTGATTTTTTCACACTTTCCAGAAGATGTGGACATGATAAGTCTATGGGATTTGAGTCTGAGCATCTCCTTACAGAGTGGTGTTGTACTGGGACTCTCCCTCAGACTGAGAGGGTAGATTCCACTGGCCATGTTTGTTACTGGAAACCATCAACTACCTGTTGAGATTTACTCGTTTTATTATTGTGGAATCCTTTTTTTAATGGGTCCCTGCACTAACCATGGAATATGTCCTAGGCTCAAACCAGGCAATGTGCACAAAAATCACAGACTCCCATTAGCCACACATACGTGTTTTTTGGTTCCTGGGGATGAGCACCCCTAGAAAACCACCCACACCGACATAAACGTAAGCATGCCTGTTACATTTCCTTCTCTCTGAGCCGTGATACCAGCTGCTCTCCATGCAGGTTCACACACATCCTGGAGTCAGAGTGGACACTCACCTCTGTCTGTGCAGATTAAGGTCCCAGAGAACACCTAGTGAGTATGAGACTCCCCTGTGGACCTGGAGGTCAAGATGGTCTCCTCCCCTCTGCAGTCCCACAGCAGGTAAGCCCAGTCTTCCAGGACCTAGCACAGGGTCTAGATGTGTCATCATAATTGGAAATTCCAACATTTCACAGTCTCCAATCCACTCATCATGTGGTAGTTTATTTATTATTAAATATACACAAACAACCTACAGGGAGCCAGGAGACAAGATGCTGTAACCATGGTTCTGTTCATGAAGACACAGTGATAAGGGCTTTCACAGAGGAGTGGTTTAAATCACTCAGTGCAGTCATGAGTACACAGGTTAAAGGGTGTGACCCACCCCAGTTACAGAGGTGTGAAGTGTCATTGCAGAACCAGAGAAGGTGTTAATGTGTAAATGTGGCACTCAGAGACAAGGGTTCACCCAGAAAACTACAGGGAGGTGACACTGATTGCAGCAATGACAAATGTAACAGCCCTGCCATCCTACTAGCTACTCTACACACGAACGCACCTGGTGGTGAAGCTGCTTCAGAGGGGTGAAGTCCATTCATGAAACGTGAGTCAGTAGGGCAGTGGAGCAGCTCTGACTTACCAGATGCAGTGGAATAACCAGCATTGACAAATTTCAACAGGATTTGTACACGTAGCTGCTCTCCCCAAACTTGTACATGCAGGACTTGAACCATGAAAGGATGGAGGAAGGAGTAGTACAAAGAGGCTCCCCAGCAGTGTGGAGCTCCCAATTTGTGCTGGGGTTTCATAAATGCTGAAGTTGCATAGGGCACTTGGTACTAGATTGTTATTATGTCTTATGGTTTTGTTTCCACCTGTAGATGATCATGTCCTCTCTTTGAAAGGCTTTTGCTGTATTGGGTGTGACTCTCTTCCTGGCTCCATTGCCAAGCTGGAGTTGTCTGGGTAGTAGCGGTGAACTGTGTCTCTGCTGTGGCCAAGTGAGAGTCCAGATCCCTCCAGAAATCCTGTTTCTGTTCCCTGACTGGCACTGTGATCCCTTTGAGCTCTCCCATATAGAATCTACTTCTGCTCTTTCCAGGTGACAATCGTTAATGTGGGGGAAGGGGTGGGACCACAAGGATGCTCTGACTTGATGACCCCAACTTAGCTTCTGGTGTTCACTAGGAATCAAGGTCTGGGAAAGGCATGAACATGCCCTGCTCCTCCGCTAGAGATCCAAGTCTATGTATTCTTGCCTGTCTCCGGGTACACAGTCATTTCTGTTCTTCCCCTTGGTTCTCTCCCACAACTCCACTTGTCCCTGGGTGTCCTCAGCTTTGTTTTCCTACCCTCCCCTGAAGACTAGGGCTTTCATTGCAGGTAAAAAACATGTTTGGTCCTCAACTGAGCACCAGTGGTGACATCAGTTCCTCTCCAGGACCCTACAAGGTTCCACCTGTGACCCCAGGATGCTGCTTCTGAGGGTTTTCCTCTACAGATAAAGTCATTATTTTTGTGGTGGATACAGGGGCCATGGGTCTCCATGCATTCCTGCTCTGAGTCATCTTCCCCCAATTCTGCCACAACCACTGGGATGTGTTTCGGGATTTGTCCCCATCTCACACAAAAAAAGCATACATGAGGACAGTATTGGTTTAGTGATGTTGTCCTTGAGAACTTCACAATATATCACACTAGAGCACACTCAATGTCAAGAAACCCATTACATAGTCTAGCTAAATCTTGTGACAGTTTATTTGCCATCAGCAGTCTGTGTCCACAATACGCTAAGATGGTGGTTCACGATCCCCCCTAAGCACTTGTCTCTCCCCAGAGTTTAAATTCATTATTTGTCTCATGACCACAATTATTGGATAGACTTATTTAAATTTAGTGATCTACAGCTTGTCCTATCTATTTTATTAGCTCTTGCAACTCCAATCTGAGGCATGACTTTATCATAATACAAAAACCTATACACTATGGAGTATTATGCCTCCATCAGAAAGGACGAATACCCAACTTTTATAACAACATAGACAGGACTGGAGGAGATTATGCTGATTAAAATAAGTCAAGCAGAGAGACTCAATGATCATATGGTTTCACTTATTTGTGGAGCATAACAAATAGCATGGAGGACATGGGGAGTTAGATAGAAGGGGATTGGGGTAAATTGGAAGAGGAGGTGAATCACGAGAGACTATTGACCCTGAAAAACAATCTGAGGGGTTTGAAGTGGCGGGGGGTGTGAGCTTGGGGGAACCAGGTGGTAGGTATTATGGAGGGCACAGATTGCATGGAGCACTGGGTGTGGTGAAAAAATAATGAATACTGTTTTTATAAAAATAAATTAATTAATTTATAAAAAAATAAAGTCCCATCAATCTGAGAAATAAGTAAATAAATAAATAAAACCTGGGAACGATCCCAAGCCCAATCACCAGCTTAAAAATGGACACATTTTAGCATTATTTGTTCCATTTCTTTGAAAAAGATGGATGGTACTTTGATAGGAATTGCATTAAATGTGTAGATTGCTTTAGGTAGCATAAACATTTTCACAATATTTATTCTTCCAATCCAGAAGCATGGAACATTTTTCCATTTCTTTGTGTCTTCCTCAAGTTTATAAAAAATAAAAAAAATAATTTAAAAAAATGGACACATTGTGCTCTATGTTATCTTTGAAATGTTGCCCATCATTAAAAGAATAGTTTATTGCAGCTTCCTGATGGTGCATAGGAGAAGAATGAACCACAAGCAAGTCAGCTGCAAGAGAATGGTACCACGGGGCAACAGTAGAAATGACTGTCACCCTGAGCAACTCCTCAGTCTCATATTTATTAGAAAGTAGGTAACAACCAACAAAGAAGATGGAGTAGGTTACACATTGACCATAAGTCTTGTAGATAAGTCATAAGAAAGGAGAAATATGTCTGGTCACATAATACATGACCTTTAGTGACCAAGCCCAAAGAAAAGGATTGTTTGACTAACTGCAATCACTCTCTGGGGTAGGGGACATCACGGAAAAATGTAGCAGGCAAAGAGAAAAGGAGGGATTAGGTTCATCTGTGCGGCAGAAAGAAAAGAGAGGAATGAAGGTCAAGGACCTAGCAGGCACTAATTCTACTAAACATGTGCGAAACTGAAAGAAGAAAAGAGGAAACTAAGCATTCTAAGTAGAAAATAGTATGAATCCTTGGAAAATTAGAACAATCCATAGAAGCACCACCGTAAAAAGATAATGATAGAAGTAAATTGTTCTCTACCCAGTGTCTGCAGGGGGAGGTGTCCACTCCCCAAGGTCACCAGGTAGTTCTGAAGGTCTTGTGTTCCCTGTGTGCACACAGAGACCAGAAGCTTCTACTATATCCATGAGAATCCTCAGGTTGAGATGCTGGATTGGAGGGGCCTTCCACCTGCAGGGAATAACTAACTGATCCTTCAGTTGTTGCTGTCAGCTCAATGTGTGTGACCTCTACCATCCCAGGGAATCCTAACAACAATGTAATGGGATGAGGAGGAGGAGGAGGAGGGCTCTCAGGGAAGCACTTAGGTCAGGAGACAGCAATCTCATGATGGTATTAGGGCCTTTACCCACCAGGACTGGGAAAGATCCTTGCCTCCTGGCCCCACATGAGGTGACAGGGAAAGGACACTCTTAGATGTGTAGGCTCTCCAGACTCCAGATCTGTCTACACCTTGACATGCGACTTCCAAGACTACAGAAGAGAATGTGGGAAGTAAGTGTGTGTTGTTTAAAGTCACTCAGTCTTTGTACCTTGTTACAGCAGCTGGAACAGATGAAGACATTAGTGATGCATGAACCGAAGCACTGATGCTCTGGAGTTTTTCTGCTGCTTTTGTTGTGAAAAGTACCTGATAAGTTCCTTCAGTGAGATTCAGAGTGGGCTTGTCACATGTTCCCTCCCACAGACAGGACTAACCAGTTGACTATCCCAGGGCTATGTGAAAGGATGCAGTGGACACGCACAAGGAGGACCTTGGTACAAGGGAGTCAGGGTTTCCTAGAATTTCTGGAACTTTCACTTAAGGGTGATGATTTTTCAAACTTTCCAGAAGATGTGGATGTGATGGCTCTGTGGGATTCGATTCTGATCATCACATAACAGAGTAGTGTTTTACTGAAAGCCCTAAAGGTTAAGCTCTTTTGTTCCCTAGTTCCTTCCAGGATTCTTTCATTCTCTGTGTTGTGTTTGTCAGTTTGGCTATGATATGCCTTAGAGATCATCAGCTTTTGTTGCATTTAATGTGAATTCCCTATACTTCCTGGATTTTGATGTCTGTGTCCTTCTGCAAATTATGGAACTTTTCAGCTACTATCTTACAGAATAAACCTAATCCCTCCTTTTCTCTCTGTCCATCTCCAGAGACGCTTATGATACAAATATTATTATGGTTTTAAAAGGTCCCTGAGTTCCCTAAGTCCACCTTTGTGGTCCATTATCTTGGATTCCATCATCTTCTCAGTCATTATTTTCTATAATTTTATCTTGAATACCACAGATTTGCTCCTCTCCATCCATCCTTATTTTTTATGGCCTCCACTTGGGATTGTGTCTTGGTTTTAGAGCTTGTTTGTTTGTTTTTAATTTGGACCTCATTCAATTTTAGTTCATCTATCACTGCAGTAAGGGATTCTTAGTGTCTTCTAACCTTTTTTCAAGGCCAGCTAGTATACTTAAAATCATCGCTTTAAATTCTAGTACAGACTTCATATTTATGTTTGTATTGATTAAAAACCTGGGAATGAGATCTACATCTGACTCATTCTTTTATGGTGAATTCTTCCATCCTCTCATTTCTTTTCAATATCTTCTTTTTTCAATTTTTATTTTATTTTTTTCAGTGCTCCAATTATCATTGTTTATGCACCACACCCAGGGCTCCATGCAATACGTGCCCTCCAGAATGTCCCCCACCAGGCTCACCTAACCCCCCACTACCGCCTACTCCAAAACCCTCAGTTTCTTTCTCAGAGTCCAGTTTCTCAGGATTCATCTCACTCTCAATTTTCCCCAATTCTGTTCTTCTCTCCTTCTTTAAAAATCCTCCGTGTTATTCTTTATACTCCACAAGTAAGTGAAACCATATGATAATTGACTCTCTCTGCTTGACTTATTTCACTCAACATAATCTCCTCTTGACGTGTCCATGTTGATGCATAAGGCGGATATTTATCCTTTATGATGGAGGCATAATACTCCATTGTATATATGAACCAAATCTTTATCCACTCGTCTGTTAATGGGCATCTTGACCCTTTCCACTGTTTCGCAAATGTGGCCATTGCTGCTATGAATATTGGGGTATACATGGCCCTTCTTTTCACGACATCTGTATCTGTGGGGTAAATACCCAGGAGTGCAATGGCAGGGTCATAGGGAAGTTATATTTTTAATTTCTTAAGGAACCTCCACACTGTTTTCCAAAGTGGATGCACCTACTTGCATTCCCACCAACAATGTAAGAGGGTTCCCCTTTCTGCACACCTTCTCCAAAACAGGTTGTTTACTGTCTTGTTAATATTGGCCAATCTAACACCAGTTAGATTGGTATCTAAAGTGGTATCTCAATATGGTTTTGATTTGAATCTCCCTGATGGCTAAGGATGATGAACATTTTTTCATATGTGTGTTAGCCATTTGTATGTCTTCATTGCAGAAGTGTCTGTTCATCCATTCATTGTTTTTTTTTTTTTTCCTTGAGAATAAAATAAGATGAGGGGAATAAACTAAGACAAATTAGGATTTGTCATAATGAATGCTACTTAAATAGAATATAGATCACAAAAATAAAATATATATCAATGAAAAAATTAAAAATAGAAAAAATAAGAATGTGTATATAAAAATTAAACCTAAAAAATGAGGAGAAAATAAATCAAAAATAAAAATAATAAAAACAAGAATAAAAAGAAAGAAAGCTAAGCCTACTTCCCTGGGAACTGAAAGTGTGCCACATTCTATGATCATTAAACTTGCTGAGATGGAATTGTTCTGAGGATCTTTTGGGGGAGGTGCCTGCTATGATTATTCCAGGGGTTTTGCCCTCAGGAAAGGCACCTCTTGGGAGCAGAGGGTAGGGCTTCCTGTAGTTGTATCTGCCCTCCACTAGGTGCCACTGTTTTGCTTCCTGATGGCACTGATGGGTAGTTGAACATAGCATCTTCTCTCTGGGCAGAGGTTGAAATTTCACATACACCCCACTCTTCAGTGAGCCCTCACAGAGCAGCAATCAACCCCTTTCTCTCCAATGTTTCCATCTGAAACACATGTTCACCCTACCTGTGTCTCAGCTGCTGTATATCAGGCACATGATAGAGTTTCAAAACTTCTAGGGACTCCTATGGTGTGGAACCATGCTATTCTTCCAGGGGAGAGTATTATATCTTTTTTCATTTTCCTACAGGTGTCAGGAAAGACATCCCATGACCAGATTGTGGTTCACCGTTTATGGCAAATCAGACCAGAAAGCCCACACTTATTCTCACTGTTCAACCAGGTTCCTGGCTCTTTGCCTAGCATCTGTGCATCACAGTGGTACAACACATCCTTCTTGTGCCTCTGCAGACCTCAGACCCTGAAATTCTGCCCCACTTTGCCACATCAGCACCTTTATGCCAGCCACATCCCCATAGTAGCACACTTCTAAAAGTTCATATTTTGTGCTCTGCTGCTACAATACATTGGGGTAGCTTCCAGAAGCAGGCTCCATCCCTGATGTCACCCCCACAGCTCTATCTGTCCCAAGACAACACTGCACCTATTACATAACAAAAGCAGGTCGGTTTTCTATTTGAAGACTAGTGGGTTTTCTTCTCTCAGACCTCTGATTGTCTTCTTGGCTGCTCAGAATGACTTGATGACTACCTAGCTGTGTTCCAGAAATCCAAGCATAGCAAACCCTTCTCCACCATCCTAACTACTCCGTCCCACATTTTCTTGTAGCAAAGAGGGTGTGATCAACTCCTTCTTATAACAGCATATAACTCCTTCTTATATGCTGAAGCTCAAAGTTGAAATCCAGTCTTTTATTTCAGAATATCCTAATTTATTTCTCTCTTTGCTCTGATCAAGTTGTCTTATTGTTCACTTGCTCTTTGAATGAGCAAATTGATTAAATATTATGCAATTATTATGCATTAATGGTTGACATATTTTATCCACCGACATAACCTCTCTCACTAGGAGACTCAGAGAAGAGTGCACCTCCTGGCAGTGAGCTTGGGGCTATGAGCAAGTAGCGAGGGGTGCTCCCCAAGGACAAGGATTGCAGGAATATTACTAGCACCACTCCATGTCTCTGTGCAGTGAACACAGGTGCATTTTGGATGGCATGGCCAGTTTGCAGTCTTCCTGATGCACATGATGCATTCAGGGATGGAAAGTGGGGAATGTGGAGAACAGAGGTCCTGAACTCATGCATCAAGGTCAAAGAGTCTGATCTGAGAAAATGAAAACAGATAGAACAGAGCTGCAACCTGACATTGAATTGGAATTGAATTTCCCTGCTGCGTCTATTGTCAACAGTCCCTGTAAATCCTTCTTTTTTTAATTTATTTTTTATTTATTTTCAGCATAACAGTATTCATTATTTTTGCACCACACCCAGTGCTCCATGCAATCCGTGTCCTCTCTAATACCCACCACCTGGTACCCCTGTAAATCCTTCTAATAGGTTGACGGGTAGCATTTATTTATTTATGTATTATTTATTTATTTACTGCTCTTCCATTATACTTAATTTACTAATTGAAAGGCAAAGGGCTTGGAACTGAGAAAAATAAAATATTTGGAGAAAGAAAGTCAAAGAATCCACCAGAAACTTACAGTGGACCGGCAGATTGACTTTGTTAGTTTAGGAGGGATATGATGCATGAATCCTTTTTAAATGTCCCACTGCAGAATTCAGTAGGGCAGAGACTAGAATTGGAGGAAATATTCCTAAATGCATGGCCTCACCAGGTACTATGTCACAGGGAGATTAGGCATGTGCTCTTGAGTCCATTGACCACTAACCATCAGTGCCAGTGGGAGTATCTTTGGACAACAGAGTAAATGCATCTCTCAGAGATTGTGTAAATTTATTTTAGGGATACTCTCTTCTCAACCTTTCCAGAGAATGTGGATATGATGATCTTGTGGTATCTGACTCTGAACCACATTGTGAACCATTGTCCCACCATGACAGCTCTCAGGTGTGAACCTCAGCAATTGGATATAAAAGCTGGTATGACCCAGGATGGAAACACAAATCTAGAAGATTTTCATCTGCAGGAAGGAATGGAGGCTTTGCTTCAGGAATGACTTCACAATGTAGGAAAGGGCACATACAAGAAATAAGACATATGCATGTGCCATGGAGGGTGTACATGGGGTTAAGTCCATCTACCTGTGTGCCGTGGGCTCCTGAAGACTGTTTTCTCACAATGTTCCACCTTTCAGGTTCCCCAGAAAGTTGCTGCTGAAGATGACACACGAGAAGGAAATAAAAAATATAAAAAATAAAAAGATAAACTCTTTCTGAGTTTCCTTCCAAGTACTGAATCAAGGTTATAACCAGTTTGTCTCTAATTTGCACCATGTGCAAATTAGAACATTTAACTACCAGACTTTGATAACACCTCGTGACACCAAAGAGGTGAGATACTGCAGATGATCTGAGAGAAATGACATCCAGGTTGCCTCCAGTATCTTGATGTAAAATCAATTTTATGGCACTTCCCAATGCCAGGTAACTCCCATCAAGGGTGGACATAGTGGCAGCATTCCCAAAGGTGACAGGAAGACCCAAACAGGGACTGGGAGAAGGAAGAGATTCTTCTGAAAGTATGTTCAGATACTTCTTCTGAAAGTATCTTCAGATACTTCAGAGTTCCAAAAGGTCTCTCCTGTCTCCTTGACCAGAATCATCTCATTGCCACAGAGACACAGATCCCACATTAGAAATAAGATTGTGCCCACAAGGCTGATATTATTTCAACATAAAATTAGACCCACAAACTCCCTTAATGGACAAGGATTTGAATTATATTCTTATTCTTCAATCCATTGCTATAAACGTTACTCTAGATTTCTGCTCCATGGTTACACCCTAGTGTAGGTATTATGGGCATCAAGATTTTCCAAATATACCTTAAACATATGACATAAACATATTACACATGTCCTTATAGCATCTTCACAGAAACTTCCTCATTTTAATTATGTTTCATTTATATTCCCATAATTGACAATAATCTTTCAAAAACACCTATGTAAAGCAGAATTTTAACAGGGCAGAGAAACTCGCATATTGATGCAAAACTGTTCCTCTGCATCTTCTTCAGGTTCATGTTTCTTCTGGAAAGCATATAAATAATACATTTTCTGAGTTCCTCAGCTACATATCTAGGGGGGAAGCAACTTTATTGCAACATCAGATGCTGGAAACAATTCGAACCCCAAACAACTTCTTAAAAAATTAAAATCCTGCTATGTTCATTCTTTGGAAAGGTGCTAATCTTTAAAACCAGTGATTCTTTTTTAATGTCTGCATTATATTAATTGTTTCAAAACTACATTGTACTTCAGTAGTTTTTACTTAGAAAATAAAGAACTGTAAGAACTGAAATCACACCTCTAACAGGAATCTCTACACTCCCCCCAGTACTTTTCCTGTCTCACTTTAGTCACTGACATCATATCTTGTGTTCCAGTGGGTTGTCCAGGTCTCCTCTCCATTAAACACTGGAGCAGGTCCTGTCTATCAAGCAAATCTCCACTTTGCAGGGACAAACTGTGGGGACCCCTGGATAGAACAAAACAGCAGTCAAGTTTGCAACAAGCCATCACATAAGAGAAAAGAACCAACCAATAATAGTGCACAGTCATCTTTCAAGGTTGTTAATAAGTACAACACCATGAGCAAGGGAAAGCCATGGCCAAAGTCAAAACAACATTGAAAAACAGAGAGTCCTTCCCAGAAATTGTGGAAATTTTAACAATCTACATATGTGCATTAACTAGGACCTTTGCAAAAATGAAGCATATAGTGACAGACATTATTTCTCAGGAAAAGTCATTAAATTCCTATCAAAGACATGTTCATTGCTCAGGAAAATTTCAGAATGACCTCTGAGTATTCCAAGACAAGCTCCCTCTAGGATACAGCCTGAAGGAACAAGACCTTGACAGTCTCTGGTAGATAAAAATGCAGATTCTGAGCTTCAGAATGAAGGGGAGGTTGCACCATAAATGAAGTTAATCTGAGGTGGTCCTGAGAGAGAGAACCCAATTCTAGGTAAGACATAATGGGGGGACACAGATGGACTCTGGAAAGCAAGAGGCAATGGATGTCTGTGTCTCAATTCAAACTGGCTCTAATATAAACCCTTGGGACTGTCACACATGACAATGTTATCATGGTTGTGTCTGGAGGGGGTAGTTTGGAATGGAGAGAATGGGGTAGAAGTATCCTTCCCATCTGTACTTCTCAAGGACACTATTTTCAGAACCCTCAACATAAGGGCTGCATTTATTCTCCTATCTGAATCAACCAAAAACAAAAACAAAAAAAAAAAGTGTGCAAAATATATTACAAAAGCTAAACCAGATGGAAATACATGAATTATAGTGATGCAACAGAGAACTGTTAATACAAGGTTCAGAGTGGGGTCGAGCAGGTTAGACAGGATAGACAGACAGAAGGGACCAACATGGACAGAATGAGAAACAGTAAAGCCAGAGATAAGGAGACACAGTGACAAACCCTCCAGGAGTCCAGAAGAGATACGAGGACTGGGGTGGAACTTCCCTTCTCACAGGATGAAGGATGGAGACCTAAACTCTGGGGCTGATAGCTGGGTGCTCCCCTTAACTGTCTCTTTCTCTCACTCATGGCCAATTAGTCAGCAAGTCTTGCCAGTGACAAGTTCAAGACGCACTCAGAATCCAACCATTTCTCACCCCTTCGCTGCTGCCACCCTGGACAGAGCTCCTATCAGTTTTCACTTGGATGCCCTCAAGAATTTCCTCACCTTCCAGATTTCAATCTCCCATGTCCCTATCTCACTCCTAACTACTCTTGACACCAGAGTCAGTCAGAGAATCATTTACCATGTGGAGAAAGAGAGGATTGTTGCTGGTTTGTGGTTTGTCTTCCCTCCTCAAATGTAAGCCCCAAGAAGGCAAGTTCTTCTATTTCTACTCATTGATGTATTCACAGAGACCACGCAGGGCTACAGTTTGTGCAGTTAGAACCAAATAAATATTAGTTAATGAACTACACAAACAGTTATAGAACTGTATACTAGATTTCTGGGTAAAGAATAAAGGATCGGAAACCTGGGTGGCTCAGGGGGTTGGGCCGCTGCCTTCAGCTCAGGTCATGATCTCAGGGTCCTGAGATTGAGTCCCACATCGGGCTCTCTGCTTAGTGGGGAGCCTGCTTCCTCCTCTCCCTCTCTGCCTGCCTCTCTGCCTACTTGTGATCTCTGTCTGTCAAATAAATAAAATCTTAAAAAAAAAAGAATAAAGGATCTGCATTTTGTATTTATTTGTGGGTTTTCAGAATGGTCGGGGTCTAGAAATCATGTCTCTCTCTCGCTCTCTCTCTTTTTTTTTTTTTTTTTTTTTTGGTCATCATCACTGAGACTACAATGGCCTCTTCATAATGTTCACTACATGAACTAGTGGAAAGAATGTCCGATAGGTTGACTACATAACATGGTTCCTAGAACTGGCTTGGACAGAATACGGATGCTGTTCTCTCCCCATGTACAAAAGCAGGTACATGTAAAGAATAGAGGTCATAAGCAATGGCCAGTCTGCAGGAAAACCACTATTCAACAGGAGTTGAATGAATTCTGCACCAGTGACACACAGTGCAGGGGTGACGAAGATAACTCTTCTCTTTGAGGACTAAGAAAATTGTAGGCATCTCTGCTTCTTCTAGCTTGTGAACAAGTACCATGGTGGTATACATGTTCTATGGGAGATGCACACAGGGAATATTGGGAGCCACGAAGAAGTAAGTGATCATCTTACCTGAGGAGGCCATGTGGTCAAGGAAGGACTTATGATAAAGTTTTTACCTGAGCTGAACCAAGGCTTAGGACGAAATCTAGCAGATAAGAAAAAGCACATTGAAAAAGGCAGAGACTGTGTGAAGCCCAGCACACATGGTCGCCTTCCCGTGTTGATCCTGGGAGGAAGTTAACAAAACAGGGAAGGACAGGAAACCCTTATGGCACACATTCCTCTAAGAACAGTACCTCTACTTTCCAATGCTCATGGACACTCCTCCTCTGAAACTACCATTTCCCCCCTAGAAAGGTGACCAATAAAGGGGCTTAACAGAGTTGAAAAGATGGGGAGACAGAAATCAGAGAAGGGAATCAATTATCTAGTTTCCACTCCAGTTTATGGGAGGACAGATGCATGTGTGTAGACCATGGTGTTCCCTGTTATCGTCAGCACCTACAAGGAACAATGTAGGTTCACACTAGCTCTGTCCCAAAGCATGACATGGCTTCCAGGAGGCTCCATGTGGGGCAACACGGTCTTCTTCCTGGTTGTACAGCTCCTGAGGCATTCCAAGTGGATTTCCACTCCTTTGTTCTAAATGCACTTTGTACAAAGAAATGGACAGAATCTGAAGCAGAGATCATGTTTTCAGGAAAGCATAATGGTTCTTATTTTATGATTAAAATAGAAAGCCAAGAGGGTGGCAGAGTAGCAATACATTTGCACTGTTTTGACAGAGACTACATTCTAGTCACAGTTAACACCCACAGTCAAGATCCACAATGGCTCAATGTAAATAAGTTCTTGGGACAGTAGGAGACACACATTTGTCGAGCCTCCTAATGAGCCTCAGCAATGCAGGAAAACTATTCTCAAAAAAAGGAGATTCCACACATATCCGGTACACTCTGTGGGAGTGTGGGCAGATGTGGCTGCAGAAATGGGTCCTCTCCATGCACTGGTGACAAGGAAAGAAGGCTCCTGGTTTGAGGCAAAGAGCAGCTGCTGTTCCCAGGTGGTGACTGCAGCTCACAGCTGAGGTTAGCAGTGGAGCTGAGTGGAGAATGTGGGAGTTATGGGCATAGTCAGAGGCTGGCCACTTGACATGACATCCACAGGCTGGTGCCTGAGTGTCGGATTTGTTTGTGCACAGGTTTCTTCTGCAGCAGGACAACTCCCCAATGCTGTGCTTCCTCCTGGTGCCTCATATCTTCCATGGACAGGTCTTTCTGAGTTTCTAACTCAACCTTCTCTGGTCCACCTCTTACTGTCTTTAGTTCTCTTCTCCACAGCCAGCAGAAAAGTTCCTGAACAACAAGGGAGTTCTTCTCTTCTTTGGAGCAAAGAACTCCTGGGTCAAGAGGGTGTGTGGATGAGGCTGAAGCAAGTGGCTTCTGTCTGCTCTTTCAGATCTTCCTCCAGCTGGTGCTTCCAACTGCTGCCTTCAGAGCTGTCAGTCATTAAAGCCTGTGATTCCTAATACATACAGCAACACGACTGTATCCACAAGGATTGATTCTGGGGCAAAGAAGCCCCACAGAGAAAGTACATAGAGTACAATGACCCATTTATGAATTCTACAGAATTAAAGCCAGTATAAAGTGACATGAGGAAGAACAATAGTTATGTGGGAACAGGGAGGACAAGGGAAAGGGAAGGAGGAATTCCAGGGGGAAATCTGGACATTTTAGGGAGAATTGGTGCACTCACTGTCAATAATGTTAATTGCAGCACCTGTGTTTATCATATAACATACATCATTTGTGGGCTGTTGGTCTTGTGTCGAGTATACCCATTGAACTGATTATAGGTAATAACAAAGGTTATTCTGGAGGGACATAGAGAGATCAGAAGATATGAAAATACACCTGCACGATGCTGATTTTCTCTATATTTATGGTAAAGTATAAAATAAGCAAAATCAATCCATCCCCATTACAGGATGGGTTCCACATCCCTCATAGCCTGACACTATGTCCTGCAGATGATTTGGGGTTGGGGGAAGAAATTCCTGTGGGGGGAGCACTGGCCTAGATCCTGGGGTCAGTCTCACCCCATATATGTTCATGGACACCCTGCAAACACAAGTATACACCCTGGAATGTTATATAATAAAAAACTTTTTTTTTCAAAATTTGTCATTAGCATTAAATTAAAGGTATTCACAACTGCGTGGGTCACTGGCTCTCTGTCAGAATAGATCCCCAAGCTGAATATATAGCCAGAGGACATGCAAATAGGGCCTTCTCTCTTCTGATTTAACCAGCACAGCCAAATCCTGCAGGTGGGAGAGGAGCCCCAGGCCCAGGATACCCAGGTGTTCATTCAGTGATCAGGACAGAATACAGACAGCTCACCATGGAATTTGTGCTGGGCTGGGTTTTCCTTCTTGCTCTTTTAAAAGGTAACTTATGGAGAAAAAAAGAAATTGAGTATGTGAGTGAATGTGAGTGAGAGAAAAACAGGATATGTGATAGTTTCCTGACCAAGATGTCTTGTGTCTGCAGGTGTCCAGTGTGAGGTGCAGCTGGTGGAGTCTGGGGGAGACCTGGTGAAGCCTGGGGCGTCCCTGAGACTCTCCTGTGCAGCCTCTGGATTCACTTTCAGCAACTACTACATGAACTGGGTCCGCCAGGCTCCAGGGAAGGGGCTGCAGTGGGTCGCATGGATTAATACTGGTGGAAGTAGCACAAGCTACGCAGACTCTGTGAAGGGCCGATTCACCATCTCCAGAGACAATGGCAAGAACACGCTGTATCTGCAGATGAACAGCCTGAGAACTGAAGACACGGCCATGTATTACTGTGCAACAGACACAGTGAGGGGCCCTCAGTGTGAGCCAGGACAGAAACCTCCCTGTTGTCACAGGATGTGCTGAGCTGCATGGGGCACTCAGGGCAGCAGAGAGTGCTCAGCATCCACAGCAGAGATCAGACCCAGGAGCAGGTGCAGTGGGTAGGACTTCCTTTTGAGATCAGGGATTTCCTCTCCAGACTCTCAGCTGTCCACAGAGATATTTTTTTTTTCTTTCATCTCTCGTACCTCGTGTGTTCTCCGTGCAGCCAACCACAAGAATATAACTTTGCTTCCACAGAGCAGATATCTCACCAGTATCTGGGGAACTTCCCTTCATCAACCTCTTCTATGTCTCATTTTCGTCCTCCAGAGAAGCACATGTTGCAATTTCCCACCGTCCTTGAGAAACACGTGCACAGCCCAGGCTCTCTGCATGCTGTGTGCCTGTTCTCTGCCCTCAGCGGGGCACACACTGTCCCCACATGTTTATGACTGCCCAAGTCAGTTCTTTTCCTCCTGGCACCAGGTTATCCTCTGGCTCATTGTACATGTGGGCGGACACAGGTGATCAGGAACTGCCCTTCTGTAGGCACCGCTCCATTTCCTGGATGGAAAAGGAGTCCACCTGCTATGAGGGACGCTCAGATTTCCCCAGAAAGCGGTGGGATGACAATCCAGAGAGGGAAACCCATCCCTGTCCTTCTGGGTCCTGTTCTGGTAGGGAGAATCCATGAGAGCGTCCTTGGTGACTGTGTTTGAGACATGTTTCCCAGCTTCCACACAGGGAATCCATGTGAATCCTGAGGTCCAGCTGGCAGGTCCCAGATCCTTGCCCACCCTGTGCTATCCATTGAATATCCATCAGAAACCACCCCCCAACCTCATTCTCTCCTTCTTCTGACTTCTCCCTCAACCTGTCCTGTATCCTGAGCCCCATGTAACTGGTGTCCTGTTACACTGTCCAGATCTTCACCAAGTGTCAGATGGAGAAAGGTTCAATAATGAATGTCTACCATGATGGGAGGGCTCTGAAGTGGGGCTGAAATGGGGATATATGGCTCAAACCATGATCCAGAAGTAAAATAATATAGCAGGTACTATATGAGACAATACTGTCACTTCCTCTCATATCCCTGCTTTTGTCCCATTGAACTGGCCAGGATTTCCCCTAGAGAATTCATAAATATCTTCTGGGCTGTTTGCTCTCTTGATTTCCTATGAAACCAGTACTGATCTCCGCACATCAGAGGAGTCACTGGAATGGCCCTTCCACTCAGAGTCCTTCTACTCTTGTAACGTCGAGGGGGGGTCTGCATGGAATGCATCTTCTGTGTCTGAGGTGATTCTATTTGCCTGTAGCTGGAGGAGGGTCAGGCCCACTCCTCACCTCAGCATGAAGCATCTTGGGATGGTCGTTCCCAAGAAGAGGGACACTCATTAGCGGGTCTTCTGTGTGTTGGCAGCTGTCCTGTGTGTGTATTTAATACATTACAGGAATGTCTAAGAATAGTTACCAATCTAGTGTACCGGCCTCCTGTGAGTCTCCTTGTGTTGTGTTCACTGATCCAGATGAACCTGGACAAGGAGTCCCAGGTGTGCAGAACCTCACAGACTCTCTCACTTACCTGTGTCACCACCAAGTTCTCTTGAACAACTGTGGATTTTCAGTATTCTCCATTGTTCCCCAAATCTCATCTCTCAGATTTTTCTCTGCATAATCAGCAGGCTGTCCCCAGCTGTGTTTCTTATGAGGTATATATACATTTCTTTCTGTTCTAATATACAAACATTGGCAGAAAATGTCTGGATGCATTGCCTAATTGTCATATCCTTCTTTCCATAATATCCTTGGTATGTTTCATTTACTGATAACCTCTGATGAATTATTACACTATAAATCTGTATATTTTTAGGTAATGCTACTCCTGGAAGTATTATTGGAATTACTTGCATAACTGGTAATATATTTTACAACCAAAAAGAGTTCACATAATTATATTTAACAGATGAATTTACTGTGCACTATAACTTATAAAAAACAACCTAAAGTAACAATCTGCTTGGGATTTTCATTCAAGATATTATAATGCCCACTTCCCATTATTCTATTATTTGTAGAGTTATTTAGTATAAAATATAAAACATAATAGTGAGGGGGAGACAAGATGGCGGGGAAGTAGGAGGAGGCCCCTTTTCAACCTGTACCCTTAAGTGAGCTGATTACCTACCAATGAAATCCGATCACCCATGAAATCAGCCTGAGATTAGAATTATACACATCTGGATCTCTATGGGGACAGAAGACACCAGTGGGCAGGTACAGAGGAGTGGTAACATCAGACTAATATGGGAAGATAAACAAAAGGGGGAGGGAGCCACCAGAAGAGACCCATTGGAAATAGGAGAGCGCCCTGCCACTGGGGACCAGCATTAACTTGGAGTCTGGTTGAAAGCACTCAAAAAGAACAAAGAATTGCAGGGGGGAGTTCTGGGAATCAGGGTGGTTAGGGACAGAGGCTTAAGTCCCTGGACCCAGGACAGCCACCCCAGTGCTGAGCCAGAGAGAGTGCAGTGTGGAAGCCATGTCTTGGTCCCTGAGGGACAAGCAGGTCTGAGAGCATGTGAGGTCCAGCTCCTGAGGGGCTGGGAGCCCTGTCAGCCAGCAGAAGCACAGACTTTTTTGCAGTCCCCACGTGCACACCATGTTGTGCTATCAGAGTCATGCCCCACACCCTCCCCTGAGAGAGGTGCGTGCAGGTACCATCCCAGTGCTCTCTGTCCCTGAAGGCCTGAGTACTCTCAGTCCAGGCCAGCGGGAAAATCTCAGTGTGCTATGCTGCTTGGAACCCCTCTGGCAGTCTGGAGCTGCCCTGAGAGCCACCGCTGTTGTCATTTTGGGTACAAGCAGGAGTTCCTGTGTCCCCAGGGCCGGCAACATGGGACGTGCTCTTCCTGCGGCAAAGGGGGAACTTATGTGCTCTGCAGCTCCCAGAGGGGAATAGACTGAGGTTTCTCTCTGAGAGGGAGGTCTGGGTGCAATCTCTTTCCTCTAAACCTCCAAAGACCATCAAAAGCTGTCAAAGGAAGAGAAAACAAATGAACAAACACAAAAACCTCCAGAGAACAAAGGCCTGAAAAACAGGTTTCCTCAGAGCCCACTCTTTTGAGGGAGCCTGGAGGACTTAACTCAGGGAACACTGCCTGGAAGCCTACATTGCAGGCTCCTCCCCCAGGAAGCCAACCAGGCTTAAAAAAAAAAAAAAAAGACGAAAAGAGAACAAGGACTACGACTTCATAGATACAACCTTTATTTTTAAACCGTCCCCAATATTCTGGTTCATTTTTTTATAGATACTTTTTTAACCTATTTACCAACACAGTGAGATGTCCAGTACATCAAACTCCATAGTAACCTTTTAACTTGAACATTTTGATACCTATACCCGCTTTCCTTTTGCTTTTCTATTTTTTTAAATTTTTTAATTTAATTTTATTTAGTTTAGTTTATTCTTTTCTATTTTAAGTTTTTAATATTAATATAGAGTTAAACTTCAAGATAATCTCATTACCCCAATCAATGCTAACGCTATAGGTAAGCCAATTTTTTTTTTTTTAATTTTTTATTTTTGATAACATATATTTTTATCCCCAGGGGTACAGGTCTGTGAATCACCAGGTCTACACACCTCACAGCACTCACCAAATCACATACCCTCCCCAATGTCCATAATCCCACCCCCTTCTCCCAAACCCCCTGCCCCCGGCAACCCTCAGGTAAGCCAATTTTTAATCCCCCTTTATCTTAGGAAAGTTGAGTCTTTTAACAAAGATATCAAGATACATCCAGGAAAAATCAAAATAGCCTTCCTCGCCCACACTGAAAATTTATAGCTACTCTCCCATCTTCTTCATCCACCAGTGTTTCCGTGTAATTGAGTTTTACTAATAGTATATAAATCTTATACTTGGAGTTCTTTTAGATGAGATTCTTTTTTATTTCATATATATATATACATATATATATGTATATATATATATATATATATTCTCGTGTCAAATACTTTTGTCACTCTTTCTGTTTGTCTGTTTTTGTTTGTATAATTCATAAATCTTACCTTAGGTCCCATTTTGGCTTAGACTTCTCTCTCTTTTTTTTTTTTTTTAATTAATTTCTTTATTTTCAGAAAAACAGTATTCATTATTTTTCACCACACCCAGTGCTCCATGCAATCTGTGCCCTCTATAATACCCACCACCTGGTACCCCAACCTCAAAACTCCCACCACTTCAAACCCCTCAGATTGTTTTTCAGAGTCCAGAGTCTCTCATGATTCACCACCCCTTCGAATTTACCTCAACTCCCTTCTCCTCTCTAACACCCTTTGTCCTCCATGCTATTTGTTATGCTCCACAAATAAGTGAAACCATATGATAATTGACTCTCTCTGCTTGACTGATTTCACTCAGCATAGTCTCTTCCAGTCCCATACATGTTGCTACAAAAGTTGGGTATTCATCCTTTCTGATGGAGGCCTAATACTCCATAGTGTATATAGGCCACATCTTCCTTATCCATTCGTCCATTGAAGGGCATCTTGGTTCTTTCCATAGTTTGGCAACCATGGCCATTGCGGCTATGAACATTGGGGTACAGGTGGCACTTCTTTCACGACATCTGTTTCTTTGGGATAGATACCCAGGAGTGCAATGGCAGGGTCATAAGGAAGTCCTATTTTTAATTTCTTGAGGAATCTCCACACTGTTCTCCAAAGAGGCTGCACCAACTTGCATTCCCACCAACAGTGGAAGAGGGTTCCCCTCTCTCCACATCCCCTCCAACACATGTTGTTTCCTATCTTGTTAATTTTTGCCATTCTATTGGTGTAAGGTGATATCTCAATGGGGTTTTAATTTTAATCTCCCTGAGGGACAGTGATGATGAACATTTTTTCATGTGTCTGATAGCCCTTTGTATGTCTTGATTGGGGAAGTGTCTGTTCATATTGTCTGCCCATTTTTTGATATGATTGTCTGTTTTTTGTGTGTTGAGTTTGAGGAGTTCATTATAGATCCTGGATATCAACCTTTTGTCTGTACTGTCATTTGCAAATATCTTCTCCCATTATGTGGGTTGCCCCTTTGTTTTTTTGGCTGTTTCCTTTGCTGTGAAGAAGCTTTTGATTTTGATGAAGTCCCAAAAGTTTATTTTCACTTTTGTTTCCTTTGCCTTTGCAGACATATCTTGAATGAAGCTGCTGTGGCTGATATCGAAGAGATTACTGCCTATGTTCTCCTCTAGGATTCTGATGAATTCTTGTCTCACATTGAGGTCTTTTATCCATTTTGAGTTGATATTTGTGTATGGTGTAAGAGAATGGTCGAGTTTCATTCTTCTACTTATAGCTGTCCAGTTTTCCCAGCACCACTGATTGAAGAGACTGTCTTTTTTCCACTGTATATTTTTTCGTATTTTGTCAAAGATTAATTGACCATAGAGTTGAGGGTCCATATCTGGGCTCTCTACTCTGTTCCACTGGTCTATGTGTCTCTTTTTATGCCAGTACCATGCTGTCTTGGTGATCACAGCTTTGTAATAAAGCTTAAAAACAGATAATGGGATGCCCCAGCTTCATTTTTCTTTTGCTTTTTTTTTTAATTTTTATTTTTTTTTAATTTTTTATTTTTTATAAACATATATTTTTATCCCCAGGGGTACAGGTCTGTGAATCACCAGGTTTACACACTTCACAGCACTCACCAAAGCACATACCCTCCCCAATGTCCATAATCCCACCCCCTTCTCCCAAACCCCCTCCCCCCGGCAACCCTCAGTTCATTTTTCTTTTTCAACATTTCCTTAGCGATTCGTGGTCTCTTCTGATTCCATACAAATTTTTGGATTATTTGCTCCAGCTCTTTGAAGAATACCGGTGGATTTTGATTGGAATGGCATTACAAGTATAGATTGCTCTAGGCAGTATGGACATTTTAACAATGTTTATTCTTCCAATCCAAGAGCATGGAATGGTCTTCCATCTTTTTGTGTCTTCTTCAATTTCTTTCATGAGTGTTCTGTATTTCCTCAAGTACAGATCATTTACCTCTTTGGTTAGGTTTATTCCCAGGTATCTTATGGTTCTTGGTGCTAGAGTAAATGGAATCAATTCTCTAATTTCCATTTCTGTATTTTCATTGTTAGTGTATAAGAAAACCACTGATTTCTGCACATTGACTTTATATCCTGCCACGTTGCTGAATTGCGGAATGAGTTCTAGTAGTTTGGGGGTGGAGTCTTTTGGGATTCCCATATAAAGAATCATGTCATCTGCAAAGAGAGAGAGTTTGACATCTTCATTGCCAATTTGGATACCTTTTATTTCTCTTTGTTGTCTGATTGCTGTTGCTAGGACTCCTAATACTATGTTGAACAAGAGTGGTGAAAGTGGGCATCTTTGTTTTGTTCCTGATCTCAAAGGGGAGGCTACAAGCTTTTTCCCATTGAGGATGGTATTTGCTGTGGGTCTTTCATAGATAGATTTGATGAGTTTCAGGAATGTTCCCTCTATCCCTATACTTTGAAGCGTTTTAATCAGGAACAGATGCTGGATTTTGTCAACTGCTTTTTCTGCATCAATTGAGAGGACCATGTGGTTCTTCTCTCTTATCTTATTCATTTGTTCTATCACATTGATTGATTTGTGAATGTTGAACCATCCTTGTAGCCCAGGGATCAATCCCACCTGATCAAGGTAGATAATATTTTTAATGTGCTGGTGGATCCTGTTGGCTAGGATCTTGTTGAGAATTCAGCATCCATATTCATCAGTGATAATGGTCTGAAATTCTCCTTTTCGGTAGGAGCTTTGCCTGGTTTGTGGATCAGGGTAATGCTGGCTTCATAGAAAGAGTCTGGAAGTTTTCCTTCTGCTTCAATTTTTTGAAAGAGCTTCAGAAGAATAGGCGTTATTTCTTCTTTGAAAGTTTGGTAGAATTCCCCAGGGAATCCGTTCAGGTCCTGGGCTCTTGTTTTTTGGGAAGTTTTTGATGACTGCTTCAATCTCATCATTAGATATTGGTCTATTCAGGTTGTCGATTTCTTCCTGGTTCAATTTTGGGAGTTGATAGTTTTCCAGAAATGCATTCATTTCATCTAAGTTGCTAAGCTTATTGGCATATAACTCTTGATAGTAACTTCTTATGATTGTTACTACTTCTTTGTTGTTTGTTGTGATCTCTCCCTTTTCATTCATAATTTTATGAATTTGGTCTTTCTCTCTTTTCTTTTGGATTAGTGTGGCCAATAGCTTATAGATCTTATTGATTCTTTCAAAAAGCCAGCTTCTAGTTTCATTGATAACGTTCTGCTGTATCTTTGGTTTCTACCTCATTGATCTCAGCTCTAATCTTGATGATTTCCCTTCTTATGTGTGGAGTCGGTTTGATTTGTTGTTGATTCTCCAGTTCTTTAAGGTGTGGAGACAGCTGGTGTATTCTGGATTTTTCAATTTATTTGAGGGAGGCCTGGATGGGTATGTATTTCCCCCTTAAAACCACCTTTGCTGTATCCCATAGGTTTTGGACAGAAGTGTCTTCATTCTCATTGATTTCCATGAAATGTTTCAGTTCTTCTTTGATCTTCTGGTGGATACAAGCATTCTTCAGCAAGGTGGCCTTTAGCTTCCAGGTGTTTGAGTTCCTTCTGAACTTTTCCTTGTCCTTGAGCTCAAGTTTCAAAGCATTGTGATCTGAGAATATTCAGGGAATCATCCCAGTCTTTTGGTATCGTTTGAGTCCTGATTTGTGACCCAGTATGTCGTCTATTCTGGAGAAGGTTCCATGTGCACTTGAGAAGAATGAGTATTCTGTTGTTGTAGGGTGGAATATTCTGTATATATCTATGAGGTCCATCTGGTCCAATGTGTCATTCAATGCTCTTGTTTCCTTTATTGATTTTCTGCTTCGATGATCTGTCTATTCTTGAGAGAGGCATGTTAAGATCTCCTACGATTAGTGTATTCATATCAATATGACTCTTTATCTTGATTAACAGTTTTCTTAAGTAATTGGCTGCTCCCATATTGGGAGCATAGATTTTAAAATTGTTAGATCATCTTGGTGGATAGTCCCTTTAAGGATTATGTAGTGTCCTTCTGTATCTCTGACTACAGTCTTTAGTTTAAAGTCTAATTTATCTGATAGGAGAATCGCTACCCCAGCCTTCTTTTGAGGCCCATTGGCATGAAAGATACTTCTCCACCCCTTCACTTTCATTCTGGGTGTATCTTTAGGTTCAAATGGGTCTTTTGTAGACAACATATGGATGGGTCCTGGCATTTTATCCAAACTGCAATCCTGTGCCATTTTATGGGTGCATTTAGGCCATTCACATTGAGAGTGATTATTGATAGATATGTTTTTATTGACATCGAGTTACCTTTGAAGTCTTTTTTTCTGTAGACTGTGTCTATATTTCTGTTCAATGCTATTCTTAGGATTTTTCCTCTTTTATAGAACCCCCCTTAATATTTCCTGTAGTGTCGGCCTGTTGGTTGCATAATCTTTTAATCCTAGCAGGTCTTGGAAACTCTTTATCTCTCCATCCATTTTGAATGTCAGTCTTGCTAGATAAAGTATTCTTGGCTGCATGTTCTTCTCATTTAGTGCCCTGAATATATCTTGCCAGCCTTTTCTGGCTTGCCACGTCTCTGTGGACAGGTCTGATGTTATTCTGATGGGCTTCCCTCTGTAAGTAAGGAGCCTCTTTGCCCTGGCGGCTCTCTAGAGATTATACCTACAATTATAATTCCTCAATTTGACTATCCGTTGTCGTGATGTTTTTTTGGAATGTATAATCTTGGGTGGAGATTTTTCAGCCTCCAGTACATGAACGCTGGTTCCATTCGTGAGATTGGGAAAATTTTCATGAAGGACTTGTTCCACTATATCTTCTAGACTTCTTTCTTTCTCCTCCCCTTCTTGGATTCCAATAATTGTGTCGTTGGAATGCTTCATGGCATCATTTATTTCCTTGATTCTGTTTTCGTGGTTTCTAAGCTGTTTGTTCCAGGCTTCCTCCTGATCCTTTCTCTCTATCTGCTTGTCCTCCAGATTGCTAATTCTATCTTCTGTCTCAGTTACCCTAGTTTTGAGAGAGTTTTGATTAGATTGGTACTCATTGAGAGCATTGTGAACCTCCTCCCTGGTAGCTTTAAGCTCCTCCCTAACATTGTGAACATCCTGTCTGGTCTCTTTCAGTTTAGCCCTAATCAATTCCATTTGGTCATCCATGGCTTTCTCCAACCTAGCTATTGCTTGGATAATTGTTAGCCTGAATTCTCTTTCCGACATATTGTCTATGTTGATAGCCATTAGCTCTGTTGCATAAGGTCCATCCTCTGTATTTTTCTCTTGTTGGGCATTCCTCCACCTAGCCATTTTGGTGGGAGATGCCTGAACAGATGTAGCTGGATGTCTCAACTGTGGTGCAGTCAAGGTGCACCCAGGAACACTTCTGAGCAATCAGGATTCCCCACCCAAACAAGAGACAAAAGAAAAGAAAAGAAAAAGAAGAGAGAGAGAGACAGGAAAGAAAGTGAAGATGAAAGGGAAGTCCAGCCAAGATGGGCCCCAAGGTAAGATTTATGAAGTAGACAAACAAAAAGAGACAAAAAGACTGATACAAGTATATGATAAAAGAAAAAAATATATATATGCAAATAAAGGAAGAATCTCGTCAAAAAGAACCCCACGTGTAAGATTTATATGCTATCAGGACAAACACAGAAACACTGGTGGAAGAAGAAGATGGGAGATTTTATAAATTCTCAGTGTGTGCGAGGAAGGTTGTTTTGATTCTTCCTTGATGTATCTTGGTATCTTTGTTAAAGGACTCAACTTTCCTAAGATAAAGGGGATTAAAAATTGGTTTACCTATAAGGGTAGTATTGTTTGGAGAAAGGGAATTACTTTGAAGTTTAACTCTATATGAATATTAGAGGATAAAAGTAAAAAGAATAAACTAGACTAAACTAAACTAAAATTTAAAAAAAAATAAAATTTAACAATTAAAAAAAAATAAAATTTAAAAATTAAAAAAAATAAAAATGCAAAAGAAAAAGATAGGTGTATGTATCAAAAAGTTCAGGTTAGATGGGTATTATGGAATTTGATGTACTGTACAGCTCGTTATGATGGTAAATAGGTTAAAAAAATTACCTATGTGTATAAAAAAAAAAAATTGAACCGGAATAGTGGGAACAAGTGAATAATACAAGTTTTCCTATGAATTAGTGGTTGTTTTCTTGTAGTCCTTTTTTTTCTTTCTTTCTTGGTTTGTTTTCTAGGGGAGGGGCCTGCCACATGGGTTGTCAGTCAGTGATGTTTCCTGAGTTAAGTCCTCCCGCCCCCCTCAAGGGGGTGGACTTTGAGAAAACTGTTTTTTTTCAGGCTTTTGTTTTCTGGTGGTTTTTATGTTTGTTCACTTTTTTTTTCTCTCACTTTGACAGCCTTTGATGGTTTTTGTAGCTTTAGAGGAAAACAAACTGCACCCTGATCTCCCTCTCAGAGTGAAGCCTCAGTCTGGGTGCAGAGCCTAAATAAGTTCCCCCTTGGCTGCTGACAGAGCAGGTGCCAAGTTGCAGACCCTGGGTGTGCAGGATCTTTTGCTTGTACCCAAAGCCAAGGCAGTGGTGGCTGTCTGGGAGCTCCTGACTGCCAGAGAGGTTCCAAGCAGCAATCGCACACTGAGATTTTCCCGCTGGCCCTGGGCTGGGAGTGCCTGGTCTTGCTGGGTCTAAGAGTGCCCGGCTTGCTTGCACCTCTTTCAGGGGTGGCTATGGGTAGCGCGCACATCTCAGGCACTGAGAACGGGGCGCAGGTCCGAGAGCACCGGGCTAGGCTTTTGAGCACCTCTGTCAGAGGAGCGTTTGGGGCGTGCGGCTTAGGCTTTGAAACAATGGCGCAGGTCAAAGAGTGCCTGCCAGGCCTTTGTAACTCTCTCAGGGGAGCATGAGGGACGTGCACGCGTATCTCAGGCTTTGTAGTTGGTATCGCACCTTCTGCTGACCAACGTGGCTCCCATCCCCTCACAGCAGCCAGAACCCCTGCATTCTCGGGTGCGCTGATGGCTTAAGGACCAAGACCTGGTTTTCTCTGCTGCACTCTCTGTCTTAGCACAGGGAAGGCTGTCCTGGGACCTGGGACTTAGCTAAGCTAAGCAGGGGTGAAGCCCACGTGGGGAGCGCATGGTCTCAGGTCCCACAGGGTCAAAGGAGGGTCAGGGGTGTCTGAGTGTAGCAGAGCTCACCGGTATTGGAGTGGGGAAGCCGACTGCAGAGACAGAGCTGAGGAGTGAGCTCTCAGCTTGGGGTTACCTTAAACCATGATTCATGTCACCGACCACTGTTCTGTGAGCAGGGATCCCACAAGATCTAGGAAGACTCCCCTGGAAGAGTGCAGGGATCTGTGGGGTTTGGAGACTCCAGGCAGTACTGTGCACCAGAGACAGAGACACTCAGTCACAGGCCGGGTGAGGTCAGAGCGCAGCCAGAGGCCAGGGAGGCAGGAGTTATTGAATGCTTTTCTCCAAGGGCCCACTGAGGAGCGGGGCCCCGAGCTCTCAGTTCCTCTGGCCAGGGACTGGGAGGCTGCCATTTTCATTCCCATCCACCGGAACTCTACAGAAAGCACTCAGGGAAAAATAGCTCTCAAATGCGAACCTGAGCGGATAACTTAGCCTGGCCCCTGGTAAGGGCGGTGCAATTCCGCCTGGGGCAACAACACATGAAAATCACTACAACAGGCCCCTCCCCCAGAAGATCAGCAAGAAATCCAGCCAAGAACCAAGTTCACTGACCTAGGAGAATAGCAGAATTCCAGAGGAGGAGGAAGCAAAGCATGGAATTCATGGCTGTCTCCCCATGATTCATTAGTCTTACAAACTTAAATTTTTTAATTTTATTTTTTCTTATTCTAATATTTTTAATTTTACTCTTACCTCTTTTAACATTTTTTAACTAGTTTATCTTAACAATACCTTTTCTTAAAAAATCTTTTTGAACCTTCATTATTATAGTCATATTTTTTTTTTAAAGATTTTATTTATTTATTTGACAGAGAGAGATCACAAGCAGGCAGAGAGGCAGGCAGAGAGAGAGGAGGAAGCAGGCTCCCTGCTGAGCAGAGAGCCCCATGCGGGGCTCGATCCCAGGACTCTGAGATCATGACCTGAGCCGAAGGCAGCGGCTTAACCCACTGAGCCACCCAGGCGCCACCTATTATAGTCATATTTTATCCTTCATTGTATATAACCTTATTTTTGTATACCCATAGGGTTTTTTCTTATAAGAAATTTTGGGATAAAACTTCTTCCAATAGATCAAAATATACTCTAAATCTAGCACAGGGCTTTGTTCCAGTCTGCAGCCTCAACAAATTCTCTCCACTTTCTTTTACATTATGCTCCCAACCAGTTGCTTCTTAGCAACTCCTTTTTTAGAATTTTTTTTTAAATTTATCATCTTTACAGTCATATTCCACTCCTTCATCATGTTTACTCTTATATATGTTTTTCATTCTTTAAAATTTGGGGAGCTATTTTCTTCTAAAAGAGAAAAATACTCCCCAAATTAAGTGGATGATGCTGTTCTATTCACCAGATATATATATATATATATATATATATATATAATCAGAAGAGACCCCAAATCATTGGGGGAAAGAAATGGGATAAAAAGAAGTTCAGAAAAGAAAATTAACAAAGAAAAAAATAAAGAAAAAAATATATATAATATTAATATATATACACATATATATGTGTGTGTATATTCTTCTAAAGAAAAAATATAAAAAAGAATATATAATATTCTTTCTCTATATATGATATATAATATATAATATCCATGCCCTCTATATTACGCACCATCTAGTACACCGACCTACCACTCCAGCCCCTTCAAAACCCTCAGATTGTTTTTCAGAGTCCATAGTCTCTCATGGTTCACCTCCCCTTCCATTTTCCCCAACTCCCTTCTCCTTTATAACACTCCATGTCCTCCATGCTATTTGTTATGCTCCACAAACAAGTGAATCCATATGATAATTGACTCTCTCTGCTTGACTTATTTTACTCAGCGTGATCTCTTCCAGTCCTATCCATGTTGCTACAAATGTTGGGTATTCATCCTTTCTGATGGAGGCATAATACTCCATAGTGTATATGGACCACATCTTCCTTATCCATTCACCCATTGAAGAGCACCTTGGTTCTTTCCACAATTTGGCAACCATGGCCATTGCTGCTATAAACATTAGGGTACAGATAACCCTTCTTTTCACTACATCTGTATCTTTGGGGTTAATACCCAGTAGTGCAATGGCAGGGTCATAGGGAAGTTCTATTTTTAATTTCTTAAGGAATCTCCACACTGTTCTCCAAAGTGGCTGCACCAACTTTCTGAGCTTCTAACTCAATCTTCTCTGGTCCACCTCTTTCTGCCTTTGGTTCTCTTCCCCACAGACAGCAGAAATGGTTCCTGAACAAGAAGGGAGTTCTTCTCTTTTTTGGAACTAAGAACTCCTGGGTCAAGAGGGTGAGTGGATGAGGCTTGCAGCAAGTGGCTTCTTTCTGCTCTTTCAGATCTTCCTCCAGCTGGTGCTTCCAACTGCTGCCTTACAAGCTGTCAGTCATTAAAACCAGTGATTACTGATACAGACAGCAACACGACTGTATTCACAAGGATTGATTTGGGGCAAAGAAGCCTTACAGACAAAGTACATAGAGTAAAATGACCCATTTATGAATTCTACAGAATTAAAGCTAGTATAAAGTGGCATGAGAAAGAACAATATTTACGTGGGGACAGGGTAAATAAGGGAAAGAGAAGGAATTCCAGGTGGGAAATGCTGGAAATTTAGGGAGAATTGAAGCACTCACTGTCAATAAAGTTGATTGTGACACCTATGTTTGTCATATCAAATAATTCTAAAATTTATATGGAACCAGAAAAGACTTCGAATAGCCAAAGGGATATTGAAAAAGAAAGCCAACGTTGGTGGCATCACAATTCCCGACTTCAAGCTCTATTACAAAGCTGTCATCATCAAGACAGCATGGTATTGGCACAAAAACAGACCCATAGATCAATGGAACAGAATAGAGAGCCCAGAAATAGACCCTCAACTCTATGGTCAACTAATCTTCGACAAAGCAGGAAAGAATGTCTAATGGAAAAAAGACAGCCTCTTTTTTTTTTTTTAATTATTTCTTTTCAGTGTTCCATAATTTGTTGTTTATGTCCCACACCCAGTGCTCCATGCAATATGTGCCCTCCATAATACCCAACACCCAACGTCCCACCCCCCTCTCCTGCAAAACCCTCAGATTGTTTCTCAGAGCACATAGTCTCTCATGGTTCATCTCCCCCTCTGATTTACCCCAACACCCTTCTTCTCCCCATCTCCCCATGTCCTCCATGTTATTCCTTATGCTCCACAAGTAAGTGAAACCATATGATCATTGACTCTCTCTGATTGACTTATTTCCCTCAGCATAATCTCTTTCAGTCACATCCATGCTGATACAAAAGTTGGCTGTTCAAATAACTTCATTGGAGAAGTGTCTGTTCATGTCTTCTGCCCATTTTTTGACATTATTATCTGTTTTGTGTGTGTTGAATTTGAATAGTACTTTATAGACCCTGCATATCAGCCTTTTGTCTATACTGTCATTTGCAAATACCTTCTCCCATTCCGTGGGTTGATTCTTTGTTTGTTTCCTCTACTGTGCAGAAACTTTTGATCGTGATGAAGTCTGAAAAATTCATTTTTGCTTTTGTTTCCTTTGCCTTTGAAGACATATCTTGAAAGAAGTTGCTGTGGCTGATATTGAAGAGTTTACTGCCTATGTTCTACTCTATGATTCTGATGGATTCCTGCCTCATGTTGAGGTCTTTTACCCATTTCAAGTTTATCTTTATGTATGGATTAAGAAAATGGTCGAGTTTCATTCTTCTGTTCTTAGCTGTTCAATTTTCCCAGCATGACTTTCTTTTTGCCATTGGATATTTTTTGCTACTTTGTCAAAGATTGTTTGACCATTAAGTTGAGGGTCCATATCTGGGCTCTCTACTCTGTTCTACTGGTTTATGTGTCCGTTTTTGTGCCAGTACCAGGCTCTCTTGGTGATTACAGCTTTTTAATATAGATTGAAATCAGGCAACATGACGTCCTTAACTTTGTTTTTCTTTTTCAACATTTCCTTGGCAATTTGGGGTCTCTTCTGGTTCCATACCACTTTTAAGATTCTTTGTTCCAGCACTTTGAAAAATGTTGATCTTATTATGGTTGGGATGGCATTGAAAGTATTGATTCCTGTGGACAGCAGAGACGCTTTAACAATGTTTATTCTTCAGATCCCTGTGCATGAAATGTTTTTCCATCTTTTTGTGTGGTCTTCAATTTATTTCATGAGTGTTCTGTAGTTTATCAAGTATAGATCATTTACCTCTTTGGTTTAGTTTATTTCACGGTACCTTGTGTTTTTCGGTGCTATTGTAAATGAAATTGATTTCCACATTCTCTTTCTACAGTTACATTCTTAGTGTGTAACAAACTAACTGGATTTTGTGCATTAATTTTATCTATGTAATCACTTAGGTCTGAAAGGCATGATCTATTAGCTGTTATAAGGACAGATCTGCCCAGACCCTTAGGAAAATTAAATCAACCAATATCTACAAGGAGGTATCGCTAACCTATATGGAGGCTATACTTAATCAGAAAATAACTGAAGATATAATTGATTACTTGGAATATGCCATAGGTTGCATTAAAACTAGTGACTTTTAAAATGAAATAAACTTATCTAGTCTCCATCTATCATCTATCTGTTATCTAGTCATATGACCTCTATTTGATGTCTATTCATCTAAATTAATACTTATCTTATTGTTGTAAGACTTTTGGGAATATGTACATAGTACCTGAAACCTCTTATTAGACCTGTAATGTTTAGATCCTAATAATCTCCAGGTCATTCACTCCATTTCCTTCAAAGTATTTGAGAATCATTAACTCTATGTATTAATTAGTGACCATCTCTGTATTGCACCTTACTTTAAAGCAATCCCTTCCTCTCAGAGTTAACAGGCTCCTGTGTGATGTGGATTTCGCAGGAGAAGGAAGGTCCCTCCACGCACTGGAATTGTATCTGCAGACAACAGAGAAGGTGCCTTGTGTTGGTGTCTGTGCACTTGAGGACCTGCGCTGCACTTACAAGCTTTGCAGACATCTTGGCAGACAAAGCCCTTCACCAGAGACCATCAGGATCAAAGGTCTGCAGGAGTGCCTCTGTCGTGCCAGTAGTTGCTCATGTGAAGTCAAGTAACTCAGTGAAGAAACTAAAAGAAATGGAATCTTGGGACCCAGGACACTTTAATTATCATTGTGTTTACAGCAGAGTTGGCATCAATATTGATTTTTTCTAGCAAAGATGTCTGGGATGACTGTTGATATTGAGTGTATTTAACACTAGATTTGGAAAGCTGTAGCCATAGAATGTGGATCCTGCCCATATAGCCATGGCAAAGGCAACCTTGGAAGCCAGCTCTCTGGACTAATACTACTTGCAGTTTTAGCAGTACTGGGGTAAAAGCAGAAGCTCCTGTGACCCCTAAGACTGTGACCCCTGGGACTAATTCAGTGATTCATCACTTACATACAACACCTAGTGTTCATCAAAACTAGAGCTTTATTTCATGCTCATCATCCATCTCCCCAGTCCTCACTCATCTCCCTCCATCAACCTGCGGTCTGTTCTCTATTACTAAGAGTCACTTGTGGTTGTTTCCTTCCCTCCTCTTTTTTCTTTTGCCACGTCCCTTATATACACCTCTTTTCCTTCACAAATTCCACATATGAGTCATAAATGGGAAAAGATAATTGCAAAGACATATCTGATAATGTCCATAATCTATAGAGACTTTACCACACTCAACATGCAAATAATGCAGTTAATAAATGGGAAGAAGAAAGGAATAAACATTTATTGAAGGAATACTCCAGAAGGATATCAGATACATAAAAAGGCACACAACCTCAGTCATCATAGGGTGTCACAGCCTGTGCGACAAACTGACCAGAAACGTGAGGGTAAGAGGATGTGAAAAGAAATTCGAAATGTATTTTGAATTTTTATTTATTTAAAATAAAGACATGAAGCAAAAAAAAAAAAAAAAAAAAAAAAAAAGAAATTAAGAGACAAAGAAATGGGGACAGGAGGAGCACCAAGGAGGATGTCCAATAGTGCCAAAGTTTATTTTGCAGAGTTCTGATTTATACCACACAGTAAGGGAATCACCTCCAGTACATCTGGTGCTAGTTTCTATTTTGGTCTGAGAGTAGCTGGCCATGCAGAGATATCAGATAGCCTTGACCTTCATGGTTTGGACACTTAGGCCATAACTCAATATTCACAAAACACAGGAGCTTTATTAGCTTAGTCTTGAGCCAGCAGCTGCAATGGCAACAAGCCAAACCTCACAATGTTCTCATAACAATCACCAGGGAGACACGGTGGCACTCTAGTTTGCCACCTGTGAAGGTCCTCGGTTGAAGAGGTTCCCAAGAACTGTTGCTCTATTGGGTTAACCCCTTCTAGGCACGAGGCCCCAAACAATTTGGAAAGCACAAATCAAAGCCATGGAATGGTGTTACCTCATACTTGTCAGAATGACTAAAATGCAATAACTGCTGAACACAATTCTCAGATCTATGACAATTTCATTAGTGATTGACATCAAATATAGTTGGAAACATATAGAGACATGGTTTCTAGGTCTACCACTCCAAGACAAGTAGTTGACCCTCACCTTACTCAGAGACATTTCCCATATAATAGAACCTATGAAAATATACCCTTGGGAGGGAAAGACTTCAGCGATTTGAGGGCACCTGATACATCGTAGGGACTTAATTCAAGATTCCTGCTCATCTCTGAATATAATAAATAGAGCAGGATATTGTAGTCAAGGAGCAGAGTGAGTATCTCAAGTAAAGGAAGTACATATGAGGACATATGCTTTCAAAAGGACAATCTGTAATGGTTATGCTGAGTGGTAACTCCTCATATGTTGGATAAGTTGGGAAGAGCAAAGAGGAGTCCTTGTATCTCTGCAAGGCTCTGTGACACCTGCCAGTGCACTGGGATCATCAGGGTGCTCACACAGTCCTTCTGACTCAAAAACCATGGAGCGCATGATCCAGGACAAGAGTTGGATTGGGCATGGTCTCCTCTCAAGGGCTTCTAGCTAAATGCTCTGTTAAGTTCTACCAGAAAGGACACAGTAAACATTTTGTAAATCTGTCAAAATACAGAAGAGTCCTCCATTTTTTCGTAATCAATCATCAAAATGGTCATAACCACATTTGCCAAGGACAAAGCATTGAGATTATCATAATTGATATCATCATTGAAATAAATATGAATGTAGAAGTACAATGACCCTAATTTCAAAGATGAAGAATTGTCTTTAACAGCATGCTTTCTGATTTCAGGTGTTCTGAGGTTAACTGCTTAGCTAACAATTCCATTCATTTATCTTTATTGAAGTTTACCATTGATGTCTTCCCAAGAGGTCAGGTGTAAATGCCCCTTGTGTTTGTTGATAACCCACAGTGTCTTCAGCAGCTCTGTGATTATCTGTCAATGGTTCTCAGTGTCTCCAAGATTCTGTGACAGAAAGTCCTGGTCTCCACACATCAGTCCACTGGGACTTCTGCAAATTCAGGAAGCCTGCAAATCTCATGTCCAACTCTGTTATGCAGAAGGTTAAAGGGAGCAAATAGATCCCATGGTGAGGAGCACAGACTCACACTCTGGGGCTTAATTTCACCTGCTGTGTGCCCCTGGACATTCAAACAACAATTCTGTGCTTCAGTGAGTACATATCCACCTGCAAAATAGTGGTAAAATTAGTACCTACATTACAATAATGGGGTGCCTATGTGAAAAAATGAAGATAATGGGTGCTAAGTAGTTTATCTAGGAAAGTGACAAAATAAAAGAGCATGGTTTCCTCAAAGATATCTTGGTGAACAAACTCCACCAGGAACCTCACGAATGCTCTAGGTCACTGCCATCTTGAGGATGCTACCTGGCAAATGTGTTATATACACAGAGAATATGCAAATATGGCCTTCCCTCTGCGGATTAAAACAGCTCAGCCCTGACTCTGCAGCTGGGAGAGGAACCCCAGCACAGTATTTCCAGGTGGTCCATTCAGTAATCAAGACAGAACATTGACAATTCACCATGGAGTTTGAGCTTGGATGGTTGTTCCTTGTTGCTCTTTTAAAAGGTAACTCATGGTGAGCAAGAGACGTTGAGGATGTGAGTGGATATGACTTAGAGAAACCATGGATGTGTGACAGTTTCCTCACAAAGACTTCTATGTCTACAGATGTCCAATGTGAGGTGCAGCTGGTGGAATCTTGGGGAGATCTAGTAAAGCCTGGGGGTCCCAGAGACTCTCCTGCACAGCCTCTGGATTTACCTTCAGTAGCTTCAGCATGAGCTGGGTCAGCCAGACTCCAGGGAAGGGGCTGCAGTGGGTCCCATATATTAGTTATGATGGAAGTAGCACAAACTATGCAGACTCTGTGAAGGGCGAGTTCACTATCTCGAGAGGCAATGACAAAAACATACTGTATCTGCAGATGAACAAGCTCAGAGCCCTGAACACAGCCCTGTATTACTGTGCAAGACACAGCGTGGGAGGACATCAGCTTGAGTCAAGACACACACCTCACTCTAAGAGGGATCTGGACCACCAAGGGTGTACAATAATCACCAATTCTGTCTTTAGGCACAGGAGTAGATTCAGATGGAGGTTATGGGAAGGTTCCCTGTAAGGGTCTGGGGATTCCTGTCCATAGAACAGTTTCCATCAGGGACCCTCTCTGCACACATGATTCAGTGATTTCCTCTTCACTCTCTGACTTCAAAAGGTTATTCTAATGGGAAAATAATTATACTAAAATGCACAAAATATCTTCTCCCATTGCGTGGGGTGCCTATTTGTAATCTTGACTGTTTCCTTTGCTATGCAGAAGCTTTTGATTTTGATGAAGTCCCAAAAGTTCATTTTTTTTTAGATTTTTTATTTATTTTTTTATTTTTTATAGACATATATTTTTATCCCCAGGGGTAAAGGTCTGTGAATCACCAGGTTAACACAATTCACAGCACTCACCAAAGAACATACCCTCCCCAATGTCCATAATCCCACCCCCTTCTCCCAAACCCTCTCCCCCCAGCAACCCTCAGTTTGTTTTGTGAGATTAAGAGTCATTTATGGTTTATCTCCCTCCCAATCCCATTTTGTTTCATTGATTCTCCTCCTACCGAATTAAACCCCCATGTTGCACCACCACCTCCTCATATCAGGGAGATCAAATGATAGTTGTCTTTCTCTACTTCACTTATTTCACTAAGCATGATATGCTCTAGTTCCATCCATGTTGTCGCAAATGGGAAGATTTCATTTCTTTTGATGGCTGCATAGTATTCCATTGTGTATATATACCACATCTTCTTGATCCATTCATCTGTTGATGGACATCTAGGTTCTTTGATAGTTTGGCTATTGTGGACATTGCTGCTATAAACATTCGGGTGCACGTGCCCCTTTAGATCCCTACGTTTGTATCTTTAGGGTAAATACCCAATAGTGCAATTGCTGGGTCATAGGGCAGTTCTATTTTCAAGATTTTGAGGAACCTCCATGCTGTTTTCCAGAAAGGTTGCACCAGCTTGCATTCCCACCAACAGTGTAGGAGGGTTCCCCTTTCTCCGCATCCTCGCCAGCATCTGTCATTTCCTGACTTGTTGATTTTAGCCATTCTGACTGGTGTGACGTGATATCGCATTGTGGTTTTGATTTGTATTTCCCTGATGCCCAGTAATATGGAGCACTTTATCATGTGTCTGTTGGCCATCTGGATGTTTTCTTTGCAGAAATGTCTGTTAATGTCCTTGGCCATTTCTTGATTGGATTATTTGTTCTTTGGGTGTTGAGTTTGCTAAGTTCTTTATAGATTCTGGACACTAGTCCTTTATCTGATATGTCGTTTGCATATATCTTCTCCCATTCTGTCAGTTGTCTTTTGATTTTGTTAAATGTTTCCTTTGCTGTGCAAAACGTTTTGATCTTGATGAAATCCCAATAGTTCATTTTTGCCCTTGCTTCCCTTGCCTTTGGCGTTGTTCCTAGGGAGATGTTGCTGCGGCTGAGGTCGAAGAGGTTGCTGCCTGTGTTCTCGTCAAGTATTTTGATGGATTCCTTTTGCACATTGAGGTCCTTCATCCATTTTGAGTCTATTTTCATGTGAGGTGTAAGGAAATGGTCCAATTTCATTTTTCTGCATGTGGCTGTCCAATTTTCCCAACACCATTTATTGAAGAGGCTGTATTTTTCCCATTGGACATTCTTTCCTGCTTTGTTGAAGATTAGTTGACTGTAGAGTTGAGGGTCTATTTCTGGGCTCTCTATTCTGTTCCATTGATCTATGTGTCTGTTTTTGTGCCACTACCATGCTGTCTTGATGATGACAGCTTTGTAATAGAGCTTGAAGTCTGGAATTGTGATGCCACCAACGTTGGCTTTCTTTTTCCATAACCCTTTGGCTATTCGAGGTCTTTTCTGGTTACATATAATTTTTAGAATAATTTGTTCCATTTCTTTGAAAAAGATTGATGGTACTTTGATAGGAATTGCATTAAATGTGTAGATTGCTTTAGGTAGCATAGACATTTTCACTATATTTATTCTTCCAATCCAGGAGCATGGAACATTTTTCCATTTCTTTTTGTCTTCCTCAATTTCTTTCATGAGCCCTTTATAGTTTTCTGAGTATAGATTCTGTGCCTCTTTGGTTAGGTTTATTCCTAGGTATCTTATGGTTTTGGGTGCAATTGTAAATGGGATTGACTCCTTAATTTCTTTCTTCTGTCTTGCTGTTGGTGTAGAGATGTGCAACTGATTTCTGTGCATTGATTTTATATCCTGACACTTTCCTGAATTCCGCATAAGTTCTAGCAGTTTTGGAGGGGAGTCTTTTGGGTTTTCCACATATAGTATTATATCATCTGTGAAGAGTGATAATTTGACTTCTTCTTTGCCAATTTGGATGCCTTTAATTTCCTTTTGTTGCCTGATTGCTGAGGCTAGGACCTCTAGTTCTATGTTGAATAGCAGTGGTGATAATGGACATCCCTGCTGTGTTCCTGACCTTAGCGGAAAAGCTTTCAGTTTTTCTCCATTGAGAATGATATTTGCGGTGTGTTTTTCATAGATGGCTTTGAGGATATTGAGGTATGTGCCCTCTATCCCTACACTTTGAAAAGTTTTGATCAGGAAGGGATGCTGTACTTTGTCAAATGCTTTTTCAGCATCTATTGAGAGTATCATATGGTTCTTGTTCTTTCTTTTATTGATGTGTTGTATCACATTGACTGATTTGCGGATGTTGAACCAACCTTGCAGCCCTGGAATAAATCCCACTTGGTCGTGGTGAATAATCCTTTTAATGTATTGTTCAATCCTATTGGCTAGTATTTTGTTGAGTATTTTCACATCTGTGTTCATCAAGGATATTGGTCTATAGCTCTCTTTTTAGGTGGGATCCTTGTCTGGTTTTGGGATCAAGGTGATGCTGGCCTCATAAAATGAATGTGGAAGTTTTCCTTTCATTTCTATTTTTTGGAACAGTTTCGGGAGAATAGGAATTAGTTCTTCTTTAAATGTTTGGTAGAATTCCCCCGGGAAGCCGTCTGGCCCTGGGCTTTTGTTTGTTTGGAGATTTTTAATGACTGTTTCAATATCCTTACTGGTGATGGGTCTGTTCAGGCTTTCTACTTCTTCCTGGTTCAGTTGTGGTAGTTTATATGTTTCTAGGAATGCATCCATTTCTTCCAGGTTGTCAAATTTGTTGGCGTAGAGTTGATCATAGTATGTTCTTGTAATTTCTTGTATTTCTTTGGTGTTAGTTGTGATCTCTCCTCTTTCATTCATGATTTTATTTATTTGGGTCCTTTCTCTTTTCTTTTTGATAAGTCTGGCCAGGGGTTTATCAATTTTATTAATTCTTTCAAAGAACCAGCTCCTAGTTTCATTGATTTGCTCTATTGTCTTTTTGGTTTCTATTTCATTGATTTCTGCTCTGATCTTTACGATTTCTCTTCTCCTGCTGGGCTTAGGGTTTCTTTCTTGTTCTTTCTCCAGCTCCTTTAGGTGTAGGGTTAGGTTGTGTACCTGAGACCTTTCTTGTTTCTTGAGAAAGGCTTGTACCGCTATATATTTTTCTCTCAGGACTGCCTTTGTTGTTTCCCACTGATTTTGAACCGTTGTATTTCCATTGTCATTTGTTTCCATGATTTTTTTCAATTCTTCTTTAATTTCCCGGTTGACCCATTCATTCTTTAGAAGGATGCTGTTTAGTCTCCATTTATTTGGGTTCTTTTCAAACTTCCTTTTGTGGGTGAGTTCTAACTTTAGAGCATTGTGGTCTGAAAATATGCAGGGAATGATCCCAATCTGTTGAGTCCTGATTTAGGACCGAGGATGTGATCTATTCTGGAGAATGTTCCATGTGCACTAGAGAAGAATGTGTTTTCTGTTGCTTTGGGATGAAATGTTCTGAATATATCTGTGATGTCCATCTGGTCCAGTGTGTCGTTTAAGGCCTTTATTTCCTTGTTGATCTTTTGCTTGGATGATCTGTCCATTTCAGTGAGGGGAGTGTTAAAGTCCCCTACTATTATTGTATTATTGTTGATGTGTTTCTTTGATTTTGTTATTAATTGGTTTATATAGTTTGCTGCTCCCATGTTGGGGGCATAGATATTTAAAATTGTTAAATCTTTTTGTTGGACAGACCCTTTGAGTATGATATAGTGTCCTTCCTCATCTCTTATTACAGTCTTTCGCTTAAAATCTAATTGATCTGATATAAGGATTGCCACGCCTGCTTTCTTCTGATGTCCATTAGCATGGTAAATTCTTTTCCACCCCCTCACTTTAAATTTGGATGTGTCTTCGGGCTTAAAATGAGTTTCTTGGAGGCAACATATAGATGGGTTTTGGTTTTTTATCCATTCTGATACGCTGTGTCTTTTGACAGGGGCATTTAGCCCAGTCACATTCAGGGTAACTATTGAGAGATATGAATTTAGTGCCATTGTATTGCCTGTAAGGTGACTGTTACTGTATATGGTCTCTGTTCCTTTCTGATCTACCACTTGTAGGCTCTCTCTTTGCTTAGAGGACCCCTTTCAATATTTCCTGTAGAGCTAGTTTGGTGTTTGCAAATTCTTTCAGTTTTTGTTTGTCCTGGAAGCTTTTAATCTCTCCTTCTATTTTCAATGATAGCCTAGCTGGATATAGTATTCTTGGCTGCATGTTTTTCTTGTTTAGTGCTCTGAAAATATCATGCCAGCTCTTTCTGGCCTGCCAGGTCTCTGTGGATAAGTCAGCTGCCAATCTAATATTTCTACCATTGTATGTTACAGACTACTTTTCCCGGGCTGCTTTCAGGATTTTCTCTTTGTCACTGAGACCTGTAAATTTTACTCTTAGGTGACGGGGTGTGGGCCTATTCTTATTGATTTTGACGGGCATTCTCTGAAACTCCTGAATTTTGATGCTCGTTCCCTTTGCCATATTGGGGAAATTCTCCCCAATAATTCTCTCCAGTATACCTTCTGCTCCCCTCTCTCTTTCTTCTTCTTCTGGAATCCCAATTATTCTAATGTTGTTTTGTCTTATGGTGTCCCTTATCTCTCGAATTCTCCCCTCATGGTCCAGTAGCTTTTGTCCCTCTTTTGCTCAGCTTCTTTATTTTCTGTCATTTGATCTTCTATATCACTAATCTTTCTTCTGCCTCATTTATCCTAGCAGTGAGAGACTCGATTTTTGATTGCACCTCATTAATAGCTTTTTTTATTAAAACTTGTTTAGATTTTAGTTCTTTTATTTCTCCAGAAAGGGCTTTTATATCTCTCAAGAGGGTTTCTCTAATATCTTCCATGCCTTTTTCGAGCCCGGCTAGATCCTTGAGAATTTTCATTCTGAACTCTAGATTTGACATATTACCAATGTCTGTATTGATTAGGTCCCTAGCCTTCGGTACTGCCTCTTGTTCTTTTTTTTTGTTTGTTTTGAATTTTTCCGTCTTGTCATTTTGTACAGATAAGAATATATGAAGGAGCAAGTAAAATACTAAAAGGGTGGCAACAACCCCAGGAAAATATGCTTTAACCAAATTAGAAGAGATCCCAAATCGTGAGGGGGTAGAAAGGGGATAAAAAGAGTTCCAAAAGGAAGAAAGAAAAAAAAAAAAAAAGAAAAGAAAAGAATTTAAAAAAAGAAAACAAATAAGAAAAATATAAAAAAGAAAAATATATATATTGGATAAAGTAATTAAAAAACGTTAAAAAAGAAAAAGGGAAAAGTTAAAAAAAAATTACCAGAAGGAGAGAAAAAAAACAAAAAATGAAAAAGAAAATAATTAAATTAACTTCAAGACTAAAAAAAATCACAGGGAAAAAGCCATGAGTTCCGTGCTTTGCTTTCTCCTCCTCTGGAATTCTGCTGCTCTCCTTGGTATTGAAACCGCACTCCTTGGTAGGTGAACTTGGTCTCAGCTGGATTTCTTGTTGATCTTCTGGGGGAGGGGCCTGGTGTAGTGATTCTCAAGTGTCTTTGCCCCAGGCGGAATTGCACCGCCCTTACCAGGGGCCGGGCTGAGTAATCTGCTCGGGTTTGCTTTCAGGAACTTTTGTTCCCTGAGCGTTTTCCATAGAGTTCCGGAGGTCGGGAATACAAATGGAGATCTCCTGGTCTCCAGCCCAGAGAAGCCGAGAGCCCAGGGACCCACTCCTTAGTGCGCCCTCAGAGAACAGCGCCCAGTTACTCTCGTCTGCCTGACCTCCGGCCACGCTCCGAGCTCACCGAGCCTGCGACCGGTTCAAGGTAACACCGAGCTGTGAGCTTACTGTCGTCTCTGTCTCTGTAGCCGGCTTTCCCATTCCAGTACCCGCAAGCTCTGCGACATTCAGATACCCCACATCCTTCTGTGACCCTGCGGGACCTGAGGCCATGCTGACCCCGCGTTGGCTTTGCCCCAGTTTAGCCTCTGGAGCGATGTCCCTCAGCGGAACAAACTTTTAAAAGTCCTGATTTTGTGCGCCATTGCTCCGCCGCTTGCCACAAGGCGGCCCCTCCCCTCGAGGTCTATCTTCCCGTTGCTTTGGATTCACTTCTCCGCTGGTCCTACCTTTCAGAAAGTGGTTGTTTTTCTGTTTCCAGAATTGCTGTTCTTCTTCTCTTCAATCTGCCGATGGATTTTCAGGTGTTTGCAATCTTTAGATAAGCTATCTAGCTGATCTCCGGCTAGCTGACGTAGTCTCAGCCTGCTACTTCTCTGCCATCTTGACTCCTCCCCCACAAATGTTCATTTTTGCTTTTGTTTCCTCTGCCTTTGGAGACATGTCTCTTTTTATTTATTTATTTATTTATTTATTTTCAGCATAACAGTATTCATTATTTTTGCATCACACCCAGTGCTCCATGCAATCCATTCCCTCTATAATACCCACCACCTGGTATCCCGACCTCCCAACCTCTGACACTTCAAATCCCTCAGATTGTGTTTTAGAGTCCATAGTCTCTCATGACTCACCTCCCCTTCCAATTTCTCCCAACTCCCTTCTCCTCTCTAACTCCCCATGTCCTCCACACTATTTGTTATGCTCCACAAATAAGGGAAACCATATAATTGACTCTCTCTGCTTAACTGATTTCACTCAGCATAATCTCTTCCAGTCCCATCCATGTTGCTACAAAAGTTGGGTATTCATCCTTTCTGATGGAGGCATCATACTCCATAGTGTATATGGACCACATCTTCCTTATCCATTCGTCTGTTGTACGGCATCTTGGTTCTTTCCACAGTTTGGTGACTGTGACCATTGCTGCTATAAACATTGGGGTACAGATGACCCTTCTTTTGCCTACATCTGTATCTTTGGGGTAAATACCCAGGAGTGCAATGGCAGGGTCATAAGGAAGTTCTATTTTTAATTTCTTGAGGAATCTCCACACTGTTCAAAGTTTTATAGCTTGTAGGGTTAGGGAGTTACTTGCCTATTTTTAAATTTTGCTTCTTGACTATTCATTTGCTTTATTTTAACTTTTGTATAGTTGCCTTCTGTTTATGTCCTTTGTATGTGACAGAAGAATAGAACAACCCAACCAGTAAACATTAACATACTCTATGTATCTCAACTCTACTCAGTTAAACCAGTACCACCAGCAAGCTCTTGGAAAGATGCAGATGAATCCTATGAGGGGCAAGACTAAGGTCCAGTCCTGAGGCCCTGACCAATGCCGGGCTGGTCCACATGTCAGGGTTGGTGGAAGAAATGAGACTCTGTTGGAGATGCTTCAGTGTGAAATCATGTGGTGTATATGCATGTCACCATTGCATTTCAAATATTTAAGATTCTACATATTATGTGTTTTTTTTTCTAAAATAAGCAATTAAAGGTAAGCATTTTTAACAACTAACAGAGAAAATTTATGCTCATATGTTTAGTGAATGGTTTTATAGTTTCATAATAATTTCAACGTTTGCTCTAATTTAGGTAGAAATAGATTAATTATGTCCCAAAGGGATATTCATTGGGATCTAGAGTAAAGAGACTCAACTCCTTGCATTTATCCATTTTCTCCCTGACATAATTAACAAAAACAGTCATGACTCTCTGTGTGGTGCCATATGGGTTTGATTTTCCTAACTCATCTGTGCTCACACTTCACTGGCAGCTGTCCAAACACCTTTCATCCCACATCCTGCCCAAGTGTGGTCGTCCTGAGCTCCTGGGCCAGGCTGGTTCACAGCGGTGCATCTGAGAACTCGTGAAGCATGGACAAGTGACAGCTGGCCTTTCCTTGCACCGCCCATTCCTCCGCAGGAACAAGCCCAAGTTTGAGAATGCATGTTTACGATGTGTTGTTCCCCAGTCCTCACTGTCGGACACCACACATGTATTCCAGTACCTGCGCATTTTTCTTATTTTATATTTAATATAAATTTTATTAGTTACCACACAGTGTAATATTGGCTTCTGGAGTATAATTCAGTGATTCATCATTACATACAACACCTAGTGTTCATCAAAACTGGTGCCTTCTTTCAAGCTCATCATCCTTCTTCCCAATCCTCACTCGTCTCCCTCCAAAAACCTGCGGTTTGTTCTCTATTATTAAGAGTCACTTATGGTTGTTTCCCTCCTTCATTTTTTTCTTTTCCTACTTCACTTATGTTCATTTGTTTTTCGTCATAAATTCCACATATGAATCACAAATGGGAGAAGATATCTGAAAAAAAAAACGTATCTGATAAAGTTTAATATCCATAATCTATAAAGACTTTCCCACACTCAACATGCAAATAATACAATTAAGAAATGGTCAGAAGAAAGGAAGGAATAAACACTTATTGAATTAAGACATCCAGATGGTTATCAGGTACATGAAAAGATGCTGAACTTTAACCATCATCAGGGAAGCACAAATCAAAACCATGGAAAGATGTCACCTCATACCTGACAGAATGACTAAAATCCAATACATGCTGAAGACAATTCTCAGACCAATGGAAATTTCATTAGTGATTCACATCTTATATTTGGAAGCATATACAGAAGTGGTTTTTAGCACTATTCCTCCCAGGAAAAGAAGCTGACCCTCGCCTTACTGAGAGAGGAGACCTTTCCCATAAAATAGAACCTATGAATTCACCCTCAGTAGGGAAAAACTTCAGAGGCTTAAGAGCACCTGATAGATCATAGGGACTTGATCCAACATTCCTGCCCACATCTGAATAAAATAAATATTGGATAGTGTTGCCTATGAGCAGAGTGTGGAGCTCAAGTAAAGGAAGTAAGTATGAGGACATATCCTACCAATAGTACAATCCATAGTGGTTATGCTGAGAGGGTAACTCCTTGCATATTGTATAAATGGGGAAGGGAAAAGAGGAATCCCTGTATCTCTGCAAGGGCCTGTGACAGCTGCTGGTGCACTGGGACCAACAGGGTGCACTCACAATCCTTCTGACTCAAGAACCATGAAGCTCATGATCCAAGACAAGAGGTTTGGTTGATGGCTGGTCTCCTCTTGATGGTTTCCAGCTAAATGCTCTGTTAACTTCTCCCACACAGAAACACAGTAAACAGTTTGTAAATCTGTGGAAATACAAAAGAGTCCTCCATTTTTGGAATAAGCCATCAAAATGACAAAAACCAAACTTGCCAAGGGTGAAGCACTGGGATAAATATAATTGATATCATCATGACAATAAATATGAGCATACAAATACAATGATCTCCATTTCAGAAATGAAGAACTGTCTTTAACTAACAGCATGCGTTCTGATCTCAAATGTTCTTATGTTAATTGTTTAAATAATAATTCCATTCTTTTATCTTTATTTAAAGTTTTCCATGGATGTGTACAGAGAGAACAGGTATAAATGTCCCTTGTGGTTGTCAATAACCCACAGCGTCTCACAAGCTCTGTGAGTTTCTGTCAAGGCTTCTCAGTGTCTCCAAGTTTTGTGACAGAAAGACCTGGTTGCTCCACAAATAAGTGAAACCATAGGATAATTGACTCTCTCTGCTTGACTTATCTCACTCAGCATAATCTCTTCCAGTCCCATCCATATTGCTACAAGAGTTGGGTAGTGATCCTTCCTGATGGAGGCATAATACTCCATAGTGTATATGGACCACATCTTCCTTATCCATTCACCCATGGAGCATAACAAATAGCATGGAGGACAAGGGGAGATGGAGAGAAGGGACTTGAGGGAAATTGGAAGTGGATGTGAACCATGAAAGACTATGGACTCTGAAAAACCATCTGATGGTTTTGAAGGGGCAGGGGTTGGGAGATTGGGGTAACCAGGTGGTAGGTATTAGAGAGGGCACGGATTGCATGGAGCACTGGGTGTGGTGCAAAAACCATGAATACTGTTATGCTGAAAAGAAAAAAAATACCTGGTTGCCACACATAAGTCTACTGGGAATTCTGGAAAGTGAGGATGCCTGCTAATCTCATGTTCAGCTCTGTCTGCAGGAGGTTCAAGGGAGCAAATAGTTCCCATAGTGAGGAGCACAGACTCAGACACTGGGGCTCAACTTCACCTGCTGTGCTCACCTGGAAATTCACACAACCATTCTGTGCTGCATTGTATACATACCCACCTGTAAAATACTGGTAAAATGGGTACCTACATCACAATGATGGGGTGCATAGTGAAAAAAGGAATATAATGTGTGTTAAGCAGTTTCTCTACCAAAATCATAAAATAAAAGAATACAGTTTCCTCAAAGATATCATGGTGACCAAACTCCCTCAGGACCCTCACAACTACTCTAGGTCACTGCCGTCATGAGGGTGCTACCTGGAAAATTTGATATATACTCAGAGAACATGCAAATAGGGCCTTCTCTCTACTGATTAAAACGGCCCAGCCCTGACCATGCAGCTTGGAGAGTAACCCCAGTACCAGGATTTCCAGGTGTTTCAATCAGTAATCAAAAAAAGACACAGACAACTCACTATGGACTTTGTGCTTCGCTGGGTTTTCCTTGTTGCTATTTTAAACAGTAATTCATGGTGAACAAGCGACCTTGAGTATGAGAGTGGATACGAGTGGGAGAAACGGTGGAGCTGCAACAATTTCCTGAGCAGGATGTCTTGTGTCCTCAGGTGTCCAGTGTGAGGTGCAGCTGGTGGAGTCTGGGAAATACACGGTGAAGCCTGGCTGGGGGATCTTGAGACTCTCCTATGCAGGCTCTGGATTCACCTTCAGCAGTTACCACATGAGCTGGGTCCACTGGGCTCCAGGGAAGTGGCTGCAGTGGGTCACATGGATTAGCAATGATGGAAGTTGCAAAAGCTACACAGACTCTGTACAATTCAGCATCTCCAGAGACAATGGCAAGAACACGCTGTATCGGTAGATGAACATCATGAGAGCCAAGGACACAGCCATGTATTACTGTGCAATGACACAGCGAGGGACATCAGTGTGAGCCCAGACAGAAACCTCACTGTAGGAGAGGATAGGGACCACCAGAGGGTGCACACTCCTCACCGATTCTGTCTTTAAGCCCAGGAGAAGATGCAGATGGAGGTTTTGGACAAGTTTCTGGTCAGCATCTGGTGATTCTTCTCCAGAGAACACTTTCCTTCAGGGCCCTCTCTGCACACATGATTCTGTGCTTACCTCTTCACTATATGACTTCGAAAATTTGTTCTAATGGGAAAAAAATATATTAAAATGCACAAAATACAGATTCACTCATGTTGTTTATTCCTGTCCCTTAATATCAATGAATCACAAATATCCTGATGCCCATCAACTGAACCTTTACAGGAATCCCAGGGGCACTCAGTATGCATCACATGTCCACCCAGATCAATGTGCACACTTGATATAAAAAGCATATATTGCATGCTGGACATGAAGCCATAAAGGCATCAATAATCCAAAGTAAAGCAAAAATAATGAATACTGTTATGCTGAAAATAAATAAAAAGTAAATTTTTATTGTTGATATTTAATACATCGTGAAGTTCATGTAATTATATTAAACAGTTGTACATTCTAAAAAAATAATAAGAAGAAGACATGGTCTTTGGAGGGGGGTATCACTGTCTTAAACAATCCTCATAGCATCAATGTTAGTGACAACATCAGAAAGCAGTGAAACCCCACCAGGTGTGGTGTAGTTGTAGAGCCTGAATATTACACACACACACACACACACACACACAAACATACAAAAGAATATAAAACCTTCATAACTTTCTCTTACTTAATTTTTCCACAGCAAAGATGGTTCCAAAAACAGAAATACAAAGCATACAGAAATACAAAGCATACAGACCTCAAGAAGCAAGAAAAATCTAAAAGACACCACCTAACATTACACTTAAAGGATCTAGAGAAAGTGCAGTGACTGAAGCTAAATACAGCAGAAGGAAGGAAATACTAAAGACTAGAGCAGAAATAAATGATATAAAAACCAAGAACAGCAGAACAGATCAAAGAAAACAAGGTGTAGTACTTTGGAAAAAATAAAATAAAATCGAGAAACCTCTGCCTAGATTTATCATAAAGAAAAGAGAAAGCCCCAAATAAATCAAACAAGAAATCAATATGTTTCTCTGTGGAACAGACAGAGTCTTGGAGGGGTGTGGGTCAGGGGATGGGGTAACTTGGGGACGGGTGGTAAGGAGGGCACATGCTGGGAGGAGCAGTGGGTGTTATACACAAATAATGAATTGTTGAGCACTACATCAAAAACTAATGATGTACTATATGGTGGTTAATTGAACATAATTTTAAAAAAGAATTTAAGCAGATAATGTTGTGAGAAAATAAATAAATGAAGCTATAATTCTAGGATGAACTTTTCCCAATCCAAATCCTGGAATTATCTTCAAAATTTTTTGTTTAAACGAGGGATGGCTGTGGGGGATGAGGTAACTGGCCAAAGGGCATTAAAGAGGGCAATTCATGGAATGAGCACTAGCTATTATAGGCAACTGATGAATCACTAAATCTACCTCTGAAACCGGTAATGCACTCTGTGTTAACTGAACTGAATTTAAATTAAAATAATTTAAAGCATAATATAAGAAATCAGTCTGATTGAGTGTGTCATTCAAAGTCCTTGTTTTGAAAAATGCTGGTGGAATTTTCATCAGGATGGCACTGAAAGTACAGATTGTTCTGGACATTTTAACAATGTTTATTCTTCCGATCCATGAGCAAGGAATGCTTTTTCATTACTTTGTGCAGGAACAAACAATCCTAAAATTTGTATGGAACCAGAAAACACACGGAATTGATAAGGTAATGTTGAAAAAGAAAAACCAAACTGGAGGCATCACGTTTCCTGATTTCAAGATATACTACAAACTTATTGTCACAAATACAGCATGGTACTGGCCGAACACAGACACAGACCAGTAAAACAGAGACCCCAGTAATGGACCTGCAACTCTATGATCAAATAATCTCTGACAAAGCAGGAAAAAATATCTAGTGGAAAAAAGACAGTCTCTTCAATAAATGGCGCTGGAAAAATTGGAAAGCTAAGTGCAGAAGAATGAAACTTGGCCATTCTCTTACACAGTACACAAAGATAAACTTGAAATGGATAATAGGCCTCAATGTGAGGCAGGAATCTATCATGCTTAGTGAAATAAGTCAAGCAGAGAAAGACAACTATCATATGATCTCCCTGATATGAGGAAGTGGTGATGCAACATGGGGGCTTAAGTGGGTAGGAGAAGAATCAATGAAACAAGATGTGATTGGGAGGGAGACAAACCATAAGTGACTCTTAATCTCACAAAACAAACTGAGGGTTGCTGGGGGGAGGGGGTTTGGGAGAAGGGGGTGGGATTATGGACATTGGGGAGGGTATTTGCTTTGGTGAGTGCTGTGAAGTGTGTAAACCTGGTGATTCACAGACCTGTACCCCTGGGGATAAAAATATATGTTTATAAAAAATAAAAAATTAAAAAAAAAAATTATAGAAGAGAACTTAGGCAGTAATGTCTTCAACATCAGCCACTGCAACATCTTTCAGGATATGTCTCCAAAGGCAAAGGAAACAAAAGAGAAAATGAACACTTGGGACATTGTCAATATAAAAACCTTCTGCACATCAAAGGAAACAGTCAACAAAACAAAGAGGCAACCCATGGAATGGGAGAAGATAGTCACAAATGACATTAGACAAAGGACTGATACCCAAGATCTATAAAGAACTCAAACTCAACACACACAAAGCAGATAATCACGTCGAAAAAATGGTCAGAAGGCATGAACAGACACTTCTCCAAAGAAGACATACAAATGGCTATCAGATGCATGAAGAAAAGTTCATCCTCACTAGCCATCAGGGAGATTCAAATTAAAACCACATTGAGATACCACCTTACACCAGTTAGAATGGCCAAAATTAGCAAGACAGGAAACAACATGTGTTGGAGGGGATGTGGAGAAAGGGGAACCCTCTCACACTGTTAGTGGGAATCCAAGTTGTTTCAGCCACGTTGGAAAACAGTGTGGAGATTCTTTGGGAATTAAAAATAAAGCTTCCCAATGACCCTACAATTGCCCTACTGGGTATTTACAACAAAGATACTGATGTAGTGTAAAGAAGGGCCATCTGTACCCCAATGTTCATAGTCATAGCAATGGCCACAGTCCCCCAACTGTGGAAAGAATCAAGATGCCCTACAACGGATGGATGGATAAGGAAGATGTGGTCCATATACACTATGGAATATTATGCCTCCTTCAGAAAGGATGAATACCCAACTTTTGTACCAACATGGACAGTACTGGAGGAGATTTGCTGAGTAAAATAAGTCAAGCAGAGAGAGTTGATTATCATATGGTTTCATCTATTTGTGGAGCATAAGGAATAATACAGAGGACATGGGGAAATTGTGAGAAGTGTGTTGGGGGAAAATGAAGGGGGAGACAAATGATGAGAGATTGTGGACTCTGAAAAATAAACTGAGGGTTTTGGAGAGGAGGAGGATGGGAGGTTGGGTGAAGCTGGTGGTCGGTATTACAGAGGGCACATATTGCATGGAGCACTGGGTGTGGTGCATAAATGATGAACTCTGGAACACTGAAAAGAAATTTAAAAAAATAAACAAATTTATTAAAAATGCTTTAATAATCCCAAGAAAAAACAGTAAATCAGGGATTTTACCGTGGGTCAGTTGAAAATTTGTGATGGCTCTGCCAAGTCAAAGGCAAAGAATTAGTCTTTCTAATAAGGCTTCCCATTTGTATAGTAGAAGATGAAGGAATGAGCCTTATGGTTGTAAGTAATGAATTATTGGAGTATAAAGACTGATGACCAATTCCTTCAAGACCCATAAAAATTAGTGAAAGAGAAAATAAGTGACCAATAGGTATAAGGGATAAATAGAGTCCCTGGACAATGGGAATGGAAATACCTAAGAACATGATGTTAATAAAACTATTAGAAGTAGGAAGAGAGCTTACCCAAGATCTCAGGTGAAATTTCTCCAGTCCCCAAGATCACCAGCTGGTTTTGAAGGTCTTGTGTTTGCTGTGTGCACACAGAGACCAGAAGATTCCAGTGTGTCCATGAGAGTGCTTAGATTGAGGTGCTGTATGGGAGAAGCCTTCCATCATAACTACCTGATCCTTCAGTTGCTGATATAATTTCCATGTGATATAATTTCCCAATGTGAAACCTAACATGTGATGGGACGAGGACGTGGAGACTTTGGGAAGGGTGCATCAGGAGGGTAAGGCCTCATATTGGGAATAGTGCCCCTCCTCACAGAAGAAAACTTACACCACAGACACAGGAAGGGATTAAAACTGAGGGGCTACAGAATGCAGATCTTTTTGAGGACAAGAAAGGGACACTCAGAGACAATGGTGATACAAGGTAGAGGACAAGGACCCTACAAATCCTGGATCCTCCATACTGGGCCTCCTTCATGCCCATCATCAGGCTGAGCCATCCCCTTAACCCGCTCCTGTCTAAAACCCTCAGAATGTTTCCCGAAGTCCACAGCCTCTCATGGTTCATCACCCTTTCCAATCCACACCCCTTCACTTGTACATTCTTTCTCCTAATGTCCACCATGACATTCATGATGTTCCACAAGTGAGTTAAACCATACAATAATTGACTCTCTCTGCTTGACTTATTTCACACAGTATAATCTTCTCCAGTCCCATCCATGTTGATACAAAAGTTGGATATTCATACTTTCTGATGGCTAAGTAATATCCCATTATATACATGGACCACATCTTCTTTATACAAACATCTCGAGTCTTTCCACTGTGGACATTGCTGTTATGAACATTGGGGTGCATATTCCCCTTCTTTTCACTACATCTGTACCTTTCGTGTAAATACCTAGCAGTGCAATAAGAGTCATACAAATGTAAGACACAAAGATGTGAGGAAAGCAGAAAACTCTTAAACCTTTGGAAATATCAACAGTAAATTTGTGAAGAATTATAATAAAAAGAAGCATGGGTTTGTGGAAATAAATTTGGAAAGAAATAAGGTTTGTTTGTAAAGCATCCAGGTTCTTAAAGTCCTAATTCTGGTGCTAAGGACATCTCTCTCGTTCTGGTACAGAGAGGGAGCCTTTCCCATTTGACACTTATCTTCAGGTTCAGGGTGATGGGAACCTGAAAGGGTGCATGGGCTATCTCAAGTACTTTTAATTACAGAGGCATATGTGGGGTGACATGTCCTGCTTCCCTTTGCCATGTAATATTGGAGTAGAAACACTGCAGTAAATACTCCATGAGCCAGGACAGCATCCTCCCTGCAGGACAGGGTCTGGACTGCATGGGGTGCTCAGGACCAACCAGCACAGAGCTGCTGACCCAGGAACGGGTACCCAGGGCTCTGGGGACATCTTTCCTCTCAGAATCCAGGGTTTTCTTCTGCAGAAAACAATGTAACATATAAGTAGGATATGGAAAGCTAAAGGGTGTGTAGATATCCTGTTCTATTGTATTTACCAAACTCAAGGCAATGAGAAGCATATTTGAAGAAGATAATATCCCAGGACTTTTAGATGTTTTAATTTTAAAGAGATGGAGGAATGAATGCACGTATAAGCTCATGGGTGCAGTATTTTGAAGACACACCAATCCACGAGTAAGTTATTCAGATAGCAGAGCCAAGAACAGATTCAGGGTGTCTCTCTGTCATTCCAAGGTGAGGTTGCATGAGGAGCATTTCCTGGGCTTTTTTTAATTCAGTGGAGAAGCTCTGTCTAAACACAATTCAGGGAACTGCAGGGTACCCATGTTCTCAACAAGGATTAGGATATGTGTCCTCACCATATGACTGAGTCCCTGTGATGTCTATCTGCTTCTTTTGATGGGTCTGGTCTTGAGTATGAAATACTATTGCTTATGAATATGCAAATAGTCCAAGCTGCATCATGGTAAGTAGGGGAATATCTGTTTACTGAGAGCATCACCCAACAACTGCACCCTCCACTACAGAATCCTCTGAGAGCACAGCCTGTCACCATGACCTGGAGCTGGATAAACCTCTTCTTGGTGGCCCTGGCTACAGGTAAGTGACTCCCACTCTCTGGGCTGAGGAGGAGAAAAAGGCCAATCAAAGATGAATTCATCCCCACCTGCTCTCTCTCCACAGGTGTGTACGCCCAGGTCCATCTGTTACAGTCTGGGGCTGAGGTGAGGAATCCTGGAGCATCTGTGAAGGTCTCCTGCAAGGCATCTGGATACACATTCACTAACTACTATATGCACTGGGTGCGACAGGCTCCAGAACGAGGGCTTGAGTGGATGGGACAAATTGACCCTGAAGATGGTGCCACAAATATTGCACAGAAATACCAGGCTAGAGTCACGCTTACAGCAGACACATCCACAAACATGGCCTACATGGAACTGAGAAGTCTGAGGCCTGAGGACACGGTTGTGTATTACTGTGCAAGACACAGTGTGAGAACCCACATCCTGCCTGTGTCAGAAACCATGAGAAGGGACGGCTTTGTTGGTGGGTTGAGGAGGAAGGGGACAAAGTACGCCTGACTTCCTCATACAAATGAATCAGAAGTTTGGGATAAAAATACTGCTTTCGTGTGCACACCAATTTTATCTCTCCATCCATTTTGAATGTCAGTCTTGCTGGATAAAGTATTCTTGGCTGCATGTTCTTCTCATTCAGTGCCCTGAATATATCTTGCCAGCCCTTTCTGGCTTGCCAGGTCTCTGTGGACAGGTCTGACGTTATTCTGATGGGCTTTCCTCTGTAAGTAAGAAGCTTCTTTGTCCTAGCTGCTTTCAAGAGGTTCTGCCTACAATTATAATTCTTCATTCTTACTATTAGGTGTCTCGAGGACTTTTGAGAATCTGTAATCTTGGGGGGAAACCTTTTGGCCTCTAGTACATGAAAGCTGGTTTCATTCACGAGATTCGGAAAATTTTCATGAAGAACTTGTTCCACTATATCTACTAGAATTCTTTCTTTCTCCTCCCTTCAGGGATTCCAATAATTCTGACATTGGAACGTTTCATGGCATCATTTATTTCCCTGATTCTGTTTTTGTGGCTTCTAAGCTGTTTGTTCTAGGCTTCCTCCTGATCCTTTCTCTCTATCTGTTTGTCCTCCAGATCACTAATTCTATCTTCTGTCTCAGTTACTCTAGCTTTGAGAGAATTTAGATTAGATCAGAACTCATTGAGAGCATTGTGAAGCTCACCCTGGTAGCTTTCAGCTCTTCCCTAACATTGGAAACATGATCTCTGGTTGTTTTCAGTTCGGCCCTAATCAATTCTGTTGGGTCACCCATGGCTTTCTCCAACCTAGCTATTATTTGGATAATTGTTAGCTTGAAGTCTCTTTCTGACATATTGTCTATGCTGATAGCCATTAGCTCTGTTGCAGAAGGCCCATCCTCTGTATTTTTCTTCTTTTGAGCATTCCTCCTCCTAGTCATTTTGTTGAGAGATGACTGAATGGGTGTAGCTGGATGTATGAACCGTGGTGCAATCAAGGTGCACCCTGGAACACTTCTGAGCAATCAGGGTTCCCCACCCAAATGAGAGAAAAAAGAAAAGAAAATGAGAGAGAGAGAGAGAGACAGAAAATAAAGGGAAGATGAAAGAGAAGGTTCAGTCCAAATGGGCCCCAAGGTAAGATTTATGAAGTATACAAACAAAAACAGACAAACTAAATGTATATGACAAGAGGAAAAAAAATTATATATATATATATATATATAAAATTATATATATATAAAATTTAATATATATATATATATATATTTAATCCCCCTTTATCTTAGGAAAGTTGAGTCCTTTAACAAAGATATCATCCAGGAAGAATCAAAACAACCTTCCTCGAACACACTGAGAATTTATAATCACTCTCCCATCTTTTTCTTCCACCATTGTTTCTGTGTTTTTGTGTTTGTCCTGATAGTATATAAATCTTACACTTGGGGTTCTTTTTGATGAGCTTCTTCCATTATTTGCATATATATATATATGCAAATAATATAGGTCCCTGGGGTCTCAGGCTTTTTGCTTGTACCCAAAACGAAGGCAGTGGTGGCTCTCTGGTCAGCTCCAGACTGCCAGAGAGGTTCCAAGCAGTGATCGCACACTGAGATTTTCCCACTGGCCCGGACTGGGAGTGCCTGGTCTTTTCCGGTCCTAGAGCACCAGGCTGGCGCCTATGAGCACCTCTCTCAGGGAAGGGCACAGGGCGCAACTCAGACTCTGATGGCACTGCAGGGCACTCCCGTGGGGATTGTAAAAATGCTGTGCTTATGTTGGCTGGAGTGGCTCCCGGCACCTCATGGGAGCCAGGCCCCACGTGCTCTCTGGTGCGCTGGTGGTTCAGGGACCAAGACCTGGTTTCTCTGCCACACTCTTTCTGTGTCTGTGCCAGGAGTGGCTGTCCTGGGTCTGAGGACTTAAGCCCCTATTCTTAACACCCAGATCCCACAATCCCCCCCCCCCCCCGAGATCCTCTGCTCTTTTTGAGTGCTTTCTCCCAGACTCCTCAGTTAATGCTGGTACCCAGATGCAGGGCACTATCCTAGTGGGATATTACTTTCCAATGGGTCGCCTCTGGCGGCTCCCTCCCCCTTTTGTTTATCTTCTGATATCAGTCCAACTTTCCCACTCCGCTTTACCTGCCAACTGGCATCTTCTGCTCCAGTAGAGATTCACATGTGGCTAATTCTGATGTCAGGCTGATTTCGCGGATGATTGGAGTTCTTTGGAAGGTAAACAGCTCACTTTAGGGTACAGGTTGAAAGGGAGCCTCCTCCTACTTCCCCGCCATCTTGCCCCCCCCCCAGGATTCTGATGGATTCCTTTCTGACTTTGAGGTTTTTTATCCATTTTGAGTTTATCTTTGTGTTCAGTGTAAGAGATGGTCAAGTTTCATTTTTCTACATATACCTGTCCAGTTTTCCCAAGACCATTTATTGAAGAGACTGTCTTTTTTCCACTGTATATTTTTTCCTGCTATGTTGAAGATTATTTGCCCATTGAGTTGAGGGTCCATATATGGGCTCTCTACTCTATTCCACTGGTCTATGTGTCTGTTTTTATGTTAGTACCATGCTGTCTTGGTGATCACAGCCTTGTAGTAAAGCTACAAGTAACATGATGCCCCCGGTTTTATTTTTGTTTTTCAACATTTCCTTAGTGATTCAGGGTTTCCTCTAATTCCATACAAATTTATGGATTATTTGCTCCTGGTCTTTAAAAAATACCGGTGGAATTTTGATCAGAATGGTATTAAAAGTCTAGATTGCTCTAGGCAGTATAGACATTTTAACAATGCTTATTCTTCTGATCCAAGATCATGTAATGGTCTTCCATCTTTTTATGTCTTCTCCAATTTCTTTCATGAGTGTTCTGTAGTTCCTGGAGTACAGGAAAAATGTTCATCATCACTAGCCATCAGGGAAATTCAAATTAAAACCACATTGAGATAACACCTTACACCAGTTAGAATGGCCAAAATTAGCAAGACAGGAAACAACATGTGTTGGAAGGGATGTGGAGAAAGGGGAACCCTCTTCCACTGTTGGTGGGAATGCAAGTTGGTGCAGCCACTGGGGAAGAGTGGATATTACTCAAGAAATTAAAAAAAAGAGCTTCCTTATGACCCTGCAATTGCACTACTGGGTATTTACCACAAAAATACAGACGTAGGGAAAATAAGGGCCATCTGTACCCCAATATTTTAGCAACCATGGCCACAGTCACCAAACTGTGGAAAGAACCAATATGCCCTACAACAGACAAATGGATAAGGAAGATGTGGTCCATATACACTATGGAGTATTATGCCTCCATCAGAAAGGATGAATACCCAGCTTTTGTAGCAACATGGATGGGACTGGAAGAGATTATGCTGAGTGAAATAAGTCAAGCCGAGAGTGTCAATTATCATATGATTTCACTTACTTGTGGATTATAACAAATAGCATGGAGGACAAGGGGAGATGGAGAGAAGGGAGTAGAAGGAAATTGGAGGAGGAGGTAAACCATGAGAGACTATGGGTTATGAAAAACAATCTGAGGGTTTTGAAGGGGTGGGGGGTGTGAGGTTGGGGGAACCAGGTGGTCGGTATTGGAGAGGGCATGGATTGCATGGAGCACTGGGTGTGGTGCAAAAACAATGAATATGGTTAAGATGAAAATAAAAATATTAAAAAACAATGAATACTGTTATGCTGAAAATAAATAAAAATTTTTAAAAGAGAGATTAAGAGTCACTTATGGTTTGTCTCCCTCCCAATCCCATCTTGTTTCATTGATTCTTCTCCTACCCACTTAAGCCCCCATGTTGCATCACCACTTCCTCATATCAGGGAGATCATATGATAGTTGTCTTGAGGGTTGCTGGGGGGAGGGGGTTTGGGAGAACGGGGTGGGATTATGGACATTGAGGAGGGTATGTGCTTTGGTGAGTGCTGTGAAGTGTGTAAACCTGGTAATTTACAGACCTGTACCCCTGGGGATAAAAATATATGTTTATAAAAAATAAAAAATTTAAAAAAATTAAAAAAAATAAAAGCAGGTATAAGAAAATAAAGCAAAATTTTTGTAATTTAAAAAAAAATTTAAAAGAGAACTGGATTAAAAATGCAAAAAAAAAAAAAAAAGAAGAAGATGTGGTCCATATATACAATGGAATATTACTAAACCATCATAAAGGATGAATACGGAGTTTTTGATTCAACATGGATAGAACTGGAGGAGCTTATGCTGAGTGAAATAAGTCAAACATAGAAAACCAATTGTCATATGATTTCACTTATTTGTGCAACATAAGGAATAATGTGGAGAACATTAGCAGAAGGAAGGGGTGAAGGGGAGAAATCAAAGTGACAGATGAACCATAAGAGACTACAAACTCCAGGAAATGAACTGAGGTTTTTAGAATGGAGGAGGCTAGTGGGATGTACGAGCCTGGTGATGGGTATTAAGGAAGGAACAGGTTGCAAAGTGCACTGGTTATTATACACAAATAATGAATCATGGCACTACATCAAAAACTAATGATGTGCTGTATGGTGAGTAACATAACACAACAATTTTTAAAATACTGTAATATTAAAAAGAAGAAAAGACAATTCTGTTCATACATTAAAATATTACATACTGACACAGTGCCGTCTAAACAAAGTGATCTACAAACAATGGAATCTTTGTTTTTAACTTGTAAGGAATTGAACCTAAGTCTGGAGCTAAATATATACTCAGAGGACATGCAAATAGGGTCTGCCCACCACTGAATAAAACAGCCCAGCCCGGACCATGCAGCTGGGAGAGGAGCCCCAGGCCTGGGATTTCCACGTGTCCACATTCACTGATCAGGACAGAACACAGAGAACTCACCATGGACTTTGTGCTTGGCTGGGTTTTCCTTGTTGTTCTTTTAAAAGGTAATTTATGGAGAACAAAAAAAATTAAGGATGTGAGTGGATATAAGTGAGTAAAACCATGGGTGTGTGACAGATTCCTGACTGGAATGTCTTGTGCCTACAGGAGTCAAGTGCGAGGTGCAGTTGGTGGAGTCTGGGGGAGACCTGGTGAAGCCTGGGGGGTCCCTGAGACTCTCCTGTGCAGCCTCTGGATTCACCTTCAGTAACTATGCCATGAGCTGGGTCTGCCAGGCTCCAGGGAAGGGGCTGCAGTGGGTCGCAAGTATTAGCAATGATGGAAGTAGCACAAGCTATGCAGACTCTGTGAAGGGCCGATTCACCATCTCCAGAGACAACGGCAAGAACATGCTGTATCTTCAGATGAATAGCCTGAGAGCTGAAGACACGGCCCTGTATTACTGTGTGAAGGACACAGTGAGGCGTCCTCAGTCTGAGGCCAGACACAAACGTCAAACTACAAGAGTATCAGACCAGCAGAGGGTGCACACTACTCATCAATTCTGTCTTTAATCCCAGGAGCAGGTCAGAGGAAGCTATGGCAGGTTTCCTGTCAGGGTCTGGGTTTTCCTCTCCATAGAGCAGTTTCCTCAAGGGAGCCTCCTTGATATTTTTCTGTGCTTACCTATTCACTCTCTGACTTAGAAACTTAGTTGTAGCAGGAAGACAAATATATTAACATGCACAAAACACAGAGTCAAGTACATTAGTTTCCACTTGTCCTTAAATACCAATAAATTACAAATATCCTGATGCAGGTAACAAAACCTTTAAAGTAATCACAGTGGCACTAACTGTGGATCACAAAATCCTCCAGCAGAGCCAGAAAATATCACACACACACACACCACACACACACACACATACACACGAGTATAAAACCTCTATCACCATCATGCAATTTCTCTGCAGCAAAAGTGGTCCTAAGAGAAAAATACACAGCATACAGGAAGACCTCAAGAAGCAAGAAAAATATCAAATAAACCACAATCTTTACACCTAAAGGGGCTAGAAAAAAAAAAATCAGCTGAAACCTGTATATAACTGAAGGAAGGAAATAGCAAGATTAGAGCAGATAAATTATATAGAAACTAGGAAACAACAGAAGAGATGAAAGAAACCAGGTCTCATTCATTTTTTTATAAATCAATTAGCCAAGGGGGGAAGACAGGAAACCGGGGAAGTAGGAGGAGGCGCCGTTTCAAACTGTGACCTAAAGTGAGCTGATTACCTATCAAAGAACTCTGATAACGCATGAAATCAGCCTGAGATCAGAACTATACACATCTGGATTTCTACAGGGGCAGAAGACACCAGTGGGGAGGTAAAGCAGAGTGGGAACGTCGTACTGATATTGGAAGATTAAAAAAAAGGGGGCAGGGAGCCACAAGAGGCGACTGATTGGAAACTAATACCCCAATACAAGAGTGCCCTGCATCAGGGGTCCAGCATTAACTTGCAGTCTGGTTGAAAGCAATTGAAAAGAGCAAAGGATCACGGGGAGGGGGGGCGGGGATTGTGGGAATCAGGGCAGTAGGGACAGTGGCTTAAGTCCCCAGACCAAGGACAGCCACCCCTGGTGCTGAGCTAGAGAGAGTGTGGTGGAGAATCCAGGTCTTGGTCCCTGAGCCTTTATTGCGCCTGAGAACATGTGGGGTGTGGCTCTCCTGAGGGGCTAGGAGCCTAGCCAGACAGCAGAACGCCTCACCATGCTATCAGAGCCTGAGACACACGAGCCCCACACCCTTCCCTGAGAGAGGTGCACGCAGGAACGAGCCTGGTGCTCTCAAGCTGGAAAGAACAGGCACTCCCAACCCAGGCCAGTGGGAAAATCTTAGTGTGCGATCACTGCTTGGAACCTCTCTGGCGGTCTGCAGCAGCCCAGACAGCCACCACTGCCATGGTTTTGGATACAAGCAGAAGGTCCGGTGTCCCCAGGGACCGCAACTCAGAACCTGCTCTGCCAGCAGCCTAGGGGTATCTTATGTGCTCTACAGCTCCCACAGGGGAGCACACTGAGGCTTCTCCCTGAGAGGGAGGTAAGGGTGCAGTTGGCTTTTCTCTAAACCCCCCCAAACCATCAAAAACTGTCAAGGAGAAAGAAAAGAAATGAACAAACATAAAAACATCCAGAGCCACTTTTGTGGCAACATGGCCAGGACTGGAAGAGATTATGCTGAGTGAAATAAGTCAAGCAGAGAGAGTCAATTATCATATGGTTTCATTATTTGTGAAGCATAACAAATAGCATGGAGGACAAGGGGAGATGGAAAAGAGAAGGGAGTTGAGGGAAATTGGAAGGGGAGGTGAACCATGAGAAACTATGGACTCTGAAAAATAATCTGGGGTGTTTGAAGGGGCGGGGCGTGGAAGGTTGGGGGAACCAGGTGTTGAGTATTAGAGAGGGTAGAGATTGCATGGAGCACTGGGTGTGGTGCAAAAACAATGAATTCTGTTATGCTGAAAATAAATTAAAAAAAAAAACCAAAAAAAAAACTCAAGAGAACAAAAGCCTGAAAGACCAGTTTCCTCAGAGCCCACCACCTTGGTGGGGGAGGGCACTTAAGTCAGGGAACATCATTGACTGAAAACCCACCTGGCAGGCCCCTCCTCCAGAAAACCAACATGGGGGTGGGGGAAGGAAAAAAAAAAAAAGACAATAAGAGAAAAAACACCACTACTTCATAGGACAACTTTTATTTTTAACTCGTTTCCACTATTCTGGTTCATTTTCATTATACAGAACATTTTTTAACCTATTTACCATAACAGTGAGATATCCAGTACTTCAAATTCCATAATAGCATTTTAATCTAAACTTTTTGATAAATATATCCATGTTTTTCTTTTGCTTTTCTTTTTTAATTTTTTTTTAATTTTAGTTTAGTTTAGTCTAGTTTATTCCTTTTTTATTTTTATTGTCTAATATTCATATAAAGTTAACCTTTAACGTAATCCCCTTTCCCAAATCAATGCTACGCCTATAGGTAAACCGATTTTTAATCCCCCATTATCTTAGGAAAGTTGAGTCCTTTAACATAGATAGCAAGATACATCCAGGAAGAATCAAAACAAACTTCCTCACCCACACTGAGAATTTATAACCACTCTCCCATGTTTTTCTTCTGCCAGTGTTTCTATGTATTTGTGTTTGTCCTGATAGTATATAAATCTTACACTTGGGGTTCTTTTTGACAAGGTTCTTCGTTTTTTTGCTTATATATATTTTTTTTCCCTTGTCATATATTTTTCTCAGTCTTTTTGTTTCTCTGTATTTGTTTGTATACCTCATAAATCTTACCTTGGGGCCCATTTGGGCTGAGCCTTCTCTTTTATCTACCCTTTCTTCCTGTCTCTCTCTCTTTTTTCTTTTTCTTTTCTTTTTTCTCTCGTTTGGGTACAGAATCCTGATTGCTCAGACGCATTCTGGGGTGCACCTTGACTGCACCACGATCAATACATCCAGCTACATCCATTCAGTCATCTCTCACCAAAATGACTAGGAGGAGGAATGCCCAACAGAAGAAAAATACAGAGGACAGGCCTTCTGCAACAGAGCTAATCACTATCTACATAGGCAATATGTTGGAAAGGAAATTCAGGCTAATAATTATCCAGGCAATAGCTAAATTGGGGAAAGCCATGGATGACCAAAAGGAATTGATTAGGGCCAACCTGAAAGCCACCAGAGATGATGTTCACAATGTTTAGGGCAGAACTTACAGGCATCAGGGATGAGTTTCACAATGCTCTCAATGAGTTCCAATCTAAACAAAATTCTCTAAAAGCTATGGTAACTGAGACAGAATATAGAATTAATGATCTGGAGGACAAACAGATAGAGAGAAAAAAATCAGGATGAAGCCTGGAACAAACAGTTTAGAAGGTACAAAAATAGAATCAGGGAAATAACTGATGCCATGAAATGTTCTAACGTCAGAATTATTGCATTCCCTGAAGGGGAGGAGAAAAAAGGAAGTCTAGAAGATAGAATGGAACAAGTTGTCCATGAAAATTTACACAATCTCACGAATGGAACCAGCATTCATGTAATAAAGGAAGAACGGCTTCCCCACAAGATTATAGATTCTTGAAATTCTTTGAGACACCTAATAGTAAGAATGAAGAATTATAATTGTAGGCAGACATTTTTGAAAGCAGCGAGGACAAAGAAGCTCCTTATATACTGAGAAAAGTCCATCAGAATAACGTCAGACCAGTCCACAGAGACCTGGCAAGCCAGAAAGGGCTGGCAAGATATATTCAGTGCATTAAATGAGAAGAACATGCAGCCAAGAACACTTTATCCAGCAAGAATGACATTCAAAATGGATGCAGAGATAAATTTTCCAAGACCAGCAAGGCTTAAAAGACTATGCAACTACCAAGCCAACACTGCAGGAAATATTAAGGGGGGCTCTATAAAAGAGGAAATATCTTAAGAATAGCTTTGAAGAGAAATATAGAGACAGAGAACAGATAGAAATATGGATACAGAGGACAGAAATATAGAGACCACAGAAAGAAAGACTTCAAAGGTAACACGAGGTCAATAAAAACATATCTATGAATAATCAATCTCAATGTGAATGGACTAAATAAGCCCAAAAAACAGCACAAGGTTGCAGATTAGATAAAATGACAGGACCCATCCATATGTTGTCTACAAGAGACCCATTTTGAACCTAAAGATACACCCAGACTGATAGTGAAGACATGGAGAAGCATCTTTCATGCCAATGGGCCTCATAAGAAGGCTGGGGTAGCGATTCTCATATCAGACAAATTACATTTTAAAGTAAAGACTGCAGTCAGAGATACAGAAAGACACTACATCATTTTTTTTTTTTTTAGTTAACTAATGGCCTGTACTTTATTTTTTTTTTATTTATTTATTTTTGGCATAACAGTATTCATTATTTTTTCACCAACCAGTGCTCCATGCAATCCGTGCCCTCTATAATACCCACCACCTGGTACCACAACCTCCCACCCACCAGCCAATTCAAAGCCCTCAGATGGTTTTGTAGAGTCCATAGTCTCTCTTGGTTCAGCTCCTCTTCCAATTTCCCCCAACTCCCTTCTCCTCTCTAACTACCCATGTCCTCCATGCTATTTGTTATGCTCCACAAATAAGTGAAACCATATGATAATTGACTCTCTCTGCTTGACTTATTTCACTCAGCATCATCTCTTCCAGTCCCGTCCATGTTGCTACAAAAGTTGGGTATTCATCCTTTCTGATGGAGGCATAATACTCCATAGTGTATATGGACCACATCTTCCTTATCCATTCGTCCGATGAAGTGCATCTTGGTTCTTTCCAAAGTTTGGTGACCATGGCCATTGCTGCTGTAAACATTGGGGTACAGATGGCCCTTCTTTTCACGACATCTGTATCTTTGTGGTAAATACTCAGGAGTGCAATGGCAGGGTCATAGGGAAGTTCTATTTTTAATTTCTTGAGGAATCTCCACACTATCCTCCAAAGTGGCTGCACCAACTTGCATTCCCACCAACACTGTAAGAGGGTTCCCCTTTCTCCACATCCCCTCCAACACATGTTCTTTTCTGTCTTGATAATTTTGGCCATTCTAATGGTGTAAGGTGATATCTCAATGTTGTTTTAATTTGAATCTCCCTGAGGGCTGGTGATGATGAACATTTCTTCATGTGTCTGATAGCCATTTGTATGTCTTCATTGGAGAAATGTCTGTCCATTTCTTCTGCCCAATTTTTATATGATTGTCTGTTTTGTGTGTGTTGAGTTTGAGGAGATCATTATAGATTCTGGATATCAATCTATTGTTTGTACTGTCATTTGCAAATATCTTCTCCCATTCCATGGATTGTCTCTTTGTTTTTTGGACTATTTCCTTTGCAGTGCAGAAACTCTTGACATTGATGAAGTCTCAAAAGTTCAATTTTGCTTTTGTTTTATTTGCCTTTGGAGACATATCTTGAAAGAAGTTGCTGTGGTGGATATGAAAGAGATTACTGCCTATGTTCTCCTCTAGGATTCTGATGGATTCCTGTCTCACGTTGAGGACTTTTATCCATTTCGAGTTTATCTTTCTGTACGGTGCAATTGAATGTTCATTCTTCTACATATAGCTGCCCAGTTTCCCAGCAGCATTTATTGAAGAGACTGTCTTTTTTCCACTGTATATTTTTCCGGTTTTGTCGAAGATTATTTGACCATAAAGTTGAGGGTCCATATATGGGTTCTCTACTCTGTTCCACTGGTCTCTGTGTCTGTTTTTATGCCAGTACCATGCTGTCTTGGTGATAACAGCTTTGTAGTAGAGCTTGAAAACAGGTGACGTGATGCCCCCGGTTTTATTTTCGTTTTTCAACATTTCCTTAGCGATTCAGGGTCTCTTCTGATTCCATACAAATTTTAGGATTATTTGCTCCAGTTCTTTGAAGAATACCAGTGCAATTTTGATCGGAATTGCATTAAAAGTATAGATTGCTCTAGGCCGTATAGACATTATAACAATGTTTATTCTTCTGATCCAAGAGTATGGAATGGTCTTCCATCGTTTTGTGTCTTCTTCAATTTCTCTCATGAGTGTTCTGTAGTTCTTCAAGTACAGATCCTTTACCTCTTTGGTTAGGTTTATTCCCATGTGTCTTATGGTTCTTGGTGCTATAGTAAATGGAATCAATTCTCTAATTTCCTTTTCTGTATTTTTATTGTTTGTGCACAAGAAAGCGACTGATTTATGTACACTGACTTTTTATCCTGCCACGTTGCTGAATTGCTGTATGAGTTCTAGTAGTTTGGGGGTGGAGTCCTTTGGGTTTTCCATATAAAGAATCAAAAGAAATGAAATCTTGCCATTTGCAACAACATGGATGGAACTAGAGCGTATCATGCTTAGCGAAATAAGTCAAGCAGAGAAAGACAACTATCATATGATCTCCCTGATATGAGGAAGTGGTGATGCAACATGGAGGCTTAAGTGGGTAGAAGAATAAATGAAACAAGATGGGATTGGGAGGGAGACAAACCATAAGTGACTCTTAATCTCACAAAACAAACTGAGGGTTGCCGGGGGGAGGGGGTTTGGGAGAAGGGGGTGGGATTATGGACATTGGGGAGGGTATGTGATTTGGTGAGTGCTGTGAAGTGTGTAAACCTGGTGATTCACAGACCTGTACCCCTGGGGATAAAAATATATGTTTATAAAAAATAAAAAATTAAAAAAAAAAAAGAATCATGTCATCTGAAAAGAGAGAGAGTTTGACTTCTTCATTACCAATTTGGATACCTTCTATTTCCCTTTGTTGTCTGATTGCTGTTGCTAGGACTTCTAATACTATGTTGAACAAGAGTGGTGAGAGTGGGCATCCTTGTCGTGTTCCTGATCTCAACGGGAAGGCTGCAAGCTTTTTCCCATTGAGGATGGTATTTGCTGTGGGTCTTTCATAGATAGATTTTATGAGGTTCAGTAATGTTCCCTCTTTCCCTATACTTTGAAGCGTTTTAATCAGGAACGGATGCTGGATTTTGTCAAAAGCTTTTTCTGCATCAATTGAGAGGACCATGTGGTTCTTCTCTCTTCTCATATTAATTTGTTGTATCACATTGATTGATTTGCGAATGTTGAACCATCCTTGTAGCCCAGGGATAAATCCCACCTGGTCATGGTGGATAACCTTTTTAATGTGCTGTTGGATCCTGTTTGCTAGGATCTTGTTGAGAATCTTAGCATCCATATTCATCAGTGATATTGGTCTGAAATTCTCCTTTTTGGTAGGGTCTTTGCCTGGTTTGGGGATAAGGGTAATGCTGGCTTCATAGAAAGAGTCTGGAAGTTTTCCTTCTGCTTCAATTTTTTGAAACAGCTTCACGAGAATAGGTGTTATTTCTTCTTTGAAAGTTTGGTAGAATTCCCCAGGGAATCCTTCAGGTCCTGGGCTCTTGTTTTTTGGGAGGTTTTTGATCACTGCTTCAATCTCATTACTAGATATTGGTCTATTCTTGTTGTCAATTTCCTCCTGGCTCAATTTTGGGAGTTTACAGCTTTCCAGGAATGCATCCATTTTATCCAGATTGCTTAGCTTATTGGCATATAACGGTTGATAATAACTTCTGATGATTTTTTCTACTTCCTTGGTGTTCATTGTGATCTCTTCCTTTTTATTCATAATTATATATTTGAGTTTTCTCTTTTTTCTTTTGGATTAGTGTGGCAAATGTCGATCTTATTGATTCTTTCAAAAAACCAGCTTCTAGTTTCATTAATCTGTTCTACTGTATCTCTGTTTTTTACCTCATCGATCTCAGCTCTAATCTTGATTATTTCTCTTCTAATGTGTGGAGCTGGTTTGATTTGTTGTTGATTCTCAAGTTCTTTAAGGTATAGAGACAGCTGCTGTGCTCTGGATTTTTCAATTTTATTGAGGGAGGCTTGGATGGCTATGTATTTCCCCCCTTAGGAATGCCTTTGCTGTATCCCATAGGTTTTGGATTGAAGTTTCTTCATTCTCATTGGTTTCCATAAATTGTTTCAATTTTTCCTTGATCTCCTGGTTGATCCAAGCATTTTTTAGGGGGTCATTTTTTTTTAAATTATTTTTTTTATTTTTTATAAACATATATTTTTATCCCCAGGGGTACAGGTCTGTGAATCACCAGGTTTACACACTTCACAGCACTCACCAAAGCACATACCCTCCCCAATGTCCATAATCCCACCCCCTTCTCCCAAACCCCCTCCCCCCAGCAACCCTCAGTTTGTTTTGTGAGATTAAGAGTCACTTATGGTTTGTATCCCTCCCAATCCCATCTTGTTTCATTGATTCTTCTCCTACCCACTTAAGCCCCCATGTTGCATCACCACTTCCTCATATCAGGGAGATCATATGATAGTTGTCCAAGCATTCTTAAGCAAGGTGGTCTTTAGCTTCCAGGTGTTTGAGTTCCTTCTGAGCTTTTCCTTGTGATTGAGCTCCAGTTTCAAAGCATTGCGATCTGAGAATTTGCAGGGAATAATCTCAATCTTTTGGTATCGGTTGAGTCCTGATTTGTAACCCATTATGTGGTCTATTCTGGAGAAGGTTCCATGTGCACTTGAGAAGAATGAGTACTCTGTTGTTTTAGGGTGGAATGTTCTGTATATATCTATGAGGTCCATCTGGTCCAATGTGTCATTCAGTGCTCTTGTTTCTTTATTGATTTTCTGCTTCGATGATCTGTCTATTTCTGAGAGAGGCATGTTAAGATCTCCAACCATTAGTGTATTCATATCAATATGACTCTTTATTTGATTAACAGTTTTCTTATGTAGTTGGCTGCTCCCATATTTGGGACATAGATATTTACAATTGTTAGATCATCTTGGTGGATAGTCCCTTTAAGAATGATGTAGTGTCCTTCTGTATCTCTGACTACAGTCTTTAGTTTAAAATCTAATTTATCTGATATGAGAATCGCTACCCCAGCCTTCTTATGAGGCCCATTGGCATGAAAGATGCTTCTCCATGTCTTCACTATCAGTCTGGGTATATCTTTAGATTCAAAATGGGTCTCTTGTAGACAACATATGGATGGGTCCTGTCATTTTATCCAGTCTGCAACCCTGTGCCGTTTTATGTGTGCATTTAGGCCATTCACATTGTGGGTGATTATGATAGATATGTTTTTATTGACGTCGTGTTACCTTTAAAGTCTTTCTTTTTGTAGATTGCCTATATTTCTGTTCAATACTATTCTTGGGCTTTTTCCTCCTTTAAGGAAGCCCCCTTAATATTTCCTGTAGTATTGGCTTGGTGGTTGCATAGTTTTTTAAGCCTTGCCGGTCTTGGAAACTCTTTATCTCTCCATCCATTTTGAATGTCAGTCTTGCTGGATAAATTATTCTTGGCTGCATGTTCTTTTCATTCAGTGCCCTGAATATACCTTGCCAGCCCTTTCTGGATTGCCAGGTCTCTGTGGACTGGTCTGACGTTATTCTGATGGGCTTTCCTCTGTAAGTAAGGAGCTTTTTTGTCCTAGCTGCTTTCAAGAGGTTCTGCCTAGAAGTATAATTATTGATTCTTACTATTAGGTGTCCCGAGGACTTTCGAGTATCTGTAATCTTGGGGAAAACCTTTCGCCTCTAGTACATTAACGCTTGTTCCATTGGTGAGATTGTGAAAATTTTCATAAAGAACTTGTTCCACTATATCTACTAGACTTCTTTCTTTCTCCTCCCCTTCAGGGATTCTAATAATTCTGACGTTGGAAAGTTTCATGGCATCATTTATTTCCCTGATTCTGTTTTTGTGGCTTCTAAGATGTTTGTTTTTTTCCAGGATTTCTCCTGATCCTTTCTATCTGTTTGTCTTCCAGATCACTAATTCTATCTTCTGTCTCAGTTGTTCTAGGGTTGAGAGATTTTAGATTAGATTGGAACTCATTGAGAGCACTGTGAAGCTCCTCCCTGGTAGCTTTCAGCTCTTCCCTAATATTGAAAACATGATCTCTGGTCGTTTTCAGATCGGCCCTAATCAATTCCGTTTGGTCACCCATGGCTTTCTCCAACTTAGCTATTGCCTGTATAATGGTTAGCCTGAATTCTCTTTCCGACATATTGTCTATGTTGATAGCCATTAGCTCTGCTGCAGTAGGTCCATCCTGTGTATTTTTCTTCTGTTGGGCATTCCTCCTCCTAGTCATTTTGGTGAGAGATAGCTGAATAGGTGTAGCTGGTTGTATCCACTGTGGTGCAGTCAATGTGCACCCAGGAACACTTCTGAGCAATCAGTGTTCCCCACCCAAATGAGAGGAAAAAGAAAAGGAAAAGAAAAAAAGAGAGAGTGAGAGATAAGGAAAGAAATGTGAAATAAAAGAGAAGGTTCAACAAAAATGGGCCCCAAGGTAATATTTATGAAGTATACAAACAGACACAGACAAACAAAAAGACTGATAAAAGTATATGACAAAAGAAATATATATATGCATATATATATATATATATATGCATATAAAGGAAGAACCCCAAGTGTAAGATATATATATTATCAGGACAATCATTAAAACACAGAAATACTGGTGGAAGAAGAAGATGGGAGAGTGGTTGTAAATTCTCAGTGTGTGTGAGGAAGTTTTTTTTTTTAAAGATTTTATTTATTTATTTGACAGAGAGAGGTCACAATTAGGCAGAGAGGCAGGCAGAGAGAGAGAGGAGGAAGCAGGCTCCCTGCTGAGCAGAGAGCCCAATGTGGGAATCGATCCCAGGACCCTGAGATCATGACCTGAGCCGAAGGCAGCGGCTTAACCCACTGAGCCACCCAGGCGCCCAGAAAGGTTGTTTTGATTCTTCCTTGATGTATCTTGATATCTTTGTTAAAGGACTCAACTTTCCTAAGATAAAGGGGAATTAGAATTTGGTTTACCTATAGGGGTGGCATTGATTGGGGAAAGGGGATTACCTTGAAGTTTAACTCTATATGAATATTAGAAAATAAAAATGTAAAAAAGGAATGAACTGTACTAAATGAAACTAAAATTAAAAAAAAAAGAAATTTAAAAAATAGAAATGCAAAAGGAAAACAGATGTATGTATCAAAAAGTTCAGGTTAGAAGGTTATTATGGAATTTGATGTACTGGACATCTCACTGTGATGTAAATAGGTTAAAAAATTATCTATATAATAATAAAAAATTAACTATATATAAAAATGAGCCAGAATAGTGGGATCGAATTAATAATAAAAATTGTCCTATGAAGTAGTGGTGGTTGTTCTCTTTTCTTTTTTTTTCTTTCCTTTTTGTTTTTCTGGGGTAGGGGCCTGCCACGTGGGTTTTCAGTCAATGATGTTCTCTCAGTTAAGTCTCCTGCCCCCCTCAAGGGGGTGGACTCTGAGGAAACTGGTTTTTACAGGCTTTTGTTCTCTGGAGGTTTTTATATTTGTTCACTTTTGTTTTTCTCTCGCCTTGACCGCCTTTGATGGTTTTTGTAGGTTTAGAGGAAAGCAAACTGCACCCTGACCTCCATCTCAGAGAGAAGCTTCAGTCTCCTGCAGTGCCCAAATAAATCCCCCCTTGGCTGCTGGCAGAGCAGGTTCCCAGTTGTGGTTCCTCAGGACTCAGGATTTTTTACTTGTACCCAAAACCAAGGCAGTGGAGGCTGTTTGGTCAGCTCCAGACTACCAGAGAAGTCCCAAGCATAGATCACACACTGAGATTTTCCTGCTGGCCCAGGCTGGGAGTGTCTGGTCTTTCCAGTTCGAGAGCACCGGCCTGGCGCCTGTGTGCACCTCTCCCAAGGGAGGGCGCGGGGCATGACTCAGACTCTGATGGCACAGCAGGGCACATGCGTGGGGACTGCAAAAAGGCTATGCTTCTGTTGGCTGGCAAGGCTTCCTGCCCCTCACAGGAGCTGGGCGCCATGCACTCTCAGGTGCTCTGGTGGTTCAGGGATGGAGACCTGGTACCTCTGCTGCACTCTCTCTGGCTCTGCACCAGGGGTGGCTGTCCTGGGTCTGAGGACTTAAACCCCTGTCCCTAAGACCCTGATTCCCACAATTTCCCCCGGGTGATCCTTTGCTCTTTTTGAGTGCTTTCTACCAGACCCTGGAGTTATTGCTGGTCCCCAGGCGCAGGGCATTCTCCTATTGGGGTATTACTTTCCAATGGGTCACCTCTGGTGGCTCCCTCACCCTTTTGTTTATCTTCTGATATCAGTCTGACTTTTCCACTCGCTTTACCTGCCCACTGGTGTCTTCTGCTCTGGTAGAGATCCAGACGTGTATAATTCTGATCTCGTGATTTCGTGACTCTCGCTGATTTCGTGAGTGATCGGAGTTCTTTGGAAGGTAATCAGCTCACTTTAGGGTACAGGTTACAAGGGCGCCTCCTCCTACTTCTCCGCCATCTTGTCTCCCCCCCACCCCACCCCCCCGCGCCTTGGCCACTTTTGATGTTTTTTTAGGTTTAGAGGAAAACAAACTGCACCCTGACCTCCCTCTCAGAGAGAAGCCTCACTCTGGCTGCAGAGCCCAAATAAATTCCCCCTTGCCACTTGCAGAGCAGGTTCTGAGTTGCAGTCCCTGGGGACTCAGGATCTTTTGGTCATACCCAAAACCACAGCAGTGGTGGCTATCTGGGAAGCTTCAGACCCCCAGGGAGCTTCCAAGCAGCGACACACACTGAGATTTTCCCGCTGGCCCAGGCTGGGAGTGCCTGGTCTTTCTGGGTCTAAGAGCACCAGGATTGCATGCACCTCTGTCAGGGGAGGGTGACAATAGTGCAGGTGTCTCAGGGTCTGGTGGAATGGCCCATTTCTAAGAGGGCTGGGCTAGGCCTTCATGCCCCTCTCACATGGGAGGCCAAGGGGCTCCCATGAATCAGGCTGTCTAGCAGCTCTTAGCATTCTATCATCTGGCAAGGCTCCCAGAGCCCCTCACAGGAGCTGGACCCCACACTTTCTCTGGTGTGCTAGTGGCTCAGGGATCAAGATCTGGTTTCTCTGTTGCACTCTCTCTGGCTTAGCGCCAGGGGAGGCTATCCTGGGTCCCAGGACTTAAGCCCCTTTCCCTTGCCACCTCAATTCCCACAATTTCCCCCCCTCCGTGATCCTTTGCTCTCCTTGAGTGCTTTCAACCAGTCTCCAAGTTAATGCTGGTTCCCAGATGCTGGGCATTCTCATATTGGGGTATTACTTTTCAATTGGTCGCCACTGGTGGCTCCCTCCCACTTTTGTTTATCTTCCAATATCAGTACGACTTTCCCACTCTGATTTACCTGCCCACTGGCCTCTTCTGCCCCTGTAGAGATCCAGACATGTATAATTCTGATCTCAGGCTGATTTCGTGGGTGATCAGAGGTCTTTGGAAAGTAATCAGTTCAATTTAGGGTACAGGTTGAAAGGGAGCCTCCTTCTACTTCCCTGCCATCTTGTCTCCCCCCATCTCCATATATTTATATCTTTTTGTCATTAATCACTTTATTTTGTAGTTATTTTTAAATTTTAATAATTTATTCATTTATTTTTATTTTTTTATTTTTTCAGCGTAACAGTATTCATTATTTTTGCACCACACCCAGTGCTCCATGCAATCTGTGCCCTCTCAAATACCCACCAGCTGGTTCCCCCAACCTCCCACCCCCTGCCCCTTCAAAACCCTCAGATTGTTTTTCAGAGTCCATAGTCTCTCATGGTTCACCTCCCCTTCCAATTTCCCTTAACTCCCTTCTCCTCTCTAACTCCCCATGTCCTCCATGCTATTTGTTATGCTCCACAAATAAGTGACCATATATTTCTGTTAAATGACATTCTTGGGTTTTTTCCCCATTTATAGAAGCCCCCTTATTATTTCCTGAAGTGTCAGCTTGGTGGTCACATACTCTTTTAAACCTTGCTGGTCTTGGAAGCTCTTTATCTCTCCATCCATTTTGAATGTCACTATTTCTGGATAAAGTATTCTTGGCTGCATGTCCTTCTCATTGAGTGCCTGAATTTATCTTGCCAGCCCTTTCTAGCTTCCCAGGTTTCTGTGGAAATGTCTGACATTATTCTCATGGGCTTTCCTCTGTACATCAGGAATCTCTTCCTTCTAGCTGCTTTCAAGATCTCCTGTCTAAAATTATAATTCATCATTTTCACAATCAGCAGTCTGGATGTCTTTCTAGATTCTATGATCTTGTGAGGGGGGATATATCTGCCTCTATGACACGAATGCTGATTCCATATGCCATATTGGGATAATTTTCATGGATAACTTGTTCCACTATATCTTCTAGTCTTCTTTATTTCTCCTCCCCCTCAGGGATTCCAATAATTCTGACATTGGAACATTTCAGGGCATAATTTATTTCCCTAATTCTGTTTTCATGGCTTCTAAGCTCTTTGTTTCAGACCTCTTCCTGATCCTTTTTCTCTCAGTTTGTCCCTAGATCACTAATTCTATCTTCTTCTTCTAACTTGCCTCAGTTACCTTAGCTGTTAGAGAATTTAGATTAGATTGGAACTCACTGAGAGCATTGTTAACATCATCCCTGGTGCCTTTCACTTCTGCCCTAATCAATTCCCTTTTACCAATAATGGTTTTCTCTAATTTAGCCCTTGCCTGGATAATTTTTAGCCTGAATTCCCTTTCCCACCTTCTGTTTATGCATACCCAATAGCTCTGATGGAGAGGACACAGTATCTGAATTTTATCTCTGATGGGCATTCCTCCTCCTAGTCATTTTGGTGAGAGATGGATGAGGGGATGTGTAGCTGAGTAGATCAGACGTGATCCAGGCAAGGTGCATTCCTGAGTGCATCTGAGCTATGGGGAGTACCCACCAAAGATAAAGAAAAATGAAAAAAAGAAAGAGAAAGATAGAGGCACGAAAAAAAAAATGAAAGAAAAAAAAAAAGAGAATAACCAGTCCAAATGGGCCCCAAATGTAAGATTTATAAAGTATACAAACAAAATCAGACAAACAAAAAGACCAACAAAACTAAATGACAAGACAAAATAGAACCCACCCAAAATGAAGCCCAAGTATAAGATTTATATACTACCAGAACAACAACAACAAATAAAAATACAGAAACACTGACAGAAGAAAAAGATTGGAGGGTGGTTATAAATTTTCAGTGTAGGTGAAGACAGTTATTTTGATTCTTCCTGGGTCTATCTTGATATCTTTGATAAAGGACTCAAATTTCTCACAATAAAGGGGGATTAAAACTGATTTATATATAGGGTTAGTATTTATTGGTTAAAGAAGATTACCTTGAAGGTTATCTCTACATGAATATTTTAAAAATAGAAAAAGAAAAGAAAAACACAGGTATATGTATCAAAAAAAACTTCAAGTAAAAAGGTTAGTATGGAATTTTTTGTGCTGAACATCTTATTGTGATTGTAAGTTTAAAAATAATTTTTTAACTTATAATTTTATAACTTATAATTTAACTGATTTACAATCACAAATGGCTATCAGACACATGAAAAAATGTTCATTATCACTAACCATCAGGGAGATTCAAATTAAAACCACATTGAGATATTACCTTACAGCAGTTAGACTGGCCAAAATTAGGAAGAGAGAAAACAACATGTGTTGGAGGGGCTGTGGAGAAAGGGGAACCCTCTTCCACTGTTGGTGGGAATGCAAGTTGGTGCAGCCTCTTTGGAGAACAATGTGGAGATTCCTCACGAAATTAAAAATAGAACTTCCCTATGACCCTGCCATTGCACTCCTGGGTATTTACCCCAAAGATACAGATGTCGTGAAAAGAAGGGCCATCTGTACCCCAATGTTTACAGCAGCAATGGCTACTGTCGCCAAACTATGGAAAGAACCAAGATGCCCTTCAATGGATGAATGGGTAAGGAAGATGTGGTCCATATACACTATGGAGTATTATGTCTCCATCAGGAAGGATGAATACCCACCTTTTGTAGCAACATGGACAGGACTGGAAGAGATGATGCTGAGTAAAATAAGTCAATCAGAGAGAGTCAATTATCATATGGTTTCACTTATTTGTGGAGCATAACAAATGCTCTTCTCTATCTTCTCTATTTCTTCTCTATCTTCCCATGGAGGACATGGGGAGATAGAGAAGAGAACGAGTTGGAGGAAATTGGAAGGGGAAGTGAAGCATGAGAGACTATGGACTCTGAAAAACAATCTTGGGGGTTTGAAAGGGTGGGGCGTGGGAGGTTGGGGTACCAGGTGGTGGGTATTGGAGAGGGCACGGATTGCATGGAACCCTGGGTGTGGTGCAAAAATAATGAATACTGTTATGCTAAAAATAAATAAAGAAATAATAGAGACTCTAGAAATGGACCCTCAATTCTGTGGTCAAATAGAATTGCTCTTTGACAAATCACAAAAGAACATACAATGGAAAAAAAGAGAGTCTTTTCCATATATGGTTCTTGGAAAATGGGAAAACCACATGCAGAAGAATGAAACTGGACCATTCTCTTACACTACACACTAACAGAAACACCAAATGGAAGAATGACCTCAATGTGAGACAGAAATCCATCAAAATGCTAGAGAACACAGGTAGTAACCTCTTCGACACTGCCCACAACAACTTCTTTCAAGACACCTCTCTAAGGCAAGGGAAACAAAAGCAAAAATTAACTTTTGGGACTTCATCAAGATAAGCTTTTGCACAATGCAATATACAGTCAACAAAATTAAAAGAGTTCTGGAGCATAACAAATAGCATGGAGGACATGGGGAGTTAGAGAGGAGAAGGGATTTGGGGGAAATTGGAAGGGGAGGTGAACCATGAGAGACTATGGACTCTGAAAAACAATCTGAGGGTTTTGAAGGGGCAGGGGGTGGGAGGTCGAGGTATCAGGTGGTGGCTATTATAGAGGGCACGGATTGCATGGAGCACTGGGTATGGTGCAAAAATAATGAATACTGTTATGCTGAAAATAAATTTATAAAAAAAGAGAGAGAGTCCACAGAATGTGAGAATATATTTGACATTACAGAAAAAGGGCTGGTATCCAAGACCTATAAAGAACTTATCAAACTCAATACCCAAAAAAAAAAAACCCCAAATTAATCCAGTCAAGAAATGGGTAGAAGACAAGAACAGACACTTTTCCAAAAAAGACTTAGAAATGGCTGACAGACACAAGAGAAAATGTCCAACAACACTAGCCATCAGGGAAATACAAGACAACACCATAATGAGATATCACCTTACACCTGTTAGAATGGTCAAAATCAACAGAACAGGAAACAAGTGTTGGCAAGGATGTGGATAAAGGGGAACCCTCTCAACTTTGCAACCCTTGAAACTCCTGCTGTTGGTAGTAATGCAAGCTGGTATAGCCACTCTGGAATACAGTGTGGAGTTTCCTCAAGTAGTTAAAAATAGAGCTACCCCTTGACCCAAATGCACTACTGGGTATTTATCCCTAAGAAACATATGTAGTGAAAACAAGGGGCACCTGCACTCTAATGTTCATAGCAGCAAAATCCACAATAGCCATACTGTGGAAGGAGCAGAGATACCCTTCCACAGGTGAATGGATAAAGAAGATGTGGTCCATATACTCAATGGAATATTATTCAGACAACAGGAAGGATGAATACTTACTAATTACATCGATGTGGATAGAACTGGATGGTATCACACAAATTGAAGTAAGTCAGTCAGAGAAAGACAATCATCACATGGTTTCAGTCATATGTTGAATAGAAGATACAGGGCAGAGGATCATAAAGGATAGGAGGGAAAAGTGAAAGGGAAGAAATCAGAGAGAGAGAAAATCCATAGGAAACCTTTACCTCTGGGAAACAAAGTGAGGGTTACAGAAGGGAGTGTGTGGAGATATGGGGAAGCTGAGTGATGATTAAGGAAGGCATGTGTTGTAATGAGTACTGGGTGTTATATGCAACTAATGATTCATTGAACACTGCATCAAAACTGATGATGTACCATACTTGACTAATTGAACATAATAATAGAAAGTCCTTGTTCCTTTGATCTGTTTAGATCTTCAGTTAGATGATTTGTCCATTGCTGTGAGTGGAGTGTTAAATATCCCTACTATTCTTGTACTATTATCAGTGTGCTTCTGCATTTTGATATTAATTATTTATATACTTGACTGATCCCAGGTTAGGGGCATAAATATCTACAATTTTTAGAACTTCTTATTGGCTAAACACTTTTATTATGATATAGTGCCCTTCTTCATCTCTTATTACTATCATTGGATTAAACACTATTTGTCTGACATATGGATGGCTACCCTAGCTTTCTTTTGCTGTCCACTGGAATAATCGATAGTTCTCCATCCCCTTACTTTCAAACTGAAGATGTCTTTGGTTCTAAAATTAGTCTCTTGTAAGCAAGAAATGATGGGGTTTGTCCCTTATGATCTGGAACCTGACAGGGATGTCCACTCTCACCATTGTTTTTCAAGGCAGTACTGGAAGACTAGCCTCAGCAATCAGAAAACAAAAAGAAATAAAAGGCACCCAAACTGGGAAGTAGAAGTCAAACATTCATGCTTCACAGATGACATGAACTCAATATAGAAATCCCCCAAATCTCTGGCAAAATAAATTTGCTAAAACAGATGCAGCAATTCAGCAAAGTGACAGGATATACAATCAATGACCAGAAGGCAACTACATTTCTATACACCAACAATGAGGCAGAAGAAGGATAATCAAGCAGTTTATCTCCTTGACAATTGCACCCAAAGAAAAAATGATACCTAGGAATAAACCTAAATAGAGAGGTAAAGGATCTGTACTCTAGAAACCACAAAACACATATAAAAGAAATTTAGAAAGACATAACGAAATGGAAAAAAACATTCCATGTTTTTCCATTCTCAAAAAAGCAGGAAAAAAATATCCAATGGAAAAAAGTCCCTTCAGTAGATGGTTTGGGAAAGTTTGACAGCAACATGCAGAAGAATGAAACTGAACCATTCTCTTACACCATACGCAAAGATGAACTCAAAATGGATGAAAAGCCAAAATGGGAGTCAAGAATTCATCAAAATCCTAGAGAAGAATGCAGGCAGCAACCACTTTGATCTCAGACAAAGGGACTTCTTGACAGTCAAATCTCCAAAGGCAAGACAAATAAACAATGAACGATTCAGACTTCATCAAGATAAAGAGCTGCCCAGCAAAGGAAACAAGTCTACAAAGCTAAAAGGCAACCTCAGAGTTAGAGAAGATATTTGTAAATGCCGTATAGATAAAGGGTTAGTATGCAAGATCTACAAAGAATTTAACAAACTCAACACCTTAAAACACCCAAATAATCCAGGCAGGAAATGGGTAGAATACACAAATGACTAACAGACACAAGAAAAACTGTTCAATATCACTTGGCATCAGGAAAAACGAAATCAAAACTACAATGAGATACCACCTCACCCTAGTCAGAAGAGCTAAAATTATTGAGTTGGAAACATTGGTTGGCAGGGATGCAAAGAAAGGGTAAGCCTCTCCCACTGTTACTGGGAATGCAAGTTGGTACAGCTACTCTGGAAAATAGTAAAGAGTTTCCTCAAGACGTTAAAATAGACCTACCCTAAAACCCAGCAGCTCCACTACTATGTATTTACACCATAGTACAGATGTAGTGAAAAGAAGGGGCACATGCACCTCAATGTTCACAGCAGCAATGTCTACAATAGACTAACTGTGTCAGGAGCTCAGATGTCCTTCAACAGAGGAATGGATAAAGAAGATGCGGTTCATATATACAATGGAATATTGCTCAGCCTCCAGAAAGGATGAATACCTAACATCTGTATCAACATTGATGGAACTGAAGGGTATTATCCTAAGTGAAATGAGTCAGGCAGAGAAAGATAATTATCACATGGTTTCACTCATATGTGGAATAAGGAATAGTGCAAAAGACAATAGGGGAAGGGAGGGAAAACTGAATGGGAAGAAATCAGAGAGCGAGACAATCCATAAGAGACTCTGGACACAGTAACATGTTGAGGGTTCAGAAGGGAAGGAGATGGGGAGATGGGGTAAGAAGGTGATGGATATTAAGGAGGGGACATAATCTAATGGTCCCGGGGGGTCAATGAAACTAGTTAATCATTGAACACTACATCAAAAACCAATGATGTTTTGATTTGTATTTCCCTGATGCCGAGTGATATGGAGCACTTTTTCATGTGTCTGTTGGCCATCTGGATGTCTTCTTTGCAGAAATGTCTGTTCATGTCCTCTGCCCATTTCTTGATTGGATTATTTGTTCTTTGGGTGTTGAGTTTGCTAAGTTCTTTATAGATTCTGGACACGAGTCCTTTATCTGATATGTCGTTTGCAAATATCTTCTCCCATTCTGTCAGTTGTCTCTTAATTTTGTTAACTGTTTCCTTTGCTGTGCAAAAGCTTTTGATCTTGATGAAATCCCAATAGTTCATTTTTGCCCTTGCTTCCCTTGCCTTTGGCATTGTTCCTAGGGAGATGTTGCTGCGGCTGAGGTCGAAGAGGTTGCTGCCTGTGTTCTCCTCAAGGATTTTGATGGATTCCTTTTGCACATTGAGGTCCTTCATCCATTTTGAGTCTATTTTCGTGTGTGGTGTAAGGAAATGGTCCAATTTCATTTTTCTGCATGTGGCTGTCCAATTTTCCCAGCACCATTTATTGAAGAGACTGTCTTTTTCCATTGGACATTCTTTCCTGCTTTGTCGAAGATTAGTTGACCGTAGAGTTGAGGGTCTATTTCTGGACTCCCTATTCTGTTCCATTGATCTGTGTGTCTGTTTTTGTGCCAGTACCATGCTGTCTTGAATGATGACAGCTTTGTAATAGAGCTTGAAGTCCGGAATTGTGATGCCACCAACTTTGGCTTTTTTTTCAATATCCCTTTGGCTATTCGAGGTCTTTTCTGGTTCCATATAAATTTTAGAATTATTTGTTCCATTTCTTTGAAAAAGATGGATGGTACTTTGGTAGGAATTGCATTAAATGTGTAGATTGCTTTAGGTAGCATAGACATTTTCACAATATTTATTCTTCCAATCCAGGAGCATGGAACATTTTTCCATTTCTTTGTGTCTTCTTCAATTTCTTTCATGAGTACTTTATAGTTTTCTGAGTATAGATTCTGTGCTCTTTGGTTAGGTTTATTCCTAGATATCTTATGGTTTTGGGTGCAATTGTAAATGGGATTGACTCCTTAATTTCTCTTTCTTCTGTCTTGTTGCGATATCACCTCACACCAGTCAGAATGGCTAAAATAAACAAGTCAGGAAATGATAGATGCTGGTAAGGATGCAGAGAAAGGGGAACACTCCTACACTGTTGGTAGGAATGCAAGCTGGTGCAGCCACTCTGGAAAACAACTTGGAGGTTCCTCAAAATGTTGAAAATAGAACTGCCCTATGACCCAGCAATTGCACTATTGGGTATTTACCCTAAAGATACAAACATAGTGATCCAAAGGGGCACGTGCACCCGAATGTTTATAGCAGCAATGTCCACAATACCCAAACTATGGAAAGAACCTAGATGTCCATCAACAGATGAATGGATCAAGAAGATGTGGTATATATACACAATGGAATACTATGCAGCCATCAAAAGAAATGAAATCTTGCCATTTGCGACAACATGGATAGAACTAGAGTGTATCATGCTTAGCGAAATAAGTCAAGCAGAGAAAGACAACTATCATGTGATCTCCCTGATATGAGGAAGTGGCGATGCAACATGGGGGCTTAAGTGGGTAGGAGAAGAATCAATGATACAAGATGGGATTGGGAGGGAGACAAACCATAAGTGACTCTTAATCTCACAAAACAAACTGAGGGTTGCTGGGGGGAGGGGGTTTGGGAGAAGGGGGTGGGATTATGGACATTGGGGAGGGTATGTGCTTTGGTGAGTGCTGTGAAGTGTGTAAACCTGGTGATTCACAGACCTGTACCCCTGGGGATAAAAATATATGTTTACAAAAAATAAAAAATTTAAAAAAACCAATAATGTAAAAAAAAACTAATGATGTACTATACATTAGATAATTGCACTTAATTAAAAAAATGATTTATACCTAAAATCTACAAAGAACTTAGCAAACTCAACACCCAAAAATCAATTAATCCAGTCAAGAAATGTGGAGAAAACAAGAACAAACATTTCTCCAAAGAAGACATACAAATGGCCAAGAGACACATGAAAAAATACTCCACATCATTCAGCATCAGGGTAATACAAATCAAAACCACAATATGTTATGGCAACACAGGTGACAAAGGCTACAATGACAAGACAGGAAACAACAAATGTTGGAAAGGATGTGGCGAAAGGGGAACCCTCTTGCATTATTGGTGGGAATTCGACCTGGTGCAGCCACTCTGGAAACAATATGTCAGTGCACATCCCAGAGCTCAGGACACCCTGGGAAGTAATACCATGGATGACAGGTAGTGTCTCTGGAGGAGGAATATGGTTACTTGGGGCCCTCAGGGCCCTCTGACCATGAGTCCCAGCCTCAGATGCGGGTGCAGACAGAAGCTGGGAAGTGACAGGTTCCTGTAGGGCTCTGCAGTGTCCAATGCTGGGAACAAACCCATGCTTAGGGCTCCTCTGTATTCTTGCCTCTGAGTCACAATTTCCCTTATAACCTCACACTCTGGGGAAATGGTTAAAGTATCCCTGAGCCTTCATCGATTCAGTCTCTACAAGATGCTAAATAACACAAATGATCTTATTTATGTCCTCTCCATTTAAAGATGTTATCCTCCTTATATACTGACTTGGGTTTCAAAGACATATTCCATGGATTGTTATAGGGAAAGATCTGTTCCATAGCTTACACAAAATTATACAACAACCAATATCTACAAGGATGCACCACCACCCTAAGTGGAAACTGTGCTTATTCATTAAAAAAAGTAACACATATCCTTACTTGGGTGTTAACCCAAAGTTGACACCAAAATATTCTTTCCTCATGAAAATATGGTTTTAGAAACAATGACAATTTTGGACATTCCATTTTATGTGTTCATAATGATATGATTCCTCTTAGTGTCTTTTAAAATAATATAAACTTATGTAAGTATCCATCTGTCATCTATCTGTTCTATGGGCATCTGATCTCTATTTGAAGTCTATTCATCTATCTCAGCATTTATCCTCTTGCTGCAGGTTTTTCAGGAATATGAACATAACCTGCACAATTTCTTATTAGACCTCTAATGATTAGGTCCTAATAATTTCTGGGTCCTTAACACCATTTCCTTCAGGTTAGTATTTTATTGTCATTAATTCCATGCCTGAATTAATGATCATCTCTGTGCTGCATAAGAGAAAATTTACCTACTTTTTTTTAAAGCAAGATATTTCTCCAAGAGGGCGCCTGGGTGGCTCAGTGGGTTAGGCCGCTGCCTTCGGCTCAGGTCATGATCTCAGGGTCCTGGGATCGAGTCCTGCATCAGGATCTCTGCTCAGCAGGGAGCCTGTCCCCCCCCCCTGCCTGCTTCTCTATCTACTTGTGATTTCTCTCTGTCAAATAAATAAATAAATAATCTTAAAAAAAAAAAGATATTTCTCCAAGAGATAACAGACCCCTGTGTGAGGTGGATTTCTCAGGACTAGGGAGGCACCCTCCCAGCATAGGAATAGAATATGTGCCTAGTGTTGGTGTCCATGCACTTGAGGAGAGAGATATCACTTACAGGTTTGGCAGACATCTTGGCAGACAAAGCCCATTAGCCGAGACCATTGGGATCAAAGGTCCCCAGATGCACCCATGCTGCACAGGTAGTTGTTCATTTGGAAATCTGTAGCTACAAAGTGTGGATGCCATTAAGTATCTTTTTGAAAAATAGTTTAGATTACAATGAATTTTGAATCACTCGTTTATTCAACATTTATTCTTATGCCCAGAAAGTGAGGCCATCTATTGACCTGCTTCCAACACAGCTCATAGACCCAGGGCTCACCCATCCCAGACCAACATACCTTGTGAGTTCAACAAGGAGATACCCACAGGTGGTTCTGGAAGGTCCAGAAGAGCCTAACTCTTTCCTGTAGACTTCCAAGGACAGGCTCCTTCCCACACATGCAAACTTCTCCTCAACCTCTAGGGTAAAATTCACGCTCAGGTGTGGGAGCTCACAGCTCTCTCTCCAGACAGGGTGAGGTCTCTGGGGAAGGCAGAGCTTTGGTCTGGAAGAAAATGAGTTTCTAGGCCCTTCTCTGTGTCTGGTGACAGCTCCCCAAAGAGATGGTCCAGATGTCAGACATGGGACCATTGGGATGGTTGTGAGTGTCATGAGTGACGAGGCCTTGTGCCCAGGTGTCCTGCCCCAGGTTCTGCTTCAGGAGTCAGGCTCATGACTGGTGAGGGGCTGACAGTCCTGGCATCTCACTATCACCATCTCCAGATTCTCCGTGTCATGCAGTAATTTCTGGTGGAAATGAATCAACCAACACCAAGTGACTGGGCACAGTGAATTGGTTTATAAATCATAAATAAAGCACACATGACACTCTATCCAACAAGAGCTACATGTACATCTCCAGAGTCACATCCAAGAACGAGTTCTTGCAGCTGACTGATCTCAGGGCCACCAAGGTCCTGGACATGTATTACTGTGTAGAGACATAGTGAGGACATGTCAGTGTGAGCCCAGACCCAAACCTCCCTTCAGGAACACAGGAGAGGCTGGGCTACAGGAACAGTCAGAACACCAGTGGGCGCTTGGGTCACCAAGTGGTGCTTGGGTCACTAGGGGCACTCAGGACACCAGGGGGCTATAAGACCCACCAAATACAGGGTCGGTCTAGCTGCTGTTGAAGAAGATGAATTGTTTTCCTTCTCAACTAGAAAAATATGTACTGGGCTTGAGGGGGTGTGGATTTGTACAGGTTCTGATATTTTAGCATTTATTTATTTATTCATTTATTTTGATTTATTTATTTATTTATTATGATTTATTTTTTATTTATTTTCAGCGTAACAGTATTCATTATTTTTGCACCACACCTAGTGATCCATGCAATCCGTGCCCTCTCAAATCCCTACTTCCTGGTACCCAACCTCCCACTCCCCCACCACTTCAAACCCCTCAGATTGTTTTTCAGAGTCCATAGTCTCTCATGGTTCACCTCCCCTTCTGATTTTCCCCAACTCCCTTCTCCTCTCTAAGTCCCCATGTCCTCCATGATATTTGTTATGCTCCACAAATAAGTAATTATTTTTTAGTATTTTAGTATTGTATGTTATAATCATTGAGTTTCGAGGTGAAATAACTTTTACACTAAAATTATTTCTTTGTAATAAATATTATTATTTATTACTATTATAATAAATATTATTACTATATATTACTATACTAAATATATAGTATACTAAATATAGTATACTAAATAATAATATACTAAATATTATTACTATATTATTACTATATAATAAATATTATTTCTTTGTAATAAATATTACAAAGAAATAATAATGTGCAACTATTTCCTCTATCCTTCCAGATTTTTTGAATATTATTGATATTTCTAACTACAAGGCAATTGGATTTTAATATATAACTATTAATAAATGCATAGTTTAAAATATCTAAAGTAATATATTTACTAAATATTTTAATGAATATTATTATTAAATATTTTAATACTATTTAATACTCTTAAACACCCTTTTTAAATTTCTCAATTAAATACTTCTATAAATAGTTCCTAAATAATAAAATTGAATGATGGACAAAGTATCAATATTTGGGATTATCCTTAACTGACTTCAATATATCCACATACTACACATGAATTAATTTTTCATTTTTCACTTCAAATGTAGTCATTCATTAGACTATTTCTGACAAAATCAGTATTGCTCTGTGTTTAAAGAAAGATGACATCGTCGTGAGACTCTTATCTGCACTCTTGCTTCTTCAAGGCTTTAAGAATCACCCCCAGGATGAGGAGAACCTGTCTTCCCTCATCAGTGTCCAAGGACCAGGGTTCTCTCCCTTCTTAGAACTCATGATCTTTTCATCATATCTTTACTCCTCATTAATCTCACCCAGCTCTTGACCCAAACACACATGGCACTTCATTCATAGAATTTTGATTGTTAGCCCTTCACATGTCTGACATATTTTAGCACTTACAAGCCACAAGAACATACCAGAAGCTCCATGTATTAGTCATAGTTCTCCTGAGGAAAGGAACACATAGCCGACTGCATATATCACTGAAGAGTCTGATCTACTATCACAAGGTGGAGACCCAGAACAGCCAGGGATGAAAGTCTCATCAGATTCTAACTGTGGTCTAGTCAGAGATCCTGGGGACCTGAAGGTGTAACTGCATCCAAGGGCATGAGGTGACCAGTGTCCCTGCTCAAACATGTACATAGGGAGTAAACGTGAGGGAATTCCTCCTCCCTCAGCCTTTTATTCTACTCAGAACCTTCATGGATTGGATGATGCCCACATACAGAGAGGCCAGGGATGCAAATGCCAATCCATTCCAGAACCAGCATCACAGACACCCAGAGAAACAATGTTCAATCCACTTAACCATGTCCCTGTCACACTGACACATTGAGTTAACCATCAACCATCAATGTCCCATAAACTGGGCCTCCATACTCATTGCCTTAATCACACTCATTCTGCAAACACAGAAAATAACACAGTCACAATTTCACCATATATGATACAAGTATCCTGAATTCGAAAAAGCATCGAGAACTGTCTCCAGAAGAGGAGGTGAAGCTCTTCAGTGGTGTTTTCTCTTCTCATTGATATCCTTCAACTGAAATATTATGGTGCTTAATTAAGAATTCTTAAATGCAATGATATAAAGTCAATACATCTTATGTTACATGGCAAAGAAAAAGACAGGAACAAAATGAAGACATACCCATGTTTGAAAATAACAAGGAGGACGTAAGCAAGATAACTAAGGTCCTCATTTCTGTAACTGGAAATAACTGAAAATTGGGATATAGAGCTGCTTTCATACTCTACCAATGATGTATCCTCCCTGTTTCAGCCAAATATTCAAGCAGTGCCAGACCATTACCTGACAGCATGACCAATATCTTCATTTCAGAAGGATCTTGAATTTGCCTCAAATTTGCAAGATGTTGACACTGAATTAATGCTGTAATCCTGCCTTCATGAGGGAAATTCTGTCGTATAAAACAGGTGCTCCAGAGAGGTGGAGAACGTCATAAGACAAGTGAATTCCCTCTGAGGAACTAACTGAAGGTTTTGGAGGGGACGGGGGTAGGAGGTTGGTTGAGCCTGGTGGTGGATATTGTGGAGGGCACGTATTGCATGGAGCACTGGGCATGGTGCATAAACAATGAATTCTGGAACACTGAAAAGAAATTTTAAAAATAAATACTTTTTTTAAAATAAATACTTTTTAAATAAATAAAAGACTAGTGTGTTCCACCTTTAACTGGTGTCTGAATATCATACAGAAACATATGTTACCAGGTTCATCATTTTCTTCCCCTCTGAAGTAATTGTAGAGCTCTCCCCATGAGGCCATATATGTAGGTTACGAGAGAGAAAGCAGTACAGCAGGATGTGAGATCATGGACATGTAGAAAATTCTTCATGTGACTTACTTGTGTCTTCAAGATCTCTTCAGACACCATCATTTCTTCCATCGGCTGATGGAGTATCACTGTACATGCTCCACTTTATGGCTTGGACATTCAAATAACACCCACTTCAAGATGGACAGCTCAATTTCCATGGCAACCTAGTGACTCAGGCTGGAACCTGTAGTTCCTAAGATCCAGGAACAGGCTTCCACCTATTTCTCAAAAGAAGAATCATGATCTCCAAAGAATGGCAGGGTTTTACCCCCAAAATTTTAAAGTCCAAGACTGTGATTTACCTAAAGGCACCTGACACAGCTCTTAACAACATGTGCAGCACAAACTGGACATGGGAATGGGCATGGAGTGAACTTCACCATCCCTACATCCTCTATATCCATGACAGTAGCACTAATCTTAGCAGTTCTTCAAGGAGAATGTATCAGCTTAATGTCCTATTCTAGAAAGAGATAATTAAATACATCAGTATTTTCATCCTCACAAGATACCACTACACCTGCACTAAGAATGGCTACAATACAAAAAGGCAGACAATACCATATGCCAACAAGCATGTACACAATGGAGGGTTATTTTTCATTTCCAGCTGAAATTTCACATGCAGAAAGAACATATGTAATTAGATCCCATGGTAAGAGAGCCTGAGAAGTCCCAGGCTCCATCCTCTACAAGCTCGAGGGGATGGTGGAATAAATCATTCTCAGGCTGTTGGATGGTGAACCAGGGAACCCCTGGATGTATTGCTCAGTCCAAGAGTAGGGTAGGAAAGAGGAGATGAGCAGCTCAGGCAATGAGATAGAAATAAAAGGGTGACTTCCTCCTTCTTATGCCTTTGTTCTCCAGGTTCTCAGTGGGTTGGAGGATACTCACCTCCACTCGGAAAGGGAATTTGTTACACAGCAGGGATCCAATGCTAATATCACCTAGAAGCACACTGATTCCTATGGAAATCCAAGCTTTCTGTGCAAGACTTGTAGACTCAGCCAGGTCTGTGCCTCTCTGTAGTGTGGGGGATGGACTCCTCTGTGACCTCAACTTTCTAAGGGGACCAAGAAATGTATCTTCATTTTTTTTAATATCTTCGATATTTTCTTGCTTCAAAGATGGTGTGATAAGTATTCAGTGCTTTATATATAGAGGCTCAAAATGGCACTCTGCTGTTTTATTTCAGAATATCTTAACCTTATTTCCCTTCCTCTTCTGATCCAGTGGTCCTATGAACCCCACTGCTGTTTTGACGTGGAAAGCCCAGTGAATATTATTCAATGAGTATATCATTTTGCAGTAAGTGACTGTTGCCACCTGGGGTCCAGACACATACTCTCACCCAACAGGTCACAAGGAGAAGAAAACAATTGTCGGCAATGAGACAATCACTTTGAGCAGGAAGTCAGAGGTGCTCCAAATGGATGAGAATAGCAGGGATATTGTCAGCAGCACTCAGTATCCCACTGCAGTGGACATTGCTGCATTGTGAATGGTTTGACAGGATAGCAGTGTTCTTGATGCACAGGATCCTTTCAGGAATGGAAAGTACTGGATCTGGAGACCGAACACAAGTCTTCTGCTCACCCTGTGGGGTCAAAGGGACTGATCTAAGAAAACCTAAACTGAGGTTGATCAGAATTGCTCCTGAAACTGAATTCCTCCATCTTATCATTTTCCTTAAGATTCTTCCTTCTTTGGTGTACTACAAAACGCATTTATGCTGAGGGTTTGGTGATTCAGAGAGGTCTCTGGTGTGTACTGGTGTGTACTGTGTACTGTTTGTTCTCTGCTGTTCTGTTTTAGCAGGAATTGCCTTCAGGCCAATTGTCTACAGAGCCTCTCCTAGCCTGAAGTGGTCTGTGTTCAGCCCCAGGCCAGAAACTAAGGACTTTTAAGTAGGTGTGCTCTGCTGGGCTTGTTAAATGAGAACTGATGCCACCTCCTTAGAACTGAGGCCCTGCAGAATTCCCTGGTTGGATGTGGAGTGTGCAGGGTGCAGCCTCTCTGGAAAACAAGGTGCAGATTCCACAAATACTTAAAAGTAGAACTACAGCATGACCCAGAAAACACACGACTGGATATTTACCCAAAGAGCACAAAAAGACTAGCAAACAGAGAACCTCACACCCTTAAATTAACAGCAACATTATTTACAATACCCAAACTATACAAACAGCCCACGTGTCCACTCATTGATGAATGATAAAGAAGATGTGGTATATTCAGAGAATGAAATGTTACTCACTCATAAAAAAGAATGAAATCTTGACATTTCCAATGACTTGGATGGAGTTGGAGAGTTTTAAGCTAAGTGTATTAGTCAGTGAAAGACAAATACCACATAATTTCACTCATATGTTGAATTTTAGAAACAACTACATTTCAAAAAGGAGAAAAGGGGGGGGGAAGAAAGAGAGAAAACAAGAAACACACTCTTAACTACAGACAACAGACTGATGGTTACCAGAGGGTTGGCAGGTGGAGGTGGGTTATGTAGGTTTGGGTCTTGTTAAATATGCCCTATGTTAAATAACTGTAATTGAAATAAAAACTTAAAAAATAACTGCAAACAGTGATTGTGTTCGTTCTCCTGAACCTCACAACATACCACAGAAGGATTATTCCATTAAATAAAGCTGATATTATTCAGGGATTTACTAATTACCACTTCTGTGAAACTGAATGGTTAACAAACTAACAAGATCCAAATTCCTGAACTCCTATTACTATAAAGTGACTCATTCTGGAAAACACAAATAATCCTTAAATTTTTAAGGTTTTATAGCTTGTAGGGTTAGGGGGTCACTTGCCTATTTTTAAATTTAGCTTCTTGACTATTCATTTGCTTTAATTTAACTTCATATAATTAACATTCTGTTTATGTCCTTTTTATTAGAGAGTAGAAAAGACCAACACAACTGGTAAACATTAATATACTCTATGTATCTCAACTCTACATGGTTAAACCAGTAACACCAGGAAGCTCTTGGAAAGGTATGGATGACATCCTGTGAGGGACAAGACTAAGGTCCAGTCCTGAGGCCCTGAACATGGAAGGGCTGGTCCACATGTCAGGTGTGGTGGAAGAAATGAGACTCTGTTGGAAATGCTTCTGTGTGAAATCATGTGGTGTGTCTGGTTATCACCATTGCATTTTTACATTTCAAAAATTTAAGATGCTACATATTACATGGTGTGATTTTTTTCTAAAATAAAATAATTAAAGGCAGGCATTTTTAAAAACTAATACAGAAAATCTATGCTTATATATTTAGTGAATGTTTTTAAAGTTTCAGAATAATTTGAATAGTTTCTCTAATTTAAGTTGAAAGAGAGAAATTCAGTCTCAAAGTTCATAATCATTGGGATCTAGAGAAATAAGACTCAACTCTTTACATTTTCACATTTTCTCCCTGACTCGTTGTGGACATAATTAAATAAAACAGTCATGACTCTCTGTGTGGAGCCATATGTGTTGGCATTTCCTTACTTGTCTGTGCCCACACCTCACTGGCAGCTGTCCAAACACCATGCATCCCACATCCTGCCCAAGTGTGGTTGTCCTAAGCTCCTGGGACAGGCTGGATCTCAGCGGTGCATCTGAGAACTCATGAAGCATGGACAAGTGTCAGCTGGCCTTTCCTTGCACCTCCCATTCCTCTGCAGGAACAAGCCCAAGCTTGAGGATGCATGTTTATGACGTGTTGTTCCCCTGGTCCTCACTGCCTGACACCACACATGTATTCCAGTACCTGCAGCTTTTTTATTTATTTTATTTTTAAGTTAAATTTTATTAGTTACCACACAGTGTAATATTGGTTTCTGGAGTGTAATTCAGTGATTCATCCTTACATACAACACCTAGTGTTCATCAAAACCGGTGCCTTCTTTCATGATCATCATCTCCACAATCCTCACTCATCTCCCTCCAACAACCTGCGGTTTGTTCTCTGTTACTAAGAGTCACTTGTGGTTGTTTCCCTCCCTCATTTTTATCTTTTCCTACTTTGCTTATGTTCATTTGTTTTCCTTCATAAACTCCACATATGAATCATAAATGGGAGAAGATATTTAGAAAAAAAAATATCTGATAAAGTTTAATATCCATAACCTATAAAGACTTTCCCACACTCAACATGCAAATAATACAGTTAAGAAGTGGTCAGAAGAAAGGAAGGAATAAACACTTATTGAAATAAGACATCCAGATGGTTATCAGGTACATGAAAAGACGCTCAACATTAGCCATCATCGGGGAAGCACAAATTAAAACCATGGAAAGATGTCACCTCATACCTGACAGAATGACTAAAATCCAATATCTGCTGAAGACAATTCTCAGACCAATGGCAATTTCGTTAGTGATTCACATCAAATATAATTGGAAGCATATAGAGACGTGGTTTCTATGACTACTTCTCCAAGGAAAAGTAGTTGACCCCCACCTTACTGAGACAGGAGACATTTCCCATATAGAACCTATGAATTTATACCCTCAGGAGGGAAAGACCTCAGTGACATGAAAGCACCTGATAGATCGTAGGGACTTGATCCAAGATTCCTGCTCATGTCTGAATACAATAAATATTGGATACTGTAGCCTATGAGCAGAGCTGAGGAGCTGAAGTAAAGGAAGTAAGTATGAGGACATATCCTACCAATAGGACAATCCATAGTGGTTATGCTGAGAGGGTAACTCCTTGCATATTGGATAAATGGCGTAGGGAAAAGAGGAGTCCCTGTATCTCTGCAAGGGTCTGTGACACCTGCTTGTGCACTGGGATCAACAGGCTGCACTCACAATCCCTCTGACTCAACAACCATGAAGCTCATGATCCAGGACAAGAGGTTGGTTGATGGCTGGTCTCCTCTTGATGGTTTCCAGCTAAATGCTATGTTATCTTCTCCTACACAGAAACACAGTAAACAGTTTGTAAATCTGTGGAATTACAAAAGAGTCCTCCATTTTTGAATAAACCATCAAAATGACAAAAACCAAACTTGCCAAGGGTGAAGCACTGGGATAAATATAATTGATATCATCATGATAATAAATATAAGCATAGAAATACAATGGTCTCCATTTCAGAAATGAAGAATTGTCTTTAACTAACAGCATGCATTCTGATCTCAGGTGTTCTGATGTTAATTGTTTAAATAATTCAATTCTTTTATCTTTATTTAAAGTTTTCCAAGGATGTGTACAGAGAGAACAGGTATAAATGTCCCTTGTGGTTGGTGATAGCCCACAGCGTCTCCACAAGCTCTGTAAGATTCTGTCAAGCCTCCTCAGTGTCACCCAGTTTCTGTGTCAGAAAAACCTGGTCACCACACATCAGTCTACCGGGAATTCTGGAAAGTCAGGAAGCCTGCAAGTCTCATGTCCTGCTCTGTCCTGCAGGAGGTTCAAGGGAGCAAACAGTTCCCATGATGGGGCGCACAGACTCCGACACTGGGGCTGAACTTCACCTGCTGTGCTCACCTGGAAGTTCACACAACAATTCTTTGCTGCAGTGTGTATATACCCACCTGTAAAATACTGTAAAATTGGTACCTACATCACGACGATGAGGTGCATAGTGAAAAAAGGAATATAATGGGTGTCATGCAGTTTCTCTACCAAAATCACAAAGTAAAAGAGTACAGTTTCCTCAAAGATATCATGGTGACCAAATTCCCCCAGGACCCTCACAACTACTCAAGGTCACTGCTGTCATGTGGATGCTACATGGAAAAATTGATATATACTCAGAGAACATACAAATAGGGCCTTCCCTCTGCTGATTAAAACAGCCCAGCCCTGACCATGCAGCTGGGAGAGGAGCCCCAGCAACAGGATTTCCAGGTGTTCCAATCAGTAATCAAGACAAGAGACAGACAACTCACTATGGACTTTGTGCTTCGCTGGGTTTTCCTTGTTGCTATTTTTTTTTCTTTTAGATTTTATTTATTTGTCAGAGAGAGCGAGCGAGAGCGAGCACAGGCAGACAGAGTGGAAGGCAGAGTCAGAGGGAGAAGCAGGCTCCCTGCAGAGCAAGGAGCCCGATGTGGGACTCGATCCCAGGACGCTGGGATCATGACCTGAGCCGAAGGCAGCTGCTTAACCAACTGAGCCACCCAGGCGTCCCTCCTTGTTGCTATTTTAAACAGTAATTCATGGTGAACAAGAGACCTTGAGTATGAGAGTGGATACGAGTGAGAGAAAAGGTGGAGCTGCAACAATTTCCTGAGCAGGATGTCTTGTGTTCTCAGGTGTCCAGTGTGAGGTACAGCTGGTGGAGTCTGGGAAATACACGGTGAAGCCTGGGGGATCTTGAGACTCTCCTATGCAGGCTCTGGATTCACCTTCAGCAGTTACCACATGAGCTGGGTCCACTGGGAAGTGGCTGCAGTGGGTCACATGGATTAGCAATGATGGAAGTTGCAAAAGCTACACAGACTCTGTACAATTCAACATCTCCGGGACGCCTGGGTGGCTCAGTTGGTTAAGCAGCTGCCTTCGGCTCAGGTCATGATCCCAGCGTCCTGGGATCGAGTCTCGCATCGGGCTCCTTGCTCGGCAGGGAGCCTGCTTCTCCCTCTGCCTCTGCCTGCCATTCTGTCTGCCTGTGCTTGCTCTCGCCCTTTCTCTCTCTGATAAATAAATAAAATCTTAAAAAAAAAAAAAAAAACAATTTCAGCATCTCCAGAGACAATGGCAAGAACACGCTGTATCTGTAGATGAACATCATGAGAGCCAAGGACACAGCCATGTATTACTGTGCAACGACACAGCGAGGGACATCAGTGTGAGCCCAGACAGAAACCTCATTGTAGGAGAGGAGAGCGACCACCAGAGGGTGCACACTCCTCACCAATTCTGTCTTTAAGCCCAGGAGAAGATGCAGATGGAGGTTTTGGACAAGTTTCTGGTCAGCATCTGGCGATTCTTCTCCAGAGAACACTTTCCTTCAGGGCCCTCTCTGCACACATGATTCTGTGCTTACCTCTTCACTATCTGACTTCGAAAATTTGTTCTAATCGGAAAACAATTATATTAAAATGCACAAAATACAGATTCACTCATGTAGTTTATTCCTGTCCCTAAATATCAATGAATCACAAATATCCTGAGGCCCATCAACTGAACCTTTGCAGAAATCCCAGAGGCACTCAGTATGCATCACATGTCCACCCAGATCAACGTGTACACATGATAGAAAAAGCATAAAGTGCATGCTGGACATGAGGCCACAGAGTCATCAACAATCCAATGTAGAAGCAGAAATGGCCTTTGGAGGGGGGTGTCACTGCCTTAAACAAAGCTCAGGGCATCAATGTTAGTGACAACATCAGAAAGCAGTGAAATCCCACCAGGTGTGGTGAGGATGTAGAGCCTGAACATTACACACACACACACACACTCACAAGAGTATAAAACCTACATCACTTTGTCTTACTTAGTTTTTCTGCAACAAAGGTGGTCCAAAACAGAAATACAAAGCATACAGGAAGACCTCAAGAAGTAAGAAAAATCTAAAAGACACCACCTAACATTACACCTGAAGGAGCTAGAGAAACTGCAGTGACTGAAGCTAAATACAGCAGAAGGAAGGAAATACTAAAGACTAGAGCAGAAGTAAATGATATAAAAACCAAAAACAGCAGAACAGATTTAAAAAATGAAGGTCAATTTCTCTGGGAAAAATAAAATAAAATTGAGAAATATCTTCCTAGATTTATCAAAAAGAAAAGAGAAAGCCCCAAATAAATCAAACCAGAAATCAATATGTTTCTCTGTGGAACAGACAGAGTCTTGGAGGGGTGCGGGTCAGGGGATGGGGTAACTTGGGGACGGGTGGTAAGGAGGGCACATGCTGGGAGGAGCAGTGGGAGTGATACACAAATAATGAATTGTTGAGCTCTACATCAAAAACTAATGATGTACTATATGGTGGCTAACTGAACATAATTTTAAAAAGAATTTAAGCAGATAATGTTGTGATAAAATAAATAAATAAAGCTACAATTCTAGGATGAACATTCCCCAATCCAAATCCTGAAATTATATTCAAAATTTTCTGTTTAAACTAGAAGTGGCTGTGGGTGATGACGTAACTGGCCAAAGGGCATTAAGGAGGGCATTTCATGGAATGAGCACTAGCTATTATAGGCAACTGATGAATCACTAAATACCTCTGAAACCAGTAATGCACTCTGTGTTACCTGAACTGAATTTAAATTAAAATAATTCAAAGCATAATATAAGAAATCAGTCTGATCGTGTGTGTCATTGAAAGTCCTTGTTTTGAAAAATTGCCAGTTGAATTTTCATCAGGATGGCACTGAAAGTACATATTGTTCTGGGCAGTATAGATATTTTAGCAATGTTTATTCTTCCAATCCATGAGCATGGAATGCTTTTTCATTACTTTGTGATGGAACCAACAATCCTAAAATTTGTATGGAACCAGAAAGCACCCTGAATTGCTAAGGAAATGTTGAAAAAGGAAAACCAAACTGGAGGCATCACGTTTCCTGATTTCAAGATATACTACAAACCTATTGCCACAAAGACAGCATGGTGCTGGCACAAACACAGTCACATAGATCAGTGGAACAGAGACCCGAGTAATGGACCTGCAACTCTATGATCAAATAATCTTCGACAAAGCAGGAAAAAAATATCTAATAGAAAAAAGACAATCTCTTCAATAAATGGCGCTGGGAAAATTGGAAAGCTACGTTTAGAAGAATGAAACTTGGCCATGCTCTTACACTGCACACAAAGATGAACTTGAAATGGATAATAGGCCTCAAGTGAGGCAGGAATCTATCAAAATTATAGAAGAGAACATAGGCAGTAACGTCTTTGACATCAGCCACCACAACTTCTTTCAGAACTTGTCTCAAAAGGCAAAGGAAACAAAAGTGAAAGCGAACTCTTGGGACATTGTCAATATCGAAAGTTCTGAACTTCAAAGGAAACAGTCAATAAAGCAAAGAGACAAGCCATGGAATGGGAGAAAATATTCACAAATGACCTTGGACAAAGGACTGATATCCAAGATCTATAAAGAACTCCTCAAACTCAACACACACAAAGCAGATAATCACGTCGAAAAAAGGGCTGAAGACATGGACAAACACTTCTGAAAGAAGACATACAAATGGCTATCAGACACATGAAACAAAGTTCATCATCAATAGCCATCAGGAATATTCAAATCAACAGGGAGATTCAAATTAAAACTACATTAAGAGCAGTCAAAGGAGGAGGCGGGACTCGGGCGAGTTCCCCTTCCACCTTCCCCCACCCTTCTCTTCCCACCTTTCTTCCACCTCTACCTAGATTCTAGCCTTTGTGGCAGCTGCTCTCTAGCCGTTTGCACGACCCAAAGAACAGCGGCCTTTTTTCCCAATATAGTGATCCGTGTGTATATTGCATCTTCCTCTGGTTCTAAGGCGGAGAAACTATAAGTCCTAAAAAAAAAAAAAAAAAAAAAAAAAAAAAAAAAGCTGGATTGGGGAGGAGTCAAGATGGCAGAGAAGTAGCAGGCTGAGACTACTTCAGCTATCCGGAGATCAGCTAGATAGCTTATCTAAAGATTGCAAAAACCTGAAAATCCATCGGCAGATCGAAGAGAAGAAGAACAGCAATTCTGGAAACAGAAAAACAACCACTTTCTGAAAGGTAAGACTGGCAGAGAAGTGAATCCAAAGCGACAGGAATATAGACCCCGGGGGGAGGGGCCGGCTCCAGGCAAGCAGCGGAGCAAGGGCACACAAAATCAGGACTTTTAAAAGTCTGTTCCGCTGAGGGACATCACTCCAGAGGCTAAACCGGGGCGAAGCCAACACGGGGTCAGCGTGGCCTCAGGTCCCGCAGGGTCACAGAAGGATCGGGGGTGTCTGAGTGTCGCAGAGCTTGCGGGTATTGGAATGGGAAAGCCGGCTACAGAGACAGAGCCGACAGTGAGCTCACAGCTCGGGGTGACCTTAAACCGGTCGCAGGCTCGGTGAGCTCAGAGCGCGGCAGGAGGGCAGGCAGACGGGAGTAACTGGGCGCTGTTCTCTGAGGGCACACTGAGGAGTGGGGCCCTGGGCTCTCGGCTCCTCCGGGCCAGAGACCAGGAGGCCACCATTTGCATTCCTGTCCTCCGAACTCTACAGAAAGCGCTCAGGGAACAAAAGCTCCTGAAAGAAAACCTGAGCAGATTACTCACCCCGGCCCCTGGTAAGGGCGGTGCAATTCCGCCTGGGGCAAAGACACTTGAGAATCACTACACCAGGCCCCTCCCCAGAAGATCCACAAGAAAACCAGCTGAGACCAAGTTCACCTACCGAGGAGTGCGGTTTCAATACCAAGGAGAGCAACAGAATTCCAGAGGAGGAGAAAGCAAAGCACGGAACTCATGGCTTTTACCCTATGAATTTTTTTTAGTCTTGAAGTTAATTTAATTATTGTCTTTTTCATTTTTTTTTTCTCACCTTCTGGTAAATTTTTTTTTTTAACTTTTACCTTTTTCTTTTTTAACGTTTTTTAACTAGCTTATCCAATATATATATTTTTTCTTTTTTATATTTTTGTTATTTGTTTTCTTTTTTTTAATTCTTTTCCTTTTTTTTATTTATTCTTTTTTTTTCTCTTTCTTCCTTTTTGAACCTCTTTTTATCCCCTTTCTCCCCCCTCACGACTTGGGATCTCTTCTAATTTGGTTAAAGCATATTTTCCTGGGGTTGTTGCCACCCTTTTAGTATTTTACATGCTCCTTCATATACTCTTATCTGGACAAAATGACAAGACGGAAAAATTCAACACAAAAAAAAAAAAAAAAAAACAAGAGGCAGTACCGAAGGCTAGGGACCTAATCAATACAGACATTGGTAATATGTCAGATCTAGAGTTCAGAATGACAATTCTCAAGGTTCTAGCCGGGCTCGAAAAAGGCATGGAAGATATTAGAGAAACCCTCTTGGGAGATCTAAAAGCCCTTTCTGGAGAAATAAAAGAACTAAAATCTAAACAAGTTGAAATAAAAAAAGCTATTCATGAGGTGCAATCAAAAATGGAGGCTCTCACTGCTAGGATAAATGAGGCAGAAGAAAGAATTAGTGATATAGAAGATCAAATGACGGAGAATAAAGAAGCTGAGCAAAAGAGGGACAAACAGCTACTGGACCATGAGGGGAGAATTCGAGAGATAAGGGACACCATAAGAAGAAACAACATTAGAATAATTGGGATTCCAGAAGAAGAAGAAAGAGAGAGGGGAGCAGAAGGCATACTGGAGAGAATTATTGGGGAGAATTTCCCCGATATGGCAAAGGGAACGAGCATCAAAATTCAGGAGGTTCAGAGAATGCCCCTCAAAATCAATAAGAATAGGCCCACACCCCGTCACATAAGAGTAAATTTTACAAGTCTCAGTGACAAAGAGAAAATCCTGAATACAGCCCGGGAAAAGAAGTCTGTAACATACAATGGTAAAAATATTAGATTGTCAGCTGACTTATCCACACAGACCTGGCAGGCCAGAAAGAGCTGGCATGATATTTTCAGAGCACTAAACGAGAAAAACATGCAGCCAAGAATACTATATCCAGCTAGGCTATCATTGAAAATAGAAGGAGAGATTAAAAGCTTCCAGGACAAACAAAAACTGAAAGAATTTACAAACACCAAACCAGCTCCACAGGAAATATTGAAAGGGGTCCTCTAAGCAAAGAGAGAGCCTACAAGTAGTATATCAGAAAGGAACAGAGACCATATACAGTAACAGACAACTTACAGGCAATACAATGGCACTAAACTCATATCTCTCAATAGTTACTCTGAATGTAAATGGGCTAAATGCCCCTGTCAAAAGACACAGGGTATCAGAATGGATAAAAAAACCAAACCCATCTATATGTTGCCTCCAAGAAACTCATTTTAAGCCCGAAGACACCTCCAGATTTAAAGTGAGGGGGTGGAAAAGAATTTACCATGCTAATGGACATCAGAAGAAAGCAGGAGTGGAAATCCTTATATCAGATCAATTAGATTTTAAGCCAAAGACTATAATAAGAGATGAGTAAGGACACTATATCATACTCAAAGGGTCTGTCCAACAAGAAGATTTAACAATTTTAAATATCTATGCCCCCAACGTGGGAGCAGCCAACTATATAAACCAATTAATAACAAAATCAAAGAAACACATCAACAATAATACAATAATACTAGGGGATATTAACACTCCCCTCACTGAAATGGACAGATCATCCAAACAAAAGATCATCAAGGAAATAAAGGCCTTACACAACACACTGGACCAGATGGACATCACAGATATATTCAGAACATTTCATCCCAAAGCAACAGAATACACATTCTTCTCTAGTTCACATGGAACATTATCCAGAATAGATCACATCCTCGGTCCTAAATCAGGACTCAACCAGTATCAAAAGATTGGGATCATTCCCTGCATATTTTCAGACCACAATGCTCTAAAGCTAGAACTCACCCACAAAAAGAAGTTTGGAAAGAACACAAATAAATGGAGACTAAACAGCATCCTTCTAAAGAATGAATGGGTCAACCGGGAGATTAAAGAAGAATTGAAAAAAAAATCATGGAAACAAATGATAATGAAAATACAACGGTTCAAAATCTGTGAGACACAACAAAGGCAGTTCTGAGAGGAAAATATATAGCGGTACAAGCCTTTCTCAAGAAACAAGAAAGGTCTCAGGTACACAACCTAACCCTACACATAAAGGAGTTGGAGAAAGAACAACAAAGAAACCCTAAGCCCAGCAGGAGAAGAGAAATCATAAAGATCAGAGCAGAAATCAGTGAAATACAAACCAAAAAAACAGTAGAACCAATCAATGAAACTAGGAGCTGGTTCTTTGAAAGGATTGATAAAATTGATAAACCCCTGGCCAGACTTATCAAAAAGAAAAGAGAAAGGACCCAAATAAATAAAATCATAAATGAAAGAGGAGCGATCACAACTAACACAAAAGAAATACAAACAATTATAAAAACATACTATGAACAACTCTACGCCAACAAATTTGACAATCTGGAAAAAATGGATGCATTCATAGAAACATATAAACTACCACAACTGAACCAGGAAGAAATAGAAAGCCTGAACAGACCCACAACCAGTAAGGAGATTGAAACAGTCATTAAAAATCTCCAAACAAACAAAAGCCCAGGGCCAACAGGCTTCCCGGGGGAATTCTACCAAACATTTAAAGAAGAACTAATTCCTATTCTCCTGAAACTGTTCCAAAAAATAGAAATGGAAGGAAAACTTCCACATTCATTTTATGAGGCCAGCATCACCTTGATCCCAAAACCAGACAAGGATCCCATACAAAAAGAGAGCTATAGACCAATATCCTTGATGAACACAGATGCGAAAATACTCAACAAAATACTAGCCAATAGGATTGAACAATACATTAAAAGGATTATTCACCACGACCAAGTGGGATTTATTCCAGGGCTGCAAGGTTGGTTCAACATCCGCAAATCAGTCAATGTGATACAACACATCAATAAAAGAAAGAACAAGAACCATATGATACTCTCAATAGATGCTGAAAAAGCATTTGACAAAGTACAGAATCCCTTCCGGTCAAAACTCTTCAAAGTGTAGGGATAGAGGGCACATACCTCAATATCCTCAAAGCCATCTATGAAAAACACACCGCAAATATCATTCTCAATGGAGAAAAACTGAAAGCTTTTCCGCTGTCAGAAACATGGCAGGGATGTCCATTATCACCACTGCTATTCAACATAGTACTAGAGGTCCTAGCCTCAGCAATCAGACTACAAAAGGAAATTAAAGGCATCCAAATCGGCAAAGAAGAAGTCAAATTATCACTTTTCGCAGATGATATGATACTATGTGTGGAAAACCCAAAAGACTCCCCTCCAAAACTGCTAGAACTTATACAGGAATTCAGGAAAGTGTCAGGATATAAAATCAATGCACAGGAATCAGTTGCATTTCTCTACACCAACAACAAGGCGGAAGAAAGAGAAATTAAGGGGTCAATCCCATTTACAATTGCACCCAAAACCATAAGATACCTAGGAATAAACCTAACCAAAGAGACACAGAATCTATACTCAGAAAACTATAAAGTACTCATGAAAGAAATTGAGGAAGACACAAAGAAATGGAAAAATGTTCCATGCTCTTGGATTGGAAGAATAAATATTGTGAAAATGTCTATGCTACCTAAAGCAATCTACACATTTAATGCAATTCCTACCAAAGTACCATCCATCTTTTTCAAGGAAATGGAACAAATAATTCTAAAATTTATATGGAACCAGAAAAGACCTCGAATAGCCAAAGGGATATTGAAAAAGAAAGCCAACGTTGGTGGCATCACAATTCCGGACTTCAAGCTCTATTACAAAGCTGTCATCATCAGGACAGTATGGTACTGGCACAAAAACAGACACATAGATCAGTGGAACAGAATAGAGAGCCCAGAAATAGACCCTCAACTCTACGGTCAACTAATCTTCGACAAAGCAGGAAAGAATGTCCAATGGAAAAAAATACAGCCTCTTCAATAAATGATGCTGGGAAAATTGGACAGCCACATGCAGAAAAAAGAAATTAAACCATTTCCTTACACCACACACAAAAATAGACTCAAAATGGATGAAGGACCTCAATGTGCGAAAGGAATCCATCAAAATCCTTGAGGAGAACACAGGCAGCAACCTCTTCGACCTCAGCCGCAGCAACATCTCCCTAGGAACAATGCCAAAGGCAAGGGAAGCAAGGGCAAAAATGAACTATTGGGATTTCATCAAGATCAAAAGCTTTTGCACAGCAAAGGAAACAGTTAACAAAATCAAAAGACAACTGACAGAATGGGAGAAGATATTTGCAAACGACATATCAGATAAAGGACTAGTGTCCAGAATCTATAAAGAACCTAGCAAACTCAACACCCAAAGAACAAATAATCCAATCAAGAAATGGGCAGAGGACATGAACAGACATTTCTGCAAAGAAGACATCCAGATGGCCAACAGACACATGAAAAAGTGCTCCATATAACTCGGCATCAGGGAAATACAAATCAAAACCACAATGAGATATCAGCTCACACCAGTCAGAATGGCTAAGATCAACAAGTCAGGAAATGACAGATGCTGGCGAGGATGCAGAGAAAGGGGAACCCTCCTCCACTGTTGGTGGGAATGCAAGCTGGTGCAGCCACTCTGGAAAACAGCATGGAGGTTCCTCAAAATGTTGAAAATAGAACTGCCCTATGACCCATTTTTTTCCATTGCACTACTGGGTATTTACCCTAAAGATACAAACGTAGTGATCCAAAGGGGCACGTGCACCCGAATGTTTATAGCAGCAATGTCTACAATAGCCAAACTATGGAAAGAACCTAGATGTCCATCAACAGATGAATGGATCAAGAAGATGTGGTATATATACACAATGGAATACTATGCAGCCATCTAAAGAAATGAAATCTTGCTATTTGCGACAACAATGATGGAACTAGAGCGTATTATGCTTAGCGAAATAAGTCAAGCGGAGAAAGACAACTATCATATGATCTCCTTGATATGAGGAGGTGGTGGTGCAACATGGGGTTTAAGTGGGTAGGAGAAGAATAAATGAAACAAGATGGGATTGAGGGAGACAAACCATAAGTGACTCTTAACCTCACAAAACAAAATGAGGGTTGCTGGGGGGAGGGGGTTTGGGAGAAGGGGGTGGGATTATGGACATTGGGGAGGGTATGTGCTTTGGTGAGTGCGGTGAAGTGTGTAAACCTGGTGATTCACAGACCTGTACCCCTGGGGATAAAAATATATGTTTATAAAAAAATAAAAAATTAATAAAAAACAACTACATTGAGATATCACCTTACACCAGTTAGAATGGCCAAAATTAGCAAGACAGAAATCAACATGTGTTGGAGGGGATGTGGAGAAAGGGGAACCCTCTTACACTGTTGGTGGGAATGCAGGTTGGTACAGCCTCTTTGGACAACAGTGTGGAGATTCCTCAAGAAATTAAAAATAGAACTTCTCCATGACCCTGCCATTGCACTGCTGGGTATTTACCCCAAAGATACAGATGTCATAAAAAGAAGGGCCATCTGTATCCCAATGTTCATAGCAGCAATGGCCACGGTCACCAAAATGTGGAAATAGTCAAGATGCCCTTCAACGGACAAATGGATAAGGAAGATGTGGTGCATATACACCATGGAGTATTATGCCTTCATCAGAAAGGACGAATACCCAACTTTTGTAGCAACATGGACAGGACTGGAAGAGCTTATGCTGAGTGCAATAAGTCAAGCAGAGAGAGTCAATTATCATATGGTTTCACTCATTTTTGGAGCATAACAAATACCATGGAGGACATGGGGAGTTAGAGAGGAGAAGGGGGTTGGGGGAAATTTGAAGGGGGGGTCAACCATGAGAGACTATGGACTCTGAAAAACAATCTGAGGGGTTTGAAGTGGCGGGGAGTTGGAAGGTTGGGGTACCAGGTGGTGGGTATTATAGAGGGCACGGATTGCATGGAGCACTGGGTTTGGTGAAAAAATAATGAATACTGTTATGCCGAAAATAAATAAAAAATAAATTTTTTAAAAAAGGACAGGAAACAACGTGTGTTGGAGGGGATGTGGAGAAACGGAATCCTCTTACATTGTTGGTGGGAATGCAGGTTGTTTCAGCCACGTTGGAAAACAGTGTGGACATTCTGTGGAAATTAAAAATAGTGCTTCCCAATGACCCTGAAATTGCACTACTGGGTATTTAGCACAAAGATACCGAAGAGTGAAAAGAAGGGCCATCTGTACCAATGTTGAGAGAAGCAATGGCCACAATCCCCAAACTGTGGAAAGAATCAAGATGCCCTTCAACGGACGAATGGACAAGGAAGATGGGGTCCATATACACTATGGACTATCATGCCTCCATCAGAAAGGATGAATACCCTACTTTTGTATCCACATGAACAGAAATGGAGGAGATTATGCTGAGTGAAATAAGTCAAGGAGAGAGAGAGTCGATTATTGTATGGTTTCACTTATTTGTGAAGCATAAGAAATAACACAGAAGACATGGGGAAATGGACAGGAGAAGTGAGTTGGGGGAAATTGGAGGGGGAGACAAATCATGAGACACTGTGGACTCTGAAAAACAACCTGAGGGTTTTGGAGAGGAGGAGGATGGGAGGTTGGGTGAAGCTGGTGGTGGGTATTATGGAGGGCACGTATTGCATGGAGCACTGGGTGTGGTACATAAACAAAGAACTTTGGAACACTGAAAATAAATTAAAAAAAATAAATTTTTAAAATATTTTAATAATCCCAAGAAAAGACAGTAAAACAGGGATTTTATTGTGGGTCAATTGAAAATTTTTGATGGCTCTGCCAAGTCAAAGGCAAAGAATTAGTCTTTCTAATAAGACTTCCCATTTGTATAGTAGATGATGAAGGAATGAGCCTTATGGTTGTAAGTAATGAATCATTGGACTATAAAGACTGATGACTAATTCCTGCAAGAACTATAAAATCAGTGATTTTTTATTATTTTTATTTATTTATTTATTTATTTATTTATTTATTCATTCATTTATTTATTTATTTTTATTTTCAGTGTAACAGTATTCTTTGTTTTTTTTCACCACACTCAGTGCTCCATGCAATCCATGCCCTCTTTAATGCCCACCACCTGGTTCCCCCAACCTCCTACCTCCATGCTCCTTCAAACCCCTCAGATTGTTTTTCAGAGTCCATAGTCTCTCATGGGTTTTAAGCAGCTGGAGGTGGGAGGTTGGGGGAACCAGGTGCTGTGTATTAGAGAGGGCATGGATTGCATGGAGCACTGGGTGTGGTGCAAAAACAAGGAATACTATTATGCTGAAAATAAAAAAAAATTAAATTTAAATTTTAATTTTAAAAAATTAGCAAAAGAGAAAATAAGTTGCCAACAGGTGTAAGGGATAAATAGAGTCCCTGGACAATGAGAATGGAAATACCTAAGAAGACGATGTTAATAAAACTATTAGAAGTAGGAAGAGAGCTTACCCAAGATCTCAGGTGAAATTTCTCCAGTCCCCAAGATCACCAGCTGGTTCTGAAGGTCTTGTGTTTGCTGTGTGCACACAGAGACCAGAAGATTCCAGTGCGTCCATGAGAGTGCTTAGATTGAGGTGCTGTATGGGAGAAGCCTTCCATCATAACTACCTGATCCTTCAGTTGCTGATATAATTTCCACGTGTGTGTCCTTTACCATCCCCATGTGAAACCCAACATGTGATGGGACGAGGACGTGGAGACTTTGGGAAGGGTGCCTCAGGAGGGTAAAGCCTCATTCTGGGAATAGTGCCCCTCCTCACAGAAGAAAACTCACACCACGGACACAGGAAGGGGTTAAAACTGAGGGGCTACAGAATACAGATCTTTCTGAGGAGAAGAAAGAGACACTCCAGGACAATGGTGATACCAGGTAGAGGACAAGGACCCTACAACACTTTCCAGACCAAATCCTGGAGAGTCCATCCTGGGCCTCACTCATTTTTCCCTGTGTCCTTGCGGTATTGGCCATTACCTCTCTCTATTCTTCATTGGATTTTTCAGGAACATCTATGAGGCTTCTGGCAGCATCAATGGAGAAAGTGTTGCTTGAGGTATAAGGTGAAGGTGTCGGGAGAGGGGATGACCAGCAGAATGCAGCCCCATGAATGGACAGAAAGAAAGCTGTCTGGTGAAGAGTGATTGACTGGAATCTGGCGAAGCTCTTCAAGCACAGACCGCACTCACCTGTCGCTCTACTTCCCTGCCCACCAAGAGATCTGGAGCACAATCAGCTGAGTCAGATAACTTGGCGCTGCTTCTCTTCCACCCCAGTTCTCAGGATTATCTCTCCTGAGCCATGGGGTCACCATGGCTCCCAGTTGCAGGTACAAGATAGTCAGGGGATGAATTCTTATGCCTGTCCTCAGAACCAGCCTCACACATGTTGGTGTTCACACTGTCCAGCAGGACCACAATCCTCCCCATACCCAGAAGCATTGCTGTCCCTGAAGAAGAACCACAAGGACTTTCTACATATGACATCAAGCTCTTGTGACGAGACAGTTTATCCAAACCAGAAGCAAATGCATCTCCTCCACTGTGGCTTCTTATGTGAATTACCAGCTGTTCTGGAAATGTTAGAAAGACAGGCCAGTTCTTCATGAAGCCCATCTGCACAGGTGAGAAGGTGACTGAATTCTTGGAGGGAGACCCCTATCTAGAGACCCTTTATTGTCACTCAAGCAGGGGACCCTGACCCAACAAGACAGCATTCCAGATCACCTGTCCCTGCATCATCACCTGCCTTTGTTTAGGAAAGACTGCCCTGTCCAGTGACCTCCAAAGTCCTGTCCTTAGTATCCTGGCTGTGCACACTGGTAAAGGGGACCTCCTGGGGCTGCAGGTCTACTGGGGCCTTCCCCACATGCCAAGGGCTCAGTGAAGGCAGCAATGACAGGGTGGGTGAGCCCAGGAATGGCCCTCTGAGGAGCAAGCATGGGCTCTTCTGTCCACAGCATCTGCAGGGTCCCAGGTGCTGGAAGAACACAAAAAACCCAACGTGCATGCATTTCCCAGTCTCTGCTTGAATTCTTTGCTTTTGTTGTGTCATCATGAATGGAGGCACACACCTGGTCCCAGCATCAAGGGGAGGGCACTGTCCATGTGCTGAGTACAGGGAAAGGGGAAAATTGGATCCCTACTGCTAATATCAGCGACAGCATTGGTGCATGTTATTGGATAGTGGGTGTGGAGCAGACTGTGAGCTACATGCGTGTGCATGAGCACATACAATCAGACGTAACCTTCAATCCCAGAAACCTAAAGGAGACAAGAGGCCCCACCCCAATATCCGCCAGAGTTTATGGACTCCCAATGAGTACAGACTGTGTCAGTGCAGCTGGGGGCTCCAAGGAAGGGGCTCCCGGGTGGGTTCTGAGATCCCTTGCTTGGGGTCTCCCTGTAGAGTGTGCAGGTCTTGTAAGGCCATCTCACTATTACTGGAGATGTTATCAGAGCACATGGTGTCACAGGAAGAGCCCCCTGAAGGCACAGCACACACATTGTAAGGGCAGAACGTTTTACCACATTCCTTTCTAGGACCTTCAACTGCTTTAACAATTAAATTGACTTAAGAAAACCAGAGCATAATGAATTTAATTTTGCATTTATTTTATTTTCATTGTTATATTTATTTTTTTTCTTTCAAAAGCAGACTTGGCTTCTTAAATTTTTATTTATTTTTTTAAATTTCTTTTCAGTTTTTTATTATGTTATGTTAGTCACTATGCAGTACATTATTAGTTTTGATGCAGTGTTCCAACACTCATTGTTTACATATAACACACAGGGTTCCATGCAATACATGACCTCCTTCATGCCCATCATTGGGCTGAGCCATCCCCTTAACCCCCTCCCCTCTAAAACCCTCAGATTGTTTCCTGAAGTGCACAGTTCTCATGGTTCATCACCCTTTCCGATCCGACCCCCCTTCAGTTGTCAATTCCTTCTCCTAATGTCCACCATCGTGACATTCACGATGTTCCACAAGTGAGTTGAACCATACAATAATTGACTTTCGCTGCATGACTTTTTTCACACAGTATAATCTCCTCCAGTCCCCTCCACACTGAAAAAAAGTTGGGTATTCATACTTTCTGATGGTTGAGTAATATTCCATTGTATATATGGGCCACATCTTCTTTATCCATACATCATGTCTCTTTCCACTCTGGACATTGCTGCTATAAACATTGGGGTACAGATGCCCCTTCTTTTCACTACATCTGTATCTTTGGTGTAAATGCAGTGCAATAAGAGTCATACAAATGTAAGAAACAAAGATATGAGGAAAGAATAAAACTCTTAAACTTTGGAAAGATCAACAGTAAATTTGTGAAGAATGATAATAAAAAGAAGCATGGGTTTGTGGAAATAAATTTGGAAAGAAATAAAGTTTGTTTGTAAAGCATCCGGGTTCTTAAAGTCCTAATTCTGGTGCTAAGGACATCTCTCTCATTCTGGTACAGAGAGGGAGCCTTTCCCATTGGACACTTATCTTCAGGCTTCAGGGTCACAGGGACCTGACAGGATGCATGGGCTATCTCAAGATAGCCCTTAATTCCAGAGGCACATGCGGGGTGACATTTTCTGCTTCCATTTGCCATGTAATACTGGAGTAGAGACACTGCAGTAAATACTCCATGAGCCAGGACAGCATCCTCCCTGCAGGACAGGGTCTGGACTGCATGGGGTGCTCAGGACCACCCAACGTAGGGCTGCTGCGCCAGGAACGGGTACCCAGGGCTCTGGGGACATCTTTCCTCTCAGAATTCAGGGTTTCCTTTTGCAGAAAACAATGTAACATATAAGTAGGACATGGAAAGCTAAAGGGTGTGTAGATACCCTGTTCTATTGGTAGTACTTACCAAACTCAAGGCAATGAGAAGATAATTGAAGAGGATGATATCCCAGGACATTTAGATGTCTTAAATGTAAAGAAATGGAGGAATGAATGCACTTATAAGCTCATGGATGGAGCATTTTGGAGACACACTGATCCACAAGTAAGTTATTCAGATAGCAGAGCCAAGAACAGGTTCAGGGTGTTTCTCTGTCTTTCCAAGGTGGGGTTGCATGAGGGGCATTTCCTGGACTTTTTTTCATTCGGTGGAGAAGCTCTGTCTAAACACAGTTCAGAGAGCTGCAGGGTACCCATGTATTCAAACAAGGATTAGGACTTGGGTACTCACCATATGACTGAGCTCAGTCCCTGTGATGTCTATCTGCTTCTTCTTTTGATGGGTCTGGTCTTGAATATGAAATACTATTCCTTATGAATATGCAAATAGTCTGAGCTGCATCATGGTAAGTATGGGAATATCTGCGTACTGAGAGCATCACCCAACAACTGCACCCTCCACTACAGTATCCTCTGAGAGCACAGCCTGTCACCATGACCTGGAGCTGGATAATCCTCTTCTTGGTGGCCCTGGCTACAGGTAAGTGACTCCCAGTCTCTGGGCTGAGGAGGAGAAAAAGGCCAATCAAAGATGAATTCATCCCCACCTGCTCTCTCTCCACAGGTGTGTACGCCCAGGTCCATCTGTTACAGTCTGGGGCTGAGGTGAGGAATCCTGGAGCATCTGTGAAGGTCTCCTGCAAGGCATCTGGATACACATTCACTGACTACTATATGCACTGGGTGCGACAGGCCCCAGAACGAGGGCTTGAGTGGATGGGACAAATTGACCCTGAAGATGGTGCCACAAATATTGCACAGAAATACCAGGCTAGAGTCACGCTTACAGCAGACACATCCACAAACATGGCCTACATGGAACTGAGAAGTCTGAGGCCTGAGGACACGGCTGTGTATTACTGTGCAAGACACAGTGTGAGAACCCACATCCTGCATGTGTCAGAAACCATGAGAAGGGACGGCTTTGTTGGTGGGTTGAGGAGGAAGGGGACAGAGTATGCCTGACTTCCTCATACAAATGAGTCAGAAGTTTGGGATAAAAATAATGCTTTTGTGTGCACACCAACCTCTGTAGAAAGATTGGAAGAGTCCAGAAACACTGTAGAAAGATAAGGCTTGAATACTTTGCATCTAAATTTTTTCTTTTTTGTTTTTTCAGAGGGATATATGCAACCTCTATGTGGATGGAGGGAATGTCTGTCAAAGCACCGTTTGGGAAGATTATGAGGAGGCAGGCTGCAGAGTACAGGAATGTAGCTCAGTCCCTAACAAGTTCTGAATGTCTTCCTCTATTTTTGAAATATGACCATGTGCTTGGTGAAAAGAAATGATATGAAATGGAGGGTTTCTATGGATGAATGTCTATGCTCCAACTCCACTGAGCATCACACACAGTACATTCTGGTAGGAGACTCATGAACTCATGGTCACAAGTCACGGTCTGACAGATGTGCCAATTTCAAGCTCACTCTACAGCAGCTCCTCATCCTTGCAGTCTACCTTTCAGTGCTGAGTGCAGAGGCTCCTCCCCAAGGACTGCTGCCTGAAAGAGTCCCTGTCCCTGGGGTAGTTATGCAGAACAGGAGCTGCAGGGGGAGATGTTTGTAAGACTCGCTACCTGCCCTGCAGTATTTACTGTGATCACTGGATCCTGGTACCACACACAGGGCTCAGGACTACACATGTTTGATGTCCTACTGCCTGGAGGTCTACAAGAAATCAAATCCACTAGGCTACACTCAGTGCTGGGAGGGATACACCCCTGCAGGAGCGCTGGGTTTGAGTCTATTTTTCTAGGTTTCCAGAGCTTCACCCCTTGTATTTTCAGACTCGTGACTCCTTACTCAAACCTACCGGCAAGAAGACCATTGATTATCTATGGTCACATGACTCAACTCTTCTACTGGGGCATAACCTTCCTCTGCTGCCTCTCAAAAGAGCACTTGACATGACATTAGGAACCACCCAGATTCTCCTGAAAGGAAGTTCTGCTATTTTACTTAAGTATAGTTGACAGACAGTTACATGTTTCTGAAGGACGACACAGTGACTGGACAAGATTATATGGTGTGCTGTGCTCATCACAGGGGTATCTATTATCAGGGAAATATTTGAATCTTAAGGTCTCTATGTTAATGAAATAAGGCAAAGTCTCATTCATCTTATAAGAGAACCCTCACAATTTCTAGTCATTATCAAGCCACCACAGTCGACCATCAGGACGCAAAGCTCCACATCCATCCAGTATACCCATACATTTATCACATCCCTACAGCCCCCAAAGCCTCAGTCTAGTAATGCATAAACTCCAGTTCAACATCTATGTATCCTCACCCAAAATCCCCACATCTCATCATCTAAAACACATACAGGCAGCACTCTGAGTGGAAATCCATCCTGGGAAATTCTCTTCACATGAGAACCCATGATACTCAAAAATACATTATATGTTTCCAAAATGTCTGGTTCAGCCTACAAGGAACATCAGTTGGAGACACTCCCATTGCATGGATCACATAGAGGGACTAAAGGGATTAACCATTGTTTTTATGAACAGCTGGGAAACAGTTAGTTTCTGAGGCCTGAGATTCTCTGTAGTAGAGAACTCTACACTGGGTCTATGGCTCTGCACCTCGGGTCAATTTTCCTTTTTCAGGATCTGTGCCAGTGTGAGACTATGCCTCCTTTCACTGGAATGCTCCCTGCTAAGAGAATCTGGGGAGAAATTGGCCACTTTTCACCTTGCCCTCTCTTCCCATTCAGCCCTAGGTGGGAATGACCATACCTCTCCAACTTTGTCAAAACTGTGTGGGACTCTGTTGCATGAGGGATTCACTGCACCTAGATAAGATCATGCCACAGCAACACTACAAAACTGATAATAATCACATTTATTGAAGATTCAGATTTCCTGATTTTCACAAATTTGTGGAGCTTAGATTGTCCAACATGGATGTTCATATGTATAACTGGTACTATTCCAGAAATGTCCAGTGTCTGCATGTCATTTTACCTAGTGCTAATAACAATATGATTGGAGGAATTCTCCAGGACTTGACAAGAAAGGGGACCATCTCTAGTGTAGATATGGGGTGAGGTTGGGGGTGAACATGAAGCCAGCCAGCGACTCCTCAGGGCACCCTCCACAACACCTAAACAGCACCCCTATTCGGTCATGAGCTGATGAGGAGGGAGGGTTAAACTTATGGTCCTCTGTGTCTCATGGGGCCAGCTGTCCATATCAAGGCCCCATATCCATGGACTTTTGCGAAGGGAATGTAGACTCACTGCACATAGCTCAAGAAGATGTCTGTTTACACAGTATATGAAAATGACCTGTGCATTGACCCTGTATTACTGAACATTTTCCTCCCTCTCTGCCTGGGTGGCTCGGTGGGTTGGGCCTCTGCCTTTGGCTCGGATCGTGGTCTTCGGGGTCCTGGGATCAGGCCCCGCTTTGGACTCTGCTCAGTGGGGGTCCTGCTTCCCCCTCTCTCTCTGCCTGCCTCTCTGCCTACTTCTGATCTCTCTCTATATATATATGTTAAATAAATAAATGAAATATTTATAAAATTTAAAAAAGCAGGCTAGGTCAAGAGTCTTGGAATAGCTTCCTGTTATCTGCCAGCTCACGTCTCTGCCTCTGTAGCTATGATGAGCACCTTCTTCCACTCCTGTTCTCTCAGTTCTGAAAGAGGGGATGTCCCAATGAGAGCTGGAGATGAATAGCAACAGCAAAGGGCTCACTGCTACTCCATGAGAGACTCACATACATCCCATGCTGCAATGACTTGTATAACCCCACAGGTGTCAGACCCTTGGTGAAGACACAAGTCTTCCCAAATCCACCTTCCACTGTCAAAAAGGTAAGCACTGGGTTTAAGGTAGTGACAAAGGCAGTGACTCCTGGTCCAGGTTGGGAATCCTGTGCTCCACATTCATGCTTCTGGTCTTTACTTTCTGTGAGTGCTCAGGTCAAGGGCTCACTCAGGGAAAAGGATTTCTGCCCCATTCTAAAGTGCCTTCACTATCTTCTTGTTCTTTCTTCACAGGTATTCCACCCCAGGTCTTCCTGCAGGATTCTGGTTCTGGGTAAGTGAATCTCAGAGAGTCCCTTATTACTCATCTGCCTCTTCTCGAGTTCTCACTGAGCACTTCTTATCCTAATCCATCAGCCTCTGGGAAGTCACTGGGGTGGATCCCAGTATCTGCTGGGACAACGTTAAGTAATACAACCTATCTCTAAGGAGCTATCTTATAATTTCCAAGGACCCCTCCAAACAGCAGGGGATCCTGACAATAACCAGCATGGAAACTTCTCACCCAGTCATTTATTACCATGTATAGAGGATACAGAGACACAGCTCAGGTGGTTCCTTGACAAGATCTACCACGGGCCCTCCCCTGAGCCCCACTTCTGCAGAACTGGAAATTGTGGACAGATGGAATTTCCTGCCAGGCCTGAATTTCCTATCCTAAATTCGCTGTCTCAGAGTCCTGACTTCCTTTTTCTTTTATTTTTTTAATTTATTTTTTATTTATTTTCAGCATAACAGTATTCATTATTTTTTCACCACACCCAGTGCTCCATGCAATCTGTGCCCTCTATAATACCCACCACCTGGTACCCCGACCTCTCACCCCAGCCGCTTCAAAACCCTCAGATTGTTTTTCAGGGTCCATAGTCTCTCATGGTTCACCTCCCCTTCCAATTTCCCCCAACTCCCTTCTCCTCTCCATCTCCCCTTGTCCTCTGTGTTATTTCTTATGCTCCACAAATAAGTGAAACCATATGATAATTGACTCTCTCTGCTTGACTTATTTCAGTTAGCATCATCTGTTCCAGTCCCGTCCATGTTGCTACAAAAGTTGAGTGTTCGTCCTTTCTGATGGAAGCATAATACTCCATAGTGTATATGGACCACATCTTCCTCATCCATTTGTCCATTGAAGGGCATCTTGGTTCTTTCCACAATTTGGCGACCATGGCCATTGCTGATACTACATCATTCTTAAATGGTATATCCACCAAGAAGATCTAACAATTGTAAATATTTTTGCCCCCAATACAGGAGCGGGCAACTACTTAAGACAACAGTTAATCAAGATAAAGAGTCATATTGATATGAACACATTATCTGTAGGGAAACTTAACACACCTCTCGCAGTAATAGACAGATCATCCAAGCATAAAATAAATAAGGAAACAAGAGCATTGAATGACACATTGGACCAGATTGACCTCAACAATATATACAGAACTTTTCTCCCTAAAACAACAGAACACTCATTCTTCTCAAGTGCACATGGAACCTTTTCCAGAATAGACCACATACTGGGTCACAAATCAGGACTCAATCAATACCAAAAGACTGAAAATATTCCCTGCATATTCTCAGACCACAATGACTTGAAACTGGAGCTCAACCACAAGAAAAAGTTGTGGTTTTTTTCTGAAAAATAAAATAAGATGAGGGGAGAATTAAGACATATAAATTGAGGACTTGTCATAACGAATGCTTCATATATAAAATATAGATCACAAATAAATAAAATATATATAAATAAAAAAGGAAAAATAAAAAAAATAAGTACGTGTATTTATAAAAATTAAACTTAAAAATATAAATAGAAAGTAATGTATAAAGTAAAGAAAGATGTTTCAGAAAATAAATCAGAAATAAAAAGAAAGAAAGCAAAGCCCACTTCCTTAGGAACTGAAAGGGTGCCACACTTTATGATCATTACACTTGGTGAGATGGAATTGTCCTGTGGATCTTCTGGGGGAGGTGCCTGCTGTGATTATTCTCAGCAGTTTGCCCTCATGGAAATGCACATTTTGGGAGCAGGAGACAGAGCTTGGTGTAAGCAGGTCTGCCCTCCACTAGGTGCCACTGTTTTGCTTCCTGATGGCACTGATGGGTAGGTTGAATATGCTATCTTCTCTCTAGGCAGGGGTTGAAATTTCACATACACCCCACTCTTCAGTGAGCCCTCACAGAAGAGCAATCAACCCCTTGCTCTCCAATGTTTCCATCTGAAACCCATGTTCACCCTACCTGTGTCTGAGCTGTTGCACCCCAGGCACATGATTGAGTTTCAAAACTTCAAAATTAGGGACTCCTATGGTGTGGACCCATGCTATTCCTCCAGGGGAGAGTCTCATATCTTTTTCCATTTGCTCATGACCAAATGGGAAGAGGAAAGACATCCCACAACCAGATTGTGGTTCACCGTTTTTGGCAAATCAGAGCAGAAAGCCTGCACTTAGACTCACCGTTCAACTGGGTTCCAGGCTCTTTGCCTAGCATCTGTGCATCACAATGGTGCCACACATCCTTCTTGTGACTCAGCAGACCTCAGACTCTGGAATTCTGCCCCACTTTGACACTTCAGCACCTTTATGCCAGCAACATACCCACAGAAGCACACTTCTAAAAGTTCAGATTTTGTGCTCTGCTGCTACAATACACCCTGGTAGCTTCCAGAAGCAGGCTCCATCCCTGATGTCTCCCCCACAGCTTTATCTGTCCCAAGACAACTCTCTGCACCTGCTACATAACAAAAGGAGGTTGGTTTTCTATTTGAAGACTTGTGGGTTTTGTTCTCTCAGACTTCTGATTGACTTCTTGGCTGCTCAGAATGGCTTGATGACTACATAGCTGTGTCCCAGAAATCCAATCTAGGGACCCCTTCTCCTCTGACATGCTAACTACTCCATCCCACATTTTCTAGTAGCAATGAGGGTGTGGTAAATCCCTTCTTCTGTATATGCTGAAGCTCAAAGTTGAAATCCAGTGTTTTATTTCAGAATACCCTAATTTATTTCTCTCTTTGCTCTGACCCCTTTGTCTTATGGTTCAATTGCTCTTTGAATGAGCAATTTGATTAAATATTATGCAATTGTTGTATTATTTTGTATTAATGGTTGACATATGTTTTCCACCTACATAACCTCATTCACTAGAAGACTCAGAGAGGAATGCACCTCCTGGCAGTGATCCCGGGGCTATGAGCAAGTTATTAAGGATGCACTCCAAGGAAAAGAATTGCGGGAATATTACTAGCACCACTCCATATCTCTGTGCAGTGAACACAGGTGCATTTTGGATGGCATGGCCAGTTTGCAGTATTCCTGATCCACGAGATCCATTGAGGGATGGAAACTGGAGGATGTGGAGACAGAACAGAGGTCCTGTAGTCATCCAGCAAGGTCAAAGGGTCTGAGCTGAGAAAAGGAATACAGAGGTAAATCAGAGCTGCAACGTGAAATTGAATAGGAATTGAATTTCCCTGCCACGTTTGTTGTCAAAGTTCCTGTAAATTCTTCAAAGAGGTTGAATGGTAGCATTTATTTATTTATTTATTTATTTATTATTTACTTATTTATTTACCAATCCCATTAGGATGAATTTACTAATTGAAAGTCAAAAGACGTGGAAAACTGAAAAAAAAAATTAAAATTTTTAAAATTTTTTAATTTCTTTTCAGCATAACAGTATTCATTATTTTTGCACCACACCTAGTGCTCCATGCAATCCATGCCCTCTCTAATACCCACCACCTGATACCCCGACCTCCCACCCCCCACCGCTTCAAAACCCTCAGGCTGTTTTTTCAGAGTCCATAGTCTCTTATGGTTCACTTCCCCTTCCAATTTTGCTCAACTCCCTTCTCCTCTCCATGTCCCCGTGTCCTCCATGCTATTTGTTATGCTCCACAAATAAGTGAAACCATATGATAATTGACTCTCTCTGCTTGACTTATTTCACTACACTTTGTGCAGTTAGAACCAAATAAATATTAGTTAATGAATTACACAAACAGATATGTAACTGTACACTAGACTTCTGGGTAAAGAATAAAGGATCTTCATTTTGTATTCATTTTGGGTCTTCAGAATGGTCAGGGTCTGGAAATCTTGTCTTTTTTTTTTTTTTTTTCTCCTCATCACTGAGACTACAATGGCATCACCATAACATTCACTGCATGAACTAGTGGAAAGAATGTCCGATAGTTTGACTACCTTATTTGGTGCCTAGATCTGGCCTAGGCAGAATATGGATGATGTTCTGTTCCCACGCACAAGAACAGATACATGTAAAGAGTAAAGTTCATAAGCAACAGCCAGTCTGCAGTAAAACCACTCTTCAACATGGGATAAATGAATTCTGCACCAGTGACACACAGTGCAGACGTGACGAAGATAACTCTTGTCTTTGAGGACTAAGAAAGTTGTAGGCATCCCTCCTTCTACTACCTTATGAACCAGTGCAAGTACCATGGTATATGTGTTCTGAGGGAGATGCTCACAGGGAACATTGGGATCCATGAAGAACTAAGTGATCATCTTACCTGGGGAGGCCACATGGTCAAGGAAGAACTAGGCCTTATGAGAAAGATTTGAACTGAGCTGAAACATGTCTCAGGATGATGTCTATCAGATAAAGCACATTGAGGGAAGAAGGCACAGGCTGTGTAAGGCCAAGCACACATGGTTGCTTTCCTGAGAGGATACTGGGAGGAAGTTAACAAAATGGGGAAGGACAGGAAACCCTTATAGCACATTCTCCTCTACGGACAGAACCTGTGCTTTCCAACACTCATGGACACTCCTCTCAAATTACTCATTTCCCCCTAAAAAGGTGACCAATAAAGGGGATTAAGAGAATTGAAAACATTGGGAGGAAAAAATCAGAGAAGGGAATCAACTATCTGGCTCCCACTCCAGTTTATGGAAGGACTGATGCATGTGTGTAGTGCACGGTGTTCCCTGTGATTGTCACCAGTTACAAGGAAGAATGTGGCTTCACAACAGTTCTGTCCCAAAGCATGACATGGCTGCCGGGAGGCTCCATGTGGGGCAACACAGTCTTTTTCCTGGTTGTGCAGTTCTGAGACATTCCCACTGGAATTCCACTTTTTTGTTCTAAATACACTTTGGACAAATAAATGGACAGAATCTGAAACAGAGATCCTGTTTTCAGGAAAGCATAATGGTTCTTATTTTCTGATCAAAATAGAAAACCAGGAGGGTGCAGAGTAGCAATAAATTTGCACTGTTTTGATAAAGAGACTACATTCTAGTCACAGTTAATACCTACAGACAAGGTCCACAAAGGCTCAAAGTAAGTTATGTACCTGGAGTCAGCAGAAGACACACATGTCTCAAGCCTCCTACTGAGCCTCAGTAATGCAGGAAAACAATTCTCAAAAAAAAAAAAAAAAAAAAAAAAACATGATTCCACACATGTCAGGTACACTCTGTGGGGGTGTGGGCACGTGTGGCTGCAGAAATGGGTCCTCTCCAAGCACTGGTGACAAGGAAAGAAAGCTCCTGGTTTGAGGCAAAGAGCAGCTGTTGTTCCCAGGTGGTGACTGCAGCTCACAGCTGAGGTTAGCAGTGGAGCTGAGTGGAGAATGTGGGAGTTATGGGCCTAGACAGAGGCTGGCCACTTGACATGACATCCACAGGCCAGTGCCTGAGTGTCAGATTTGTTCCTGCACAGGTTTCTTCTGCAGCAGGGCAGCTCCTCCCATGCTGTGCTTCCTCCTGGTGCCTCATGTCTTCCATGGGCAGGTCTTTCTGAGCTTCTAACTCAACCTTCTCTGGTCCACCTCTTGCTACCTTTAGTTCTCTTCTCCACAGCCAGCAGAATCAGTTCCTAAACACCAAGGGAGTTCTTCTCTTCTTTGGAACAAAGAACTCCTGGGTCAAGAGGGTGTGTGGATGAGGCTGAAGCAAGTAGCTTCTTTCTGTTCTTTCAGATCTTCCTCCAGCTGGTGCTTCCAACTGCTGCCTTACAAGCTGTCAGTCATTAAAACCAGTGATTACTGATACAGACAGCAACACGACTGTATCCACAAGGATTGATTTGGGGCAAAGAAGCCTTACAGACAAAGTACATAGAGTAAAATGACCCATTTATGAATTCTACAGAATTAAAGCTAGTATAAAGTGGCATGAGAAAGAACAATAGCTAGTAGGGACAGGGTAAACAAGGGAAAGAGAAGAAGAAATTCCAGGGGGAAATGCTGGAAGTTTTAGGGAGAATTGATGCACTCACTCTCAATAATGTTGATTGTGACTCCTGTGTTTATCATATCACACACTCCATATGTGGGCCATTGATCTTGTGTCAAGTATACACATCAAACTTATTATAGGTCACAACAAAGGTGATTCTGGAGGGACGCAGAGGGAGTTAATGTTAAAGATATGAAAATACACCTACAAAATGCTGATTTTCTCTGTATTTATGATAAAGTATACAATAAGCAAAATCAATCCATCCCCATTACAGGATGGGTTCCACATTCCTCATAGCCTGACACTCTGTCCTGCAGATGATTCACGGTTGGGAGCAGCACCTCCTGTAGGGGAAGCACTGACCTGGATCCTGGGGTCATTCTCAACCCATATATATTCATGGACACCTTACATACCCAAGCATACCTACTGAAAGGTTATATAATAAAAAAAAAAAAAACTTTTTTTTTTCAAAATTGGTCATTAGCACTAAATTAAATGCATTCACAACTGCTTGGGTCACTGCCTCTCTGTCAGAATAGATAACCAAGCTGAATATATAGCCAGAGGACATGACAATAAGTCCTTCCTTCTGCTGATTTAACCAGCACAGCCAAGACTCTGCAGCTGGGAGAGGAGCCCCAGGCCCGGGATACACAGGTGTTCCAGTCAGTACTCAGGATAGAACACAGACAACTCACTATGGAGTCTGTGCTTGGTTGGGTTTTCCTTGTTGCTCTATTAAAGGTAATTCATGGTGAACAAGAGATGTTGAGAATGTGAGTGGATATGAGTGAAAGAAACCATGGGTGTGTGACAGTTTCCTGACCAGGATGTCTTGTGTCTGCAGGTGTCCAGAGTGAAGTGCAGTTGGTGGAGTCTAGGGGAGACCTGGTGAAGCCTGGGGGGTCACTGAGACTCTCCTGTGCAGCCTCTGGATTCACCTTCAGTAGCTATGCCATGCGCTGGGTCCGCCAGGCTCCAGGGAAGGGGCTGCAGTGGCAAGTATTAACTATGAGGGAAGTATCACATACTATGCAGACTCCGTGAAGTGCCGATTCACCATCTCCAGAGACAACGGCAAGAACACTCTGTATCTGCAGATGAACAGCTTGAGAGCCAAGGACACAGCCCTGTATTATTGTGAGAAGGACACAGTGAGGGGTGCTCAGTGTGAGCCCAGACACAAACCTCACTGTTGGGGGGGCAGTATCTTGACCACCAGGGAGTGCAAGCTACTCACTAGTTCTGTCTTTAATCCCAGGAGCAGATGCCAATGGAGGTTATGGGCAGGTTTCCTGTCAGGATCTAGGGATTCCTCTCCAGAGAACACTTTCCCTCAGGGCCCTCTCTGCACACATGATTCTGAGCTTACCTCTTCACTCTCTGACTTTCAAAATTTGTTCTAGTGGGAAAAAAATATACTAAAATGCACAAAATACAGAACCACTCACATTGTTTATCCCTGTCCTTAAATACCAATGAATCACAAATATCTTGATGCTCATCAACTGAGCTTTTACAGTAATCCCAGAGGCACTCTGTATGCATCATAGTTCCACTCAGCTCAATGTACAAACTTCATACAAGGAGCATAAAATGCATGCTAGACAGGAGACCACAGAGGCATCAAAAGTCCAAAGTAAAAAAAGAAAGGGTCTAAAAAAAAAAAAAAAAAAAAAAAAAAGAAAGGGTCTTTGGGGGGAGGGAGTGTCACTGTCTTAAACAGAGCTCAGAGCATCAATGTTACTGACAATATTGGAAAGCAGTGGTACCTGCACAAGGTGTGGTGTGGATGTGGAGCCTGAACATCACACACACACACATGCAAGAGTACAAAACCTTCATCACTTTCCCCTCGTTATTCTGCAACAAAGGTGGTTCTAAGACAGAAATACACAGTATACAAGAAGACCACAAGAAGCAAGAAAAATCTAAAAGATACCACCTAACATTACACCTGAAGGAGCTAGAGAAAGTAAAATGACTGAAGCCTAAATAGAGCAGAAGGAAGAAAATACTAAAGACTAGAGCAGAAATAAATGATATAAAAACAAAAAAATAACAGAACAGATTTAAAAAAAAAGTCTGATTCTTTGGAAAAAAAAAAAAATGAAATTGAGAAACCTCTGCCTAGATTTATCAAAAAGAAAAGAGAAAGCCCCAAGTACATAGAATCATAAATCAAAATGTTTCTCTGGGGAACAAAGAGGGTTTTGGATGGGGTAACGTTGGGATGGGTGATAAGGGCACACGCTGGGAGGAACAGTGGGAGTTACATACAAACAGTGAATGGTTGAATACTACATCAAAAATGAATGATATATAGAGGGTGGATAGCTGAACATAATTTAAAAAGGAATTTAAGCAGATATGTTGTGACAATAAATTAATAAATAAATTAATAAATAAAGCTAGAATTCTAGGAGGAACATTCTCCAATCCAAATCCTGAAATTATACTTAAAATTTTGTTTTAAACTATGAGTGGCTGGGGGGAGGGTGGTGACTGGATGAGGGACATTAAGGAGGACAATTGATGAAATGAGTACTAGGTGCTACATCCAACTGATGAATCAATAAATTCTAACTCTGAAACCAGTAATGCACTGTGTGTTAACTAAACTAAATTTAAATAAAAAACTTTAAAGCATAAAATAAGAAATCAGTCTAATCTAGTGTCTCGTTCAAAGTCCTTGTTTTGAAAAATGCCAGTGGAATGTTGATCAGGATGGCACAGAAACTATAGATTGCTCTGAGCAGTATAGATATTTTAACAATGTTTATTCTTCCAATCCATGATCATGGAATGTTTTTCATCATTATTTGCTGGAACAAACAATCCTAAAATTTGTATGGAAGCAGGAAACACCCTGAGTTGCTCAGGAAATTTTGAAAAAGAAAAACAAAGCTGCCGGCATCACACTGCCTGATTTCAAGCTTTACTACAAAGCTTTTTTCGCAAAGGCAGCATGGTACTGGCACACACACAGACACACATACTAGTGGAACAGACCAGAGAGCCCAGATATGGATGGGCAACTCGATGGTCAAATAATTTTCGACAAAACAGTAAAAAGTAACCACTGGAAAAAAAGACAGCCTCTTCAATAAATGGCATTGGGAATATTGTTCTGCTATGTGTAGAAAAACAAAACTCGACCATTCTCCTACACCATGAACAAAGATAAACACGAAATGGATAAAAGATCTCAACATGAGGCAGGAATCTACAAAAATTCTAGAGGAGAACATAGGCAGTAACTTCTTTGACATCAGCCACAGAAACTTCTTTGAAGACATCGCCAGGGGTGCCTGGGTGGCTCAGTGTGTTAAGGCCTCTGCCTTTGGTTCAGGTCATGGTCCCCAGGTCTTCAGATCGGGCCCCACATCAGGCTCTCTGCTCAGCGGGGAGCCTGCTTCCTCCTCCTCCTCCTCTCTCTCTCTCTCTCTGCCTTCTTGTGATCTCTGTCTCAAATAAATAAAAACAAAATCTTAAAAAAAAAAAAAAGACATGTCTCCAAAGGCAAAGGAAAAAAGAAGCAAAAATAAACTTTTGGGACTTCATCAAGATCAAAAGCTTCTGCACAGCAAAGGAAAGAGTCAACAAAACAAAGAGGCAACCCACAGAACAGGAGAAGATATTCGCAATTGATGGTACAGACAAAGTGCTGATATCTAAGATATGTAAAGAACTCCTCAAACTCAAAACACACAAAACAGATAATCACGTCAAAAAATGGGCAAAACACATGAACAGACACTTCTCCAATGAAGGAATACAAATGGCTATCACACACATGAGAAAAAGTTCATCGTCACTAACCATAAGGAAGATTCAAATAAAAACCACATTGATATACCACCTTACACAGTTATAATGGGCAAAATTAAGAAACAGGAAACGACATGTGTTGGAGAGGATGTGAAGAAAGGGGAACCCTCTTCCACTGTTGGTGGGAATGCAAGTTGTGTCAACCACTTTAGAGAATACTGTGGAGATTCCTTAAGAAATTCAAAGTAGAGCTTCCCTAAGACCCTGAATTGCACTACTGAGTATTTACCCCAAATATACATATGTAATGAAAAAAAGGGCCATCTGTACCCCACTGTTTATAGCAGCAATGGCCACAGTCAACAAACTGTGGAAAGAATCAAGATGACCTTCAACAGATGAATGAATAAGGAAGATGTGGTCCATATACACTATGGAGTATTATGCCTCCATCAGAAAGGATGAATACCCAACTACTGTATCAACATGGACAGGATTGGAGGAGATTATGCTGAGTGAATTAAGTCCAGCAGAGACACCCAATTATCACATGGTTTCCCTTAGTAGAATGTAAGGAATTACACAGAGAACATCAGGAGGTGGAGAGGAGAAGTGAGTTGGGGAAAATTGGAGGGGGAGACAAACCATGAGAGTCTGTGGACTCTGAGAAACAAACTGAGGGTTTTGGAGGGGAGGGGGTGAGAAGGTGGCTGAGCTTGGTAGAGGGTATTAAGGAGGGCATGTACTGCATGGAGCACTGGGTGTGGTGCATAAACAATGAATTTTGAAACACCGAAATTTTAAAAATTAAATAAAAATTGTTTTTAAATTACATGATTTAAAAAAAAAAAAAGTCTCTTATGGCTTGTCTCCCTCCCGATCCCATATCACCAAGAATATAATTGAACAGAAATTTACGGAGACAATCTATAGAAACAAAGACTTCACAGATAACATGATGTCAATATAAACGTATCTCTCAATAATCACTCTAACGTGAATGGCCTAAATGCACCTGTAAAATGGCACAGGGTTGCAGATTGGAAATAATGACAGGACCCATCCATATGTTGTTAAACTTTTGGGACTTCATCAAGATCAAAAGCTTCTGCAGAGATCTTCAATACCATCCCTTTATCTGTAATGTAATTTCAAATATCTCCTCCCATTCCCTGGGTTTACTCTTAGTTTTGTTCACTATGAATACCAATAAAATACAAACAATTGTTAGAACACACTATGAATCACAATATACCAATAAATTAGGCAGTCTGGAAGAAATGGATGCATTCTTCAAAACTAATAAAGTAGCAATACTGAAACAGGAGGAAGTATAATATATGAGCAGACACTCAGCCAGGAGGACATTGAAGCAGTAATCAAAAACAAGAGTCCAGGGCCAGATAACTTCCAGGGGAATTCTGCCAAACACTCAAGGAAGAAATCGTACCCATCCCACAGAAACGGTTTCAAAAAATGAAAGGAAAACTTCTGAACTCCTTCTGTGATGCCAGCATTACACTGATCTCAAAACCAGACAATGGCCCCAACAAAAATAATTACAGACCAATGAATGCCAAAGATGATTGCCAAAATACTCACAAAGGTACTGACCAAGAGAATACAACAGTACATTCATTTTTTAATTCACCATTTATTTCTTAGGTGTTTTTTTTGGGGGGAGTCACTACTTTTATTTTTTTAACACGTTAATTTAATTTTATTTTTTCTGTGTTCCAAGATTCATTGTTTATGCACCAAACCCAGTGCTCTATCCAATAGTATATTAAAAGGATATTCACCAGGGCCAGGTGGGGTTTATCTCTGGTGTGTAAGGGTAGCTCAGTCTTTGCAAATCAATCAATGTAAGAGATCACTTTAACAAAAAAAGAGAGAAGAACCTTTTAACCCTCTCAATTCAATAGGGAAAGCATTTGACAAAATACAGCATCCTTTCCTGATTAAAATTCATCAAAGCATAGGGATAGAAAGAACATACCTCAACAGAATAAAAACCATCTACACTGAGCTACGGGAAATATCATTCTTAATGTAGAAAAACTGAGAGCTTTTCCCTTAAGGTCAGGAACACAACATGGATGCCCACTTTTACCACTATTGTTCATCATAGTACTAGAAGTCCTAGCCACAGCAATCAGACAACAAAAAGAAATAAAAAGCATTCAAGTAGGCATACAAGAAGTCAAACTCTCTCTCTTTGCAGATGACATGATACTTTCTGTGGAAAACCAAAAAGACTCCACCCCAACATTGCTAGATTTTATACAGAAGTTGACCAACATGGCAGGATGTTTAATCAATGCACAGAGATCAGTGGTACTTCTATAAATTAAAAATGTGATTTAAGAAAGAGGAGATAATAAATTGATCCCATTCACAATTGCAACAAAACAATAAGACACCTAGAAATAAACCTAACCAAAGAAGTAAAACATCTGTACTCTAGAAACTACGGAACCCTTGTGAAACGAACTGAGGAAGACACAAAGAGAAGGATAAATATTCCATGCTCATGGAATAGAAAAATAAACTGTGTTAAAATGTCTATGCTGCACAGAGCATCTACATATTCAATGTAATCTCTATAAAAATACCATCAACATATTCCACAGAGCTGGGAGCAAACAACCCTATAATCTGTATGGAGCCAGAAATGGCCCCAAATCACAGGGGAGCTTGGTGGTGGATATTAAGAAGGGCACGTATTGCATGGACCACTGGCTGTGATGCATAAACAATGAATTTTGGAACACTGAAAAAATAAAATAAAGCTTAAATAATGAAATAAAAAATAAATTAAAAAAAGAAAGAAAGAAAACCAAAGGTGGAACCCTCACAGTGCAAAGCTGAGATCGTCAAGAAATCATGGTACTGGCAGAAAAACAGACATATAGATCAGTGGAACAGAATAGAGAGGCCAAAATGGGCCCTCGAGTATCTTCCTTCTCTCATTAATAAACAAACAAACAAACAAACAAATAAATAAATAAATAAATGAAATCTTTGAATATTATAAAAATAAAATATTCATGATTCACAATGCAGTGCCACATGGTTAGGACTTCACACCCCAGCTGCTCTTCCTAGCTCATCTGCATCCACACCTCATGGGAAGCATGTCCAGTAACAATTGCCTCCCATGTCCTGCCTCTGTTGGAGAGGATGTGGAGAAAGGGGAACCCTCTTACACTGTTGGTGGGAATGCAAGTTGGTGCAGCCTCTTTGGAGAACAGTGTGGAGATTCCTCAGGAAATTAAAAATAGAACTTCCCTATGACCCTGCAATTGCATTCCTGGGTATTTACCCCAAAGATACAGATGTCGTGAAAAGAAGGGCCATTGTTACCTCAATGTTTATAGCAGCAAAGGCCACGGTCGCCAAACTGTGGAAAGAACCAAGATGCCCTTCAACGGACGAATGGATAAGGAAGATGTGGTCCATATACACTATGGAGTATAATGCCTCCATCAGAAAGGAGGAATACCCACCTTTTGTAGCAGCATGGACGGGACTGGAAGAGATGATGCTGAGTGAAATAAGTCAAGCAGAGAGAGTCAATTATCATATGGTTTCACTTATTTGTGGAGCATAACAAATATCATGGAGGACAAGGGATGTTAGAGAGGAGAAGGGAATTGGGGAAAATTGGAAGGGGAGGTGAACCATGAGAGACTAGGGACTCTGAAAAACAATCTGAGGGGTTTGAAGTGGTGGGGGTGTGGGAGGTTGAGGTACCATGTGGTGGGTATTATAGAGGGCACGGATTGCATGGAACCCTGGGTGTGGTGAAAAAATAATGAATACTGTTTTTCTGAAAATAAATAAATCAATTTAATAAAAAAGATTATGTATAAATGCTCCTTGTGGTTTTTGAAAACCCAGTGTCTGCATCCACTCTATGAGTCTCTCCCTAGGATTGTCAGTGTCTCCAAGATTCTGAGACAGACAGAGTGGGTTTCCACCATTCGGTCTATTTACTAATCTTGAAACTCAGGAACATTGCAGACCTCACTGCATAAGATCAACTCTGACCTGGAGTGGTTCAGGTAAACAGGAAAGTCCCATGGTGGGGAGCACAGGCCCAGACATGGGCTCGCACTTGCCTGCTGTGTGCTCTTGGACACTCACAAAGCCTCTCTCTATTGCAGTGTGGATGTATCCACCCATAAAATCATGACAAGTGGGTACCTGCATCACATGTTATTCATAGAGAAAAAAAAGACATTGAGTATGTGAGTGGATAGTAGTGAAAGAAATAGTGGAAGTGTGACAGATTCTTGACCAGGATGTCTTGGGCCTGCAGGTATCCAGTGTGAGGTGCAGCTGTTGAATTCTGGGGGAGACCTGGTGAAGCCTGGTGTGTCCCTGAGACTCTCCTGTGCAGCCTCTGAATTCACCTTCAGCAGTAATGCCATGAGTTGGGTCTTCCAGGCTCCACTGAAGGGGCTGCAGTGGGTCTCACATAGCAACGAAGGAAGTAGCACAAGCTACGCAGACTCTGTGAAGGGCCGAGTCACCAGCTACAGAGATGACAGCAAGAACACGCTGTATCTGCAGAAGAACAGCCTGAGAACTGAGGAAATGGCTGTATAAAACACTGTGTGAATCACAGTGTGAGGGGACATCAGTGTGAGCCCAAACACAAACCACACTATAGAAGGGAGTGTGGAACAACAGCAGGTGGACACTACAATTCTGTCTTTAAACGACATGAGCAGATGTTGATGGAGGAAATGGGCAGGTTTCCTGTCAGGGGCTGTGGTTTTCTTTCCATGGAGTACTTTCTCCCGGGGAGCCTCTCTACACACCTGATTCCGTGCTTCCTCTTCACTCTCTGATGTAAGAAGTTAGGAAATCAACTATACTAACAAGTGCAAAAGTCAGTATCACTTGCACGTATTTGTTCCTGTCCCTAAATATGAATGAATTACATATATCTACATGCACATATTCTGAACATTTTCAGGAGTCCCAGCTGCACTCACTGTGTATACAAGGACCACCCAGCTCAATGTGCAAGTTTTCTAGAAACAGCATAAAGTGAAACCTGGACATGAAGCTATAGAGGCAACAAAAAAATAAGGAAAGTGAAAAAAATACCAGTGAGAGGGTCACTATCTGGAACTAGGCTCAGAGCATGAATACTGTTGTAGCATGTGAAAGCAGAGAGAAACCCATGAGGACATTGTGTAAAAGTGGTCTGAAGATCTGTCTGTCTGTCTCTCTCTCTCTCTCTCTCTCTCTCTCTCACACACACACACACACACACACACACACACACACACATACAAGTGCACTATCATGAGAGAGAATCTAAAAATTTATTATTTTTATTCAACGGAGCATCTTGTGTAGAGGCAGTCTCCTAAACTGACCAAGGAGGGAGAACCCAGGGGTTCTTGTTAGATTTACCAAGTGTGGGGTGTGAGAAGAGGGAGGGATGAAGGTTAAGGTGCGAGTAGGCAATAATCAAGGATAGGTTATAATGACTATTTCCACTGAAAAATATGAAAACTTGGAGAACAAAAGCAAAAAATCACCAGTCGAAGTAGAAAACAGTCTGAATCCTTTGTAAATGAAAAGAATGTCACAGGGGAAAAGCACAAATTATAAAATGATAATAGAGATGGACTGAGGTCTTAACCAGTGTCTAAGAGGAAAGCTGGCCACTCTCCCAAGGTCACCAACTGGTTCTGAAGTTCTTGTGTTCACTGTGTGCTTGCACAGACCAGAAGCTTCTGCTGGGTCCTTGAGAAATCTCAGGTTGAGATGCTGGTTGGGAGGAGCCTTCTACCTTCTGGGAATAACTAACTGATCTTTCCATTGCTGAGATATGCTCAGTGTGTGTGACCTCTGCCATCACAGGTTGAAACATAAGGACGATGTGATATGAGGAAAAGGTGGGGCCTTAGGGAAGCATTCAGGTCAAGAGAGTGAAGCCTCATGGTGAGATTAGGGCCCTTATATACCAGGACTGGGAAAGATCCCTGCACTGTGACCCTATGTGAGGTGACAAGGAAAGGATGGATTAGAAGGTGGGTGCTCTCCAGACTTCAAAGCTGTCTGCCCCTGACCTAGGACTTCCCATGCTACAGAACTGGGAGAAATGAGTGTCTGTTATTTAAAACCACCCAGTCCATGTACATTGTTACAGCAGCTGGAGCAGACAAAGACATTTGTGACACATGAACCCAAGCATTGATGCTCTGGAGTTCCCCTGCTGTATTTGTTGTGAGAAGTACTGGTAAGGTCATTTAGTAAGGTTCAAGGGTGGTTCCTACATGTTCCCTCCTGCAGATGGGACTACCCAGCTGGCTATCCTGGACACTGTGAAATAGACACAGTGGACACATAGGAGACAGGGTTTCTGAGACTGTGGAATTTTATTTTAAAGATGCTGTTGTTGTTGTTTTTTAACCTTTCCAGAAGTTGTGGATGTGACCACCCAGGGAAATTGGAGTCTGAGAATCACCTTACAAAGTTGTGTTATACTGATTGCCATGAGGTATGCACCTGTCACTGAATGTTCTGTTGTTAACCCGTGTCCTGACTTAAAACCCACCTGCATCTGTGACTCTTCCTGGGGTCATGATGGTAGGGTCCACATGCTGTGCTCAATACTGGAAACACTCAACGGCACCCACATTACCTGTTGACATTTTCACTCTTTAGTTGTCTTCAATACTTTTTCTAATGGGTCTCTACACTAACCAGGGAATACGACCTACTATCCAGCCAGAGTTGTCGTTGGTAATGTCCACACCATCAGAGGCTCCTGGGCACCCCAAATGTCTGTTGCCTAGAATCCCACCTCCATCCATATAAACATAAGCACATATGTTACACATTCTTCACTTTGAGCACTGATGTCAGCTGGCCTCTGTTCAGGTCCACACAAACCCTGAGTGTCATGTACACTCATCAAGTCTATTGCCAATAACCATAGAGATGACTCTGGCCAAATGCAGAAATAACAAAATATTAGAAACTGGAAAATGCAACTCCATGAACCATGATTCTATCTTTATTTCAGGTAATCTCTAGAACAAGCAAAATCATCCTGTCCCCATTACAGGTGGGGTTCCACATTCCTCATGAGCCTGACATTCTGTCCTGCAGGTGGTCCATGGATGCAGTACATCCTGTGGGAGGAGCACATAAAAGATCATGGGGTCGCTCTTACCCTGTACATACTCTAGACTCCTCAAAAAACATCTAAAATTCTAGTTATACACTCACATCTCTTAATGGAATCACCTGAAATCTACGCCTAAAGATTTCTGTGCATGTGAAAAAAGGTAGCATACAAAGGTTAAGCCTGCAATCCGTGCCCTCCATAATACCCACCACCCAGATTGCATGGAGCACTGGGTGTGGTGAAAAAATAATGAATACTGTTTTTCTGAAAATAAATAAATTAATAAATTAATTTATAAAAAAATAAAATAAAACAAAAAATATATATATAAAATAAAACAGGGAAAGGATGGGTAGAATAAAGCCAGATTAAATAAAAGTGTTGAAAAATTACTATAGCTGTAATTTCTTAGAATCTCCTGTGTAGTAGGCACTATGTAAGGCTCAGTGGAGAACACTAATAAAATATAATATAATTTGCTGTCAAAAAAAAAAAAAAAGGTTAAGCCTGTGCTCTGGAAAATCATATAAAAAATCTTATTTTCCATAAAGCTGTTAATATCACGAAATCAAATGCAATCACACTTGCTCTGGTGACTGCCCTCTCTGTTCATATAGACCCCAAGATGAATATATACTCAGAGGACATGCAAATAGGGCCTTTGCACTGCTGATTAAAGCAGCCCAAGCCTAACCCTGCAGCTGGGAGAGGAGCCCCAGCCCCCATACTTCCAGGTGTTCCCATTCACTAATCAGGGCAGGATAAGGAAAACTCACCATGGAGGTTGTGCTTGGCTGGGTTTTCCTTGTTGCTCTTTTAAAAGGTAATTTTCAGAGAATAAGAGACCTTGAGTGTGAGACTGGATATGAGTGAGAGAAACCATGGCTGTGTGATAGTTTTCTGACCATGATGTCTTGTGTCTGCAGGTGTCCAGTGTGAGGTGCAGCTGGTGGAGTCTGGGGGAGACCTGGTGAAGCCTGGGGGGTCCCTGAGACTTTCCTGTGCAGCCTCTGGATTCATCTTCAGTAGCTACTGGATGAGATGGGTCCGCCAGGCTCCAGGGAAGGGGCTGAAGTGGGTCACAAGTATTAGCAATACTGGTAGTAACACATACTATGCAGACTCTGTGAAGGGCCGATTCACCATCTCCAGAGACAATGGCAAGAACACGCTGTATCTGCAGATGAACAGCCTGAGAGCTGAGGACATGGCTGTGTATTATTGTGCAAGAGACACAGTGAGAGGACATCAGTGTGAGCCCAGACACAATCCTTACTGTAGGACGGGATCTGGACCTCCAGGGGGTGCACAACACTCTCCAGTTCTGTCCTTAAGCCCCAGGAGCAGGTGCAGCTGGAGGATATGAGCAAGTTTCCTCCATGCCTGCAAGCTTTTTCCCCAAGGGAGCCTCTCTGGACACATAATTCTGTGCTTCCTCTTCAGTCTCTGACTTGGAGATTTGAGACAACAACTATACTAACATGCACAAAAGACAGTGTCACTTACACTGGTTTGTTCTGTCCCAAAATACCAAAGAATTATAAATATTTCCATGCGTGTCATCTGAACCTTACAGGAGTCCCAGCTACACTCTCTGTTAATCAGAGGACCACCCAGCACAATGTCCAAGCTTGTTAGAAGCAGTGTAAAGTTCATGCTGGATGTGAGCCTACAGAGGCATCAATAATTCAAAGCAAGAGGGGGGCCTGGTGGCTCAGTGAGTTAAGCCTCTGCCTTCAGCTCAGGTCATGATCCCAGGGTCCTGGGATTGAGCCCCGCATCCGGCTCTCTGCTCAGCAGGGAGCCTGCTTCCTCCTCTTTCTTGCCTACTTGTGATATCTGTCTGTCAAATAAATAAATAAAATCTTTAAAAAAATCCAAAGCAAGAGAATTAAGAGCCACGGTACTGTCTCTATTTTGAACAATATTCACAGTATCAATATTAATCACAGTGTGGGAAAGAGGAGGGAACCAGAACTAGGATTTTGTGTGCATACAGGGTCTGAAGATTACAAACACATACACACACACACACACACACACACACACACACATGAATATAAAACATTTTTAAATTTTATTTTTTCACTGTTCCAAGATTCATTGTTTATGCACCACACCCAGTGGTCCATGCAATATGTGCCCTCCATAATACCCACGACCAGGCTCCTCCAACCTCCCACCCCCTGCCCCTTCAAAACCCTCAGATTGTTCTTCAGCCTCTCATGGTTCGTCTCCCCTGCATATTCCCCCAACTCCCTTCTCCTCGCTTTCAACCACTGTCCTCCATGTTATTCTTTATGCTCCCTAAGTAAGTGAAACCATCTGATAATTGACTCTCTCTACTGACTTATTTCACTCAGCATAATCTCCTCCAGTCACATCCATGTTGATACAAAAGTTGGGTGTTCATCCTTTCTGAGGGAGGCATAATACTCCATAGTGTATATGGACCACATCTTCCTTATCCATTCGTCCATTGAAGGGCATCTTTCCACAGTTTGTTGACTGTGGCCATTGTTGCTATAAACATTGGGGTACAGAGGGCCCTTCTTTTCACTACATCTGTATCTTTGGGGTAAATATTCAGTAGTGCTATTGGAGGTTCATATGGTAGCTCTATTTTTAATTTCTTAAGGAAATTCCACACTGTTTTCCAAAGAGGCTGCACCAACTTGCATTCCCACCAATAGTGAAAGAGGGTAACCCTTTCCCTACAATCTCTCCAACATTGTTGTTTCTTGACTTGTCACTTATTTGTTTTTAATTTAGTTTTATTTTTTCAGTGTTCTGAGATTCACTGTTTATGCCTTTCCATTTCTGCCATTCTAACTGGTGAAAGGTGGTATCTCAGTGTGGTTTTGATATGAATGAGAATGAGCACTTTCTCATGGGCCAGTTGACTATTCATATATCTCCTATGGAGAAGTGTCTCTTCACAGCTTCTGCCCATTTTTTTTTTAGTTTTTAATTTATTTTCACTGTAACAGTATTCATTGTTTTTGCACCACACACAGTGCTCCATGCAATCTGTGCCCTCTCCAATACCCACCACCTGGTTCCCCCAACCTCCTACTTCCCCGCCCCTTCAAACCCCTCAGATTATTTTTCAGAGTCCATAGTCTCTCATGTTATCTCCCCTTCCAAGTTTCCTCAACTCCCTTCTCCTAACTCTCCTTGCTATTTGTTATGCAGCATCATAGGGAAGCTCATAATAGCCTTTTAACCTGAAATTCTTTGGTTAATATACCTATATTTTTCTTTTGCTTTTCTATTTTTTTTACTTTTTATTTATTTTATTATTTTTTTAATATTAATATAGAGAAAAGCCATATAGAGATAAGGTAATCCCCTTCCCCCCAAACAATGCTACCCCTATATGTAAACCAGTTTTATCCCCCCTTTATCTCAGGAAAGTTGAGTCCTTTAACAAAGATAGCAACGTACATCCAGGAAGAATCAAAATAACCATCTTTGCCCACACTGAGAATTTATAACAACTCTCCCAAATTTTTCTTCTGTCAGTGTTTCTGTGTATTTGTTTTTGTCCTAGTAGTATATAATCTTATACTTGGGAATCATTTTAGCTCAGTACTTATTTTCATTTTTCTTTTCTTCTCATTTACATTTGCCCATCTTTTTGTCTGTTTCTGTTTGTATACTTTATAAATCTTACCTTTAGGGCCCATTTGGTTTGGGTCTTTCTGGCTCTCTCTTTCTCTTTATTTTCCTTTTCCTTTCTTATTGGTGGGGACGCCCTATCATTCAGAAGCATTCCAGAATGCACCTTGCCTGCACCATGGTTGATACAGTCAGCAACACATCCATTCAGCCATCTCACAAAAATGACTAAAAGGAGGAATGCTCAACAGAAGAAAAATTTAGAGACTGGGCCCTCTCTCTCAGAGCTATTGGATATGGACATAGACATTATGTCAGAAAGGAAATCCAGGCTAACAATTATCCAGGCAATAGCTAGGTTAGAGAAAACCTTTAATGACAAGATGTAATTGCTTAGGGCAGAAGTGACAGCCACCAGGGTTGATGTTAACAATGCTCTCAATGAGTTCCAATTTAATCTAAATTCTCTAAAAGATAGGGTAATCAAGGCGGAAGATAGAATTAGTGATCTTGAGGACAACAGAGAGAGAAAAAGAATCAGGAGGAAGACTGGAACAAACAGCTTAGAAGCAATGAAAACAGAAATAAATGGGGGAAAAAACAGAAATAAATAGGGAAATAAATGATGCTATGGAATATTGCAACGTCAGAATTATTGGAGTCCCTGACAGGGAGGAGAAAGAAACAAGACCAGAAGATATAGCTGAACAGATTCTCCATGACACTTTTCCCAATCTGGTGAATGGAAGCATCATTCGTGTTTTAGAGGCATAAAGGGTACCCACAAGATCATAGAATCTAGAAAGACATCAAGACACCTGACTTTGAAAAGGATGAATCACAATTTTAGACAGGAGATCTTGAAAGCAGGTAGGGGAACAGATTCCTTACATACAGAGGAAAGCCCATCCGAAAACCATCAGACCTGTCCACAGAGAACTGGCAAGCCAGAAAGTGCTGGCAAGATGTATTCAGGACACTAAATGAGAAAAACATGAACCAAGAATACTTTATCCAGCAAGACTGACATTCAAATGGATGGAGAGATAAAGAGCTTCCAAGACCAGCAAGCTTTAAGAGTATGTGACCACCAAGTTGGCATCCCAAGAAATATTATAAGAGGTTCTATAAAAGAGGAAAAAACCCAAGAATATCACTGAAGAGAAATATATGGAGAAAATGTATAGAAACAATGACTTCACAGGTAACACGATGTCAATAAAAACCTATCTCTCAATAATCACTCTCAATGTGAATGGCCTGAATGTGCCAATAAAATGACACAGGGTTGCAGATTGGATAAAAAGACAGGACCCATCCATATGTTGTCTACATGAGATCCATTTTGAACCTAAAGATACATCAAGACTGAAAGCAAAGGGATGGAGAAGCATCTTTCATGCCAATGGGCCTCAAAAGAAGACTGGGGTAGCAATTCACATATCAGATACATTAGATTTTAAACCTAAGACTGTAGTTAGAGATACAGAAGGATACTACATAGTTCTTTTTATTTATTTATTTATTTATTTGTTGTTGTTGTGGTTGTTGTTGTTGTTTTAACTCTTTGGAATCTTACTTTATTGTTTCTCCCAACAGAAGATCCATATCCTTTGATTCCACCCCTACCTATTTTTTTTTAATTTTTTATTTTTTATAAACATATATTATTATCCCCGGGGTACAGGTCTGTGAATCACCAGGTTTACACACTTCACAGCACTCACCAAAGCACATACCCTCCCCAATGTCCATAATCCCACCCCCTTCTCCCAAACCCCCTCCCCCCAGCAACCCTCATTTTGTTTTGTGAGATTAAGAGTCTCTTATGGTTTGTCTCCCTCCCAATCCCATCTTGTTTCATTGATTCTTCTCCTACCCACTTAAGCCCCCAAGTTGCACCACCACCTCCTCATATCAGGGAGATCATATGATAGTTGTCTTTCTCCGCTTGACTTATTTCGCTAAGTATGATACGCTCTAGTCCCATCCATGTTGTCGCAAATGGCAAGATTTCATTTCTTTTGATGGCTGCATAGTATTCCATTGTGTATATATACCACATCTTCTTGATCCATTTATCTGTTGATGGACATCTAGGTTCTTTCCATAGTTTGGCTATTGTGGACATTGCTGCTATAAACATTCAGGTGCACGTGCCCCTTTCGATCACTACGTTTGTATCTTTAGGGTAAATACCCAGTAGTGCAATTGCTGGGTCATAGGGCAGTTCTATTTTCAACATTTTGAGGAACCTCCATGCTGTTTTCCAGAGTGGCTGCACCAGCTTGCATTCCCACCAACAGTGGAGGAGGGTTCCCCTTTCTCCGCATCCTCGCCAGCATCTGTCATTTCCTGACTTGCTGATTTTAGCCATTCTGACTGGTGTGAGGTGATATCTCATTGTGGTTTTGATTTGTATTTCCCTGATGCTGAGTGATATGGAGCACTTTTTCATGTGTCTGTTGGCCATCTGGATGTCTTCTTTGCAGAAATGTCTGCTCATGTCCTCTGCCCATTTCTTGATTGGATTATTTGTTCTTTGGGTGTTGAGTTTGCTAGGTTCTTTATAGATTCTGGACACTACATAGTTCTTAAAGGGACTATCCACCAAGATGATCGAACAGTTATAAATATCTATACCCCCAATATGGGAGCAGCCAATTACATAAGACAACTGTTAATCAAGAAAAAGAGTCATATTGATATGAATACACAAATAGTCAGAGATCATAATATGCCTCTCTCAGAAATAGGTCATCGAAACAGAAAATAAATAAAGAAACAAGAGCATTGAATGACACATTGGAACAGATGGACCTCATAGATATATATAGGACATTCCACCCTAAAACAACAGAATATTCATTCTTCTCAAGTGCACATGGAACCTTCTCCAGAAGAGACCATATACTGGGTCACAAATCAGGACTCAACGGATACCAAAAGACTGAGATTATTCGCTGCACTTTCTCAGATCTCAATGCTTTGAAACTGGAGCTCAATCACAAGGAAAAGTTTCGAATGAATTCAAATACCTGGAAGCTAAGGACCACCATGCTTAGGAATGCTTGGATCCACCAGGAGATCAAAGAAAAACTGAAACAATTCATGAAAACCAATGAGAATGAAGACACTTTGGTCCAAAGCCTATGGGATACAGCAAAGGCAGTCCTAACGGGGAAATACATAGCCATCCAAGTCTCCCTCAAAAAAAATTGAAAAATCCAGAACACAACAGCTGTCTCTACACCTTAAAGAACTGGAGAATCAACAACAAATCAAACCAACTCCACACATAAGAAGGTAAATAATCAAGATAAGAACTGAGATCAATGAGGTAGAAACCAGAGATACAGTAGAAAGTATCAATGAAACTAGAAGCTGGTTTTTTGAAAGAATCAATAAGATCAGTAAACCATTGGCCACGCAAATCCAAAAGAAAACAGAGAAAGCCCAAATTCATAAAATTATGAATGAAAAGGGAGAGATCACAACCAACACCAAGGAAGTAGAAACATTCATCAGAAGCTATTATCAACAGTTATATGCCAGTAAGCTTAGCAACTTAGATGAAATTGATGCATTCCTGGAAAACTATAAACTCCCCAAATTGAATCAGGAATTTTGAATCTTCACTTTTGTTTTGTTTGCCTTTGGAGACATATCTTGAAAGAAGTTCCTGTGGCTGATATCGAAGAGTTTACTGCCTATGTTCTTCTCTAGGATTCTGATGGATTCCTGTCTCACGTTGAGGTCTTTTATGCATTTTGAGTTTATCTTTGTGTACGGTGTAAGAGAATGGTCGAGTTTCATTCTTCTACATACAGCTGCCCAGTTTTCCCAGCACCATTTATTGAAGATACAATCTTTTTTCCACTGTATATTTTTTCCTGTTTTGTCAAAAATTATTTGACCATAGAGTTGAGGGTCCATATCTGGGCTGTCTATTCTGTACCACTGGTCTATGTGTCTGTTTTTATGCCAGTACCATGTTGTCTCGGTGACTACAGCTTTGTAGTAAAGCTTGAACTCAGGTAACGTGATGCCCTCCATTTTTTTTCAACATTTCATTATCGATTCGGGGTGTCTTCTGATTCCATACAAATTTTAGGATTATTTGCTCCAGCCTTTTGAAAAATACCGGTGGAATTTTAATCGGAATGGCATTAAAAGTATACATTGCTCTAGGCAGTATAGACATTTTAACAATGTTTATTCTTCTGATCCAAGAGCATGGAATGGTCTTCCATCTTTATGTGTCTTTGAGATGTCACCTTACACCAGTTAGAATGGCCAAAATTAGGAAGACAGTAAGCAACATGTGTTGGAGAGGATGTGGAGAAAGGGGAACCGTCCTCCACTGTTTGTGGGAATGCAATTTGGTGCAACCTTTTTGGAGAACAGTGTGGAGATTCCTCAAGAAATTAAAAATAGAACTTCCCTATGACCCTGCCATTGCACTCCTGGGTATTTACCCCAAAGATACAGATGTCATAAAAAGAAGGGTCATCTGTACCCCAATGTTTATAGCAGCAATGGCCACGGTCGCCAAACTTTGGAAAGAACCAAGATGCCCTTCAAAAGACAAATGGATAAGCAAAATGTGGTCCATATACACTATGGAGTGCTATGCCTCCATCTGAAAGGACTAATACCCAACTTGTGTAGCAACATGGGCGGGACTGGAAGAGATGATGCTGAGTGAAATAAGTCAAGCAGAGAGAGGCAATTATCATATGGTTTCACTTATTTGTGGAGCATAACAAATAGCATGGAGGACATGGGGAGTTAGAGAGGAGACCCTTCCCTTTTGGGGAAATTGGAAGGGGAGGTGAACCATGAGAGACTATGGACTCAGAAAAACAATCTGAAGGTTTTGAAGGGGTGGGGCGTGGGAGGTTGGGGTACCTGGTGGTGGGTATTGAAGAGGGCACGGATTGCATGGAGCACTGGGAGTGGTGCAAAAATAATGAATACTGTTATGCTGAAAATAAATAAAAAATAAATTTAAAAAAAGAATGATGTAGTTTCCTTCTGTATCTTTGACTATAGTCTTTCATTTAAAATTTAACTTATCTGATATGAGAATTGCTACTCAGCCTTCATTTGAGGCCCACTGGCATGAAAGATGCTTCTCTATCCCTTCACTTTCAGTCTAGATGCATCCGTAAGTTCAAAATGGGTCTCTTGTAGACAACATATGGAAAGGTCCTGCCTTTTTTTCCAGTCTACAACACTGTTCCATTTCATTGAAACATTTAGACCATTCACGTTGAGAGTGATTATTGAGAGATATATTTTTATTGGCATTGTGTTGCCCATGAAGTCCTTTTTTCTATAGATTGTCTGCATAAGCTCCTGCTCTATAACACTCTTGGGTTCTTTCTTCTTTTATAGAACCCTTCTTAATATTTCTTGTAGTACTGGCTTGGTGGTCACATACTCTTTTAAACATTGCCGATCTTGGAAGCTCTTTGTCTCTCCATCCATCATGAATGTCAGCCTTGCTGGATAAAGTATTCTTGGCTGCATGCTCTGTTCATTTAGTGCCCTGAATACATCTTGGCAGCCCTTTCTGGCTTGCCATGTTTCTATGTAAAGCTCTGAAGTTATTCTGATGGACATTCCTCTGTACATAAGGAATCTCTTTCCCCTGGCTGCTTTCAAGAGCTTCTGTCTAAAATTATAATTCCTCACTTTCACTATCATGTGTCTTGAGGTATTTCTAGATTCTGTGATCTTGGGGGCAAACCTTTCTCCTCTGTGACACGAATCCAGGTTCCATTCACCAGATTGGGAAAATTTTCATGGAGAATTTGTTCAACTATATCCTCTAGTCTTCTTTCTTTCTAGTCCCCCTCAGGGATTCAAATAATTCTGACAATGGAAAATTTCATGGCATCATTTATTTCCCTTAATTCTGTTTTCATGGCTTCTAAACTTTTTGTTCCAGGTCTCCTCCTGATCTTTTTTCTCTATCAGTTTGTCCTCTAGGTCACTAAGTCTATCATCCACCTCAGTTACTCTAGTTGTTAGAGAATTTAGATTAGATTAGAACTCATTGAGGGCATTGTTAACATCAACCCTTGTGGCTTTCACTTCTACCCTAATCTATTCCATGTTGTCATTAATGGTTTTCTCTAACCTAGCCATTGCCTAGAAAATTGTTAGCCTGAATTCCCTTTCCGACATACTGCTGATGTCTATATCGAATAGCTCTGATGATGAGGGCACAGTCTGAATTTTTCCTCTGTTGGGCATTCCTCCTCCTAGTCATTTTGGTGAGAGATAGTTGAACGGATGTGTGGCTGAATGTGTCAACTCTGACCCAGACAAGGTATACCCTGGAACACTTCTGAGCAATCAGGAGTCCTCACCAAAAAGAAAGAAAAAAGAAAAAAAAAAAGAGAAAGAGACAGGGGAAAAAATAAAAGAGAAGATCCAGCTAGAATGGGTCCCAAGGTAAGATTTATAAGGCATACAAACAAAAAGACTGACAAAATAAATGTCAAGAAAAAAATAACCCAGACCAAAAAACAAACAAACAAACAAACATAACCCCTAAAATGTAAGATTTATATAATACCAGAACAGAAACAAATACACAGAAACACTGAAAGAAGAAAGAGATGAGAGGGTGCTTATAAATCCTCGGTATGTGCCAGAAAGGTTATTTTCATCCTTCCTAGGTGTATCTTGATATCTTTGTTAAAGGACTCAGCTTTTCTGAGATGAGAGAGGATTAAAACTGGTTTATATATAGGGGTAGTAGTGATTGGGGAAAGAGGATTACCTGAAGCTTATCTCTATATGAATACTTTTAAAAACAGAAAAGCAAAAGTAAAACACGCTTATCTGTATCAAAAAAGTTCAAGTTATTAGGTTACTATGGAATTTGTTGTATTCAACCTCTTGTGATAGGTCAAAAGATTTTTAAAAATTTAAAATGAATGAGAATAGTGGGAATGAATTAAAAATAAAAGTTGTATCTATGAAGTATACAGGTTTTAGGGCAATCCTGGGAATTTAACATCTTCTTTCCCCCTCATATTGGGTTTCTACAGTTTTATGGGGACACTGGTGGTTTTCTGCTTCTTTTGTTTGTAGGGGGGGAGCTGGCTTTCTGGAGGAGGGGACTTCTGTGTTGTTTTTCAGCCTGTATTACTTAGGTTGAGTCTCCCTGCACTCTATCATGGGGCTGGACTCTGAGGATACGTTTTTTAGGCTTTTGGTATCTAGAGGCTTTCCCCCGCCCCTCTAGCGGCTTTTGGCAGTTCTTCAGAGGTTTAGGGGAAAGCAAAGAGTGCCCAGACCTCTGTTTCAGAAAGAAGCCTCAGTCTGTTCCCCTCTGGGTGGTCCAGAGCACACAGACTACCCCTCTGCCAACTCCCACCATCAGAGCATATTCTCAGCCACCTTCTCAGGGTTCACAGGAGCTCCGGATTGTCTATGCACCCTGGTGCTAGTAAAACCATGATATTGATCCAGGGAGCTTGTTTCCAGTGGCTGCCTTTGCCGGGCTGATGTCTGGGCAGGTCCAGACCACCCTACAGATCCCAACCAGAGACAGGACACTGAGATTTTCACGTCAGCCCAGGTAGGGAGTGTTCAGACTCTATGATGGTTCTAGCACCCACCAGCTAGCACCGGCATGGACCTTTCCTCTGGGGAGGGTGTGGAGCATGGCTCAGGCCCCAGTTGTGCAGGGCATGTGTAGAGTGCAAAAGGCTGTTGTTCTAAAGAGCACAGGATGTCATCCACCCAGACACTCTCACATGGGCGCCAGTAGCTCAGGGACCATGGCTTGCAATTCTTCACTGCACTCTCTCTGGCATGGCACCAGCAGTGCCCGTCTTGGGTCCATGATCTTAAGCCCATGCCCCAGACCGCCCAATTCCACCAGTTGCCCCTTAAGATCTTTTGCTTTTTATGAGTGCCTTTAAACAGTCTCCAAGTTAATGCTGTTCCCCAATCACAGGGCACTTTCATATTGGGTTATTACTTTCCAATGGGTCCCTTCTGGTGGTCCCCCCCTTCTATTTATCTTCTGATATCTGTCTGATGTCCTACTCTGCTTTACCTGTCCACTGATGTCTTCTTCCCTGTAGAGATCTAGAAGTGTATAATCCTACATCTCAGACTGATTTCATGGGTGTTCAGAGTGTTCTGGCAGATAACCAGCTCACTTTAGGGGACCAGTTGAAACAGTGTCTCCTACTTCTCCACCATCTTCTCTGCCTCCTTTAATTGAATTTAAAATAAAGAAATAAAATAAAACAAAACCTTCAATCTCAGAAAGAAAAAAAACAAGAAAAACAAAGAACAACAAAATGAAAAAGATTACGAACATCAGATGGCATTCTCTGTGAGAGCTAAATGAAGATTAATATATCACAATATTTTCCCAAAAAAAACTGATGAGAAAGAAAAATGCCCCATTTCATTGTATGACATCAGAATTACTCCAACACCAAAGCCCGACAGGGACCACACAAGAAGGTAAAATTCAGGTTAATATCTCCCTTGAACATACCTGCAAAAATCCTGGTGGACTGAACGCAAATGCACACTGAAATGGTCATACATGATGACCTAGTGTGAATCATCTCTCAAAGCCCAGGTTCCTTCAACATACACAGATCAAAAAACATACACAAATCAATCCTTCAACAGAGTGAAATATTGAATCTACATCATCCTCTCCACTGATGACTAAAACCTTTTGAAAAAATCAACACGTTTATCACTTGAAGAACAGAAGGAAAATACGTCCACATAATCATGGTCATATATGAAAAGCCTAATACACCTGACACCATATTCAACAGTGAAAACAAGAAGCCTTTCCTGTCACTTGAGAAACAAGACAAGGATGTTCATTCTTACCACAAGGATTCAACATGGCATCATGAAGGAGAATAAAATGTGCAATCCCAGTATGTCATCTGGTCCCTGGGTTATTGTGAATGAAAGTCACATGAGAACCTGCGAGTGGACAGACAGACTGAGCCTCCTTTATCCATAACAACAAGAAACAAATATGTGGGAAAGTTCGCTTCCCTGTACCAGGAGGGGAGAACCATCCTCAGCCATAGAATAGGGAATGTAAGGCCCAGAACACTGTGCAAACAAATCTTGTTATTTGCTAACCCAAACCCAATTCTTTACATCAAATCTTCACAAATCTAATGTTTTGTTGTCCAAGAGGCACAAGTGCTGCCTCCTTTCATCATTCTCTAGGTGACATATTTTCAGGAGCTCATGCACATGCAAACTGAAATTCATTTTCCTCTTAGACCTGGACTATGTCCATGAGTTATTAGACAAAAAACCCAGAAGAAAAGAAGGGAAAACTTTCTGGGTCTCACCTGGAAAACCTTGGCAAAAAGATTGGCAATAAATAAGTAAAAGATATTAAAATCAACAGGCAAGAAGAAAAAATATTTGTTTCCATATGACATGGTCTTATACATAGTCAAACCCCATAAAAAAAAAATTTAGAACTACTTAATGATTTCAAGGAAACTTCAGGATACAAAATCGACATTCAACATACAAAATAAAGCAATGCTTCCATATGATAACAAGTAATTATCTAAAAAAGAAATTAACAAAATAATTTCATTTACACTGGTACCATAAATAAAATAATTAGGACTAAACTTCATTAAAAGGGTAAAATAGTATATATTATAAATGACCTACATTAATGAAGGACTTTTAAAAATGCACACAGAAATGATAAGACAACTCTGTGGCAAAAATTGACAAGGCAAGAAACAGTAAATGTTGAAGAAGTTATGGAGAAAAGGGAGCCCTCTTACACTGTATGTGGGAAGGTACATTGGTGAAACCAGTTTGGAAATCAGTGTGAAGTTTCCTAAAAAAATTAAAAATAGAGGTACCCTCCATGGTGAATAAAATGAAACAAACATAACACAATAAAAAATATTAAAAACCAGGTGGTGGAAAAGCTTTCAGTTTTTCTCCATTGAGAATGATAATTGCGATGGGTTTTTCATAGATGGCTTTGATGATATTGAGGTATGTGCCCTCTATCCCTACACTTTGAAGAGTTTTGATCAGGAAGGAATGCTGTACTTTGTCAAATGCTTTTTCAGCATCTATTGAGAGTATCATATGGTTCTTGTTCTTTCTTTTATTGATGTGTTGAATCACATTGACTAATTTGCGGATGTTGAACCAACCTTGCAGCCCTGGAATAAATCCCACTTGGTCATGGTGAATAATCCTTTTAATGTACTGTTGAATCCTATTGGCTAGTATTTTGTTGAGTATTTTCGCATCTGTGTTCATCAAGGATATTGGTCTATAGCTCTCTTTTTTTTTTTTTTTTTTTTTTTTTGCTAAGGTCAGGAACACGGCAGGGATGTCCATTATCACCACTGCTATTCAACATAGTACTAGAGGTCCTAGCCTCAGCAATCAGACAACAAAAGGAAATTAAAGGCATCCAAATTGGCAAAGAAGAAGTCAAATTATCACTCTTTGCAGATGATATGATACTATATGTGGAAAACCCAAAAGACTCCACACAAAACTGCTAGAACCTATACGGGAATTCAGTAAAGTGTCAGGATATAAAATCAATGCACAGAAATCAGTTGCATTTCTCTACACCAACAGCAAGACAGAAGAAAGAGAAATTAAGAAGTCAATCCCATTTACAATTGCACCCAAAACCATAAGATACCTAGGAATAAACCTAACCAAAGAAGCGCAGAATCTATACTCAGAAAACTATAAAGTACTCATGAAAGAAATTGAGGAAGACACAAAGAAATGGAAATATGTTCCATGCTCCTGGATTCGAAGAATAAATATTGTGAAAATGACTATGCTACCTAAAGCAATCTACACATTAAATGCAATTCCTATCAAAGTACCATCCATCTTTTTCAAAGAAATGGAACAAATAATTCTACAGTTTATATGGAAACAGAAAAGACCTCGAATAGCCAAAGGGATATTGAAAAAGAAAGCCAATGTTCGTGGCATCACAATTCCGGACTTCAAGCTCTATTACAAAGCTGTCATCATCAAGACAGCATGGTACTGGCACAGAAACAGACACATAGATCAATGGAACAGAATAGAGAGCCCAGAAATAGACCCTCAACTCTATGGTCAACTAATCTTTGACAAAGCAAGAAAGAATGTCCAATGGAAACAAGACAGCCTCTTCAATAAATGGTGCTGGGAAAATTGGACAGCCAAATGCAGAAAAATGAAATTGGACCATTTCCTTACACCACACACAAAAATAGACTCAAAATGGATGAAGGACCTGAATGTGCGAAAGGAATCCTTCAAAATCCTTGAGGAGAACACAGGCAGCAACCTCTTCGACCTCAGCCGCAGCGACATCTTCGTAGGAACATCGCCAAAGGCAAGGGAAGCAAGGGCAAAAATGAACTATTGGGATTTCATCAAGATCAAAAGCTTTTGCACAGCAAAGGAAACAGTTAACAAAATCAAAAGACAACTGACAGAATGGGAGAAGATTTTTGCAAACGACATATCAGATAAAGGACTAGTGTCCAGAATCTATAAAGAACCTAGCAAACTCAACACCCAAAGAACAAATAATCCAATCAAGAAATGGGCAGAGGACATGAGCAGACATTTCTGCAAAGAAGACATCCAGATGGCCAACAGACACATGAAAAAGTGCTCCATATAACTCGGCATCAGGGAAATACAAATCAAAACCACAATGAGATATCAGCTCACACCAGTCAGAATGGCTAAAATCAGCAAGTCAGGAAATGACAGATGCTGGCGAGGATGCGGAGAAAGGGGAGCTCTCCTCCACTGTTGGTGGGAATGCAAGCTGGTGCAGCCACTCTGGAAAACAGCATGGAGGTTCCTCAAAATGTTGAAAATAGAACTGCCCTATGACCCAGCAATTGCACTACTGGGTATTTACCCTAAAGATACAAACGTAGTGATCGAAAGGGGCACGTGCACCTGAATGTTTATAGCAGCAATGTCCACAATAGCCAAACTATGGAAAGAACCTAGATGTCCATCAACAGATGAATGGATCAAGAAGATGTGGTATATATACACAATGGAATACTATGCAGCCATCAAAAGAAATGAAATCTTGCCATTTGCGACAACATGGATGGAACTAGAGTGTATCATGCTTAGCGAAATAAGTCAAGTGGAGAAAGACAACTATCATATGATCTCCCTGATATGAGGAGGTGGTGGTGCAACTTGGGGGCTTAAGTGGGTAGGAGAAGAATCAATGAAACAAGATGGGATTGGGAGGGAGACAAACCATAAGAGACTCTTAATCTCACAAAACAAAATGAGGGTTGCTGGGGGGAGGGGGTTTGGGAGAAGGGGGTGGGATTATGGACATTGGGGAGGGTATGTGCTTTGGTGAGTGCTGTGAAGTGTGTAAACCTGGTGATTCACAGACCTGTACCCCTGGGGATAAAAATATATGTTTATAAAAAATAAAAAATCTAAAAATAAATAAATAAATAAATAAATAGAGACCAGGTGGTGGGTATTAGAGAGGGCACGGATTTCATGGAGCTCTGGGTTTGGTGCAAAAACAATGAATACTATTATGCTGAAAAGAAATTAAAAAGTTAAAAAAAAATAAAAACTACACCAATAACAAAAGAAATAAATAAAAACATAAATATAAAAAAATAGAGTAACCCCATGATCCAGCAATTGCACTACTGGATATTTACCCCAAAGATACAGATGTAGTGAAAAAGAAGGGCTAATGAATTCTAATGTTCATAGCAGGATTTGTTCACAATAACAAAACTGTGGAAAGAGTCAAGATGCCCTTCAACAGATGAATGGCTAAGAAGATGTGGTCCATATATATCACTCTCAGTAATAGGCAGATCATCCAAGCAGAAAATCAATAAGATACAAGAGCATTGAATGACACATTGGACCAGATCGACCTCATAGATATATACAGAACTTTCCACCCTGAAACAACAGAATACTCATTCTTCTCATGTGCACATGGAACTTTCTCCAGAATACACCACATACTGTGTCACATATCAGGGCTCAACTGATCCCAAAAGACTGAGAATATTCCCTGCATATTCTCAGACCACAATGCCTTGAAACTGGAGCTCAACCACAAGAAAAATTTTTTTTTTCTGAAAAATAGAATAAGATGAGGGGAGAATTAAGACATATAAATTGAGGATTTATCATAATGAATACTTCTTAAATAAAATAGAGATCACAAATAAATAAAATATATATAAATGAAAAAATAAAAATAGAAAAAATAAGTATGTGTATTTATAAAAATTAAACCGAAAAAAGATGTAAGGAGAAAATAATATATAAAGTAAAGAAAAATGAATCAGAAAATAAATCAAAAGTAAAAAACAAACAAACAAACAAACAAAAAACTTTAAAAATCAAAAAAAGAAAGCTAAGCCCACTTCCCCAGTAACTGGAAGTGTGCCACATTTTATGATAGTTAAACTTGATGAGATGGAATTGTCCTGTGGAACTTCTGGGGAGCTACCTGCTATGACTATTCTCAGGGGTTCTGCTCTCAGGGAAATGCAACTCTTGGAAGCAGGGGACATGGCTTGGTATAAGCAGGTCTGCCCTCCACTAGGTGCCACTGTTTTGCTTCCTGATGGCACTGATGGGTAGGTTGAATATGGCATCACCTAGGCAGAAGTTGAAATTTCACATACACCCCACTCTTCAGTGAGCCCTCACAGAAGAGCAATCAACCCCTTGCTCTCCAATGTTTCCATCTGAAACCCATGTTCACCCTACCTGTGTCTGAGCTGTTGCACCCCAGGCACATGATTGAGTTTCAAAACTTCAAATTTAGGGACTCCTATGGTGTGGACCCATGCTATTCCTCCAGGGAAGAGTCTCATTCATACCTTTTTCCATTTGCCCACAGGTCTCAGGAAAGAGATCACATGACCAGATTGTGGTTCACTGTTTATGGCAAATCAGACCAGAAAGCCCGCACTTACTCATTGTTCAACCAGTTTCCAGGCTCTTTGCCTAGCATCTGTGCATCACAATGGTGCCACACATCCTTCTTGTAACTCAGCAGACCTCAGACCCTAGAATTCTGCCCCACTTTGCCACTTCAGCACCTTTATGCCAGCCACATCCTCACAGTAGCACACTTCTAAAAGTTCAGATTTTGTGCTCTGCTGCTACAATATATCGTGGTAGCTTCAAAAAGCAGGCTCCATCCCTGATGTCACCACCACAGCTCTATCTGTCACAAGACAACTCTCTGAACCTCTACATAACAAAAGGAGATCGATTTTCTATTTGAAGACCTGCAGGTCTTGTTCTCTCAGACCTCTGATTGCCTTCTTGGCTGCTCAGAATGACTTGATAACTACCTAGCTGTGTTCCAGAAATCCAAGCCTAGCGATGCCTTCTCCACCATCCTAACTACTGTGTCCCACATTTTCTTGTAGCCAAGAGGGTGTGATAAATTCCTTCTTCTGTATATGCTGAAGCTCAAAGTTGAAATCCAGTGTTTTATTTCAGAATATCCTAATTTATTTCTCTCTGTGCTGATCTGGTTGTCTTACAGTTCAATTGCTCTTTGAATGAGCAATTCAATTAAATATTGTGCAATTATTATATTATTTTGCATTAATGGTTGATATATGATTTCCACCTACATAACCTCACTCCCTAGGAGACTTAGAGAGGAATGCATCTCCTGGCAGTGAGCCCGGGGCTATGAGCAAGTAGTGAGGGGTGCTCCTCAAGGACAAGAATTGCAGGAATAGGGGGACAAGATGGTGGGGGAGTAGGAGGCGGCGCCTGTTCAGCCGGTACCCCAAAGTGAGCTGATTACCTACCAAAGAACTCCATTCACCCATGAAATCAGCCTGATATCAGAATTATACACGTCTGGATCTCTACAGGGACAGAAGACACCAGTGGGCAGGTAAAGCGGAGTGGGAAGGCAGACTGATATCAGAAGATAAACAAAAGGGGGAGGGAGCCACCAGAGGTGACCAGTTGGAAAGTAATACCCCAATACGAGTGAGAGTGCCCTGCGTCTGGGGACCAGCATTAACTTGGAGACTGGTTGAAAGCACTCCAAAAGAGCAAAGGATCACGGGGGGGGAATTGTGGAAATCGGGGTGGCTAGGGACAGGGGCTTAAGTCCCTGGTCCCAGGACAGCCTCCCCAGCACTGAGGCAGAGATAGTGCGGTGGAGAAACCAGGTCTTGGTCCCTAAGCCACCAGCGCGCCTGGGAATGCGTGGGTTCTAGCTCCTGTGAGGGGATGGGAGCCATGCCAGTCGGCAGAATGGGCAAGACCTACTACAAAGCCTGAGATACGCACGCATGTCCCTCATGCTCCCCTGAGAGAGTTACAAAGGCTCAGCCAGCGTGCTTTGAACCGCGCCATTGTTTCAAAGCCTAAGCCGTGCGCCCCAAACTCTCCCCTGACAGAGGTGTGCAAAAACCCAGCCTGGTGCCCTGGGATATGCGCCCCATTCTCAGTGCCTGAGACGCACATGAGACCCATAGCCGCTCCTGAAAGAGGTGCGTGCAAGCCAGGCACTCTTAGACCCAGCAAGACCAGGCACTCCCAGCCCAGACCAGTGGCAAAATCTCAGTGTGTGATTGCTGCTTGGAACCTCTCTGGCGGTCTGGAGCTCCCAGATAGCCGCCACTGCCTTGGCTTTGGGTACAAGCAAAAGATGCTAAACCCCCAGGGTCTGCAACTTGGAACCTGCTCTGCCAGTGGCCAAGGGGGAACTTATTTTGGCTCTGCAGCCAGACTGAGGCTTCTCTCTGAGAGGGAGATCAGGGTACGGTTTGTTTTCCTCTAAAACTACAGAAACCATCAAAGGCGGTCAAGGTGAGAGAAAAAAAAAAAAGTGAACAAACATAAAAACCACCAGAGAACAAAAGCCTGAAAAAAAAAAGTTTCCTCAGAGCCCACCCCCTTGAGGGGAGCAGGAGGACTTAACTCAGGAAACATCATTGACTGACAACCCACGTGGCAGGCCCCTTCCCCAGAAAACAAACCAAAAAGAAAAAAAATAAAAAATAAAAGGACTAAAAGAGAACAACCACATCGCTTCTCGGCCTTTTGGCTAAGATCAAGTGTAGTATCTGTTCTTATCAGTTTAATATCTGATACGTCCTCTATTCGAGGACAATATATTAAATGGATTTTTTGGAGCAGGGAGATGGAATAGGAGCTTGCTCCGTCCACTCAACGCATCGACCTGGTATTGCAGTACTTCCAGGAACGGTGCACCAAAAAAAAAAAAAAAAAAAAAAAAGAGAGAGAGAGAGAACAACCACTATTTTATAGGAAAACTTGTATTGTTCACTCGTTCCCACTATTCTGGTTCTTTTTTCTTTCTTTTTTTTTTTTATACACATAGGTAATTTTTTAACCTATTTACCATCACAGCGAGCTGTACAGTACATCAATTTCCATAATACCCTTCTAAATTGAACTTTTTGATACATACACCTATGTTTTTCTTTTGCATTTATTTTTTGAATTCCTTTTATTTTAATTTTAGTTTGGTTTAGTCTAGTTTATTCCTTTTTATTTTTATCCTCTAATATTTATATAGAGTTAAACTTCAAATTAATCCCCTTTCCCCAATCAATACTACCCCTATAGGTAAACCAATTTTTAATCCCCTTTCTCTTAGGAAAGTTGAATCCTTTAATAAAGATATCCAGATACATCCAGAAAGAATCAAAACAACCTTCCTTACACACACTGAGAATTTATAAGAACTCTCCCATCTTCTCCCAGTGTTTATGTGTTTTTGTGTTTGTCCTGATAGCATAAAAATCTTACACTTGGGGTTCTTTTTTGACGAGGTCCTTCCTTTATTTGTATATATATATATATATATTTCTCTTCTTATATACTTGTATCAGACTTTTTGGCTCTTTCTGTTTGTCTACTTCATAAATCTTGCCTTGAGGCACATCTGGGCTGAACCTTCTTTTTCATCTTCCCTTTCTTTCCTGTCTCTCTCTCTCTCTCTTTTTTTTCTTTTTTCTTTTCTTTTCTTTTCTTTTCTTTTTTTTCTTTTTCTTTTTATTTTTATTTTCTCTTGTCTCTCGTTTGGGTGGGGAATCCTGATTGCTCAGAAGTGTTCCAGGGTGCACCCTGACTGCACCACAGTTGATATATCCAGCTACATCTGTTCAGTCATCTCCCACCAAAATTACTAGGAGTAGGAATGCCCAACAGAAGAAAAATACAGAGGATGGACCTTCTGCAACAGACCTAACGGCTATCAACATAGACAATATGTTGGAAAGAGAATTCAGGGTAGCAATTATCCAGGCAATAGCGAGGTTGGAGAAAGCCATGGATGACCAAATGGAATTGATTAGGGCCAAACTGAAAGCGTCCAGACAGGATGTTCACAATGTTAGGGTGGAGCTTAAAGCTACCAGGGCTGAGGTTCACAATGCTCTCAATGAGTTCCAATCTAATCTAAATTTTCTCAAAGGTAGGGAAACGGAGACAGAAGATAGAATTAGTGCTCTGGAAGACAAACAGATAGAAAGAAAGGATCAGGAGGAAACCTGGAACAAACAGCTTAGAAGCCACGAAAACAGGATCAGGGAAATAAATGATGCCATAAAGTGTTCCAACGTCAGAATTATTGGAATCCCTGAAGAGGAGGAGAAATAAAAAAGTCTAGAAGATATAGTAGAACAAGTCCTTCATGAAAAATTTCCCAATCTCGCGAATGGAACCAGCGTTCATGTACTAGAGGCTGAACGGTCTCCACCCAAGATTATACATTCCAAAAAAAAATCAGGACACCTGAGAGTCAAATTCAGGAATCATAATTGTAGGTATAATCTCTTGAAAGATGCCAGGGCAAAGAGGCTCCTTACTTACAGAGGGAAGCCCATCAGAATAACGTCAGACCTGTCCACAGAGACCTGGCAAGCAAGAAAGGGCTGGCAAGATATATTCAGGACACTGAATGAGAAGAACATGCAGCCAAGAATACTTTATCCAGCAATACTGACATTCAAAATGGACGGAGAGATAAAGAGTTTCCAAGACCGGCAAGGCTTAAAAGACTATGCAACCACCAAGCTGACACTGCAGGAAATATTAAGGGGGGTTCTGTAAAAGAGGAAAAATCCTAAGAATAGCATTGAACAGAAATATAGAGACAATCTACAGAAAGAAAACTTCAAAGGTAACTTGATGTCAATAAAAACGTACCTGTCAATAATCACTCTCAATGTGAATGGCCTAAATGCGCCCATAAAACAAAACAGGGTTGCAGATTGGATAGAATAACAGAACCCATCCATATTTTGTCAACAAGAGACCCATTTTGAACCTAAAGATACATCCAGACTGAAAATAAAGGGATGGAGGTGCATTTCTCATGACAATGGGCCTCAAAAGAAGGCTGGAGTAATATGTTTATAAAAAATAAAAAATTTAAAAAAAAAAAAAAAAGAAGGCTGGAGTAGCGATTCTCATATCAGATAAATTAGATTTTAAACTAAAGACTGTAGTCAGAGATACAGAAGAACACTACATAATCCTTAAAGGGACTAGCACCAAGATGATCTAAGAATTGTAAATATCTATGCTCCCAATATGGGAGCAGCCAACTACATAAGAAAACTGTTAATCAAGATAAAGAGTCATATTGATATGAGTACACTAATCGTAGGGGACCTTAACATGCCTCTCTCAGAAATAGAAAGATCATCGAAGCAAAAAATCAATAAAGAAACAAGAGCATTGAATGACACATTGGAACAGATGGACCTCATAGATATAGACAGAACGTTACACCCTAAAACAACAGAATACTCATTCTTCTCAAGTGCACATGGAACCTTCTCAAGAATAGACCACATACTGGGTCACAAATCAGGACTCAACCGATAGCAAAAGACTGAGATTATTCCCTGCATATTCTCAGTTCACAATGCTTTGAAACTGGAGCTCAATCACAAGGAAAATTTCAGAAGGAACTCAAATACCTGGAAGTGAAAGACCACCTTGCTTAAGAATGCTTGGATCAACCAAGAGATCAAAGAAGAGCTGAAACAATTCATGGAAACCAATGAGAATGAAGACACTTCAGTCCAAAATCTATAGGATACAGCAAAGGCGGTCCTAAGGGGGAAATACATAGGCATCCAAGCCTCCCTTAAAAAAATTTAAAAAATCCAGAATACACCAGCTGTCTCTACACCTTAAAGAACTGGAGAATCAACAACAAATCAAACCAACTCCACACATAAGAAGAGAAATCATCAAGATTAGAGCTGAGATCAATGAGGTAGAAACCAAAGATACAGTAGAACGTATCAATGAAACAAGAAGCTGTTTTTTTTGAAAGAATCAATAGATCGATAAACCATTGGCCACACTAATCCAAAAGAAAAGAGAGAAAGCCCAAATTCATAAAATTATGAATGAAAAGTGAGAGCTCACAACAAACACCAAGAAAGAAGAAACAATCACCAGAAGTTATTATCAACAGTTATATACCAATAAGCTTAGCAACCTAGATGAAATGGATGCATTTCTGGAAAAATATAAACTACCAAAATTGAACCAGGAAGAAATGAACAACCTGAATAGACCGACATCTAATAACTAGATTGAAGCAGTGATCAAAAACCTCCCAAAAAACAAGAGCCCAGGACCTGACGGATTCCCTGAGGAATTCTACCAAACTTTCAAAGAAGAAATAACACCTATTCCCCTGAAGCTGTTTCAAAAAATTGAAGCAGAAGGAAAACTTCCAGACTCTTTCTATGAATCCAGCATTACACTGATCCACAAACCAGGCAAAGACCCTACCAAAAAGGAGAATTTTAGACCAATATCACTGATGAATATGGATGCTAATATTCTCAACAAGATCCTAGCCAACAGGATCCAACAGCACATTAAAAAGATTATCCACCATGATCAGGTGGGATTCATCCCTGGGCTACCAGGATGGTTCAACATTCGCAAATCAATCAATGTGATACAACAAATTAATATGAGAAGAGAGAAGAGCCACATGGTCCTCTCAATCGATGCATAAAACGCATTTGACAAAATCCAGCATCCATTCCTGATTAAAACGCTTCAAAGAATAGGGATAGAGGGAACATTCCTGAACCTCATAAAATCTATGTATGAGAGACCCACAGAAAATATCATCCTCAATGGGAAAAAGCTTTCATCCTTCCGTTGAGATCAGGAACACGACAAGGATGCCCACTTTCACCACTCTTGTTCAAGATAGTATTAGAAGTCCTAGCAACATCAATCAGACAACAAAGAGAAATAAAAGGTATCCAAATAGGCAATGAAGAAGTCAAACTCTCTCTCTTCGCAGATTACATGATTCTTTATATGGAAAACCCAAAAGACTCCACCCCAAAATACTAGAACTCATACAGCAATTCAGCAACGTGGCAGGATACAAAGTCAATGTGCAGAAATCAGTGGCTTTCTTATACACTAACAATGAAAATACAGAAAGGGAATTTAGAGAATCGATTCCATTTACTATAGCACCAAGAACCATAAGATACCTGGGAATAAACCTAACCAGAGAGGTAAAGGATCTTTACTCGAGGAACCAAGAACAATCATGAAAGAAATTGAAGAAGACACAAAAAGATGGAAGACCATTCTATGCTCTTGGATTGGAAAAATAAACATTGTTAAAATGTCTATACTGCCTACAGAAATCTATACTATTAATTCCGATCAAAACTCCACTGGTATTCTACAAAGAGCGGGAGCAACTAATCCTAAAATTTGTATGGAATCAGAAGAGACCCCGAATTGCTAAGGAAATGTTGAAAAACAAAAATAAAGCTGGGGGCATCACGTTACCTGATTTCAAGCTTTATTACAAAGCTGTGATCACTAAGACAGCATGATACTGGCATAAAAACTGACACATAGAACAGTGGAACAGAGTAGAGAGCCCAGATATGGCCCCTCAACTCTATGGTCAATTAATCTTCGTGAAAAGAGGAAAAAATATACAGTGGAAAAAAGACAGTCTGTCCAATACATGGTGCTGGGAAAACTGGACAGCTATAAGTAGAAGAATGAAACTCGACCATTCTCTTACACCATACACAAAGATAAACTCAAAATGGATAAAAACCTCAACGTGAGACAGGAATCCATCCGAATCCTAGAGGATAACATAGACAGTAATCTCTTTGATATCAGCCACAGAAACTTCTTTCAAGATATGTTTCCAAAGGCAAGGAAACAAAAGCGAAAATTAACTTTTGACACTTCATCAAAATCAAAAGCTTCTGCAGGGCAAAGGAAACAGTCAACAAAACAAAGAGGCAACCCACGGAATGGAGAAGATATTTGTAAATGACAGTACAGACAAAAGGTTGATATCCAGGAGCTATAATGAACTCCTCAAACTCAACACACACAAAACAGGCAATCATGTAAAAAAAAAAATGGGCAGAAGATATGGACAGACACTTCTCCAATAAAGACATACAAATGGCTATCAGACATGAAAAAAATGTTCATCATCACTAGCCCTCAGGAAAATTAAAATTAAAACTACATTGAGATACCACCTTACACCAGTTAGAATGGACAAAATTAGCAAGACAGGAAACAACATGTGTTGGAGAGGATGTGGAGAAAGGGGAACCCTCTTACACTGTTGGTGGGAATGCAAGTTGGTGCAGCCACTTTGGAGAACAGTGTGGAGATTCCTCAAGAAATTAAAAATAGAGCTTCCTTATGACCCTGCAGTTAAACTCCTGGGTATTTACCCCAAAGATACAGATGTCGTGAAAAGAAGGGCCACCTGTACCCCAATGTTTATAGCAGCAATTGCCACGGTCACCAAACTGTGGAATGAACCAAGAAGCCCTTCAAAAGACGAATGGATAAGGAAGATGTGGTCCATATACACTATGGAGCATTATGCCTCCATCAGAAAGGATGAATACCCAACTTTTGTAGCAACATGGACGGGACTGGAAGAGATTATGCTGAGTGAAATAAGTCAAGCAGAGCGAGTCAATTATCATACGGTTTCACTTATTTGTGGAGCATAACAAATAGCATGGAGGACATGGGGAGTTAGAGAGAAGAAGGGAATTGGGGTAAATTGGAAGGGGAGGTGAATCATGAGAGACTATGGACTGAAACACAGTCTGAGGGGTTTGAAGTGCCGGGGGTGTGGGAGGTTAGGGTACCAGGTGGTGGGTATTATAGAGGGCACAGATTTCATGGAGCACTGAGTGTGGTGAAAAAATAATGAATACTGTTATGCCGGAAATTAATAAATTTAATTAAAAAATTAAAATCCTGCTATGTTCATTCTTTGGAAATGTGCTAATCATTAAAACCAGTGATTCCTTTTTAATGGTCTTCATTATATTAATAGTGTCAAAACTACATTTTACTTCTGTAGTTTTTACTTAGAAAAGAAAGAAAGAACTGTAAGAACTGAAATCTCCCTCATACAGGAGTCTCTACACTCCCCCCAGCACTTTTCCTGTCTCACTTAGTCACTGACTTCTTATCTTGTGTTCCAGTGGGGTGTCCAGGTACCCTCTCCATTAAACACTAGAGCAGCTCCTGTCTACCAAGCAAATTTCCACTTTGCAGGGACAAACTGTGGAGAATCCCTGGCATAAGAGAAAAGAACCAAGCAATGAGAGTGTACAGTCATCTTGCAAGGATGTTAATAAACACAACACCATGAGCACAACACCATTAGCAAGGGGAAACCATGGCCAAGTCAAAAGAACATTGAAAACCAGAGAGTCCTTCCCAGGCATTGTGGGAATTCTGACAATCTACATATGTGCATGAACTAGGACTTTTGCAAAAATGGAGCATAGAGTGACAGAAATTATTTCTGAGGAAAAGTCAGTAAATTCCTATTAATGACATGATTATTTCTCAGGAAAATTTCAGAATGACTTCTGAGTATTCCTAGACAATCTCCCTCTAGGATACAGCCTGAAGGAACAAAACCCTGACAGTCTCTGGTAGATAAAAATGCAGATTCTGAGCTTCAGAATGGAGGGGAGGTTGCACCATAAATAAAGGTAATCCGAGGTGGTCCTGAGAGAGAGAACCCAATTCTAGGCAAGATATGATGGGGAGACATAGATGGCAACTCAGAAGCAGAAGGACTCTGGGATGCAAGAGGCAATGGATGTCTGTGTCTCAATTCTAAGCTGTTTGCTCTAATGTAAACCCTCTGGACTGTCACACATGACAATGTCATCATGGTTGTGTCTGGAGGGGGTAGTTTGAAATGGAGAGAATGGGGTAGAAGTATCCTCCCCATCCATACTTTTCAATGACATTACTTCCAATACCCTCAACATAGGGGCTGCATTTATTCTCCTATCTGAATCAACCAAAAACAAAGAAAAAAGTGTGCAAAATATATTACAAAAGTTAAACCAGATGGAAATACGTGAATGATAATGATGCAACAGAGAACTGTTAATACAAGGTGCAGGGTGGGGACGAGCATGCTAGAGAGGACAGACAGACAGAAGGGACAAAAACATGGACAGAAGGAGAAACAGTAAAGCCAGAGATAATGAGACACAAAGACAAACCCTCCAGGAATCCACAAGAGATATGAGGAGTGGGGTGGAACTGGCCTTCTCACAGGATAAAGGATGGAAACTTCGAACTCTGGGGCTGATAGCTGAATGCAATCCTTAACTGTCTCTTTCTCTAACTCATGGCCAATTCATCAGAAAGTCTTGCCGGTGACAAGTTCAGGACACACCCATAAATCAATCATTTCTCACCCCTTTGCTGCTGCCACCCTGGACTAAGCTCCTATCAGTTTTCACTTGGATGCCCTCAAGAATCTCCTCACCTTCCAGATTCCAAGCTCCCACATCCCTGTCTCACTCCTAACTACTCTACACACCAGATTCAGTCAGAGAATCCTTTACCATATGGAGAGAGGATTGGTGCTGGTTTGTGGCTTGTCTTCCCTCCTCAAACGTAAGCCCCACAAAGGCAATTTCTTCTATTTCTGCTCATTTCTGTATTTACAGAGACCAGGCAAGGCTATACTTTGTGAAGTTAGAACCAAATAAATATTCTTTAATGAATTACACAAACAGTTATAGAACAGTACACTAGACTTCTGGGTAAAGAAGAAAGGATCTGCATTTTGTATTCATGTGTGGGTCTTCAGAATGGTCAGGGTCTAGAAATCATGTCTCTTTTTTTTAAGATTTTTTAAATTTTATTATTTGACAGACAGAGATCACAGGTAGGCAGAGAGGCAGACAGAAAGAGAAGAGGGGAAGCAGGCTCCCTGCTGAGCAGAAAACCCAATGTGGGGCTCTATCCCAGGACCCTGGGATCATGACCTGAGCTGAAGGCAGAGGCTTAACCCAGTGAGACGCCCAGGCATCCCTCATGTCTCTTTTCTTTCGGTCATCATCACTGAGACTACAATGGCCTCTTCATAATGTTCACTGCATGAACTAGTGGAAAGAATGTCCGATAGGTTGACTACATTACATGCTGCCTAGAACTGGCCTGGGAAGAATACAGATGCTGTTCTGTCCCCACACACAAGCGCAGATACATGTAAAGAGTAGAGTTCATAAGCAATGGCCAGTCTGCATGAAAACCACTATTCAGCATGGGCTGAATGAATTATGTACCAGTGACACACAGTACAGAAGTGACAAAGATAACTCTTGTCTTCGAGGACTAAGAAAATTGTAGGCATCTCTGTTTCTATTAGCTTGTGAAAAAGTATGATGATGGTATACGTGTTCTGAGGGAGATGCACACGGGGAACATTGGGAGCCACGAAGAAGTAAGTAATCATCTTAACTGAAGAGGCCACGTGGTCAAGGAAGGCCTTATGAGAAAGTTTTTACCTGAGCTAAACTAAGGCTTAAGACAATATCTAGCAGATGAGAAAAAAGCACAATGACAGAAAAAGGCAGAGACTGTGTGAAGGCCCAGCACACATCCAAGTGGATCCTGGGAGGAAGTTAACAAATCAGGGAAAGACAGGAAACCCTTATGGCACACATTCCTCTAAGAACAGAACCAGTGCTTTCCAATGATCATGGACACTCCTCCTCTGAAACTACCATTTCCCCCTAGAAAGGTGACCAATAAAGGGGCTTAACAGAGTTGAAAACACAGGGAGACAAAAATCAGAGAAGGGAATCAATTATCTAGCTTCCACTCCAGTTTATTGGAGAACTGATGCATGTGTGTAGTGCACGGTGTTCCCTGTTATCGTCAGCACTTACAAGTAACAATGTGGGTTCACACTAGCTCTGACACAAAGCATGACATGGCTGCCGGGAGACTCCATGTGGGGCAACACAGTCTTCTTCCCGGTTGTGCAGTTCCTGAGGCATTCCCATTGGAGCTCTGCTCCTTTGATCTAAATACACTTTGTACAAAGAAACGGACAGAATCTGAAACAGAGATCATGTTTTCAGGAAAGCATAATGGTTTTTATTTTCTGATTAAAATAGAAAACCAGGAGGGTGGCAGAGTAACAATTTGCATTTTTTTGTTTTTTTTTTAAGATTTTATTTATTTATTTGACAGAGAGAGATCACAAGCAGGCAGAGAGGCAGGCAGAGAGAGAGGAGGAAACAGGCTCCCCGCTGAGCAGAGAGCCTGATGCGGGGCTCGATCCCAGGACCCTGAGACCATGACCTGAGCTGAAGGCAGCGGCTTAACCCACTGAGCCACCCAGGTGACCCTAAATTTGCATTGTTTTGACATAGACTACATCCTAGTCACAGTTAATACCCACAGTCAAAATCCAAAATGGCTCAATGTAAGTAAGTTCTTGGGACAGAAGGAGACACACATGTGTCAAGCCTCCTAATGAGCCTCAGTAACGCAGGAAAACAATTCTATATAAAAGGAGATTCCACATGTGTCAGGTACACTCTCTGGGGGTGTGGGCAGGTGTGGCTGCAGAAATGGGTCCTCTCCATGCACTGGTGACAAGGAAAGAAGGCTCCTGGTTTGAGACAAAGAGCAGATACTGCTCCCAGGTGGTGACTGAAGCTCACAGCTGAGGTTAGCAGTGGAATGTGGAATAGCAGGAGAATGTGGAAGTTATGGGCATAGTCAGAGGCTGGCCACTTGACATGACATCCACAGCCTGGTGCCTGAGTGTCGGATTTGTTTGTGCACAGGTTTCTTCTGCAGCAGGACAGCTCCCCAATGCTGTTCTTCCTCCTGGTGACTTGCATCTTCCATGGATAGGTCTTTCTGAGCTTCTAACTCAAATTCTCTGGTCCACCTCTTGCTGTCCTTAGTTCTCTTCTCCACAGCCAGCAGAAATGGTTCCTGAACAACAAGGGAGTTCTTCTCTTTTTTGGAACTAAGAACTCCTGGGTCAAGAGGGTGTGTGGATGAGGCTGAAGCAAGTGGCTTCTGTCTGCTCTTTCAGATCTTCCTCCAGCTGGTGCTTCCAACTGCTGCCTTCAGAGCTGTCAGTCATTAAAACCAGTGATTCCTGATAGAGACAGCAACACAACTGTATCCACAAGGATTGATTCTGGGGCAAAGAAGCCCTACAGAGAAAGTACATAGAGTACAATGTTCCATTTATGAATTCTACAGAATTAAAGCCAGTATAAAGTGACATGAGAAAGAACAATAGTTATGTGAGAACAGAGAGGACAAGGGAAAGGGAAGGAGAAATTCCAGGGGGAAATGCTGGAAATTTTGGGGAGAATTGGTGTGCTCACTGTCAATAATGTTAATTGCAGCACCTGTGTTTATCATATCACACACTCCATATGTGGGCTGTTGATCTTGTGTCGAATATACACATCAAACTTATTATAGGTCATAACAAAGGTGATTTTGGAGAGACATAGAGAGAACGGAACGTTAAAGACATGAAAATACACCTACATAATGCTGATTTTCTCTATATTTATGGTAAAGTATAAAATAAGCAAAATCAATCCATCCCCATTACAGGATGGGTTCCATATGCCTCATAGCCTGACACTCTGTCCTGCAGATGATTCAGGGTGAAGGGCAGCAATTCCAGTGGGGGGAGCACTGACCTAGATCCTGGGGTCAGTCTCACCCCATATATGTTCATGGACACCCTACAAACACAAGTATACACACTGGAAAGTTATATAATAAAAATATTTTTTTTCCAATATCTGTCATTGGCACTAAATTAAAGGTATTCACAACGTCTTGGGTCACTGCCTCTCTGTCAGAATATATCTGAATATATAGCCAGAGGACATGCAAATAGGGCCTCCCCTCTGCTGATTTAACCAGCACAGCCAAGATCCTGCAGCTGGGAGAGGAGCCCCAGGCCCGGGATACCCAGGTGTTCACTCAGTGATCAGGAGAGAATACAAACAGCTCACCATGGAATTTGTGCTGGGCTGGGTTTTCCTTCTTGCTCTTTTAAAAGGTAACTTATGGAGAAAAAAAAAATTGAGTATGTGAGTGAATGTGAGTGAGGGAAAAACAGGATATGTGATAGTTTCCTGAACAAGATGTCTTCCGTCTGCAGGTGTCCAGTGTGAGGTGCAGCTGGTGGAGTCTGGGGGTGACCTGGTGAAGCCTGGGGGTTCCCTGAGACTCTCCTGTGCAGCCTCTGGATTCACCTTCAGCAACTACTACATGGAATGGGTCCGCCAGGCTCCAGGGAAGGGACTGCAGTGGGTCGCAGGTATTAGCAGGGATGGAAGTAGCACAAGCTATGCAGACTCTGTGAAGGGCCGATTCACCATCTCCAGAGACAACTGCAAGAACACGCTGTACCTGCAGATTAACAGCCTGAGAACTGAGGACACGGCCATGTATTACTGTGCAAGAGACACAGTGAGGGGCCCTCAGCGTGAGCCAGGACAGAAACCTCCCTGTTGGCACAGGATGTGCTAAGCTACAGGGGCACTCAGGGCAGCAGAGAGTGCTCAGGATCCACAGGGCAGAGATCAGACCCAGGAGCAGGTGCAGTGGGGTAGGGCTTCCTTTTGAGATCAGGGATTTCCTCTCCAGACTCTCAGATGTCCACAGGGATATATTTTTTCTTTCAATTCTAATACCTTGTGATCTCTGTGCAGCAAACCACAAGAATATAACTTTGCCTCCATACATCAGATATCTCACCAGTCTCTGGGGAACTTCCCTTCATCAACCTCTTCTATGTCCCATTTTCGTTCTCCACAAAAGCACATGCTGCAAATTCCCATTGTCCTTGAGAAACACCTGCACAGCCCAGTCTCTCTGCATCTGCATGCCTGTTCTCTGCCCTCAGGGGGCACACACAGTCCCCACATGTTTATGAGCTTCTCCCAGCATGACTGCCCAAGTCAGTTCTTGTCCTCCTGGCTCCAGTGTATCCTCTGACTCATTATACCTGTGGGTGGACACAGGTGATCAGGAACTGCCCTTCTGTAGGCACTTTTGCATTTCCTGGATGGAAAAGGAGCCCATCTACTATGAGGGGTGCTCAGATTTCCCCCTAAAACTGGTGGGATGACAATCCAGAGAGGAAAACCCATCCTTTCCTGCTGGGTCCTGTTCTGGTGGGGAGAGTCCATGAGAGCGTCCTTGATGACTGTGTTTGAGATGTGTTTCCTGGCTTCCACACAGGGAATCCATGTGAATCCTGAGGTCCAGCTGGCAGATCCCAGATCCCTGCCCACCCTGTGCTTTCCCTTAAATATCTATCAGAAACCAACCCCCAACCTCACTCTCTCCCTCTTCTGTCCTGTATCCTGAGCCCCATGGAACTGGGGTCCTGTTACACTGACAAGATCTTCACCAAGTGCCATATGGAGAAAGGCTCAATAATGAATGTCTACCATGATGGGAGGGCTCTGAAGTGGGGCTGAAATGGGGATATATGGCTCAAACCATGATCCAGAAATAAAATAATATAGCAGGTACTATATGAGACAATACTGTCACTTCCTCTCATATCCCTGCTTTTGTCCCATTGAAATGACCAGGATTTCCCCTAGAGAACTCATAAATAACTTCTGGGATGTTTGTTCTCTTGATTTCCTATGAAACCAGTACTGATCTCCGCACATCAGAGGAGTCACAGGAATGGCCCTTCCACTCAGAGTCTTTCTATTCTTGTAACATCGAGGCAGTCTGCATGGAATGCATCTTCTGTGTCTGAGGTGAATCTGTTTGCCTGTAGCTGGAGTAGGGCTAGGCCCAGTCCTCATCTTAGCATGAAGCTCCTTGGAATGGTCGTTCCCAAGAATTGGGAAACTCATTAGCGGGTCTTCTGTGTGTTGGCAGCTGTCCTGTGTGTGTATTTAATGCACTACAGGAATGTCTAAGAATAGTTACCAATCTAGTGTACTGGCCTCCTGTGAGTCTCCTTGTGTTGTGTTCACTGATCCAGATGAACCTGGACAAGGAGCCCCAGGTGTGCAGAAGCTCACAGACTCTCTCACTTACCTGTGTCACCACCAAGTTCTCTTGAACAACTGTGAACTTTTAGTATTCTCCATTGTTCCCCAAATCTCATCTCTCAGGTTTTTTCTGTGCATAATCAGCAGGCTGTCCTCAGCTGTGTTTCTTATGAGGTATATATACATTTCTTTCTGCTCTAATATACAAACATTGGCAGAAAATATCTGGGTACATTGCCTAATTGTCATATCCTTTCCATAATATCCTTGGTATGATTCATTTACTGATAACCTCTGATGAATTATTACACTATAAATCCATATATTTTTAGATTCTGCTACTCCTGGAAGTATTATTGGAATTACTTGCATAACTGGTAATATATTTGACAACCAAAATTAGTTCACATAATTATATTTAACAGATGAATTTACTGTGCAATATAATTAACAAAAAACAACCTACGTGGGTATTGGAGAGGGCACAGATTGCATGGAGCACTGGGTGTGGTGCATAAATAATGAATACTGTTACGCTGAAAAAATAAAAAATTAAAAAAAAAAACAACCTAGTCACAATCTGCTTGGGATTTTCATTCAAGATGTTATAATGCCAACTTCCCATTATTTTATTATTTGTAGAGTTATTTAGTATAAAATTTAAAACATAATAGTGAGGGGGAGACAAGACAGCAGGGAAGTAGGCGCCTTTTCAACCTGTACCCTAAAGTGAGCTGATTACTTTCCAAAGAATTCCAATCACCCATGAAATCAGCCTGAGATTAGAATTATACACGTCTGGATTTCTACGGGGGCAGAAGATGCCAGTGGGCAGGTAAAGCAGAGTGGGAACGAAGGACTGATATGGGAACATAAAAGGGGGAGGGAGTCACCAGAAGCAACCCACTGGAAATGAGTGCCCTGCGTCTGTGGACCAGCATTAACTTGGAGTCTGGCTGAAAGCACTCAAAAAAAGCAAAGGATTGCGGGGGGAAATTGTGAAAATCAGGGAATTTAGGGACAGAGGCTTAAGTCCCTGGACCCAGGACAGCCACCCCGGTGCTGAGCCAGAGAAAGTGCAGTGAAGAAACCAGGCCTTGGTCCCAGAGCCCCAAGCACATCTGAGAGTGTGTGGGGCCCAGCTCCCATGAGGAGCTAGGAGCCTTGCCAGCCAGGAGAAGCACAAACTTTTTGCAGTCCCCACGCACACTGCATGCTGTGGTATCAGAGCCTGAGTCGCGCCCCACACCCTCCCCTGAGAGAGGTGTGCACAGGTGCCAGCCCAGGACTCTCCGTCCCAGAAAGGCTGAGTACTCTCAGCCCAGGCCAGTGGGAAAATCTCAGTGTGCAGTCGCTGTTTGGAACCTCTATGGTGGTCTGGAGCTGCCCAGACAGCCACCACTATTGTAGTTTGGGGTACAAGCAGGAGTTCCTGTGTCCCCAGGGACCACAACTCAGGATGTGCTCTTCCAGCAGCGGAGGGGGATCTTATGTGCTCTATAACACCCAGAGGGGAACAGACTGAGGCTTCTCTCTGAGAGGGAGGTCTGGATGCAATTGCTTTGCTCTAAACATCGAAAAACTATCAAAGCTGTCAAGGCAAGAGAAAACAAGTGAACAAACAAACATAAAAGCCTCCAGAGAATAAAGGCCTGAAAAACCCGTTTCTCAGAGCCCACTCCCTTGAGGGGGGCAGGAGGACTTAACTCAGGGAACACTGCCTGAAAACCCATGTGGCAGGGCCCTCCCCCAGAAAGCCAACTGGTGGTAAAATAGAAAAGACGACAAGAGAACAACCACTACTACTTGATAGATACAACTTTTATTTTTAATTCGTTCCCATTATTCTGGTTCATTTTTTTATATAAGTAATTTTTTTCCATTTATTTATTTTCAGAATAACAGTATCATTACTTTTTCACCACACCCAATGCTCCATGCAATCCGTGCCCTCTATAATACCCACCACCTGGTACCCCAACCTCCCACCCCCCCGCCACTTCAAACTCCTCAGATTGTTAGGTAATTTTTTAATCTATTTACCATCACAGTGAGATGTCCAGTACATCAAATTCCATAGTAACCTTTTAACTGAACATATACGTGTGTTTGATACATATACCTGTGTTTTCATTTTGCTTTTCTATTTTTTAATTTTTTATTTATTTTAGTTTAGCTTAGTTTATTCTTTTTATTTTTAGATTTTAATATTAATATAGAGTTAAAATTCAAGATAATCCCCTTCCCCTAATCAATGCTAACCCTATAGCTCATCCAATTTTTAATCCCCCATTATCTAAGGAACGTTGAGTACTTTAACAAAGATATCAAGATACATCCAGGAAGAGTCAAAACAACCTTTCTCAAGATCAAAAGCTTTTGCACAGCAAAGGAATCAGTTAACAAAATCAAAAGACAACTGACAGAATGGGAACGAATTAAAAATAAAAGTTGTATCTATCAAGTAGTAGTGGTTGTTCTCTTGTCGTCTTTTCTATTTTACCGCCAGTTGGCTTTCTGGGGGAGGGCCCTGCCACATGGGTTTTCAGGCAGTGTTCCCAGAGTGATATGGAGCACTGAGAATTTATAACTACTCTCCCATCTTTTTCATCTGCCAGTGTTTCTGTGTATTTGCGTTTTCCTAATACTATATAAATCATATGCTTGGGGTTCTTTTGGACGAGTTTCTTTGGATTTTTTTTTTTTTGTTTTCTTTGTTTGTTTGTTTTATTTTGTTGCTTTTATATATATATTTTTTCTTTAGTCATATAATTTTGTCAGTCTTTTTGTTTGTCTGTTTTTCTTTGTACACTTCATAAATCTTACCTTGGGGCATATTTGGGTTTAGCCTTCCCTTTTATTTTTTAAACATATATTTTTATCCCCAGGGGTACAGGTCTGTGAATCACCAGGTTTACACACTTCACAGCACTCACCAAAGCACATACTCTCTCAAATGTACATAATGCCACCCCCTTCTCCCAACTCCCCTCCCCCTAGCAACCCTCAGTTTCTTTTGTGAGATTAAGAGTCACTTATGGTTTGTCTCCCTCCCAATCCCATCTTGTATCATTGATTCTTCTCCTACCCACTTAAGCCCCCAAGTTGCACCACCACCTCCTCATATCAGGGAGATCATATGATAGTTGTCTTTCTCCGCTTGACTTATTTCGCTAAGCATGATACGCTCTAGTTCCATCCATGTTGTCGCAAATGGCAAGATTTCATTTCTTTTGATGGCTGCATAGTATTCCATTGTGTATATATACCACATCTTCTTGATCCATTCATCTGTTGATGGACATCTAGTTTCTTTCCATAGTTTGGCTATTGTGGACATTGCTGCTATAAACATTCGGGTACACGTGCCCCTTTGGATCACTACGTTTGTATCTTTAGGGTAAATACCCAGTAGTGCAATTGCTGGGTCATAGGGCAGTTCTATTTTCAACATTTTGAGGAACCTCCATGCTGTTTTCCAGAGTGGCTGCACCAGCTTGCATTCCCACCAACAGTGGAGGAGAGCTCCCCTTTCTCCGCATCCTCGCCAGCATCTGTCATTTCCTGACTTGCTGATTTTAGCCATTCTGACTGGTGTGAGCTGATATCTCATTGTGGTTTTGATTTGTATTTCCCTGATGCCGAGTTATATGGAGCACTTTTTCATGTGTCTGTTGGCCATCTGGATGTCTTCTTTGCAGAAATGTCTGTTCATGTCCTCTGCCCATTTCTTGATTGGATTATTTGTTCTTTGGGTGTTGAGTTTGCTAAGTTCTTTATAGATTCTGGACACTAGTCCTTTATCTGATATGTCGTTTGCAAGTACCTTCTCCCATTCTGTCAGTTGTCTTTTGATTTTGATAACTGTTTCCTTTGCTGTGCAAAAGCTTTTGATCTTAATGAAATCCCAATAGTTCGTTTTTGCCCTTGCTTCCCTTGCCTTTTGCGTTGTTCCTAGGAAGATGTTGCTGCGGCTGAGGTCGAAGAGGTTGCTGCCTGTGTTCTCCTCAAGGATTTTGAAGGATTCCTTTCGCACATTCAGGTCCTTCATCCATTTTGAGTCTATTTTTGTGTGTGGTGTAAGGAAATGGTCCAATTTCATATTTCTGCATGTAGCTGTCCAATTTTCCCAGCACCATTTATTGAAGAGGCTGTCTTGTTTCCATTGGACATTCTTTCCTGCTTTGTCGAAGATTAGTTGACCATAGAGTTGAGGGTCTATTTCTGGGCTCTCTATTCTGTTCCATTGATCTATGTGTCTGTTTCTGTGCCAGTACCATACTGTCTTGATGATGAAAGCTTTGTAATAGAGCTTGAAGTCCGGAATTGTGATGCCACCAACTTTGGCTTTCTTTTTCAATATCCCTTTGGCTATTCGAGGTCTTTTCTGGTTCCATATAAATTTGAGAATTATTTGTTCCATTTCTTTGAAAAAGATGGATGGTTCTTTGGTAGGAATTGCATTAAATGTGTAGATTGCTTTAGGTAGCATAGACATTTTCACTATATTTATTCTTCCAATCCAGGAGCATGGGACATTTTTCCATTTCTTTGTGTCTTCCTCAATTTCTTTCATGAGTACTTTATGGTTTTCTGAGTATAGATTCTGTGACTCTTTGGTTAGGTATCTTATGGTTTTGTGTGCAATTGTAAATGGGATTGACTCCTTAATTTCTCTTTCTTCCACCTTGTTGTTGGTGTAGAGAAATGCAACTGATTTCTGTGCATTGATTTTATATCCTGACACTACTGAATTCCGGTAAAAGTTCTAGCAGTTTTGGAGGGGAGTCTTTTGGGTTTTCCACATATAGTATCATATCATCTGCGAAGAGTGATTATTTGACCTATTCTTTGCCGATTTGGATGCCTTTAATTTCCTTTTGTTGTCTGATTACTGAGGCTAGGACCTCTAGTACTATGTTGAATAGCAGTGGTGATAATGGACATCCCTGCCGTGTTCCTGACCTTAGCGGAAAAGCTTTCAGTTTTTCTCCATTGAGAATGGTATTTACAGTGGGGTTTTCATAGATGGCTTTGATGATATTGAGGTATGTGCCCTCTATCCCTACACTTTGAAGAGTTTTGATCAGGAAGGGATGCTGTAATTTGTCAAATGCTTTTTCAGCATCTATTGATAGTATCATATGGTTCTTGTTCTTTCTTTTCTTTTTTTTTTTTAATTTTTTATTTTTTATAAACATATATTTTTATCCCCAGGGGTACAGGTCTGTGAATCACCAGGTTTACACACTTCACAGCACTCACCAAATCACATACCATCCCCAATGTCCATAAACCCACCCCCTTCTCCCAAACCCCATCCCCCCAGCAATCCTCAGTTTGTTTTGTGAGATTAAGAGTCAATTATGGTTTGTCTCCCTCCCAATCCCATCTTGTTTCATTTATTCTTCTTCTACCCACTTAAGCCCCCATGTTGCATCACCACTTCCTCATATCAGGGAGATCATATGATAGTTGTCTTTCTCCGCTTGACTTATTTCGCTAAGCATGATACGCTCTAGTTCCATCCATGTTGTCGCAAATGGCAAGACTTCATTTCTTTTGATGGCTGCATAGTATTCCATTGTGTATATATACCACATCTTCTTGATCCATTCATCTGTTGATGGACATCTAGGTTCTTTCCATAGTTTGGCTATTGTGGACATTGCTGCTATAAACATTCGGGTGCATGTGCCCCTTTGGATCACTACATTTGTATCTTTAGGGTAAATACCCAATAGTGCAATTGCTGGGTCATAGGGAAGTTCTATTTTCAACATTTTGAGGAACCTCCATGTTGTTTTCCAGAGTGGCTGCACCAGCTTCCATTCCCACCAACAGTGGAGGAGGGTTCCCCTTTCTCCACATCCTCGCCAGCATCTGTCATTTCCTGACTTGTTGATCTTAGCCATTCTGACTGGTGTGAGGTGATATCGCATTGTGGTTTTGATTTGTATTTCCCTGATGCCGAGTGATATGGAGCACTTTTTCATGTGTCTGTTGGCCATCTGGATGTGTTCTTTGCAGAAATGTCTGTTCATGTCCTCTGCCCATTTCTTGATTGGATTATTTGTTCTTTGGGTGTTGAGTTTGCTAAGTTCTTTATAGATTCTGGACACTAGTCCTTTATCTGATATGTCGTTTGCAAATATCTTCTCCCATTCTGTCAGTTGTCTTTTGATTTTGATAACTGTTTCCTTTGCTGTGCAAAAGCTTTTGATCTTGATGAAATCCCAATAGTTCATTTTTTCCCTTGCTTCCCTTGCCTTTTGCGTTGTTCCTAGGAAGATGTTGCTGCGGCAGAGGTCGAAGAGGTTTCTGCCCGTGTTCTCCTCAAGGATTTTGATGGATTCCTTTCGTACATTGAGGTCCTTCATCCATTTTGAGTCTATTTTTGTGTGTGGTGTAAGGAAATGGTCCAATTTCATTTTTCTGCATGTGGCTGTCCAATTTTCCCAGCACCATTTATTGAAGAGGCTGTCTTTTTTCCATTGGACATTCTTTCCTGCTTTGTCGGAGATTAGTTGACCATAGATTTGAGGGTCTATTTCTGGGCTCTCTATTCTGTTCCATTGATCTATGTGTCTGTTTTTGTGCCAGTACCATGCTGTCTTGATGATGACAGCTTTGTAATAGAGCTTGAAGTCCGGAATTGTGATGCCACCAACGTTGGCTTTCTGTTTCAATATCCCTTTGGCTATTCGAGGTCTTTTCTGCTTCCATATAAATTTTAGCATTATTTGTTCCACTTCTTTGAAAAATATGGATGGTACTTTGATAGGAATTGCATTAAATGTGTAGATTGCTTTAGGTAGCATAGACATTTTCACAATATTTATTCTTCCAATCCAGGAGCATGGAACATTTTTCCATTTCTTTGTGTCTTCCTCAATTTCTTTCATGAGTACTTTATAGTTTTCTGAGTGTAGCAAGCTGAGATTGCTTCAGCTAGCTGGAGATCAGCTAGATAGCTTATCTTTCTTTTATTGATGTGTTGTATCACATTGACTGATTTGCGGATGTTGAACCCACCTTGCAGCCCTGGAATAAATCCCACTTGGTCGTGGTGAATAATCCTTTTAATGTACTGTTGAATCCTATTGGCTAGTTTTTTGGTGAGAATTTTCGCATCTGTATTCATCAAGGATATTGGTCTATAGCTCTCTTTTTTGATGGGATCCTTGTCTGGTTTTGGGATCAAGGTGATGCTGGCCTCATAAAATGACTTTGGAACTTTTCCTTCCATTTCTATTTTTTGGAACAGTTTCAGGAGAATAGGAATTAGTTCTTCTTTAAATGTTTGGTAGAATTCCCCCAGGAAGCCGTCTGGCCCTGGGCTTTTGTTGGTTTGGAGATTTTTAATGACTGTTTCAATCTCCTTACTGGTTATGGGTCTGTCCAGGCTTTCTATTTCTTCCTGGTTCAATTGTGGTATTTTATATGTTTCTAGGAATGCATCCATTTCTTCCAGATTGTCAAATTTGTTGGTGTGGATTTGCTCATAGAATATTCTTATAATAGTTTGTATTACTTTGGTGTTAATTGTGATCACTCCTCTTTCATTCATGATTTTATTTATTTGGGTCCTTTCTCTTTCCTTTTTGATAAGTTGGGCCAGGGGTTTATCAATTTTATCAATCCTTTCAAAGAACCATTTCCTAGTTTCATGGATTTATTCCATTGTTTTTTTGGTTTGTATTTCATTGATTCTGCTCTGATCTTTATGATTTCTCTTCTGCTGCTGGGCTTAGGGTTGCTTTCTTGTTCTTTCTCCAGCTCCTTTAGGTGTAGGGTTAGGTTGTGTACCTGAGACCTTTCTTGTTTCTTGAGAAAGGCTTGTACCGCTATATATTTTCCTCTCAGGACTGCCTTTGATGTGTCCCACAGATTTTGAACCATTGTATTTTCATTATCATTTGTTTCCATGATTTTTTTCAATTCTTTAATTTCCCGGTTGACCCATTCATTCTTTAGAAGGATGCTGTTTAGTCTCCATGTATTTGGGTTCTTTCCAAACTTCCTCTTGTGGTTGAGTTCTAGCTTTAGAGCATTGTGGTCTGAAAATATGCAGGGAATGATCCCAATCTTTTGATACTGGCCGAGTCCTGATTTAGGACCAAGGATGTGATCTATTCTGGAGAATGTTCCATGTGCACTAGAGAAGAATGTGTATTCTGTTGCTTTGGGGTGAAATGTTCTGAATATATCTGTGATGTCCATCTGGTCCAGTGTGTCATTTAAGGCCTTTATTTCCTTGTTAATCTTTTGCTTGGAGGATCTGTCCATTTCAGTGAGGGGAATATTAATGTCCCCTACTATTATTGTATTATTGTTGATGTGTTTCTTTGATTTTGTTATTAATTGGTTTATATAGTTGGCTGCTTCCACGTTGGGGGCATAGATATTTAAAATTGTTAGATCTTCTTGTTGGACAGACTCTTTGAGTATGATATAGTGTCCTTCCTCATCTCTTATTACAGTCTTTAGCTTAAAATCTAATTGATCTGATATAAGGATTGCCACTCCTAATTTCTTCTGATGTCCATTAGAATGGTAAATTCTTTTCCACCCCCTCACTTTTAATCTGGAGGTGTCTTCGGGCTTAAAATGAGTTTCTTGGAGGCAACATATAGATGGGTTTTGTTTTTTTATCCATTCTGATACCCTGTGTCTTTTGATTGGGGGCATTTAGCCCATTAACATTCAGGGTAACTATTGAGAGATATGAATTTAGTGCCATTGTATTGCCTGTAAGGTGACTGTTACTGTATATGGTCTCTGTTCCTTTCTGATCTACCACTTGTAGGCTCTCTCTTTGCTTATAGGACCCCTTTCAATATTTCCTGTAGAGCTGGTTTGGTGTTTGCAAATTCTTTCAGTTTTTGTTTGTCCTGGAAGCTTTTAATCTCTCCTTCTATTTTCAATGATAGCCTAGCTGGGTATAGTATTTTTGCCTGCATGTTTTTCTCGTTTAGTGCTCTGAAAATATCATGCCAGCTCTTTCTGGCCTGCCAGGTCTGTGTGGATAAGTCAGATGCCAATCTAATATTTTTACCATTGTATGTTACAGACTTCTTTTCCAGGGCTGCTTTCAGGATTTTCTCTTTGTCACTGAGACTTGTAAATTTTACTCTTACGTGACGGGGTATGGGCCTATTCTTATTGATTTTGAGGGGCGTTCTCTGCACCTCCTGAATTTTGATGCTCATTCCCTTTGCCATATTGGGGAAATTTTCCCCAATAATTCTCTCCAGTATACCTTCTGCTCCCCTATCTCTTTCTTCTTCTTCTGGAATTCCAATTATACTAATGTTGTTTCGTCTTATGGTGTTACTGATCTCTCAAATTCTCCCCTCGTGGTCCAGTAGCTGTTTGTCCCTCTTTTGCTCAGCTTCTTTATTCTCTGTCATTTGGTCTTCTATATTGCTAATTCTTTCTTCTGCGTCCTTTATCCTAGCAGTGAGAGACTCCATTTTTTATTGAACCTCATTAATATTTTTTTTTTATTTCAACTTGGTTAGATTTTAGTTCTTTTATTTCTCCAGAAATGGCTTTTATATCTTCCAAGAGGGTTTCTCTAATATCTTCCATGCCTTTTTTGAACCCGGCTAGAACCTTGAGAATAGTCATTCTGAACTCTAGATCTGACATATTACCAATGTCTGTATTGATTAGGTCCCTAGCCTTCGGTACTGCCTCTTGTTCTTTTTTTTTGTGGTGAATTTTTCAGTCTTTTCATTTTGTCCAGATAAGAGTATATGAAGGAGCAAGTAAAATACTAAAAGTGTGGCAACAACTCCAGGAAAATATGCTTTAACCAAATCAGAAGAGATCCCAAATCGTGAGGGGGTAGAAAGGGGATAAAAAGAGGTTCAAAATGAAGAAAGAAAAAAAAAAAAGAAAAGAATTTTAAAAAAAGAAACCGAATAAAGAAAAATATAAAAAAGAAAATATATATATATTGGATAAACTAGTTAAAAAATGTTAAAAAAGCAAAGGATAAAAGTTAAAAAAATTTTTTTTACCAGAAGGCGAGAAAAAAAAAATGAAAAAGAAAAAAATTAAACTAACTGCAAGACTAAAAAAATCACAGGGAGAAAGCCATGAGTTCCGTGCTTGGCTTTCTCCTCCTCTGGAATTCTGCTGCTGTCCTTGGTATTGAAACCGCACTCCTTGGTAGGTGAACTTGGTCTTGGCTGGATATCTTGTTGATCTTCTGGGAGAGGGGCCTGGTGTAGTGATTCTCAAGTGTCTTTGCCCCAGGAGGGATTGCACCGCCCTTACCAGGGTCTGGGCTGAGTGATCTGCTCAGGTTTGCATTTGGGAGCTTTTGTTCCCTGAGTGCTCTGTAGAGTTCCAGAGGACAGGAATACAAATGGCGGCCTCCTAGTGTCCAGCCTGGAGGAGCCGAGAACCCAGGGCCCCACTCCTCAGTGCGCCCTCAGAAAACAGCGCCCAGTTATTCCCGTCTGCCTGACCTCCAGCCGCGCTCCGAGCCCACCGAGCCTGTGACCGGTTCAAGGTAACCCCGAGCTGTGAGCTTACTGTCAGCTCTGTAGCTGGTTTTCCCATTCTAATACCCGCAAGCTCTGCGACACTCAAACACCCCTGATCCTTCTGTGACCCTGTGGGACCTGAGGCCACGCTGACCCCGCGTGGGCTTCACCCCGGTTTAGCCTCTGGAGTGATGTCCCTCAGTGGAACAGACTTTTAAAGTCCTGGTTTTGTGCTCCATTGCTCCGCCACTTGCCGGGAGCCGGCCTCTCCCCCCGGGGTCTATCTTCCCGTCCCTTTGGATTCACTTCTTCGGCAGTCCTACCTTTCAGAAAGTGGTTGTTTTTCTGTTTCCAGAAATGCTGTTCTTCTCTTCGATCTGCTGATGGATTTGCAGGTGTTTGCAATCTTTAGATAAGCTATCTAGCTGATCTCCTGCTGGCTGAAATAGTCTCAGCCTGCTACTTTTCCGCCATCTTGACTCCTCCCTAGCCTTCCCTTTTATATTTCTTTTTTTTTCCTGTCCCTCTCTCTGTCTCTCTGTCTCTCTCTCTCTATCTATCTTTTTTTTTTTAATCTCTTTATTTTTTTAATTCGTTTGGGTTGAAACTCGTGATTGCTCAGAAGCATTCCAGGGTGCACCTTGACAGCACCACGGTCAATAAATCAAACTATAACAGTTCAGTTATCTCTCACCAAAATGACTAGGAGGAAGAATGCCCAACAAAAGAAAAATTCAGAGGGGGGGCCTTCTTCAAAAGAGCTAATGGCTATAGACATAAACAGTATGTCAGAAAGGGAATTCAGGATAACAATTTTCCAGGCAATAGCTAAGTTGGAGAAAGCCATGGTTGACCAAATGGAATTGATTAGGGCAGAACTGAAGGTACCATGGATGATGTTCACAATGTTAGGGCAGAACTGAAAGCCACAGGGGATGATGTACACAATGCTCTCAATGAGTTCCAATCTAATCCAAATTCTCCAAAACCTAGGGTAACTGAGACAGAAGATAGAATTAGTGATCTGGAGGACAAACAGATAGAAGGGAAGCATCATGAGGAAGCCCAGAACAAACAGTTAACAAGCCATGAAAACAGAATCAGGGAAATAAATGATGCCATGAAACATTCCAACATCAGAATTTTGGAATCAGTGAAGGGGAGGAGAAAGAAATAGGTCTAAAATATATAGTGGAAGAAGTTCTCCATGAATATTTTTCCAATCTCGTGAATGGAACCAGCATTCACATACTAGAGGAAGAAAGGTCTCCACCCAAGACTATAGATTCTCCAAATTCCTCGAGACACCAGATAGAAGTATGAGGAATTATAAATGTAGACAGGCCCTCTTGAAGGCAAGTAGGACAAAGAAGCTCCTTACACACAGAGGAAAGTCCATCAGAATAACGTCAGATCTGTCCACAGAGACCTGACAAGCCAGAAAGGGCTGGCAAGATATATTCAGGGCACTAAATAAGAAGAACATGCAGCCAGAATACTTTATCCAGCAAGACTGACATTCAAAATGGATGGAGAGATAAAGAGCTTTCAAGACCGGCAAGGCTTAAAAGACTATAAGACCACAAAACCTACATTGCAGGAAATATTAAGGAGGGTTCTATAAAAGAGGAAAAATCCTAAGAATAGCATTGAACAGAAATATAGAGACAATGTACGAAAAAAGACTTCAAAGGTAACACGATGTCAATAAAAACGTACTATCAATAATGACTCTCAACGTGAATGGCCTAAATGTGTCCATAAAATGGCACAGGGTTGCAGACTGGAAAAAATGACAGGACCCATCCTTATGTTGTCTACAAGAGACCCATTTTGAACCTAAAGATACACCCAGACTGAAAGTGAAGGGATGGAGAAGCATCTTTCATGTCAATGGGCCTCAAAAGAAAGCCGGGGTAGCAATTCTCATACCAGATACATTAGATTTTAAACTAAAGACTGTAGTCAGAGATACAGAAGGACACCACATAATCCTTAAAGTGACAATCCACCAAGATGATCTAACAATTGTAAATATCTATGCTCCCAATATGGGATAACACAATTACATAAGAAAACTGTTCATCAAGATAAAGAGTCATATTGATATGAATACATTAAAAGTAGGAGATCTTAACACGCCTCTCTAAGAAATAGACAAATCATCAAAGCAGAAAATCAATAAAGAAACAAGAGCATTGAATGACACATTGGAACAGATGGACCTCATAGATATATACAGAACATTCCACCCTAAAACAACAGAGTACTTATTCTTCTCAAGTGCACATGGAACCTTCACAAGAATAGACCACATACTGGGTCACAAATCAGGGCTCAAATGATACCAAAAGACTGAGATTATTCCCTGCATATTCTCAGATCACAATGCTTTGAAACTGGAGCTCAATCACAAGGAAAGGTTCAGAAGGAACTCAAACACCTGGAAGCTAAAGACCACCTTGCTTAAGAAGGCTTGGATCAACCAGGAGATCAAAGAAGAACTGCAACAATTCATGGAAACCAATGAGAATGAAGACACTTCAGTCCAAAACGTATGGAACACAGCAAAGGCGGTCCTAAAGGGGGAAATACATAGACATCCAGACCTCCCTCAAAAAAATTGAAAACTCCGGTGATGATGAACATTTTTCATTGTGTCTGATAGCCATTTGTATGTCTTCAACAGAGAAGTGTCTGTTAATATCTTCTGCCCATTTTTGATATGTTTACTTGTTTCGTGTGTGTTGAGTTTGAGGAGTTAATTATAGATCTTGGATATCAACCTTTTGTCTTTACTGTCATTTGCAAATATCTTGTCCCATTCCGTGGGTTGCCTCTTTGTTTTGTTGACTGTTTCCTTTGCTGTGCAGAAGCTTTTGATTTTGATGAAGTCACAAAAGTTCACTTTCTCTTTTGTTTCCTTTGCCTTTGGAGACATATCTTGAAAGAAGTTGCTGTGGCTGATATCGAAGAGATTACTGCCTATGTTCTCCTCTAGGATTCTGATGGATTCCTGTCTCATGTTGAGGTCTTTTATCCATTTTGAGTTTATCTTTGTGTACAGTGTAAGAGAATGGTCGAGTTTCATTCTTCTACATATAGCTGTCGAGTTTTACCAGCACCATTTATTGACGAGACTGTCTTTTTTCCACTGTATATTTTTTCCTGTTTTGTCGAAGACGAATTGACCATAGAGTTGAGGGTCCATATCTGGGCTCTCTACTCTGTTCCACTGGTCTATGTGTGTGTTTTTATTCCAGTACCGTGATGTCTTGGTGATCACAGATTTGGCTATCAGACACATGAAAAAATGTTCATCATCATTAGCTCTCAGGGAGATTCAAATTAAAACCACATTGAGATATCACCTTACACCAGTTAGAATGGCCAAAATTAACAAAACAGGAAACAACATGTGTTGGAGAGGATGTGGAGAAAAGGGAGCCCTCTTCCACTGTTGGTGGGAATGCAAGTTGATGCAGCCTCTTTGGAGAACAGTGTGGAGATGCCTCAAGAAATTTAAAACAGAACTTTCCTATGACCCTGCAAATGAACTCCTGGGTATTTACCCCAAGGATACAGATGTCGTGAAAAGGAGGGCCATCTGTACCCCAATGTTTATAGCAGCAATGGCCACAGTCGCCAAACTCTGGAAAGAACCAAGATGCCCTTCAACGGATGAATGGATAAGGAAGACATGGTCCATATACACTATGGAGTATTATGCCTCCATCATAAAGGATGAATACCCAACTTTTGTAGCAACATGGACGGGACTGGAAGAGATTATGCTGAGTGAAATAATTCAAGCAGAGAGAGGCAATTATATGGTTTCACTTATTTGTGAAGCATAACAAATAGCATGGAGGACAAGGGGTGTTAGAGAGGATACGGGAGTTGGGGGAAATTGGAAGGGGAGGTGAACCATGAGAGACTATGGACTCTGAAAAACAATCTGAGGGGTTTGAAGTGGTGGGGGGTTGGTAGGTCGGGGTAACAGGTGGTAGGTATTATAGGGGGCACGTTGCATGGAGCACTGGGTGTGGTGAAAAAATAATGAATACTGCTTTTCTGAAAATAAATAAATTGAAAAAATTAAAAAAAAAATTCTTAAAAAAATTGAAAAATCCAGAATATACCAGCTGTCTCTATACCTTAAATAACTGGAGAATCAACAAAAAATCAAACCAGCTCCACACATAGGAATGGAAATAATCAAGATTGGATCAATGAGGTGGAGAGGAGTCAAGATGGCAGAGAAGTAGCAGGCTGAGACTGCTTCAGCTAGCCGGAGATCAGCTAGATAGCTTATCTAAAGATTGCAAACACCTGAAAATCCATCCGCAGATCGAAGAGAAGAAGAACAGCAATTCTGGAAACAGAAAAACAACCACTTTCTGAAAGGTAGGACCGGCGGAGAAGTGAATCCAAAGCGACGGGAAGATAGACCCCGGGGGGAGGGGCCGGCTCCCGGCAAGCGGCGGAGCAACCACGCACAAAATCAGGACTTTTAAAAGTCTGTTCCGCTGAGGGACATCGCTCCAGAGGCTAAACCGGGGCGAAGCCCACGCGGGGTCAGCGTGGCCTCAGGTCCCGCAGGGTCACAGAAGGATCGGGGGTGTCTGAGTGTCACAGAGCTTGCGGGTATTGGAACGGGAAAGCCGGCTACAGAGACAGAGCCGACAGTAAGCTCGCAGCTCCGTGTTACCTTGAACCGGTCGCAGGCTCGGTGAGCTCGGAGCGCGGCCGGAGGTCAGGCAGACGGGAGTACTGGGCGCTGTTCTCTGAGGGCGCACTGAGGAGTGGGGCCCTGGGCTCTCGGCTCCTCCGGGCCGGAGACCAGGAGGCCGCCATTTGTATTCCCGTCCTCTGGAACTCTACGGAAAGCACTCAGGGAACAAAAGCTCCTGAAAGCAAACCCGAGCGGATTACTCACCCCGGCCCCGGGTAAGGGCGGTGTAATTCCGCCTGGGGCAAAGACACTTGAGAATCACTACAACAGGCCCCTCCCCCAGAAGATCAACAAGAAATCCAGCGAAGACCAAGTTCACCTACCAAGGAGTGCGGTTTCAATACCAAGGAGAGCAGCAGAATTCCAGAGGAGGAGAAAGCCAAGCACGGAACTCATGGCTTTTTTCCTGTGATTTTTTTTAGTCGTGCAGTTAATTTAATTTTTTCTTTTTCATTTTTTTTTTTTTCTCGCCTTCGGTTAAATTTTTTTTAACTGTTACCTTTTTCTTTTTTAACGATTTTTTACTAGTTTATCTAATATATATATATATTTTTTTACATTTTTCTTAGGTGTTTTCTTTTTTTAAAAATTCTTTTCTTTTCTTTTCTTTTTCTTTTCTTTTTGTTTTTTTTTTCTTTCTTCCTTTTTGAACCTCTTTTTATCCCCTTTCTCCCCACTCACGATTTTGGATCTCTTCTAATTTGGTTAAAGCATATTTTCCTGGGGTTGTTGCCACCCTTTTAGTATTTTACTTGCCCCTTCATTTACTCTTATCTGGACAAAATGACAAGACGTAAAAATTCAACACAAAAAAAAGAACAAAAGGCAGTACCGAAGGCTAGGGACCTAATCAATACAGACATTGGTAATATGTCAGATCTAGAGTTCAGAATGACAATTCTCAAGGTTCTAGCCGGGCTCGAAAAAGGCATGGAAGATATTAGAGAAACCCTCTCGAGAGATATAAAAGCCCTTTCTGGAGAAATAAAAGAACTAAAATCTAACCAAGGTGAAATCAAAAAAGCTATTAATGAGGTGCAATCAAAAATGGAGGCTCTAACTGCTAGGATAAATGAGGCAGAAGAAAGAATTAGTGATATAGAAGACCAAATGACAGAGAATAAAGAAGCTGAGCAAAAGAGGGACAAACAGCTACTGGACCACGAGGGGAGAATTCGAGAGATAAGTGACACCATAAGACGAAACAACATTAGAATAATTGGGATTCCAGAAGAAGAAGAAAGTGAGAGGGGAGCAGAAGGTATACTGGAGAGAATTATTGGGGAGAATTTCCCCAATATGGCAAAGGGAACGAGCATCAAAATTCAGGAGTTTCAGAGAATGCCCCTCAAAATCAATAAGAATAGGCCCACACCCCGTCACCTAATAGTAAAATTTACAAGTCTCAATGACAAAGAGAAAATCCTGAAAGCAGCCCGGGAAAAGAAGTCTGTAACATACGATGGTAAAAATATTAGATTGGCAGCTGACTTATCCAAACAGACCTGGCAGGCCATAAAGAGCTGGCATGATATTTTCAGAGCACTAAACGAGAAAAACATGCAGCCAAGAATACTATATCCAGCTAGGCTATCATTGAAAATAGAAGGAGAGATTAAAAGCTTCCAGGACAAACAACAACTGAAAGAATTTGCAAATACCAAACCAGCTCTACAGGAAATATTGAAAGGGGTCCTCTAAGCAAAGAGAGAGCCTACAAGTGGTAGATCAGAAAGGAACAGAGACCATATACAGTAACAGTCACCTTACAGGCAATACAATGGCACTAAATTCATATCTCTCAATAGTTACCCTGAATGTGAATGGGCTAAATGCCCCTGTCAAAAGACACAGGGTATCAGAATGGATAAAAAAACAAAACCCATCTATATGTTGCCTCCAAGAAACACATTTTAAGCCCGAAGACACCTCCAGATTTAAAGTGAGGGGGTGGAAAAGAATTTACCATGCTAATGGACATCAGAAGAAATTAGGAGTGGCAATCCTTATATCAGATCAATTAGATTTTAAGCGAAAGACTGTAATAAGATATGAGGAAGGACACTATATCATACTCAAAGGGTCTGTCCAACAAGAAGATCTAACAATTTTAAATATCTATGCCCCCAACGTGGGAGCAGCCAACTATATAAACCAATTAATAACAAAATCAAAGAAACACATCAACAATAATACAATGATAGTAGGGGACTTTAACACTCCCCTCACTGAAATGGACAGGTCATCCAAGCAAAAGATCAGCAAGGAAATAAAGGCCTTAAATGACACACTGGACCAGATGGACATCACGATTATTCAGAATATTTCATCCCAAAGCAACAGAATACACATTCTTCTCTAGTGCACATGGAACTTTCTCCAGAATAGATCACATCCTCGTTCCTAAATCAGGACTCAACCGGTATCAAAAGATTGGGATCATTCCCTGCATATTTTCAGACCACAATGCTCTAAAGCTAGAACTCAACCACAAAAGGAAGTTTGGAAAGAACCCAAATACATGGAGACTAAACAGTATCCTTCTAAAGAATGAATGGGTCAACTGGGAAATTAAAGAAGAATTGAAAAAAATCATGGAAACAAACGATAATGAAAATACAACGGTTCAAAATGTGTGGGACACAACAAAGGCAGTCCTGAGAGGAAAATATATAGCGGTACAAGCCTTTCTCAAGAAACAAGAAAGGTCTCAGTTACACAACCTAACCCTACACCTAAAGGAGCTGGAGAAAGAACAAGAAAGAAACCCTAAGCCCAGCAGCAGAAGAGAAATCATAAAGATCAGAGCAGAAATCAATGAAATAGAAACCAAAAAAACAATAGAACAAATCAACCAAACTAGGAGCTGGTTCTTTGAAAGAATTAATAAAATTGATAAACCCCTGGCCCGATTTATCAAAAAGAAAAGAGAAAGGACCCAAATAAATAAAATCATGAATGAAAGAGGAGAGATCACAACTAACACCAAAGAAATACAAACTATTATAAGAACATACTATGAGCAACTCTACGGCAATAAATTTGACAATCTGGGAGAAATGGATGCATTCCTAGAAACATATAAAATACCACAATTGAACCAGGAAGAAATAGAAAGCCTGGACAGACCCATAACCAGTAAGGAGATTGAAACAGTCATTAAAAATCTCCAAACAAACAAAAGCCCAGGGCCAGACGGCTTCCCGGGGGAATTCTACCAAACATTTAAAGAAGAACTAATTCCTATTCTCCTGAAACTGTTCCAAAAAATAGAAATGGAAGGAAAACTTCCAAACTCATTTTATGAGGCCAGCATCACCTTGATCCCAAAACCAGACAAGGATCCCACCAAAAAAGAGAGCTATAGACCGATATCCTTGATGAACACAGATGCGAAAATACTCAACAAAATACTAGCCAATAGGATTCAACAGTACATTAAAAAGATTATTCACCACGACCAAGTGGGATTTATTCCAGGGCTGCAACGTTGGTTCAACATCCGCAAATCAGTCAATGTGATACAACACATCAATAAAAGAAAGAACAAGAACCATATGATACTCTCAATAGATGCTGAAAAAGCATTTGACAAAGTACAGCATCCCTTCCTGATCAAAACTCTTCAAAGTGTAGGGATAGAGGGCACATACCTCAATATCCTCAAAGGCATCCATGAAAAACCCACCGCAAATATCATTCTCAATGGAGAAAAACTGAAAGCTTTTCCGCTAAGGTCAGGAACACGGCAGGGATGTCCATTATCACCACTGCTATTCAACATCGTACTAGAGGTCCTAGCCTCAGCAATCAGACAACAAAAGGAAATTAAAGGCATCCAAATCGGCAAAGAAGAAATCAAATTATCACTCTTCGCAGATGATATGATACTATATGTGGAAAACCCAAAAGACTCCACTCCAAAACTGCTAGAACTTTTACAGGAATTCAGTAAAGTGTCAGGATATAAAATCAATGCACAGAAATCAGTTGCATTTCTCTACACCAACAGCAAGACAGAAGAAAGAGATATTAAGGAGTCAATCCCATTTACAATTGTATCCAAAACCATAAGATACCTAGGAATAAACCTAACCAAAGAGATACAGAATCTATACTCAGAAAACTATAAAGTACTCATGAAAGAAATTGAGGAAGACACAAAGAAATGGAAAAATGTTCCATGCTCCTGGATTGGAAGAATAAATATTGTGAAAATGTCTACGCTACCTAAAGCAATCTACACATTAAATGCAATTCCTATCAAAGTACCATCCATCTTTTTCAAAGAAATGGAACAAATAATTCTAAAATTTATATGGAACCAGAAAAGACCTCGAATATCCAAAGGGATATTGAAAAAGAAAGCCAACGTTGGTGGCATCACAATTCAGTCTTCAAGCTCTATTACAAAGCTGTCATCATCAAGACAGCATGGTACTGGTACAAAAAACAGACACATAGATCAATGGAACAGAATAGAGAGCCCAGAAATAGACCCTCAAATCAATGGTCAACTAATCTTCGACAAAGCAGGAAAGAATGTCCAATGGAAAAAAGACAGCCTTTTCAATAAATGGTGCTGGGAAAATTGGACAGCCACATGCAGGAAAATGAAATTGGACCATTTCCTTACACCACACACAAAAATAGACTCAAAATGGATGAAGGACCTCAATGTACGAAAGGAATCCATCAAAATCCTTGAGGAGAACACGGGCAGCAACCTCTTCGACCTCTGCTGCAGCAACATCTTCCTAGGAACAACGCCAAAGGCAAGGGAAGCAAGGGCAAAAATGAACTACTGGGATTTCATCAAGATCAAAAGCTTTTGCACAGCAAAGGAAACAGTGAACAAAATCAAAAGACAACTGACAGAATGGGAGAAGATATTTGCAAACGACATATCAGATAAAGGACTAGTGTCCAGAATCTATAAAGAACTTAGCAAACTCAACACCCAAAGAACAAATAATCCAATCAAGAAATGGGCAGAAGACATGAACAGACATTTCTGCAAAGAAGACATCCAGATGGCGAACAGACACATGAAAAAGTGCTCCATATCACTCGGCATCAGGGAAATACAAATCAAAACCACAATGAGATATCACCTCACACCAGTCAGAATGGCTAAAATCAACAAGTCAGGAAATGACAGATGCTGGCGAGGATGCGGAGAAAGGGCAACCCTCCTACACTGTTGGTGGGAATGCAAGCTGGTGCAGCCACTCTGGAAAACAGCATGGAGGTTCCTCAAAATGTTGAAAATAGAACTGCCCTATGACCCAGCAATTGCACTATTGGGTATTTACCCTAAAGATACAAATGTCGTGATCCAAAGGGACACATGCACCCGAATGTTTATAGCAGCAATGTCCACAATAGCCAAACTATGGAAAGAACCTAGATGTCCATCAACAGATGAATGGATCAAGAAGATGTGGTATATATACACAATGGAATACTATGCAGCCATCAAAAGAAATGAAATCTTGCCATTTGTAACAACATGGATGGAACTAGAGGGTATCGTGCTTAGCGAAATAAGTCAAGCAGAGAAAGACAACTATCATATGATCTCCCTGATATGAGGAAGTGGTGATGCAACATGGAGGCTTAAGTGGGTAGAAGAAGAATAAATGAAACAAGATGGGATTGGGAGGGAGACAAACCATAAGTGACTCTTAATCTCACAAAACAAACTGAGGGTTGCCGGGGGGAGGGAGTTTGGGAGAAGGGGGTGGGATTATGGACATTGGGGAGGGTATGTGATTTGGTGAGTGCTGTGAAGTGTGTAAACCTGGTGATTCACAGACCTGTACCCCTGGGGATAAAAATATATGTTTATAAAAAATAAAAAATTAAAAAAAAAAAAGAATTTCCTCAAAAAAAAAAAAAAAAGATCAATGAGGTGGAAACCATGGATACAGTAGAACTTATTAATGAAACTAGAAGCTGGTTTTTTGAAAGAATCAATAAGATCAATAAACCATTGGCCACAGTAATCCAAAAGAAAAGAGAGAAAGCTCAAGTTCATAAAATTATGAATGAAAAGGGAGAGATCACAACGAACACCAAGGAAGTAGAAACAATCATCAGAAATTATTATCAACAGTTATATGCCCATAAGCTAAACAACCTATATGAAATTGATGATTTCCTGGACAACTATAAACTCCCAAAATTGAACCAGGAAGAAATGGACAACCTAAATAGACCAATATCTAGTAACAAGATTGAAGCAGTGATCAAAAAACTCCCCCGAAAAAAAGAGCCTAAAACGTGATAGATTCCCTGGGGAATTCTTCCAAAGTTTCAAAGAAAAAATACCTATTCTTGAGAAGCTGTTTCAAAAAATTGAATCACAAGGAAAACTTCCAGACTCTTCCTGAAGCCAGCATTACCCTGATCCCCAAACCAGGAAAATAGACCATCAATAAGAATTTCAGACCAATTTCACTGATGAATATGCATACTAAGATTCTCAACAAGGTCCTAGCCAACAGGATGCAACAACGCATTAAAAAATTATCCACCATGACCAGGTGGGATTCATGCCTGTGCTATAAGGATGCTTCAACAATTGTAAATCAATCAATGTGATAGAACAAATCAATAAGAAAAGAGAGAAGAACCACATAGTCTTCTCAATTGATGCAGAAAAAGCATTTGACAAAATCCAGCATCCGTTCCTGATTAAAACGATTCAAAGTATAGGGATAGGGGGAACATTACTGAAATTCATAACATCTATTTATGAAAAATCCACAGCAAATATCATCATCAATGGGAAAAAGCTTGTGTCCTTCCCGTTGATATCAGGAACACGATAAGGATGCACAGTCTCACCACTCCTGTTCAACAAAGTATTAGAAGTCCTAGCAACAGCAATCAGACAACAAAGAGAAATAGAAGGCATCCATATTGGCAATGAAGAAGTCAAACTCTCTCTCTTCACAGATGATATAATACTTTATAGGAACCCAAAAGACTCCACCCCCAAACTACCAGAACTCATACAGCAATTCAGCAATGTGGCAGGATACAAAGTCAATGTACAGAAATCAGTGGCTTTCTTATACACTAACAATGAAAATACAGAAAGGGAAATTAGAGAATCAATTCCATTTACTATAGCACCAAGAACCATAAGATTCCTGGGAATAAACATAACCAAAGAGGTAAATGGTCTGTATTCGAGGAACTACAGAACACTCATGTAAGAAACTGAAGAAGACACAAAAAGATGGAAGACCATTCCATGCTCTTGGATTGGAAGAATAAACATCGTTAAAATGTCTATACTGCCTAGAGCAATCTATACTTTTAATGCCATTCCGATCAAAATTCCACCGGTATTTTTCAAAGAGCTGGAAAAAATAATCCTAAAATTTGTATGGAATCAGGAGAGATCTCGAATCGCTAAGGAAATGTTGAAAAACAAAAATAAAACTGGGGGCATCACGTTATCTGATTTCAAGCTTTATTACAAAGCTGTGATCACCAAGACAGCATGGTACTGGCATAAAAACAGACACATAGACCAGTGGAACAGATTAGAGAGCCCAGATATGGACCCTCAACTCTATGGTCAAAAAATCTTTGACAAAGCAGGAAAAAAATATCCAGAACAAAAAAGACAGCCTCTTCAATAAATGGTGCTGGGAAAATTGGAAAACTATATGTAGAAGAAGGAAACGCGACCATTTTCTTACATCGTCCACAAAGATAAACTCAAAATGGAAAAAGGACCTTAATGTGAGAAAGGAATCCATTAGAATCCTAGCAGAGAACATAGGCAGTTACCATTTCAATATCAACCACAGCAACTTCTTTCAAGATATGTCTCCAAAGGCAAAGGAAACAAAAGAGAAAATGAGCTTTTGGGGCTTCATCAAAAGACTATGGACTCTGAAAAACATCTGAGGGGTTTGAAGTGGTGGAGGGGTGAGAGTTTGGGGGAACCAGGGGGTGGGTATTCGAGAGGGCATGGATTGCATGGAGCACTGGGTATGATACAAAAACAATGAATACTGTTATGCTGAAAATAAATAAAAAAAAATAAAAAATAATAAAACAATTTGGGAAAAATTTAAAAAAAAATCAAAAGCTTCTTCAAAGCAAAGGAAACAGTTAACAAATCAAAGGAAACCCATGGAAAGGGATAAGATATTTGAAAATGACAGTACAGACAAAAGGTTGATATCCAGGATCTATAAAGAACTTTTCAAACTCAACACACACAAAACAGAAAATCATATCAAAAAATGGGCAAGGAGAGCACCTGGGTGGCTCAGTGGGTTAAAGCCTCAGCCTTTGGCTTGGATCATGAACCCAGGGTCCTGGAATTGAGCCCCACATCGGGTTCTCTGCTCAATGGGGAGCCTGCTTCCCTCTCTCCCTCTCTGTCTGCCTCTCTGCCTGCTTGTGGCCTCTGTGTGTCAAATAAATAAATAAAATCTTTTTTAAAAAATGGGCAGAAGACATGAACAGACACTTCTTTTATTTTTATTTATTTTTTACTTTTATTTTTTATTTATTTTCAGCATAACAGTATTCATTATTTTTTCACCACACCCAGGGCTCCATGCAATCCGTGCCCTCTATAATGCCCACCACCTGGTACCCTGACCTCCCACCTCCCGCCCCTTCAAAACCTTCAGATTGTTTTTCAGAGTCCATAGTCTCTCATGGTTCACCTCCTTTTCCAACTTACCCCAACTCCCTTCTCCTCTCTAACTCCCCATGTCCTCCATGTTATTTGTTATGCTCCCCAAATAAGTGAAACCATATGATAATTGACTCTCTCTGCTTGATTTACTACACTCAGCATAATCTCTTCCAGTATAAACCATGTTGATACAAAAGTTGGGTATTCATCCTTTCTGATGGAGGCATAATACTCCATAGTGTATATGGACCACATCTTCCTTATCCATTCATCTGTTGAAGGTCATCTTGGTTCTTTCCACAGTTTGGCGACCGTGGTGGCCATTGCTGCCATAAACATTGGGGTACAGATGGCCCTGCTTTTCACTACATCTGTATCTTTGGAGTAAATACCCAGTAGTACAATTTCAGGGACATAGGGAAGTTCTATTTTTAATACCCTGTGTCTTTTGATTGGGGGCATTTAGCCCATTGACATTCAGTGTAACTATTGAGAGATAGGAATTTAGTGCCATTGTATTGCCTATAAGGTGATTGTTACTGTTTATTGTCTCTGTTCCTTTATGATCTACTTCTTTTAGGCTCTCTCTTTGTTCAGAGGACCCCTTTCAATATTTCCTGTAGAGCTGGTTTGGTGCATGCAAGTTCTTTCAGTTTTTGTTTGTCCTAGAATCTTTTTATCTCTCCTTCTATTTTCAATGATCGCCTAGCTGGATATAGTATTCTGGGCTGCATGTTTTTCTCGTTTAGTGCTCTGAATATATCATGCCAGCTCTTTCTGGCCTGCCAGGTCTGTGTGGATAAGTCAGCTGTCAATCTAATATTTTTACCATTGTATGTTACAGACGTCTTTTCCCGGGCCACTTTCAGGATTTTCTCTTTGTCGCTAAGACTTGTAAATTTTACTATTAGGTGACGGGGTGTGGGCCTATTCTTGTTGATTTTGAGGGGGTTCTCTGTGCCTCCTGGATTTTGATGCTTGTTCCTTTTGACATATCAAAGACATTTTCTCCAATAATTCTCTCCAATATACCTTCTGCTCCCCTCTCTCTTTCTTCTTCTTCTGGAATCCCAATTATTCTAATGTTGTTTCGTCATGTGGTGTCACTTATCTCTCAAATTCTCCCCTCGTGGTCCAGTAGCTGTTTGTCCCTCTTTTGCTCAGCTTCTTTATTCTCTGTCATTTGGTCTTCTGTATCGCTAATTCTTTCTTCTGCCTCATTTATCCTAGCAGTGAGAGCCTCCATTTTTGATTGCACCTCATTAATAGCTTTTTTTTATTTCAACTTGGTTAGATTTTAGTTCTTTTATTTCTCCAGAAAGGGGTTTTATATCTCCCGAGAGGATTTCTCTAATATCTCCCATGCCTTTTTCAAGGCCGGCTAGAATCTTGAGAATCATCATTCTGAACTCTAGATCTGACATATTACCAATGTCTGTATTGATTAGGTCCCTAGCCTTCGGTACTGCCTCTTGTTCTTTTTTTGTGTGTTGAATTTTTCCGCCTTGTCATTTTGTCCAGATAAGAGTATATGAAGGAGCAAGTAAAATTCTAAAAGGGTGCCAAAGACCCCAGGAAAATATGCTTTAACCAAATCAGAAGAGACCCCAAGTAGTTGTGGGGGGAGAAAGGGGATGAAAAAAGGTTCAGAGAAAACAAGAAACAAAAAAAGAAAACAAATAAAGCAAAAATATAGAAATATAATATATATATATATATATATATATATATATATATATATTAGATAAACTAGTTTAAAAACGTTAAAAAAGAAAAGGGTACAAGGTGGTGGGTATTATAGAGGGCACAGATTGCATGGAGCGCTAGGTGTGGTGAAAAAATAATGAATACTGTTTTTCTGAAAATAAATAAATCAATTTAATTTTTAAAAGTACCAAAAAAAAAAAAAAGGTAAAAGTTTAAAAAAAAATTAGCAGAAGAAGAAAAAAAAATTGAAAAAGGAAAAAAAAAACCCACCAAATTAAATTAACTGCAAGACTAATGTATCATGGGGAGAAAGCCATGAGTTCAGTGCTTTGCTTTCTCTTCCTCTGGAATTCCGTTGCTCTCCTTGGTATTGAGCCTACACTCCTTGGTAGGTGAACTTGGTCCTGGCTGTATTTCTTGTTGATCTTCTGGGGAGAGGCCTGTCGTAGTGATTCTCAAGTGTCTTTGCCCCAGGCAGAATTGCACCGCCTTACCAGGGTCCGGGCTGAGTGATCCACTCAGGTTTATTTTCTGGAACTTTTGTTCCCTGAGTGCTTTCTATAGAGTTCTAGAGAACTGAAATGAAAATAGTGGCCTCCCAGTCTCCATCCCAGGAAGCCAAGAGCTCAGGTCCTCACTCCTCAGTGCGCCTTCAGAGAATAGCGCCCAATAACTCCCATCTCCGTGGCCTCCGGCTGCGCTCTGAACTCACGGGGCCTGTGACCAGCGGCTTCCCCATTCTAATACCTGCAAGCTCTGCAACACTCAGAACCCTGATCCTTCTGTGACCCTGTGGGACCTGGGGCCATGCTGACCCCGCGTAGGCTTCACCCCAGTTTAGCTTCTGGAGTGATGTCCCTCAGCGAAACAGACTTTTAAAAGTCCTGATTTTGTGTTCCGTTGCTCCACCGCTTGCTGGGAGCTGGCCCCTCCCCCCGGGGTCTATCTTCCCATCACTTTGGATTCACTTCTCCACCAGTCCAACCTTTCAGAAAGTGGTTGGCTCTCTGCTTCTAAAATTGCTGTTCTTCTCTTCAATCTCCTGTTGGATTTGTAGGTGTCTACAATGTTTAGATACGCTATATCGCTGATGACCTGCTACCTAATGTAGCCTCAGCCTGCTACTTCTCCGCCATCTAGACTCCTCCCCCTTAGAGACCCATCTTGCAAGAAGTTGTTGCATTATAGATCCTGGATATCAACCTTTTGTCTGTAATGTCATTTGCAAATATCTTCTCCCATTCCGTGGGTTGCCTTTTTGTTTTTTTGACTGTTTCCTTTGCTGTGCAGAAGCTTTTGATTTTGATGAAGTCCCAAAAGTTCATCTTCGCTTTTGTTTCCTTTACCTTTGGAGACATATCTTGAAAGAAGTTGCTGTGGCTGATATCAAAGAGATTACTGCTTATGTTCTCCTCTAGGATTCTGATGGATTCCTGTCTCACATTGAGGTCTTTTAACCATAATGAACTCCTCAAACTCAACACACATGAAACAGGCAAACATATCAAAAAAAAATGGGAAGAAGATATGAACAGACACTTCTCTAATCAAGACATACAAATGGCTATCAGACACATGAAAAAATGTTCATCATCACTAGCCATCAGGGAGATTCAAATTAAAACTACATTGTGATATCACTTTACACCAGTTAGAATGGCCAAAATTAACAAAACAGGATACAACATGTGTTGGAGAAAATGTGGAGAAAGGGGAACTCTCTTCCACTGTTGGTGGGAATGCAAGTTGGTGCAGCCTCTTTGGAGAACAGTGTGGAGATTCGTCAATAAATTAAAATTTAAAAATCCCTATGACCCTGCCATCGCACTCCTGGGAATTTACCCCAAAGATACAGATGTCGTGAAAGAAGGGCCATCTGTACCCCATGTTTGTTTATAGCAGCAATGGCCATGGTCACCAAACTGTGGAAAGAACCAAGATGCCCTTCAATGGACGAATGGATAAGGAAGACGTGGTCCATATACACTATGGAGTATGATGCCTCAATCAGAAAGGATGAATAAACAACTTTTGTAGCAACATGGACGGGACTGGAAGAGATGATGCTGAGTGAAATCAGTCAAGCAGAGAGAGTCAATTATCATATGGTTTCCCTTATTTGTGGAGCATAACAAATAGCATGGAGGACATGGGGGGTTAGAGAGGAGAAGGGAGTTGGGGGAATTGGAAGGGGAGGAGAACCATGAGAGACTATGAACTCTGAAAAACAATCTGAGGGGTTTGAAGTGGCGGGGGGGGGGTGGGAGGTCGGGGTACCAGGTGGTGGGTATTATAGAGGGCACAGATTGCATGGAGCACTGCGTGTGGTGAAAAAATAATGAATACTGTTTTTCTGAAAATAAATAAATTAATTTAATTTTAAAAAGTTGTTGCAGTTGAGGATCTAAGAGATTACTGCCGTTGTTCTCCTCTCAGATTTTGATGCAATCCTTTTCTTAATGGGTCTCTGAACTAACTTGGTAACACACCCTAGTATCCAGCCAAAGTTGTCATTGACCATATCCACATCACAGACACGTTACCCCACATGCCCGTTGTTTTGTTCCTGGGGATGATAACCCCATAACAACCCACCCATATCCACATAAATATAAACACTCCTGTTTATTGCCTTCCCTCTGAGAAGTCATTTCAGCTGTTATCTATCCAGGACCACACACACCCTGGAGCCAGGGTGGACACTCACCTCTGTGCAGATTATGGGCCCAGAGAACACCTTTTGAGTTTGAGACTCCCATGGAAGAGGATGCTGTGCGTGTCTCTTCCCTCTGCATTCCCCAGGCTGGTCAGCCCAATCTACCAGGCCCTAAGACAGGGTCCAGATATGTCTTAATAACTGGATCTGCCAATTTCTCATGGCCTTCAATCCCTCTATCAGGCAGGTAGTGTTTTATTTAATTCATATTAACAACCTACAAGGGAGTCAGGGGACAAGATCCTGCTTCCACAGCTCTGTTCATGAATACAAGAGAAGAGCCTTCACAGAGCACTGATATAAATCACTGAGTGCACTGTTGAGGACACAGGTTATAAAGGGGGTGACCCGCCCCTGTCACACAGGTGTGAAGTATCATTGCATGACTAGAGAAGGTGTTACTTGTGTAAATGTGTCACTGAGAGGTGAGGGTTCAACAAGGAAGTTCCCGGGGAGGTGACACTGATTGGAGCGATGACAAAATCTGACAGCTCTGCCATCCTATTATGTCCTGTACACGTGAACATACCTGGTAGTGAAGGTGATTCAGGGAAGTTAAATCCACTCATGATGAGTGGAGCAGCTCCAAATTACCCAAATACAGTGGAGTGACCCAGCTTTGACAAATGTCCACATGATTTGTACATGGAGCTGCTGTCGCCAAACTTGCACATCCAGTACTTGAACCACAAGAAAAGAGAGGGGCTGGTGGAACAGAGAGGTTCCCTAACAGTACGGAGCCCCTGGAATAATGGTGGGGTTTCATGAAGGTCTACCATGCACAGGGCACTTGGTATTATATTGTTATGTTTTATGCTTCCTGTAGATGATCACACCCTCTCTTTGTGAGGCCTATGCTGTGGAGCATGTGATTCTCCTCCTGGCTCCACTGGAAAACAGGCTGCTTGGGTAGCAGCAATGAAACGCTGTAGCCACCAAGAGTTCAAATTCCTCCGGAGATCTCCTGTTTCTGTTCCTGGATCAACACTGTGATCTCCTTGAGCTCCCCCATGTAGAAGCTACTTCCACTCTCTAGTACACTCCTCTGCTTTACTCAGGTGACAGTCTTTAGTGTGGTGGAAGGCTTCAGACTACAAGGACTCGACTTGATGACGTAGCCTTAGCTTCAAGTGTTCCCAGGTAACTGGGTTGGGGGAGGCCTGCACATGTCACTGCCCCTCCTCCACCAGTGGTCCAAGTCCATGCATTCTTGCCAGTATCTGGGTACACAGTCACTCTGTTCTTCCCAGTTGTCTCCTCCCACAGCTCCAGTGGTCCCTGGGTGTCCTCAGCTTCCTGTTTCCCTACATTTCCTTAAAGACTAAGTCTTTCATTCCATGTGAAAATTGTGTGTGGTCCTCAACAGAACTGAGACTGTGACATCTCTTCCTCTCCCAGATCCTATGGGGCTGCTTCTGAGGGCTTCCTCTACAGATAAGTTCTTTATTTCTGTGGTGGACACAGGATGCGTGGATCTCCATGCATTCCTGCTCTGAGTCATCTTCCTCCCATCCTGCCAGGACCGGGGTGTGGGGAGGATTTTTATGATTTGTCACCTTTCTGCAGGATAGGAATGCATGCGGACAGGATTGATTTAATGATATGGTCCTGGAGAACCTCACACTATAACATCTTTAGCTCACATGATGACAAGAAATCCATTAAATATTCTATGTAAACCTTGTGATAGTTTATTTGTCATCAGGGATCTGCATTCACAATATGCCAAGATGCTGGTTCTTAGCCCCTGTGAGTACTTGTCACTCCTAAGAGTTTAAGTTTATTGTTTGTCTCATGACCACAATTAGAACATAAATTGACACAAATGTGTTGATTTAAAGTTAGTTCTGTTTATTTCTTTAGCTCTTGCAACTCCAATCTGAGTAGTGAGTTTATTGAAATACAGAAACACTACATCAAAACTAATGATGTACTGCACGGTAACTAAAATAAATAGATAAATAAATACATACATACACACATACACACATACATACATAAAAGTAAAATACAGAATCATGGGAACAATTCCAAGCCCAGTCAGCAGCTTACAAGTGGCCATATTGTGCTCTATGCCATCTTTGGAAAGCTGCCCATCATTTAAAAATTATAATAAATATGGGAGTATTGTCAAGTATTTGTCTCAGCAATAGAAGCCATAAAAATAAAGGTACATTTCATACAATTACAAAATGATATAATCTAGAAAATTAAAGCTAGTGTGATGTGACATGAGGATCAATAGTAATGTGGGGACAGAGTGAGAAAGGAATGAGGAAGGAAGAATTGCAAAGAAAATACAGGAAATTTTGAGGAAAATGGATTTGCTTGCTCTGGATAGTGTTGATTCTGACACCTGTGTTTCTCATCTGACACTCATTGCCTCTGGGCAGTTCATCCTGATCGATTACAGTCATTAAAACTATTACAAATAATTCCAGAGATGCTTTGGGATGAACCCAGTGACAGTGAAACCTTAGGGACTTGAAGGACCACCTGCATGCACCCTGATTCTGTATTTCAAATAAATTCTAGAACAAAGTCATCTTGTCCTCACTACAGGCAGGATCCCAGTTCCCCGTGAGCCTGTGCACTCTGTCCTGCAGGGGCCTCAGGGAGGGTAGTACATCCTATGGGAGGAGCACAGGTCCAAATCCCAGGGCTCATTCTCACCCCAAAGTGTTCTTGGACCTCACAAACCTATTGTTACACAATTCTGGGTGTAGGATCATGTCACTTTAATGGGAAATATGACACCTACACCCCAATATGTGTGACTATGTGAAAACAAACTAGTAAATGGAAAACAAGTGTATACCATAAAGATCATAAAATTAAACTTCATCTTTTCTCAAATCCTGTCAGTATCACCAAATCAAAGGCAGTCACACCTGCTCTGGTTACTGTCCTCTCTGTCAGTACGGATACCATGCTGGCTATATAAGTCAAGGGGCATGCAAATAGGGTTCACCATCTGCTTATTAAACCAGCCCAGCCCCAAGACTCAGCTGGGATGGGAACCCCAGTCTTGGGATTCCCGGGTTTTCCATTCAGTGTTCAGGACAGAACACAGACAGCTCATGATGGAGTTTATTCTTTACTCGATTTTCCTTGTTACTCTTCTAAAAGGTAATTTACAGAGAACAAGAGACATTGATGAAGAAAGTGGATGTGAGTAAGAAAAACAGTGAGTGAAGGACAGTTTCCTGACCAGGATGTCTTGTGTCTACAGGTGTCCAGTGTGAGATGTAGCTGGTGGAGTCTAGTGGAGACCTGGTGAGGCCTGGGGGGGTCCCTGAGACTATCCTGAAAAGCCTCTGTATTAACTTTCAGGGACTATGGCACGAGTTGGGTCTGCCAGGCTCTAGGGAATGGGCTGCAGTGGGTCTCAGCCATTATGAGTGGTGGTAGTTACATATACTATGAAGACACTGTGAAGATCAATTCACCATCTTCTGAGACAATGGCAAGAATGTGCTGATTCTGCAGATGAAGAGCCTGAGTGCTGAGGACACCACCGAGTGTTACTGTAATGTGTGTACCCACATTACACACATTACTCACTCTTGGGGTGAGTCCAGACACAAACTATCCTGTAGGGACACAGGAGTATCTGGGCTGCAGGGGTGCCTGAGGCACCAGGAGGCCCTCTGGACATCAGAGGGAGCTCAGGTTCCCAACATGTGCTCAAGTCACCAGGAGTTATTCAAAACACTAGGGAGCTCTCAAGGAACAAGCGAGCTAGCTATATGAGAGATCATATATATATAATTAGAGATAATAATATATATAACTATAATTAGAGATCATATATATATATGATCTCTAATTTCTCATATTCTCCTTGTAGTCAGCCAGTATAACAGTGTCTATGTGTAGAATAGATCTCCCCAGTCCCTCGGGAAATTTCCTTAATTAACCTCATCCATATCCTGTTTTTCTTTCTCCACAAAAGGACCTGCAGGAATTCTCATCATCCCTGAGAAGCACCCACACAGCCGAGGCTTTCTGAAAGCTTCGTGCCTATTCTCTGTCCTCGGCTGGCCCACACTGCCTCCACATCATTAGAAAATACCCCCAGGACATCTGCCTGAACTGGGTCCTTGTCCTCCTACCTACAGTTTATCCTCTGGCTCATTATCCATGTGGGTGGGCACTGGTGATCAGGAACTGCCCCTCCATCTCTTGGGTAAAAACAGCCCACCTCATGGGATACACTCTATGATTTCCACAGTGAAACAGGCAGGATGTCAAGCCAGAGAGAAAAAGCCATCACAGTCCTGTTGAGTCCTGCTCTGGGGGGAGTCTATGAGAGCAGCCGTGGGGGCTGTGTCTGAAACGTGTTTCCTGGCTTCCACACAAGAAACCCACATGAATCCTCGGATCTGGATGACAGAGCCTGCTTCCTTGCCCATCTGGTGCTATCCTTCAAGTATCTCACAGAAAGTCACAATGTCCTCACTCTACCCTGCTGTAACTTCTCCCTCAACTGGTCCTGGACCCTGAGCCCAATGGGGCTGGAGGCCTGTGACAATTTCCTGATCCCCACCAGGTGCCAAATGTAGAGTGAGGCTCAATAATGAATGTCTACCATGATGACAGACCCCTAAAACGGGGCTGAAATGGGACTTATAGCATAAAATATGATTCAGAAGAAAAACAATATATCAACTACTAATGAGAAAACACTGACATTTCTTCTTATGTTCCAGCTTTTGTCTCATTTGGACCTGGATTTTCATATAGAATTCAAAAATAACTTCTAGTTTTCTAGCTCTCTTTGCATTTTCTTCTGTTATTATTATAGAAGAGTCCAATGGTAGGGGAATAATCTGTGGGTATAGGCAGGTGTTTGTAGTCTATGGTTGGTTTTTCTATCTCTGACATGAGATTTTTGATGTCATACTCACAAGAGTATCTCACATTAGGCCCACTGAGGTGACAAGGAAAAGGCTAAGGGAAGGGGAGGGGAGAGAAGGCTATGCTTCCCGTACCCCACCCAGAAATCTAGAATGGACTGGATTTTGACATTTACTGCCCCCCAGGTCTTGATTTATCTGCCAAGTTTCTCAAGAGGATTTTTCCCTACCTCAGAAGCACAACAAATGTTCATTTTTTCTTTCCTGGGGAATGAGTTGGGGCTTCTGGACCTAAAACACTAACTTGTAGGACACCCCCAAGGTTGTCGCCAATTCCACAGGAGCCTCAACTCAGACATCTCCACACTGAGCCTTCTTCAGTTTACCATCAACAATTCAATTTTCCTACTTTCTCGTGGGTCCTGTGGATATATCTGTGGGTGGCTTCTTCACTTGTAAGTTGTGATTCCCTGCACATGCGCATTTGTAAACTCAATTTTGGGGTCACAGTTTTCCCTGCACTAAGATCTAAATATATGTGACTCCTGCAAATTCAAGTGTTGTAATGTAATATCCAATTAGATGGCAAAGGAGTAAGGGCTTCTGGGAGAGTGTTAGGTTATGAATGGAATCAGAGCTGTTATGGCCCACATTTATCCCACATTTATAAATGGAAGATTCATAATGTGAACCTTAAGTTTCACATAATAAAACTTCCATTTACCATATGATGATGAAGTTTAAAGACATGACCTATGATCCAGATGGAGGCACTCGCTACACAATAAATATGCCAATTCCTCAATCTTGCACTTTGAAGGCTCCAGAAATGTGAGAAATTGATTTCTTTGTGTTTGTGTTAATTTTTTTTATTTATTTCTTTTCAGCATAACAGAACTCATTGTTTGTGCATCACACCCAGTGCTCCATGCAATACGTACCCTCCATAATACCCACCACCTGGCTCCCCCAACCCCCCACCCTCCACCTCTTCAAAACCCTCAGATTGTTTTTCAGGCTCTGATAAATTGATTTCTAAGCTACCTGGTTTATGCTATTATACCATCCTTAGAAGTGTGGTACTGCTGTAACAAAGACCTAAATCATAGAAGAGGTTTGGATCTGAGTAATGGGTAAGGCTGGTAGCCTTCTGTGATGTGTGCAGAAGAAGCCTACATAGTCAGGAAGTGGTCATAAAGGGTGATTTATGGGAGACCCCAGAAGGAAAGAAGAGACCTACAGTGAAAGCCCCCAGATTCCTAGAGAATATCTAAATATTTGTGAACTGTATCTGGTAAGACCTGAACAGTACAGGCCACTCTGATGATGTCACACCCAAGGTGAGGAATGAGACTTTGCGAAATGGAGAGGAGGTGACCTCTTCTGTAGTCAGGTAGTGAGCTTGCTTGCATTGAGATCTGAAAGGAAGAATTTGGGAGAGGTCCCACTTGATAAGAGGCTGAGGGAATTTCTAAGCAAAGTCTTAAAGCATCAGAAGGCTTCTCTTGAATTCTTATGGTAAAGTTTGGGAAGAACAAATGATATGAAGACGTAATCATTAATCAGTATGCAGCAGAACTGAAAATTTTGGAAAATTCCCAGCCTGTTCCTACTGGAAGGAAGGAGGGATCTTGTTCCAGAGAAATCAGGAAGGATGTGGAAATACTTGATGAGTGGGTGGTTATGGGTTGACCATCTCAGCATAACCCAGGAACTGCTCGTCAGGACCCTGAGAGCATAATGAGCCTCTAAAGAGAAGCCTGGACCTACTGTCCACAACATTCTGGAGATCACTGGGACTGACACCCTCCCAGAACAGACTGAGTGAGGGGGCCTGGATGTGCTGCATGACTTGACCTTGGACTTCCATCTTTCATAAGTCTGATGGAATTCATTATTATAGTTTATACCCTACCCAGGCAGTGGTATTTGTCATAGCCATTTGATCAGACAAATATATCCTATCACAACATCTCTGGTGGGTATGAGAAGAGCTGGTGACTTTCAGTTGTTCAGCAAATGGGCAAAGACTTCCAGACTTTGACAGATCTGACCAGAAGCCAGATTCCTCATGTTACACATGAATAATGGGGATTTGGTTTATTGTTACATATTTAGTACTTGTTACTTTGCTCCTCCAAATGAAAAGTTTTTTTTTTTTTCAATTTAATTTAAATTCACTTAATTAACATACAGTGTATCATTAGTTTTGGAGAAAAGTTCAGTTATGCATTAGTTGAAAATAACACCTAGAGCTCATTACATCACAAATCATGCTTCATGTCCATCACCCTCTTACCCCACACACCAGCCCCTCCCCTCTAGCAACCCTCAGTTTGTTTCCTAGACTTAAGGGTCTCTCATGGTTTGTCTCACTTTCTGATTTCATCTTATTTTATTTTCCCTCCCTTCCCCTATGATCCTGTATTTTTTCTTAAATTTCACATATGAGTGAAATTATATGATAATTGTCTCCCCCGGTTGGCTTATTTCAATCTAGTATAATACCTTCTAGTTCCATCCACATCTCTGCAATTTTTTTTATGAAGTAAATTCCATTGTGTATATATACCACATCTTCTTTATCCATGAAAATTTTGATACAAGGTATCATGGAGCCTTGTCAGCCTTGTTCATGGCTTCCAAGGAAATGTTTTAATCATTCACTGTTAAATGAGACATTGCTTATTAATTAAAGAATTTTTAGTTTGATGATCATGACTTTTTATCTTAAATAGGGGGATGATTTCTTGAGGTTTGCATTTGAACACATTACCTGATTAGAAGAGACTCTGTAGGAATATGTAATTTTTACACACATGGTTGTTAGGTTTACTAACATTTCATTATAATATGTGCATTTGAGTCTATTAGACACATCATCCCGGTGACCTGACTCAGGTTCAGGTGTTTCTCTACCCAAACCCCACTTCTCCACCTGAGAAAGGAGGTGAACAGGGCATCAAAGACACTGGTCCACAGGGACTGACACACCAGGCTTGCCCTTCCTGGTCCCCTGTTCCAAGATCAGTACTCACTTATTCTCCTAAGGAAACTGCCTTACCCAGTGGCCTCCACAGCTCTGTACATGAGCTCATTCTCAGGAGAAAGAGCTCTGGTAACCGAATCAGGGATGTGACAAGGGTGTATATCCTCAGACAGAGGTTCAGATGTAGGACCGCAGCATCCCACAATGTGTTTCCCCTCTGATGTGTCTTTGAATGAGCCATTTCCTGATATGAAATATTCTGCTTTGTGAATATGCAAATGAGACAAAGTGTACGAGGTTAAATATACACGTCTGTGCCCTGAGAAAATCACCCAGCAGCTGCACAGTATCCTTTATAGAAGCCATGAGAGCACAGCACTTCACCACGGACTGGAGCTGGAGAATCCTCTTCCTGGTGGTGTTGGCTACAGGTAGGAGATTCCCCCATTCCTTTGGCAGAGGAGGGGACCAGGGTCAGTCAGCATGACTTCATCACCTCCTATTCCCTCTCCACAGGTGTCTACTCCCAGGTGCAGCTGGTGCAATCTGAGGCTGAGGTAAGGAAGCCTGGGGAATCCGTGAAGGTCTCCTGCAAGGCATCTGGGTACACCTTCACCAGCTATGCAATGAACTGGGTGTGACAGGCACCAGGAAAGAGCCTGCAGTACATGGGATGGATCGACACTAACACTGAGAAACTAACATATGCCCAGGGCTTCTCCGGTCGATTTGTTTTCTCCATGGACACCTCTGTCAGCACAGCCTATCTACAGATGAACAGCCTGAACTCTGAGGACACGGCCATGTATTACTGTGCAAGAGACACGATGTGAGAACCCACATCCTGCTCATGTCAGAAATGCTGTGGAAGGCTCATCTGTGCTGGGCTGAGGAGGTGACAGGGACAAGAAAGCTAAAGACACTCTATAACAGTTTTCCAAAGAGGCTGCACAACCTTGCATTCCCACCAACAGTGTAAGAGGGTTCCCCTTTCTCCACATCTTCTCCAACACATATTGTTTATTGTCTTGTTAATTTTGGCCATTCTACCTGGTGTAAGGTGCTATCTCAATGTGGTTTTGATTTGAATCTCCCTGATGGCCAGTGATGATGAACATTTTTTCATGTGTCTTAGCCATTTGTATATCTTCGTTAAAGAAGTGTCTGTTCATCCTTTCATTTTTTTGTCTGAAAATTAAATAAGATGAGGGGAAAATTAAGCCATATAAATTGAGGATTTGCCATAATGAATGCTCTTAAATCGAATATAGGTCACAAATAAATAAAATATATATAAATGAAAAATGTAAAAATAGAAAAAATAAGTATGTGTATTTTTTCCATGTTGATTGTTTTTTATTAATTTTTATTTATTTTCAGCATAACAGTATTCATTATTTTTTCATCACACCCAGTGCTCCATGCAATCCATGCCCTCTATAATACCCACCACCTGGTACCCCAACCTCCCACCCCCCCCACCACTTCAAACCCCTCAGATTGTTTTGCTGAGTGAAGTGGAGCATAACAAGTATGTGTATTTATAAAACTTAAACCTAAAAAATATAGGGTTCTGAAAAACAATCTGAGGGGTTTGAAGTGGTGGAGGGGTGGGAGGTCAGGGTACCAGGTGGTGGGTATTATAGAGGGCACGGATTCAATGGAGCACTGGGTGTGATAAAAAAATAATGAATACTGTTTTTTCTGAAAATAAACTAATAAGAAATAAATAAATAAAATAGAAATGCTTAAAAAATAAATAAAAAATATAGGGAGGAAGTAATATAAAAATAAAGAAAGATGAATCAGAAAATTATTGAAAATAAAAATAAAAAAACTTAAGAATAAAAAGAAAGAAATCTAAGCCTACTTCCCCATAAACTGAAAGTGTGTCACACTCTATGATCATTAAACTTGCTGAGATGGAATTGTTCTGTGGCCCAGGTGCCTGTTGTGGTTATTCTCAGGGATTTTGCCCTCATGGAAATGCACATCTTGGGATCAGAGGCCAGGGCTTAGTGTAAGCAGTTGTGCCCTCCACTAGGTGCCACTGTTTTGCTTCCTGATGGCACTGATGGGTAGGTTGAATATGGCATCTTCTCTCTAAGCAGAGGTTGAAATTTCACATACACCCCACTCTTCAGTGAGCCCTCACAGAAAAGCAACCAACCCCTTTCTCTCCAAAGTTTCCATCTGAAACCCATGTTCACCCTACCTGTATCTGAGCTGTTGCATCTCAGGCAAATGATTGAGTTTCAAAACTTCAGAATTCAGAACTCCCATGATGTGGACCCATGCTATTCCTCCAGGGGAGAGTATCATACATTATTCCATTTGCCACAGGTCTCAGGAAAGAGATCACATGACCAGATTGTGGTTCACTGTTTATGGCAAATCAGACCAGAAAACCTGCACTTAGACTCACTGTTCAACCAGTTTCCAGGCTCTTTGCCTAGCATCTGTGCATCACAATGTTGCCACACATCCTTCTTGTAACTCAGCAGACCTCAGACCCTGGAATTCCGCCCCACTTTGCCACATCAGCACCTTTATGCCAGCCACATCCCCACAGTAGCACACTTCTAAAAGTTCATATTTTGTGCTCTGCTGCTACAATACATTGTGGAAGCTTCCAGAAGCAGGCTCCATCCCTGATGTCACCCCTACAGCTCAATCTGTCCCAAGATAACTCTATGTACCTCCTACATTCCAAAAGGAGGTCGATTTTCTATTTGAAGACCTGCAGGTTTTGTTCTCTCAGACCTCTGATTGACTTCTCAGCTACTCTGAATGACTTGAAGACTACCTACCTGTGTTCCAGGAATCCAAGCCTAGGGACCCCTTCTCCCCTGCCATCCTAGCTCCTGCATCCCACGTTTTCTTGTAGCAAAGAGGGTGTGATAAATTCCTTCCTCTGTATATGCTGAAGCTCAAACTTGAAATCTGGGGTTTTATTTGAGAATATCCCAAATTATTTCTTTCTCTGCTCTGATCCAGTTGTCTTATGGTTCAGTTGCTCTTTCAATGTGCAATGTCCAACAGAAGAAAAATTCAGAGGCTGGGCCTACTGCATCAGAGCTATTGGATATGGACACAGACAGTATGTCAGAAAGGGAACACAGGATAACAGTTATCCAGGCAATAGCTAGGTTGGAGAAAGCCATGGATGACAAAATGGAATTGATGAGGAAAGAAGTGAAAGCCACCAGGGTTGATGTTAACAACGTTCTCAATGAGTTCCAATCTAATCTAAATTCTCTAAAAACTAGGGTAACTGAGGCAGAAGATAGAAGTAGTGATCTGGAGGACAAACAGATAGAGATAAAAAATCTGGAGGAAGCCTGGAACAAACAGCATAGAAGCCACAAAAACAGAATTAAGAAAATAATTGATGATTGACTCTATCTGCTTGAGTTATTTCACTCAGCATAATCTCTCCCATTCCCTCCATGTTGCTCCAAAGTTGGGTATTCATCCTTTCTGATGAAGGCATAATACTCCATAGTGTATATGGACCACATCTTCCTTAACCAGTCGTCAGTAGAAGGGCATCTTCGTTCTTTCCACAGTTTGGCGACCGTGGCCATTACTGCTATAAACATCGGGGTACAGATGGCCCTTCTTTTCACTACATCTGTATCTTTGGGGTAAATACCCAGTAGTACAATTGGAGGGTCATAGGGAGGCTCTATTTTTAATTTTTGAGGAATCTCCACACTGTTCTCCAAAGAAGCTGCACCAACTTGCTTTCCCACCAACAGTAGGAGAGGGTTCCCCTTTCTCCACATCCCCTCCAACACATATTATTTCTTGTCTTGCTAACTTTGGTCATCCTAACTGGTGTAAGGTGATACCTCAATGTGTTTTTTTTTAATTTATTTTTATTTTCAGAGTAACAGTATTCATTACTTTTGCACCATGCCCAGTGCTCCATGCAATCTGTGCCCTCTATAATACCCACCACCTGGTACCCAAACCTCCCACGCCCACCACTTCAAACTACTCAGATTGTTTTTCAGAGTCCATAGTCTCTCATGGTTCAACTCCCCTTCCATTTTATCCCAACTCCCTTCTCCTTTCTAACACCCCTTGTCCTCCATGTTATTTGTTATGATTCACAAATAAGTGAAACCATATGACAATTGACTCTATCTGCTTGACTTATTTCACTCAGCATAATTTCTTCCATTCTGGTCCATGCTGCTACAGAAGTTGGGTATTCCTCCTTTCTGATGGAGGCATAATACTCCATAGTGTATATGGATCACATCTTCCTTATCCATCCATCCATTGATGGGCATCTTGGTTCTTTCCACAGTTTGGCGACTGTGGCCATTGCTGCTATAAACATTGGGGTACAGATGGCCCTTCTTTTCACTACGTCTGTATCTTCGGCGTAAATACCCAGGAGTGCAATGGCAGGGTCATAGGGAAGTTCTATTTTTAATGCCTTGAGGAATCTTCACACTGTTCTCCAAAAAGGCTGCACCAACTTGCATTCCCACCAACAGTGGAAGAGGGTTCCCCTTTCTCCACATCCTCTCCAACACATGCTGTTTCTTGTCTTGCTAATTTTGGCCATTCTAACTGGTGTAAGGTGATATCTCATTGTGGTTTTAATTTGAATCTCCCTGATGGCTAGTGATGATGAACATTTTTTTTATGTGAATCCTAGAGGAGAATATAGGCAGTAATCTCTTTGATATCAGCCACAGCAACTTTTTTCAAGATATGCCTCCAAAGGCAAAAGAAACAAAAGCAGAAAGAAACTTTTGGGACTTCATCAAAATCAAAAGCTTCTGCACAGCAAAGGAAACAGTCAAAAACACAAAGAGGCAACCCACGTAATGGGAGAAGATATTTGCCAATGACAGTACAGATAAAAGGTTGATGTCCAGGATCTATAATGAACTCCTCAAACTCAACACACACGAAACAGGTAAACATATCAAAAAATGGGCAGAAGATATGAACAGACACTTCTCCAATCAAGACATACAAATGGCCTCTTTGTTTTTTTTGACTGTTTCCTTTGCTGTGCAGAAGCTTTTGATTTTGATGAAGTCCCAAAGTTTATCTTCGTTTTTGTTTCCTTTGCCTTTGGAGACATATCTTGAAAGAAGTTCCTGTGGCTGATATCAAGGATATTACTGCCTATGTTCTCCTCTAGGAGTCTGATGGATTCCTGTCTCACATTTAGGTCTTTTACCCATTTTGAGTTTATGTTTGTGTACAGTGTAAGAGAATGGTCGAGTTTCATTCTTCTACATATAGCTGCCCAGTTTTCCCAGCACCATTGATTGAAGAGACTGTCTTTTTTCCACTGTCTATTTTTTCCTGTTTTGTCGAAGATTAATTGACCATAGAGTTGAGGGTCCATATCTGGGCTCTCTACTCTGTTCCACTGGTCTATGTGTCTGTTTTGATGCCAGTACCATGCTATCTTGGTGATCACAGCTTTGTAGTAAAGCTTGAAATCAGGTAACCTGATGCTCCCAGTTTTATTTTTGGTTTCCAACATTTCCTTAACGATTAGGGGTCTCCTCTGATTCCATACAAATTTTAAGATTATTTGCTCCAGCTCTTTGAAGAATACCAGTGGAATTTTTATTGGAATGGCATTAAAAGTGTAGGCAATTCTTAAAAGAGTATGTGACCACCAAGCTGACACTGCAGAAAATATTAAGGGGTATTCTATAAAAGAGGAAAATTTCAAGGAATATCATTGAACAGAAATATATGGAGACAATGTACAGAAACAAAGACTTCAAAGGTAACATGATATCAATAAAAATGTATTTATCAATTATCACTCTCAATGTGAATGGCTTAAATGTACCCATAAAACAGCACAGGGTTGAAGATTGGATAAAACAACAGGACACATCCATATGTTGTCTACAAGAGACCCATTTTGAACCTAAGGAGAGACTGAAAGTGAAGGGATGGAGAAGCATCTTTCATGCCAATTGGCCTCAAAAGAAAGATGAGGTAGCAATTCTCATATGAGATAAATTAGATTTTATTTATTTTTTTTCTTTTTTTTAATTAATATTTTATTTTTTATAAACATATATTTTTATCCCCAGGGGTACAGGTCTGTGAATCACCAGGTTTGCACACTTCACAGCACTCACCCAAGCACATACCCTCCCCAATGTCCATAATCCCACCCCCTTCTCCAAAACCCCCTCCCCCCAGCAACCCTCAGTTTGTTTTGTGAGATTAAGAGTCATTTATGGTTTGTCACCCTCCCAATCCCATCTTGTTTCATTGATTCTTCTCCTACCCACTTAAGCCCCCATGTTGCATCACCACTTCCTCATATCAGGGAGATCATATGATAGTTGTCTTTCTCTGCTTGACTTATTTCGCTAAGCTTGCACCCGAATGTTTATAGCAGCAATGTCCACAATAGCTAAACTATGGAAAGAACCTAGATGTCCATCAACAGATGAATGGATCGAGATAAATTAGATTTTAAACTAAAGACTGAAGTCAGAGATACAGAAGGACACTACATGATTCTTAAAGGGTCTATTCACCAAGAAGATCTAACAATTTTAAATATTTATGTCCCAATATTGGGAATAGTCGACAACATAAGACAACTATTAATGAAGAGAAAGTCATATTGATATGAATACATTAATAGTAAGGCATCTTAAAACTCTCAGTAATAGATTGTCAAAGCAGAAAAGCAATAAAGAAATAAGAGCATCGAATGACACATTGGACAAGACAGACCTCATAGATATATTCAGATCATTCTTCCCTAAAACAACAGAATACTCCTTCTTCTCGAGTGCACATGGAACCTTCTCCAGAATAGACCACATATTGGGTCACAAATAATGACTCAACTGATAACAAAAGATTGAGAAAAATTCCGTGTATATTCTCAGATCACAATGCTTTGAAACTTGAGCTCAATCACAACAGAAAGTTTGGAAGAAACTCAAACACCTGGAAGCTAAAGACCACCTTGCTTAAGAGTGCTTGGATCAACCAAGAAATCAAAGAACTTAAACAATTCATGGAAACCAATGAGAATGCAGACATATCGGTACAAAACCTATGGGATACAGCAAAGGTGTTCCTAAAGAGGAAAGACATAGCCATGCAAGCCTCCCTTAAAAAAAATGAAAAATCCAGAATACACCAGCTGTCATGGTTCCCTAAAGAACTGGACAATAAACCACAAATTAAACCAACTCCACACACAAGAAGGGAAATAGTCAAGTTTAGGGCAGAGATCAATGAAATAGAAACTAAAGATACAGTAGAATGTATCAATGAGACTAGAAGTTGGTTTTTTGAAAGAATCAATAAGATCGATAAACCATTGGCCAAACTAATCCAAAAGAAAAGAGAGATGGCCCATATTAATAAAATTATGAATAAAAAGGGTTAGACCACAACTAACACCAAGGAAATAGAAACAATCATCAGAAATTTTTATCAACAGGTATAAACCAATAAGTTTAGCAACCTAGTTGAAATAGATGCATTCCTGCACAACTATAAACCAATATTGAACCAGGAAGAAATCAACAACCTGAATAGACTGATATCTAGTAATGATATTGAAGCAGTGATCAAAAACCTCCCTAAAAACAAGAGCCCAGGACCTGATGGATTTCTTTGGGGATTCTACCAAATTTTCAAAGGAGAAATAATGCCTATTCTTATGAAGCTGTTTCAAAATATTGAAGCAGAAGGAAAACTACCAGACACTTTATGAAGCCAGCATTACCCTGATCTGCAAACCAGGCAAATACCCCACCAAAAAGGAGAATTTCAGACCAATATCACTGATGAATATATATGCAGATTCTCAACAATATCCTAGCATATAGGATCTAACGGCACATTAAAAAGATTATCCACAATGACCAGGTGGGATTCATCACTGGGCTACAAGGATGGTTCAACATTCACAAATCAATCAATGTGAGAGAACAAATCAATAAGAGAAGACAGAAGAACCACATGGTCCTCTCAAGTGATGCAGAAAAAGCATTTGACAAAATCCATCATCCATTCCTGATTAAAACACTTCAAAATATAGGGATAGAGGGAACATTCTTCAACTCCATAAAATCTATCCATGAAAAACCCACAGCAAATATCTTCAATGGGAAAAAGCTCGCAGCCTTCCCGTTGAGATCAGGAACACGACAAGGAAGCCCACTCTCAACACTCTTGTTCAACACAGTATTAGAAGTCCTAGCAACAGCAATCAGACAACAAAGTGAAATGAAAGGTACCCAAATTGGCAATAAAAAAGTCAAACTCTCTCTCTTTGCAGATGACATGATTCTTTTTTTTCTAAATAAAAATTGTATTTATTCAGCTTTTTGGAAATATAAATAACACAATAGATGACAAAGAGCAAAATGAAATAAAACCCTTGACATGTTATATGATCGATCATTTCCAGGCACAACAATATTTATTAATGAATATCATAAAATTAATTTAATTTTTATCTGTTTTCCTCCTTGCTTTAACTACATGGGTGCTTCTGGAAGCTTGAGTTTCTAAGTAAACTCCACAGCTATTCCGGCCCCTAATAATGTGACTGAGTGAGGTTATGGTCCCACTCCCATAGGGAATAAATGTCTATCAATGGGGATACTGAACCTCTAGACCTCTGGGAACTTAAAAACCATGTGTTTTTGTTAGGATCCTACTAACACAGGAAAATGCAGTGGTTATCCATTAAAACACAATCTGATATGGGTAGAGGTTTTCCAAGTTCTCTGCAGGACCACCAGACGGTTCCACCAAGCTTTTCTGGCAGCCTCGCCTACAGCCTGCAGCCTCTCAAGAGTCACAAACCAAAGATAAGGCATTTCTGACCTTTCCTCCTGGAAGTCACAGAGTTCTCTGGGTAGGGAGATTATGGAGGTTTTGCATCAAGCCTGCCTTCACACTCAGTACCAGGGGAAAGGCTGCTAAGTCTACCCAGTGCACGCCTGTGTTGAGCATACTTACCCATCACACACAAGGCCATAGAGAGTAAATGAACAAGTCACTCTGGACCAAGCCACTTCAAAACAGAGGCAAATTTGGTGAACCAAGGCCACTGCCTGTTGTAATAACCCCAGTTCACCTAGGTCCTTTCCTGAAGAACCATATTAATCTCCTGATTCAAGAGGCATCTCTGGCCAAGACAGAGCACAGAAGGAAAACGTAACTTCTGGATAGGGCAATGCCATATGGAGTTTGGAGGCTGTGGTTTAATCTACAGCATAAGAAGATGGTGGCATCACTCGTTTTTAAGAGCTGGAAAGAGCCATGGCTGGACCACAATATTGGAGCATCTTTACTAATGCAGCTTAATGGCCGTTGCCCAGATGTCGTTGCTGGGGAGCGGGGGAAGGACCCATCCTTGGGGAACGGAGTTGCCTTTGGGATGATCAGATGGCACCAGGTACTGATCCCAATCATGCCTTATCTGGATGAGGGCTGGCAGGGAGTGCTCGGCTTGGAGGTAATACTGTCGGAAGGGCTGCAAGAGGTGAGCGAGTGGGAACTCATCTGGATCCCCAAATAACTTGGACTCAATTTCACGCTTCTGAAGTAAAATCTTCTCTTTTTCTTTCCTCTGTTTCTTTTCTAGTTCTCTTTTCCTCTCTTCCTCTTGTTCTCCTTCCAACATGACTCTGAGGGCTCTCTCTTCAGCTTCATACAATTCAGAGCGTTTTTTAATTAGTTTTCTTAGTCGCTGAAGATGATGCTCGAAAGTCTCATCTGCTGAGGCTGGGGGACAGACACCCTTTCTTGCTGCTGCCTCTTTCCTGAGCTTCCTCAATTTCTCCAAGGCCGGAAGAATGTCCACCATTCTTTTGGTGTCTGCTTGTTTTTTCCTCACTTCAGATAAGACACCATCAGCAGCAGCTTTAAGTTCCTGCTCCCGCTTCTTCTCCTCCACCTCCTGCACGCACTTGACCCTCCAAAGGTCAATCTCCTGTTCGCGCTCCACTGCCCGCGCGGCTTCAGCCTCCCGCTCCTCCCGCTCGGCTTCGCGTTCTCGGGCCCTCTCGCGAAGCCGCAGGCGGCGGCGCCGGACCCTCTCCAACCTCCGCCGCGCGTCACCCACATAGGCGGCCTGGGTCAGCAGCTGTAGTCTTTCCGCGAGTTGGGCGCGCAGCAGCACCCAGGCCGCGCCATCGGCCTCGGCCTCGCGCAGGGCCTGGCCCAAGTCGCGCAGCCGCCGCACCAGGTGCAGAGCCCTGCGCAACTGTGCGCGCACTTCGCCCGGCGGGCGCGCGCGGAGGCACCGGGCAGCCAGCCGGCCGAGGGGTTCCGAACACCGCCTCTAGCCACTGCCGGTCCCGCAGGCGCTGCAGGGCCGCATCCCCAAGCACGTCGGACAGCGGCGGCGCCTTAGGCCAGTGCGGGCTCCAGGGCGGCCCTGGGCCTGGCGGCGGTGGCCGCGACCGCTCGCCACCGTCGTTCCCCGGGAAGGGCCGGCACTGGGGCGGCGGCCGCGGCGGAGGCAGGGGCGGTGGCAGCACCGGGTAGAAGACGACGACGACGACGACGCCGCCGCCGCCGCCGCCGCGGCCCTGAGAGGCTTCCCTCCACATGATTCTTTATATGGAAAACCCAAAAGACTCCACCCCCAAAGTGATAGAACTCAGACAGCAATTCAGGAATGTGGCAGGATACAAAAGCAATGTACAAACATCAGTGGCTTTCTTATACACTAAATGAAAATACAGAAAGGGAAATTAGAGAATCGATTCCATTTGCTACAGCACCAAGAACCATAAGATACCTGGGAATAAACCTAACCAAAGAGGTAAAGGATCTGTACTTGAGAAACTACATAACACTCATGAAAGAAATTGAAGAAGACACAGAAAGATGGAAGACCATTCCATGCTCTTGGATTGGAAGAATAAACATTGTTAAAATGTCTATACTGCCTAGAGCCATCTGTAATTTTAATGCCATTCTGATCAAAATTCCACTGGTATTCTTCAAAGAGCTTGAGCAAATAATCCTAAAATTTGTATGGAATCAGAAGATACCCCAAATCTCTAAGGAAATGTTGAAAAACAAAAATAAAACTGGGGGCATCACGTTACCTGATTTCAAGCTTTAGTATGAAGCTGTGATCACCAAGATAGCATGGTACTGGCATAAAAAGAGACACATAGACCAGTGGAACAGAGTAGAGAGCCCAGATATGGACCCTTAACCCTATGCTCAAATAATCTTTGACAAAACAGGAAAAAATAGACAGTGGAAAAAAGGCAGTCATTTCAATAAATGGTGCTGGGAAAACTGGACAGCTATATGTAGAAGAATAAAACTCGACCATTCTCTTACACCATACACAAAGATAAACTCAAAATGGATAAAAGACCTCAACGTGTGACAGGAATCCATCAGACTCCTAGAGGAGAACATAGGCAGTAATATCTTCGATATCAGCCACAGCAACTTCTTTCAAGATATGTCTCCAAAGGTAAAGGATACAAAAGCTAAAATAAACTTTTGGGACATCATCAAAATCAAAAGCTTCTTCAGGGCAAAAAAAAAAAAAAAACAGTCAACAAAACAAAGAGGCAACCCACAGAAAGGGAGAAGATATTTGCAAATGACAGTACAGACAGAAGGTTGATATCCAGCATCTATAATGAACTCCTCAAACTCAACACATACAAAACAGAAAATCATATCAAAAAATGGGCAGAAGATATGGACAGACACTTCTCCAATGAAGACATACAAATGGCTATCAGACACATGAAAAAATGTTCATCATCACTAGCCATCAGGGAGATTCAAATTAAAACTGCATTAAGATATCTACTTACACAAGTTAGAATGGCCAAAATTAGCAAGACAGGAAACAACATGTGTTTGAGGGGATGTGGAGAAAGGGGAACCCTCTTCCACTGTTGGTGGGAATGCAAGTTGGTGCAGCCTCTTTGGAAAACAGTGTGGAGATTCCTCAAGAAATTAAAAATAGGGGACGCCTGGGTGGCTCAGTTGGTTAGGCAGCTGCCTTCGGCTCAGGTTGTGATCCCAGCATCCTGGGATCGAGTCCCACATCAGGCTCCTTGCTCCGCGGGGAGCCTGCTTCTCCCTCTGCCTCTCTGTCTGCCTGTGCTTGCTCTCGCTCGCTCTCTCTCTCTCTGACAAATAAATAAATAAAATATTGAAAAAAAAAGAAATTAAAAATAGCACTTCTCCATGACCCTGCCATTGCATTCCTGGGTATTTACCAAAAAGATACAGATGTTGTGAAAAGAAGGGCCATCTGTACCCCAATGTTCATAGCAGCAATGGCCACGGTCGCCAAACTATGGAAAGAACCAAGATGCCCTTCAACGGACGAATGGATAAGGAAGATGTGGTCCATATACACTATGGAGTATTATGTCTCCATGAGAAAGGATGAATACCCAACTTTTGTAGCAACATGGATGGGACTGGAGGAGATTATGCTGAGTGAAATAAGTCAAGCAGAGAGAGTCAATTATCATATGGTTTCATTTATTTGTGGAGCATAACAAATAGCATGGAGGACAAGGGGAGTTAGAGAGGAGAAGGGAGTTGGGGGAAATTGGAAGGGGAGTTGAACCATGAGAGACTATGGACTCTGAAAAACAATCTGAGGGTTTTGAAGGGACGGGGGGGGGGGAGGTCGTGGTATCAGGTGGTGGGTATTATAGAGGGCACGGATTGCATGGAGCCTGGGTGGGGTGAAAAAATAATGAATACTGTTATGCTGAAAATAAAAAAATAAATTTAAAAAATAAATAAAAGTTGGAGAACAACTGTATTAACAAGAAAAATGCCTGTGTCACTTGCACTTGCTTGTTCCTGTCCCCCTAAATATCAATGATTTTCAAACATCTCCATGCACATCATCTGACTATTTTCAGGATTCCCAGGTACAATCACTATGCATCAAGGGAGCACCCAGCTAAACATTCAAGCTTGCTAGTAACAGCCTAAAGTGCATGCAGGACATGAGGCTACAGAGGCATCAACAATCCAAAGAAGGGAAGTAATAGCTCTGTGTCATTGCCTAGAATCGTTCTCACAGCATCAATATTATTGACACACTGGCAAAGCAGAGAGAAACCCACCAGGACATGGTATGGATGTGGAGTCTAAAGACCACAGAGAGACACACACAGACGGCACAGGCACGAGAACATAAAACCTTCACCACCTTCTACTATGTCTTCTGAAAACAAGGAAGGCCTATCAGCAAGCCATAAATTCTTCATGAGTCAGGGAAGGACACTGTTTCACTGCGTGTGATGTGGGTCAGTGGCAGGGATGGGGTCATGTTCATTGGAGGCCCTTCTGTAGAGCCAATCTCCCACCTTCATCAAAGGAGGAAGAACTCAGGGGTTTTTGTTGGATTTCCCATATGTGAGGTGGGAGGAGAAGAGTGAGGAATGAAGGTCAAGGAACTTGCAGGCAATAATCCAAGGATACTTCGTGATGACTGACTCCACTAAACGAGGATGAAAACTAGGAGAATAAACTAGAGAGATTGCTGTTCTAAGTAGACAATGGGCCAAATCCTTGGAAAATGAGAAGAATTTCATAGGGAAGCAGCTCAAGTTATACAATCAAAGTAGAAGTGGACAGAGGTCTTATCCAGTGTCTCAAGTGGAAGCTGTCCACTCCATAAGGTCACCATATGGTTCTCAAGATTATGTGTTCACTATGTGCATGTAAACACCAGCTTCTGCTGGATCCATGAGAATCTTTAAGTAGACCTACAGGATGGAAGGGACCTGCAGGAAATAGCTAATTGATCCTTCAATTGCTGACATCAGCTCATTGTGTGTGACCTTACTATCTCTAGGTAGAAACCTAGATGTCGATATGATGGGGAAACTAGGTGAGACCTTAGATCAGGAGGGTGCAGACTCATTATGAGATTGATGTCCTTATACATCAGTACTGGGAATCTTCCCTGCACTCTGAACCCATGTGAGGTGACCGTGAAAGGACAGCTTAGGATGTGGGTGCTCTCCAGACAACAAATATGTCTGTCCCTGATGAGGGACTTGCCAGAATCCAGAACTGTAGAAAATCAGTGTCTGTTGTTTAAAACCAACCAGTTCATGTACATTGTTATAGCAGCTGGGATAGACAAAGACATAAATGACACGTAAACCTAAGCACGGATGCTCTAGAGTTTCTCTGCTGTGTTTGTTCTGAAAAGTACATGATAAGGTCCTCCAATAGGGACAAGGGTAGATTTCTCACATATTCCCTCCTGAATGTAGAACTAACCAGTTGACTATCTATCCTAGGACTCAGTGAAAAAGACACAGTGCACACACAGAAGAAGAACCTTTACACAGGGGATTCACAGTTTTGAAGAGAGTGTGAAACTTCATTGAAGGATGTGATTTTTTCACACTTTCCAGAAGATGTGGACATGATAAGTCTATGGGGTTTGAGTCTGAGCATCTCCTTACAGAGTGGTGTTGTACTGTGACTCTCCCTCAGACTGAGAGGGTAGATTACACTGGCCATGTTTGTTACTGGAAACCATCAACTACCTGTTGAAATTTACTCGTTTTATTAGTGTGGAATCCTTTTTTTAATGGGTCCCTGCACTAACCATGGAATATGTCCTAGGCTCAAACCAGACATTGTGGCAATGTGCACAAAAATCACAGACTCCCATTAGCCACACATACGTGTTGTTTCGTTCCTGGGGATGAGCACCCCTAGAAAACCATCCACACCAACATAAACGTAAGCATGCCTGTTACATTTCCTTCTCTGTAAGCCATGATGTCAGCTGCTCTCCATGCAGGTTCACACACACCCTGGAGTCAGAGTGGACACTCACCTCTGTCTGTGCTGATTAAGGTCCCAGAGAACACCTAGTGAGTATGAGACTCCCCTGTGGACCTAGAGGTCAAGATGGTCTCCTCCCCTCTGCAGTCCGACAGCAGGTAAGCCCAGTCTTCCAGGACCTAGCACAGGGTCTAGATGTGTCATCATAATTGGAAATTCCAACATTTTACAGTCTCCAATCCACTCATCATGTGGTAGTTTATTTATTATTAAATATACACTAACGGCCTACAGGGAGCCAGGAGACAAGATGCTGTAACCATGGCTCTGTTCATGAAGATACAGTGATAAGGGCTTTAACGAGAGATTTTTAAATCACTCAGAGCAGTGATGAGTACACAGGTTAAAGAGTGTGACCCACCCCAGTTACAGAGGTGTGAAGTGTCATTGCAGAACCAGAGAAGGTGTTAATGTGTAAATGTGGCACTCAGAGACAAGGGTTCACCCAGAAAACTACAGGGAGGTGACACTGATTGCAGCAATGACAAATGTAACAGCCCTGCCATCCTACTAGCTACTCTACACACGAACGCACCTGGTGGCGAAGCTGCTTCAGAGGGGTGAAGTCCATTCATGAAACGTGAGTCAGTGGGGCAGTGGAGCAGCTCTGACTTACCAGATGCAGTGTAATAACCAGCACTGACAAATTTCACAGGATTTGTACACGTAGCTGCTCTCCCCAAACTTGTACATGCAGGACTTGAACCATGAAAGGATGGAGGAAGGAGTAGTACAAAGAGGCTCCCCAGCAGTGTGGAGCTCCCAGTTTGTGCTGGGGTTTCATAAATGCTGAAGTTGCATAGGGCACTTGGTATTAGATTGTTATTATGTCTTATGGTTTTGTTTCCACCTGTAGATGGTCATGTCCTCTCTTTGAAAGGCCTTTGCTGTATGGGTGTGACTCTCTTCCTGGCTCCATTGCCAAGCTGGAGTTGTCTGGGTAGTAGCGGTGAAATGTGTCTCTGCTGTGGCCAAGCGAGAGTCCAGATCCCTCCAGAAATCCCATTTCTGTTCCCTGACTGGCACTGTGATCCCTTTGAGCTCTCCCATATAGAATCTACTTCTGCTCTTTCCAGGTGACAATCATTAATGTGGGGGAAGGTGTGGGACCACAAGGATGCTCTGACTTGATGACCCCATCTTAGCTTCCGGTGTTCACTAGGAATCCAGGTCTGGGAAAGGCATGAACATGCCCTGCTCCTCCGCTAGAGATCCAAGTCCATGTATTCTTGCCTGTCTCTGGGTACACAGTCATTTCTGTTCTTCCCCCTTGGTTCCCTCCCACAACTCCACTTGTCCCTGGGTGTCCTCAGCTTTGTTTTCCAACCCTCCCCTGAAGACTAGGGCTTTCATTCCAGGTAAAAATCATGTTTGGTCCTCAACTGAGCACCAGTGGTGACATCAGTTCCTCTCCAGGACCCTACGAGGTTCCACCTGTGAGCCCAGGATGCTGCTTCTGAGGGTTTTCCTCTACAGATAAAGTCATTATTTCTGTGATGGACACAGGGGTCATGGGTCTCCATGCATTCCTGCTCTGAGTCATCTTCCTCCCATTCTGCCACAACCACTGGGAGGTGTTTCGGGATTTGTCCCCATCTCACACAAAAAAGCATACATGAGGACAGTATTGGTTTAGTGATGTGGTCCTTGAGAACTTCACAATATATCACACTAGAGCACACTCAATGTCAAGAAACCCCTTACATAGTCTAGCTAAATCTTGTGACAGTTTATTTGCCATCAGCAGTCTGTGTCCACAATACGCTAAGATGGTGGTTCACGATCCCCCATAAGCACTTGTCTCTCCCCAGAGTTTAAGTTCATTATTTGTCTCATGGACACAATTATTGGATAGACTTATTTAAATTTGGTGATCTACAGCTTGTCCTATTTTCTTAGCTCTTGCAGCTCCAATATGAGGCATGACTTTATCATAATACAAAAACCTATACACTATGGAGTATTATGCCTCCATCAGAAAAGATGAATACCCAACTTTTATAACAACATGGACAGGACTGGAAGAGATGATGCTGAGTGAAATCAGTCAAGCAGAGAGAGTCAATTATCATATGGTTTCATTTATTTGTGGAGCATAACAAAAAGCATGGAGGACATGGGGAGTTAGAGAGAAGGGGATTGGGGTAAATTGGAAGGGGAGGTGAACCATGAGAGACTATGGACTCTGAAAAACAATCTGAGGGATTTGAAGTGGCAGGGGTGGGAGGTTGGGGTACCGGGTGGTGGGTATTATAGAGGGCACGGATTGCATGGAGCACTGGGTGTGGTGAAAAAGTAATGATACTGTTATGCTGAAAATAAATAAATGAAAAAAAAAAAAACCGGGAACGATCCCAAGCCCAATCACCAGCTTAAAAATGGACATATTGTGCTCTATGTTATCTTTGAAATGTTGCCCATCATTAAAAGAATAGTTTATTGCAGCTTCCTGATGGTGCATAGGAGAAGAATGAGCCACAAGCAAGTCAGCTGCAAGAGAATGGTACCACGGGGCAACAGTAGAAATGACTGTCACCCTGAGCAACTCCTCAGTCTCATATTTATTAGAAAGTAGGTAACAACCAACAAAGAAGATGGAGTAGGTTACACATTGACCATAAGTCTTGTAGATAAGTCAGAAGAAAGGAGAAATATGTCTGGTCACATAATACATGACCTTTAGTGACCAAGCCCAAAGAAAAGGATTGTTTGACTAACTGCAATCACTCTCTGGGGTAGGGGACATCACGGAAAAATGTAGCAGGCAAAGAGAAAAGGAGGGATTAGGTTCATCTGTGCGGCAGAAAGAAAAGAGAGGAATGAAGGTCAAGGACCTAGCAGGCACTAATTCCACTAAACATGTGCGAAACTGAAAGAAGAAAAGAGGAAACTAACCATTCTAAGTAGAAAATAGTATGAATCCTTGGAAAATTAGAACAATCCATAGAAGCACCACCGTAAAAAGATAATGATCGAAGTAGACTGTTCTCTACCCAGTGTCTGCAGAGGGAGGTGTCCACTCCCCAAGGTCACCAGGTGGTTCTGAAGGTCTTGTGTTCCCTGTGTGCACACAGAGACCAGAAGCTTCTACTATATCCATGAGAATCCTCAGGTTGAGATGCTGGATTGGAGGGGCCTTCCACCTGCAGGGAATAACTAACTGATCTTTTAGTTGTTGCTGTCAGCTCAATGTGTGTGACCTCTACCATCACAGGGGATCCTAACGACAATGTAATGGGATGAGGAAGAGGAGGAGGAGGGCTCTCAGGGAAGCACTTAGGTCAGGAGACAGCAATCTCATGATGGTATTAGGGCCTTTACCCACCAGGACTGGGAAAGATCCTTGCCTCCTGGCCCCGTGTGAGGTGACAGGGAAAGGACACTCTTAGATGTGTAGGCTCTCCAGTCTCCAGATCTGTCTACACCTTGACATGCGACTTCCAAGACTACAGAAGAGAATGTGGGAAGTAAGTGTGTGTTGTTTAAAGTCACTCAGTCTTTGTACCTTGTTACAGCAGCTGGAACACATGAAGACATTAGTGACGCATGAACCCAAGCACTGATGCTCTGGAGTTTCTCTGCTGCTTTTGTTGTGCAAAGTACCTGATAAGTTCCTTCAGTGATATTCAGAGTGGGCTTGTCACATGTTCCCTCCCGCAGACAGGACTAACCAGTTGACTATCCCAGGGCTCTGTGAAAGGATGCAGTGGACACGCACAAGGAGGACCTTGGTACAAGGGAGTCAGGGTTTCCTAGAATTTCTGGAACTTTCACTTAAGGGTGATGATTTTTCAAACTTTCCAGAAGATGTGGATGTAATGACTCTGTGGGATTTGATTCTGATCATCACATAACAGAGTAGTGTTATACTGAAAGCCCTAAAGGTTAAGCTCTTTTGTTCCCTAGTTCCTTTCAGGATTCTTTCCTTCTCTGTGTTGTGTTTTGTCAGTTTGACTATGATACGCCTTAGAGATCATCAGCTTTTGTTGAATTTATGAAGAGTTCCCTGTAATTCCTGGATTTTGATGTCTGTGTCCTTCGGCATATTACAGAACTTTTCAGCTACTATCTTATGGAATAAACCTAATCCCCCTCTTTTTCTCTCTTCTTCCTCAGAAACTCTTATGATACAAATATTATTATGTTTTTAAAAGGTCCCTGAGTTCCCTAAGCCTACCTTTGCAGTCCATTATCTTAGTTCCCATCATCTTCTCAGTCATTATGTTCTATAATTTTATCTTGAATACCACCAATTTGCTCCTCTCCATCCATCCATATTTTTTATTGCCTCCACTTGGGTTTGTGTCTTTGTCTTCTTTGTTTATTTTGGGCCTAATTGTATTTTAGTTCATATATCAATGCAGTAAGAAAGTCTTAGTGTCTTCTGTCCTTTTTCAATCCAGCTAGTATACTTAAAATCATTGCTTTAAATTCAGGTCAGACATCATATTTATATTTGTATTTATAAAAAACCTGGGAATAAAATCTACATCTTATTCATTCTTCTAGGGTGAATTTTTCCATCCTTTCATTTCTTTTCAACATTTTCTTTTTTCAAATTTTATTTTATTTTTTCAGCGTTCCAATTATCATTTATGCACCACACCCAGTGCTCCATGAAATACGTGCCCTCCAGAATACCCACCACCAGGCTCACCTAACCCCCTACTCCCCACCCATTCCAAAACCCTCAGTTTGTTTCTTAGAGTCCACAGTTTCTCAGGATTCATCTCCCCCTAAGATTTTCCCCAATTCTCTTCTCCTCTCCTTCTCTCAACGTCCTCCATGTTATTCCTTATGCTCCACCAGTAAGTGAAACCACATGATAATTGACTCTCTCTGCTTGACTTATTTCACTCAGCATCATCTCCTCCAGTCCCATCCATGTTGATGCATAAGTTGGATATTTATCCTTTATGATGGAGGCATAATACTCCATTGTATATTATGGACTATATCTTCTTTATCCATTTGTCCATTGAAAGGCATCTTGGCTCTTTCTACAGTTTGGTGACTGTGGCCATTGTTTCTATGAACACTGGGGTACAGATGATTCTTCTTTTCACTATGTCTGTATCTTTGAGGTAAATACCCAGGAGTGCAATTACAGGGTCATAGGGAAGTTCTATTTTTAATTTCTTGAGGAATCTCCACACTATTCTCCAAAGAGGCTGCACCAACTTGCATTCCCACCAACAGTGGAAGAGGGTTCCCCTTTCTCCTCATCCCCTCCAACACATGTTGTTTCCTGTCTTGCTAGTTTGGGCCATTCTAACTCGTGTAAGGTGTTATCTCAATGTGGTTTTAATTTGAATCTCTTTGATGGCTAGTGATGATGAACATTTTTTTCATGTGTCTGATAGCCATTTTTATGTCTTCATTGGAGAAGTGTCTGTTCATCCTTTCATTTTTTTCTGAAAAATAAAATAAGAAGAGGGGAAAATTAAGACATATAAATTAAGGATTTGTCATAATGAATGCTTCTTAAATAGAATATAGATCACAAATAAATAAAATATATATAAATGAAAAAAGTAAATATAGAAAAAATAATTATGTGTATTTATAAAAATCAAACCTAAAAAAGTGTAAGGAGCAAGCATATAAAAAGCAAAGAAAGATGAATTCAGAAAATAAATCAAAAATAAAAATAAAAAACTTAAAAATCAAAAGAAAAAAAGCTAAGCCTACTTCCATGGGAACGGAAAGTGTGCCACATTTTATGATCATTACACTTGGTGAGATGGAATTGTTCTGTGGATCTTCTGGGGGAGGTGCCTGCTATGATTATTCTCAGGGGTTTTGTCCTCATGGAAAGGCACATTTTGGAAGCAGGTGACGGGGCTTGGTGTAAGCAGTTGTGCCCTCCACTAGGTGCCACTGTTTTGCTTCCTGATGGCACTGATGGGTAGGGTGAATATGCCATCTGCTCTCTAGGCAGGGGTTGAAATTTCACATACACCCCACTCTTCAGTGAGCCCTCACAGAAGGGCAATCAACCCTTTTCTCTCCAATGTTTCCATTTGAAATCCATGTTCACCCTACTTGTGTCTGAGCTGTTGCACCCCAGGCACATGATTGAGTTTCAAATCTTCAAAAGTAGGGACTCCTATGGTGTGGACCCATGCTATCCCTCCAGGGAAGAGTCTAATACCGTTTTCCATTTGCCCACAGGTCTGAGGAAAGAGATCCCATGACCAGATTGTGGTTCACTGTTTATGGCAAATCAGAACAGAAAGCCTGCACTTAGACTCACTGTTCAACCGGGTTCCAGGCTCTTCACCTAGCATCTGTGCATCACAATGTTGCCACACATCCTTCTTCTGCCTCAGCAGACCTCAGACCCTGGAATTCTGCCCCACTTTGCCACTTCAGCACCTTTATTCCAGCAACATACCCACAGTAGCACACTTCTAAAAGTTCAGATTTTGTGCTCTGCTGCTACAATACACCGTGGCAGATTCCAGAAGCAGGCTCCATCCCTGATGTCTCCCCCACAGCTTTATCTGTCCCAAGACAACTCTCTGCACCTGCTACATAACAAAAGGAGGTTGGTTTTCTATTTGAAGACTTGTGGGTTTTGTTCTCTCAGACCTCTGATTGACTTCTTGGCTGCTCAGAATGACTTATGACTACCTAGCTGTGTTCCAGAAATCCAACCTAAGACCCCTTTTCCTCTGCCATCCTAACTACTCTGTCCCACATTTTCTTGTAGCAATGAGGGTGTGATAAATTCCTTCTTCTGAATATGCTAAAGCCCAAACTTGAAACTCAGTATTTTATTTCAGAATATCCTAATTTATTTATCTATTTGCTCTGATCCAGTTGTCTTATGGTTCAATTGCTCTTCCAATGTGCAATCCCATTAAATATTATGCAATTATTATATTATTTTGCAGTAATGGCTGACATATTTTCTCCACGTACATAACCTCAGTCACTAGGCAACTCAGAGAGGAATGCACCTCCTGGCAGTGAGCCCGGGGCTATGAGCAAGTAGTGAGGGGGCTCCCCAAGGACAACAATTGCAGGAACATTGCTAGCACCACTCCATGTGTCCATGCAGTGAACACAGGTGCATTTTGGATGGCATGGCCAGTTTGCAGTCTTCCTGATGCACAAAATCCCACTCAGAGATGGAAACTGCAGGATGTGGAGACAGAGCAGAGGTCCTGTACTCATCCAGCAAGATCAAAGGAATTGAGCTGAGAAAACCAAAACAGATAGATCAGAGCTGCAACCTGAAATTGAATTGGAATTGAATTTCCCTGTTGCGTTTGTTGTCCAAAGTCCCTGGAGGAAAGGAGACACACCATAAGAGACTCTTAATCTCGGGAAACAAAGTGACGGTTGCTGAGGGGTGGGGGGATAGGGAGAGGATGGTTGGGTTATGGACATTGGGGAGAGTATGTGCTGTGGTAAGTCCTGTGAATTGTGTAAGACTGATGATTCAGAGACCTGTATCCCTGAGCAATTAATACTTAACACGTTAATAAAAAAAAAAAAAAAAACAAACAAACAAAAAACTATCATCTTAAAAAAAAAAAAAGTCCCTGTAGGGGAGCCTGGGTGGCTCAGTGGGTTAAAGCCTCAGGTCATGATCTCAGGGTTCCGGGATTGAGCCCTGCATCGGGCTCTCTGCTCAGCAGGGAGCCTGCTTCCCTCACTCTGCCTGTGTCCCTGCCTACTTGTGATCTCTCCCTCAAATAAATTTTTTAAAAATCTTTTAAAAACAATAGCCCCTGTAAATCCTTCAAAGAGGTTGAAGGGTAGCATTTATTTATTTATTTATTTATTTATATTTATTTACTGCTTTCCCATTAGGTTGAATTTACTAATTGAAAGTCAGAGGACTTGGAATACTGAAAACAATAAAACATTTTTTAAATGTTTAAAAAAATTTTTTAAATTTTTATTTTTTAAAATAAAGTCAAAGAATCCATCAAAAACTCACGGTGGACAGGCAGATTTGTTAGTTTAGGAGGGATATGATGCATGAATCCTTTTTAAATGTCCCACAGCCGAATGCAGAGACTAGAATTGGAGGAAATATTCATAAATGTGTGGCCTCACCAGGTCCCATGTCACAGGGAGATTAGGCATGTGCTCTTGAGTCCTTTGACCACTAACCATCAGTGCCAGTGGGAGTGTCTGTGGACAACGGAGTCCATGCATCTCTGAGAGATTGTGTAAATTTAAAGATGCTGTTTTCTCAGGCTTTCCAGGAGACTGTGGATATGATCATCATGTGGTATCGGACTCCGTACCAAACGGTGAAACCATTTTCCCATCTTGACAACTGTCAGATGTGAACCTCAGCCATTGGATATAAAGGTGGTATCACCCAGGATAGAAAAACAAATCAAGAAGACTTTCATCTGCAGGAACGAATGGAGGCTTTGCTTCAGGAATGACTTCACAACGTGGGAAAGTGGACATACAAGTAAAACATATGCACATGCCATGGAGGGTGGACATGGGATTAAGTCCATCTACCTGTGTTCTATGGGCCCCTGAAGACGGGTTTCTTGCAATGTCCCACCTCCCAGGTTCCCCAGGACTTTGTTGCTGATGATGACACATAGGAAGGAAATACTCTGACTTTCTTTCTGAGTTTCCTTCCAAGTACTGAATCAAAGTTGTAACTAACTTGTCTCCACATTGCAGCATGCTACAACAGAACATTTAACTAAAGGCTTTGATATCACCTGGTGACACCAAAGAGGTGAGAGATTGCACAAGATCTGTGGGAAGTGAAAGCCAGACTGCCTCCAGTACCTTGATGTAAAATCAATTTTACCGCATTTCCAGATGTCAGGTAACCCCCATCATGGGTGGACATGGTGACAGCATTCCCAAAGGTGACAGGAAGAACCAAAGGGACTGGGAGAAGGGAGACATTCTTCTGAAAGTAACTTTGGGAGAAGAAGGTATGTCCCAACAGACCTTTTCCTGTCTCCCTGACCAGAATCTCTCATTGCCACAGAGACACAGATCCCACATCAGACATAAGATTGTGTCCACAGACTGATACCATTGCCACATAAAATTACTCACCAACTCCCTTAGTGGACAGGGATTTGAATGATATGCTGTTCTTTAATCCATTGTTACAAAAGATACCCTGGATTTCTGCTCCATGGTTAGCCCCTAGTATAGTTTTGGGCATCAAGCTTTTCCAAAAATGCCTTAAAATTATGACATAAACATATTACACATGTCCTTCTAGCATCTTCACAGTACTTACTAATTTTAATTATGTTTTATCTATATTTTCATGATTGACAATGAGCTTTCAAAAACACCTATGTAAAGTAGACTGAACAGGGCAGAGAAACTCACATATGATGCAAAATTATTCCTCTGCATCTTCTTCAGGTTCATGGTTGTTGTGGAAAGCATATAAATAATACATTTCCTGAGTTCCTCAGCTATATATCTAGGGGGAGAAGCAAATTTATTGTAATATCAGACACTGGAAACAATTAGACCCCCAAATAACTTCTTTTATTTATCTTTTTACTTTATTTTATTTTATTTTAAGTAAATTAATTTATTTATTTTCAGAAAAGCAGTATTCATTATTTCTTTAAAAAAAAATAAAATCCTTCTATGTCCATTCTTAGGACAGGTGCTAATCATTAAAACCAGTGATTCTTTTTTTTTTTTTTTTAATTTTTTATTTTTTATAAACATATATTTTTATCCCCAGGGGTACAGGTCTGTGAATCACCAGGTTTACACACTTCACAGCACTCACCAAATCAAATACCCTCCCCAAAGTCCATAATCCGACCCCCTTCTCCCAAACCCCCTCCCCCCGGCAACCCTCAGTTTGTTTTGTGAGATTAAGAGTCACTTATGGTTTGTCTCCCTCCCAATCCCATCTTGTTTCATTTATTCTTCTTCTACCCACTTAAGCCTCCATGTTGCATCACCGCTTCCTCATATCAGGGAGATCATATGATAGTTGTCTTTCTCTGCTTGACTTATTTTGCTAAGCATGATACGCTCTAGTTCCATCCATGTTGTTGCAAATGGCAAGATTTCATTTCTTTTGATGGCTGCATAGTATTCCATTGTGTATATATACCACATCTTCTTGATCCATTCATCTGTTGAAAGTGCTCCATATCACTCGGCATCAGGGAAATACAAATCAAAACCACAATGAGATATCACCTCACACCAGTGATTCTTTTTTAAGGTTTATATTAATTGTTTCAAACACATTGTATCTTGGTAGTTTTTACTTAAAAAAGAAAGAAACATCTTTTACAACTGAAATCTCACCTCCAACAGGAATCTCTGCACTCCCACAGTACTCTTCCTGTCTCACGTTAATCAGTCACATCTTATCTTGGGTTCCAATGAGGTGTTCAGGTCTCATCTCCATTAAACACTGGAGCAGCTCCCGTGGAGACCTGTTTATCAAGCAAAACACCAGTTTGCAGGGACACACTGTAGAGAACATCTGGATAGAACAAAACAGCAGTCAAGTTTGCAACAACAGAGGGTCCTTCCCAGAAATTGTGGGAATTCTGACAATCTATATATGTGCATGAGACAGGAGCTTTGCAAAATGGATAAGCTAGAGTAACAGATGTATTTCTCAGGAAAAGTCAGTAAATTTCTATCAGAGGATGTGCTCAGTGTTCAGGAAATTTTCAGAATACCTCTGAGTGTGGCAGGACAAGCTCCCTCTAGAATATGGCCTAAAAGAAGAAGACTCTGACATTGTCTGGTAGATAAAAGTGCAGATTTTGAGCTTCAGAACGAAGGGGAGGCTGCACCATAAATGAAGGCAATCAACATGGTCCTGAGGGAGAGAAACCAATTCTAGGAAGACCATGATGAGGACACATAGGTGGTCACTAAGAAGCAGAGGGTCTCTGGGAAGCCGGAGGCAGTGGATACCCGTGTCTCAATTCTAAGCTATTTGCACTGAAGTAATGTAAACCCTCTGCACTGTCTCACATGACCATTTCATCATGGCTGTGTCTGGAGGGGGTAGTTTGGAATGGAGAAAATGGGGTAGAAGTATCCTTCCCATCTGTACTTCTCAAGGACACTATTTCCAGAAACCTCAACATAAGGGCTGCATTTATTCTCCTACCTGAATGAAGCAAGATAAAAAGTGAGCAAATTATGTTGCAAAAATTAAGCCAGATGGAAATACATGAATGATAGTGACGCATCAGAGAACTGTTAATACAAGGTGCAGGGTGGGGACGAGAATGCTAAAGAAGATAGACAGACAGAAAGGACCATAACATGGACAAAAGGAGAAACAGAAAAGCCAGAGAGATAATGAGACACAATGAACAAACCCTCCAGGAGTGCAGAAGAGATATGAGGACTGAGGTGGAACTGCCCTTCTCACAGGATGAAGGATGGAGACCTCAAACTCTGGGGCTGATAGCTGGGTGCTCCCATTAACTGCCTCTTTCTCTCACTCATGGCCAATTAGTCAGCAAGTCTTGCCGGTGACAAGTTCAGGACACACTCAGAATCCAACCATTTCTCACCCCTTCACTGCTGCCACCCTGGACAGAGCTTCTATCAGTTTTCACTTGGATGCCCTGGAGAATCTCCTCACCTTGAAGATACCAATCTCCCATGTCCCTGTCTCACTCCTAACTATTCCCTACACCAGAGTCAGTCAGAGAATCCTTTACCATGTGGAGAGAGGATTGTTGCTGGTTTATGGTCTGTCTTCCCTCCTCAAAGGTAAGCCCCCTGAAGGCAAGTTCTTTTATTTCTTCTCATTGCTGTTTTCACAGAGACCACGAAGGGCTATACTTTGTGCAGTTAGAACCAAATAAATATTAGTTAATGAACTACTCAGTTATAGAACTGTACACTAGATTTCTGAGTAAAGAATAAAGGATCTGCATTTTGTATTCATTTGTGGGTCTTCAGAATGGTTGGGGTCTGGAAATCATGTTTGTTTTTTTGTTTTTTTTTTTGTTTGTTTTTTTGTCCTCATCACTGAGACTACAATGGCCTCTTCATAACGTTCACTGCATGAACTAGTTGAAAGAATGTCCGATAGGTTGACTACCTTACTTGGTGCCTAGAACTTGCCTGGGAAGAATATGGATGCGGTTCTGTCCCCCCATACAAGCACAGGTACATGTAAAGAGTAGAAGTCATAAGCAATGGCCAGTCTGCAGGAAAACCACTATTCAACATGGGCTGAATGAATTCTGCACCAGCGACACACAGTGCAGAGGTGACGAAGATACCTCTTGTCTTCGAGGACTAAGAAAACTGTAGGCATCTCTGCTTCTACCTGCATGTGAACAAGTACCATGGTGGTATACGTGTTCTGAGGGAAATGCACACAGGGAACATTGGGAGCCACGAAGAAGTAAGTGATCATCTTACCTGAGGAGGCCACATGGTCACGGAAGGACTTCTGAGGAAGTGTTTAGCTGAGCTGAACCATGTCTCCGGACGATGTCTAGCAGATGAGAAAAAGCACAATGAGGGAAGAAGGCAGAGACTGTGTGAAGCCCAGCACACATGGTTGCCTTCCTGAGGGGATCCTGGGAGGAAGTTAACAAAACGGGGAAGGACAGGAAACCCTTATGGCACACATTCCTCTAAGAACAGTACCTGTACTTTCCAATGCTCATGGACACTCCTCCTCTCAAACTACTCATTTCCCCCTAAGAAGGTGACCAATAAAGGGGCTTAACAGAGTTGAAAACATTGGGAGACAAAATCAGAGAATGGAATCAACTACCGGGCTTCCACTCCAGTTTATGGGAAGACTGATGCATGTCTGTAGAGCACGGTGTTCCCTGTTATTGTCAGCACCTACAAGGAACAATGTGGCTTCTCACCAGTTCTGTCCCAAAGCATGACATGGCTGCCGGGAGGCTCCATGTGGGGTAACACAGTCTTCTTCCTGGTTGTGCAGCTCCTGCGGCATTCCCATTGGATTTCCACTCCTTTGTTCTAAATGCACTTTGTACAAAGAAACGGACAGAATCTGAAGCAGAGATTATGTTTTCAGGAAAGCAAAATGGTTTTTATTTTCTGATTAAAATAGAAAGCCAGGAGGGTGGCAGAGTAGCAATACATTTGCACTGTTTTGACAGAGACTACATTCTAGTCACAGTTAACACCCACAGTCAAGGTCCACAACGGCTCAATGTAAGTAAGTTCTTGGGACAGTAGGAGACACACATTTGTCGAGCCTCCTAATGAGCCTCAGTAATGCAGGAAAACTATTCTCAACAAAGGAGATTCCACATATGTCCGGTACACTCTGTGGGAGTGTGGGCAGGTGTGGCTGCAGAAATGGGTCCTCTGCATGCACTGGTGACAAGGAAAGAAGGCTCCTGGTTTGAGGCAAAGAGCAGCTGCTGTTCCCAGGTGGTGACTGCAGCTCACAGCTGAGGTTATCAGTGGAGCTGAGTGGAGAATGTGGGAGTTATGGGCATAGTCAGAGGCTGGCCACTTGACATGACATCCACAGGCTGGTGCCTGAGTGTCGGATTTGTTCGGGCACCGGTTTCTTCTGCAGCAGGACAGCTCCCCAATGCTGTGCTTCCTCCTGGTGCCTCACGTCTTCCATGGACAGGTCTTTCTGAGCTTCTAACTCAACCTTCTCTGGTCCACCTCTTCCTGTCTTTAGTTCTCTTCCCCACAGCCAGCAGAATCAGTTCCTGAACAACAAGGGAGTTCTTCTCTTTTTGGAACAAAGATCTCCTGGGTCAAGAGGGTGTGTGGATGAGGCTGAAGCAAGTGGCTTCTGTCTTCTCTTTCAGATCTTCCTCCAGCTGGTGCTTCCAACTGCTGCCTTCAGAGCTGTCAGTCATTAAAGCCAGTGATTCCTGGTGCAGGCAACAACACGACTGTGTCCACAAGGATTGATTCTGGGGCAAAGAAGAGCTACAGAGAAAGTACATAGAGTACAATGGCCCATTTATGAATTCTACAGAATTAAAGCCAGTATAAGGTGACATGAGGAAGAACAATAGTTATGTGGGAACAGTGAGGACAAGGGAAAGGGAAGGAGGAATTCCAGGGGCAAATCTGGACATTTTAGGGAGAATTGAGGCACTCACTGTCCCTAATGTTGATTGTGACACTTGTGTTTACATATCACACACTCCGTATATGGGCCGTTCATCTTGTGTTGCATATACACATTGAATTTATTATAGGTAATAACAAAGTTGATTTTAAAGGGACGTAGAGAGAGTGAACGTTACAGATACGAAAATACACGTACACGATGCTGATTTTCTCTGTATTTATGGTAAAGTATAAAATAAGCAAAATCAATCCATCCCCATTACAGGATGGGTTCCATATGCCTCATAGCCTGACACTCTGTCCTGCAGAAGATTCGGGGTGGGGGGCAGCAATTCCTGTGGGGGGAGCACTGACCTAGATCCTGGGGTCAGTCTCACCCCACATATGTTCATGGACACCCTGCAAACACAAGTATACACCCTGGAATGTACATAATAAAAAACATTTTCTTCAAAATTTATATTAGCACTAAAAGGTATTCACAACTGCTTGGGTCATTGCCTCTCTGTCAGACTAGATCCCAAGCTGAATATATAGCCAGAGGACATGCAAATAGGGTCCACCGTCTGCTGATTAAAACAGCCCAAACCTGACTCTGCAGCTGGGAGAGGAGCCCCGGCACCAGGATTCCCAGGTGTTCCAGTCAGTGCTCAGGACCGGACACAGAGAACTCACCATGGAATTTGTACTTGGCTGGGTTTTCCTTGTTGCTCTTTTAAAAGGTAATTCATGGTGAACAACAGACATTGAGGATGGGAGTGGATATGAGTGAGAGAAGACATGGGGGTGTGACCGATCCTTTACTGGGGTATCTTGTGTCTGCAGGTGTCCAGTGCGAGGTGCAGCTGGTGGAGTCTGGGGGAGACCTGGTGAAGCCTGGGGGGTCTCTGAGACTCTCCTGTGCAGCCTCTGGATTCACCTTCAGTAGCTATGGCATGCACTGGGTCCACCAGGCTCCAGGGAAGGGACTGCAGTGGGTCGCAGGTATTAGCAATGACGGAAGTGGCACATACTACGCGGACTCTGTGAAGGGCCGATTCACCATCTCCAGAGACAATGGCAAGAACACGCTGTATCTGCAGATGAACAGCCTGAGAGCCGAGGACACGGCCGTGTACTACTGTGCCAGAGACACAGTGAGGGGACATCAGTGTGAGCCCAGACACAAACCTCACTGTAGGACGGGATCTGGACCACCAGGGGGTGCACACCACTCACCAATTCTGTCTTTTAAGCGCCAGGAACAGGTGCAGCTGGACGATATGGGCAGGTTTCCTGTCAGGGTCTTTGCCATTCATGCCTTCAAGCTTTTTCCCCAAGGGAGCCTCTCTGGACACATGATTCTGTGCTTCCACTTCAGTCTCTGATTTAGAAATTTGGGACAACAACTTTATGAACAGCACAAAAGACAGTGTCAATTATACTTGCTTGTTCCTGTCTCTAAATACTGATGAATTACAAATATCTCCATGTATGTTATCTGAACCTTACAGGATTCCCAACTACACTCTCTACTCATTAGAGGATCACCCAGCTCAGTGTGCAAGCTTGTCAAAACCAGTGTAAAGTGCGTGCTGGATATGAGCCCACAGAGGCATCAACAATGCAGAGCAAGAGAATTAACAGCCCTGGTACAGTGTCAAACTTGAACTGTACTCACAGTATCAATATTAATGACAACATGGAATAGAAGAGGAAACTTGCACCAGGATGTTGGATGGATAGAGTTTGAAGGTCACAAACAATAACAGAGACACACATACACACCCAAGTGAATATAAAAATTTTAATATTTAATTTTATTTTCTCAGAGTTCCAAGAATCATTGTTTATGCACCATGCCTTGTGCTCCATACACTAGATGCTCTCCTTAATACCGACCACCAGGCTCATCCATCCCCATACCCCCTCGCTTTCAAAACACTCAGTTTGTTTCTCAGAGGCCACAGTCTCTCGTGGTTCATCTCCCCCTCTGATTCACCCCATTTCACTTTTTCTTTCCTTCTCCTAATGTCATCTGTGTTATTCCTAATGCTTCACAAGTAAGTGAAACCACATGGTAATTGACTCTCTCTGCTTGACTTATTTCACTCAGCATCAACTCTTCCAGTCCTGTCCATGTTGCTACAAAGTTGGGTATTTGTCCTTTCTGATGGAGGCATAATACTCCATAGTGTATATGGACCACATCTTCCTTATCCATTCATCCATTAAAGGCATCTTGGTTCTTTCCACAGTTTGGTGACCGTGTCCATTGTTGCTATGAACATTGGGGTACAAGTGGCCCTTCCTTTCACTACATCTGTATCTTTGGTGTAAATATCCAGTACTGCAATTACAGGGTCATAAGGAAGCTCTATTTTTAATTTCTTAAGGAATCTCCACAATGTTTTCCAAAGCGGCTGCTCCAACTTGCATTCCCACCAAGAGTGTAGAGGGTTCCCCTTTCTCCATATCCTCTCCAACACATGTAATTTACTGTCTTGTTAATTTTGGCAAGTCTAAATGGTGTAAAGTGGTATTTCAGTGAGTGGGGATTTTTATGATAAAATTAATTTATTTATTTTCACCATAACAGTATTCATTATTTTTCCACCACACTCAGTGCTCCATGCAATCCGTGACCTCTATAATACCCACCACCTGGTACCCCAACCGCCCACCCCCCTGCCACTTCAAACTCCTCAGATTGTTTTTCAGAGTCCATAGTCTCTCATGGTTCACCTCCCCTTCCAATTTACCCCAACTCCCTTCTCACCTCTAACTCCACATGTCCTCCATGCTTTTTGCTATGCTCCACAAATAAGTGAAACCATATGATGATTGACTCTCTCTGCTTGACTTATTTCACTCAGCATAATTTCTTCCAGTCCCGTCCATGTTGCTACAAAAGTTGGGTATTCATCCTTTCTGATGGAGGCATAATACTCCATAGTGTATATGGACCACATCTTCCTTATCCATTCGCCCATTGAAAGACATCTTGGTTCTTTCCATAGTTTGGCGACTGTGGCCATTGCAGCTATAAACATTGGGGGACAGATGGCCCTTCTTTTCACGACATCTGTATCTTTGGGGTAAATACCCAGGAGTTCAATGGCAGGGTCATAGGGAAGTTCTATTTTTAATTTCTTGAGGAATCTCCACACTGTTCAAAGTTTTATAGCTTGTAGGGTTAGGGAGTTACTTGCCTATTTTTAAATTTTGCTTCTTGAGTATTCATTTGTTTTATTTTAACTTTTGTATAGTTGCCTTCTGTTTATGTCCTTTGTATGTGACAGAAGAATAGAACAACACAACCAGTAAACATTAACATACTCTATGTATCTCAACTCTACTCGGTTAAACCAGTAACACCAGGAAGCTCTTGGAAAGATGCAGATGACATCTTATGAGGGGAAAGACTAAGGTCCAGTCCTGAGTCTCTGATCATTGCAGGGCTGGTCCACATGTCAGGTGTGCTGGAAGAAATGAGACTCTTTTGGAGATGCTTCAGTGTGAAATCATGTGGTGTATAAGCTTGTCACCATTACATTTCAAATATTTAAGATTCTACATATTATGTGGGTTTTTTTTTCTAAAATAAACAATTAAGGCAGGCATTTTTAACAACTAACAGAAAAAATGTATGCTCATATGTTTAGTGAATGGTTTTATAGTTTCATAACAATTTCAATGTTTTCTCTAATTTAGGTAGAAATAGAGAAATTATGTCCCAAACGGATATTCATTGGGATCTAGAGTAAAGAGACTCAACTTTTTGCATTTATCCATTTTCTCCCTGACATAATTAACAAAAACAGTCATGACTCTCTGTGTGGTGCCATATGGGTTGGCATTTCCTAACTCGTCTGTGCCCACACCTCACTGGCAGCTGTCCAAACACCTTGCATCCCACATCCTGCCCAAGTGTGGTCGTCCTGAGCTCCTGGGCCAGGCTGGTTCACAGCAGTGCATCTGAGAACTTGTGAAGCATGGACAACTGACAGCTGGCCTTTCCTTGCACCTCCCATTCCTCCGCAGAAACAAGCCTAAGCTTGAGAATGCATGTTTATGATGTGTTGTTCCCCAGTCCTCACTGTCGGACACCACACATGTATTCCAGTACCTGCTGCATTTTTCTTATTTTATATTTAATTTAAATTTTATTAGTTACCACACAGTGTAATATTGGCTTCTGGAGTATAATTCAGTGATTCATCATTACATACAACACCTAGTGTCATCAAAACTGGTGCCCTCTTTCATGCTCATCATCCATCTCCCCAATCCTCACTCGTCTCCCTCCAACAACCTGCGGTTTGTTCTCTGTTACTACGAGTCACTTATGGTTGTTTCCCTCCTTCATTTTTTCTTTTCCTACTTCACTTATGTTCATTTGTTTTTCGTCATAAATTCCACATATGAATCATAAATGGGAGAAGATATCTGAAAAAAACGTATCTGATAAAGTTTAATATCCATAATCTATATAGACTTTCCCACACTCAACATGCAAATAATACAGTTAAAAATGGTCAGAAGAAAGGAAGTAATAAACACTTATTGAAATAAGACATCCAGATGGTTATCAGGTACATGAAAAGATGCTGAACGTTAGCCATCATCGGGGAAGCACAAATCAAAACCATGGAAAGATGCCACCTCATACCTGACAGAATGACTAAAATCCAATACCTGCTGAAGACAATTCTCAGACCGATGGAAATTTCATTGGTGATTCACATCTTATATTTGGAAGCATATAGAGAAGTGGTTTCTAGGACTATTCCTCCCAGGAAAAGCAGCTGACCCTCACCTTACTGAGCGAGGAGACATTTCCCATACAATAGAACCTATGAATTTATACCCTCAGGAGGGAAAAACTTCAGCTGCTTAAGAGCACCTGATAGATCATAGGGACTTGATCCAACATTCCTGCTCACATCTGAATAAAATAAATATTGGATATTGTAGCCTATGAGCAGAGTGTGGAGCTCAAGTAAAGGAAGTAAGTATGAGGACATATCCTATCAATAGGACAATCCATAGTGGTTATGCTGAGAGGGTAACTCTTTGCATGTTGGATAAATGGGGAAGGGAAAAGAGAAGTCCCTGTATCTCTGCAAGGGTCTGTGACAGCTGCTGGTGCACTGGGACCAACAGGGTGCACTCACAATCCCTCTGACTCAAGAACCATGAAGCTCATGATCCAGGACAAGAGGTTGGTTGATGGCTGGTCTTCTCTCGATGGTTTCCAGCTAAATGCTCTGTTAACTTCTCCCACACAGAAACACAGTAAACAGTTTGTAAATCTGTGGAAATACAAAAGAGTCCTCCATTTTTGGAATAAACCATCAAAATGACAAAACCCAACTTGCCAAGGGTGAAGCACTGGGATAAATATAATTGATATCATCGTGACAATGAATATGAGCATAGAAGTACAATGATCTCCATTTCAGAAATGAAGAACTGTCTTTAACTAACAGCATGCGTTCTGATCTCAAGTGTTCTGATGTTAATTGTTTAAATAATAATTCCATTCTTTTATCTTTATTTAAAGTTTTCCATGGATGTGTACAGAGAGAACAGGTATAAATGTCCTTGTGGTTGTTGATAGCCCACAGCATCTCCACAAGCTCTGTGAGATTCTGTCAAGGCTTCTCAGTGTCTCCAAGTTTTGTGACAGAAAGACCTGGTTGCTCCACAAATAAGTGAAACCATAGGATAACTGACTCTCTCTGCTTGACTTATTTCACTCAGCATCATCTCTTCCAGTCCCGTCCATATTGCTACAAAAGTTGGGTATCCGTCCTTTCTGATGGAGGCATCATACTCCATAGTGTATATGGACCACATCTTGCTTATCCATTCACCCGTGGAGCATAACAAATAGCATGGAGGACAAGGGGAGATGGAGAGGAGAAGGGACTTGAGGGAAATTGGAACTGGAGGTGAACCATGAAAGACTATGGACTCTGAAAAACAATCTGAGGGTTTTGAAGGGGCAGGGGTTGGGAGATTGAGGGAACCAGGTGGTGGGTATTATAGAGGGCACGGATTGCATGGAGCACTGGGTGTGGTGCAAAAACCATGAATACTGATACGCTGAAAAAAAAAAAAAAAAAGACCTGGTCGCCACACATAAGTCTACTGAGAATTCTGGAAAGTCAGGAAGCCTGCAAATCTCATGTCCAGCTCTGTCTGCAGGAGATTCAAGGGAGCAAACAGTTCCCATGGTGAGGAGCACAGACTCCGACACTGGGGCTCAACTTCACCTGCTGTGCTCACCTGGAGATTCACACAGCCATTCTGTGCTGCAGTGTGTACATGCCCACCTGTAAAATACTGGTAAAATGGGTACCTAATCACAATGATGGGGTGCATAGTGAAAAAAGGAATATAATGTGTGATAAGCAGTTTCTCTACCAAAATCACAAAATAAAAGAGTACAGTCTCTTTAAAGATCTCATGGTGACCAAACTCCTCCAGGACCCTCACAACTGCTCTAGTTCACTGCCGTCATGAGGATGCTACCTGGAAAATTTGATATATACTTAGGGAACATGCAAATAGGGCCTTCTCTCTGCTGATTAAAACAGCCCAACCCTGACCATGCAGCTGGGAGAGGAGCCCCAGCACCAGGATTTCCAGGTGTTCCAATCAGTAATGAAGACAAGACACAGACAACTCACTATGGACTTTGTGCTTCGCTGGGTTTTCCTTGTTGCTATTTTAAACAGTAATTCATGGTGAACAAGAGACCTTGAGTATGAGAGTGGATACGAGTGGGAGAAACGGTGGAGCTGCAACAATTTCCTGAGCAGGATGTCTTGTGTCCTCAGGTGTCCAGTGTGAGGTGCAGCTGGTGGAGTCTGGGAAATACACGGTGAAGCCTGGGGGATCTTGAGACTCTCCTATGCAGGTTCTGGATTCACCTTCAGCAGTTACCACATGAGCTGGGTCCACTGGGCTCCAGGGAAGTGGCTGCAGTGGGTCACATGGATTAGCAATGATGGAAGTCGCAAAAGCTACACAGACTCTGTACAATTCAGCATCTCCAGAGACAATGGCAAGAACACGCTGTATCTGCAGATGAACAGCCTGAGAGCCAAGGACACAGCCATGTATTACTGTGAAACGACACAGCGAGGGGACGTCAGTGTGAGCCCAGACACAAACCTCACTGTAGGAGAGGATAGGGACAACCAGAGGGTGCACACTCCTCACCAATTCTGACTTTAAGCCCAGGAGAAGATGCAGATGGAGGTTTTGGACAAGTTTCTGGTCAGCATCTGGTGATTATTCTCCAGAGAACACTTTCCTTCAGGACCCTCTCTGCACACATGATTCTGTGCTTACCTCTTCACTATCTGAATTCGAAAATTTGTTCTAATGGGAAAACAATTATATTAAAATGCACAAAATACAGATTCACTCATGTTGTTTATTCTTGTCCCTAAATATCAATGAATCGCAAATATCCTGATGCCCATCAACCGAACCTTTACAGGAATCCCAGAGGCACTCAGTATGCATCACATGTCCACCCAGATCAACGTGTACACTTGATAGAAAAAGCATAAAGTGCATTCTGGACATGAAGCCATAAAGGCATCAATAAACCAAAGTAAACAAAGTAAAGCAAAAATAATGAATACTGTTATGCTGAAAATAAAAAATAAATTAAAAATAAATAAATTTGGCTCTGATAGAACTCTTATCTCTGAATGGGAATTTATATTATTGATGTCTTGTTCCAACATTTTTAAACAATAAATGCATTTTTTAGGATTTTATTTTATTTTATTTTTAATATTTTTTAATTTATTTATTTTCAGCATAACAGTATCATTATTTTTTCACCACACCCAGTGCTCCATGCAATCCGTGCCCTCTATAATACCCACCACCTGGTACCCCGACCTCCCACCCACCCTGCCACTTCAAAACCCTCAGATTGTTTTTCAGAGTCCATAATAAATGCATTTTTAAACATTTTATTTATTTATTTGACAGGCAGGGACAGCAAGTTGTCAGAGAGGCAGGCAAAGAGAGGGGGGTGATAAAGCAGACTCCCTGGCCCAACAGAAAGCCCGATGGGGGTGCTCGATCCCAGGAATCCAGGATCATGAACTGAGCCAAAGGCAGAGGCTTTAACCCACTGAGATGCCCAGGGGCTTGATAAATGCATTTTTTAAACAAACAAACAAAAAAAGAATACTGCATATTATCAAGGTGCCATCTAAACGAAGTGATCCACAAACATTGCAATCTTTGTTTTTAACTTGTAAAGAATTGAACCTACATCTGGAGCTAACTATATACTCAGAGGACATGCAAATAGGGTCTTCCCTCCACTGAATAAAACAGCCCAGCCCGGACCATGCAGCTGGGAGAGGAGCCCCAGTCCTGGGATTTCCAGGTGTCCACATTCACTGATCTGGTCAGAACACAGAACTCACCATGGAGTTTGTGCTGGGCTGGGTTTCCTTGTTGCTCTTTTAAAGGGTAATTTTTGGAGAACAAGAGATATTGAGGATGTGAGTGGATATGAGTGAGAGAAACCATGGGGGTGTGACTGATCCCTTACTTAGATATCTTGTGTCTGCAGGTGTCCAGTGTGAGGTGCAGCCGGTGGAATCTGGGGGGTCCCTGAGACTCTCCTGTGTAGCCTCCAGATTCACCTTCAGTAGTACTGGATGAGTTGGGTCCGCCAAGCTCCAGGGAAGGGGCTGCAGTGGGTCGCATATATTAGCTATGAAGGAAGTAGCACATACTATGCAGACTCTGTGAAGGACCGATTCACCATCTCCAGAGACAACAGCAAGAGCACGCTGTATCTGCAGATGAACAGCCTGAGAGCTGAGGACACGGCCCTGTATTACTGTGCGAGAGACACAGTGAGGGGACTGCAGTGTGAGCCCAGACACAAACCTCAAACTACAAGGGTATCAGACCAGCAGAGGGTGCACACTCCTCACCAATTCTGTCTTTAATCCCAGGAGCAGGTCCAGATGGAGTCTATGACATATTTCCTGCCAGGGTCTGGGGTTTCCTCTCCAAAGAGCTGTTTCCCCAGGGGAGCCTCCTGGACATCATTCTGTGCTTACCTATTCACTCTCTGACTTAGAAACTTACTTGTAGCAGGAAGAGAAATATACTAGCCCCTGCCCCCCCAAAAAAGAGTCAGTTACGTTAGTTTCCTCTAGTCCTTAAATACCAATAAATTACAAATATCCTGATGCAGGTCAACAAAACCTTTAAAAGAATCTCAGTGGCCCTCACTGTGGATCACAAAAACCTTCAGTGGAGCCAGAAGACCACACACACACACACACACACGCATGTGTATAAAACCTCCACTGAAAAAATAAAATTAAATTTAAGAAAATAGTAGAAAACCATTACCACCATCCTGTAATTTCTCTGCAGTAAAGGTGGACCTAAGACAGAAATACACAGCATACAGGAAGGCCTCAAGAAGGAAGAAAAATCTCAAAAAAACAACCTAACATTACACCTAAAGATGTTAGAGAAATAGCAGTGGCTGAATCCTAAATACAGCAGAAGGAAGGAAAGAGAAAGATTAGAGCAGAAAGAGATTATATAGAAACTAAGAAACACAGAACAGATCAAAGAAACCAGGGTCTGCATATGTTTTCTAATTCAATTAGCTGAGAAATAGTACATCATTGACTTTTGATATGATATTCAATGCTCCATCTGTTCAGTATGAAACTCTATACTCATCACGTCACGTGATACTTTGGGGAAAAAATCCTCAATACACCTGAGAATCCTCTACCTAAGTTTACCAAAATGAAACAGAAAGAGCCCAAGTAAATAACAAAGAAATCTATCTGGGCCAGTGTGTCATTCAAAGCCCTTATTTCCTTGGTGCATGAACAATGAATTCTGGAGCACTGAAAAGAAATTAAAAAAAAAAAAACATGAAAAAAAGTCTATATTCTTTTTTAATGTTCACTTAGCCTGCATATAGTGCATCATCAGTTTTGATGTAGTGTTCAAAGATTCATTAGTTGTGTGTAACACCCAGTGCTCAACGCATCACCTGCCCTCCTTAATCCCCATCACCTGCCTACCCCATCCCCCACCACCCTCACTTCTGCAATCCTTGTTTGTTTCCCAGATCCACAGTCTCTCATGGCTTGTCTCCTTCCCTGATTTTTACTTTTCAGAGTTCCAGCATACACTGTTTATGCACCACACCCAGTGCTGCATGCAGTACGCGTCCTCCTCAATACCCACCACCAGGCTCACCCATCCCGCCACCCCTCCACTCCCAAACCCTCAGTTTGTTTCTCACAGTCCACGGTCTCTCATGCTTCATCTCCCCCTCCGATTTGCCACAATTCAGTTTTCCCTTAATGTCCTAATATCTTCTGTGTCATTCCTTATGCTCCACAAGTAAGTAAACCCGTATGATAATTGACTTCCTCTCTGGTCCTCCTCATTACCCCTTATGTTCCACATAGAGGTGAAACCATAGGATAATTATCTTTCTCTGCTTGACTTATTCTACTTGACATAACACCCTCCAGTTTCATCCAAATCGATGAAATGGTAGGTACTCATCCTGTCGGATGGCTGAGTAATATTCCATTGTACATATGGACCACATCTTCTTTATCCATTCATATGTGGAAGGACATCTCACCTCCTTCCACAGATTCACTATAGTGGACATTATTCCTATGAACATTGGGGTGCATGTGCGCCTTTTTTCACTACATCTGTATTTTGGGTGTAAATACCCAGTAGAACAATTGCTGAGTCATAGGGTAGTTCTATTTTTAACTTTTGAGGAATCTAGACACTGCTGTCCAAGGTGGCTGTATCAACGTGCATTCCCAACTACAGCGTAAGAGAGTTCCCCTTTCTCCACATCCTCTCCAACATTTGTTGTTCTCTGTCTTGTTAATTTTAGTCTTTCTAACTCATGAAAGGTGATATCTCATTATGGTTTTCATTTATATTTCCACGGAGACAAGAGATGTGGCACATTTTTTCATGTGTCTGTTGGACACTTGTATGTCTCTCAGGAGAAGTGTCTATTCATATCTTCTGCCCATTCTTTGACTGGATTATTTGTTTTTTGAGTGTTCATTCTGGTAAGTTCTTTATAGATCCTGGATATCAACCCTTTTTCTGTAGTGTCATTTGCAAATATCTTCTCCCATTCCATAGGTTGCCTTTTAGTTTTGCTGACTGTTTCCTTTGCATCACAGAAGATTTTTATCTTGGTGAAGCCCAAAAATTCCTTTCTGTTTGTGTTTCCCTTTCTTTCAGAGACCCATCTTGCAAGAAGTTGTTGCAGTTGAGGATGTAAAAGGTTACTGCCTGTGTTCTCCTCTCAGATGTTGATGTGATCCTTTTCCTTTTTTTAATATTTTATTTATTTATTTGACCAACAGAGATCACAAGCAGGCAGAGAGGCAGGCAGAGAGAGAGAGATGCAGTCTCCCTGCTGAGCAGAGAGCCCAATGTGGGGCTTGATCCCAGGACCCTGGGATCACAACCTGAGCCGAAGGCAGAGGCTTTAACCCACTGAGCCACCCAGGCGCCCCTATGTAGTCCTTTTCTTAATGGGTCTCTGAACTACTTAGGTAACACACCCTAGTATCCAGCCAAAGTTGTCATTGACAATGTTTACATCACAGACACCTATTACCCCCTACATGCGAGTTGTTTTATTCCTGGGATGAGAAGCCCATAGCAACCCACCCACACCCACATAAATATGAACCTCCCCTCTGACCTGTGATGTCAAATGCTCTCTATCCAGGTCCACACCACCCTGGAGCCAGGGTGGACACTCACCTCTGTCTGTGCAGAGAGAGAACAAATTGTGAGTTTGAGACTCACATTGACCTGGATGCTGTGGGTGTCTCTTCCTGTCTGCAGTCCCCGAGCTGGTCAGCCCACTCTTCCAGGCCCTAAGACAGGGTCCAGATGTGTCCTCATAACTGGATTTGCCACCTTCTCATGGTCTTCAATCCCTCTATCAGGCAGGTAGTGTATTTATTATTTAATTCACATTAACAACCTACAGGGGAGCCAGGAGACAAGATCCTGCATCTACAGCTCTGTTCATGAAGACAATGAGAGAAGAGCCTTCACAGAGCACTGACCTAAATCACTGAGTGCAGTGTTGAGGACACAGGTTAAAGAAGCTGACCTGCCCCTGTCACACAGGTGTGAAGTGTCATTGCAGGACCAGAGAAGGTGTTACTTGTGTAAATGTGTCACTGAGAAGTGAGGGTTCACCCAGGAAGTTCCCAGGGAGGTGAACTGATTGGAGCGATGACAAAATCTGACAGCCTTGCCATCGTATTCTGTCCTTTACACATGAACATTCCTGGTAGTGAAGGTGTTTCAGGGAAGTTAAATCCACTCATGAAGAGTGGAACAGCTCTGAATTGCCAAATACAGTGGAGTGACCCAGCTTTAACAAATGTCCACATGATTTGCACATAGAGCTGCTGTCCCCAAACTTGCATACTCAGGACTTGAACCACAAGGGAATAGAGGGGCAGGTGGAACACAGAGGTTCCCTAACAGTACAGAGCCCCTGGAATTATGGCAGGGTTTCATGAAAGTCTACTATGCACAGGGCACTTCATATTATATTGTTATGTTTTATGGTTTCTGTAGATAATTACACCCTCCCTTTGTGAGGCCTACGTTGTGGACTGTGTGACTCTCTTCCTGGCTCCACTGGTAAATGGGCTGCCTTGGTAGCAGCTTCGAAATGTGTCTCTAATGTAGCCACACAAGAGTTCAGATTCCTCCAGAGATCTCCTGTTTTTGGTCCGAGATCAGCACTGTGATCGCCTTGAGCTCCCCCATGTAGAATCTACTTCCACTCTCCAGTACACTCCTCTGCTCTACTCAGGTGACAGTTGTTAGTGTGGTGGAAGCCTTCAGACTACAAGGACTCTGACTCGATGAAGTAGCCTTAGCCTCAGGTGTTCCCAGGTACCTGAGTTGAGGGAGGCCTTCATGTGTCACTGCCCGTCCTCCACCAGTGGTCCAAGTCCATGTATTCTTTTTTTTTTTTAATTTTTTCAATTCATTTACTTTCAGAAAAACAGTATTCATTATTTTTTCACCACACCCAGTGCTCCATGCAATCCGTGCCCTCTGTAATACCCACCACCTGGTACCCCAACCTCCCACCACCCGACACTTCAAACCCCTCAGATTGTTTTTCAGAGTCCATAGTCTCTCGTGATTTCTTGCCTGTCTCTTCACAGTCATTCTGTTTTTCACAGTTGTCCCCTGCCACAGCTCCAGTGGTCCCTGGATGTCCTCAGCTTCCTGTTTCCCTACTTCTCCCTGAATACTAAGGTTGTTATTCCACGTGAAAATTGTGTGTGGTCCTCAACAGAACTGAGGATGTGATGTCTGTTCCCATCCCAGATCCTATGGGGCTCCACCTGTGACCCCAGGATGGTTCTTCTGAGGGCTTCCTCTGCAGGTAAATTCTTTATTTCTGTGGTGGACTCAGGATGCGTGGATCTCCATGCATTCCTGCTCTGAGTCACCTTCCTCCCATCCTTCCAGGACCACCAGGGTGTGGGGAGGCTTTTCATGATTTGTCCCCATCCTACAGGATAGGAATGCTGAGGACAGGACTGATTTAATGATATGGTCCTGGAGAACCTCACATTATAACACCATGAGCACACGTAATGTCAAGAAATCCATTAAATGTTCTATCTAAACCTGGTGATAGTTTATTTGTCATCAGGGATCTGCATTCACAATATGACAAGATGCTGGTTCTTAGCCCCTGTGAGTACTTGTTACTACTGAGAGTTTAAGATTATTGTTTGTCTCATGACCACAATTACAAGGTATATTGACATGAATTTGTTGATCTGAAGTTTATTCTATTTATTTCTTTATCTCTTGCAACTCCAATCTGAGAAGTGAGTTTATTGAAATACAGAAACACTACATCAAAACTAATGATGTCCATGGTAACTGAAATAAATAGATAGATAAATAAATAAATAAATAAATAAATAAATATACAGAAACATGGGAACAATTTCAAGCCCAATCGTCGGCTTAAAAGTGGACATAGTGTGCTCTATGTCATCTTTGGAAAGTTGGCCATTATTAAAAAAACATAATAAATATGAGGGTATTGTCAGGTATTTGGTTCACCAATAGAAGCCCTAGAAATAAAGGTACATTTCACACAATTACAAAATTATAAAATCTAGAAAATCAAAGCTAGTGTGAGGTAACATGAAGATCAATAGCTGTGTAAGGACAGAGTGAAGAAGGAATGAGGAAGGAAGAATTGCAAATACAGGAAAATTTGTGGAAAATGGGTTTTCTTGCTCTGGGTACTGTTGATTATGACACCTGTGTTTCTCATATCGCACTCTCTGCCTGTGTGCAGTCCATCCTGCGTCAAGAACACTCATCAAAACGATTACAAATAATACCAGAGATGACTTGGGATGAACCCAGTAACAGTGAAACCTTAGAGACTTGAAAGAACACATGCATGCACCCTGATTCTGTACTTCAGATAAATTCTAGAACAAGGTCATCTTGTCTCACGAAAGGCAGCATCCTACATTGTCCATGAACCTGTGCACTCTGTCCTGCAGGGGGATCAGGGTGTGTAGTAGGTCCTGTGGGAGGAGCACAGGTCCAAATCCCAGGGCTCACTCTCACCCCAGTGTTCTTGGACACCTCACAAACCCTCCACAATTCTGGGTGTAGGATCATGTCACTTTAAGGGGAAACAAATACCTACACCCCGATATGTGTGACTATGTGTAATCAAACTGGTCAATGGAAACCCAGCAGGTACTCTGAAAATCATATACTTAAACTTCATCTTTTCCCAAATCCTGTCAGTATCACCAAATCAAAGGCAGTCACAGATGCTCTGGGTACTGTCCTCTCTGTCAGTACGGATACCATGCTGGCTACAGAGTCAAGGGTAATGCAATTAGGGTCCACCTTCTGCTGATAAAACCAGCCCAGCCCCAAGCCTGCAGCTGAGATGCGAACCCCAGTCTCAGGATTCCCAGGTTTTCCATTCAGTGTTCAGGACAGAACAGAGACAGCTCATGATGGAGTTTATTCTTTGCTGGATTTTCATTGTTACTCTTTTAAAAGGTCATTTAGAGAGAACAAGAGACATTGATGAAGAAAGTGGATATCAGTAAGAAAAACAGTGAGTGAAGGACAGTTTCCTGACCAGCATGTCTTGTGTCTGCAGGTGTCCAGTGGGAGGTGCAGCTGGTGGAGGCTGGGAGAGACCTGGGGAAGCCTGGGGGTCCCTGAAAATCTCCTGTGTAGCCTCTGGGTTCATTTTCTGTTACTATGGCATGAGTTGGGTCTGCCAGGCTCTAGGTAAGGGGCTGCAGTGGGTCTCAGACATTACAAGTGGTGGTAGTTGCATATACCATGAAGACACTGTGAAGGGTCAATTCACCATCTCCTGAGACAATGGCAAGAACATGCTGATTCTGCAGGTGAACAGCTGAGAGCTGAGGACACCACTGTGTGTCACTGCAATGTGTGTACCCAGTGTGTACACTCTTAGGGTGAGCCCCGACACAAACTTTCCTGCAGGGACACAGGAGTAGCTGGACTGCAGGGGTTCTCAAGGCCTCAGGAGGCTCTGTGGTCACCAGAGGGAGCTCAGGTCCCCAACAGGTGTTCAAGTCACCAGGAGTCAGTCAGAACACCAGGGGGCTCTCAGGGCACATGGGCTCTCAGGGCACCAGGGAGTGATTAGGACAGAAGGATCACATAGTTCAGTGCTCTCGAGGTGCTCAGAACACCAGGGGGTGCTCACTTCAGCACGGTGCACTCTAGAATCACAGACACAAATCAGACCCAGGAGCAGTGGCAGGTGGAAGGGGGGCTTTCTATTGAGACAGGGGGTTTCCCCTCTAGCCTCTCTAGATTCATTTAGGGATATATAAGGTTATTTCTTTGATCTCTAATTTCTCATATTGTCCATGTAGCCAACCAGAACGAGATAACACATTGTCTACATGCAGATGAGATCTCACCAGTGCCTAGGGAACTTTGCTTCATCAACCACATCCATATCCTGTTTTTCTTTCTCCAAAAAGGATCTGCAGGAATTCTCATCATCCCTGAAAAGCACCTGCACAGCCCAGGCTTTCTGAGAGCTTTGTTCCTGTTCTCTGACCTCATCGGGCACACACTGTCTCCACATGGTTATGAAAATACCCCCAGAACGTCTGCCCAAACTGGGTCCTTGTCCTTCTAGGTACAGTTTATCCTCTGGCTCATTATCCAAGTGGGTGGACACTGGTGATCAGGAACTGTCCTTCTGGAGGCACCGCTGCATCTCTTCGGTGGAAAGGCAGCCCACCTGATGGGATACGCTCTCTGATTTCTCCCAGAGAAACAGGCAGGATGACCTGAAAGTTGACAACCAGAGACAAAAACCCATCGCAATACTGCTGGGTCCTGTTCTGGAGTCTATGAGAGCAGCTTTGGGGATGCATCTGAAACATGTTTCTGGGCTTCCACACAGGAAATCCACATGAATCATCAGATCTGGCTGGTACAGTGTGGATCCTTGCCCATCTGTTGCTATCCTTCAATTATCCCACAGAGAGTCACCATGTCCTCTCTCTGCCCCATTGTAACTTCTCCCTCAACCTGTCCTGGCCCCTGAGCCCCATGGGGCTGGAGTCCTGTCACTCTTTACTGACCCCCAGCAGGTGCCAGTTGTAGAGTGAGGCTCAATAATGAATGTCTACCATGATGACAGAACCCTAAAGTGGGGCTAACCTGGGAACTCTGGCCCAAAATATGATTCAGAAGAACAATAATGAATCAACCACTGATGAGACAACATTGACATTTCCTCTCATGTCCCTGCTTTAGACTCATTTTGAGCTGGATTCCATATAGAATTCAAAAATAACTTCTGATTTTCTAGGTCTCTTTGCTTTTTCTTGTTGTTATTATTATAGAAGATCCCTATCATAGGGGGATAAGGTGTGAGTATAGACAGGTGTTTGTAGTTTATGGTTGGTCTTTCTATTCCTGACCTGAGACCCTTGATGTCATCCTCACAAGAAATCTCAGGTTACACCTTACTGAGTTGACAAAGGAAGGCCTAAGGGGAGGGGAGAGGAGGGCGTACTTCCCTTACCCCACGCAAAATCTAGAATGACCTGGATGTTGGCATATAACTTCCTCCAGTTCTTGAATTATCTGGCAAGTTTCTTAAGAGGATCTTTCCCCACCTCGGAAGCACAGCTAATATTCATCCTTTCATTCCTGGGGGAATGAGGTGGGGCTTCTGGACTTAAAACACAAACTTGTAGGAAACCTTAAGGTTGTCACTAATTCCACGGGAGCTTCAACTCAGACATCTCCACACTGAACCTTCATCAATTCACCATCTGACTTTCAATTTTCCTATTTTCTTGTGGGTCCTGTAGATATTTCTCTACTTTCCTGTGGGTCCTGTGGATATATCTGCAGGTGGCTTTTGCCTTAGTAAGTTGCGATTCCTTGCATATGCCCATTTGTAAACTCAATTTTTGGGTCACAGGAAGAATTAGGGAGAGGCACAACTTGGTAAGAGGCTGAGGGAATTTCTGAGCAAAGGCTTAAGGCATCAGAAGGCTTCTCTGGAATTCTTATGATAAAGTGTGGTATGAACAAATGACATGAAGAAATAATCATTAATCAGTATGAAGCAGAACTGAAAATTTTGGAAAATCCTCAGCCTGTTCCTACTGGAAGGAAGGAGAGATCTTGTTCCAGAGAAATCAGGAAGGATGTGGAAATACTTGATGAGGGGGTGGTTATGGGTTGACCATCTCAGCATAACCCTCGAACTCCTCGTCAAGACCCTGAGAACAATATGAGCCTCTAAAGAGAAGCCTGGACCTACTCTCCACAACATTTTGGAGATCAATGGGACTAACCGCCTCCCAGCACAGGCTGAACAAGGTGGCCCGGATGTGCTGCATGACTTGACATTGAACTTGCATCTTTCATAACTCTGATGGAATTCATTTCCACAGTTTATACACTACCCAGGCAGTGGTATTTGTCACAGCCACCAGATCAGACAAAGATATCCTATCACAACATCTCTGGTGGGTCTGAGAAGAGCTGGTGACTTCCAGTTGTTCAGCTTATGGGCAAACTACAGACGTCCAGGCTTTGACAGGTCTGACCAGAAACCAGATTCCTCTTGTCACACATGAATAATAGGGATTTGGTTTGTTGTTACATATTTAGTACTTGTTACTTTGCTTCTCCAAATAAAAAGGTTTTTTCATTTTAATTTAAATTCACATAATTAACACATAGTGTATCATTAGTTTTGGAGTAAAGTTCAGTTACTCTTCGGTTGCATATAACACCCAGTGCTCATTACATCACATATCCTGCTCAATGTCCATCACCCACTTACCCCAGACACCAGCCCCTCCCCTCTAGAAACCCTTCGTTTGTTTCCTGGACTTAAGAGTTTCTCATGGTTTGTCTCATTCTCTGATTTCGTCTTATTTTATTTTTCCCTCCCTTCCCCCATGATTGTGTTTTGTTCCTTAAGTTCCGCATATGAGTGAAATTGTATGATAATTTTCTCTCCCTGGTCAACTTATTTCACCCTCACATAATACTTTCTAGCTCCATCAATGTCTTTGCAAATTTTTTTATGGAGAAGTACATTCCATTGTATATCCATGTATATCTTCTTTATGAAAATAATGATACAGGGTAGAATGGAACCTTGTTCATGGCTTCCAAAGAAATGGTTTAGTCATTTACCATTAAATGAGACATCTTTCATTAATTAAAAAATTTTTAGTTTGATGATCATGACTTTTTATCTTAAATAGGGAGATGACTTCTTGATGTTAACATTTGAACACATTATGATTAGAAGAGACTCTGTAGGAATATGTAATTTTTACACACGTGGTTAGGTTAAGTTTACCAGCATTTCATTACAATATGTGCATTTGGGTCTATCAGACCCATCATCCCGGTGACCTGTCTCAGGTTCAGGTGTTTGTCTACCCAGACCCCACGACTCCACCTGAGAAGGGAGGGGCACAGGGCATCACAGAAACTGGTCCACAGGGACTGACACATCAGGTTTGCCATCCCTGGTCCCCTGGTTCCAGATCAGCACTCATTTGTGCTCCTAAGGAAACTGCCTTACCCAGTAGCCTCCACAGCTCTGTACTCGGGCTCATTCTCAGTGGAAAGAGCCCTGGTAACACAGAGTTGGGGATGTGGCAAGGGTGTATATCTTCAAAGAGATGTTCAGATGTGGAACCTTAGGATCCCAGGAATATGTTTTCCCTCTGATGTGTCTTCTCTCTGAATGAGCCATTTCCTGATATGAAATATTCTGCTTTGTGAATATGCAAATGAACCAAGGCATACTCTCTTAAATATACACATGTTTGGGTCCTGAGAACATCACCCAACAGCTGCACACGATCCTTTGTAGATACCATGAGAGCACAGCACCTCACCATGGACTGGAGCTGGAGAATCCTCTTCCTGGTGGTGTTGGCTACAGGTAAGGGATTCCCCCAGTCCTTTGGCAGAGGAGGGGAACAGGGCCAGTCAGCATGACTTCATCGCCTCCTATTCCCTCTCCATAGGTGTCCACTCCCAGGTGCAGCTGGTGCAGTCTGAGGCTGAGGTGAGGAAGCCCGGGGAATCCGTGAAGGTCTCCTGCAAGGCATCTGGGTACACCTTCACCAGCTATGCAATGAACTGGGTGCGACAGGCACCAGGAAAGAGCCTGCAGTACATGGGATGGATCAACACAAACACTGGGAAACCAACATATGCCCAGGGCTTCTCCGGTCGATTTGTTTTCTCCATGGACACCTCTGTCAGCACAGCCTATCTACAGATCAACAGCCTGAACTCTGAGGACACGGCCGTGTATTACTGTGCAAGAGACACGATGTGAGAACCCACATCCTGCCTGTGTCAGAAACCTGCAGAAGGCTCATCTGTGCTGGACTGAGGAGGTGACAGGGACAACAAAGCTAAAGACACTCTATGACCGAGGGCCAGGCACTTCTTTTTTATTTTTTATTGTTATGTTATTTTAGTCACCATACAGTACGTCATTAGTTTTTGATGTAGTGTTCCAAGACTCATTGTTTGCATATAACACCCAGGGCTCCATGCAGCATGTGCCCTCCTTAATACCCATCCCAGGCTAACCCAACCCCCACCATCCTCCTCTCTAAAACCCTCACTTTATTTCTCAGTATCCGTAGTGTCTCGTGGTTCATTTCACCCTCTGATTCCCACAACTTCATCTTCCCCTCCTTCTTCTAATGTCCTCCATGATATTCCTTATCTTCCACAAATAAGGGAAACCTATGATAATGGTTTTTCTCTACTTAACTTATTTCACCCAGTATAATTTCCTCCAGTCCCATCCATGCTGATACAAAAGTGGGTATTCATCCTTTGTGATGGAGGAGTAATATTCTGTTGTAGATATGAACTGCATCTTCCTTATCCATTCCTCTGTTGAAGGGCATTTCAACTGTTTCCACAGTTTGGCAATTGTGGACATTGCTGCTATGAACACTGGGGTTTACGTGGCCCTTCTTTTCACTAATTTGTATCTTTGGGGTAAATACCCAGTAGTGCAATTGCTGGGTCATACAATAATTCTGATTTCATCTTTTTTAGGACCTCCAACTTTTTTCCAATGTGCCTATATCATCTTGCATTCCCCAACAGTGTAAGAGGCTTCTCCTCGCTCCACAACTCTCCAACATTTGTTGTTTCTTGGCTTCTCTTTTTTTTTTAATTTTATTTCATTGTTTCCAGTGCTCCAAAATTCATTGTATATGCATTGTTACTTGTGCCATTCTAACTCGTGTAAGGTGGTATCTCAGTGTGGTTTTCTTGTTGTTGTTGTTACTGGTATGTATTTTATTTTTTTATTAATTTCTTTTCAGTATAACAGAATTCATTGTTTATGCACCACACCCAGGGCTCCATGCCATATGTACCATCCATAATGCCCAACACCTGGCTCCCCCAACCTCCCACCCCACACCCCTTCAAAACCCTCAGATTGTTTTTCAGAGTCCATAGTCTCTCATGGTTCATCTCCCCTTCCAATTTTGATTTGAATTTCCCTGAAGGCTAATGATGATGAACACTTTTTCATGTGCCTCTTGGTTATTCATATGTCTCCTTTGGAGAAGTGTCTGTTCATGTCTTCTGCCCATTTTTTGACGTGATTATCTGGTTTGTTGTTTTTTTGTTTTGTTTTGTTTGTTTGTTTGTTTGTTTGTTTTGTGTGTGTGTGTGTGTGTTGAGTTTGAGTTCTTTCTACATCTTGGATATTAGCCCTTTGTCTAATATCTGCAAATATCTTCTCCCATTTGTGCGTTGTCTCTTTGTTTTGTTGACTGTTTCCTTTGCTGTACAGAAGCTTTTGATCTTGATGAAGTCACAAAACATCATTTTTGCTTTTGACCCTTTGTCTTTGGAGACATGTGTTGAAAGAATTAGCTTGGCCAATGTCGGAGTGGTTACTGCCTATGTTCTCCTCTAGGATTTGGATGATTCCTGTCTCATATTGAGGTCTTTCATCCATCTTGAGTTTATATTTGTGTATGGTGTAAGTGAATGGTTGAATATCATTCTTCTGTACATAGGTAATTTCCCTAGCACCAATTATTGAAAAGACTGTCTTTTTTCCATTGGATATTTTTTCCTGCTTTGTCAATTACTTGATCATAGAGTTGAGGGTTCATGTCTGGACTGTCTAATGTGTTCCATTGGTCTAAGTGTCTCTTTTTGTACCAGTACCATGCTTCTTTTTTTTTTTTTTTAGTTTCTTTTCAGTGTACCAGAATTCACTCTTTATGTACCATACCCAGTGTTCCATGCATTATGTGCACTCCATAATACCCACTACCATGCTCACCCAATGTCCCACCCTTGCCCCTTCAAAACCCTCAGGTTGCTGTCTTGGTGATCACTACTCTGTAATATAGTTTGAAATCAGGCAACGTGATGACCCCAGCTTTGTTATCCTTCTTCAAAATTTCCTTATTGATTCAGGATCTTTTAATTTAATTTTGTTAATTTCTTAATTTTCAGGAAATATTAGCAATACTTATACTTACAAACCATGAAGATAAAATGTTTTTTTTCCATCTTTTTGAGTCTTTTTCCATTTATTTCATAAGTGTTCTGTAGTTTCTGGAGTATAGGTCCTTTACCTCTTTGGTTAAGTGTATTCCAAGTTATCTTATTATTTTCGTGCTATTGTAAATGGAGTCAATTCTCTATTTTTTTCTTTCCACAGGTTCACTGTTAGTGTATACAAAAGCAACTGATTTCTGTGCATAGGTTTTGTGTCCTGCCATGTTACTGAATTGCTATATGAGTTTTAGTTGTTTGGGGGTGGAGTCTTTTGGGTTTTCCACATAAAGTGTCATGTCATCTGTGAAGACAGAGAGTTTGACTCCTTCTTTGTCCATTTGAATACCTTTTATTTCTTTTTGTTTTCTGATTGCTGTTGCTAGAACTTCTAGCACTATGCTGAACAATAGTGGCTAAAGGGGGCAACCTTGTCATGTTCCTGATCTTAAGGGAATGATATTTGCTGTGGGTTTTTCATAGATGTAATTTATGAAATTGAGGAATGTTCCCTCTATCCCACACTCTGAAGAGTTTTAATCAGGAAAGGATGCTGTATTTTACTGAATGCTATTTCTGCATCAATTGAGAAGACCATGTTGTTCTTCTCTCTTCTCTTATTAATTTGTTTTATCACACTGACTGGTTTGCAAATGTTGAATGGACCTGTCAGCCCAGGGAAAATTCCACTTGGTCATGATGGATAATCATTTTAATGTCCTACTATGCAATTATTTAGGATCTACATGACAATTTTGACACCCATATTTATCAGGGATATTGGTCTGAAATTTTCCTAATTGATGGGGTCTTTGCCTAGTTTGGGGTCAAGGTAGTCCTGGCCTCATAGAATAAGTACGGAAGTTTTCCATCTGTTTCTACTTTTTGAAAAAGGTTCAGGAGAATAGGTATTATTTCTTCTTTGAATATTTGGTAGAATTCCACACAGCGTCCAGCACATCCTGGACTCCTGGTCTTGGGAGGTTTGTGATCATTGCTCCAATCTCGTTACTGGTTGTTGGTCTATTCAGGTTGTCAATACCTTCCAGTTTCAGTCTTGGAAGTGTATAGGTTTCCAGTAATGCATCCATTTCTTCTAGGTTGCTTGACGTATTGACATATAGCAGTTGATAATAATATCTGATCATTGTTTCTATATTTCCTTAGTGTTAGTCATGATATCTCCACTTTCATTCATAATTTAATAATTTACTAATTTAATTTACATAACAATACTTTAATAATTTAATAATTTCGGTCCTTTCTCTCTACTTTTGGATAATTCTGGCCTGTGGCTTATTTATCTTACTAATTCTTTCAAAGAACCAGCTTCTAGTTTCGTTGATGTGATCTACTGTATTTCTGCTTTTTATTTCACTGATCTCTGCTCTGATCTTAACTGTTACCCTTCTAATGAATAGGTTTGGCTTAATTAGCTTTGTTTCTCTTCTTCCTGGGCTGTTTTCCCAGCCGCAGCAAGAGGGCACACTCCTCCAGCTGCCAGTCAGCCTGGGAAGGAGGTTGCTCCATGAGGAAGGCAAGACCATTTCCTCTGCACTCTCTCCCAGTGTGCCAGCTACCTCGCAGTCCACTTTCAGGATACTTCCTATTCTCTGGCATGTTTGTATAATTACTCGCACACCTGATAAACACCTTTTCTCAGGAGACAGGATGGAGGAGAAATAGGAGATGCTGTTCCAACCAGTCTCCTAAAGTGAGCTGATTATCTACCAAAGAACTCTGATCACCCATGAAATCAGCCTGAGATTAGAATTATACACTTCTGGATCTCTATGGGTGCAGAAGAGGCCAGCGGACAGGTTAAGTGGAGTGGGAACATCAGACTGATATTGGAAGATAAAGAGAGGGAGGGAGCCAGCAGAAGCGACCCATTGGAAAGTAATACCGCAATATGAGAGTGCCCTGTGATTGGGGACCAGCATTAACTTGGAGTCTGGTTGAAAGCACTCAAAAAGAGCAAAAGATCTTAAAGGGAAATTGATTGAATCAGGTGGTTAGGGACAGGGGTTTAAGCCCATGAACCCAGGACCACTACCCCTGGTGCTGAGCCAGAGAGTGCAGCAGAGAACCAGGCCTTGGTCCCTGAACTGCCAACATGCATGAAAGCATCTGGATGGCGGCTCACGTGATAGAGTCTTGTGTGGATGCCAGGTGGAGCTCTCTAGAACCACCGCTTTTTGTACTCTGCATGCACACTCTGTGAATGGGGTCTGAGTCATGCTCCACACCCTCCCCTGAGATAGATCCTAGCCAGTGCTCTCTAGGACCAGGAGAGTCTGAACACTCCCAGCCTGGGAGAGCATGTAAATCTCAGTGTGCTATCTCTACTTGGGACCTCTCTGGAGGTCTGGACCTGCACAGACAGCCATGGCAGAGGCAGCCACAGGAAGCCAACTCTCTGGACTAGTATTTCTCATGGCTTTGGGTAAAAGCAGGTGTTCTTCTGACCACTGAGACCATGGCTGGGACGTGTTTTTCCATTAGCAGAGGGGTAATTTATGTGCTCTGGAACACCCAGAGAGGAACAGACTGAGGTTTCTCTCTGAGGCAGAAGTCTTGGTGCAGTTTGCTTTCCTCTAGACCTCCAAAGAAATGCCAAAATCCACAAAGGGAGAAAAAAAAAAACAAAACTCCAGAGAAAAAAAGCCAGAAAAGCCAGTTTCCTCAGAACCCAACCTTGAGAGGGGACAGAAGGACTCAGTTATAGCAAGACTTCCTGAAAAGACACACAACAGGCCCCTCCCACAGAAAGCCAGCCAAGAAAAAAACACAAGAGAACAACCACCACTACTTCCTAGGTACAATTTTAATTTTTTTTTTATTTCTTTTGAGCGTAACAGTATTCATTGTTTTTGCACCACACCCAGTGCTCCATACAAACCATGCCCTCTCTAAGACCCACCATCTGGTTCCCCCAACTTCCCACTCCCCACCCCTTCAAAACCCTCAGATTGTTTTTCAGAGTCCATAGTCTCTCATGGTTCACCTACACATCCAACTTCCCCTCAATTCCCTTCTCCTCTCTAACTCCCCATGTCCTCCATGCTATTTGTTATGCTCCACAAATAAGTGAAACCATATGATAATTGACTCTCTCTGCTTCACTTATTTCACTTAGCATAATCTCCTCCAGTCCTTTCCATGTTGCTACAAAAGTTGGGTATTCATCCTTTCTTTTTTTTTTATATATATATTTTTTATTTTTTATAAACATATATTTTTATCCCCAGGGGTACAGGTCTGTGAATCACCAGGTTTACACACTTCACAGCACTCACCAAAACACATACCCTCCCCATTGTCCATAATACCACCCCCTTCTCCCAAACCCCCTCCCCCCAACAACCCTCAGTTTGTTTTGTGAGATTAAGAGTCACTTATGGTTTGTCTCCCTCCCAATCCCATCTTCTTTCATTTATTCTTCTCGTACCCACTTAAGCCCCCATGTTGCATCACCACTTCCTCATATCAGGGAGATCATATGATAGCTGTCTTTCTCCGCTCGACTTATTTTGCTAAGCATGATACTCTCTAGTTCCATCCATGTTGTCGCAAATGGCAAGATTTCATTTCTTTTGATGGCTGCATAGTATTCAATTGTGTATATATACCACATCTTCTTGATCCATTCATCTGTTGATGGACATCAAGGTTCTTTCCATAGTTTGGATATTGTGGACATTGCTGCTATAAACATTAGGGTGCACGTGCCCCTTTGGATCACTACGTTTGTATCTTTAGGGTAAATACCCAGTAGTGTAATTGCTGGGTCATAGGGCAGTTCTATTATCAACATATTGAGGAACCCCCATGCTGTTTTCCAGAGAGGTTGCACCAGCTTGCATTCCCACCAACAGTGTAGGAGGGTTCCCCTTTCTCCGCATCCTCGCCAGCATCTGTCATTTCCTGACTTGCTGATTTTAGCCATTCTGACTGGTGTGAGGTGATATCTCATTGTGGTTTGATTTGTATTTCCCTGATGCCGAGTGATATGGAGCACTTTTTCATGTGTCTGTTGGCCATCTGAATGTCTTCTTTGCAGAAATGTCTGCTCATGTCCTCTGCCCATTTCTTGATTGGATTATTTGTTCTTTGTTGTTGAGTTTGCTAAGTTCTTTATAGATTCTGGACACTAGTCCTTTATCTGATATGTCGTTTGCAAATATCTTCTCCCATTCTGTCAGTTGTCTTTTGATTTTGTTAACTGTTTCCTTTGCTGTGCAAAAGCTTTTGATCTTGATGAAATCCCAATAGTTCACTGAACCAGGAAGAAATAGAAAGCCTGAACAGACCCATAACCAGTAAGGAGATTGAAACAGTCATTAAAAATCTCCAAACAAACAAAAGCCCAGGGCCAGACGGCTTCCCGGGGGAATTCTACCAAACATTTAAAGAAGAACTAATTCCTATTCTCCTAAAACTGTTCCAAAAAATAGAAATGGAAGGAAAACTTCCAAACTCATTTTATGAGGCCAGCATCACCTTGATCCCCAAACCAGACAAGGATCCCACCAAAAAAGAGAGCTATAGACCAATATCCTTGATGAACACAGATGCGAAAATACTCAACAAAATACTAGCCAATAGGATTCAACAGTACATTAAAAAAGATTATTCACCACGACCAAGTGGGATTTATTCCAGGGCTGCAAGGTTGGTTCAACATCCGCAAATCAGTCAATGTGATACAACACATCAATAAAAGTAAGAACAAGAACCATATGATACTCTCAATAGATGCTGAAAAAGCTTTTGACAAAGTACAACATCCCTTCCTGATCAAAACTCTTCAAAGTGTAGGGATAGAGGGCACATACCTCAATATCATCAAAGCCATCTATGAAAAACCCCACCGCAAATATCATTCTCAATGGAGAAAAAAAAAACTGAAAGCTTTTCCGCTAAGGTCAGGAACACGGCAGGGATGTCCATTATCACCACTGCTATTCAACTTAGTACTAGAGAGTCCTAGCCTCAGCAATCAGACAACAAAAGGAAATTAAAGGCATCCAAATCGGCAAAGAAGAAGTCAAATTATCACTCTTCGCAGATGATATGATACTATATGTGGAAAACCCAAAAAGACTCCCCTCCAAAACTGCTAGAACTTATACAGGAATTCAGTAAAGTGTCAGGATATAAAATCAATGCACAGAAATCAGTTGCATTTCTCTACACCAACAGCAAGACAGAAGAAAGGGAAATTAAGGAGTCAATCCCATTTACAATTGCACCCAAAACCATAAGATACCTAGGAATAAACCTAACCAAAGAGACACAGAATCTATACTCAGAAAACTATAAAGTACTCATGAAAGAAATTGAGGAAGACACAAAGAAATGGAAAAATGTTCCATGCTCCTGGATTGGAAGAATAAATATTGTGAAAATGTCTATGCTACCTAAAGCAATCTACACATTTAATGCAATTCCTATCAAAGTACCATCCATCTTTTTCAAAGAAATGTAACAAATAATCCTAAAATTTATATGGAACCAGAAAAGACCTCGAATAGCCAAAGGGATATTGAAAAAGAAAGCCAACGTTGGTGGCATCACAATCCCGGACTTCAAGCTCTATTACAAAGCTGTCATCATCAAGACAGCATGGTACTGGCACAAAAACAGACCCAAAGATCAATGGAACAGAATAGAGAGCCCAGAAATAGACTCTCAACTCTATGGTCAACTAATCTTCGACAAAGCAGGAAAGAATGTCCAATGGAAAAAAGACAGCCTCTTCAATAAATGGTGCTGGGAAAATTGGACAGCCACATGCAGAAAAATGAAATTGGACCATTTCCTTACACCACACACAAAAATAGACTCAAAATGGATGAAGGACCTCAATGTGCGAAAGTAATCCATCAAAATCCTTGAGGAGAACACAGGCAGCAACCTCTTTCACCTCAGCCGCAGCAACATCTTCCTAGGAACAACGCCAAAGGCAAGGGAAGCAAGGGTATTCATCCTTTCTGATGGAGGCATAATACTCTATAGTGTTTATGGACCACATCTTCCTTATCCATTGTCTGTTAAGAACACCTCAGCAAGACTTGCTGACTAATTGGCCATGAGTGAGAGAAAGAGACAGTTAAGGGGAGCACCCAGCTATCATGGGTTATGGTTATGTCCATGTTATGGTCCTTTCTGTCTGTCTATCTTCTCTAGCATTCTCGTCCCCACCCTGCACCTTGTATTAACAGTTCTCTGATTTGTCACTATCATTCATGTATTTCCATCTGGCTTAATTTTTGCAACATAATTTGCCCACTTTTTATTTTGCTTCATTCAGGTAGGAGAATAAATGCAGCCCTTATGTTGAGGTTTCTGGAAATAGTGTTCTTGAGAAGTACAGATGGGAAGGATACTTCTACCTCATTTTCTCCATTCCAAACTACCCCCGCCAGACACAACCATGATGAAATGGTCATGTGAGACAGTGCAGAGGGTTTACATTACTTCAGTGCAAATAGCTTAGAATTGAGACATGGGTATCCACTGCCTCCGGCTTCCCAGATACCCTCTGCTTCTTAGTGACCATCTCTGTCTCCTCATCATGGTCTGCATAGAATTGGGTTCTCTCTCTCAGGAGCATGTTGATTGCATTCATTTATGGTGCAGCCTCCCCTTCGTTCTGAAGCTCAAAATCTGCACTTTTATCTACCAGAGAATGTCAGAGTCTTCTTCTTTTAGGCCATATTCTAGAAGGAGCTTGTCCTCGCACACTCAGAGGTATTCTGAAAATTTCCTGAACAATGAGCACATCCTCTGATAGAAATTTACTGACTTTTCCTAAGAAATACATCTGTTACTCTAGCTTATCCATTTTGCAAAGCTCCTAGTTCATGCACATATATCGATTGTCAGAATTCCCACAATTTCTGGGAAGAACCCTCTGTTGTTGCAAACTTGACTGCTGTTTTGTTCTATCCAGAGGTTTTCCACAGTGTGTCCCTGCAAAGTGGTGTCTTGCTTGATAAACAGGTCTCCACGGGAGCTGCTCCAGTGTTTAATGGAGAGGAGACCTGAACACCTCATTGGAGCAAAAGATAAGATGTGACTGATTAATGTGAGACAGGAAAAGTACTGTGGGAGTGCAGAGATTCCTGTTGGAGGTGAGATTTCAGTTGTTGAAGATGTTTCTTTCTTTTCTAAGTAAAAACTACCAAGATACAGTGTGCTTGAAACAATTAATATAATATAAATGTTAAAAAAGAATCACTGGTTTTAATGATTAGCACCTGTCCAAAGAATGGACATAGCAGGATTTTATTTTTCTAAGAAGTTGTTTGGGGGTCGAATTGTTTCCAGTGCCTGATATTACAATAAATTTGCTTCTCTCCCTAGATATGTAGCTGAGGAGCTCAGAAAATGTATTATTTATATGCTTTCCACATAAACCATAAACCTGAAGAAGATGCAGAGGAATAATTTTGCATCATATGCAAGTTTCTCTACCCTGTTCAGTTTCTACTTTACATAGGTGTTTTTGAAAGCTCATTGTCAATTATGGAAATATAGATAAAACATAACTAAAATTAGGAAGTACTGTGAAGATGCTGAAAGGACATGTATAATATGTTTATGTCGTAAGTTTAAGGCATTTTTGGAAAAGCTTGATGCCGAAAACTATACTAGGGGCTAACCATGGAGCAGAAACCCAGGGTATCATTTGTAACAATGGATTAAAGAATCAGCATATAATTCAAATCCCTGTCCACTAAGGGAGTTGGTGAGTAATTTTATGTGGCAATGGTATCAGCCTGTGGACACAATCTTATGTCTGATGTGGGATCTGTGTCTCTGTGGCAATGAAAGATTCTGGTCAAGAAGACAGGAAAAGTTCTGTTGGGACATATCTTCTTCTCCCAAAGTTACTTTCAAAAGAATGTCTCCCTTCTCCCAGTCCCTTTGGTTCTGCCTGTCACCTTTGGGAATGCTGTCACCATGTCCACCCATGATGGGGGTTACCTGGCATCTGGAAATGCAGTAAAATTGATTTTACATCAAGGTACTGGAGGCAGTCTGGCTTTCACTTCCCACAGATCTTCTGAAGTCTCTCACCTCTTTGGTGTCACCAGGTGATATCAAAGCCTTTAGTTAAATGTTCTGTTGTAGCATGCTGCATGGCAGAGACAAATTAGTTACAACCTTGATTCAGTACTTGGTAAGAAATACAGAAAGAAAGTCAGAGTATTTCCTTCCTATGTGTCATCATCAGCAACAAAGTCCTGGGGAACCAGGGAGGTGGGACATTGCGAGAAACCAGTCTTCAGGGGCCCATAGAACACAAGTAGATGGACTTAATCCCATGTCCACCCCCCATGGCATGTGCATATATATTTTTTTTAATTTTTGAAAATGACATATTTTTTTTTGTTTTTAATTATTATATATTCTTTTTTAATTATTATTAAATTGATATATTTATTTTTAAAAAACAGTATTCATTATTTTTTCACCACACCCAGTGCTCTATGCAATCCGTGCCCTCTATAAGACCCACCACCTGGTACCCCCACCTCCCACCCCCCACCACTTCAAACTCCTCAGATTGTTTTTCAGAGTCCATAGTCACTCATGATTCACCTCCCCTTCCAATTTACCCCCATTCCCTTCTCCTCTCTAACACCCCTTGTCCTCCATGCTATTTGTTATGCTTCACAAATAAGTGAAACCATATGATAATTGACTCTCTCTGCTTGATTTATTTCACTCAGCATAATCTCTTCCAGTCCTGTCCAGGTTGCTACAAAAGTTGGGTATTCATCCTTTCTTTTGGAGGAATAATACTCCATAGTGTATATGGACCACATCTTCCTTATCCATTCGTCCGTTGAAGGGCATCTTGGTTCTTTCCACACTTTGGCGACCGTGTCAATTACTGCTATAAACATTGGGGTACAGATGGCCCTTCTTTTTACGACATCTTTGGAGTAAATACCCAGGAGTTCAATGGCAGGGTCATAGGGAAGCTCTATTTTTAATTTCTTGAGGAATCTCCACACTGTTCTCCAAAGAGGCTGCACCAACTTGCATTCCCACCAACAGTGGAAGAGGGTCCCCCTTTCTCCATATCCCCTCCAACACATGTTGTTTCCTGTCTTGCTAATTTTGGCCATTCTAACTGGTGTAAGGCGATATCTCAACGTGGTTTTAATTTGAATCTTCCTGATGCCTAGTGATGATGAACATTTTTTCATGTGTCTGATAGTCATTTGTATGTCTTGATTAGAGAAGTGTCTGTTCATATCTTCTGACCATTTTTTGATATGTTTGCCTGTTTCGTGTCTGTTGAGTTTGAGGAGTTCATTATAGATCCTGGATATCAGCCATGCTCTTGGATCAGAAGAATAAACATTGTTAAAATGTCTATACTGCCTAGAGCAATATATACTTTTAATGCCATTCTGATCAAAATTCCACCGGTATTCTTCAAAGAGCTGGATCAAATAGTCCTAAAATTTGTATGGAATCAGAAAAGACCCAGAATCGCTAAGGAAAGGTTGAAAAAAAATAATAAAGCTGGGGCATCACGTTACCTAATTTCAAGCTTTATTACAACGCTGTGATCACCAAGACAGCATGGTACTTGCATAAAAACAGACACATAGACCAGTGGAACAGAGTAGAGAGCCCAGATATAGACCCTCAACTCTATGGTCAATTAATCTTCGACAAAACAGGAAAAAATATACAGTGGAAAAAAGACAGTCTCTTCAATAAATGGTGCTGGGAAAACTGGGCAGCTATATATAGAAGAATGAAACACGACCATTCTCTTACACCATACACAAAGATAGACTCAAAATGGATAAAAGACCTCAGTGTGAGACAGGAATACATCAGAATCCTAGAGGATAACATAGGCAGTAATCTCTTCGATATCAGCCACAGCAACTTCATTCAAGATATGTCTCCAAAGGCAAAGGAAACAAACGCGAAAATAAACTTTTGGAACTTAATCAAAATCAAAAGCTTCTGCACAGCAAAGGAAACAGTCAAAAAAACAAAGAGGTAACCCACGGAAGGGAAGAAGATATTTGCAAATGACAGTACAGACAAAAGGTTGATATCCAGGATCTATAATGAACTCCTCAATATGACTCTTTATCTTGATTAACTATTTTCTTATGTAATTGGCTGCTCCCATATTGGGGGCATAGATATTTACAATTGTTAGATCATCTTGGTGGATAGTCCCTTTAAGAATGATGTAGTGTCCTTCTGTATCTCTGACTACAGTCTTTAGTTTAAAATCTAATTTATCTAATATGAGAATCGCTACCCCAGCCTTTTTTTGAGGCCCATTGGCATGAAAGATGCTTCTCCATCCCTTCACTTTCAGTATGGGTGTATCTTTAAGATCAAAATGGGTCTCTTGTAGACAACATATGGATGGGTCCTGTCGTTTTATCCAGTCTGCAACCCTGTGCCATATTATGGGTGCATTTAGGCCATTCACATTGAGAGTGAATATTGATAGGTACATTTTTATTGACATCGAGTTACCTTTGAAGTCTTTCTTTCTGTAGATTGTCTCTATATTTCTCTTCAATGCTATTCTTGGGCTTTTTCCTCCTTTAAAGAAGCCCCCTTAATATTTCCTGCAGTGTCGGCTTGGTGGTTGCATAGTCTTTTAAGCCTTGCCGGTCTTGGAAACTCTTTATCTCTCCATCCATTTTGAATGTCAGTCTTGCTGGATAAAGTATTCTTGGCTGCATGTTCTTCTCATTCATTACCCTGAATATATCTTGCCAGCCCTTTCTGGCTTGCCAGGTCTCTGTGGACAGGTCTGACGTTATTCTGATGGGCTTTCCTCTGTATGTAAGGATCTTCTTTGTCCTAGCTGCTTTCAAGAGGTTCTGCCTACAATTATAGTTCTTCATTCTTACTATTAGGTGTCTCAAGGACTTTCAAGAATCTGTAATCTTCGGGGGAGACCTTTGGTCTCTAGTACATGAACGCTGGTTCCATTCACAAGATTTGGAAAATTTTCATGAAGAACTTGTTCTACTCTATTTTCTAGACTTCTTTCTTTCTCCTCCCCTTCAGGGATTCCAATAATTCTCACATTGGAATATTTCATAGCATCATTTATTTCCCTGATTCTGTTTTTGTGGCTTCTAAGCTATTTGTTCCAGGCTTCCTCATGATACTTTTCTCTATCTGTTTGTCCTCCAGATCACTAATTCTATCTTCTGTCTCGGTTATTCTATCATTGAGAGAATTTAGATTAGATTGGAACTCATTGAGAGCATTGAGATGCTCATCCCTGGTAGATTTCAGCTCTTCTCTAATATTGAAAAAATGATCTCTGGTCATTTTCAGTTCGGTCCTAATCAATTCTGTAGGGTCACCCATAGCTTTCTCCAACCTACCTATTGCTTGGGTAATTGTTAGCCTGAATTCTCTTTCCGACATATTGTCTATGTTGATAGCCATTACCTCTGTTGTAGAACGTCCATCTTCTGTATTCTTCTTCTGTTGGGCGTTCCTCCTCCTAGTCATTTTGGTGAGAGATGGCGGAACGGGTGTAGCTGGGTGTATCGACTGTGGTGCATTCAAGGTGCACCCTGGAATGCTTCTGAGCAATCAGGGTTCCCCACCCAAATGAGAGGAAAAAGAAAAGGAAAAGAAAGGAAGAGAGAGGGAGGGAGACAGGAATGAAACGTGAGATAAAAGAGAAGGTTTAGCCCAAATGGGCCCCAAGTTAAGATTTATGAGGTATACAAACAGACACAGACAAACAAAAAGACTGATAAAAGTATATGACAAGAGAAAAAATATATACATATTATATATATATATACATATATATATTTGCATATATATATGCAAATAAAGGAAGAACCTCGTCAAAAAGAACCCTGAGTGTAAGATTTATATACTATCAGGACAAACACAAAACCACAGAAACACTGGTGGAAGAAAAAGATGGGAGAGTGGTTGTAAATTCTCAGTGTGGGCAAAGAAGGTTGTTTTTTTTTTTTTAATATAATTTTTTATTTTTTATAAACATGTATTTTTATCCCCAGTGGTACAGGTCTGTGAATTACCAGGTTTACACACTTCACAGCACTCACCAAAGCACATACCCTCCCCTATGTCCATAAAGAAGGTTGTTTTGATTCTTCCTGGTTGTATCTTGATATCTTTGTTAAAGGACTCAAATTTCCTAAGATAAGGGGGAATTAGGAATTGGTTTACCTATAGGGATGGCATTGATTGGGGAAAGGGGATTACCTTGAAGTTTAACTCTATATGAATATTAGAAAATAAAAATTAAAAAAAGGAGTGCAATTTCAGGGTCATAGGGAAGTTCTATTTTTAATTTCTTGACGAATCTCCACACTGTTCTCCAAAGAGGCTGCACCAACTTGCATTCCCACCAACAGTGGAAGAGGGTTCCCCTTTCTCCACATCCCCTCCAACACATGTTGTTTCCTGTTTTGTTAATTTTGGCCATTCTAACTGGTTTAAGGTGATATCTCAATGTGGTTTTAAGTTGAATCTCCTTGATGGCTAGTGATGATGAACATTTTTTCATGTGTCTGATAGCCATTTGTATGTCTTGATTGGAGAAGTGTCTGTTCATATCTTATGCCCATTTTTTGATATGTTTGCCTGTTTCGTGTGTGTTGAGTTTGAGGAGTTCATTATAGATCCTGGATATCAACCTTTTGTCTGTACTGTCATTTGCAAATATCTTCTCCCATTCAGTGAGTTGCCTCTTTGTTTCTTTGTCTGTTTCCTTTGCTGTGCAGAAGCTTTTGATTTTGATTAAGTTCCAAAAGTTCATCTTCGCTTTTGTTTCCTTTGCCTTTGGAGACATATCTTGAAAGAAGTTGCTGTGGCTGATATCAAAGAGATTACTGCCTATGTTCTCCTCTAGGATTCTGATGGATTCCTGTCTCACATTGAGGTCTTTTATCCATTTTGAGTTTATCTTTGTGTACGGTGTAAGAGAATGGTCGAGTTTCATTCTTCTACATATAGCTGCCCAGTTTTCCCAGCACCATTGATTGAAGAGATTGTCTTTTTTCCACTGTATATTTTTTTCTTGCTTTGTCAAAGATTAATTGACCATAGAGTTGAGGGTCCATATCTGGGCTCTCTACTCTGTTCCACTGGTCTATGTATCTGTTTTTATGCCAGTAACATGCTGTCTTGGTGATCACAGCTTTGTAATAAAGCTTGAAATCAGGTAACGTGATGCCCCCCATTTTATTTTTGTTTTTCAACATTTCCTTAGTGATTCGGTGTCTCATCTGATTCCATACAAATTTTTGGTATTTACCCCAAAGATACAGATGTCGTGAAAAGAAGAGCCATCTGTACCCCAATGTTTATAGCAGCAATGGCCACGGTCGCCAAACTATGGAAAGAACCAAGATGCCCTTCAGTGGATGAATGGATAAAGAAGATGTGGTCCATATACACTATGGGATATTATGCCTCCACCAGAAAGGACAAATACCCAACTTTTGTAGCAACATGGATGGGACTGGAAGAGATTATGCTGAGTGAAATATGTCAAGCAGAGAGAGTCAAGTGTTATATGGTTTCACTTATTCGTGGAGCATAACAAATATCATGGAGGACAAGGGCTGTTAGAGAGGAGAAGGGAGTTGGGGTAAATTGGAAGGGGAGGTGAATCATGAGAGACTATGGACTCTGAAAAACAATCTGAGGGTTTTGAAGTGGTGGGGGGGATAGGAGGTTGGGGGAACCCAGGTGGTGGGTATTATAGAGGTCACGGATTGCATGGAGCACTGGGTGTGGTGAAAAAATAATGAATACTGTTTTTCTGAAAATAAATTAATTTAATAAAAAATTTAAAAAAGAAATAAACTAGACTAAACAAAACTAAAATTAAAAAAAAAGAAATGTAAAAATTAAAAATGCAAAAGGAAAACACAGGTTTAAGTATCAAAAAGTTCAGGTTAGAAGGTTATTATGGAATTTGATGTACTGGATATCTCAATGTGATGGTAAATAGGTTAAAACATTATCTATGTAATAATAAAAATTAACTATATAAAAAAATGAGCCAGAATAGTGGGATCGAATTAATAATAAAAAGTGTCCTATGAAGTAGTGGTGGTTGTTCTCTTGTATTTTTTCCTTTTTCCTCTCCTGATTGGTTTTCTGGGGGAGGGTCCTGTCACATGGGTTTTCAGTCAATAATGTTCTCTCAGTTAAGTTCCCCCATCCCCCTCAAGGGGGCGGGCTCTGAGGAAACTGGTTTTTTCAGGCTTTTGTTCTCTGGAGGTTTTTGTAATTGTTCACTTTTGTATTTCTCTCTCGCCTTGACCGCTTTTTTTTTTTTAATATAATTTTTTTTATTTTTTATAAACATATATTTTTATCCCCAGGGGTACAGGTCTGTGAATCACTAGGTTTACACACTTCACAGCACTCACCAAAACACATACCCTCCCCAATGTCCATAATCCCACCCCCTTCTCCCAAACCCCCTCCCCCCAGCAACCCTCAGTTTGTTTTGTGAGATTAAGAGTCACTTATGGTTTGTCTCCCTCCCAATCCCATCTTCTTTCATTTATTCTTCTCATACCCACTTAAGCCCCCATGTTGCATCACCACTTCCTCATATCAGGGAGATCATATGATAGTTGTCTTTCTCTGCTTGACTTATTTCGCTAAGCATGATATGCTCTAGTTCCATCCATGTTGTCGCAAATGGCAAGATTTCATTTCTTTTGATGGCTGCATAGTATTCCATTGTGTATATATACCACATCTTCTTGATCCATTCATCTGTTGATGGACATCTAGGTTCTTTCCATAGTTTGGCTATTGTGGACATTGCTGCTATAAACATTCGAGTATCGCCTTGACCGCTTTTGATGGATTTTGTAGGTTTAGAGTAAAGCAAATGTCACCCTGACCTCCCTCTCAGAGAGAAGCCTCCGTCTGGCTGCAGAGCCCAAATAAATCCACCCTTGGCTGTTGGCAGAGCAGGTTCCCAGTCGCGGTCCCTGGGGACTCAGGATTTTTTGCTTGTTCCCAAAACCATGGCAGCAGCGGCTGTCTGGGCAGCCCAGACTGCCAGAGAAGTTCCAAGCAGCAATCACACACTGAGATTTTCCCGCTGGCCAGGGCTGGGAGTACCTGGTCTTTCAGGTCTGAGAGCACCTGGCTGGCGTTTTTGTGCACCTCTCTCAAGGGAGGGCGCGGGACAGGACTCAAACTCTGATGGCATGGCAGGGTACTCATGTGGGGACTACAAAAAGGCTTTGCTTATGTTGGCTGGCAAGGCTCCCAGCCCCTCATGGGAGCCAGGCGCCACACACTCTCAGGCAAGCTGGTGGTTCAGGGACCATGACCTGGTTTCTCTGCTCCACTCTCTCTGGCTCTGCACCAAGGGTGGCTGTCCTGGGTCTGCAGACTTAAGCCTGGAACCTAACACCCCTATTCCCGCAATCCCCCCACACCCCCCGTGGTCCTTTGCTCTATTTCAGTGCTTTCTACAAGACTCCCCAGTTAATGCTGGTCCCCAGGCGCAGGGCACTCTCGTATTGGGATATTACTTTCCAATGGGTCGCCCTCTGGTGGCTCCCTCCCCCTTTTGTTGCCAGTGACAAGTTCAAGATGCACTCAGAATTCAACCCATTTCTCACCCCTTCACTGCTGCCACCCTGGACAGAGCTCCTATCAGTTTTCAGTTGGACACAAGAAAGAATCTCCTCACCTTGCAGATACCAATCTCCCATGTCCCTGTCTCACTCCTAACTATTCCCCACACCAGAGTCAGTCAGAGAACCCTTTACCATGTGGAGAAAGAGTGGGTTGTTGCTGATTTGTGGTTTGTCTTCCCTCATCAAAGGTAAGCCCCACGAAGACAAGTTCTTCTATTTCTGTTCATTGCTGTATTCACAGAGTCCAGGGAGGGCTACAGTTTGTGCAGTTAGAACCAAATAAATATTAGTTAATGATCTACACAAACAGTTATAGAACTGTACACTAGACTTCTGAGTAAAGAATAAAGGATCTGCATTTTGTATTCATTTGTGGGTCTTCAGAATGATCAGGGTCTGGAAATCATGTTTTTTTGTTTTTTTGTTTTGTTTTTTTTTTTTTGTCATCATCACTGAGACTACAATGGCCTCTTCATAACGTTCACTGCATGAACTAGTGGAAAGAATGTCCGATAGGTTGACTACATTACATGGTGCCTAGAACTTGCCTGGACAGAATATGGATGCTGTTCTGTCCCCACGTACAAGAGCAGGTACATATAAAGATTAGAGGTCATAAGCAATGGCCAGTCTGCAGGAAAACCACTATTAAACATGCACTGAATGAATTCTGCACCACCACAGTGCAGAGGTGATGAAGATACCTCTTGTCTTTGAGGTCTAAGAAAATTGTAGGCATCTCTGCTTCTACCTGCTTGTGAACAAGTACCATGGTGGTATACATGTTCTGAGGGAGATGCACATGGGGAACATTGGGAGCCACGAAAAGTAAGTAATCTTCTTACCTGAAGAGGCCATGTGGTCAAGGAAGGACTTCTGAGGAAGTTTTTAGCTGAGCTGAACCATGTCTCGGGACTATGTCTAGCAGATGAGAAAAAGCAAAATGAGGGAAGAAGGCACAGACTGTGTGAAGCCCAGCACATATGGTCACCCTCCCGAGTGGATCCTGGGAGGAAGTTAACAAAACTGGGAAGGACAGGAAACCCTTATGGCACACATTCCTCTAAGGACAGAACCTGTGCTTTCCAACGCTCATGGACATTCCTCTCAAACTACTCATTTCCCCCTAAGAAGGTGACCAATAAAGGGGCTTAACAGAGTGGAAAACATTGGGAGACAAAATCAGAGAAGGAAATCAACTATCTGGCTTCCACTCCAGCTTATGGGAAGACTGATGCATGTCTGTAGAGCACGGTGTTCCCTGTTATTGTCAGCACCTACAAGGAACAATGTGGCTTCTCACCAGTTCTGTCCCAAAGCATGACATAGCTGCCAGGAGGCTCCATGTGGGCTAACACAGTCTTCTTCCTGGTTGTGCAGTTCCAGAGGCATTCCCATTGGAGTTCCACTCCTTTGTTCTAAATACACTTTGTACGAAGAAAGGGACAGAGTCTCAAACAGAGACCATGTTTTCAGGAAAGCATAATGGTTCTTATTTTCTGATTAAAATAGAAAACCAGGAGGGTGGCAGAGTAGCAATACATTTGCACTGTTTTGACAGAGACTATATTCTAGTCACAGTTAATACCACAGTCAAGGTCCAAAATGGCTCAATGTAAGTAAGTTCTTGGAGTCAGTAGGAGACACACATATGCTGAGCCTCCTAATGAGCCTCAGTAATGCAGGGAAACTATTCTCAACAAAAGGAGATTCCACACATGTCCACTCTGTCCACACTCTGTGGGAGTGTGGGCAGGTGTAGCGGCATAAATGGGTACTCTCCATGCAGTAGTGAGAAGGAATGAAGTCTCCTGTTTTGAGGCAAAGAGCAACTGCTGTTCCCAGGTGGTGCATGCAGCTCACAGCTGAGGTTAGCAGTGGAGCTGAGTGGAGAATGTGGGAGTTATGTGCATAGTCAGAGGCTGGCCACTTGACATGACATCCACAGGCTGGTGACTGAGTGTCGGATTTGTTCCTGCACAGGTTTCTTCTGCAGCAGGACAGCTCCCCAATGCTGTTCTTCCTCATGGTCCCTTGCATCTTCCATGGACAGGTCTTTCTGAGCTTCTAACTCAACCTTCTCTGGTCCACCTCTGGCTGTCTTTAGTTATTTTCTCCACAGTCAGCAGAAGCCATTCCTGAACAACAAGGGAGTTCATCTCTTTTTGGAGCAAAGAACTCCTGGGTCAAGAGGGTGTGTGAATGGGGCTGAAGCAAGTGGCTTCTTTCTGCTCTTTCAGATCTTCCTCCAGCTGGTGCTTCCAAATGCTGCCTTCAGAGCTGTCAGTCATTAAAACTAGTGATTCCTGATGCAGGCAACAACACGACTTATCCACACGGATTGACTCTGGGGCGAAGAAGCCCTACAGAGAAAGTACACAGAGTACAATATCCCATTTATGAATTCTACAGAATTAAAGCCAATATAAAGTGACATGAAGAAGAACAATAGTTATGTGGGAACAGGGAGGACAAGGGAAAGGGAAGGAGGAATTCCAGGGGGAAATCTGGACATTTTAGGGAGAATTGGTGCGCTCACTGTCAATAATGTAAATTGCAGCACCTGTGTTATCATATCACACACTCCTTTTGTGGGCCGTTGATCTTGTGTCGAGTATACACATCAAACTTAATTATAGGTAATAGCAGAGGTGATTCCGGAAGGACATAGAGAGATCAGAAGATATGAAAACACACCAACACGATGCTGATATTCTCTAAATTTATGGTAAAGTATAAAATAAGCAAAATCAATCCATCCCCATTACAGGATGGGTTCCATATGCCGCATATCCTGACACTCTGTTCTGCAGATGATTCGGGGTGGGGGGCAGCAATTCCTGTAGGGGGAGCACTGACCTAGATCCTGGGGTCAGTCTCACCCCATATATGTTCATGGACACCCTACAAACAAGTATACACACTGGAAAGTTATATAATAAAAAAAATTTTTTTCAAAATTTGTCATTGGCACTAAATTAAAGGTATTCACAACGGCTTGGGTCACTGCCTTTCTGTCAGAATAGATCCCTAAGCTGAATATATAGCCAGAGGACATGCAAATAGGGCCTGTCCTCTGCTTATTTAACCAGCACAGCCAGATCCTGCAGCTGGGAGAGGAGCCCCAGGCCCGGGATACCCAAGTGTTCATTCAGTGATCAGAACAGAACACAGACAACTCACCATGGAATTTGTACTGGGCTGGATTTTCCTTCTTGCTCTTTTAAAAGGTAACGTATGGAGAAAAAAGAAATTGAGTATGTGAGTGGATTAGACTGAGAAAAAAACAGGATATGTGATAATTTCCTGACCAAGATGTCTTCCATCTGCAGGTGTCCAGTGTGAGGTGCAGCTGGTGGAGGCTGGGGGAGACCTGGTGAAGCCTGGGGGGTCCCTGAGACTCTCCTGTGCAGCCTCTGGATTCACCTTCAGCAACTACTACATGTACTGGGTCCGCCAGGCACCAGGGAAGGGGCTGCAGTGGGTCGCAGGTATTAGCGATGGTGGAAGTAGCACATACTACGCAGACTCTGTGAAGGGCCGATTCACCATCTCCAGAGACAACGGCAAGAACACGCTGTATCTGCAGATGAACAGCCTGAGAACTGAGGACACGGCCGTGTATTACTGTGCGAGAGACACAGTGATAGGCCCTCAGTGTGAGCCAGGACAGAAACCTCCCTGTTGACACAGGATGTGCTGAGCTGCAGGGGCATTCAGGGCAGCAGAGAGCACTCAGCATCCACAACAGAGACCAGACCCAGGAGCAGGTGCAGTGGGGTAGGACTTCCATTTGAGATCAGGGATTTCCTCTCCAGACTCTCAGCTGTCCACAGGGACATTTTTTTTAATTATTATTTTTAATTTTTTATTTTTTATAAACATATATTTTTATCCCCAGGGGTACAGGTCTGTGAATCACCAGGTTTACACACTTCACAGCACTCACCAAATCACATACCCTCCCCAATGTCCATAATCCCACAGGGACATTTTTTTTTCTCTTTCATCTCTCATAGCTTATGTTCTCCATGCAGCCAACTACAAGAATATAACTTTGCTTCCACACAGCAGAGATCTCACCAGTCTCTGGGGATCTTCCCTTCATCAACCTCTTCTATGTCCCATTTTTGTTCTCCACAGAAGCACATGCTGCAAATTCCCATCGTCCTTGAGAAACACCTGCACAGCCCAGGCTCTCTGCATGCTGCATGCCTCTTCTCTGCCCTCAGTGGGGCACACACAGTCCCCACATGTTTATGACTGCCCAAGTCAGTTCTTGTCCTCCTGGCTCCAGTGTATCCTCTGGCTCATTATACATGTGGGCAGACACAGGTGATCAGAAACTGCCCTTCTGTAGGCACCGCTGCATTTCCTGGATGAAAAAGGAGTCCACCTGCTATGAGGGACGCTCAGATTTCCCCATGAAACTGGTGGGATGACAATCCAGAGAGGAAAAGCCATCCCTTTCCTGCTGGGTCCTGTTCTGGTGGGGAGAGTCCATGAGAGCGTCCTTGGTGACTGTGTTTGAGACATGTTTCCCAGCTTCCACACAGGGAATCCATGTGAATCCTGAGGTCCAGCTGGCAGATCCCTGCCCACCCTGTGCTATCCATTGAATATCCATCAGAAACCACCCCCCAACCTCATTCTCTCCTTCTTCTGACTTTTCTCCCAACCTGTCCTGTATCCTGAGCCCCATGGAACTGGTGTCCTGTTACACTGTCCAGATCAGAAAGTGTCAGATAAAGAAAGGTTCAATAATGAATGTCTACCATGATGGGAGGGCACTGAAGTGGGGCTGAAATGGGGATATATGGCTTAAACCATGACCCAGAAATAAAATAATATAGCAAGTACTATATGAGACAATACTGTCACTTTGTCTCATATCCCTGCTTTTGTCCCATTGAACTGGCCAGGATTTCCCCTAGAGAATTCATAAATATCTTCTGGGATGTTTGCTCTCTTGATTTCCTATGAAACCAGTACTGATCTCCGCACATCAGAGGAGTCACAGGAAAGGCCCTTCCACTCAGAGTCCTTCTACTCTTGTAACGTCGGGGGGGGGGGGTCTGCATGGAATGCATCTTCTGTGTCTGAGGTGAATCTGTTTGCCTGTAGCTGGAGGAGGGTCAGGCCCACTCCTCACCTCAGCATGAAGCATCTTGGGGTGGTCATTCCCAAGAAGAAGGAAACTAATTAGCGGGTCTTCCGTGTGTTGGCAGCTGTCCTGTGTGTGTATTTAATACATTACAGGAATGTCTAAGAATAGTTACCAATCTAGTGTACCGGCCTCCTGTGAGTCTCCTTGTGTTGTGTTCACTGATCCAGATGAACCTGGACAAGGAGTCCCAGGTGTGCAGAACCTCACAGACTCTCTCACTTACCTGTATCACCACCAAGTTCTCTTGAGCAACTGTGGACTTTTAGTATTCTCCATTGTTCCCCAAATCTCATCTCTCAGTTTTTTCTCTGCATAATCAGCAGGCTGTCCCTAGCTGTGTTTCTTATGAGGTATATATACATTTCTTTCTGTTCTAATATACAAACATTGGCAGAAAATGTCTGATGCATTGCCTAATTGTCATATCCTTCTTTTCATAATAACCTTGGTATGTTTCATTTACTGATAACCTCTGATGAATTATTACACTATAAATCTGTATATTTTTAGATTCTGCTACTCCTGGAAGTACTATTGGAATTACTTGCATAACTGGTAATATATTTTACAGCCAAAAAGAGTTCACATAATTATATTTAACAGATGAATTTACTGTGCAATATAACTTATAAAAACAACCTAAAATAACAATCTGCTTGGGATTTTCATTCAAAATATTATAATGCCCACTTCCCATTATTTTATTATTTGTAGAGTTATTTAGTATAAAATATAAAACATAATAGTTAGGGGGAGACAAGATGGCGGGGAAGTAGGAGGAGGCCCCTTTTCAACCTGTACCCTAAAGTGAGCTGATTACCTGCCAATGAAATCCGATCACCCATGAAATCAGCCTGAGATTAGAATTATACACGTCTGGATCTCTATGGGGGCAGAAGACACCAGTGGGCAGGTACAGTGGAGTGGTAACATTGGACTAATATGGGAAGATAAACAAAAGGGGGAGGGAGCCACCAGAAGAGACCCATTGGAAATAGGAGAGCACCCTGCCACTGGGGACCAGCATTAACTTGGAGTCTGGTTGAAAGCACTCAAAAAGAACAAAGAATTGCAGGGGGAAGTTCTGGGAATCAGGGTGGTTAGGGACAGAGGCTTAAGTACCTGGACCCAGGACAGCCACCCCTGGTGCTGAGCCAGAGAGAGTGCAGTGAGGAAACCATGTATTGTTCCCTGAGCCACAAGCAGGTCTGAGAGCACTTGAGGTCCAGCTCCCATGAGGATCTGGGAGCCATGTCAGCCAGCAGAAGCACAGACTTTTTTGCAGTACCCACAGGCACACCATGTCCTGCTATTTAAGCCTGAGTCGTGCCCCACACTCTCCCATGAGAGAGGTGCATGCAAGTGCCATCCCAGTGCTCTCCCTCCTGGAAGGCCTGAGTACTGTCAGTCCAGGCCAGCAGGAAAATATCAGTGTGCTATCACTGTTTGGAACCTCTCTGGCAGTCTGGAGCTGCCCAGAGAGCCACCACTGTTGTCGTTTTGGATACAAGCAGGAGTTCCTGTGTCCCCAGGGCCGGCAACATGGGACCTGCTCTTCCTGTGGCAAAGGGGGAACTTATGTGTTCTGCAGCTCCCAGAGGGGAATAGACTGAGGTTTCTCTCTGAGAGGGAGGTCTGGGTGCAATCTCTTTCCTCTAAACCTCCAAAGACCATCAAAAGCTGTCAAGGGAAGAGAAAACAAATGAACAAACATAAAAACCTCCAGAGAACAAAGGCCTGAAAAACAGGTTTCCTCAGAGCCCACCCTCTTGAGGGGGCCTGGAGGACTTAACTCAGGGAACACTGCCTGAAAAAACACATGGCAGGCCCTTCCCCCAGGAAGCCAACCAGGGTAAAAAAAAAAAAAAAAAAAAAAAAAAAAAAAAAAAAAAAAAAAAGACTACAAAGGAACAACCACCAAGACTTCATAGATACAACCTTTATTTTTATTTTTAAATCATTCCCAATATTCTGGTTCATTTTTTATAGATAATTTTTTAACCTACTTACGAACTCAATGAGATGTCCAGTACATCAAATTCCATAGAAACATTTTAACCTGAACATTTTGATACATATACCCGTTTTCCTTTTGCTTTTCTATTTTTTAATTTTTTAATTTAATTTTATTTAGTTTAGTTTATTCTTTTATAATTTTATTTTTTAATATTAATATAGAGTTAAACTTCAAGATAATCTCATTCCCCCAATGGATGCTAACGCTATAGGTAAGCCAATTTTTAATCCCCCTTTATTAGGAAAGTTGAGTCCTTTAACAAAGATATCAAGATACATGAAGAAAAATCAAAATAACCTTCCTCGCACACACTGAAAATTTATAACTACTCTCCCATCTTTTTCATCCACCAGTGTTTCTGTGTATTTGAGTTTTACTAATAGTATATAAATCTTATACTTGGAGTTCTTTTTGATGAGCTTCTCGTGTCAAATACTTTTGTCACTCTTTCTGTTTGTTTTTGTTTGTATACTTCATAAATCTTGCATTGGGGCCCATTTTGGCTTAGACTTCTCTCTCTTTTTTTAATTAATTTATTTATTTTCAGAAAACCAGTATTTATTATTTTTCACCACAACCAGTGCTCCATGCAATCCGTGCCCTCTATAACACCCACTACCTGGTACCCCAACCTCCAACCCCGCCACCACTTCAAATACCTCAGATTGTTTTTCAGAGTCCATAGTCTCTCATGATTCACCTCCCCTTCCAATTTACCTCAACTCCCTTATCCTCTCCAACACCCCCTGTCCTCCATGATATTTGTTATGCTCCACAAATAAGTGAAACCATATGATAATTAACTCTCTCTGCTTGACTGATTTCACTCAGCATAGTCTCTTCCAGTCCCGTCCATGTTGCTACAAATGTTGGGTATTCATCCTTTCTGATGGAGGCCTAATACTCCATAGTGTATATGGGCCACATCTTCCTTATCCATTTGTCCATTGGAGGGCATCTTGGTTCTTTCCATAGTTTGGCGACCGTGGCCATTGCTGCTATAAACATTGGGGTACAGATGGCACTTATTTCATGACATCTGTATCTTTGGAATGAATACCCAGGAGTTCAATGGCAGGGTCATGGGGAAGTTCTATTTTTAATTTCTTGACGAATCTCCACACTGTTCTCCAAAGAGGCTGCACCAACTTGCATTCCCACCAACAGTGGAAGAGGGTTCCCCTTTCTCCACATCCCCTCCAACACATGTTGTTTCCTGTCTTGTTAATTTTGGCCATTCTAACTGGTGTAAGGTGATATCTCAATGTGGTTTTAATTTTAATCTTCCTGAGGGCTAGTGATGATGAACGTTTTTTCATGTGTCTGATAGCCATTTGTATGTCTTTTTTTTTTTTTTTTTTTTTTTTTTTTATTTTTTTATTTTTTATAAACATATATTTTTATCCCCAGGGGTACAGGTCTGTGAATCACCAGGTTTACACACTTCACAGCACTCACCAAATCACATACCCTCCCCAATGTCCATAATCCCACCCCCTTCTCCCAAACCCCCTCCCCCCGGCAACCCTCAGTTTGTTTTGTGAGATTAAGAGTCACTTATGGTTTGTCTCCCTCCCAATCCCATCTTGTTTCATTTATTCTTCTACCCACTTAAGCCTCCATGTTGCATCACCACTTCCTCATATCAGGGAGATCATATGATAGTTGTCTTTCTCTGCTTGACTTATTTCGCTAAGCATGATACGCTCTAGTTCCATCCATGTTGTTGCAAATGGCAAGATTTCATTTCTTTTGATGGCTGCATAGTATTCCATTGTGTATATATACCACATCTTCTTGATCCATTCATCTGTTGATGGACATCTAGGTTCTTTCCATAGTTTGGCTATTGTGGACATTGCTGCTATAAACATTCGGGTGCATGTGTCCCTTTGGATCACTACATTTGTATCTTTAGGGTAAATACCCAATAGTGCAATTGCTGGATCATAGGGCAGTTCTATTTTCAACATTTTGAGGAACCTCCATGCTGTTTTCCAGAGTGGCTGCACCAGCTTGCATTCCCACCAACAGTGTAGGAGGGTTCCCCTTTCTCCGCATCCTCGCCAGCATCTGTCATTTCCTGACTTGTTGATTTTAGCCATTCTGATTGGTGTGAGGTGATATCTCATTGTGGTTTTGATTTGTATTTCCCTGATGCCGAGTGATATGGAGCACTTTTTCATGTGTCTGTTCGCCAGAGGTCCTAGCCTCAGCAATCAGACAACAAAAGGAAATTAAAGGCATCCAAATCGGCAAAGAAGAAGTCAAATTATCACTCTTCGCAGATGATATGATACTATATGTGGAAAACCCAAAAGACTCCACTCCAAAACTGCTAGAACTTATACAGGAATTCAGTAAAGTGTCAGGATATAAAATCAATGCACAGAAATCAGTTGCATTTCTCTACACCAACAGCAAGACAGAAGAAAGAGATATTAAGGAGTCAATCCCATTTACAATTGCATCCAAAACCATAAGATACCTAGGAATAAACCTAACCAAAGAGACACAGAATCTATACTCAGAAAACTATAAAGTACTCATGAAAGAAATTGAGGAAGACACAAAGAAATGGAAAAATGTTCCATGCTCCTGCATTGGAAGAATAAATATTGTGAAAATGTCTATGCTACCTAAAGCAATCTACACATTTAATGCAATTCCTATCAAAGTACCATCCATCTTTTTCAAAGAAATGGAACAAATAATGCTAAAATTTATATGGAACCAGAAAAGACCTCGAATAGCCAAAGGGATATTGAAAAAGAAAGCCAACGTTGGTGGCATCACAATTCCGGACTTCAAGCTCTATTACAAAGCTGTCATCATCAAGACAGCATGGTACTGGCACAAAAACAGACACATAGATCAATGGAACAGAATAGAGAGCCCAGAAATAGACCCTCAAATCTATGGTCAACTAATCTTCGACAAAGCAGGAAAGAATGTCCAATGGAAAAAAGACAGCCTTTTCAATAAATGGTGCTGGGAAAATTGGACAGCCACATGCAGGAAAATGAAATTGGACCATTTCCTTACACCACACACAAAAATAGACTCAAAATGGATGAAGGACCTCAATGTACGAAAGGAATCCATCAAAATCCTTGAGGAGAACACGGGCAGCAACCTCTTCGACCTCTGCCGCAGCAACATCTTCCTAGGAACAACGCAAAAGGCAAGGGAAGCAAGGGAAAAAATGAACTACTGGGATTTCATTTGTATGTCTTGATTGGAGAAGTGTCTGTTCATATTGTGTGCCCATTTTTTGATATGACTGTCTGTTTTGTGTGTGTTGAGTTTGAGGAGTTCATTATAGATCCTGGATATCAAACTTTGGTCTGTACTGTCATTTGCAAATATCTTCTCCCATTCCTTGGGTTGCTCTTTGTTTTTTTGACTGTTTCCTTTATTGTGCAGAACCTTTTGATTTAGAAGAAGTCCCAAAAGTTTACTTTCGTTTTTGTTCCTTTGCCTTTGGAGACATATCTTGAAAGAAGTTGCTGTGGCTCATATCGAAGAGAATAATGCCTATGTTCTCCTCTAGGATTCTGATGGATTCCTGTCTCACGTTGAGGTCTTTTATCCATTTTGAGTTTATATCTGTGTACCGTGTAAGAGAATGGTCGAGTTTCATTCTTCGACATATAGCTGCCCAGATTTCCCAGAACCATTTATTGAAGAGCCTGTCTTTTTTCCACTGTATATTTTTTTCCTGTTTTGTCGAAGATTAATTGACCATAGAGTTGAGGGTCCATATCTGAGCACTCTACTCTGTTCCACTGATCTATGTGTCTGTTTTTATGCCAGTATCATGCTGTCTTGGTGATCACAGCTTTGTAATAAAGCTTGAAATCAGGTAACGTGATGCCCCCAACTTTATTTTTGTTTTTCAACACTTTCTTAGCGATTCGGGGTCTCTTTTGATTCCATACAAATTTTAAGATTATTTGCTCCAGCTCTTTGAAGAATACCGGTGGAATTTTGATCAGAATGGCATTAAAAGTATAGATTGCCCTAGGCATTACAGACATTTTAAAAGTGTTTATTCTTCTGATCCAGGAGCATGGAATGGTCTTCCATCTTTTTGTTTCTTCTTCAATTTCTTTCATGAGTGTTCTGTAGTTCCTCGAGTGCAGATCCTTTACCTCTTTGGTTAGGTTTATTCCCAGGTATCTTATGGTTCTGATGCTATAGTAAATGGAATTGATTCTCTAATTTCCCTTTCTGTATTTTCATTGCTAGTGTATAGGAAAGCCACTGATTTCTGTACATTGACTTTATATCCTGCCACGATGCTGAATTGCTGTATGAGTTCTAATAATTTGGGGATGGAGTCCTTTGTGTTTTCCATATAAAGAATCATGTCATCTGCGAAGAGAGAGAGTTTGACTCTTCATGGCCAATTTGGATACCTTTTATTTCTCTTTGTTGTCTGATTGCTGTTGCTAGGACTTCTAATACTATGTTGAACAAGAGTGGTGAAAGTGGGCATTTTTGTTTTGTTCCTGAACTCAACGGGAAGGCTGCAATTTTTTTCCCATTGAAGATGATATTTGCTGTGGGACTTTCATACATAGATTTGATAAGGTTCAGGAATGTTCCCTCTATCCCAATACTTTGCAGCGTTTTAATCAGGAACAGATGCTGGATTTTGTCAAATGATTTTTCTGCATTGATTGAGAGGACCATGTGGTTCTCCTCTCTTCTCTTATTAATTTTTTGTATCACATTGATTGATTTGCGAATGTTGAAACATCCTTGTAGCCCAGGGATGAATCCCACCTGGTCATGGTGATTTATCTTTTTTAATGTGCTGTTACATCCTGTTGGCTAGCATCTTGTTGAGAATCTTACCATCCATATTCGTCAGTGATATTGGTCTGAAGTTCTCCTTTTTGGTAGGGTCATTGCCTGGTTTGGGGATCAGGGTAATGCTGGCTTCATAGAAAGAGTCTGGAAGTTTTCCTTCTGCTTCAATTTTTTGAAACAGCTTCAGGAGAATAGGTGTTATTTCTTCTTTGAAAGTTTGGTAGAATTCCCCAGGGAATCCGTCAGGTTCTGGGCTCTTGTTTTTTAGGAGTGTTTGATCACTGCTTCAATCTAGTTACTAGATATCGGTCTATTCAGGTTGTCGATTTCTTCCTGGTTCAATTTTGGGAGTTTATAATTTTCCAGGAATGAATCCATGTCATCTATGTTGCTTAGCTTATTGGCATATAACTGTTGATAATAACTTCTGATGATTGTTTCTACTTCCTTGGTGTTCGTTGTGATCTCTCCCTTTTCATTCATAATTTTATGAATTTGGGCTTTCTCCCTTTTCTTTTGGATTAGTGTGGCCAATGGTTTATTGATCTTATTGATTCTTTCAAAAAAAGCCAGCTTTGGGGCGCCTGGGTGGCTCAGTGGGTTGGGCAGCTGCCTTCGGCTCAGGTCATGATCCCAGCGTCCTGGGATCGAGTCGCGCATCGGGCTCCTTGCTCCGCAGGGAGCCTGCTTAAAAAAAAAAAAAAAAAAAAAAAAAAAAAAAAAAAAAAAAAAAAAAAAAAAAAAAAAGCCAGCTTCTAGTTTCATTGATAACGTTCTACTCTATCTCTGGTTTCTACCTAATTGATCTCAGCTCTAATCTTGATGATTTCGCTTCTTATGTGTGGGGTTGGTTTGATTTGTTGTTGATTCTCCAGTTCTTTAAGGTGTAGAGACAGCTGGTGTATTCTGGATTTTTCAATTTCTTTGGGGGAGGCCTGGATGGCTATGTATTTCGCCCTTAAAACCTCCTTTGCTGTATCCCATAAGTTTTGGACAGAAGTGTCTTCATTCTCATTGGTTTCCATGAATTGTTTCAGTTCTTCTTTGATCTCCTGGTGGATACAAGCATTCTTAAGCAAGGTGGCCTTTAGCTTCCAGGTGTTTGAGTTCCTTCTGAACTTTTCCTTGTCATTGAGCTCCAGTTTCAAAGCATTGTGATCTGAGAATATGCAGGGAATCATCTCAGTCTTTTGGTATCAGTTGAGTCCTGATTTGTGACCCAGTATGTGGTCTATTCTGGAGAAGGTTCCATGTACAGTTGAGAATGAGTATTCAGCTGTTGTAGGGTGGAATATTCTGTATATATCTATGAGGTCCATCTGGTCCAATGTGTCATTCAATGTTCTTCTTTCTTTATTGATTTTCTGCTTCAATGATCTGTCTATTCTTGAGAGAGTCATGTTAAGATCTCCTATGATTAGTGTATTCATATCAATATGACTCTTTATCTTGATTAACAGTTTTCTTAAGTAATCGGCTGCTCCCATATTGGGAGCATAGATTTTAAAATTGTTAGATCATCTTGGTGGATAGTCCCTTTAAGGATTATGTAGTGTCCTTCTGTATCTCTGACTACAGTCTTTAGTTTAAAGTCTAATTTGTCTGATATGAGAATCACTACCCCAGCCTTCTTTTGAGGCCCATTGGCATGAAAGATACTTCTCCACCCCTTCACTTTCATTCTGGGTGTATCTTTAGGTTCAAATGGGTCTTTTGTAGACAACATATGGATGGGTCCTGGCATTTTATCCAATCTGCAACCCTGTGCCATTTTATGGGCACATTTAGGCCATTCACATTGAGAGTGAGTATTGATAGATACGTTTTTATTGACATCGTGTTACCTTTGAAGTCTTTCTTTCTGTAGACTGTCTCTATATTTCTGTTCAATGCTATTCTTAGGACTTTTCCTCTTTTATAGAACCCCCCTTAATATTTCCTGTAGTGTCGGCTTGGTGGTTGCATAGTCTTTTAAGCCTTGCCTGTCTTGGAAACTCTTTATCTCTCCATCCATATTGAATGTCAGTCTTGCTGGATAAAGTATTCTTGGCTGCATGTTCTCTCATTTAGTGCCCTGAATATATCTTGCCAGCCTTTTCTGGCTTGCCAGGTCTCTGTGGACAGGTCTGATGTTATTCTGATGGGCTTCCCTCTCTAAGTAAGGAGCCTCTTTGCCCTGGCGGCTTTCAAGATATTATACTTACAATTATAATTCCTCAATTTGACTATCAGGTGTCGTATTGTTTTTTTGGAATGTATAATCTTGGGTGGAGATCTTTCAGCCTCTAGTACATGAACGCTGTTTCCATTTGTGAGATTGGGAAAATTTTCATGAAGGACTTGTTCCACTATATCTTCTAGACTTCTTTCTTTCTCCTCCCCTTCTTGGATTCCAATAATTCTGATGTTGGAATGCTTCATGGCATCATTTATTTCCTTGATTCTGTTTTCGTGGTTTCTAAGCTGTTTGTTCCAGGCTTCCTCCTGATCCTTTCTCTCTATCTGTTTGTTCTCCAGATCACTAATTCTATCTTCTGTCTCAGTTACCCTAGCTTTGAGAGAGTTTTGGTTAGATTGGAACTCATTGAGAGCATTGTGAACCTCCTGCCTGGTAGCTTTCAGCTCAGCCCTAACATTGTGAACATCATCTTTGGTCGCTTTCAGTTTAGCCTTAATCAATTCCGTTTGGTCATCCATGGCTTTCTTCAACCTAGCTATTGCCTAGATAATTGCTAGCCTGAATTCACTTTCTGACATATTGTCTATGTTGGTAGCCATTAGCTCTGTTGCAGAAGGTCCATCCTCTGTATTTTTCTTCTGTTGGGCATTCCTCCTACTACTCATTTTGGTGGGAGATGCCTGAACAGATGTAGCTGGATGTCTCAACTGTGGTGCAGTCAAGGTGCACCCTGGAACACTTCTGAGCAATCAGGATTCCCCACCCAAACGAAATACAAAAGAAAAGCAAAAGAAAAAGAAAAGAAAAAAAGAGAGAGAGAGAGACAGGAAAGAAAGGGAAGATGAAAAAGAAGGTTCAGCCCAGATGGGCCCCAAGGTAAGGTTTATGAAGTAGATAAACAAAAAGAGACAAAAAGACTGATACAAGTATATGACATGAGAAAAAATATATATATGCAAACAAAGGAAGAACCTCGTCAAAAAGAACCCCAAGTGTAAGATTTATATGCTATCAGGACAAACACAAAAACACAGAAACACTGGTGGAAGAAGAAGATGGGAGAGTTCTTATAAATTCTCAGTGTGTGTGAGGAAGGTTGTTTTGATTTTTCCTGGATGTATCTTGAGATCTTTGTTAAAGGACTCAACTTTCCTAAGATAAAGTGGATTAAAAATTTGTTTACCTATAGGGGTAGTATTGATTGGGGAAAGGGGATTACTTTGAAGTTTAACTCTCTATGAATATTAGAGGATAAAAATAAAAAGGAATAAACTAGACTAAACTAAAATTTTTAAAAAAGGAATTCAAAAACTAAAAATGCAAAAGAAAAAGATTGGTGTATGTATCAAAAAGTTCAGTTTAGAAGGGGATTATGGAATTTGATGTACTGTACAGCTCGCTGTGATGGTAAATAGGTTAAAAAAAATTACCTATGTGTAAAAAAAAAATGAACCGGAATAGTGGGAACGAGTGAACAATACAAGTTTTCCTATGAAGTAGTGGTTGTTCTCTTGTAGTCCTTTTTTTTTTTTTTTCTTGGTTTGTTTTCTGGGGGAGAGGCCTGCCATGTGGATTGTCAGTCAATGATGTTTCCTGAGTTAAGTCCTCCTGCCCCCCTCAAGGGGGTGGGCTCTGAGTAAACTGGTTTTTTTTTCATGCTTTTGTTTTCTGGTGCTTTTTGATGTTTGTTCACTTTTTTTTTTTCCTCTCACCTTGATTGCCTTTGATGGTTTTTGTAGTTTTAAAGGAAAACAAACCGCACCCTGATCTCCCTCTCAGAGAGAAGCCTCAGTCTGGGTGCAGAGCCTAAAAAAGTTCCCCCTTGGCTGCTGGCAGAGCAGGTTCCAAGTTACAGACCCTGGAGAGTGCAGGATCTTTTGCTTGTACCCAAAGCCAAGACAGTGGTGGCTGTCTGGGAGCTCTGGACTGCCAGAGACGTTCCAAGCAGCAATCGCACACTGAGATTTTCCCGCTGGCCCAGGCTGGGAGTGCCTGGTCTTGCTAGGTCTAAGAGTGCCCGGCTTGCTTGCACCTCTTTCAGGGGTGGCTATGGGTTCTGCGAGTCTCAGGCACTGAGAACGTGGCTCAGGTCCAAGAGCACCGGGCTGGCCTTTTGTGCACTTCTGTCAGAGGAGAGTTTGGGGCATGCAGCTTAGTCTTTGAAACAATGGCGCGGGTCAAAGAGCCCCGGCCGGGCCTTTGAAACTCTCTCAGGGGAGCATGAGGGACATGCGCGTGTATCTCAGGCTTTGTAGTAGGTCTCGTGCCTTCTGCCAACCAGCATGACTCCCATCCCCTCACAGCAGCCAGAACCTCTGCATTCTCAGGCTCGCTGCAGCTTAGGGACCAAGACCTGGTTTTCTCCGCTGCACTCTCTCTGCCTTAGCACAGGGGAGGCTTTCCTGGGACTGGGGACTTAGCTAAGCCAAGCCAGAGTGAAGCCCACATGGGGAGTGCATGGTCTCAGGTCCCATGGGGTCACAGGAGGATCAGGGGTGTCTGAGTGTAGCAGAGCTCGCCGGTATTGGAGTGGGGAAGCCGACTGCAGAGACAGAGCTGAGGAGTGAGCTCTCAGCCTGGGTTACCTTAAACCGTGATCCATGTCATCGACCAAAGCTATGTGAGCAGGGATCCCACAAGATCTGGGAAGACTCCCCTGGAAGAGTCCAGGGATCTGTGGGGTTTGGAGACTCCAGGTGGTACTGTGCACCAGAGACAGAGACACTCAGTCACAGGCCGGGTGAGATCAGAGCGCAGCCAGAGGCCAGGGAGGCAGGAGTGATTGAACGCTTTTCTCCAAGGGCCCACTAAGGAGTGGGGCCCCGAGCTCTCAGTTCCTCTTGCCAGAGACTGGGAGGCTGCCATTTTCATTCCCATCCACTGGAACTCTACAGAAAGCACTCAGGGAAAAATAGCTCCCAAAAGCGAACCTGAGCGGATAACTTAGCCTGGCCCCTGGTAAGGGCGGTGCAATTCCGCCTGGGGCAACAACACATGAAAATCACTATAGCAGGCCCCTCCCCCAGAAGATCAGCAAGAAATCCAGCCAAGAACCAAGTTCACTGACCTAGAAGTACAGCAGAATTCCAGAGGAGGAGAAAGCAAAGCATGGAATTCATGGCTCTCTCCCCATGATTCATTAGTCTTACAAACTTAATTAATTTTTTTAATTTTATTTTTTCTTATTCTAATATTTTTAATTTTACTCTTACCTCTTTTAACATTTTTTAACTAGTTTATCTTAACAATACCTTTCCTTAAAAAATCTTTTTGAACCTTCATTATTATAGTCATATTTTATCCTTCATTGTATATAACCTTATTTTTGTATACCCATAGGGTTTTATCTTATAAGAAATTTTGGGATAAAACTTCTTCCAATAGATCAAAATATACTCTAAATCTAGCACAGGACTTTGTTCCAGTCTTCAGCCTCAGCAAATTTTCTCCACTTTCTTTTACTTTATGTTCCCAACCAACTTATCTTAGCAACTCCTTTTTTAGAATTTTTTTTAAAAAAATTTTCATCTTTATAGTCATATTCCATTCCTTCATCGTGTTTACTCTTTTTTTTTAAGATTTTATTTATTTATCAGAGAGAGAGAAGGGGAGAGAGCGAGCACAGGCAGACAGAATGGCAGGCAGAGGCAGAGGGAGAAGCAGGCTCCCCACTGAGCAAGGAGCCCGATGTGGGACTCAATCCCAGGACGCTGGGATCATGACCTGAGCCGAAGGCAGCTGCTTAACCAACTGAGCCACCCAGGTGTCCCATCGTGTTTACTCTTATATATGTTTTTCCTTCTTTAAAATTTGGGGAGCTATTTTCTTCTAAGAGAGCAAAGTTCACTGACCTAAAAGTCCAAGTCCATCCCCAAATTAAGTGGATGACCCTGTTCTATTCACCAGACTAATATATATATATATATATATATATATATATATATATATATATATACCAAATCAGAAGAGACCCCAAATCATTGGGGGGAAGAAATGGGATAAAGAAGTTCAGAAAAGAAAACTAACAAAGAAAAAAAATAAAGAAAAAATATAAAAAGAATATGTATATATTCTTTTATATATATAGTATTAATATATATGTACACATATATGTGTGTGTGTATTCTTCTAAAGAAAAAAATATAAAAAAGAATATATAATATTCTTGCTCTCTATATAATATATAATATATAATATCCATGCCCTCTATATTACACACCACCTGGTACCCCAACTTCCCACCACCCCAGCCCCTTCAAAACCCTCAGATTGTTTTTCAGAGTCCATAGTCTCTCATGGTTCACCTCCCCTTCCATTTCCCCCAACTCCCTTCTCCTCTCTAACTCCCATATCCTCCATGCTATTTGTTATGCTCCACAAATAAGTGAAACCATATGATAATTGACTCTCTCTGCTTGACTTATTTCAATCAGCATCATCTCTTCCAGTCCTATCCATGTTGCTACAAAAGTTAGGTATTCATCCTTTCTGATGGAGGCATAATACTCCATAGTGTATATGGACCACATCTTCCTTATCCATTCACCCATTGAAGGGCATCTTGGTTCTTTCCACAGTGTGGCAACCATGGCCATTGCTGCTATAAACATTAGGGTACATATGGCCCTTCTTTTCGCTACATCTGTATCTTTGGGGTTAATACCCAGGAGTGCAATGGCAGGGTCATAGGGAAGCTCTATTTTTAATTTCTTAAGGAATCTCCACACTGTTCTCCAAAGTGGCTGCACCATCTTTCTGAGCTTCTAACTCATCTTCTCTGGTCCACCTCTGGCTGCCTTTGATTCTCTTCCCCACAGACAGCAGAAATGGTTCCTGAACAACAAAGGAGTTCTTCTCTTTTTTGGAACTAAGAACTCCTGGGTCAAGAGGGTGAGTGGATGAGGCTTGCAGCAAGTGGCTTCTGTCTGCTCTTTCAGATATTCCTCCAGCTGGTGCTTCCAACTGCTGCCTTACAAGCTGTCAGTCATTAAAACCAGTGATTACTGATACAGACAGCAACACGACTGTATCCACAAGGATTGATTTTGGGGCAAAGAAGCCTTACAGACAAAGTACATAGAGTAAAATGACCCATTTATGAATTCTACAGAATTAAAGCTAGTATAAAGTGGCATGAGAAAGAACAATATTTACGTGGGGACAGGGTAAATAAGGGAAAGAGAAGGAATTCCAGGTGGGAAATGCTGGAAATTTAGGGAGAATTGAAGCACTCACTGTCAATAAAGTTGACTGTGACACCTATGTTTGTCATATCACACACTCCATATGTGGGCTGTTGATCTTGTGTCGAATATGCATGTCAAACTTATTATAGGTAATAACAAAAATGATTCTATAAGAACGCAGAGAAAGTGAAATGTTAAAGACATGAAAATACACCTACACGATGCTGATTTTCTCTGTATTTATGGTAAAGTATAATATAAGCAAAATAAATCCATCCCCATTAGAGGAAGGGATCCACATTCCTCATAGCCTGACATTCGGTCCTGTAGATGATTTGGGATGGGGGTAGCAGATCCTATTGGGGGAGCACTGACCTAGATCCTTGGGTCAATCTCACCCCGTATATGTTCATGGACACCTTACAAACACAAGTATACACACTGGAATGTTACATTATAAAAAACATTTTTTTTTTCCAAAATTGGTCATTAGCACTAAATTAAAGGTATTCACAACTGCGTGGGTCACTGCCTCTCTGTCAGAATAGATCCCCAAGCTGAATATATAGTCAGAGGACATGCAAATAGGGCCTTCCCTCTTCTGATTTAACCAGCACAGACAAGAACCTGCAGCTGGGAGAGAAACCCCAGGCCTGGGATACCCAGCTGTTCACTCAGTGATCAGGAGAGAATACAGACAACTCACCATGGAATTTGTGCTGGGCTGGGTTTTCCTTCTTGCTCTTTTAAAAGGTAATTTATGAAGAAAAAAAGAAATTGAGTATATGAGTGGATATGAGTGAGAGAAACACTAGATATGTGATAGTTTCCTGACCAAGGTGTCTTCCATCTGCAGGTGTCCAGTGTGAGGTGCAGCTGGTGGAGTCTGGGGGAGACCTGGTGAAGCCTGGGGGTTCCCTGAGACTCTCCTGTGCAGCCTCTGGATTCACCTTCAGCAACTACTACATGTACTGGGTCCGCCAGGCTCCAGGGAAGGGGCTGCAGTGGGTCGCAGAAATTAGCAATACTGGTAGTAGCACATACTACACAGACTCTGTGAAGGGCCGATTCACCATCTCCAGAGACAACGGCAGGAATACACTTTATCTTCAGATGAACAGCCGGAGAGGTGAGGACACAGCCATGTATTACTGTGTGAGAGACACAGTGAGGGGCCCTCATTGTGAGCCAGGGCAGAAACCTCCCTGTTGACACAGGATGTGCTGAGCTGCAGGGGCATTCAGGGCAGCAGAGAGTGCTCAGCATCCACAGCAGAGATCAGACCCAGGAGCAGGTGCAGTGGGATAGGACTTCCTTTTGAGATCAGGGATTTCCTCTCCAGAATCTCAGCTGTCCACAAAGATATTTTTTTTTCTTCCATAGCTAATACCTCATGTTCTCCGTACAACCAACCACAAGAATATAACTTTGCCTCCACATAGTTGAGATCTCACCAGTCTCTGGGGAACTTCCCTTCATCAACCTCTTCTATGTCTCATTTTCATTCTCCACAGAAGCACATGCTGCAGATTCCCATCATCCTTGAGAAGCACCTGCACAGCCCAGGCTCTCTGCATGCTGCATGCTTGTTCTGTGACCTCAAGGGCACACACTGTCCCCACATGTTTATGACTGCCAAAGTCAGTTCTTGTTCTTCTGGCTCCAGTGTATCCTCTGGATCATTGTACATGTGGGCAAACACAGGTGATCAGGAACTGCCCTTCTGTAGGCACTGCTGCATTTCCTGGATGGAAAAGGAGTCCACCTGCTATGAGAGATGCTCAGATTTCCCCAGAAAGCGGTGGGCTGACAATCCAGAGAGGGAAACCTATCCCTGTCCTGCTGGGTCCTGGAGGGAGGGCTCCCTGTTGGTCTGGTCGCCATCTCAGAACACCACAGGAGAATAAGAAGAGAACTGTGGTGGAAAAACCCTTCTGTCTATTTGGACCTTAGTGTTACAGACAGTGGCTGACCCAGTGAACCCATAACACACACTGGAAATACAAGATTATCTTCATGAAAATGTAAGAGAGGTTCTTATAGAAAATCAAGGGAGTTAGGGGAAATTGGAAGGGGATGTGAACCATGAGAGACTATGGACTCTGAAAAACAATCTGAGGGTTTTGAAGGAGCGGGGGTTGGGAGGTCAGGGTACCAGGTGGTGGGTATTACAGAGGGCACAGATTGCATGGAGCACTGGGTGTGGTGCAAAAATAATGAATACTGTTATGCTGAAAATAAAAAATAAATTTTAATAAAATGTTTAAAAAAAAAGAACCCTTATGCCAGACACACAGACTTCTGCAGTCTTTACACCAGCACACAGGGTTGTGGGTTTCATGTGTAGTGCTGGTGTCTGCGTGAAAAGCACACTGTGGCAGAATACAGAGTCTAGTGAGGGGAAGGAGAGGAAGAATTTCCCTCAGTCACAGGTTCTGATGGACAAAGAAGTAAGTTGACATGAGATGGATTATCAGGAGAAAGAAAACAACATTTTATTACCTGTACACAGAAGTCATGTAGTGAAACTGAGACCCGGAAAGATGAATAGGCAGGCAGTTATTCTTTTCACATTTTGACAGAGAGATGACACATTTGTGAGGAATTTACAGGAAAATGAAAACACATATTGGAAGCTTTACTTAATGAGGAATTCTAGGCATAATTTTTCCTGAGGTAGGAAATTAGTAAAAGATTAGCAAGGTCTGTTTCTCCAGCTTTCTCAGACAGAAAGTCTCTATCTCTAGTGAGAAGGATGTGTTTTTACTTGTTAGTACTGGACGGGAATTACTCTTCATGTAGCAGAATTACTCCTGCCTTAAGGGGCACAGAGGAGGGTCTGAGGGGCCTTGCAGCAGGGGTCTCCTAATTACATTCCACGAAAAATAATGAGTCTGATCCTGGCGTACATTTGGGGCAGCCAGCCATGGGCCCTACAGAAGATATTTGGAATATGAATTCCAGCATGCCAGTTCAGGAGCTCAGGAAGGATCAAGGTCCTTCCTTCAGGTCAGACTGTGTTTCCCTGTGCCAGCCACAGAGAAGATTCAGAGGTGCAGGGAAAGGCATTTCACAACTTCCCCAGGATAAAAAGGGCACTGGAACAGAGCTAGGTGCTGCTGGTGGCAATGCAAAATGGCACCCTGTACAAAATATGGGCCACTCTTTTGTGAGGTGTTTCACACACTTGACCTTATGACCAGTGACACCAACTGTATCCACAGAACTAAGTGAAGTTAGAGCACATGTGCACTCAAAACATGCACACAGATGCTTATAGGCACTGTCTTTGTAAGTCCTACATCATGGACACCACTAAGCTTTCTTCTTATAGGGGATGGTTGGACACTGTAATACTAGTTGAAGACAATAGAAGCATGAGCCTGAACAAGAATGACTTTCACTTTCATGGCCCTACATGGAAGAAGCCTGAGGCCACATGCTACATGGTCCCACCTGCACAGTATGCAATCTGCAAGGCCAAGTGCATAGAAAACTAACTGGTGTGGAAGGACAGGTTTGGACAGACGTAAGAATGACCATTTCCTTCAGCTGTGGTTACTGAGTTGTCCTATAACTTGATTCTGGTCTTGTCACATGGCTATAGTGCATAGCAGAGAGTAAACTCACCTAAATAAACTCACTTAAATAAGCTTCAGGTTCCCATATTTTTTACTTCTATAAACTTCTAATTTCCATGATTATTAGATTAATTGTATTAAATTTATGTCCAAGAATACTTTTCTCAACACCCTGTGCTGGAGTCCTTTTGAGCAGGGTAGTTGCCCAATGACTATGAAAAGTAGATAGATGAGAGAGGTAGAATATTGCAGGGGGCAGAGTCAGCTCTACTCATGAAGCCCACAGGGTTTAATGCATGACTGGAAGGTCAGGAGCTGAGATGGGTTAGAACATAATGACATCAAGGGAGTGAACACAGGACAATGGTGGAGACAGTCCGTGAGGCTTTATCTATGTAATTTATTTGGTCACTGACAATTATCATGAGGATATTGGACAAAAGCACAGTGAACTGTTGGTAAATCCTCATGAAATGAATGGAAGAGACCAGAAGGAGGAGTACAGAAGGTGGATGCAGGGATGAAGACTGGCGGGCAGAGGTTATTTGAGGAAAGGTTGAAAGAGCTGTGAGTGTTATGATAGAGGGACAATGGTCACATTCCAGCACAGATCTCTTGTCCAGCACATCCCAGAGCTCAGAACACCGTCTGAGTGAGACACTTGGAGCACCATGTAGTGAAATCAGCAAGCCCTGAAGAGGAAGAAGAACCTTGTTACGTGGGACCCTCAGGAACCTCTGACCACAGGTCCCCGCACCAGCGGCAGAAGCAAAGGTAGGCTGGGAAGAGAGGGGTTTCCTGTAGGGCTCTGCAGTTTCTATTGTTGTGAACAAATCCATGCTAAAGCCCCTATGTATGCATTAATGCCTTTGAGTCTCAATATTTCTAACAACTTCACACTCTGCAGAAATGGTTCAGTTATTCCTGTGCCTTCATCAATTAAATAATTAGAAGATGCCTAATACACCAATAATGTTATTCTACGTACTCTCAATTTTTTTTACCACTACAATAATAATAATTACTATTATTATTACTATGACTAATATTACTATTTTTGCTTAGCCAACACAGGTTTATTTTCTCCCACTTCTAGAAGCTAGAAAGTCCAAGGTTATGATACTTTCATAGCTGGTTTCTGATGAGACCTCTCTTGACTTGCAGACAGCCACCTTCCTGCTGTCCTCATGTGGCTTTTCTTCAGTGTGCTCCTATAGAGAGCGAGATCCCTAGTGTCTATTCCTCTTTGTTTAAAGATATCAGTCCTATCTGATTAGGATCTCACTCTTATGATCTGCTTTAACCTTAGTTATCACTTTTCTTTTTTTAATTATTTCTTTTCAGTGTTCCATAATTCATTGTTTATGTCCCACACCCAGTGCTCCATGCAATATGTGCCCTCCATAATACCCAACACCAAGCTCACCCAACGACCCACCCCCCTCTCCTGCAAAACCCTCAGATTGTTTCTCAGAAGCACATAGTCTCTCATGGTTCATCTCCCTCTCTGATTTAACCCAACACCCTTCTCCTCTCCATCTCCCCATGTCCTCCATGTTATTCCTTATGCTCCACAAGTAAGTGAAACCATATGATCATTGACTCTCTCTGATTGACTTATTTCACTCAGCATAATCTCTTCCAGTCACATCCATGCTGATACAAAAATTGACTATTCAAATGGCTTCATTGGAGAAGTGTTTGTTCATGTCTTCTGCCCATTTTTTGACATTATTATCTGTTTTGTGTGTGTTGAATTTGAATAGTTCTTTATAGACCCTGCATATCAGCCTTTTGTCTATACGGTCATTTGCAAATACCTTCTCCCATTCCGTGGGTTGCCTCTTTGTTTGTTTCCTCTACTGTGCAGAAACTTTTGATCATGATGAAGTCTGAAAAATTCATTTTTGCTTTTGTTTCCTTTGTGTTTGGAGACATATCTTGAAAGAAGTTGCTGTGGCTGATATTGAATAGATTACTGCCTATGTTCTCTTCTATGATTCTGATGGATTCCTGCCTCGTGTTGAGGTCTTTTATCCATTTCAAGTTAATCTTTGTGTATGGATTAAAAGAATGGTCGAGTTTCATTCTTCTGTTCTTAGCTGTTCAATTTTCCCAGCATGGCTTTCTTTTTGCCATTGGATATTTTTTGCTACTTTGTCGAAGATTGTTTGACCATAGAGTTGAGGGTCCATATCTGGGCTCTCTACTCTGTTCTACTGGTCTATGTGTCTGTTTTTGTGCCAGTACCAGGCTCTCTTGGTGATTACAGCTTTTTAATATAGATTGAAATCAGGCAACATGATATCCTTAACTTTGTTTTTCTTTTTCAACATTTCCTTGGCAATTTGGGGTCTCTTCTGGTTCCATACCACTTTTAAGATTCTTTGTTTCAGCACTTTGAAAAATGTTGATCTTATTTTGGTTGGGATGGCATTGAAAGTATTGATTCCTGTGGGCAGCAGAGACGCATTAACAATGTTTATTCTTCAGATCCCTGAGCATGAAATGTTTTTCCATCTTTTTGTGTGGTCTTCAATTTCTTTCATGAGTGTTCTGTAGTTTATCAAGTATAGATCATTTACCTCTTTGGTTAAGTTTATTTCATGGTACCTTGTGTTTTTTGGTGCTATTGTAAATGGAATTGATTTCCAAATTATCTTTCTACAGTTACATTCTTAGTGTGTAACAAACTAACTGAATTTTGTGCATTGATTTTATCTGTGTAATCACTTAGGTTTGAAAGGCATGATCTATTAGCTGTTAGAAGGACAGATCTGCCCAGACCCTTAGGAAAATTAAATCAACCAATATCTACAAGGAGGTATCGCTAACCTATGCAGAGTCTATACTTAATCAGAAAATAACTGAAGATATAATTGATTACTTGGAATATGCCATAGGTGGCATTAAAATATATTTTATGTAGGAACATATGGTGTTTAAAATATTACCAATTATAGACATTTGCATCCTGTTTGTTCATAATGATCAATTCCTCTCTAATGACTTTTAAAATGAAATAAACTTATCTAATCTCCATCTATCATCTATCTGTTCTCTAGTCATCTGACCACTATTTTATGTCTATTCATGTAAATTAATACTTATCTTATTGTTGTAAGACTTTTGGGAATATGTACATAGTACCTGAAACCTCTTATTAGACCTGTAATGTTTAGATCCTAATAATCTCCAGGTCATTCACTCCATTTCCTTCAAAGTATTTGAGAATCATTAACTCTATGCATGAATTAGTGGCCATCTCTGTATTGCAATTTACTTGAAAGAAATCCCTTCCTCTCAGAGTTAACAGGCTCCTGTGTGATGTGGATTTCTCAGGAGAAGGAAGGTCCCTCCAAGCACTGGAGTTGTACCTGCAGACAACAGAGCAGGTGCCTTGTGTTGGTGTCTGTGCACTTGAGGACCTGCACTGCACTTACAAGCTTTGCAGACGTCTTGGCAGACAAAGCCCTTCACCAGAGACCATCAGGATCAAAGGTCTGCAGGAGTGCCTCTGTCGTGCCAGTAGTTGCTCATGTGAAGTCAAGTAACTCAGTGCAGAAACTAAAAGAAATGTAATCTTGGGACCCAGGACCCTTTAATTATCATTGTGTTTACAGCAGAGTTGGCATCAATATAAAATTTTTCTAGCAAAGATGTCTGGGATGACTGTTGATATTGAGTGTATTTAACACTAGATTTGGAAAGCTGTAGCCATAGAATGTGGATCCTGCCCATATAGCCATGGCAAAGGCAACCTTGGAAGCCAGCTCTCTGGACTAATACTACTTGCAGTTTTAGCAGTACTGGGGTAAAAGCAGAAGCTCCTGTGACCCCTAAAACTGTGACCCCTGGGACTAACTCAGTGATTCATCACTTACATACAACACCTAGTGTTCATCAAAACTATAGCTTTCTTTCATGCTCATCATCCATCTCCCCAGTCCTCACTCATCTCCCTCCATCAACCTGCGGTCTGTTCTCTATTACTAAGAGTCACTTGTGGTTGTTTCCCTCCCTCCTCTTTTTTCTTTTGCCACGTCCCTTATATACACCTCTTTTCCTTCACAAATTCCACATATGAGTCATAAATGGGAGAAGATAATTGCGAAGACATATCTGATAATGTCCATAATCTATAAAGACTTTACCACACTCAACATGCAAATAATTCAGTTAAGAAATGGGAAGAAGAAAGGAATAAACATTTATTGAAGGAAGACTCCAGAAGGATATCAGATACATGAAAAGGCACTCAACCTCAGTCATCATAGGGTGTCACAGCCTGTGTGACAAACCGACCAGGAACGTGAGGGTAAGAGGATGTGAAAATAAATTAAGAGACAAAGAAATGGAGACAGGAGGACCACCAAGGAGGATGTCCAATAGTGCCAAAGTTTATTTTGCAGAGTTCTGATTTATACCACACAGTAAGGGAATCACCTCTTGTACATCTGGTGTTAGTTTCTATTTTGGCCTGAGAGTTGCTGGCCATGCAGAGATATCAGATAGCCTTGACCTTCATGGTTTGGACACTTAGGCCATAACTCAATATTCACAAAACACAGGAGCCTTATTAGCTTAGTCTTGAGAGAGCAGCTGCAATGGCAACAAGCCAAACCTCACAATGTTCTCATAACAATCACCAGAGAGACACTGTGGCACTCTAGCTTGCCACCTGTGAAGGTCCTCGGTTGAAGAGGTTCCCAAGAACTGTTGCTCTATTGGGTTAACCCCTTCTAGGCATGAGGCCCCAAACATCGGGAAAGCACAAATCAAAACCATGTCAGAATGACTAAAATCCAATAACTGCTGAACACAATTCATACCTGTCAGAATGACTAAAATCCAATAACTGCTGAACACAATTCTCAGATCTATGGCAATTTCATTAGTGATTGACATCAAATATAGTTGGAAACATATAGAGACATGGTTTCTAGGTCTACCACTCCAAGACAAGTAGTTGACCCTCACCTTACTCAGAGACATTTCCCATATAATAGAACCTATGAAAATATACCCTCGGGAGGGAAAGACTTCAGCAGTTTGAGGGCACCTGATACATCGTAGGGACTTAATTCAAGATTCCTGCTCATCTCTGAATATAATAAATAGAGCAGGATATTGTAGTCAAGGAGCAGAGTGAGTATCTCAAGTAAAGGAAGTAAGTATGAGGACATATGCTTTCAAAAAGACAATCTGTAATGGTTATGCTGAGTGGTAACTCCTCATATGCTGGATAAGTTGGGAAGAGCGAAGAGGAGTCCTTGTATCTCTGCAAGGGTATGTGACACCTACTGGTGCACTGGGATCATCAGGGTGCTCTCACAATCCTTCTGAATCAAAAACCATGAAGCGCATGATCCAGGACAAGAGTTGTATTGGGCATGGTCTCCTCTCAAGGGCTTCTAGCTAAATTCTCTGTTCAGTTCTCCCATAAAGGACACAGTAAACATTTTGTAAATCTGTCGAAATACAGAAGAGTCTTCCATTTTTTCAGAATAAATCATCAAAATGGTCATAACCACATTTGCCAAGGGCAAAGCATTGGGATGAACATAATTGATATCATCATCGAAATAAATATGAATGTAGAAGTACAGTGACCCCCATTTCAAAGATGAAGAATTGTCTTTAACAGCATGCTTTCTGATTTCAGGTGTTCTGAGGTTAACTGCTTAACTAATAATTCCATTCATTTATCTTTATTGAAGTTTACCATTGATGTCTTCCAAGAGATCAGGTGTATACGCCCCTTGTGTTTGTTGATAACCCACAGTGTCTTCAGCAGCTCTGTGATTCTCTGTCAATGGTTCTCAGTGTCTCCAAGTTTCTGTGACAGAAAGACCTGGTCTCCACACATCAGTCTACTGGGACTTCTGCAAATTTAGGAAGCCTGCAAATCTCATGTCCAACTCTGTTATGCAGAAGGTTAAAGGGAGCAAATAGATCCCATGGTGAGGAGCACAGACTCACACTCTGGGGCTTAATTTCACCTGATGTGTACCCCTGGACGTTCAAACTACAATTCTGTGCTGCAGTGTGTACATATCCACCTGCAAAACAGTGGTAAAATTAGTACCTACATCACAATAATGGGGTGCCTTGTGAAAAAATGAAGATAATGGGTGCTAAGTAGTTTCTCTAGGAAAGTGACAAAATAAAAGAGCATGGTTTCCTCAAAGATATCTTGGTGAACAAACTCCACCAGGAACCTCACGAATGCTCTAGGTCACTGCCATCTTGAGGATGCTACCTGGCAAATGTGTTATATACGCAGAGAATATGTAAATATGACCTTCCCTCTGCAGATTAAAACAGCTTAGCCCTGACTCTGCAGCTGGGAGAGGAACCCCAGCACAGTATTTCCAGGTGGTCCATTCAGTAATCAAGACAGAACATTGACAATTCACCATGGAGTTTGAGCTTGGATGGTTGTTCCTTGTTGCTCTTTTAAAAGGTAATTCATGGTGAGCAAGAGACGTTAAGGATGTGAGTGGATATGACTTAGAGAAACCATGGATGTGTGACAGTTTCCTCACAAGGACGTCTATGTCTGCAGATGTCCAATGTGAGGTGCAGCTGGTGGAGTCTGGGGGAGACCTAGTAAAGCCTGGGGGTCCCTGAGACTCTCCTGCGCAGCCTCTGGATTTACCTTCAGTAGCTACGGCATGAGCTGGGTCAGCCAGGCTCCAAGGAAGGGGCTGCAGTGGGTCGCATATATTAGCTATGATGGAAGTAGCACAAACTATGCAGACTCTGTGAAGGGCGAGTTCACCATCTCCAGAGACAATGACAAAAACATGCTGTATCTGCAGATGAACAGGCTCAGAGCCCTGGACACAGCCCTGTATTACTGTGCAAGAGACAGCGTGGGAGGACATCAGCTTGAGTCCAGACAAAAACCTCACTCTAAGAGGGATCTGGACCACCACGGGTGTACAATAACCACCAGTTCTGTCTTTAAGCACAGGAGTAGATGCAGATGGAGGTTATGGGCAGGTTTCCTGTAAGGCTCTGGGGATTACTCTCCATAGAACAGTATTCATCAGGGACCCTCTCTGCACACATGATTCAGTGCTTACCTCTTCACTCTCTGACTTCAAAAGTTTATTCTAAGTGAAATAATTATACTAAAATGCACAAAATATCTTCGCCCATTCCGTGGGTTGCCTATTTGTTTTCTTGACTGTTTCCTTTGCTGTGCAGAAGCTTTTGATTTTGATGAAGTCCCAAAAGTTCATTTTCGCTTTTGTTTCCTTTGCCTTTGGAGACATATCTTTTTTTTTAATTTATTTTTTTTATTTTTCAGCATAACAGTATTCATTATTTTTGCATCACACCCAGTGCTCCATGCAATCCGTGCCCTCTATAATACCCACCAACTGGTACCCCGACCTCCCAACCCCCCTTTCAAAACCCTCAGAATGTTTTTCAGAGTCCATTGTCTCTCATGATTCACCTCCCCTTCCAATTTACCCCAACTTCGTTTTCCTCTCCATCTCCCCATGTCCTCCATGCTATTTGTTATGCTCCACAAATAAGTGAAACCATATGATAATTGACTCTCTCTGCTTGGCTTATTTCACTCAGCATACTCTCTTCCAGTCCCGTCCATGTTGTTACAAATGTTGGGTATTCATCCTTTCTGATGGAGGCATAATACTCCATAGTGTATATGGACCATATCTTCCTTATCCATTCGTCCGTTGAAGGGCATCTTGGTTCTTTCCATAGTTTGGCGATCGTGGCCATTGCAGCTATAAACATTGGGGTATAGATGGCCCTTCTTTTCACGACATCTGTATCTTTGGGGTAAATACCCAGGAGTGCAATGGCAGGGTCATAGGGAAGTTCTATTTTTAATTTCTTGAGGAATCTCCACACTGTTCTCCAAAGAGGCTGCACCAACTTGCATTCCCAGCAACAGTGGAAGAGGATTCCCCTTTCTCCACATCCCCTACAACACATGTTGTTTCCTGTGTTGCTAATTTTGGCCATTCTAACTGGTGTAAGGTGATATCTCAATGTTGTTTTAATTTGAATCTCCCTGATGGCAAGTGATGATGAACATTTTTTCATGTGTCTGATAGCCATTTGTATGTCTTTATTGAAGAAGTCTCTGTCCATATCTTCTGCCCATTTTTTTGATATGATTGTCTGTTTTGTGTGTGTTGAGTTTGAGGAGTTCATTATAGATCCTGGATATCAACCTTTTGTCTGTACTGTCATTTACAAATAGCTTCTCCCATTCCGTGGGTTGCCTCTTTGTTTTCTTTACTGTTTCCTTTTTTTTTAATTTGTATAATTTTTTTATTTTTTATAAACATATATTTTTATCCCCAGGGGTACAGGTCTGTGAATCACCAGGTTTACACACTTCACAGCACTCACCAAAGCACATACCCTCCCCAATGTCCATAATCCCACCCCCTTCTCCCAAACCCCCTCCCCCCAGCAAACCTCAGTTTCTTTTGTGAGATTAAGAGTCACTTATGGTTTGTCTCCCTCCCAATCCCATTTTCTTTCATTTTTTGAAAGAAGTTGCTGTGGCTGATATTGAAGAGATTAGTTCCTATGTTCTCCTCTAGGATTCTGATGGATTCCTTTCACACACTGAGGTGGAGCATAACAAATAGCATGGAGGACATGGGGAGATAGAGAGGAGAAGGAAGTTGGGGGAATTTGGAAGGGGAGGTGAACCATGAGAGACTATGGACTCTGAAAAACAATCTGAGGGTTTTGAAGGGGCAGGGGTGGGAGGTCGGGGTACCAGGTGGTGGGTATTATAGAGGGCATGGATTGCATGGAGCACTGGGTGTGGTGCAAAAATAATGAATACTGTTATGCTGAAAATAAATAAAAAATAAATTTTAAAAAATCACAAAAAAATGCACAAAATACAGAGCCACTAACATTGTTTATTCCTGTCCTAAAATACCAATCAATCACAAATATCCTGATGGTTATCAACTTTACAGGAATCCCAGAGGCACACAGTATGCAGCACAGTCACCCAGATTAACCTGTACACTTGATAGAAGGAGCATAAAGTGTATGCTGGACATGAGGCCACAGAGGCATCAACAGTCTAAAGCAAAAGAAGAAAGGTGCTTGGTGGGGGTGGGTGGTGTCACTATCTTAAACAAAGTTCACAGCATCAATATTAGTGACAACAAGGTAAAGCAGTGAAACCTACAACACGTGTGTTTCGGATGTGGAGTATGAACATTACACACACGCACTCACTCTCTCTTTCTTTCTCTCTCTCTCTCACACACACACACACACACTTATTCACTCACACAAGAGAGTAAAACCTTCATCACTTTCCCCTAATTTTTCTGCAGCAAAGGTGGTCCTAAGAGAGAAATATACAGCATATAGGAAGACATCAAGAAGCAAGAAAAATTTGAAAGGCACACTAACGTGTTGCAACTGGGTGGCTCAGTGGGTTAAGCTTCTTCCTTTGTCTCAGGTCATGATCTCAGCGTCCTGGAATTGGGCCCCACATCAGGCTCTCTGCCCAGTGGAGAGTCCGCTTTCCCCTCTCTTTCTCTCTGCCAGCATCTGCCTACTTGTGATTTCTCTCTCTGTCAAATAAATGCAAAAAAAAAAAAAAAAAAAAAAAAAAAAAAAAACTCTAAAAAATGAAAAAGAGTCCAGCTAATGTTACATCTGAAGGATCTGGAGAAAGTACAATGACTAAAGCCTAAATACAGCAAAAGGAAGGAAATACTAGAGACTAGAGCAGAAATAAATGATATAAAATTCTAAAAAGAGAGAGAACAAGTTTTTTTTTTTTTTAAAAAGTTTGTTTCTCTGAAAAAAAAATAAAATTGAGAAACCTCTGCCTAGATTTATCAAAAATAAAAGAGAAATCCCCAAATAAATAACATCAGAAATCAATATATTGGGGTGCCTGGGTGGCTCAGTGGGTTAAGGCCTCTGCCTTCGGCTCAGGTCATGATCCCAGGGTCCTGGGTTCAAGCCCCGCATCTGGCTCTCTGCTCAGCAGGGAGCCTGCTTCCCTTCTTCTCTCTCTGCCTGCTTCTCTGCCTACTTGGGATCTCTGTCTGTCAAATAAATAAATAAAATTAAAAAAAAAAGAAATCAATATATTTCTCTGGGGAACAAACAGTGTTTTGGAGAGGTGGAGGTCAGGGGATGGGTTAATTTGGTAATAGGCAATAAGGACACGTGTTGGATGAGCACTGGCTGTTATACACAAATAAAGAATTGTTGAATACAGCAGCCAAAAGTAATGGTGGCTAACTGAAAATAATTTTAAAAGGAATTTAAGCAGATAATATTGTGAGAATATATAAATAAATAAATAAATATAGAATTCTAGGAAGAATATTCCCCAGTCCAAATCCTGAAATTATACTCAAAATTTTGTGTTCAAACCAGGGGTGGTTGGGGGGGGTGGGATAACTGGCTGATGGGCATTAAGGAGGGCACGTGATGGAATGAGCAGAGGTGTTATACGCAACTGATAAATCACTAAATCTACCCCTGAAACCGGTAATGCAGTGTGTTTTAACTGAACTGAATTTAAATTAAAAAATTTAAAACATAAAATAAGAAATCAGGGGTGGTTGGGTTACATTGAGAGAGTATGTGCTATAGTGAGTGCTGAGAAGTGTTTAAGTCTGAGGATTCACAGACCTGTATCACTGGGACTAATAATACATTATATGTTAATAAAAATTAAATAAAAAAGAAATCAGTCTAATCTAGTGTGTCATTCAAAGTTCTTGTTTTGAAAAATGCCACTGGAATTTTGATAGAGATGGCTGGAAGTATAGATTGCTCTGGACAGTATAGATATTTTAACAATGTTTATTCTTCCAATCCATGAGCATGGAATGCTTTTTCATCATTTTGTGCTGGAACAAGCACTCCTAAAATTTGTATGGAACCAGAAAAGACATTGAACTGCTAAGGAAATGTTGAAAAAGAAAAAGAAAAAAAAAAAACTGGGACATCACATTACATGATTTCAAGCTTTACTACAAAGCTGTGATCACCAAGACATCATGGTACTGGCACATAAACAGACATATACACCAGTGGAACAGAGGAGAGAGCCCAGTTTGGACCCTCAACTTTATGGTCAAATAATCTCTGACAAAGCAGGAAAAATTACACAGTGGGGGAAAAAAACTAATGATGTACTGCATGCTCACTAGCATAACACAATAATTTTTAAAATTCTAGAAATAGAAAAAAAAAGAAAAACATTCTCTTCACACATTAGAATACTGCTGAGTGAAATCAGTCAAGCAGAGAGAGTCAAATATCATATGGTTTTGCTTATTTGTGAACCATAAAGAAGAACACAGAAGACAGGGGGAGATGGAGAGGAGAAGGGAGTTGGGAGAAATTGGAGGAGGAGATGAACCATGAGAGTCTGTGGACTAGAAGGAACTAACTGAGGGTTTTGGAAGGGAGGGGGATAGGAGTTTGGGTGAGCCTGGTGGTGGGCATTATGGAGGGCAAGTATTGCATGAAGCACTGGGTGTGGTACATAAACAATGAATTCAGTAACACTGAAAAGAAATTTAAAAATAAATAATTTTTTTTAAAGAAAGAAAGGAAGCAAACAGGTGACTAATCCACACGAAGTCAGCACACTCCAATTTCAAACTAGATTACAAAACCATTGTCATGAAAACAGTATGGTACTGGCATTAAAAACAGACACACAGGACAATGGAACACAAAAGAAAGCTTGGAAACTTATAATCCTAGTATGTTTGGCAAAATTTATTCATTCATATATTAAAGATATATTTCAACTTGACTTTGATAGAATTATTAACTCTGAATGGGAATTTATAATCTTGATGTCCCGTATCAACGTTCCCTACCAATAAATGCATTGAAAAATATATATTTATTTATTTGACAAAAAGAGATCACAAGTAGGCAGAGAGGCAGGCGGAGTGGGTGAAGCAGGCTCCTGGCTAGGCAGAGAGCCTGATGGAGGGCTGGATCCCAGGACCACAGGATCATGACTTGAGCCACAGGCAGAAGTTTTAACCCACTGAGGTGCCCAGAAGCTCGATAAATGCATTACTTAAACAAACAAACAAACAACAACAACAACAACAAAAAGAATACCACATACTGTCTAAGTGCTCTCAGTGATCTTTGTAGATCAGTGATCTACAAACAAAGCAATCGTTGTTTTTAACTTGTAAAGAACTGAACCTAAGTCTGGAGCTAAATATATACTCAGAGGACATGCAAATAGGGTCTTCCCTCCACTGAATAAAACAGCCCAGCCTGGACCATGCAGCTGGGAGAGAAGCCCCAGCCCTGGGATTTCCAGGTGTCCACATTCACTGATCAGGGCAGAACACCAAGAACTCACCATGAAGTTTGTGCTTGGCTGGATTTCCCTTGTTACTCTTTTAAAAGGTAATTCATGGTGAACAACAGACATTGAGGATGTGAGTGAATATGAGTGAGAGAAACCATGGGTGTGTGACAGTTTCCTGACCAGGATGTCTTGTGTCTGCAGGTGTCCAGTGTGAGGTGCAGCTGGTGGAGTCTGGGGGAGACCTGGCGAAGCCTGGGGGGTCCCTGAGACTCTCCTGTGCAGCCTCTGGATTCACCTTCAGTAACTATGGCATGAGCTGGGTCCGGCAGACTCCAGGGAAGGGGCTGCAGCGGGTCGCATATATTAGCAGTAGTAGTAGTTACACATACTATGCAGACTCTGTGAAAGGCCAATTCACCATCTCCAGAGACAATGGGAAGAACACGCTGTATCTGCAGATGAGCAGCCTGAGAGCTGAGGACACGGCCGTGTATTACTGTGCGAGAGACACAGTGAGGGGAAATCAGTGTGAGCCCAGACACAAACCTCAAACTACAAGGGTATCAGACCAGCAGAGGGTGCACACTCCTCACCAGTTCTGTCTTTAATCCCAGGAGCAGGTGCAGATGGAGTCTATGACATATTTCCTGCCAGGGTCTGAGGTTTCCTCTCCATAGAGCAGTTTCCCCAAGGAGCCTTCTTGACATCATTCTGTGCTTACCTATTCACTCTCTGACTTAGAAACTTAGTTGTAGCAGGAAGAGAAATATACAAAAAGATGTCAGTTACATTAGTTTCCTCTTGTCCTTAAATACCAATAAATTACAAATATCCTGATGCAGGTCAACAGAACCTTCATAAGAATCTCAGTGGCAATCACTGTGGATCACAAGAACCTCCATCGGAGCCAGAAGATCACACGCACACATACACACACACACACACACACACACACACACACACACACACACACACACACACATACACACAGGAGTATAAAACCTCCACTAAAAAAATAAAATTAAATTTCAGAAAATAGTAGAAAAACTCTATCACCATCCTGTAACTTCTCTGCAGCAAAGGCGTTCCTAAGACAGAAATACACAGCATACAGGAAGACCTCAAGAAGCAAGAAAAATCTCAAATAAACAACCTAACATTAAAGGTGCTAGAGAAAGAGCAGCTGAATCTTAAATATAGCAGAAGGAAGGATATAGCAAGATTAGAGCAGGAAGAAATTATATAAAAACTAAGAAACACAGAACAGATCAAAGAAACCAGGGTCTGCATATTTTTTTTCTAACTCAATTAGATATGATATAATATTCAACACTCCATCTGTTCAGTATAAAACCATGTGCTCATCACGTCACATGATCCTTTGTGGGAAAAAAAAAAAACAACACAATACATCTCAGAATCCTCCACTTAAATTTACCAAAATAAAAGAGAAAGGGCCCAAATAAATAATAAAGGACTCTAAGTGGTCCAGTGTGTCATTCAAAGCACGTATTTCCTTGGTGCATAAACAATGAATTCTGGAACTGAAAAAAAAATTTAAAAACTTGAAAAAAGTCTATATTATTTTTTAATATTTACTTAGCCAGCATATAGTACATTATTAGTTTTTGGTGAAGTGTTCAAAGATTCATTAGTTGTGTATAACATTCATCACGTCACCTGCCCTCCTTAATCCCCATCACCTGGCTGCCCCATTCCCCACCACCCTCACTTCTATAACTCTTGTTTGTTTCCCAGAATCCAGAGTCTCTCATGGTTTGTCTCACTCTCTGATTTCTTTTTATTTTTTTATTTTATTTATTTTATTTTATTTTATTTTTCAGTGTTCCAAGATTCACTGCTTATGCACCGCACCCACTGCTCCATGCAATACGTGCCCTCCTTAACACCCACCATCAGGCTCACCCTTGCCTCCACCCCCCTCCACTCTAAAACCCTGTTTGTTTCTCAGAGTCCACGGTCTCTCATGTTTCATATCCCTCTCCAATTTACTGCAATTCAGTTTCCCTTTCCCTCTCCTAATGTCCTTCATGTTATTCCTTATGCTCCACAAGTAAGAGAAACCATATGATAATTGAATTCTCTGTGGTCCTCCTCACTATTCCTTATGCTCCACGTAGAAGTGAAACCACAGCATAATTATCATTCTTTGCTTGACTTATTCTACTTCACATAACACCCTCCGGTTCCATCCAAGTCAATGAAATGGTATGTATTCATCCTTTCTGATGGCTGAGTAATATTCAATTGTATATATGGACCACATCGTCATTTTCATACCATTTATATATGGAAGAACACCTCAGTTCCTTCTACAGTTTGCTATAGTGAACATTACTCCTATAAATATTGGGGCTCATGTACCCCTTTTTTCACTGCATATGTTTCTTTGGGGTAAATAGTAGTGCAGTGGCTGAGTCAAAGGGTAGTTCTATTTTTAACTTTTTGAAGAACCTAGACACTGTTTTCCAAAGTGACTGTAACAACTTTCATATCCATCAACAGCATAAGAGGGTTCCCCTTTCTCCACAACCTCTTCAACATTTGTTGTTCCCTATCTTGTTAATTTTAGTCTTTCTAAATCGTATAAGGTAATATATCATTGTATTTTTTAATCACAACATTCCAAACTTTATTGCATTCTTACTGTAGAACCTGTCAAGTGATTTTAGCTTTTTAAATTTTTTAAATTTCTTTCCAGTGTACCAGAATTCATTGTTTATGTACCATGCCCAGTGTTCCATGAAATATGTGCCCTCCATAATACCCACCACCGGGCTCACCCAACCTCCAAACCCCCGCCCCTTCAAAAGCCTCATATTGTTTTTTCAGAGTCCACAGTCTCTCCTGCTTCATCTTCACCACCAATTTCCCTCAATTCCCTTCTCCTCTCCATCTCCCTATGTCCTCCATGTTATTTGTTTTGCTCCACAAATAAGTGAAACCATATGATAATTGACTCTCTGCTTGACTTATTTCTTTTTTTTTTAATTTTTTCAATTTATTTATTTTCAGAAAAACAGTATTCATTATTTTTCACCACACCCAGTGCTCCATGCAATCCGTGCCCTCTATAATACCCACGACCTGGTACCCCAACCCCCCTCACCCCCACCACTTCAAACCCCTCAGATTGTTTTTCAGAGTCCATAGTCTCTCATGGTTCACCTTCCCTTCCAATTTCCCCCAACTCCCTTCTCCTCTCTAACTCCCCTTGTCCTCCATGCTATTTGTTACGCTCCACAAATAAGTGAAACCATATGATAATTGACTCTCTCTGATTGACTTATTTCACTCAGCATCATCTCTTCCAGTCCCATCCATGTTGCTACAAAAGTTGGGTATTCATCCTTTCTGATGGAGGCATAATACCCCATAGTGTATATGGACCACATCTTCCTTATCCATTCATCCGTTGAAGGGCATCTTGGTTCTTTCCACAGCACTGGGTGTAATGCATAAAGAATGAATTCTGGAATACTGAAAAGAAATTTTTTTAAACTGAACATATTGTGCTCTTTGTCATCTTTGGAATGTTGCCTATCAAAAAAAAAAGTAAATAAAAACGTTTAAAAAAGTAATAAATATCATGGTCTTGTCAAGTATTTGAGCAATAGAAGTAGAAATAAAGTTAAACTTAATACAATTACAAAATTATATATGCTAGAAAATTAAAGCTTGTGTAAGGTAACATGAGATCATTAGTAATGTGGGGACAGAGTGAAGAAGGAATGAGGAAGGAAGAATTTCAAAGAAAATAGATGAAATTTTGTGGGAAATTGATTTGCTTGCTCTGGATAATGCTGATTCTGACAAAAGGGTTTACCATATCACACAATCTACACTTGTGCATTTCATCCTGTGTGAAGTACACTCATCACAGCTATTGCAGATAATGCCAGAGATGACTTGGGAGGAACGTAGAGATACTGAAATGTTAGAGACTTGAAAATAGAACTGCACAAACACTAATTCTCTCTACTTTTTAGAGAAAATCTAAAAGAAGCAAAATCATCTTGTCCCCATCAACAGCAGAGATTCCACCTTCCTCATGAACCTGCCCACTCTGTCCTAAAGGCGATTCAGAGGACATGAGGTCTGTGGGGGGAGGACCCCAGGCCAATTCCTGGGGCTCACACCCCACACATGCTCTTGGACACCTTACACAACCTCTATAATTATGGGTGTATGTTCAAAACTCTTTATGGTGTAACATGAAACAAACACCCCAAGATGTGGGTAAATGTGTAGAAAGAGCACAGGAGGCCAAGTGTGTACTCTGGAAAATCATATAATAAAAAAATAATTTTTCCCAAATCCTGTCAATGCCACAAAGTCACAGCAGTCACACCTGCTCTGGTCACTGCCCTCTCCATCAGCTTAGATCCCAAGCTGGATATATAGTTAGAGGGCATGCAAATATGGACCTCCCTCTGCAGATTAAAACAGCCCAGTCTGGAGCCTGCAGCTTGGAGAGGCAACCCAGCCACGGGATTTCCAGCTGTTCCCACTCAGTAATTAGGAGAGGACAGAGAAAACTCACCATGGAGTTTGTGCTGGGCTGGGTTTTCCTTGTTGCTCTATAATTTATAAGGTAATTTACACAGAATAAGAGACCGTGAGTGTGAGAGTGGATATGAGTGAGACAAAGAGTGGGTGTGTGACAGTTTCCTGACAAGGATGTCTTGTGTCTGCAGGTGTCCAGTGTGAGATGCAGTTGGTGGAATCTGGGGGAGACCTAGTGAAGCCTAGTGGGTCCCTGAGACTCTCCTGTGCAGCCTCTGGTTTCACCTTCAGCAGCTACTACATGAACTGGTTTCGCAAGCCTCCAGGGAAGGGGCTGCAGTGGGTCGCATATATTAGCTATGATGGAAGCAGCACAAGCTATGCAGACTCTGTGAAGGGCCAATTCACCATCTCCAGAGACAACGGCAAGAACACGCTGTATCTGCAGATGAACAGCCTGAGAGCCAAGGACACGGCCATGTATTACTTGCAACAGACACAGTGAGGGGACATCAGTGTGAGCCCAGACACAATCCTCACTGTAGGACGGGATCTGGACCACCAGGGGGTGCACACCACTCACCAGTTCTGTCTTTAAGCCCCAGGAGCAGGCACAGCTGATGATATGGGCAGGTTTCCTGTCAGGGCCTTTGCCATTCGTGCCTTCAAGCTTTTTCCCCAAGGGAGCCTCTCTGGACACATGATTCTGGGATTCCTCTTCAGTCTCTGATTTAGAAATTTGGGACAACAACTTTATGAACAGCACAAAAGACAGTGTCAATTATACTTGCTTGTTCCTGTCTCAAAATACTGATGAATTACAAATATCTCCATGTATGTCATCTGAACCTTACAGGATTCCCAGCTACACTCTCTGTTCATTAGAAGATCACCAAGCTCAGTGTGCAAGCTTGTCAAAACCAGTGTAAAGTGCGTGCTGGATATGAGCCTACAGAGGCATCAAAAATGAAAAGGAAGAGAATTAACAGCCCTGGTACAGTGTCAAACTTGAACTGTACTCACAGTATCAATATTAATGACAACATGGAATAGAAGAGGAAACCTGCACCAGGATGTTGTGTGGATAGAGTTTGAAGGTCACAAACAATCACAGAGACACACATACACACCCAAGTGAATATAAAATTTTTAAATATAATTTTATTTTCTCAGAGTTCCAAGAATCATCGTTTATGCACCACACCTTATGCTCCATACACTAGATGCCCTCCTTAATACCGAACACCAGGCTCATCCATCCCCACACCCCCTTGCTTGCAAAACACTCAGTTTGTTTCTCAGAGGCCACAGTCTCTCGTGGTTCATCTCCCCCTCTGATTCACCCCATTTCACTTTTTCTTTCCTTCTCCTAATGTCATCTGTGTTATTCCTCATGCTTCACAAGTAAGTGAAACCACATGATAATTGACTTTCTCTGCTTGACTTATTTCACTCAGCATAATCTCTTCGAGTCCCCTCCATATTGCTACAAAAGTTGGTGGGAATGCAAGTTGATGCAGCTTCTTTGGAGAACAGTGTGAAGATTCCTCAAGAAATTAAAAATAGAACTTCCCGGGGCGCCTGGGTGGCTCAGTGGGTTAAAGCCTCTGCCTTCGGCTCAGGTCATGATCCCAGAGTCCTGGGATCGAGCCCCACATCGGGCTCTCTGCTCAGCAGGGAGCCTGCTTCCTCCTCTCTCTCTGCCTGCCTCTCTGCCTACTTGTGATCTCTGTCTGTCAGATAAATAAATGAATAATCTTTAAAAAAAAAATAGAACTTCCCTATGACCCTGTGATTGCACTCCTGGGTATTTAACCCAAGGATACAGATGTCGTGAAAAGAAGGGCCATCTGTATCCCAATGTTTATAGCAGCAATGGCCACGGTCGCCAAACTATGGAGAGAACCAAGATGCCCTTCAATGGACGAATGGATGGAAAATGTGGTCCATATACACTATGGGGTATTATGCCTCCATCAGAAAGGATGAATATCCAAATTTTGTAGCAACATGGACGGGGCTCATTTTTTTAATATAGATAATTTTTTAACCTATTTACCATCACAGTGAGATGTCCAGTATATCAAATTCCATAATAACCTTCTAACCTGAACATTTTTTTAAAGATTTTATTTATTTATTTGACAGAGAGAAATTACAAGTACACTGAGAGGCAGGCAGAGAGAGAGAAGGAAGCAGGCTCCCTGCTGAGCAAAGAGCCCGATGCGGGACTTGATCCCAGGACCCTGAGATCATGACCTGAGCCGAAGGCAGCGGCTTAACCCACTGAGCCACCCAGGCGCCCTAACCTGAACATTTTGATACATACACCTGTGTTTTCCATTTTTTAATTAATTTATTTATTTTGAGAAAAAAGTATTCATTATTTTTTCACCACACCCAGTGCTCCATGCAATCCATGCCCTCTATAATACCCACCAAACTGGTACCCCAACCCCCCACACTCCCACCACTTCAAACCCCTCAGATTGTGTTTTAAAGTCCATAGTCTCTCATGACTCACCTCCCCTTCCAATTTCCCCCAACTCCCTTCTCCTCTCTAACTCCCCATGTCCTCCATGCTATTTGTTATGCTCCACAAATAAGTGAAACCATATGATAATTGACTCTCTCTGATTGACTTATTTCACTCAGCATAATCTCTTCCAGTCCCGTCCATGTTGCTACAAAAGTTGGGTATTCATCCTTTCTGATGGAGGCATCATACTCCATAGTGTATATGGACCACATCTTCCTTATCCATTCATCTGTTTTAGGGCATCTTGTTTCTTTCCACAGTTTGGCGACTGTGACCATTGCTGCTATAAACATTGGGGTACAGATGACCCTTATTTTCACTACATCTGTATCTTTGGGGTAAATACCCAGGAATGCAATGGCAGGGTCATAGGGAAGTTCTATTTTTAATTTCTTGAGGAATCTCCACACTGTTCAAAGTTTTATAGCTTGTAGGGTTAGGGAGTTACTTGCCTTTTTTTAAATTTTGCTTCTTGACTATTCATTTGCTTTATTTTAACTTTTGTATAGTTGCCTTCTGTTTATGTCCTTTGTATGTGACAGAAGAATAGAACAACACAACCAGTAAACATTAACATACTCTATGTATCTCAACTCTACTCGGTTAAACCAGTAACACCAGGAAGCTCTTGGAAAGATGCAGATGACATCTTATGAGGGGCAAAACTAAGGTCCAGTCCTGAGGCCCTGATCATTGCAGGGCTGGTCCACACGTCAGGTGTGGTGGAAGAAATGAGACTCTGTTGGAGATGCTTCAGTGTGAAATCATGTGGTGTATAGGCTTGTCACCATTGCATTTCAAATATTTAAGATTCTACATATTATGTGGGTTTTTTTTTCTAAAATAAAAAATTAAAGGCAGGCATATTTAACAACTAACAGAAAATTTATGCTCATATGTTTAGTGAATGGTTTTATAGTTTCATAAGAATTTCAACGTTTTCTCTAATTTAGGTAGAAATAGAGAAATTATGTCCCAAAGGGATATTCATTGGGATCTAGAGTAAAGAGACTCAACTTTTTGAATTTATCCATTTTCTCCCTGACTGGTTGTGGACATAATTAACAAAAACAGTCATGACTCTCTGTGTGGTGCCATATGGGTTGGCATTTCCTAACTCGTCTGTGCCCACACCTCACTGGCAGCTGTCAAAACACCTTGCATCCCACATCCTGCCCAAGTGTGTTCGTCCTGAGCTCCTGGGCCAGGCTGGTTCACAGCAGTGCATCTGAGAACTCATGAAGCATGGACAAGTGACAACTGGCCTTTCCTTGCACCTCCCATTCCTCCGCAGGAACAAGCCCAAGATTGAGAATGCATGTTTACAATGTGTTGTTCCCAGGTCCTCACTGTCTGACACCACACATGTATTCCAGTACTTGCTGCATTTTTCTTATTTTATATTTAATTTAAATTTTAATAGTTACCACACAGTGTAATATTGGCTTCTGGAGTATAATTCAGTGATTCATCATTACATACAACACCTAGTGTCATCAAAACTGGTGCCCTCTTTCATGCTCATCATCCATCTCCCCAATCCTCACTCATCTCCCTCCAGCAACCTGCGGTTTGTTCTCTATTACTAAGAGTCACTTATGGTTGTTTCCCTCCTTCATTTTTTTTCTTTTCCTACTTCACTTATGTTCATTTGTTTTTCTTCATAAATTCCACATATGAATCTTAAATGGGAGAAGATATCTGAAAAAAACTTATCTGATAAAGTTTAATATCCATAATCTATAAAGACTTTCCCACACTCAACATGCAAATAATACAGTTAAAAAATGGTCAGAAGAAAGGAAGTAATAAACACTTATTGAAATAAGACATCCAGATGGTTATCAGGTACATGAAAAGATGCTGAACATTAGCCATCATCGGGGAAGCACAAATCAAAACCATGGAAAGATGTCACCTCATACCTGACAGAATGACTAAAATCCAATACCTGCTGAAGACAATTCTCAGACCAATGGAAATCTCATTAGTGATTCACATCAAATATAATTGGAAGCATATAGAGAAGTGGTTTCTAGGACTATTCCTCCCAAGAAAAGCAGCTGACCCTCACCTTACTGATAGAGGAGACATTTCCCATACAATAGAACCTATGAATTTATACCCTCTGGAGGGAAAAACTTCAGCGGCTTAAGAGCACCTGATAGATCATAGGGACTTGATCCAACATTCCTGCTCATGTCTGAATAAAATAAATATTGGATAGTGTTGCCTATGAGCAGAGTGTGGAGCTCAAGTAAAGGAAGTAAGTATGAGGACATATCCTATCAATAGGACAATCCATAGTGGTTATGCTGAGAGGGTAACTCTTTGCATGTTGGATAAATGGGGAAGGCAAAAGAGGAGTCCCTATATCTCTGCAAGGGTCTGTGACACCTGCTGGTGCACTGGGACCAGCAGGGTGCACTCACAATCCCTCTGACTCAAGAACCATGAAGTTCATGATCCAGGACAAGAGGTTGGTTGATGGCTGGTCTCCTCTCGATGGTTTCCAGCTAAATGCTCTGTTAACTTCTCCCACACAGAAACACAGTAAACAGTTTGTAAATCTGTGGAAATACAAAAGAGTCCTCCATTTTTTGAATAAACCATCAAAATGACAAAAACCAAAATTGCCAAGAGTGAAGCACTGGGATAAATATAATTGATATCATCATGACAATAAATATGAACATAGAAGTACAATGATCCCCATTTCAGAAATGAAGAACTGTCTTTAACTAACAGCATGCGTTCTGATCTCAAGTGTTCTGATGTTAATTGTTTAAATAATAATTCCATTCTTTTATCTTTATTTAAAGTTTTCCATGGATGTGTACAGAGAGAACAGGTATAAATGTCCCTTGTGGTTGTTGATAGCCCACAGCATCTCCACAAGCTCTGTGAGTTTCTGTCAAGGCTTCTCAGTGTCTCCAAGTTTTGTGACAGAAAGACCTGGTTGCTCCACAAATAAGTGAAACCATAGGATAATTGACTCTCTCTGCTTGACTTATTTCACTCAGCATAAACTCTTCCAGTCCCGTCCATATTGCTACAAATTTTGGGTAGTCATACTTTCTGATGGAGGCATAATACTCCGTAGTGTATATGGACCACATCTTCCTTATCCATTCACCCGTGGAGCATAACAAATAGAATGGAGGACAAGGAGAGATGGAGAGGAGAAGGGACTTGAGGGAAATTGGAAGTGGAGGTGAACCATGAAAGACTATGGACTCTGAAAAACTATCTGAGGGTTTTGAAGGGGCAGGGTTGGGGAGATTGGGAGAACCAGGTGGTGGGTATTATGGAGGGCACATATTGCATGGAGCACTGGGTGTGGTGCATAAACGATGAACTCTGGAACACTTAAAAGAAATTTTAAAAAATAAATAATTTTATTAAAAATGCTTTAATAATCCCAAGAAAATACAGTAAATCGGGGATTTTATTGTGGGTCAGTTGAAAATTTGTGATGGCTCTGCCAAGTCAAAGGCAAAGAATTAGTCTTTCTAATAAGGCTTCCCATTTGTATAGTAGAAGATGAAGGAATGAGCCTTATGGTTGTAAGTAATGAATCATTGGACTATAAAGACTGATGACCAATTCTTTCAAGACCCATAAAAATTAGTGAAAGAAAAAATAAGTGACAAATAGGTATAAGGGATAAATTGTGTCCCTGGACAATGAGAATGGAAATACCTAAGAACATGATGTTAATAAAACTATTAGAAGTAGGAAGAGAGCTTACCCAAGATCTCAGGTGAAATTTCTCCAGTCCCCAAGATCACCAGCTGTTTCTGAAGGTCTTGTGTTTGCTGTGTGCACACAGAGACCAGAAGCTTCCAGTACGTCCATGAGAATGCTTAGATTGAGGTGCTGGATGGGAGAAGCCTTCCATCATAACTAACTGTTCCTTCAGTTGCTGATATAATATCCACGTGATATAATTTCCCAATATGAAACCTAACATGTGATGGGACAAGGACGTGGAGACTTTGGGAAGGGTTCATAGGAGGCTAAGGCCTCATATTGGGAATAGTGCTCCTCCTACAGAAGAAAACTCACACCACAGACACAGGAAGGGATTAAAACTGAGGTGCTACAAAATGCAGATCTTTCTGAGGACAAGAAAGAGACACTCAGGGACAATGGTGATACCACGTTGAGGACAAAGACTCTACAATACTTTCCAGACCAAATCCTGGATCCTCCATCCTGGGCCTCACACTGTGGCCTCCCTGTGGCCTTGTGGTCTTGACCAGTACCTCTCTCTATTCTTCATTAGATTTTCCAGGAACATCTGTAAGGCTTCTGGGAGCATCACAGGAGAAAGTGTTGCTTGAGGTGAAAGGGGAAGGTGTCAGAAGAGGGGATGACCAGCAGAATGCAGCCCCATGAATGGACAGAAAGAAAGCTGTCTGGTGAGGAGTGATTGTCTGGAATCTGGCGAAGCTCTTCAAGCACAGACCGCACTTACCTGTCGCTCTACTTCCCTGCCCACCAGGAGATGTGGAGCAGCATCAGATGAGTCAATAACTTGGCGCTGCTTCTCTTCCACCCCAGTTCTCAGGATTATCTCTCCCATAGCCATGGGGTCACCATGACTCACAGTTTCAGGTACAAAATAGTCAGGGAATGACTTCTCATGTCTGTCCTCAATCCCAGAACCAGCCTCACATCTGCTGGTGTCGGTGTCCACACTGTCCAGCAGGACCATGCATATTCCAGAGTACATTCACTAATACAACCTCATGTTTTGTGGGCATGAAGCCAGTATCCAGCCAGGTCTGAGGCACACCCACCACTGATCCTGCTGTGTGGTGTGTGCAGCCCAACTGTACAAGACCAGAGTACAGGCTGGAGGATGGGACACTCTTGCAGTCACCACAATCCTCCCCATACCCAGAAGCACAGCTGTCTCTGAAGAAGAACCACAAGGACTTTCTACATACAACATCAAGCTCTTATGATGAGACAGTTTATCCGAACCAGAAGCAGATGCGTCTCCCCCACTGTGCCTTTTTATGTGAATTACCAGCTGTTCTGGAAATGTTAGAAAGACAGGCCAGTTCTTCATGTAGCCCATCTGCATAGGTGAGAAGGAGACTGAATTCTGGGAGGACACCCCTATCTCAGAGACCTTTCATTGTCACTCAAGCAGGGGACCCTGACCCAACAAGACAGCATTCCAGATCACCTGTCCCTGCATCAGCACCAGCTTAGTTTTGGAAAGACTGCCCTGTCTAGTGACCTCCAGAGTCCTGTCCTTAGTGTCCTGGCTGTGCCCACTGGGAAAGGGGACCACCTGGGGCTTCAGGTCTACTGGGGCTTTCCCCACATGCCAAGGACTCAGTGATGGCAGCAATGACAGGGTGGGTCAACCCAGGAATGACCCTCTGAGGAGCAAGCATGGGCTCTTCTGTCCACAGCATCTGCAGGGTCCCAGGTGCTGGAAGAACACAAAACCCCAACGTGCATGCACTTCCCAGGCTCTGCTTGAATTCTTTGCTTTTGTTGTGTCATGACGAATGGAGGCACACACCTGGTCCCAGCAACAGCATCAGTGCATGTTATTGGATAGTGGGTGTGGAGCAGACTGTGAGCTACATGCATGTACATGAGCACATACAATCAGATGTAACCTTCAATCCCAGGAACTTAAAGGAGATTAGAGGCCCCACCCCAATATCCCCCAGCATTTATGGACTCTTAATGACTACAGACTGTGTCAGTGCAGCTGGGGGCTCCAGGGAAGGGGCTCCTGGGTGGATTCAGAGATTCTTTGCTTGGGTTCTCCCTGTAGAGTGTGCAGGTCTTGTGAGGCTATCTCAGTCTTACAGGAGATGTTATCAGAGCACATGGTGTCATTGGAAGAGCTCCCTGAAGGCACATCACACAAGTTTAGGGACAGAAAGTTTTACCACTTGCCTTTCTAGGACCTTCTGCTGTTTTAACCATTAAATTGACATAAGAAAAACAGTGAAAATGAACTTAATTTTGCATTTATTTTATTTTCATTCTTATTTTTATTTTTTATTATTTTTTCTTTCAAAAGCAGACTTGGTTTATTAAATTTTTATTTATTTTTTATTTTTTAAATTTCTTTTCAGTTTTTTATTATGTTATGTTAGTCACTATGCAGTACGTCATTAGTTTTGATTCAGTGTTCCAACACTCATTGTTTATATAGAACACCCAGGGTTCCATGCAATACATGACCTCCTTCATGCCCATCATCAGGCTGAGCCATCCCCTTAACCCGCTCCTGTCTAAAACCCTCAGAATGTTTCCCGAAGTCCACAACCTCTCATGGTTCATCACCCTTTCCAATCTGCACCCCTTCACTTGTACATTCTTTCTCCTAATGTACACCATGACATTCATGATGCTCCACAATAATTGACTTTCTCTGCTTGACTTATTTCGCACAGTATAATCTCCTCCAGTCCCATCCACATTGATACAAAAGTTGGGTATTCATACTTTCCGATGGTTAAGTAATATCCCATTGTATACATGGACCACATCTTCTTTATCCAAACATCTCGACTCTTTCCACTGTGGACATTGCTGTTATGAACATTGGGGTGCATATGCCCTCTTTTCACTACATCTGTATCTTTGGTGTAAATACCTAGCAGTACAATAAGAGTCATAGAAATGTAAGACACAAAGATGTGAGCAAAGCAGAAAACTCTGAAACCTTTGGAAAGATCAACAGTAAATTTGTGAAGAATGATAATAAAAAGAAGCATGGGTTTGTGGAAATAAATTAGTAAAGATATAAGGTTTGTTTGTAAAGCATCCGGGCTCTTAAAGTCCTAATCTGGTGCTAAGGACATCTCTCTCTTTCTGGTACAGAGAGGGAGCCTTTCCCATTTGACACTTATCTTCAGGTTCAGGGTGATGGGAACCTGAAAGGGTGCATGGGCTATCTCAAATAATTTAATTCCAGAGGCACATGTGGGGTGACATGTCCTGCTTCCCTTTGCCATGTAATATTGGAGTAGAAACACTGCAGTAAATACTCCATGAGCCAGGACAGCGTCCTCCCTGCAGGACAGGATCTGGACTGCATGGGGTGCTCAGGACCAACCAGCACAGAGCTGCTGACCCAAAAACAGGTACCTATGGCTCTGGGGACATCTTTCCTCTCAGAATTCAGGGTTTTCTTCTGCAGAAAACAATGTAACATATAAGTAAGACAGGGAAAGCTACAGGGTGTGTAGATACCCTGTTCTATTGTATTTACCAAACTCAAGGCAATGAGAAGCATATTTGAAGAGGATAATATCCCAGGACTTTAGATGTCTTAATTTTAAAGAGATGGAGGAATGAATGCACTTATAAGCTCATGGGTGCAGTATTTTGGAGACACACCAATCCACAAGTAAGTTATTCAGACAGCAGAGCCAAGAACAGATTCAGGGTGTCTCTCTGTCATTCCAAGGTGGGGTTGCATGAGGAGCATTTCCTGGGCTTTTTTTCATTCAGTGGAGAAGCTCTGTCTAAACACAGTTCAGGGAGCTGCAGGGTACCCATGCTCTCAACAAGGATTAGGACATATGTCCTCACCATATGACTGAAATCAGTCCCTGTGATGTCTATCTGCTTCTTCTTTTGATGGGTCTGGTCTTGAGTATGAAATACTATTCCTTATGAATATGCAAATAGTCCAAGCTGCATCTTGGGTTAAGTAGGGGAATATCTGTGCACTGAGAGAATCACCCAACAACTGCACCCTCCACTACAGAATCCTCTGAGAGCACAGCCAGTCACCATGACCTGGAGCTGGAGAATCCTCTTCTTGGTTGCCCTGGCTACAGGTAAGTGACTCCCAGTATCTGGGCCAAGGAGGAGAAAAAGGCCAATCAAAGATGAATTCATCCCCACCTGCTCTCTCTCCACAGGTGTGTACACCCAGGTCCATCTGTTACAGTCTGGGGCTGAGGTGAGGAATCCTGGAGCATCCGTGAAGGTCTCCTGCAAGGCATCTGGATACACATTCACTGACTACTATATGCACTGGGTGCGACAGGCCCCAGAACGAGGACTTGAGTGGATGGGACGAATTGACCCTGAAGATGGTGCCACAAATATTGCACAGAAATTCCAGGCTAGAGTCACGCTTACAGCAGACACATCCACAAGCACGGCCTACATGGAACTGAGAAGTCTGAAGTCTGAGGACACGGCTGTGTATTACTGTGCAAGACACAGTGTGAGAACCCACATCCTGCATGTGTCAGAAACCATGAGAAGGGACGGCTTTGTTGGTGGGTTGAGGAGGAAGGGGACAGAGTATGCCTGACTTCCTCATACAAATGAGTCAGAAGTTTGGGATAAAAATACTGCTTTCATGTGCACACCAATCTCTGTATAAAGATTGGAAGAGGCGAGAAATGCTGTAGAAAGATAAGGCTTAATATTTTGCATCTAAATTTTTTCTTTATTAGTTTTTTCGGAGGGATATTTGCAACCTCTATGTGGATGGAGGGAATGTCTGTCAAAGCATCATTTGGGAAGTTTGGAAGGAGGCAAGCTGCAGAGTACAGGAATGTAGCTCAGTCCTTAACAAGTTCTGAACTTCTTCCTCTATTTTGAAATATGGTCATGTGCTTGGTGAAAAAAAAATGATATGAAATGGAGGGTTTCTATGGATGAATGTCTATGCCCCAACTCCACTGAGCATCACACACAGTACATTCTGGTAGGAGACTCATGAACTCGTGGCCACAAGTCACGGTCTGACCGATGTGCCAATTTCAAGCTCACTCTACAGCAGCTCCTCATCCTTGCAGTCTACCTTTCAGTGCTGAGTGCAGAGGCTCCTCCCCAAGGACTGCTGCCTGAAAGAGTCCCTGTCCCTGGGGTAGTTATGCAGAACAGGAGCTGCAGGGGGAGATGTTTGTAAGACTCGCTACCTGCCCTGCAGTATTTACTGTGATCACTGGATCCTGGTACCACACACATGGCTCAGGACTACACACGTTTGATGGCCTACTACCTGGAGATCTATAAGAAATCAAATCCACTAGGCTACACTCAGTGCTGGGAGGGATACACCCCTGCAGGAGCTCTGGGGTTGAGTCTATTCCTCTGGGTTTGCAAAGTTTCACCCCTTGTATTTTCAGACTCGTGACTCCTTACTCCAACCTACCAGCAAGAAGACCATTGATTATCTATGGTCACATGACTCAACTCTTCTAATGGGACCTAGCCTTCCTCTGTTGCCTTTCAAAAGAGCACTTGACATGACATTAGGAACCACCCAGATTCTCCTGAAAAGAGGTTCTGCTATTTTACTTAAGTATAGTTGACAGACAGTGTTACATGTTTCTGGAGGACGACACAGTGATTGGACAAGATTTTATAGTGTGCTCTGCTCATCACAGGGGTATCTATTATCAGGGAAATATTTGAATCTAAAGGTGTCTATGTTAATGAAATAAGGCAAAGTCTCATTCATCTTATAAGAGAACCCTCACAATTTCTAGTCATTATCAAGCCACCACAGTCGACCCTCAGGACTCCAAGCTCCACATCCATCCCATATACCCATACATTTAACACATCCCTACAGCCCCCAAAGCCTCACTCTAGAAATGCATAAACTCCAGTCCAACATCTTCTAAGTTTCATCACCCCAAATCCCCACATCTCATCATCTAAAACACATACAGGCAGCACTCTGAGTGGAAATCCATCCTGGGAAATTCTCCTCTTAACCTGGGGACCCAAGATACTCAAAAATACATTATATCTTTCCAAAATGTCTGGTTCAGCCTACAAGGAACATCACTTGGAGACACTCCCATTGCATGGATCACATAGAGGGACTAAAGGAATTAACTGTTGTTTCTATGAACAACTGGGAAACAATTAGTTTCTGAGGCCTGAGATTCTCTGTAGTAGAGAACTCTACACTGGGTCTATGGCTCTGCATCGTGGGTCAATTTTCCTTTTTCAGTATCTGTGCCAATGAGAGTATATGCCTGCTTTCACTGGAATGCTCCCTGCTAAGAGAATCTGGGGAGCCATTGGCCACTTTTCACCTTGCCCTCTCTTCCCATTCAGCCCTAGGTGGGAATGACCATACCTCTCCAACTTTGTCAAAACTGTGTGGGACTCTGTTACATGAGGGAATCACTGCAGGTGGATAAGATCATGCCACAGCAACACTACAAAACTGATAGTAATCACGTTTATTGAAATTCAGATTTCCTAATTTTCACAAATTTGTGGAGCTTAGATTGTCCAGTGTGGATGTTCATATGTATCACTGATACTATTCCAGAAATGTCCAGTGTCTGCATGTCATTTTGCCTAGTGATAATAACAATATGATTGGAGTAATTCTCGAGGACTTGACAAGAAAGGGGACCATCTCCAGTGTAGGTGTGGGGTGAGGTTGGGGGTGAACATGAAGCCAGCCAGCGACTCCTCAGGGCACCCTCCACAACACCTAAAGAGCACCCCTATTCAGTCATGGGCTGATGAGGAGGGAGGGTTAGACTTGTGGTCTGCTGTGTCTCACAGGGCCAGCTGTCCATATCAAGGTGCCATATCCATAGACTATTGCTCAGGGAATGTAGACTCATTGCACATAGCTCAAGAACATGTCTGTTTACACAGTCTATGAAAATGAGTTGTGCATTGACTCTGTGCACTGATCATTGTCCTCCCTCTCTGTCTGGGTGGCTTGGTGGGTTGGGCCTCTGCCTTTGCCTCTGGTCATGGTCATGGGGTTCCTGAGATCAGGCCCTGCATTGGACTCTCTGCTCAGCTGGGGGCCTGCTTCCCCCTCTCTCTCTGCCTTCCTCTCTGCCTACTTGTGATATCTCTCTCTCTCTCTCCTCTCTCTCTCACTCTCTCTGTTAAATAAAAAAAAATGAAATATTTATAAAAAAAATTTTAATTCATTTTTTATTTATTTTCAGCATAACAATTAATTATTTTTGCACCACACCCAGTGCTCAAAGCAATCCGTGCCCTCCATAATACCCATAACCTGGTACCCCGACCTCCCAACTCCTACCCCTTCAAAACCCTCAGATTCTTTTAAAGAGTCCTTAGTCTCTCATGGTTCACCTCCCCTTCCAATTTCCCCCAACTCCCTTCTCCTCTCTAACTCCCCATGTCCTCCATGCTATTTTGTTATGCTCCACAAATAAGTAAAACCATATGATAATTGACTCTCTCTGCTTGACTTATTTCACTCAGCATCATCTCTTCAAGTCCCGTCCATGTTGCTACAAAGTTGGGTATTCATCCTTTCTGGTGGAGGCATAATATTCCATAGTGTATATGGACCACATCTTCCTTATCCATTTGTCCATTGAAGGGCACCTTGGTTCTTTCCACAGTTTGGTGACTGTGGCCATTGCTGCTATAAAAATTGGGGTACAGATGGCCCTTATTTTCACTACATCTGTATCTTTGGGGTAAATACCCAGGAGTGCAATAGCAGGGTCATAAGGAAGTTCTATTTTTAATTTCTTGAGGAATCTCCACACTGTTCTCCAAAGAGGCTGCACCAACTTGCATTCCCACCAACAGTGGAAGAGGGTTCCCCTTTCTCCACATCCCCTCAAACACATGTTGTTTCCTGTCTTGCTAATTTTTGCCATTCTAACTGGTGTAAGGTGGTATCTCAATGTGTTTTTAATTTGAATCTCCCTGATGGCTAGTGATGATGAACATTTTTTCATATGTCTGATAGCCATTTGTATGTCTTCATTGGAGACGTGTCTGTTCATATCTTCTGCCCAATTTTTGATAGTATTGTCTGTTTTGTGTGTGTTGAGTTTGAGGAGTTCTGTATAGATCCTGGATATCAACCTTTTGTCTGTACTGTCATTTGAAAATATCTTCTCCCATTCCGTGGGTTGCTCTTTGTTGTCTTGACTGTTTCCTTGGCTGTGCAGAAACTTTTGATTTTGATGCAGTCCCAAAAGTTTATTTTTGCTTTTGTTTCCTTTGTCTTTGGAGACATCTCTTGAAAGAAGTTGCTATGACTGATATTGAAGAGATTACTGCCTATGTTCTCCTGTAGGATTCTGATGGATTTCTGTCTCACACTGAGGTCTTTTATCCATTTTCAGTTGATCTTTTTGTACAGTGTAAGAGAATGGTCGAGTTTCCTTCTTCTATGTATAGCGGCCCAGTTTTCCCAGCATCATTTATTGAAGAGACTGTCGTTTTTCCACTGTATATTTTTTCCTGTTTTGTCAAAGATTAATTGACCATAGAGTTGAGGGTCCATATCTTGGGTCTCTACTCTGTTCCACTGGTCTATGTGTCTGTTTTTATGCCAGTACCATGCTGTCTTGGCGATCACAGCTTTGTAGTAAAGCTTGAAATCAGGTAACGTGATGCCCCCAGCTTTATTTTTATTTTTCAACATTTCCTTAGCAATTCGGGGTCTCTTCTAATTCCATACAAATTTTTGGATTATTTGCTCCAGCTCTCTGAAGAATAACAGTGGAATTTTTATCGGAATGGCATTAAAAGTATAGATTGCTCTAGGCAATATAGTCATTTTAACAATGTTTATTCTTCTGATCCAAGAGCATGGAATGGTCTTCCACCTTTTTGTGTCTTCTTCAATTTCTTTCATGAGTGTTCTGTAGTTCCTTGAGTACAGACCCTTTACCTCTTTGGTTAGGTTTATTCCCCGGTATCTTATGGTTCTTGGTGCTATAGTAAATGTAATCGATTCTCTAATTTCTTTTTCTGTATTTTCCTTATTAGTGTATAAGAAAGAAACTGATTTCTGTACATTGACTTTATATCCTGCCACGTTGTTGAATTGTTGTATGAGTTCCAGTAGTTTGGGTGTGGAGTCTTTTAAGTTTTCCATATAAAGGATCATGTCATCTGTGAAGAGAGAGAGTTTGACTTCTTCATTACCAATTTGGATACCTTTTATTTCTCTTTGTTGTCTGATTGCTGTTGCTAGGAGTCCTTTTTTTTTTTTTTTTTTTTTTTTTTTTTTTTTTTTTTTTTTTTTTTTTTTTATTCATTGGGTGTTGAGTATGTGCCAGACACTGTTCTAACTTCTTTTTTTTTATTAAATTAATTTATTTATTTTCAGAAAAACAGTATTCATTATTTTTGCACCACACCCAGTGCTCCATGCCATCCGTGCCTTCTATAATAACCACCACCTGGTACCCCAACCTCCCACCCCCCCGCCACTTCAAACCCCTTAGATTGTTGTTTAGAGTCCATAGTCTCTCATGGTTCACCTCCCCTTCCAATTTCCCTCAACTCCCTTCTCCTCTCTAACTCCCCTTGTCCTCCATGCTATTTGTTATGCTCCACAAATAAGTGAAATCATATGATAATTGACTTTCTCTGCTTGACTTATTTCACTCAGCATAATCTCTTCCAGCCCCTTCCATGTTGCTACAAAAGTTGCATATTTATCCTTTCTGATGGGGGCATAATACTCCATAGTGTATATGGACCACATTTTCCTTATCCATTGTTGCTAGGACTTCTAATACTATGTTGAACAAGAGTGGTGAGAGTGGGCATCCTTGTTGTGTTTCTGATCTCAACGGGAAGGCTGCAAGCTTTTTCACTGAGGATGATATTTGCTGTGGGCCTTTCATAGATAGATTTAATGAAGTTCAGGAATGTTCCCTCTATCCTTATACTTTGAAGCCTTTTAATCAGGAACGGATGCTTGATTTTGTCAAATGCTTTTTCTGCATTAATTGAGAGGACCATGTGGTTCTTCTCTCTTCTTATATTAATTTGTTGTATCACTTTGATTGATTGATTTGCAAATGTTGAACCATCCTTGTAGCCCAGGGATGAATCCCACCTGATCATGGTGGATAATCTTTTTAATGTGCTGTTGGATCCCGTTTGCTAGGATCTTGTTGAGAATCTTAGCATCCATATTCATCAGGGATATTCGTCTGAAGTTCTCCTTTTTGGTGTGGTCTTTGCCTGGTTTGGGGATCAGTGTAATGCTGGCTTTATAAAAAGAGTCAGGAAGTTTTCCTTCTGCTTCAATTTTTTGAAAGAGCTTCAGGAGAATAGGTGTTATTTCTTCTTTGAAAGTTTGGTAGAATTCCCCAGGGAATCCATCAGGTTCTGGGTTCTTGTTTTTGGGGAGGTGTTTTTTTTTTTTTTTTGTTTTTTTTTTGTTTGTTTGTTTGTTTGTTTTGTTTTTTGTGCAAAATGGTGGTTTATTAAAGCAAGGGGACAGGCCCTGTGGGCAGGAAGAGCTACTGCTCTGGGTTGTGAGGGATCGCAGGTTATGTACCCTGAGATTGGGGGAAGGTGAGGGAAAGGAAGCTTTCAAGTTTCAAGGGAGTTTCATATGCTAAAGTGGGCCTAGGAGGTTCTGGGAGACCTAAGTTGTCTTTTAGCAAGCCATTAACATCAAGATAGTTGGGAGATTCCTGTCTTGCAGAATTGTGATCTCTGCAAGTTAACTATTTGTTTCTCATATATGGCAGTCAGGGGTGCCTGAGGAATTTTACACATATTACCTAGGGAAGCTGATGGAGTAGGGGTGCAAGGTGCCAGCTTTTGTTTTGTCCTCAGCCAGCCTCCTGCTCCCTCATCATTCCCCCCTGAAAAATTTTGACCCTTAAATATTTAAGGTGGTTGAAAGTGGAAGGTCTCATCTTCAGTAACTTCTTCCTGCTGAATTGGGGCATAGAGCTGTCTCTACCTACTTGAGTCAACATTGATCAGTAGAGGAACATATAGGGGAGTTACTAAAGGTGGAGGCAGCTGAATCCAGCGCTGACAGTGAAGAAGTGTCTCTGTGCGTGGTCAGGATCATTTGTCACTGTGAAGTCATTGCAGCAATGGAGTCTCGGCACCAAGTAAAGAAACATTGAACAAAGCAACATATTAAGATTAATAAGGCAATAAAAATGAGAAGCCCAAAAAGGATATTTCCAATTGTTGGCCATAGTCCTCCTTCAAACCAGGAACTTAACCATTAACTGAGAGAGAGAGAAGGATATTGTAGAACATTAGTTCTGTGACATTCTTGTGATAGCCTGGGATGTACACACAACATTCTGCTTTGATAATTGCGCATGTGCCACCCTGTGCTGCTGTCAGGACATCTAAGGCCATCCTATTTTGTAGGACTGCCTTGTGTATCTGTGAGACTTCGGTATTAAGTAGGGAGACGCTATTTAGTGAATCATTGAGTGCCTTTGTAGTATATTTATTAAGGGCTTCTACATGCCACATGACATCCTCTAGTCCCGCAGATGGAACAAAAATGGATGTTAAGTGATCATACCATTTAAAAACAGATCGTGTCCATCTTTGCTTTAAATTGGAGAGATTAGTTGGGGTGGTGATGGTTTTAGTAATGTGCCCATGAATCCAGGCAAATCCTGAAGTACAGTGACCTATCCACCCTGGTGGAAGACAGGGCCACAGCTTAGTTCCACATATCCAGTGGGTTCCATTTGGAGCTAACCATTTAATGCCAGGTCGCCTTGCCCAGTCAGTAGCAAACCAGTCAGTAGCCTGGAGTACTATTACTTGGGAACACATTTCTAATGATAGCCATCCTAGATTTCCTGTGTTATTTTCCTAAGTATCATACGTATGATTCTTTTGTTCCCAGCATAAAACTGCCTTTTGACTGAGTTGTCCAATAGTGGGTGTGAGCCACAGATATGTATCCCAGATTTGATATATACCATCCTTTAAAGAGGGTTTTGTAACTTAGGCCCATATTTGATTGGGGAGTTATGGCTTGACAGCAATCCCCTTTCCTTCCAAATAGCTCCATGGGCATGTAGTACCAGGAAGGCATATTTGGAGTCAGTGTTAATGTTTATGTTTAGGCTTTGGCAATTGCAAAGTGCTAGTGAGCACTATGTCATACCTAGCTTTTCTTTTCTTTCTATGAAAACCATGGTTATCAGTAAACCAACTGTCATTTGTATTTTTAACAGGGGCATCCTTTTTTTTTAAGATTTTATTTATTTGACAGAGAGAGAGAAATCATAAGTAGGCAGAGAGGCAGCAGAGAAGGTGGGGGGAGGAAGCAGGATCCCTGCAGAGCAGAGAGCCCGATCCGTGGCTGGATCCCAGGACCCTGGGACCATGACCTGAGCCAAAGGCAGAGGCTTTAACTCACTGAGCCACCCAGGCTCCCCTTAACAGGGGCATCTTAAATCTGGCCAAATGAGTAGGCAAGATCAATAACCTCTGAACACTTTTGCTCTACAGAGAAAGTACAGTGATCAGGTTCAGGCATACAGGTAACTAGGTTTAAAGTTTGACAAGTTTCAAGTATTATTTCTGGCATATCTGTAAGTATGGCCCAGTATTTAATAAGTCAGCCTCCATCATCCATTGGTGGCCTTTGGCTTCTAAGACAAATCTGGACCTGATATGAAGTCATTACAGTCAGGGACTGTCCCATAGTGAGCTTTGAGGCTCTTTTATGAGGACTGTTTTATGCTTAGCTAAAGCATCTGTTTGCAATTGGACCTCAACAGAGTTGGATTCTAGGATAAGTATGACTAAGGGATGAAACCATTAAGAAGCCTTTTGAGTGGTCCAGCCTTAACAATATCCTGATTACGGAGGATCACTGGCAAGTGAGAGAAAACTTGTCAAGAGATAAGGGGAGTTCCCCATGCATCATCCAATCCAACCATAAAGAAAGTGGGGTCATCCATTATCTCCACAAGTCCATAGTTAATCCTATGGAGTGCAGTATGCTGGCTTTTAGGCAGTTTCATTATTCCAGCCACACACAAGGTGATAGTTAAGTTATACAATTGTAGGGGAATCAATCCCATTTTCTACTTGTTTAATCATGTGCCATAGAGTTCTACTAATATTCCTAACAAAATAATAAGATTGACTAGAGAAGCTATTGTGCAACTTCTCTGAATTTTACCTCAAATTGTTTAGCTTAGGTAAACAAACATTTAAAGGCCATCAAATCTAGAATTTAACATCCATAAAGGTGTGTTATTAAAACATAATTTTTCTCTCTAAAATAACCCTCATTTCCAGAGGTAGCCAAACCAGGACTAATTCACTTGAGAAACAAGTCCAGTTTTAAGAAACTTGGCCTATTATTTACATAAGCTCATTCTGTCAGTTGTCTTTTGATTTTGTTAACTGTTTCCTTTGCTGTGCAAAAGCTTTTGATCTTAAGCTCAGCAAGAACAGTGAGTGTGATCATATAGATCTTTTAGAATCTGCTTTGCTGGAACTTCTTATAAGGAATCTCTAGGTTGAACTTTCAGTAGCCTCTCTGAGACAGAAGCCAAGCCACGTATTTGCCATCAGGCATGCCTGAAATACCTGTCAATTTGGGCGAGTTCTTCTCTCTGAGGTTCCCAAAGTATCCTGCCAGGAAGTGACATTCTTTACTCACCTGGTGAGGCTGCTGGGAACTCTGTAAGCAAGGTATCAGGCCAATAGTCCCAAGGGGCTTTATGGCTCCAGGTTTCATAAAGTCAACCTTAGTTCCTTAAAGCTGTCTGGTCATATCTGAGTCTATGTATGTCTTTCTCAAATATGACATTCCAGTCGAAGCCTTGGTAAAATAACCAGTTTCCAATGCTGTCCTGTTACAAGGAGAACAGATTCTTATTGAACTTATGCAAATGACTGATTGCCAAGGAAGAAAGAATGCTTACTGAGACCTTTTGGTTTCAGAAGGTTCAGATAGAAAGAAAAGTTGAATGTCTTGATTTGTTTACAAATCAATACTTTTACCTCTCTGTAAGTTACATATAACTTAAGAAAAATTATCCCTAGTCTGGAAGAGCAAACATTAAAGAAACAGCAATGTCTAAAATAAGACAAAACATTAAGAGACACAACACTATAATCTTTTAGTTCATTTAGTCCCATGTTACTAAATCTGGTGAATACAGCTTTAGTTAGTTTTGGAAATTCTTACCCATTTCAGTTTTAGGATTTTCAAGTATATCAAATATATGTATTTGTCCTGAAAGTCCTTATATAAATCTCCTTTAAGATAAAACTCATTTTACAAGACAATTAAAACAATTATAAATGACAAAAACTCAGAATGGATAATGGTTTATAATTTAGCTGGCAAGGATATCAGGTTATTTCTGTGATACATAACATTTCCATAATAAAATATCAAGCAATGATCTCTCAAAACATTAAATCCTTAAGAAATGCATAATACCTAGAATAGTTATAGCATTTTCCCAAATGTAACCCAAGGTTTATCATTGGTTCAGTTGTATTTCATGAGCAACTTCGCAAACCAAGGAAAAGCCTGAGTTAAAGAGATTTACAACTTAAATCTTGTCAACATTTACTAAAATCTTAAAGTTTTGAAGCACATGCCTAAATATACTTAGGCTTGATCCTTTCTGACAGAGACAATTTCAGTCTTATACCAAATTAGTCCATCTTGACCATAGCTAAAATTCCTTTTCTGAAGATTTCCCTTCACAAACCTTCTACAACTTTCCTTTGCATTCAGGTTTTGTCCCAAGTCATTTCCTTCCAAACAACCATCTCATTTAGGACAAAATTACCTTCTCTTACCCTCAACAAAATGTATTGCCATTCCTTAAATCTTTCTTACATATCATCTACTTTTCCACAGAGTTGCTTCCTTTATTTCCATCAGTCTTAGTTACACTAAGCAGAATTTTGTACTCTTAGGAACACCTTAATCTCTAGTGAAGACTAAGTATTAACCAATTGTGAACTGTTACAACAGAATTCTTTAGATGACAAATTTATGAAACAGTTAAGTGCAAAACATGTTTACCAACAGATTTAAATACTCTTAGTTTCTTTGCAGTTAAGAAGTCAAAAGCACAAACCTACATCCAGTAATTAACAACTTAGCATTTTATCCTGTTTGGGTAAGACCTAGATGTCCATCATTTAATTCCATTTGTCATATAACCAAAACTTTAAATTTTCAGGTTACCAAAGACTTTGAAAGTTACTTCAGCAATTAACCATTAAAACTTTGAGACAGACAATTAACCATCAGTTTAGTCATTTCTTTGCTAACAAATTTTAACAAATAACAAGAGCTTATTTGACCTTTAGTAAACTTCGAAGTTTCACATTTACTGCTGACAACTTAAAAGACATGTCTATCTTAATTAAACTGACAAATTTAACTTAGTTCCAATACTGATTTACGTTCCACCTGGGCCCACTCCACTTTGAATGTTTACCTGAGACATGGGTGGGAAGATCTGGAGTGGGGGGTGTTAGGTCCAGGGGCTGATCTTCTTGCTCCTTGACAGTGAAGAGAGAAGGAGCCATAGTGCATGATCTAGAGGCTAGTCGTGCAGTCTGCATGCACCTTGGTGCAGAAACAGAAGGGGAAACAGAAGAAACAAAGTGCTGCCAGGAGGCAGAGAAAGGATTCCTGGTTTTGGAGCTGATAAGCCCCAACAGAGGAGCAGACACCATGCTTTCCCTCCAGCAAGGGGGGAGGGGTTAAGCAGTCCAAGCCAGGCCAGAGAACACAGGGAAACTTCCCCGAAACAAAGAGAGTTTCGGCAGCTGCTCGGGAATATTCCTTACGGTCTCTGTCTCGAGTTAGACTAACCCCAGTTGGCTCCAGTTATAGCCATTAACACGGGAAGTGAGTGAGGGAGAAGCCCCCACATCTATTAGGAGAAACAGAGAGAAATAAAGTCAGAGTCCCCTTTGCTAGAGATGGCCCAGCAACCTGGGTTTACTAACTGACTCATTTGGGCAAACACATTCCGCAAAAACCCCTTCGTCTGTGGTCCTGGTATAGAGCAATGAAGGCCTAAGTATGATCAGTGAAGGTCCTAGGTCCATTTGCCCTGTTTCCTGCAGAGGAGATCTAACTGATAGATCCCACTGAGGCCATTCAGTGTTGCAGGAGCTCAGTCATTTCCTAAATTTTGAAATCCAAATTATTTCCAGTGGGTTAAAAGGCATCCCAAGGTAGAGTCCTTAGGAACTGAAAAAGCCTACCCAGGCCATGGTCCCAGAAACGTAAAGAAGGTCCATCACCAAATCCCCTCTGACTCCTGGGTGGCAACCCACACAGGATATGTCAGAGGTTCCAGTGTGTTAAAAGCGACCGGAGGCATCCCTCAAGATATCGCTATTGATCACCAACCTGCCTTCCTAGGGAAGGTATTTCTGCCATAAAAGGCCCTGGAGGGGTTGCCGGTGTCCCTCCCCTTCCCTATCGCATCTAGGCTGCCAATGGGTGCCTGGTGAATGGACCAAAATACTTGTGCCATGCCATGCCAGTCTGTCCTGAAGACTGCATACTATTTTGCCATTTTAACCCATGGAAATACTAGAACAGTTTGGCAAGGGGAAATTACCCAATTTTATAGCCTTAAGTAGTCTGTAGAAGACACTGACGAGAAACAGTAAAGACTGAAATCCATCATGATCTATGCGACATTCCAACACATGTGCTCCTTACAGGCAACTTCCCTAGGAAAAGGACCCCGGTTGAGTTTCAATTCAATCGGGTACTGGTTTTGGCCAGCTCCCGCAGCCAAAAGTGGCTAGACCAGGGATGTGGAGGGTATCACATTAGATCAATCAGGAGGAAACCTCACATGGGAGTCTTAAGACTGGCAGCCGTCCTGGTGACTTAGGTGACTGTCCCGTGCCCAAGAGACAACTTTATGTAAGAACAGGAATAAAGAGAGGGTATCAAGTTTCTGGGTCTTATTGCCATTCCAGCCAGGGTACTAACTTACAGCCAAAAGGCAGACGCTCTCCTCCCCATAGAGTAGCCACAGGCTAGAGGATTACAGCCTGAGCAACTGACATACAAGTGGTCCAATAAGACCAAACTCCTTGAAAAGCCCTGAAATGAGAGTAAAGGAAAAGGAGAGAAAGTACTCACCAATTTTGCACCGAAGCTCAGAGTCCAAATGTAAAGACTCACAGCCCCACGTTTGGGAACCATATGATGTTCTAGAACCTAAGTGAGGTTCGGTGGGCTGAGGTCCGGAGCTGATGACCAAGAAAGAACTCTTGAGACATCTTTCATGCAAAATGGTGATTTATTAAAGCACGGGGACAGGACCCATGGGCAGGAAGAGCTGCTGCCTTTTGGGAGGTTTTTTATCACTGCTTCAATCTCGTTACTAGATATCAGTCTATATTTTCTTGCTTCAAAAAATGGTGTGATAAGTACCCAGTGCTTTATATATTCAGGCTCAAAATGGCATTCTGCTGCTTTATTTCAGAATATCTTACCTTATTTCCGTTCCTTCTCTGATCCAGTGATCCTATGAACCCAACTACTGTTTTAATGTGGAAAGCCCAGTGAATATTATTCAATAAGTATATCATTCTGCAGTAAGTGACTGTTGCCACCTGAGGTCCAGACACATACTCTCACCCAACAAGTCACAAGGAGAAGAAAGCATTTGTCAGCAATGAGACAGTCACATTGAGCAGGAAGTCAGAGGTGCTCCAAAAGGACGAGAAAAGCAGGGATATGGTCAGCAGCACTCAGTATCCCAGTGCAGTGGACATTGCTGCATTGTGAATGTTTTGGCTGGATGGCAGTGTTCTTGATGCACAGGATCCTTTCAGGAATGGAAACTACTGGATCTGGAGACAGAACACAAGTCTTCTGCTCACCCTGTGGGGTCAAAGGGACTGATCTAAAAAAATCTAAATTGAGGTTGATCAGAATTGCACCTGAAACTGAATTCCTCCATCTTGTCATATTCTCTAAGATTCTACCTTCTTTTTTTTTTTTTCCTTTTTATTATTGTTTTCAGCATAACAGTATTCATTATTTTTGCACCACACCCAGTGCTCCATGCAATCCGTGCCCATTCTAATACCCACCACCTGGTTCCCCCAACCTTCCACCTCCCCGCCACTTCAAACCCCTCAGATTGTTTTTCATAGTCCATAGTCTCTCATGGTTCACCTCCCCTTCCAATTTCCCCCAATTCCCTTCTCCTCTCTAACTCCCCTTGTCCTCCATGCTATTTGTTATGCTCCACAAATAAATGAAACCATATGATAATTGACTCCCTCTGCTTGCATTATTTCACTCAGCATAATCTCTTCCAGTCCCTTCCTTCTTTGGTGTACTACAAAACGCAGTTATGTTGAGGGGTGGCGATTCAGAGAGATCTCTGGTGTGTACTGGTGTGTACTGTGTAGTGTTTGTTCTCTGCTGTTCTGTTTTAGCAGGAATTGCCTTCAGGCCAGTTGTCTACAGAGCCCCTTCTAACCCGCAGTGGTCTGTGTTCAGTCCTTGGACAGAAACTGGGGACTTTTAAGTAGGTGTGCTCTGCTGGGCTTGTTAAATGAGAACTGATGCCACCTCCTTAGAACTGAGGCCCTGAAGAATTCCCTGGTTAGGAGATTTGGAGGGTGCAGGGTGCAGCCACTATGAAAAACAGTGTGTAGATTCCCCAAATACGTAAAAGTAGAACTACACTATGATCCAGCAATCACACGACTGGATATTTACCCAAAGAGTACAAAAAGACTAGTTCACAGAGAACCTCACACCCTTATAGTCACAGCAGCATTATTTATAATAGCCAAAGTATGGAAACAGCCCACGTGTGCACTCATTGATGAATGATAAAGAAGAGGTGGTATATGTAGAGACAGTGGAACGTTAATCACTCATACAAAAGAATGAAATCTTGACATTTCTAATGACTGGGATGGAGCTGGAGAGTTTTATGCTATGTGTATTAGTCAGTGAGACAAATATTATATAATTTCACTCATATGTTGAATTTTAGAAACAAAATGAAAGAGAAGGGGGGAAGAAAGAGAGAAAACAAGAAACACACTTTTTTAAATTTTTTTAAGTTTTTATTTCTATTCAGCGTAACAGTATTCATTGTTTTAGCACCAAACCCAGTGCTCCATGCAATCCATGCCCTCTGCAGTTCCCACCACCTGGTTTCCCCAACCTCCCACCTCCGACCCTTCAAAACCCTCAGAATGTTTTTCAGAGTCCACAGTCTCTCATGGTTCACCTCCCCTTTCAATTTCCCTCAACTCCCATCTCCTCTCCATCTCCCCTTGTCCTCCATTCTATTTGTTATGCTCCACAAATAAGTAAAACCATATCATAATTGACTCTCTCTGCATGATTTATTTCACTCAGCATCATCTCTTCCAGTCCCGTCCATGTTGCTACAAAAGTTGGGTATTCGTCCTTTCTGATGGAGGCACAATACTCCATAGTGTATATGGACCACATCTTCCTTATCCATTCGTCCACTGAAGGGCATCTTGGTTCTTTCCACAGTTTGCGACCGTGGCCATTGCTGCTATAAACATTGGGGTACAGATGGCCCTTCCTTCACTACATCTGTATCTTTGGGGTAAATATCCAGTAGTGCAATGGCAGGGTCATAGGGAAGCTCTATTTTTAATTTCTTGAGGAATCTCCACACTGTTCTACAAAGAGGTTGCACCAACCTGCATTCCCACCAACAGTGGAAGAGGGTTCCCCTTTCTCCTCATCCTCTCCAACACAAATTAACTGTCTTGTTAATTTTGGCCATTCTAACTGGTGTAAGGTGATATATCAATGTGGTTTTAATTTGAATCTCCCTGATGGCTAGTGATGATGAACATTTTTTCATATGTCTGATGGCCATTTGCATGTCTTCATTGAAGAAGTGTCTGTTCATATCTTCTGCCCATTTTTTAAAATTTATTTTTTATTTATTTTTGGCATAAAGTATTCATTATTTTTTCACCACACCCAGTGCTCCATGCAATCCGTGCCCTCCATAATACCCACCACATGGTACCTCGACCTCCCCCCCCCCCCCCCTTCAAAACCTTCAGATTGTTTTTCAGAGTCCATAGTCTCTCATGGTTCACCTCCCCTTCCAATTGATTGTCTGTTTTGTGTATGTTGATTTTGAGGAGTTCTTTAAAGATCCTGGATATCAACCTTTTGTCTGTACTGTCATTTGCAAATATCTTCTCCCGTTCCGTGGGTTGCCTCTCTGTTTTCTTGACTGTTTCCTTGGCTGTGCAGAAGCTTTTGATTTTGATGAAGTCCCAAAAGTTCATTTTCTCTTTTGTTCATTTTCTCTTTTGTTTCCTTTGCCTTTGGAGATATATCTTAAAAGAAGTTGCTGTGGCTGATATCTAAGAGATAACTACCTATGTTCTCCTCTAGGATTCTGATGGATTCCTGTCTCATGTTGAGGTCTTTTATCCATTTTGAGTTTATCTTTGTGTATTTTTTAAATTTCCTTTCAGTTTTTTATTATGTTATGCTAGTCACTATGCAGTACATTATTAGTTTTGATGCAGTGTTCCAGCACTCATTGTTTACATATAACACCCAGGGTTCCATGCAATACATGGCCTCCTTCCTGTCCATCATCGGGCTGAGCCATTCCCCTAACCCCTACCCTCTAAAACCCTCAGATTGTTTCCTGGAGTCCACAATTCTCATGATTCCTCTCCCTTTCTGATCTGCGATCCCTTCACTCGTACATTCCTTCTCCTAATGTCCACTATAACATTCATGATATTCCAAAAGTGAGTTACACCATACAATAATTGACTTTCTCTGCTTGACTTATTTCACAGTATAATCTCCTCCAGTCCCGACCCCATTGATACAAAAGTTGGGTATTCATACTTTCTGATGGTTAAGTAATATCCCATTGTATACATGGACCACATCTTCTTTATCCATACATCTTATCTCGTTCCACTCTGGACATTGCTGTTATGAACATTGGGGTACAGATACCCCTTCTTTTCGCTACATCTGTATCTTTGGTGTAAATACCTAGCAGAGCAATAAGAGTCACACAAATGGGATTGACTCCTTAATGTCCGTTTCTTCTGTCTTGCTGTTGGTGTAGAGAAATGCAACTGATTTCTGTGCATTGATTTTATATCCGGACACATTACTGAATTCCTGTATAAGTCCTAGCAGTTTTGGAGTGGAGTCTTTTGGGTTTTCCACATATAGTATCATATCATCTGCGAAGAGTGATAATTTGACTTCTTCTTTGGCGATTTTGATGCCTTTAATTTCCTTTTGTTGTCTGATTGCTGAGGCTAGGACCTCTAGTACTATGTTGAATAGCAGTGGTGATAATGGACATCCCTGCCGTGTTCCTGACCTTAGCGGAAAAGCTTTCAGTTTTTCTCCATTGAGAATATTTGCGGTGGGTTTTTCATAGATGGCTTTGATGATATTGAGGTATGTGCCCTCTATCCCTACACTTTGAAGAGTTTTGATCAGGAAGGGATGCTGTACTTTGTCAAATGCTTTTTCAGCATCTATTGAGAGTATCATATGGTTCTTGTTCTTACTTTTATTGATGTGTTGTATCACATTGACTGATTTGCGGATGTTGAACCAACCTTGCAGCCCTGGAATAAATCCCACTTGGTCGTGGTGAATAATCTTTTTAATGTACTGTTGAATCCTATTGGCTAGTATTTTGGTGAGTATTTTCGCATCTGTTTTCATCAAGTATATTGGTCTATAGCTCTCTTTTTTGGTGGGATCCTTGTCTGGTTTGGGGATCAAAGTGATGCTCGCCTCATAAAATGAGTTTGGAAGTTTTCCTTCCATTTGTATTTTTTGGAACAGTTTTAGGAGAATAGGAATTAGTTCTTCTTTAAATGTTTGGTAGAATTCCCCCGGGAAATCTTTTGGCCCTGGGCTTTTGTTTGTTTGGAGATTTTTAATGACTGTTTCAATCTCCTTACTGGTTGTGGGTCTGTTCAGGCTTTCTATTTCTTCCTGGTTCAGTTGTGGTAGTTTATATGTCTCTAGGAATGCATCCATTTCATCCAGATTGTCAAATTTATTGCCGTAGAGTTGCTCATAGTATGTTCTTATAATAGTTTGTATTTCTTTGGTGTTAGTCGTGATCTCTCCTCTTTCATTCATGATTTTATTTATTTGGGTCCTTTCTCTTTTCTTTTTGATAAGTCGGGCCAGGGGTTTATCAATTTTATTAATTCTTTCAAAGAACCAGCTCCTACTTTCGTTGATTTGTTCTATTGTTTTTTTGGTTTCTATTTCATTGATTTCTGCTCTGATCTTTATGATTTCTCTTATACTGCTAGGCTTAGTGTTTCTTTTTTGTTCTTTCTCCAGCTCCTTTAGGTGTAGGGTTAGATTGTGTACCTGAGACCATTCTTGTTTCTTGAGAAAGGCTTGTACCGCTATATATTTTCCTCTCAGTACTGCCTTTGTTGTGTCCCACAGATTTGAACTGTTGTATTTTCATTATCATTTGTTTCCATGATTTTTTTCAATTCTTCTTTAATTTCCTAGTTGACCCATTCATTCTTTAGAAGGATGCTGTTTAGTCTCCATGTATTTGGGTTCCTTCCAAACTTCCTTTTGTGGTTGAGTTCTAGCTTTAGAGCATTGTGGTCTGAAAATATGCAGGGAATGATCCCAATCTTTTGATACCAGTTGAGTCCTGATTTAGGACCGAGGATGTGATCTATTCTGGAGAATGTTCCATGTGCACTAGAGAAGAATGTGTATTCTGTTGCTTTGGGGTGAAATGTTCTGAATATATCTGTGATGTCCATCTGGTCCAGTGTGTCGTTTAAGGCCTTTATTTCCTTGCTGATCTTTTGCTTGGATGACCTGTCCATTTCAGTGAGGGGAGTGTTAAAGTCCCCTACTATCATTGTATTATTGTTGATGTGTTTCTTTGATTTTGTTATTAATTGGTTTATATAGTTGGCTGCTCCAACGTTGGGGGCATATATATTTAAAATTGTTAGATCTTCTTGTTGGACAGACCCTTTGAGTATGATATAGTGTCCTTCCTCATCTCTTATTATAGTCTTTGGCTTAAAATATAATTGATCTGATATAAGGATTGCCACTCCTGCTTTCTTCTGAATTCCATTAGCATGGTAAATTCTTTTTACAATTGCACCCAAAACCATAAGATACCTAGGAATAAACCTAACCAAATAGACACAGAATCTATACTCAGAAAACTATAAAGTACTCATGAAAGAAATTGAGGAAGACACAAAGAAATGGAAAAATGTTCCATGCTCCTGGATTGGAAGAATAAATATTGTGAAAATGTCTATGCTACCTAAAGCAATCTACACATTTAATGCAATTCCTATCAAAGTACCATCCATCTTTTTCAAAGAAATGGAACAAATAATTCTAAAATTTATATGGAACCAGAAAAGACCTCGAATAGCTAAAGGGATATTGAAAAAGAAAGCCAACGTTGGTGGCATCACAATCCCGGACTTCAAGCTCTATTACAAAGCTGTCATCATCAATACAGCATGGTACTGGCACAAAAACAGACACATAGATCAATGGAACAGAATAGAGAGCCCAGAAATAGACTCTCAACTCTATGGTCAACTAATCTTTGACAAAGCAGGAAAGAATGTCCAATGGAAAATAGACAGCCTCTTTAATAAATTGTGTTGTGAAAATTGGACAGCCACATGCAGAAAAATGAAATTGGACCATTTCCTTACACCACACATGAAAATAGACTCAAAATGGATGAAGGACCTCAATGTACGAAAGGAATCCATCAAAATCCTGGAGGAGAACACAGGCATCAACCTCTTCGACCTCTGCCGCAGCAACATCTTCCTAAAAACATCGCCAAAGGCAAGGGAAGCAAGGGCAAAACTGAACTATTGGGATTTCATCAAGATCAAAAGCTTTTGCACAGCAAAGGAAACAGTTAACAAAATCAAAAGACAACTGACAGAATGGGAGAAGATATTTGCAAACGACATGTCAGATAAAGGACTAGTGTCCAGAATCTATAAAGAACTTAGCAAACTCAACACCCAAAGAACAAATAATCCAATCAAGAAATGGGCAGAGGACATGAACAGACATTTCTGCAAAGAAGCCATCCAGATGGCCAACAGACACATGAAAAAGTGCTCCATATCACTCGGCATCAGGGAAATACAAATCAAAACCACAATGCGATATCACCTCACACCAGTCAGAATGGCTAAAATCAACAAGTCCAGAAATGACAGATGCTGGTGAGGATGCGGAGAAAGGGGAACCCTCCTACACTGTTGGTGGGAGTGCAAACTGGTGCAACCTCTCTGGAAAACAGCATGGAGGTTCCTCAAAATGTTGAAAATAGAACTGCCCTATGACCCAGCAATTGCACTATTGGGTATTTACCCTAAAGATACAAACGTAGTGATCCAAAGGGGCACGTGTACTCGAATGTTTCTAGCAGCAATGTCCGCAATAGCCAAACTATGGAAAGAACCTAGATGTCCATCAACAGATGAATGGATCAAGAAGAAGTGGTATATATACACAATGGAATACTATGCAGCCATCAAAAGAAATGAAATCTTGCCATTTGCGACAACATGGATGCAACTAGAGCGTATCATGCTTAGCGAAATAATTCAAGCGGAGAAAGACAACTATCATATGATCTCCCTGATATGAGGAAGTGGTGATGCAACATGGGGGCTTAAGTGGGTACGAGAAGAATAAATGAAAGAAGATGGGATTGGGAGGGAGACAAGCCATAAGTGACTCTTAATCTCACAAAACAAACTGAAGGTTGCTGGGGGGAGGCGGTTTGGGAGAAGGGGGTGGTATTATGGACATTGGGGAGGGTATGTGTTTTGGTGAGTGCTGTGAAGTGTGTAAACCTGGTGATTCACAGACCTGTACCCCTGGGGATAAAAATATATGTTTATAATATTAAAAAAAATAAAGAGTCACACAAATGTAAGACGCAAAGATGTGAGCAAAGCAGAAAACTCTGAAACCTTTGGAAAGATCAACAGTAAATTTGTGAAGAATGATAATAAAAAGAAGCATGGGTTTGTGGAAATAAATTAGTAAAGATATAAGGTTTGTTTGTAAAGTATGCGGGCTCTTAAAGTCCTAATCTGGTGCTAAGGACATCTCTCTCTTTCTGGTACAGAGAGGGAGCCTTTCCCATTTGACACTTATCTTCAGGTTCAGGGTGATGGGAACCTGAAAGGGTGCATGGGCCATCTCAAGTAATTTAATTCCAGAGGCACATGTGGGGTGACATGTCCTGCTTCCCTTTGCCATGTAATATTGGCGTAGAAACACTGCAGTAAATACTCAATGAGCCAGGACAGCATCCTCCCTGCAGGACAGGGTGCACCTTGACTGCACACGATTAATACATCCAGCTACATCTGTTCAGTCATCTCCCACCAAAATGACTGAGACGAGGAATGCCCAACAGAAGAAAACTACAGAGGATGGATCTTCTGCAACAGAGCTAATGGCTATCAACATAGACAATATTTCAGAAAGAGAATTAAGGCTAACAATTATCGAGGCAATAACTAGGTTGGAGAAAGCCATGGATGACCAAACGGAATTGATTAGGGCCAAGCTGAAATGAAGAGAGATGATATTCACAATGTTAGGGCGGGGCTTAAAGCTACCAGGGAAGAGGTTCACAATCTCTCAATGAGTTCCAATCTAATCTAAACTGTCTCAAAGCTTGGGTAACTGAGACAGAAGATAGAATTAGTGATCCGGAAGACAAACAGATAGAGAGAAAGAATCAGGAGGAAGCCTGGGCAAGCAGCTTATAAAATATGGAAACAGAATGAGGGAAATAAATGATGCCATGAAACGTTCCAACGTCAGAATTATTGGAATCCCTGAAGGGGAGGAGAAAGAAAGAAGTCGAGAAGATATAGTGGAGCATGTCCTTCATGAAAATTTCCCAATCTCGTGAATGGAACCAGCGTTCATGTACTAGAGGCTGAACGGACTCCACCCAAGATTATACATTCCAAAAAAACATCACGACACCTGATAGTCAAATTGAGGAATTATAATTGTAGGTATAATCTCTTGAAAGCCGCCAGGGCAAAGAGGCTCCTTACTTAGAGAGGGAAGCCCATCAGAATAAAGTCAGACCTGTCCACAGAGACCTGGCAAGCCAGAAGAGGCTGGCAAGATATATTCAAGGCACTCAATGAGAAGAACATGCAGCCAATAATACTTTATCCAGAAAGACTGACATTCAATATGGATGGAGAGATAAAGAGTTTCCAAGACAGGCAAGGCTTAAAAGACTATGCAACCACCAAGCCGACACTGCAGGAAATATTAAGGGGGGTTCTATAAAAGAGGAAAAATCCCAAGAATAGCATTGAACAGAAATATAGAGACAGTCTACAGAAAGAAAGACTTCAAAGGTAACTCGATGTCAATAAAAACGTATCTATCAATAATCACTCTCAAAGTGAATGGCCTAAATGCACCCATAAAACAGCACAGATTTGCAGATTGGATAAAACGACAAGACCCATCCATATGTTGTCTAAAAGAGACCCATTTTGAACCTAAAGATACACTCAGACTGAAAGTGAAGGGATGGAGAAGCATTTTTCACGCCAATGGGCCTCAAAAGAAGGCTGGGGTAATGATTATCATATCAGATAAATTAGATTTTAAACTAAAGACTATAGTCAGAGATACAGAAGGACACTACATAATCATTAAAGGGATTATCCACCAAGATGATCTAACAATTTTAAATATCTATGTCCCCAATATGGGAGCAGCAAATTACTTAAGAAAACTCTTAATCAAGATAAAGAGTCATTTTGATATGAATACACTAGTCGTAGGAGATCTTAACACGTCTCTCTCAGAAATAGACAGATAATTGAAGCAGAAAATCAAGAAAGAAACAAGAGCATTGAATGACACATTGGACCAGATGGACCTCATAGATATATGCAGAACATTCCACCCTAAAACAACAGAATACTCATTCTTCTCAAGTGCACATGGAACCTTCTCCAGAATAGACCACATACTGGGTCACAAATCAGGACTCAACTGATACCAAAAGACTGAGATGATTCCCTGCATATTCTCAGATCACAATGCTTTGAAACTGGAACTCAATCATAATGAAAAGTTCAGAAGGGACTCAAACACCTGGAAGCTAAAGGCCACCTTGCTTAAGAATGCTTGGATCAACCAGGAGATCAAAGAAGAACTGAAACAATTCATGGAAACCAATGAGAATGAAGACACTTCGGTCCAAAACCTATGGGACACAGGAAAGGCAGTCCTAAGGGGAAAATACACAGCCATCCAAGCCTGCCTCAAAAAAATGGAAAAATCCAGAACACGGCAGCTGTCTCTACACCTTAAAGAACTGGCGAAAATAAACTTTTGGGACTTCATCAAAATAAAAAGCTTCTGCACAGCAAAGGAAACAGTCAAGAAAACAAAGAGGCAACCCACGGAATGGGAGAAGATATTTGCAAATGACAGTACAGACAAAAGGTTGATATCCAGGATCTATAATGAACTCCTCAAACTCAACACACACGAAACAGGTAAACATATCAAAAAATGGGCAAAACATATGAAGAGACACTTCTCCAATGAAGACATACAAATGGCTATCAGACACATGGAAAAATGTTCATCATCACTAGCCCTCAGGGAGATTCAAATTAAAACCACATTGAGATATCACCTTACACCAGTTAGAATGGCCAAAATTAGCAATACAGGAAACAACATGTGTTGGAGGGGATGTGGAGAAAGGGGAACCCTCTTCCACTGTTGTTGGGAATGCAAGTCGGTGCAGCCTCTTTGGAGAACAGTGTGGAGATTCCTCAAGAAATTAAAAATAGAACTTCTCTATGACCCTGCCATTGCACATACAGATGTAGTGAAAAGAAGTGCCATCTGTACCCCAATGTTTATAGCAGCAATGGCCATGGTCCCCAAACTATGGAAAGAACCAAGATGGCCTTCAATGGACAAATGGATAAGGAAGATGAGGTCCATATACACTATGAAAAATTTTTTTAAATGTGTATTCCAGGGTTGGCTGTTTTCCACTTTTCCACATCATCAACAATACTTGGTCCATTCTCATGTCCTTTGTTTTTGTTTTTTTGGCTTTTTTCATAGACTTGTTAAGAGTTGTGGGGTGCTATCTCACTGGTGGAGGGTTGGGTTTCACTGATGATTAGTGACGTTTATCACTGATAGACATTTGGTTGTATTCTTTCTCTAAGATTTTTTTTTTTTATATGAGGGACAGACAGCATTTCATCAAGTGTTCAGAGGTGCAGAAAGAGAGGGAGAAACAGATTCATAGGGGATGGCAGAGCCAATGTGCGACTCAATTCCAGGTCATAATTTGAGCTGAAGTCAGATAATTAATAAACTGAGTCACCTAGAAGCCACCATTTTTTAAATCTTCTATAGAGAAATGAATATGGAAGACCTTGGCCCAAGTTTTTTGAAATATATTATTTATATATGTGAAAGAAAGAAAGCATGAAAAGAGGAGCAGATGGAGAAGAGAGAAAATGTCCAATAGATTCCCAATGAACACAGAGCCTGTGACAGGGCGCAATCCCAGGACCTTTGTCATTACCTGATCAGAAATCAAAAGTTGGACTCATAATCTACTGAGTCATTCAGATGCCCCATCCTTGCCCGAATTTTTTAATCTTGTGATTTGTTAATTTTTATTTATGTGTTTTTGATAGTTTCTGTTGAGGTTAAGGAGTCACTTCTGTATTTTGAATGTTAACTCATTCTCAATATTTGGTTGAGCACCGTCTCCCATTTCATAGGCTGCCTTCTTGCGCTGTCAACATTTTTCTGCACACTTTGTAGTTTGATGTAGTCTCAGCTGTCTGTCTTTGCTCGTTTCCTGTGATTTCCCTTTTATAACAAATAAACCATAGCTGAGCAAATGTCATGATGTTTGTTCCCCTTTGTTTTCTTTTCTTTCTTTCTTTCTTTCTTTCTTTCTTTATTTAAATTCAAGCTAGTTAACATACAGTGAATTATTAATTTGAGGGGTGGTATTTAGTGATTCATTAGTTGTGTATAACACCCAGTGCTCATTACATGATATGTCCTCCCTAATGCCCATCACCCGGTTATCCATTATCCCCACCCACATCCCCTCTAGCAACCCTCAGTTCTCTATAGTTGAGTCTCTTATGTTTTTGTTTTTTCTTTTTTATTTCTTTTCAGCATAACAGTATTCATTGTTTTTTTACCACACCCAGTGCTCCATGCAATATGTGCCCTCCCCATTGTGGGGGTTTTGGGGTCAGGTTTTTTGCTTAAGTCTTTAATTCACTGTGAGATTTCCTGGATCTATATATCTGTATGTTATAAGATAAGGATCCAATATCATGATTTTGCATGTGGATGTCCAACACCATTTGTTATAGACACTATCCTATCCCCATTGTGTTTTCTTAAATAATTTTTGGGGAATATGCTGGCTGTATATGAACACTTTCACTTCTTATCTCCATAATCCACTGCACTGCCTATGAGTATGATTGTATGCTAGTCATAGACCATTGTAGTTAATATACCTCTGCACTATATTTATAAAGAAGGAATATTATGTCCCCAGGAGTCTCATGATTGTGTTGTCATAGCCATGTACTTTGTATTTCTATATGTTTAAGGAATATTTTCTATTTCTGTAAAGATCATTGGTATTTTTAATGATTTAATTAACATTGAAATTATTAGAAGAGAAAAAAACAAATTGAAACTATGCAAATACTAAATCAGGGAGATTGAAATTGGTATTTTGAAGAGACAAATTCAATTTAAAATCATAGGTAGACTAGAAAAATAGGTAAACCTCAAATAAATACAAGAGTTCAAAGAGAAGTAGCTGACACCAAATAATGAAAAGGAACAAGAAGAAAATACTAAGATATTTACAGAGCAACATTGGAATAACAAAGGGCAAATTAGAAAATTTCTAGGTTTATCAATATGCCAAGACTGTTTCATGAAGAAATAGAAAACGAACAGAAAACAAACAAACAAACAAACAAAACTAATAAGAAGACCAAATTCATTGCTGCTATAAACTTTGGGGTACAGATGGCCCTTCTTTTTACTACATCTGTATCTTTGGGGACTCTGAAAAACAATCTGAGGGGTTTGAAGCAGCAGGGGTTGGGAGGTTGGGGGAACCAGGTGGTGGGCATAAGGGCACGGATTGCATAGAGCACTGGGTGTGGTGCAAAAACAATGAATACTGTTATGCTGAAAATAAAATAAATATTAAATAAGACCAAATTCATAATCTAAAGCCTTCTGCCTCAAAAACAAAAACAAAAACAAATCAAAAGTGAAAAACAGACAAAGATCCGTCCAGGATCAGATTGTTTTACCTATGAAGTACACCAAATATTTAACCAAGAATAAATGCCAATATTTCTCAGTCTCTTCCAAATAAAACTGACAGGAAAGTAATATGTCCAAATTCATTCTATAAAGCCAGCATTACACCAACAACAAAGCCAGGCAAGGACTCCTCAAGACCTGAAAACTCAGGCCAATATCTCACATGAACACGCCTGTAAAAGTCCAGCCATACTGAATGCAAAGTACATTGAAAGATCATACATGATGACCTTGTTTCCGAATCATCCTTCAGAAACAAAGATCACTCAACATACATAGATCAATAAATGGGACACTCTGCATTAAGACAGGGAAGGATTGGATCTACATAATGCTCTCCGCTGATGCCTAAAACTACCTGAGAAATTTCAATGCATGTTCATTAGAATATCTCAACAATTGAGGAACAGATGGAAATTACTCCACTTGATCATGGTTATAGATGAAAAACCCACACTTTACATCATATTAAACAGTGAAAACCTGAAGACTTTCCTGTCACATCAGGAGACAGGCAAGGATGCTCACTCCTACCATAAGTATTCAACATGGTATCATGAAGGAGAATAAGATGTACAATTCCAAATATCTCATCTGATCCCTGAGTTACTGTGAACTGAAGTCATTTGAGAACCTGCCAGTGGAAGGACATTCTGAGCCTTCTTTGTCCTCCTGACAGCAGGAAATCAGTCTCCTGTGGGAAAGCTCCCTTCCCTGTACAAGGAGGGGAGAACCATGCCCAGGACCAGAATATGGAACTTAGGGCCCAGAAGACTATGCAAACAAACGTTGTTGGTTCTTCACTAATTGACTGACCCAAATACTTGCCTTCAATCTTTGCAAATCCAATCTTTTGTTATCTAAGTGGCACAAGTGCTGTCTACTTTGGTCGTTTTCTGAGTTCATATTTTAGGGATCTGATGCATGTGCAAAATGAAATTCATTTTCCCCTTACATCTGTCCTGCATCTACTGAATATTTAGACCCAACAAAGAACCCAGAAGATAAGAAGGGAAACTCTTCTACATTGACAACTGGAAGACCTACCAAGAGAAATTAGCCAATAAAAAAATAAATATATTGAAATCAGTAACAGGAAGAATGATTCTTTGTTTGCATATGATATGTGTGTTTTTTTCCATATTCATTATTTTTAATGTCCAGCATTGATATGTGTGTTTTTTAAAGATTTTATTTATTTATTTGTCAGAGACAGATAGAACAAGAGAGCTAGCACAAGCAGGGAGAAAAGCAAGCAGAAGAAGAAGGGTCCCTGCTGAGCAAGGAACCTGATGTGGGACTCTATACCAGCACCCTGGGATCATGAGCTGAGCTGGAGGCAGAGGCTTAAGGATGGAGCCACCCAGGGGTCCCCGCATATGACATGTTCTTACACAAACACTACAAATGCCACACACAGAGAGACAAAAATCTTTGAACTAAACAAAGATATCTGGGAAACTCCAGGATAGAAAATCAACGTACAAAATAAAGCTATGTCTCCACACAATAACAACAAATATCTAAAAAAAAATTAATAAAATCATTCTATATACACTGACACAGGAAATAAAATATTTTGGGTTAACATTCAACAAGGAGTTTAGATACTGTACACTAAAAATGACCTACATTGATGAAAGACTTTTAAAAGTGCATAGAGAAATGGAAAGATAACTGTGTTCACAGATTAGAAAACTTCCTCTAGTCACAGTGCCATCCAAACAAAGTGATCTTCAAATGTAATGCAATCTTTGCTTTATTAACTAGTAAAGGAATGAATCTAAGCCTGGAGCTTGCTATATATTCAGAACACATGCAAATAGGGCCCTCCTTTGCTGATTAAAAGATCCCAGCCAGAAACCTGTAGCTGGGAGAGGAGACACTCCCCGGGATTCCCAGGTGTTCCCATTCAGTGATTAGGACAGAACATAGACAACTCATCATGGAGTTTGTGCTTGGCTGGCTTTTCCTTTTTGTTCTTTTTTTAAAAGTTTTATTATTTTTTAAATTATTTTATAAACATATAATGTATTTTTATCCCCAGGGGTACAGGACTGTGAATTGCCAGGTTTACACTTTTCACAGCACTCACCATAGCACATACCCTCCCCAATGTCCATAACCCCACCACCCTTTCCCAACTCCCCTCCCCCAGCAACCCTCAGTTTGTTTTGTGAGGTTAAAAGTCCCTTATGGTTTGTCTCCCTCCCAATCCCATCTTGTTTCATTTATTCTTTTCCTACCCCCCAAGTCCCCCAAGTTCCCTCACAACTTCCTTACATCAGGGAGATCATATATAATTGTCTTTCTCTGATTGGCTTATTTCATTAAGCATGATACCCTCTAGTTCCATCCACGTCATCACACATAGCAAGATTTCATTTCTTTTGATGGCTGCATAATATATATATATATATATATATATATATATATATATATATATATATATACCACACCTTCTTTGTCCATTCATCTGTTGATGGACATATAGGTTCTTCCCATAGTTCGGCTATTGTAGACATTGCTGCTATAAAAATTCAGGTGCATGTGTCCCTTCAGATCATTACATTTGTATCTTTAGTGTAAATACCCAGTAGTGCAATTCCTGGGTCATAGGGTAGCTCTATTTTCAGCTTTTTGAGGAATCTCCATGCTGTTTTCCAGAGTGGTTGCACCAGCTTGTATTCCCACCAACAGTGTAGGATGGTTCCCCTTTCTCCGCATCCTCGCCAGCATCTGTCATTTCCTGACTTGTTAATTTGAGCCATTCTGACTGGTGTAAGGTGATATCTCATTGTGGTTTTGATTTGTATTTCCCTGATGCCCATGGATGTGGAGAATTTTTTCATGTGTCTGTTGGCCATCTGGATGTCTTCTTTGCAGAAATGTCTGTTCTGTCCATTTCTTGATTGGATTATTTGTTCTTTGGGTGTTGAGTTTGCTGAGCCCTTTATAGATTTTGGATATTAGTCCTTTATCTGATATGTTGTTTGCAAATATTTTCTACCATTGTGTCAATTGTCTTTGAGGAAGACACAAAGAAATAGAAAAATGTTCCATGTGCATGGATTGGAAGAACAAATGTTGTGAAAATGTCTATATTACCTAAAGCAAACTACACATTTAATGCAATCCCTATCAAAATCCAATCCTTTTTTTTTTTTTAAAGAAATGGAACAAATAATTCTAAAATGTCTATGGAACCAGAAAAGACCTCGAATAGCCAAAGCAGTATTGAAAAAGAAGCAAGTTGGTGGCATCACAATTCCAGACTTCAAGCTCTATTACAAAGCTGTCATCATCAAGGCAGTGTTTCACTGGCACAAAAACAAACAATCGATCAATGGAACAGAATAGAAAGCCCAGAAATATATCCTCAACTCTATGGTTAACTAATCTTGGAAAAAGCAGGAAGGAATGTCCAATGGAAAAAAGACAGTCTCTTCAAAAAATGGTGTTGGGAAAATTGGACAGCCATGTGAAGAAAAATGAAATTGGACCATTTCCTTACACCACACCCGAAAATAGACTCAAAATGGATGAAGGACCTCAATGTGACAAAGGAATCCTTCAAAATCCTTAAGAACACAGGCGGCAACCACTTCAGCCTCAGCCATAACAACTTCTTCCTAGGAACATCACCAAAGGCAAGGAATCAAGGGGAAAAATGAACTATTGAGACTTCATCAAGATCAAAAGCTTTTGCATAGCAAAGGAAACAGTTAACAAATCCTTTTTGCTCTTTTAAAAGGTAATTTATGGAGATTAATGGACATTAAGTATGCAAGTGTATGTGTGTGAGGGAAACAGTGGGTATGTGACAGTTTCCAGACTAGGATGTCTTCTGTTTGCAGGTGTCCAGTGTGAGGTGCAGCTGGTGGAGTCTGGAGGAGACCTGGTGAAGCCTGGGGGGATCCCTGAGTCTCTCTGTGCAGCCTCTGGATTCACCTTCAGTAGATACTTTATGAACTGGGTCCGCCAGACTCGAAGGAATGGGCTGCAGAGGGTCCCAGATATTAGCAATGATGGAAGTAGCACAAGCTACACAGACTTTGTGAAGGGCCGATTCACCATCCCCAGAAACAATGGCAAGAACATGCTGTATCTGCAGATGAACAGCCTGAGAGCTGAGGACACAGCTGTGTATTACTGGGTGAGAGACACAGGGAGGGGACCTCAGTTTGAGCCCAGAGACAAACCTCACTGTAGGACAGGATCTGGACCACCAGAGGGTGCACAACACTCACGAATTCTATCTTTAGAATTTAGCCAAGAGCAGCTGAAGATGGTGGTTATGAGCAGGTTTCCTGTCAGGGTCTGGGGCCTCCTCCCCATAGAGCAGTTTCCCCGCAGGAAGCCTCTCTGGACACATGATTCTGTGCTTACTTCTTCACTCTCTGACTTAGAAAATTTGTTCTAATGGGAAAACAACTACACACACACACACACACACACACACACACACACACAAATAGATATAAGTACACAAAATACAGAGTCAGTTACATTGTTTATTCCCATCCCTAAGTACCAAAGGATTACAAATATTCTGGTGCTCATCAACTGAACCTTTACAAGAATCCCAGCAGCACTCAGTATGCATCCCATGTCCACCCAGCTCACAGTGCAAACTTGCTAGCAGGAACATCCATGCTGGACATGAGGATACAGAGACATCGAAAATACAAAGCAATAGAAGAACGGCCGACCCATAATAGGGTCACTGTCTTGAACCATGCTCACAGCATCAGTCTGATAAAACACAGATGGGGAGACAAGATGGCAGGGAAGTAGGAGGAGGCACCCATTCAACCTGCACCCTAAGTGAGCTGATTACCTTCCAAAGAACTCCAATCACCCTCGAAATCAGCCTGAGATCAGAATTATACACGTCTGGATCTCTACTGGAGCAGAAGACTCCAGTGGGCAGGTAAAGCGGAGTGGGAAAGTCAGACTGATATCTGAAGATAAACAAAAGGGAGAGGGAGCCACCAGAGGCAACCCATTGGAAAGTAGTATCCCAATACAGGAGTGCCCTGCGCCTGGGGACCAACATTAACTCGGGAGTCTGGTAGAAAGCACTCAAAAAGAGCAAAGGATCACGGAAGGAAATTGCGGGAATCTCGGGGTGTTAGGGTCCGGGCTTAAGTCCCCAGACCCAGGACAGCCACCCCTGGTGCAGAGCCAGAGAAAGTGGGGCAGAGAAACCAGGACTCAGTCCCTGAAGCACCAGCACGCCAGAGAGTGCTTGACGCCCAGCTCCCATGAGGGGCTGGGAGCCTCGCCAGCCAACAGAAGCACAGCCTTTTTGCAATCCCTACTCAAGTGCCCTTCCATGCCATTAGAGTCCCAGTCCTGTCCCGTGCCCTCCCCTGAGTGAGGTGCACACAAACACCAGCCTGGTGCTCTCAGACCAGAAAAACCAGGCACTCCCAGCCAGGGCCAGCAGGAAAATCTCAGTGTGTGATCGCTGCTTGGAACTTCTGTGGCATTCTGGAGCTGCCCAGACAGCCACCACTGCCATGGTTTTGGGAACAAGCAAAAAATCCTGAGTCCCCAGGGACCGCGACTGGGAACCTGCTCTGCCAGCAGCCAAGGGGGGATTTATATGGGATCTGCAGCCAGACTGAGGATTCTCTCTGAGAGGGAGGTCAGGGTGTAGTTTGCTTTCCTCTAAACATACAAAAACATCAAAAGCAGTCAAGGTGAGAGAGAAAAACAAAAGTGAACATATATAAAAACCTCCAGAGAACAAAAGGCTGAAAAAACCAGTTTCCTCAGAGCCCACCCCCTTGAGGGGGGTGGAAGGACTTAGCTGAGAGAACTTCTGGGACTGAAAACCCACGTGGCAGTCCCCTCCCCCAGAATACCAATCCGGAAAGGAAAAAAGAAAAAAAAAAAAAGGACAACAAGAGAACAACCACCACTACTTCATAGGACAATTTTTATTATTAATTCAATCCCACTATTCTGGCTCATTTTTTATATAGTTAATTTTTATTATTATATAGATAATTTTTTAACCTATTTACCATCACAGTGAGATGTCCAGTACATCAAATTCCATAATAGCCTTCTAACCTGAACTTTTTGATACCTACACCTGTGTTTTCCTTTTGCATTTCTCTTTTTTAAATTTCTTTTTTTTAATTTTAGTTTAGTTCAGTTTATTCCTTTTTTTAATTTTTATTTTCTAATATTCATATAGAGTTAAACTTCAAGGTAATCCCATTTCCCCAATCAATACTACGCCTATAGGTAAACCAATTTTTAATCCCCTTTATTTTAGGAAAGCTGAGTCCTTTAACAAAGATATCAAGATACATCCAGGAAGAATCAAAACAACCTTCCTCCCCCACACTGAGAATTTACAACCACTCTCCCATATTTTTCTTCCACCAGTATTTCTGTGTTTTTGTGTTTGTCCTGATAGTATATAAATCTTACACTCAGGGTTCTTTTTGACGAGGTTCTTCCTTTATTTGCATATATATATGCAAATATATATATATATATATATATATATATATATATCCCTTGTCATATACTTTTATCAGTCTTTTCATTTGTTTGTGTCTGTTTGTATACCTCATAAATCTTACCTTGGGGCCCATTTGGGCTAAACCGTCTCTTATCTCACCTTTCTTTCCTGTCTCTCTCCCTTTCTCTTTTTTTCTTTTCATTTTCTTTTTCCTCTCATTTGGGTGGGGAACCCTGATTGCTCAGAAGCGTTCCAGGGTGCATCTTGACTGCACCACAGTCTATACAACCAGCTACACTCATTCAGCCATCTCTCACCAAAATGACTAGGAGGAGGAATGCCCAACAGAAGAAAAATACAGAGGATGGACCTTCTACAACAGAGCTAACGGCTATCAACATAGACAATATGTTGGAAAGAGAATTCAGGCTAACAATTTTCCAAGCAATAGCCAGGTTGGAGAAAGCCATGGATGACCAAATGGAATTGATTAGGGCCTAACTGAAAACGACCAGAGATCATGTTTTCAATGTTAGGGAAGAGCTGAAAGCTACCAGGGATGAGCTTCACAATGCTCTCAATGAGTTCCAATCTAATCTAAATTCTCTCAAAGCTAGAGTAACTGAGGCAGAAAATAGAATTAGTTATCTGGAGGACAAACAGATAGAGAAAAAGGATCAGGAGGAAGCCTGGAACAAACAGCTTAGAAGCCAAGACAAAATAATCAGGGAAATAAATGATGCCATGAAATGTTCCAACGCCAGAATTATTGGAATCCCTGAAGGGGAGGAGAAAAAAAAAGTCTAGAAGATATAGTGGAATAAGTTCTTCATGAAAATTTTCCAAATCTCATGAATGGAACCAGCGTTTATGTACTAGAGGCTGAAAGGTTCCCCCCAAGATTACAGATTCTCAAAAGTCCTCGAGACACCTAATAATAAGAATGAAGAATTATAATTTTAGGCAGAACCTCTTGAAAGCAGCTAGGACAAAGAAGATCCTTACTTACAAAGGAAAGCCCATCATAATAACGTCAGACCTGTCCACAGAGACCTGGCAAGCCAGAAAGGGCTGGCAAGATATATTCAGGGCACTGAATGAGAAGAACATGCAGCCAAGAATACATTATCCAGCAAGACTGGCATTCAAAATGGATGGAAAGATAAAGAGATTCCAGGACCGGCAAGGCTTAAAAGACTATGCAACCACCAAGGCGATACTGAAGGAAATATTAAGGGAGCTTTTTTTTTTTTTAATTTTTTCAATTTATTTATTGTCAGAAAAAAAATATTCATTATTTTTTCACCACACCCAGTGCTCCATGCAATCCGTGCCCTCTATAATACTCACCACCTGGTACCCCGTCATCCCACACCCCTGCCACTTCAAATCCCTCAGATTGTTTTTCAGACTCCATAGTCTCTAATGATTCACCTCCCCTTCCAATTTACCTCAATTCCCTTCTTCTCTCTAACACCCCTTGTCCTCCATGATATTTGTTATGCTCCACAAATAAGTGAAACCATATGATAATTGACTCTCTCTGCTTGACTTATTTCACTCAGCATAATCTCTTCCAGTCCCGTCCATGTTGCTACAAAAGTTGGGTATTCATCCTTTCTGATGGAGGCATCATACTCCATAGTGTATATGGACCACATCTTCCTTATCCATTCGTCTTTTGAAGGGCTTCTTGGTTCATTCCACAGTTTGGTGACCGTGGCCATTGCTGCTATAAACATTGGGGTACAGGTGGCCCTTCTTTTCACGACATCTGTATCTTTGGGGTAAATACCCAGGAGTGCAATAGCAGGGTCATAGGGAAGTTCTATTTTTCATTTCTTAAGGAATCTCCACTGTTTTTCAAAGAGGCTGCACTGACTTGCATTCCCACCAACAGTGTAAGAGAGTTCCCCTTTCCCACATCCTCTCCAACACATGTTGTTTCCTAATTCGTTAATTTTGCCCATTCTAACTGGTGTAAGGTGGTATCTCAGTGTGGTTTTAATTTGAATCTCCCTGATGGCTAGTGATGATGAACATTTTCTCATGTGTCTGATAGCCATTTGTATGTCTTGATGGGAGAAGTGTCTGTCATATCTTCTTCCCATTTTTTGATATGTTTGCCTGTTTCTTGTGTGTTGAGTTTGAGGTGTTCATTATAGATCCTGGATATCAACCTTTTGTCTGTATTGTCATTTGCAAATATCTTCTCCCATTCCGTGGGTTGCCTCTTTGTTTTCTTGACTGTTTCCTTTGCTGTGCAGAAGCTTTTGATTTTGATGAAGTCCCAAAAGTTTACTTTCGCTTTTGTTTCCTTTGCTTTTGGAGACATATCTTGAAAGAAGTTGCTGTGGCTGATACCGAAGAGATTACTGCCTATGTTCTCCTCTAGGATTCTGATGGATTCCTGTCTCACGTTGAGGTCTTTTATCCATTTTGAGTTGATCTTTGTGTACAGTGAAAGAGAATGGTTGAATTTCCTTCTTCTACATATAGCTGCCCAGTTTTCCCAGTACCATTAATTGAAGAGATTGTCTTTTTTCCACTGTATATTTTTTCCAGTTTTGTCGAAGATTAATTGACCATAGAGTTGAGGGTCCATATCTGGGCTCTCTACTCTGTTCCACTGGTCTATGTGTCTGTTTTTATGCCAGTACCATGCTGTCTTGCTGATCACAGCTTTGTAATAAAGCTTGAAATCAGGTAACGGGATGCCCCCAGCTTTATTTTTGTTTTTCAACATTTCCATAGCGATTTGGGGTCTGTTCTGATTCCATACAAATTTTAGGATTATTTGCTTCAGCTCTTTGAAGAATACAGGTGGAATTTTGATCGGAATGGCATTAAAAGTATAAATTGCTCTAGTCAGTATAGACATTTTAACAATGTTTATTCTTCTGATCCATGAGCATGGAATGGTCTTCCATCTTTTTGTGTCTTCTTCAATTTCTTTCATGAGTGTTCTGTAGTTCCTCAAGTACAGATCTTTATCTCATTGGTTAGATTTATTCCCAGGTACCTTATGGTTCTTGGTGCGATAGTAAATGGAATCGATTCGCTAATTTCCCTTTCTGTATTTTCATTGTTAGTGTATAAGAAAGCCACCGATTTCTGCACATTGACTTTGTATCCTGCCACATTGCTGAATTGCTGTATGAGTTCTAGTAGTTTGGGTCTTTTGGGTTTTCCATATAAAGAATCATGTCATCTGTGAAGAGAGAGAGTTTGACTTCTTCATTGCCAATTTGGATACATTTTATTTCTCTTGGTTGTCTGATTGCTGTTGCTAGGACTTCTAATACTATGTTGAACAAGAGTGGTGAGAGTGGGCATCCTTGTTGTGCTCCTGATCTCAACGGGAAGCCTGCAAGCTTTTTCCTATTGAGGATGATATTTGCTGTGGGTCTTTCATAGATAGATTTGATGAGGTTCAGTAATGTTCCCTCTATCCCTATACTTTGAAGCATTTTAATCAGGAACGGATGCTGGATTTTGTCAAATGCTTTTTCTTCATCAATTGAGAGGACCATGTGGTTCTTCTCTCTTCTCATATTAATTTGTTGTATAACATTGATTGATTTGCGATTGTTGAACCATCCTTGTAGCCCAGGGGTGAATCCCACCTGGTCATGGTGGATAATCTTTTAATGTGCTGTTGGATCCTGTTGACTAGGATCTTGTTGAGAATGTTAGCATCCATATTCATCAGTGATATTGGTCTAAAATTCTCCTTTTTGGTCGGGTCATTGCCTGGTCTGGGGATCTTGGTAATGCTGGCTTCATAGAAAGAGTCTGGAAGTTTTTCTTCTGCTTCAATTTTTTGAAACAGCTTCAGGAGGATTGGTGTTATTTCTTCTTTTAAGGTTTGGTAGAATTCCCCAGGGAATCCATCAAGTTCTGGGCTCTTGTTTTCTGGGAGGTTTTTGATCACTGCTTCAATGTCATTATTAGATATCGGTCTATTCAGGTTGTCCATTCCTTCCTGGTTCAATTTTGGTAGTTTATAGTTTTCCAGGAATGCATCCATTTCATCTAGGTTGCTAAGCTTATTGGCATATAATTGTTGATAATAACTTCTGATGATTGTTTCTACCTCCTTGATGTTCGTTGTGATCTCTGCCTTTTTATTCATAATTTTATGAATTTGGGCTTTCTCTCTTTTCTTTTGGATTAGTGTGGCCAATGGTTTATCAATCTTATTGATTCTTTCAAAAAACCAGCTTCTAGTTTCATTGATTCGTTCTACTGTATCTCTGGTTTCTACCTCATTGATCTCAGCTCTAATGTTGACGATTTTCCTTCTTATGTGTGGAGTTGGTTTGATTTGTTGTTGATTCTCCAGTTCTTTAAGGTGTAGAGAGAGCTGGTGTATTCTGGATTTTTCAATGTTTTTGAGGGAAGCTTGGATGGCTATATATTTGCCCCTTAGGACAGCCTTTGCTGTATCCCATAGGTTTTGGACAGAAGTGTCTTCATTCTCATTGGTTTTCATGAATTGTTTCAGTTCTTCTTTGATCTCCTGGTTGATCCAAATATTCTTAAGCCAGGGAGTCTTTAGCTTCCAGGTGTTTGAGTTCCTTCTGAACTTTTCCTTGTGATTGAGCTCCAGTTTCAAAGCATTGTGATCTGAGAATTTGCAGGGAATAATCTCAGTCTTTTGGTATCAGTTGATTCCTGATTTGTGACCTAGTATGTGGTCTATTATGGAGAAGGTTCCGTGTGCAGTTGAGAAGAATGAGTATTCTGTTGTTTTAGGGTGGAATGTTCTGTCTATATCTATGAGGCCCATCTGGTCCAATGTGTCATTCAATGCTCTTTTTTTTATTATTGATTTTCTGCTTCGATGATCTGTCTATTTCTGAGAGAGGCATGTTAAGATACCCTACGATTAGTGTATTCATATCAATATGACTCTTTATCTTGATTAACAGTTTTCTTAAGTAATTGGCTGCTCCCATATTGGGAGCATAGATATTTACAATTGTTAGATCATCTTGGTGGTTAGTCCCTTTAAAGATTATGTAGTGTCCTTCTGTATCTCTGACTATAGTCTTTAGTTTGAAGTTTAATTTATCTGATATGAGAATCGCTACCCCAGTCTTCTTTTGAGCCCCATTTGTATGAAAGATGCTTCTCCATGCCTTCACTTTCAGTCTGGGTATATCTTTAGGTTCAAAATGGGTCTCTTGTAGACAACATATGGATGGGTCCTGTCGTTTTATCCAGTCTGCAACCCTGTGCCATTTTATGTGTGCATTTATGCCATTCTCATTGAGGGTGATTATGATAGATACGTTTTTATTGACATCGTGTTACCTTTGAAGTCTTTCTTTCTGTAGATTGTCTCTATATTTTTGTTCAATACTATTCTTAGGCTTTTTTCTCTTTATATAACCCCCCTTAATATTTCCTACAGTATCGGCTTGGTGGTTGCCTAGTATTTTAAGCCTTGCTGGTCTTGGAAACTCTTTATCTCTCCATCCATTTTGAATGTCAGTCTTGCTGGATAAAGTATTCTTGGCTACATGTTCTTCTCATTAAGTGCCCTGAATATACCTTGCCAGCCCTTTCTGGCTTGCCTGGTCTCTGTGGACAGGTCTGACGTTATTATGATGGGCTTTCTTCTGTACGTAAGGAGCTTCTTTGTTCTAACTGCTTTCAAGAGGTTCTGCCTAAAATTATAATTCTTCATTCTTACTATTAGGTGTCTCGAGGACTTTTGAGAATCTGTAATCTTGGGGGGAAACCTTTCGGCCTCTAGTACATGAAAACTGGTTTCATTCACGAGATTCGGAAAATTTTCATGAAGAACTTGTTCCACTATATCTTCTAGACTTCTTTCTTTCTCCTACCCTCAGGGATTCCAATAAATCTGACATTGGAACATTTCATGGCATTATTTATTTCCCTGTTTCTGTTTTTGTGGCTTCTAAACTGTTTGTTCTAGGTTTCCTCCTGATCCTTTCTCTCTATCTGTTTGTCCTCCAGATCACTAATTCTATCTTCTGTCTCAGTTAGAAGAAACTAACACACCCTAGCTTTGAGAGAATTTAGATTAGATTGGAACTCATTGAGAGCATTGTGAAGCTCATCCCTGGTAGCTTTCAGCTCTTCCCAAACATTGGATACATGATCTATGGTTGTTTTCAGTTTGGCCCTAATCAATTATGTTGGGTCACCCATGGCTTTCTCCAACCTAGCTATTATTTGGACAATTGTTAGCTTGAATTCTCTTTCTGACATATTGTCTATGTTGATAGCCATTAGCTCTGTTGCAGAAGGCCCATCCTCTGTATTTTTCTTCTTTTGAGCATTTCTCCTCCTAGTCATTTTGGTGAGAGATGGCTGAATGGGTGTAGCTGGATGTATCAACCGTGGTGCAATCAAGGTGCACCCTGGAACACTTCTGAGCAATTAGGGTTCCCTACCCAAATGAGAGAAAAAAGAAAAGAAAGAGAGAGAGAGACAGGAAAGAAAGGGAAGATGAAAGAGAAGTTTCAGCCCAAATGGGCCCCAAGGTAAGATTTATTAAGTATACAAACCAAAACAGACAAACAAAAAGGCTGATAAAAGCATATGACAAGAGAAAGAAATATATATATATATAACCTCGTCAAAAAGAACCCCGAGTGTAAGATTTATATACTATCAGGACAAACACAAAAACACAGAAATACTGGTGGTAGAAAAAGATGGGAGAGTGGTCATAAATTCTCAGTGTGGGCGAGGAAGGTTGTTTTGATTCTTCCTGGATGTATCTTGATATCTTTGTTAAAGGACTCAACTTTCCTAATATAAAGGGAGATTAAGAATTGGTTTACCTATAGGGGTAACATTGATTGGGGAAATGGGATTACCTTGAGGTTTAACTCTATATGAATATTAGAAAATAAAAATTATAAAAAGGAATGAGCTATACTAAACTAAACTAAAATAAAAAACAAGAAATTTAAAAAATAGAAATGCAAAAGGAAAACACTGGTGTATGTATCAAAATATTCAGGTTAGAAGGTTATTATGAAATTTTATGTACTGGACATCTCACCGTGATGGTAAATAGGTTAAAAAATTATCTATATAAAATAATGAGCCAGAATAATGGGAACAAATTAATAATAAAAATTGTCCTATGAAGTAGTGGTGGTTGTTCTCTGTTGTCATTTTTTTTTCCCTTTCCTGTTTGGTTTTCTGGGGGAGGGGCTTGCCAGGTGGGTTTTCAGTCAGTGATGTTCTCTGAGTTAAGTCCTCCTGCCCCGTCAAGGGGGTGGGCTCTGAGGAAACTGTTTTTTTCAGGTTTTTGTTCTCTGGAGGTTTTTATATTTGTTCACTTTTGTTTTTCTCTCTTGCCTTGACCACTTTTGATGGCTTTTGTAGGTTTAGAGGAAAGCAAACTGCACCCTGACCTCCCTCTCAGAGAGAAGCCTCAGTCCGGCTACAGAGCCCAAATAAATCCCCCTTGGAGGCTGGAAGAGCAGGTTCCCAGTTGTGGTCCCTGGGGACTCAGGTTTTTTGCTTGTACTCAAAACCAAGGCAGAAGCAGCTGTCTGGCCAGCTCCAGACTGCCAGAGAGGTTCCAAGCAGAGATCACACACTGAGATTTTCCCACTGGCGCAGGCTGGGAGTGCCTGGTCTTTTCTGGTCCTAGAGCACCAGGCTGGCGCCTATGAGCACCTCTCTCAGGGAAGGGCACAGGGCGCAACTCGGACTCTGATGGCACTGCAGGGCACTCGCGTGGGGATTGTAAAAATGCTGTGCTTCTGTTGGCTGGAGAGGCTCCCATCCCCTCATGGGAGCCAGGCCCCACGTGCTCTCTGAGGAGCAGGTGGTTCAGGGACCAAGACCTGGTTTCTCTGCCACACTCTCTCTGTGTCTGTGCCAGGAGTGGCTGTCCTGTGTCTGAGGACTTAAGCTCCTGTTCTTAACACCCCGATTCCCACAATTTCCCCCTGGCGATCCTTTGCTCTTTTTGAGTGCTTTCTACCAGACTCCCCAGTTAATGCTGGTACCCAGATGCAGGGCACTCTCTTAGTGGGATATTACTTTCCAGTGGGTCGCCTCTGGTGGCCCCCTCCCCCTTTTGTTTATCTTCTGATATCAGTCCAACTTTCCCACTCCGCTTTACCTGCCAACTGGTATCTTCTGCTCCAGTAGAGATCCACATGTGTATAATTCTGATGTCAGGCTGGTTTCGCGGATGATTGGAGTTCTTTGGAAGGTAATCAGCTCACTTTAGGGTACAGGTTGAAAGGGTGCCTCCTCCTACTTCCCTGCCATCTTGTTTACCCCCCCCCCAAGGATTCTGATGGAGTCCTGTCTCACACTGAGGTCTTTTATCCATTTTCAGTTGATCTTTGTGTACAGTGTAAGAGAATGGTCGAGTTTCATTTTTCTACATATACCTGTCCAGTTTTCCCAACACAATTTATTGAAGAGACTGTCTTTTTTCCACTGTATATTTTTTCCTGTTTTGTCAAAGATTATTTGCCCATAGAGTTGAGGGTCCATATCTGGGCTCCTTACTCTGTTCCACTGGTCTATGTGTTTGCTTTTATGCCAGTACCATGCTGTCATGGTGATCACAGCTTTGTAGTAAAGCTTGAAATCAAGTAACGTGATGCCCCCTGTTTTATTTTTGTTTTTCAACATTTCCTCAGCGATTCGGGGTTTCTTCTGATTCCATACAAATTTTTGGATTATTTGCTCCAGGTCTTTAAAAAATAACGGTGGAATTTTGATCATAATGATATTAAAAGTATAGATTTCTCTAGGCAGTATAAACATTTTAACAATGCTTATTCTTCCGATCCAAGAGCATGGAATGGTCTTCCATCTTTTTGTATCTTCTTGAATTTCTTTCATGAGTGTTCTGTGTTCCTTGAGTACAGAAAATATGTTCATCATCACTAGCCACCAGAAAGATTCAAATTAAAACCACATTGAGATATCACCTTACACCAGTTAGAATGGACAAAATTAGCAAGACAGGAAACAACATGTGTTGGAGAAGATGTGGAGAAAGGGGAACCCTCTTCCATTGTTGGTGGTAATGCAAGTTGGTGCAGCCACTGGGGAACAGTGGATATTCCTCAAGAAATTAAGAATAGAGCTTCTTATGACCCTGCAATTGCACTACTGAGTATTTACCCCAAAGATACAGACGTAGAGAAAAGAAGGGCCATCTGTACCCCAATATTTTAGCAACCATGGCCACAGTCGCCAAACTGTGGAAAGAACCAAGATGCCCTACAACAGACAAATTGATAAGGAAGATGTGGTCCATATACACTATGGAGTATTATGCCTCCATCAGAAAGGATGAATACCCAGCTTTTGTAGCAACATGGATGGGACTGAAAGAGATTATGCTGAGTGAAATAAGTCAAGCCGAGAGAGTCAATTATCATATGATTTCACTTATTTATGGATTATAACAAATAGCATAGAGGACAAGGAGAGATGGAGAGGAGAAGGGAGTTGAAGGAAATTGGAGGGGGAGGTAAACCATGAGAGACTATGGACTCTGAAAAACAATCTGAGGGTTTTGAAGGGGCGGGGGGTGTGAGGTTGGGGGAACCAGGTGGTCGGTATTGGAGAGGGCATGGATTGCATGGAGCACTGGGTGTGGTGCAAAAACAATGAATACGGTTAAGATGAAAATTTTTTAAAAAATTTAAAAAACAATGAATACTGTTACACTGAAAATAAAATTTCTTTTAAAAGAGAAATGGATTAAAAATGCAAAAAAAGAAGAAGAAGAAGATGTGATCCATATATACAATGGAATATTACTCATCCATCATAAAGGATGAATACTGAGTTTTTGATTCAACATGGATAGAACTGGAGGAGCTTATGCTGAGTGAAATAAGTCAAACATAGAAAACCAATTGTCATACGATTTCACTTATTTGTGCAACATAAGGAATAGTGCGGAGAACATTAGCAGAAGGAAGGGGTGAAGGGGAGATATCAAAGTGACAGATGAACCATAAGAGACTACAGACTCCAGGAAATGAACTGAGGGTTTTAGAATGGAGGAGGCTAGTGGGATGTATGAGCCTGGTGATGGGTATTAAGGAAGGCACAGGTTGCAAAGTGCACTGGTTATTATACACAAATAATGAATCATGGCACGACATCAAAAACTAATGATGTGCTGTATGGTGAGTAACATAACACAACAATTTTTAAAATGCTGTAATAGAAAAAAGAAGAAAAGACAATTCTGTTCATACATTAAAATATTACATACTGACACAATGCTGTCTAAACAAAGTGATCTACATACAATGGAATCTTTGTTTTTAACTTGTAAGGAATTGAACCTAAGTCTGGAGCTAAATATATACTCAGAGGACATGCAAATAGGGTCTGCCCACCACTGAATAAAACAGCCCAGCCCAGACCATACAGCTGGGAGAGGAGCCCCAGGCCTGGGATTTCCACGTGTCCACATTCACTGATCAGAGCAGAACACAGAGAACTCACCATGGACTTTGTGCTTGGCTGGGTTTTCCTTGTTGTTCTTTTAAAAGGTAATTTATGGAGAACAAAAGAAATTGAGGATGTGAGTGGATATGAGTAGGTGAAACCACGGGTGTGTGACAGATTCCTGACTGGAATGTCTTGTGCCTACAGGTGTCGAGTGTGAGGTGCAGCTGGTGGAGTCTGGGGGAGACCTGGTGAAGCCTGGGGGGTCCCTGAGACTCTCCTGTGCAGCCTCTGGATTCACCTTCAGTAACTATGCCATGAGCTGGGTCCGCCAGGCTCCAGGGAAGGGGCTGCAGTGGGTCACAAGTATTAGCAATACTGGTAGTAACACATACTATGCAGACTCTGTGAAGGGCCGATTCACCATCTCCAGAGACAATGGCAAGAACATGCTGTATCTTCAGATGAATAGCCTGAAAGCCGAGGACACAGCCGTTTATTACTGTGTGAAGGACACAGTGAGGGTTCCTCAGTGTGAGCCCAGACACAAACGTCAAACTACAAGAGTATCAGACCAGCAGAGGGTGCACACTACTCATCAATTCTGTCTTCACTCCCAGGAACAGGTGCAGATGGAAGCTATGGCAGGTTTCCTGTCAGGGTCTGGGGTTTCCTCTCCATAGAGCAGTTTCCTCAAGGGAGCCTCCTTGACATTATTCTGTGCTTACCTATTCACTCTCTGACTTAGAAACTTAGTTGTAGCAGGAAGACAAATATACTAACATGCACAAAACACAGAGTCAAGTACATTATCTTCCTCTTGTCCTTAAATACCAATAAATTACAAATATCCTGATGCAGGTAACAAAACCTTTAAAGTAATCACAGTGGCACTAACTGTGGATCACAAAATCCTCCAGCAGAGCCAGAAGATATCACACACACGCACACACACACACACACGAGTATAAAACCTCTATCACCATCATGTAATTTCTCTGCAGCAAAAGTGGTCCTAAGACAAAAATACACAGCATACAGGAAGACCTTAAGAAGCAAGAAAAATATCAAATAAACCACAAGCTTTACATCTAAAGGGGCTAGAAAAAAATCAACTGAAACCTGTATATAACAGAAGGTAGGAAATAGCAAGATTAGAGAAGAAATAAATTATACAGAAACTAGGAAACAACAGAAGAGATGAAAGAAACCAGGGTCTCATTCATTTTTTTATAAATCAATTAGCCAAGGGGGGAAGGCAGGAAACTGGGGAAGTAGGAGGAGGCGCCGTTTCAAACTGTGACCTAAAGTGAGCTGATTACCTATTAAAGAACTCTGATAACCCATGAAATAAGCCTGAGATCAGAATTATACACATCTGGATTTCAACAGGGGAGGTAAAGCAGAGTAGGAACGGCGGACTGATATTGGAAGATAAACAAAAGGGGCAGGGAGCCACCAGAGGCGACTGATTGGAAACTAATACCTCAATACAAGAGTGCCCTGCGTCTGGGGACCAGCATTAACTTGCAGTCTGCTTGAAAGCAATCAAAAAGAGCAAAGGATCACGGGGGAAATTGTGGGAATCGGGGCAGTAGGGACAGGGGCTTAAGTCCCCAGATCAAGGACAGCCACCCCTGGTGCTGAGCTAGAGAGAGTGTGGTAGAGAATCCAGGTCTTGGTCCCTGAGCCTTTATTGCGCCTGAGAACATGTGGGGTGTGGCTCTCCTGAGGGGCTAGGAGCCTGGCCAGACAGCAGAACGCCTCACCATGTGATCAGAGCCTGAGATGCACGAGCCCCACACGCTTTTCTGAGAGAGGTGCATGCAGGCACCAGCCTGGTGCTCTCAACCTGGAAAGACCAGGCACTCCCATCCCAGGCCAGTGGGAAAATCTTAGTGTGCGATCACTGCTTGGAACCTCTCGGGTGGCCTGCAGCAGCCCAGACAGCCACCGCTGCCATGGTTTTGGATACAAGCAGAAGATCCTGTGCCCCCAGGGACCATGACTCAGAACCTGCTCTGCCAGCAGCCTAGGGGGATCTTATGTGCTCTACAGCACCCACAGGGGAGCACACTGAGGCTTCTCTCTGAGAGGGAGGTAGGGGTGCAGTTGGCTTTTCTCTAAAAACCCCCCAAACCATCAAAAACTGTCAAGGCGAAAGAAAACAAATGAACAAACATAAAAACCTCCAGAGCAACTTTTGTGGCAACATGGACGGGACTGGAAGAGATGATGCTGAGTGAAATAAGTCAAGCAGAGAGAGTCAATTATCATATGGTTTCATTATTTGTGAAGCATAACAAATAGCATGGGGGACATGGGGAGTTAGAGAGGAGAAGGGAGTTGAGAGAAATTGGAAGGGGAGGTGAACCATGAGAGACTATGGACTCTGAAAAATAATCTGAGGTGTTTGAAGGGGCAGGGGGTGGAAGGTTGGGGGAACCTGGTGGTGAGTATTAGAGAGGGCACGGATTGCATGGAGCACTGGATGTGGTGCAAAAACAATAAATACTCTTATGCTGAAAATAAATTAAAAAAAAAAAAAGCCCTCAAGAGAACAAAAGCCTGAAAGACCAGTTTCCTCAGAGCCCACCACCTTGGTGGGGGAGGGCACTTAACTCAGGGAACATCATTGACTGAAAACCCATGTGGCAGGCCCCTCCTCCAGAAAACCAACAGGGTGGGGAGGTGAAGGAAAAAAAAAAAAGATGACAAGAGAAAAAACACCACTACTTCATAGGACAACTTTTATTTTTAACTCGTTTCCACTATTCTGGTTCATTTTCATTATACAGAACATTTTTTAACCTGTTTACCATAACAGTGAGATATCCACTACTTCAAATTCCATAATAGCATTTTAATCTGAACTTTTTTGATAAATATATCCGTGTTTTCCTTTGCTTTTCTCTTTTAATTTTTTTTTTAAATTTTAGTTTAGTTTAGTCTAGTTTATTCCTTTTTTATTTTTATTGTCTAATATTCATATAAAGTTAACCTTTAACGTTATCCCTTTCCCCAATCAATGCTACCCCTATAGGTAAACCGATTTTTAATCCCCCGTTATCTTAGGAAAGTTGAGTCCTTTAACATAGATAGGAAGATACATCCAGGAACAATCAAAACAACCTTCCTCACCCACACTGAGAATTTATAACCGCTCTCCCATGTTTTTCTTCTGCCAGTGTTTCTATGTATTTGTGTTTGTCCTGATAGTATATAAATCTTACACTTGGGGTTCTTTTTGACAAGGTTATTTGTTTTTTTTGCTTTTTATATATATTTTTTTCCCTTGTCATATAATTCTCCCAGTCTTTTTGTTTCTCTCCTTTTGTTTGTATACTTTATAAATCTTACCTTGGGGCTCTTTGGGGCTGAGCCTTCTCTTTTATTTTCCCTTTTTTCCTGTCTCTCTCTCTCTCTCTTTTTTCTTTTTCTTTTCTTTTTTCTCTCGTTTGGGTGCGGAATCCTGATTGCTCAGACACATTCTGGAGTGCACCTTGACTGCACCACGATCAATACATCCAGCTACATCCGTTCAGTCATCTCTCACCAAAATGACTAGGAGGAGGAATGCCCAACAGAAGAAAAATACAGAGGACAGGCCTTCAGCAACAGAGCTAATCACTATCGACATAGACAATATATTGGAAAGGAAATTCAGGGTAATAATTATCCAGTTTCCCCCCAAGATTATAGATTCTTGAAAGTCTTTGAGACACCTAATAGTAAGAATGAAGAATTATAATTGTAGGCAGACATTTTTGAAAGCAGCGAGGACAAAGAAGCTCCTTACATACTGAGTAAAGTCCATCAGAATAACGTCAGACCTGTCCACAAAGACCTGGCAAGCCAGAAAGGGCTGGCAAGATATATTCAGGGCACTGAATGAGAAGAACATGCAGCCAACAATACTTTATCCAGAAAGAGGAACATTCAAAATGGATGGAGGGATAAAGAGTTTCCAAGACCGGCAAGGCTTAAAAGACTAGGCAACTACCAAGCCAATACTGCTGGAAATATTAAGGGGGCTTCTTTAAAGGAGGAAAAAGCCCAAGAATAGCATTGAACAGAAATATAGAGACAATCTACAGAAAGAAAGACTTCAAAGGTAACTCAATGTCAATAAAAACATAACTATCAATAATCAATCTCAATGTGAATGGCCTAAATGCGCCCATAAAATGGCACAGGGTTGAAGACTGGATAAAACGACAGGACCCATCCACATGTTGTCTACAAGAGACGCATTTTGAACCTAAAGATACACCCAGACTGAAAGTGAAGGGATGGAGAAGCATCTTTCATGCCAATGGGCCTCAAAAGAAGGCCAGGTAGCGATTCTCATATCAGATAAATTAGATTTTAAACTAAAGACGTAGTCAGAGATACAGAATGACACTACATCTTTCTTAAAGGGACTATCTACCAAGATGATCTAACAATTGTAAATATCTATGCTCCCAATATGGGAGCAGCCAATTACTTAAGAAAACTGTTAATCATGATAAAGAGTCATATGTATATGAATACACTAATAGTTGGAGATCTTAATACGCCTCTCTCAGAAATAGACAGATCATCAAAGCAGAAAATCAATAAAGAAACAAGAGCATTGAATGACACATTGGACCAGATGGACCTCATAGATATAGACAGAACATTCCACCCTACAACAACAGAATACTCATTCTTCTCAAGTGCACATGGAACTTTCTCCAGAATAGACCACATACTGGGTCACAAATCAGGACTCAACTGATACCAAAAGACTGAGATTATTCCCTGCACATTCTCAGATCACAATGCTTTGAAACTGGAGCTCAACCACAAGGAAAAGTTCCGAAGGAACTCAAACACCTGGGAGCTAAAGACCACCTTGCTTAAGAATGCTTGGATCAGGGCGGGGTGGTGGGGGGAGGGGGCAAGATGGCGGGGAAGGAGGAGGAAGAGCCTTTTCAACTTGTACCCCAAAGTGAGCTGATAACCTACCAAAGTACTCAAATTACCCATGAAATCAGCCTGAGATCAGAATTGTACACGTCTGATCTCTACAGGGGGAGAAGACGCCAGTGGGCAGGTAAAGTGGAGTGGGAATGGAGGACTGATATCAGAAGATAAACAAAAGGGGGAGGGAGCCACCAGAGGTGACCCGTTGGAAAGAAATACCCCAATACGAGCGAGAGTGCCCTGCGTCTGGGGACCAGCATTAACTTGGAGACTGGTTGAAAGCACTCCAAAAGATCTCAGGGTTGGGGGGAATTTGAGGAATCCTGATGGCTAGGGACAGGGGCTTAAGTCCAGGGTCCCAGGACAGCCTCCCCTGGCACTGAGGCAGAGAGAGTGCAGAGGAGAAACCAGCTCTTGGTCCCTAAGCCCCTAAGCTGCCAGCGCCCCAAGAATGGATGGGGTCCATTTCCTGGAACTCGAGAGCCCTGCTATAGAGTCTGAGATACTCCCCTGAGAGAGGTATGAAGGCCCAGCTGGTGCCCTTTGATACGCGCCATTGTTTCAGAACCTGCACCAAACTCTCCCCCCAGAGAGGTGCACAAAGGCCCAGCCCTGTGCTCTCGGTCCTGCACCCCGTTCTCAGAGCCTGAGACCCGCGCACGAACCTCAGCCACGCCTGAAATTGGTGCGTGCAAGCCGGGAGCTCTTAGACCCAGAAAGACCAGGCACTCCCAGCCTGGGCCAGCGGGAAAATCTCAGTGTGAAATTGCTGCTTGGAACCTCTCTGACAGTCTGGAGCTGCCCAGACAGCCGCCTCTGCCTTGACTTTGGTACTAGCAAAAGATCCTAAGTCCCTAGGGACCACGACTTAGAACCTGCTCTGCCAGCAGCCAAGGAGGAATTTATTTAGGCTCTGCAGCCAGAATGAGGCTTCTCTCTGAGAAGGAGATCAGGGTGCAGTTTGCTTTCCTCTAAAACTACAAAAACCATCAAAAGCTGTCAAAGTGAGAAAAAAAAAGTGAACAAACATAAAAACCGCTAGAGAACAAAAGCCTGAAAAAAAAAAAAAAACAGTTTCCTCAGAGCCCACCCCCATGAGGGGGGTAAGAGGACTTAAGTCAGGGAACATCATTGACTGAAAACCCAAGTGGAAGGCCCCTCCCCCAGAAAACAAACCAAGAAAGAAAAAAAAGAGGAAAAAAAAAAAGGCTACAAGAGAACAACCACTACTTCATAGGAAAACTTTTATTTTTCATTTATTCCCACTACTCTGGTTCATTTTTTATAGGTAATTTTTTTAACCTAATAACCATCACAGCAAGCTGTCCAGTACATCAAATTTCATAATAACATTCTAACTTGAACTTTTTGATACATACACCTATGTTTTTCTTTTGCATTTCTATTTTTTGAATTCCTTCTTTTTTTTATAATTTTAGTTTAGTTTAGTCTAGTTTATCCCTTTTTAATTTTATCTTCTAATATTCATATAGAGTTAAACTTCAAAATAATCCCCTTTCCCCAATCAATACTAACCCTATAGGTACACTAATTGCTTTAAATTTTTTATTTTTTATAAACATATATTTTTATCCCCAGGGGTACAGATCTGTGAATCGCCAGGTTTACACACTTCACAGCACTCACCAAAGCACATACCCTCCCCAATGTCCATAATCCCACCCCCTTCTCCCAAACCCCCTCCCCCCAGCAACCCTCAGTTTGTTTTGTGAGATTAAGAGTCTCTTATGGCTTGTCTCCCTCCCAATCCCATCTTGTATCATTGATTCTTCTCCTACCCACTTAAGCCCCCGTGTTGCATCACCACTTCCTCATATCAGGGAGATCATATGATAGTTGTCTTTCTCTGCTTGACTTATTTCACTAAGCATGATATGCTCTAGTTGCATCCATGTTGTCCCAAATAGCAAGATTTCATTTCTTTTGATGGATGCATAGTATTCCATTGTGTATATACACCACACCTTCTTGATCCATTCATCTGTTGATGGACATCTAGGTTCTTTCCATAGTTTGGGTATTGTGGACATTGCTGCTATAAACATTCGGGTGCACGTGCCCCTTTGGATCACTACGTTTGTATCTTTAAGGAAAATAACCAGTAGTGCAATTGCTGGGTCATAGGGCAGTTCTATTTTCAAAATTTTGAAGAACATCCATGTTGTTTTCCAGAGTGGCTGCACCAGCGTGCATTCCCACCAACAGTGTAGGAGGGTTCCCCTTTCTCCGCATCCTCGCCAGCATCTGTCATTTCCTGACTTGTTGATTTTAGCCATTCTGACTGGTGTGAGGTGGCATCTCATTGCGGTTTTGATTTGTATTTCCCTAATGCCCAGTGATATGGAGCACTTTTTCATGTGTCTGTTGGCCATCTGGATGTCTTCTTTGCAGAAATGTCTGTTCATGTCCTCTGCCCATTTCTTGATTGGGTTATTTGTTCTTTGGGTGTTGAGTTTGCTAAGTTCTTTATAGATTCTGGACACTAGTCATTTATATGATATGTCGTTTGCAAATATCTTCTCCCATTTTGTCAGTTGTCTTTTGATTTTGTTCACTGTTTACTTTGCTGTGCAAAAGCTTTTGATCTTGATGAAATCCCAATAGTTCATTTTTGCCCTTGCTTCCCTTGCCTTTGGCAATGTTCCAAGAAGATGTTGCTGCGGCTGAGGTCGAAGAGGTTGCTGCCTGTGTTGTCCTCAAGGATTTTGATGGATTCCTTTCTCACACTGAGGTCCTTCATACATTCTGAGTCTATTTTTGTGTGTGGTGTAAGGAAATAATCCAGTTTCATTTTTCTGCATGTGGCTGTCCAATTTTCCCAACACCATTTATTGAAGAGGCTGTCTTTTTTCCATTGCACATTCTTTCCTGCTTTGTCGAAAAGGAGTTGACCATAGAGTTGAGGGTCTATTTCTGGGCTCTCTATTCTGTTCCATTGATCTATGTGTCTGTTTTTGTGCCAGTACCATGCTGTATTGATGATGACAGCTTTGTAATAGAGCTTGAAGTCCGGAATTGTGATGTCACGAACGTTGGCTTTCTTTTTCAATATCCCTCCCTTTGGCTATTTGAGGTCTTTTCTGGTTCCATATAAATTTTAGAATTATTTGTTCCATTTCTTTGAAAAAGATGGATGGTACTTTGATAGGAATTGCAGTAAATGTGTAGATTGCTTTAGTTAGCATAGACATTTTCACAATATTTATTCTTCCAATCCAGGAGCATGGAACATTTTTCCATTTCTTTGTGTCTTCCTCAATTTCTTTCATGAGTACTTTATAGTTTTCTGAGTATAGATTCTGTGTCTCTTTGGTTGGGTTTATTCCTAGGTATCTTATGGTTTTGGATGCAATTGTAAATGGGATTGACTCCTTAATTTCTCTTTCTTCAGTCTTGTTGTTGGTGTAGAGAAATGCAACTGATTTCTGTGCATTGATTTTATATCCGGTCACTTTACTGAATTCCTGTATAAGTTCTAGCAGTTTTGGAGTGGAGTCTTTTGGGTTTTTCACATATAGTATCATATCATCTGTGAAGAGTGATAGTTTTACTTCTTCTTTGCCGATTTGGATGCCTTTAATTTCCTTTCATTGTTGCTGAGGCTAGGACTTCTAGTACTATGTTGAATAGCAGTGGTAATAATGGACATCCCTGCCGTGTTCCTGACCTTACCGGAAAAGCTTTCAGTTTTTCTCCATTGATAATGATATTTGTGGTGGGTTTTTCATAGATGGCTTTGATGATATTGAGGTATGTGCCCTCTATCCCTACACTTTGAAGAGTTTTGATCAGGAAGGGATGCTGTACTTTGTCAAATGATTTTCAGCATCTATTGAGAGTATCATATGGTTCTTGTTCTTTCTTTTATTGATGTGTTGTATCACATTGACTGATTTGCGGATGTTGAACCAACCTTGCAGCCATGGAATAAATCCCACTTGTTCGTGATGAATAATCCTTTTAATATAATGTTGAATCCAATTGGATAGTATTTTGGTGATACTTTTCACATCTGTGTTCATCAAGGATTTTGGTCTATAGCTCTCTTTTTTGATGGGATCCTTGTCCGGTTCTGGGATCAAGGTGATGCTGGCCTCATAAAATGAGTTTGGAAGTTTTGCTTCCTTTTCTATTTTTTGGAACAGTCTCAGGAGAATAGGAATTAGTCCTTCTTTAAATGTTTCGTAGAATTCCCCCGGAAGCTGTCTGGCCCTGGGCTTTTGTTTGTTTGGAGATTTGTAATGACTGTTTCAATTTCCGTACTGGTTATGGGTCTGTTCAGGCTTTCTATTTCTTCCTGGTTCAGTTGTGGTAGTTTATATGTTTCTAGGAATGCATCCATTTCTTCCAGATTGTCAAATTTGTTGGCGTAGAGTTGATCATAGTATGTTCTTATAATAGTTTGTATTGCTTTGGTGTTATTTGTGATCTCTCCTCTTTCATTCATGATTTTATTTTTTGGGTCCTTTCTCTTTTCTTTTTGATAAGTCTGGCTGGGGTTTATCAATCTTATTAATTCTTTCAAAGAACCAGCTCCTAGTTTCGTTGATTTTTTCTATTGTTTTTTTGGTTTCTATTTCGTTGATTTCTGCTCTAATCTTTATGATTTTTCTTCTCCTGCTGGGTTTAGGGTTTCTTTCTTCTTTCTCCAGCTCCTTTAGGTGTAGGGTTAGGTTGTGTACCTGAGACCTTTCTTGTATCTTGAGAAAGGCTTGTACTGCTATATATTTTCCTCTCAGGACTGCCTCTGTTGTGTCCCACCGATTTTGAACCGTTGTATTTTCATTATCATTTGTTTCCATGATTTTTTTCAATTCTTCTTTAATTTCCCGGTTGACCCATTCATTCTTTAGAAGGATACTGTTTAGTCTCCATGTATTTGGGTTCTTTCCAAACTTCCTTTTGTGGTTGAGTTCTAGCTTTAGAGCATTGTGGTCTGAAAATATGCAGGGAATGATCCCAATCTTTTGATACCGTTTGAGTCCTGATTTAGGACCAAGGATGTGATCTATTCTGGAGAATGTTCCATGTGCACTAGAGAAGAATGTGTATTCTGTTGTTTTGGGATGAAATGTTCTGAATATATCTGTGATGTCCATCTGGTCCAGTGTGTCGTTTAAGGCCTTTATTTCCTTGCTGATCTTTTGCTTGGATGATCTGTCCATTTCAGTGAGGGGAGTGTTAAAGTTCCCTACCATTATTGTATTATTGTTGATGTGTTTCTTTGATTTTGTTATTAATTGGTTTATATAGTTGGCTGAGCCCATGCTAGGGGCATAGATATTTAAAATTGTTAGATCTTCTTGTTGGACAGACCCTTTGAGTATGATATAGTGTCCTTCCTCATCTCTTATTATAGTCTTTGGCTTAAAATCTAATTGATCTGTTATAAGGATTGACACTTCTGCTTTCTTCTGATGTCCATTAGCATGGTAAATTCTTTTCCACCCCCTCACTTTAAATCTGGAGGTGTCTTCGGGCTTAAAATGAGTTTCTTGGAGGCAACATATAGATGGGTTTTGTTTTTTTATCCATTCTGATAGCCTGTGTCTTTTGACAGGGACATTTAGCCCATTAACATTCAGGGTAACTATTGAGAGATATGAATTTAGTGCCATTGTGTTGCCTGTGTACTGATTCTCAACTGTCTTTCCCCAGGCTGAATTGCACCTCCCTTACCAGGGGCCGGGCTGAGTAATCCGCTCGAGTTTGCTTTCAGGAGCTTTTGTTCCCTGAGCGCTTTCCGCTTTCTGTAAAGTTCCAGAGGACGAGAATACAAATGGCGGCCTTCTGGTCTCAGGCCCGGAGGTGCCGAGGGCCCGGGGCCCCACTACTCAGTGCACCCTCAGAGAACAGCGCCCAGTTACTCCCGTCTGCCTGACATCTGGCCCCGCACCGAGCTCACTGAGCCTGCGACCGGTTCAAGGTAACCTCAAGCTGCGATCTAACTGTCGGCTCTGTCTCTGTATCCAGTTTTCCGGTTCCAATACCTGCAAGCTCTGCGACACTCAGAAACCCCCAATTCTTCTGTGACCCTGTGGGACCTGAGGCCACGCGGACCCCGGGTGGACTTCACCCAGGTTTAGCCTCTGTACTGATGTCCCTCAGCAGAATAGACTTTTAAAAGTTCTGATTTTGCGCTCCATTGCTCTGCCACTTGCCGGGAGCCAGCCCCGCCCCCCAGGGTCTATCGTCCTGTCGCTTTGGATTCACTTCTCCGCGGGTCCTACCTTTCAGAAAGTGGTTGTTTTTCTGTTTCCAGAATTGCTGTTCTTTTCTTCGATCTGCCGATGGATTTGCAGGTGTTTGCAATCTTTAGATAAGTTATCTAGCTGATCTCCTGCTAGCTGATGTAGTCTCAGCCTGCTACTTCTCCACCATCTTGACTCCTGCCTCGGTAAACTAATTTAAAATCCCCCTTATCTTAGGAAAGTTTAGTCCTTTAACAAAGATATCAAGATACAATTTGCAATGAAGAAGTCAACTCATTCTTCACAGATGACATGATCCTTTATATGGAAAACCCAAAAGAATCCACCCCCAAACTACTAGAACTCATACAGCAATTCAGCAACGTGGCAGGATACAAAGTCAATGTGCAGAAATCAGTGGCTTTCTTATGCACTAACAATGAAAATACAGAAAGGAAAATTAGAGAATTGATTCCATTTATTATAGCACCAAGAACCATAAGATACCTGGGAATAAACCTAACCAAAGAGGTAAAGGATCTGTACTTGAAGAACTAAAAACACTCATGAAAGAAATTGAAGAAGACACAAAAAGATGGAAGACCATTCCATGCTCGTGGATCAGAAGTATAAACATTGTTAAAATGTCTATACTGCCTAGAGCAATCTATACTTTTAATGCCATTCCGATCAAAATGTCACCGGTATTCTTCAAAGAGCTGGAGCAAATAATCCAAAAATTTGTATGGAATCATAAGAGACCCCAAATTGTTAAGGAAATGTTGAAAAACAAAAATAAAATGGGGGGCATCGCGTTACCTGATTTCAAGCTTGTTTACAAAGCTGTGATCACCAAGAGAGCATGTTACTGATATAAAAACAGATACATAGACCAGTAGAACAGAGTAGAGAGCCCAAATATGGACCCTCAAATCTATGGTCAATTAATCTTCGACAAAACAGGAAAAAATATACAGTGGAAAAAAGACAGTCTCTTCAATAAATGGTGCTGGCAAAACTGGACAGCTATAACTAGAAGAATGAAACTTGACCATTCCCTTACACCGTCCACAAAGATAAACTCAAAATGGATAAAAGACCTCCATGTGAGACAGGAATCCATCAGAATCCTAGAGGAGAACATAGGCAGTAATCTCTTCGATATCAGCCACAGCAACTTCTTTCAAGATATGTCTCCAAAGCAAAGGAAACTAAAGCGAAAATAAACTTTTGGTACTTTATCAAAATCAGAAGTTTCTGCACACCAAAGGGAACAGTCAAAAAAACAAAGAGGCAACCCGCAGAATGGGAGAAGATATTTGCAAATGACAGTACAGATAAAAGGTTGATATCCAGGATCTTTAACGAATTCCTCAAACTAAACACACACGAAACAGGCAAACATATCAAAAAATGGGCAGAAGATATGAACAAACACTTCTCCCATCAAGACATACAAATGGCTATCAGACACATGAAAACATGTTCATCATCACTAGCCCTCAGGGAGATTCAAATTAAAACCACATTAAGATATCACCTTACACCAGTTAGAATGGCCAAAATTAGCAAGACAGGATACAACATGTGTTGGAGAGGATGTGGAGAAAGGGGAACCCTGTTCCACTGTTGGCAGAAATGCAAGTTGGTACAGCCTCTTTGGAGAACAGTGTGGAGATTCCTCAAGAAATTAAAAATAGAGCTTCCCAGGACACTGCATTGCACTCCTGGGTATTTTCCCCAAAGATACAGATGTTGTGAAAAGAAGGGCCATCTGTACCTCAATGTTTATAGCAGCAATGGCCACGGTCGCCAAACTATGGAAAGAACCAAGATGCCCTTCAATGGACGATTGGATAAGGAAGATGTGGTCCATATACACTATGGAGTATTATGCCTCCATCAGAAAGAATGAATACCCAACTTTTGTAGCAACACGGATGGGACTGGAAGAGATTATGCTGAGTGAAATAAGTCAAGCAGAGAGAGTCAAGTATCATATGATTTCACTTATTTGTGGAGCATAACAAATAGCATGGAGGACAAGGGTGTTAGAGAGGAGAAGGGAGTTGGGGGAAATTGGAAGGGGAGGTGAATCACGAGAGACTATGGACTCTGAAAAACAATCTGATGGTTTTGAAGTGGCAGGGGGGTGGGAGGTCAGGGTACCAGGTGGTGGGTATTATAGAGGGTGCTGATTGCATGGAGCACTGTTGTGGTGAAAAAATAATGAATACTGTTTTTCTGAAAATAAATAAATCAATTTAATAAAAAAAAGAATATATAACAATGAAAAACAAAAAAATGTCATTTTCAAAAAAAAAAAACAACATATGCACATGCCAAGGAGGGTGGACATGGGATTAAGGCCATCTACCTGTGCTCCTTGGGCCCCTGAAGAGTGGTTTCTTGCAGTGTCCCACCTCCCAGGTTCCCCAGGACTTTGTTGCTGATGATGACACATAAGAAGGAAATACTCTGACTTTCTTTCTGAGTTTCCTTCCAAGTACTGAATCAAAGTTGTAACTAATTTGTCTCTATCTTGCAGCATGCTACAACAGAACATTTAACTAAAGGCTTTGATATCATCTGGTGACACCAAAGAGGTGAGAGACTGCAGAAGATCTGTGGGAAGTGACAGCCAAACTTCCTCCAGTACCTTGATGTAAAATCAATTTTACTGCATTTCCAGATGCCAGGTAACCCCCATTATGGGTGGACATAGTGGCAACATTCCCAAAGGTGACAGGCAGAACCAAAGGGACTGGGAGAAGGGAGAGATTCTTTTGAAAGTAACTGTGGGAGAAGAAGGTATGTCCCAACAGACCTTTTCCTGTCTCCCTGACCAGAATCTCTCATTGCCACAGAGACACAGATCCCACATCAGACATAAGATTGTGTCCACAGACTGATACCATTGCCACATAAAATTAGACTCACCAATTGCCCCAATGGACAGGGATTTGAATTATATGCTGATTCTTTAATCCATTGTTACAAATGATACTCTGGGTTTCTACTCCATGATAGATGATACTCATGGGTTTCTATCAGAGTATAGTTATGGGCATCAAGCTTTTCCAAAAATGCCTTAAACTTATGACATAAACATATTACACATGTCCTTTTAGCATCTTCACAGTACTTCCTAATTTTAGTTATGTTTTATCTATATTTCCATGATTGACAATGAGCTTTCAAAAACACCTATGTAAAAAAGAAACTGAACAGAGTAGAGAAACTTGCATATGATGCAAAATTATTCCTCTGCATCTTCTTCAGGTTCATGGTTGTTGTGGAAAGCATATAAATAATACATTTTCTGAGCTCCTCAGCTACATATCTAGGGAGAGAAGCAAATTTATTGTAATATCAGACACTGGAAACAATTCGACCCCCAAACTTTTTAAAAAAATAATATCCTGCTATGTCCATTCTTTGGACAGGTGCTAATCATTAAAATCAGTGATTCTTTTTTAAGGTTTATATTATATTAATTGTTTCAGACACATTGTATCTTGGTAGTCTTTACTTTAAAAAGAAAGAAACATCTTTAATAACTGAAATCTCACCTCCAATAGAAATCTCTACACTCCCACAGTACTTTTCCTGTCTGACGTTAATCAGTCACACCTTATCTTTTATTCCAATGAGGTGTTCAGGTCTCCTCTCCATTAAACACTGGAGCAGCTCCCGTGGAGACCTGTTTATCTAGCAAAACAGCAGTTTGCAGGGACACAGTATGGAGAACCTCTGGATAGAACAAATCAGCAGTCAAGTTTGCAACAACAGAGGGTCCTTCCCAGAAATTATGGGAATTCTGACAATCTATATATGTGCATGAGACAGGAGCTTTGCAAAATGGATAAGCTAGAGTAACAGATGTATTTCTTAGGAAAAGTCAATAAATTTCTATCAGAGAATGTGCTCATTGTTCAGGAAATTTTCAGAATACCTCTTAGTGTGCCAGGACAAGCTCCCTCTAGAATATGGCCTAAAAGAAGAAGACTCTGACATTCTCTGGTAGATAAAAGTGCAGATTTTGAGCTTCAGAACAACGGGAGGTTGCACCATAAATGAAGGCAATCAACATGGTCCTGAGAGAGAGAACCCAATTCTAGGCAGACCATGATGAGGAGACATAGATGGTCACTAAGAAGCAGAGGGTCTCTGGGAAGCAGGAGGCAGTGGATACCCATGTCTCAATTCTAAGCTATTTGCACTGAAGTAATGTAAACCCTCTGCACTGTCTCACATGACCATCTCATCATGGCTGTGTCTGGAGGGGGTAGTTTGGAATGGAGAAAATGGGGTAGAAGTATCCTTCCCATCTGTACTTCTCAAGGACACTATTTCCAGAAACCTCAACATAAGGGCTGCATTTATTCTCCTACCTGAATGAAGCAAAATAAAAAGTGGGCAAATTATGTTGCAAAAATTAAGCCAGATGGAAATACATGAATGATAGTGACGCATCAGAGAACTGTTAATACAAGGTGCAGGGTGGGGACGAGAATGCTAAAGAGGATAGACAGACAGAAAGGATCATAACATGGACAAAAGGAGAAACAGAAAAGCCAGAGATAATCAGACACAGTGAACAAACCCTCCAGGAGTGCACAAGAGATACGAGGACTGAGGTGTAACTGCCCTTCTCACAGGATGAAGGATGGAGACCTCAAACTCTGGGGCTGATAGCTGGGTGCTCCCCTTAACTGTCTCTTTCTCTCACTCATGGCCAATTAGTCAGCAAGTCTTGCCGGTGACAAGTTCAGGACACACTCGGAATCCAACCATTTTTCACCCCTTCACTGCTGCCACCCTGGACAGAGCTCCTATCAGTTTTCACTTGGACACCAGAAAGAATCTCCTCACCTTGCAGATACCAATCTCCCACATCCCTGTCTCACTCCTAACTATTCCCCACACCAGAGTCAGTCAGAGAATCCTTTACCATGTGGAGAAAGAGAGGGTTGTTGCTGGTTTGTGGTTTGTCTTCTCTCCTCAAAGGTAAGCCCCACAAAGGCAAGTTCTTCTATTTCTGCTCATTGCTGTATTCACAGAGACCAGGGAGGGCTACAGTTTGTGCAGTTAGAACCAAATAAATATTAGTTAATGAACTACACAAACAGTTATAGAACTGTACACTAGACTTCTGGTTAAAGAATAAAGGATCTGCATTTTGTATTCATTTGTGGGTCCTCAGAATGGTCGGGGTCTGGAAATCATGTCTTTTTTTTTTTTTTTTTTTTTTTTTTTTGGTCATCATCACTGAGATTACAATGGCCTCTTCATAACGTTCACTGCATGAACTAGTGGAAAGAATGTCTGATAGGTTGACTACATTACATGGTGCCTAGAACTTGCCTGGACAGAATATGGATGCTGTTCTGTCCCCCCACACAAGCACAGGTACATGTAAAGAGTAGAGTCCATAAGCAATGGCCAGTCTGCAGGAAAACCACTATTCAACATGCGCTGAATGAATTCTGCACCACCACAATGCAGAGGTGATGAAGATACCTTTTGTTTTCGAGGACTAAGGAAATTGTAGGCATCTCTGCTTCTACCTGCTTGTGAACAAGTACCATGGTGGTATACGTGTTCTGAGGGAGATGCACATGGAGAACATTGGGAGCCACGAAGAAGTAAGTGATCATCTTACCTGAGGAGGCCATGTGGTCACGGAAGGACTTCTGAGGAAGTTTTTAGCTGAGCTGAACTATGTCTCAGGACGATGTCTAGCAGATGAGAAAAAGCACAATGAGGGAAGAAGGCAGAGACTGTGTGAAGCCCAGCACACATGGTTGCCTTCCTGAGTGGATCCTGGGAGGAAGTTAACAAAACGGGGAAGGACAGGAAACCCTTATGGCACACATTCCTCTAAGGACAGAACCTGTGCTTTCCAATGCTCATGGACACTCCTCTTCTCAAACTACTAATTTTCCCCTAAGAAGGTGACCAATAAAGGGGCTTAACAGAGTTGAAAACATTAGGAGACAAAATCAGAGAAGGGAATCAAATATCTGGCTTCCACTCCAGTTAATGGGAGGACTGATGCATGTCTGTAGAGCACAGTGTTCCCTGTTATTGTCAGCACCTACAAGGAACAATATGGCTTCTCACCAGTTCTGTCCCAAAGCATGATATGGCTGCCGGGAGGCTCCATGTGGGGTAACACAGTCTTCTTCCTGGTTGTGCAGTTCTGGATGCATTCCCATTAGAGTTCCACTCCTTTGTTCTAAATACACTTTATACAAAGAAAAGGACAGAGTCTCAAACAGAGACCATGTTTTCAGGAAAGCATAATGGTTCTAATTTTCCAGTTAAAATAGAAAACCAGGAGGGTGGCAGAGTAGCAATACATTTGCACTGTTTTGACAGAGACTACATTCTAGTCAAAATTAATACCCACAGTCAAGGTCCACAATGGCTCAATGTAAGTAAGTTCTTGGGACAGTACGAGACCCACATGTGCTGAGCCTCCTAATGAGCCTCAGTAATGCAGGGAAACTATTCTCAACAAAAGGAGATTCCACACATGTCCACTCTGTCCACACTCTGTGAGAGTATGGGCAGGTGTAGAGGCAGAAATGGGTCCTCTCCGTGCACTAGTGACAAGGAAAGAAGTCTCCTGTTTTGCGGCAAAGAGCAGCTGCTGTTCCCAGGTGGTGCCTGCAGCTCACAGCTGAGGTTAGCAGTGGAACTGAGTGGAGAATGTGGGAGTTATGGGCATAGTCAGAGGCTGGCCACTTGACATGACATCCACAGGCTGGTGCCTGAGTGTTGGATTTGTTCCTGCACAGGTTTCTTCTGCAGCAGGACAGCTCCCCAATGCTGTGCTTCCTCATGGTGCCTCACGTCTTCCATGGACAGGTCTTTCTGAGCTTCTAACTCAACCTTCTCTGGTCCACCTCTTCCTGTCTTTAGTTGTCTTCTCCACAGCCAGCAGAATCAGTTCCTGAACAACAAGGCAGTTCTTCTCTTTTTTGGGACAAAGAACTCCTGGGTCAAGAGGGTGTGTGGATGAGACTGAAGCAAGTGGCTTCTGTCTGCTCTTTCAGATCTTCCTCCAGCTGGTGCTTCCAACTGCTGCCTTCTGAGTTGTCAGTCATTAAAACCAGTGATTCCTGATCCAGACAGCAACACGACTGTACCCACAATGATTAATTCTGGGGAAAATAAGCCCTACAGAGAAAGTACATAGAGTACAATGGCCCATTTATGAATCCTACAGAATTAAAGCCAGTATAAAGTTACATGAGGAAGAACAATAGTTATGTGGGGACAGGGTGAACAAGGGAAAGGTAAGGAGGAATTCCAGGGGGAAATCTGGACATTTTAGGGAGAATTGAGGCACTCACTGTCCATAATGTTGATTGTGACACTTGTGTTTATATATCACACACTCCGTATATGGGCTGTTCATCTTGTGTCGCATATACACATTGAATTTATTATAGGTAATAACAAAGTTGATTTTAAAGGGACGTAGAGAGAGTGAATGTTACAGACATGAAAGTACACCCACAGGATGCTGATTTTCTCTGTATTTATGGTAAAGTATAAAATAAGTAAAATCAATCCATCTCCATTAGAGGAGGGGTTCTACATTTCTCATAGCCTGACACTCTGTCCTGCAGATGATTCGGGGTGAAAGGCAACAATTCCTGTCTGGGGAGCACTGACCTACATCCTGGGGTCAGTCTCACCCCACATATGTTCATGAACACTTTATGAACACAAGTATACACCCTGGAAAGTTATATGATAAAAAGCATTTTCTTCAACATTTATATTAGCACTAAAAGGTATTCACAACTGCTTGGGTCACTGCCTCTCTGTCAGACTAGATCCCAAGCTGAATATATAGCCAGAGGACATGCAAATAGGGTCCACCATCTGCTGATTAAAACAGCCCAAACCTGATTCTGCAGCTGGGAGAGGAGCCCCAGCACCAAGATTTCCAGGTGTTCCAGTCAGTGCTCAGGACAGAACACAGAGAACTCACCATGGAATTTGTACTTGGCTGGGTTTTCCTTGTTGCTCTTTTAAAAGGTAATTCATGGTGAACAACAGACATTGAGGATGTGAGTGGATGAGTGAAGGAAACCATGGGTGTGTGACAGATTCCTAATCATGATATCTTGTGTCTGCAGGTGTCCAGTGTGAGGTGCAGCTGGTGGAGTCTGGGGGAGACCTGGTGAAGCCTGGGGGTTCCCTGAGACTCTCCTGTGCAGCCTCTGGATTCACCTTCAGTAGCTATGGCATGAGCTGGGTCCACCAGGCCCCAGGGAAGGGGCTGCAGTGGGTCGCAGATATTAGCAAGGGTGGTAGTTACACATACTACACAGACTCTGTGAAGGGCCGATTCACCATCTCCAGAGACAATGGCAAGAACACGCTGTATCTGCAGATGAACAGCCTGAGAACCGAGGACACGGCCGTGTATTACTGTGCAACAGACACAGTGAGGGGCCCTCAATGTGAGCCCAGACACAAACCTCATTGTAGGATGGGATCTGGATCACCAGGGGGTGCACACTACTCACAAAGTCTGTCTTTAAGCACCAGGAGCAGATGCAGATAAAGGTTATGGGCAGGTTTCCTGTCAGGATCTAGCAATTCCTCTCCAGAGAACACTTTCCCTCAGGGACCTTCTCTGCACATATAATTCTGTGCTTACCTCTTCACTCTCTGGCTTTGAAAATGTATTCTAATGGGAAAACAATTATACCAAAATGCACAAAAAACTGAATCACTCACGTTGTTTATTCTTGTCCATAAATATCAATGAAACACAAATATCCTAATGCTCTTCAAGTGAGCCTTCACAGGACTCCCATCTGCTCTCACTGTGTAGCACAGGTCCACCCTCTTCAAAGTGCAAACTCCCTAGTAGTAGCATAAAGTGCATGCTGGACATGAGGCCACCAGAGGCATCAACAATTAAAAGAAAAAGAAGAAAGGGTCTTGGATGGGGAGTCACTGTCTGAAACAATTCTCAGAGCATCAATGTTAGAGACTACATGGGAAAGCAGTGGAGCCCCCACCACGTGTGATGTGTAGTCTGGACATGACACACACACAGGCATAAACACACACACACACACACACACATACAAGCATGAAACCTTTTTCACTTTGCCCTAATTTTTCTGCAGCAATGATGGTCCTAAGACAAAAATACACAGCATACAGGAAGACCTCAAGAAGCAAGAAAAATCTGAAAGAAACACTCTAACATTACACCTGAAGGAGCTAGAGAAGGTTGATGACTAAAGCCTAAATACAGGAGAAGGAAGGAAATAGTAAAGATTAGGGCAGTAATAAGTAATATAAAAACAAAAGAAAAAACAAACACAGAACAGAACAAAAAAGCAAGGTATAGTTTTTTGGAAAACAAAAACAATAAAATTGAGAAACCTCTGCCTAGATTTATCAAAAGGAAAAGAAGAAACCCAAAATAAATGATATCAGAAATCAATACGATTTTCTGTGGAACAAATAGGGTTTTGGAGCAGTAGGACGGGCCGGATGGGGAAACTCGGTGATGGACAATGAGGACACATGATGAGTGAGCACTGCGTGCTTCATGCAAATAATGAGTTGTTGAACGACATCAAAAACTAATGATGTACTATATGGTGGCTAAATGAACATAATTTTAAAATGAAATTTAATGAGATAATGTGAGAAAATAAATACTTAATACTAGAATTCTAGGAGAAACATTTCCCAATCTAAATCCTGAAATAATACTCAAAATTTTGTGTTCAAACTAGAGGTGGCTGGGGTGGGGGATGGGATAACTGCCTCATGGGCATTCAGGAGGGCACGTGATGGAATGAGCACTCGGTGTTATATGCACCTGATGAATCACTGAATTCTACCTCTGAAACCAGGAATGCACTATCTGTTAACTAAATTGAATTCCTGCTCCCTTTACTTGCGTTTTCTGTTAAATAAATACAATCATTTAAAATAAGTTAACTTAAGAATACATAAAAATTTAAAAAATAAAATAAAAATTTAAAACAAAATAAAAGGAAAGAAATCAATCTGATCTAGTCTGTCATTCAGAGTCTGTGTTTCAGGAGATGAGGAGCAAGATGGCGGCAGAGAAGGGCCCTCCTTTCTGCTGGTCCCTTGGATTTAGCTGGATGTGCATCAAACCATTCTGAACACACACGAATTCAACCTCAGATGTAAGAACAATTTTCTGGATTTTTACAAGCAGCAAAATGACTGGCTGGTTTTTGTGAGGTAGGAAGTGGAGAAACGTAAATCTTTGGGGGAAATATTGGAAGATAAAGGGAGATTGCAGGGAGTCTCCATAAGCCAGCCACCGGGAAGTGATATTCACATCAGAGCAAAAAAATCAGGACCTGCGAAATCTGCTCTGTGTTTTGGAAAGATGACGTCGTCTTGAGACTCTAATCTGCACTCTTGTTTCTGCAAGGCTTTAAGAATCGCCCCCAGGTTGAGCAGAATCTATCTTCCCCCATCGGTGTCCAAGGACCAGGGGTCTCTCCCTTCTTAGATCTCATGATATTTTTATCATCTCTTTACTCCTCATTATCCTCACCCAGCTCTTGACCCAAACACACATGGCACTTCATTCATAGAATTGTGATTGTTAGCCCTTCACATGTCTGACATATTTTAGCACTTACAAGCCACAAGAACATACCAGAAGCTCCATGTATCAGTCATAGTTCTCCTGAGGAAAGGAACACGTAGCCCACTGCATATATCACTGAAGAGTCTGAGAAGTCCCATGATCTGCTGTCACAAGGTGGAGACCCAGGACAGCCAGGGATGTAATTCCCATCAGATTCTCAGTGTGGTCTAGTCAGAGATCCTGGAGACCTGAAGGTGTAACTGCATCCAAGGGCAGGAGGTGACCAGTGTCCCTGCTCAAGCATGCACACAGGAAGTAAACATGTGGGAATTCCTCCTCCCTCAACCTTTTATTCTACTCAGAACCTTCATGGATTGGATGATGCCCATGTACAGAGAGACGATGGATGCAAATGCCAATCCATTCCAGAAACAGCATCACAGACACCCAGAGAAACAATGTTCAATCCGCACAACCATGCCCCTGTCACACTGACACATTGAGCTAACCATCAACCATCAACGTCCCATAAACTGGGCCTCCATACTCATTGCCTTAATCACACTCATTCTGCAAACAAAGAAAATAACACAGTCACAATTTCACCATATACGATACAAGTATCCTGCATACAACCAAAACCATCTGAAACCTTCCCCAGAAGAGGAGGTGAAGCTCTTCAGTGGTGTTTTCTCTTCTCACTGATATCATTCAACTGAAATACTATGATGCATAATTAAGAATTATTAAATGCAATAATATAAAGTCAATACATCTTATGTACATGGCAAAGAAAAAGACAGAAACAAAACAAAAACATACGCAACTTTTTAAAAAAAAAAGGAGGACGTAAGCATGATAGCTAAGGTCCTCATTTCTGTAACTGGAAAAGATTGAAAACTGGGATATAGAGCTGCTTTCATACTCTACCAATGATGTATTCTCCCTGTTGTCAGCCAAATCTTCAAGCCATGCCAGGCCATTACCTGACAGGATAACCAACATCTTCTTTCCAGAAGGATCTCAACTCTGCCTCAAATTTTCAAGACGTTGCCACTGAATTAATGCTGTAATCCTCTATTCATTAAGCAATTTCTGTCGTATAAAACAAGTGCTCTGGGGACGTGGAGAACATGATAAGACAAGTCAGTCCCCTCTGAGGAACTAACTGAAGGTTTTGGAGGCGACTGGGGTAGGAGGTTGGCTGAGCCTGGTGGTGGATATTGTGGAGGGAACGTATTGCATGGAGCACTGGGTGGGGTATATAAACAATGAATTCTGTAACACTGAAAAGAAATTTTAAAAATAAATAATTCAAAAAAAAAAAAAAATTTAAGAGAAATAAAATTTTTCAAAAAAGACTAGTGAGTTCTGCCTTTAACTGGTGTCTGAATATCATGCAGAAACAAATGTGAACCAGATTCAACTTTTTCTTCCCCTCTGAAGTAATTGTAGGACTCTCCCCATGAGGCCATATATGTAGGTTAGGAGAGAGAAAGCAGTATAGGAGGATGGGGGAATCATGGGCATGTGGAAAATTCTTCATGTGACTTACTTGTGTCTTCAGGATCTCTTCAGACACCATCATTTCTTCCATCAGCTGATGGAGTATCACTGTACATGCTCCACTTTATGGCTTGGACATTCAAATAACACCCACTTCAAGATGGACAGCTCAATTTCCATGGCAGCCTGGTGACTCGGGCATGGACGTATAGTTCCTAAGATCCAGGAACAGGCTTCTAGCTATTTCTCAAAAGAAGAATCATGATCTGCAAATAATGGCATGGCTTTCCTCAAAATTTTAAAGTCCAAGACTGTGACTTACCAATAAGCATCTGCCACAGCTCTTAACAACTTGTGTGGCACAAACTGGACATGGGAATGGGCAGGGGGTGCACTTCACCATCCCTACATCCTCTATATCCATGACGGTACCACTATCCTTAGCATTTCTTCAAGGAACATGTATCAGCAAAATGTCCTATTCTAGAAAGAGGTAATTATATACATCAGTATGTTCATCCTCACAAGATACCACTACACCTCCACTAGGAATGGCTAAAATACAAAAAGGCTGACAATACCATATGCCAAGAAGCATGTACATAATGAAGAACTATTATTCATTTCCAGCTGAAATTTCACCTGCAGAAAGAACATACGTAATTAGATCCCATGGTAAGAGAGCCTGAGAAGGCCCAGGCTCCGTCCTCTACAAGCTGGTGGGGATGGTGGAGTAAACCATTCTCAGGCTGTTGAATGGAGAACCAGGGGATACCTTGATGTATTGCTCAGTCCAAGAGTAGGGAAGGAAAAGAGGAGATGAGCAGTTCAGGCAATGAGATTGAAATAAAAAGGGTGACCTCCCCCTTCTTACGCCTTTGTTCTCTTCAGGTTCTCAATGGGTTGGAGGATACTCACCTGCACTGGGAAAGGAAACCTGTTACACAACAGGAATCCAATGCTAATATCACCTAGAAGCACACCGATTCCTATAGAAATGAAAGGTTTCTGTGCAAGACTTATAGACTCAGCCAGGTCTGTGCCTCTTTGTAGTGCAGGGGATGGACTCCTCTGTGACCTCAACTTTCTAAGGGGACCAAGAAATGTATCTGCATTTTTTAATATCTTCGACATTTTTTTGCTTCAAATATGGTGTGCTAAGTACCCAGTGCTTTATATATTGAGGTTTAAAATGGCAACCTGCTGTTTTATTTCAGAATATCTTAACCTTATTTCCCTTCCTCCTCTGATCCAGTGGTCCTATGAGCACTACTGCTGTTTTAATGTGGGAAGCCCATTGAATATTGTTCAATTAATATATCATTTTGCAGTAAGTGACTATTGCCACCTGGGGTCCAGGCACATACTCTCACCCAACAAGTCACATAGAGAAATAAGCATTTGTCAACAATGAGACAGGCACTTCAAGCAGTCAAGGGTGCTCCAAAAGGATGAGAATATCAGGTATTTTGTCCACAGCATTCAGTATCCCAGTGCAGTGGATATTTCGGCATTGTGAATGGTTTGGCTGGATGGCAGTGTTCTTGATGCACAGGATCCTTTCAGGAATGGAAACTACTGGATCTGGAGACAGAATACAAGTCTTCTGCTCACCCTGTGGGGTCAAAGGGACTGATCTAAGAAAACCTAAGCTGAGGTTGATCAGAATTGCACCTGAAACTGAATTCCTCCATCTTGTCATTTTCCCTAAGATTCTACCTTCTTATGTATATTACAAAAGCCAGTTTTGTTGAGGGCTTGGTGATTCAGAGAGATCCCTGGTGTGTACCGGAGTGTGCTGTGTACTGTTTGTTCTCTGCTATTCTGTTTTAGCAGGAATTACCTTCAGGCCATTTGTCTCCAGAGCCCATCCTAGCCTGAAGTGGTCTGTGTTCAGTCCCTGGCCAGAAACTGGGGACTTTTAAGTAGGTGTGCTCTGCTGGGCTTGTTAAATGAGAACTGATACCACCTCCTTAGAACTGAGGCCCTGCAGAATTCCCTGGTTGGATGTGGAGTGTGCAGGGTGCAGCCACTCTGGAAAACAGGGTGTAGATTCCCCAAATACTTAAAAGTAGAACTACACCTTGATCAGCAAACACATGACTGGATATTTACCCAAAGAGCACAAAAAGACTAGCTCACAGAGAACCTCACACCCGTATATTAACAGCAGCATTATTTACAATAGCCAAACTATACAAACAGCCCACGTGTCCACTCATTGATGAATTATAAGGAAGATGTGGTATAGGTACAGAGAGTGGAACGTTACTCACTCATACAAAAGAATGAAATCCTGACATTTCCAATGACTTGGATGGAGCTGGAGAGTTTTATGCTAAGTGTATTAGTGAGTGAAAGACAAATACCATATAATTTCACTCATATGTTGAATTTTAGAAACAAAATAAAGGAGAAAAGGGGGGGGAAAGAGAGAAAACAAGAAATATACTCTTAACTACAGATAACAGACTGATGGTTAACAGAGGGGTGGCAGATGGGTTATGTAGGCTTGGGTCTTGTTAAATATGCCCTATGTTAAATAACGGTAATTGAAATAAAAACTTAAAAAATAACTGCAAACAATGATTGTGTTCATTATCCTGAACTTCACAACATACCACAGAAGGATATTTCCATTAAACAAAGCTGATATTATTCAGGTATTTAATAATTACCACTTCTGTGAAACTGAATGGTTAAAAACAACCAAGATCCCAATTACTGAACTCCTATTACTATAAAGGGACTCAATCTCAAAAAACATAACTAATCCTTAGATTTTTAAGGTTTTATAGCTTGTAGGTTTAGGAAGTCACTTGCTTATTTTTTTAATTTGTTTTTTATTTATTGTCAGGATAACAGTATTCATTATTTTTTTCTTTTTTCCTTTATTTATTAATTTATTTATTTTCAGCATAACAGTATTCATTATTTTTTTTTACCACACCCAGTGCTCCATGCAAATTGTGCCCTCTATAATACCCACCACCTGGTACCCTGACCTCCCATTCCCCACCCCTTCAAAACCCTCAGATTGTTTTTCACAGTCCATAGTCTCTCATTATTCACCACCCCTTCCAATTTACCCCAACTCCCTTCTCCTCTATAACACCCCTTGTCCTCCATGATATTTGTTATGCTCCACGATTTTTTATTTATTTTCAGCATAACAGTAATCACTATTTTTGCACCACACCCAGTGCTCCATGCACTCTGTGCCCTCTATAATACCCACCACCTGGTACCCCAACCTCCCACACCCAACCCCGTCAAAACCCACAGATTGTTTTTCACAGTCCATAGTCTCTCATGGTTCACCTCCCCTTCCAATTTCCCCCAACTCCCTACTCCTCTCTATCTCTCCATGTCCTCCATGTTATTTGTTAGGCTCCACAAATAAGTGAAATCATATGATAATTGACTCCCTCCGCTTGACTTAATTCACTCAGCATAATCTCTTCCAGTTCCGTCCATGTTGCTACAAAAGTTGGGTATTCGTCCTTTCTGATGGAGGCATAATACTCCATAGTGTATATGGACCACATCTTCCTTATCCATTCGTCTGTTGAAGGGCATCTTGGTTCTTTCCACAGTTGGGCGACCGTGGCCATTGCTGCTATAAACATTGGGGTACAGATGGCCCTTCTTTTCACGACATCTGTATCTTTGGGGTAAATACCCAGGAGTGCAATTGCCGGGTCATAGGGAAGTTCTATTTTTAATTTCTTGAGGAATCTCCACGCTGTTCTCCAAAGAGGCTGCACCAACTTGCATTCCCACAAACACTGGAAGAAGGTTCTCCTTTCTCCACATTCTCTCCAAAACATGTTGTTTCCTGTCTTGCTAATTTTGGCCATTCTAACTGGTGTAAGTTGATATCTCAATGTCGTTTTAATTTGAATCTCCCTGATGGCTAGTGATGATGAACATTGTTTCATGTGTCTGATAGCCACTTGTATGTCTTCATTGGAGAAGTGTCTGTTCATATCTTCTGCCCATTTTTTGATAGGATTCTCTGTTTTGTGTGTGTTGAGTTTGAGGAGCTCTTTATAGATCCTGGATATCAACCTTTTGTCTGTACTGTCATTTGCAAATATCTTCTCCCATTCCGTGGGTTGCCACTTTGTTTTCTTGACTGTTTCCTTTGCTGTGCAGAAGCTTTTGATTTTGATGAAGTCCCAAAAGTTCATTTTAACTTTTGTTTACTTTGCCTTTGGAAACATAACTTGAAAGAAGTTGCTGTGGCTGATATCGAAGAGATTACTGCCTATGTTCTCCTCTAGGATTCTGATGGATTCCTGTCTCACATTGAAGTCTTTTATCCGATTTGAGTTTATTTTTGTGTAGCACCAAGAAGCATAAGATACCTGAGAATAAACCTAACCAAAGAGGTAAAGGATCTGTACTCGAGGAACGATAGAACACACATGAAAGAAATTGAAGAAGACACAGAAAGATGGAAGACCATTCCATGCTCTTGGATGGGAAGAATAAACATTGTTAACATGTCTATACTGCCTAGAGCAATCTATACTTTTAATGCTATTCCGATCAAAATTCCACCAGTATTCTTCAAAGAGCTGGAACAAATAATCCTAAAATCTGTATGGAATCAGAAGAGACCCCGAATTGCTAAGGAAATGTTCAAAAACAAAAATAAAACTGGGGGCATCAGGTTACCTGATTTCAAACTTTACTACAAAGCTGTGATCAGCAAGACAGCATGGTACTGGCATAAAAACAGACACAGTATGAGGTGTTTGAAGTGGCGGGGTGGGGTGGGAGGTCAGGGTACCTGGTGGTGGGTATAATAGAGGGCACAGATTGCATGGAGCACTGGGTGTGGTTAAAAAATAATGATACTGTTATGCTGAAAATAAATAAATTTTAATTTTTTTTTTTTAAAAAACAGGACACATAGACCAGTCTTTTATCCATTTTGACTTTATCGTTGACTACAGTGTAAGACAATGGTTGAATTTCATTCTTCTACATATAGCTGCCCCGTTTTCCTAGCACCATTTATTGAAGACACTGTCTTTTTTCCACTGTGTTTTTTTTCCTGTTTTGTCGAAGATTATTTGACCATACAGTTGAGGGTCCATATCTGGGTTCTCTACTCTGTTCCACTGGTCTCTGTGTCTGTTTTTATGCCAGTACCATGCTGTCTTGGTGATCACAGCTTTGTAATAAAGCTTGAAATCAAGTAACGTGATGCCCCCAGTTTTATTTTGTTTTTCCACATTTCCTTAGTGATTCGGGGTCTCTTCTGATTCCATACAAAGTTTTGGCCTATTTGCTCCAGCTATTTGAAGAATACCGGTGGAATTTTGATCGGAATAGCATTAAAAGTATAGATTGCTCTAGGGAGTATAGACATGTTAACAATGTTTATTCTTCCGATCCAAGAGCATGGAATCATCTTCCATCTTTCTGTGTCTTCTTCAATTTCTTTCATGAGTGTTCTGTAGTTCTTCGAGTACAGATCCTTTACCTCTTTGGTTAGGTTTATTCCCCGGTAACTTACCGATCTTGGTGCTATAGTAAATGGAATCGATTCTCTAATTTCCCTTTCTGTATTTTCATTATTAGTGTATAAGAAAGCCACTGATTTCTGTACATTGACTTTGTATCCAGCCACATTGCTGAATTGCTGTATGAGTGCTAGTAGTTTGGGTGGATTCTTTTGGGTTTTCCATATAATGAATCATGTCATCTGTGAAGAGAGAGAGTTTGACTTCTTCATTGCCAATTTGGATACCTTTTATTTCTCTTTGTTGTCTGATTGCTGTTGCTAGGTCTTCTAATACTATGTTGAACAAGAGTGGTGAGAGTGGGCATCCTTGTCATGTTCCTGATCTCAACAGGAAGGCTACAAGCTTTTTCCCATTGAGGATGATATTTTCTGTGGGTCTTTCATAGATAGATTTGATGAAGTTCAGGAATGTTCCCTCAATCCCTATACTTTGAAGCGTTTTAATCAGGAACGGATGCTGGATTTTGTCAAATGCTTTTTCTTCATCAATTGAGAGGACCATGTGGTTCTTCTCTCTTCTCTTATTAATTTGTTGTATCACATTGATTGATTTGCGAATGTTGAACCATCCTTGTAGCCCAGGGATGAATCCCACCTGGTCATGGTGGATAATCTTTTTAATGTGCTGTTGGATCCTGTTTGCTAGGATATTGTTGAGAATCTTAGGGCATCCATATTTTCAGTGATATTGGTCTGGAATTCTCCTTTTTGGTAGGGCCTTGCCTGGTTTGGGGATCAAGGTAATGCTGGCTTCATAGAAAGAGTCTGGAAGTTTTGCTTGTGCTTCAATTTTTTGAAACAGCTTCAGGAGAATAGGTGTTATTTCTTCTTTGAAAATTTGGTAGAATTCCCCAGGGAATCCTTCAGGTCCTGGGCTCCTGTTTTTGGGAGGTTTTTGATCACTGCTTCAATCTCGTTATTAGATATAAGTCTATTCAGGTTGTCAATTTCTGGTTCAATGTTGGGAGTTTATAGTTTTCCAGGAATGCATACATTTCATCTAGGTTGCTTAGCCAATTGGCATATAACTGTTGATAATAACTTCTGATGATTGTTTCTACTTCCTTGGTGTTCATTGTGATCTCTCTCTTTTCACCCATAATTTTATGAATTTGGGCTTTCTCTCTTTTCTTTTGGATTAGTGTGGCCAATGGTTTATCGATCTTATTGATTCCTTCATAAAACCAGCTTCTAGTTTCACTGATACGTTCTACTGTATCTCTGGTTTCTACCTCATCGATCTCAGCTCTAATCTTGATGATTTCCCTTCTTGTGTGTGGAGTTGGTTTAATTTGTTGTTGATTCTCCAGTTCTTTAAGGTGTAGAGACAGCTGCTGTGTTCTGGATTTTTCAATTTTTTTGAGGGAGGCTTGGATGGCTATGTATTTCCCCCTTAGGACCGCCTTTGCTGTATCCCATAGGTTTGGGATCGAAGTGTCTTCATTCTCATTGGTTTTCATGCATTGTTTCAGTTCTTCTTTAATCTCCTGGTTGATCCAAGCATTCTTAAGCAAGGTGGTCTTTAGCTTCCAGGTGTTGGCGTTCCTTCTGAACTTTTCCTTGTGGTTGAGCTCCAGTTTCAAAGCATTGTGATCTGAGAATGTGTAGCTAATAATCTCAGTCTTTTGGTATCGGTTGAGTCCTGATTTGTGACCCAGTATGTGGTCTATTCTGGAGAAGTTTCCATGTGCACTTGAGAAGAATGAGTATTCTGTTGTTGTAGGGCGGAATGTTCTGTATATATCTATGAGGTCCATCTGGTCCAATGTGTCATTCAATGCTCTTGTTTCTTTATTGATTTTCTGCTTCGATGATCTGTCTACTTCTGAGAGAGGCGTGTTAAGATCTCCTACTATTGATGTATTCATATCAATATGATGCTTTATCTTGATTAACAGTTTTCTTATGTAATTGGCTGCCCCCATGTTGGGGGAATAGATATTTACAATTGTTAGATAACCTTGGTGGATAGTCCCTTTAAGAATGATGTAGTGTCCTTCTGTTTCTCTGACTACAGTCATTAGTTTAAAATCTAATTTGTCTTATATGAGAATAGCTACCCTGTCCTACTTGTGAGGACCATTAGCATGAAAGATGCTTCTCCATCCCTTCACTTTCAGTCTGGGTGTATCTTTAGGTTCAAAATGGGTCTCTTGTAGACAACATATGGATGGGTCCAGTCATTTTTTTCCAATCTGCAACCCTGTGCCATTTTATGGGTGCATTTATGCCATTCACATTGATAGTGATTAATCATAGATACGTTTTTATTGACATCATGTTACCTTTGAAGTTTTTCTTTCAGTAGACTGTCTCTATATTTCTGTTCAATTCTTATATTAGGCTTTTTCCTCTTTTATACAACTCCCCTTAATATTTCCTGCAGTGTCGGCTTGGTGGTTGCATAGTCTTTTAAGCCTTGCCGGTCTTGGAAACTCTTTATCCCTCCATCCATTTTGAATGTCAGTCTTGATGGATAAAGATTCTTGGCTCCATGTTCTTCTCATTCAGTGCACTGAATATATCTTGCCATCCCTTTCTGGCTTGCCAGGTCTCTGTGGACAGGTCTGACATTATTCTAATCGGCTTTCCTCTGTACATAAGAGGATTCTTTTTCCCAGCTGCTTTCTCAAGAGGTTATGGCTACAATTATAATTCTTCATTCTTACTATTAGGTGTCTCGAGGACTTTCGAGAATCTCTAATCTTGGGAGGAAACCGTTAGGCCTCTACTACATGAACGCTGGTTCCATTCAGGAGATTCAGAAAATTTTCATGAAGAACTTGTTCCACTTTATCTTCTAGACTTCTTTCTTTCTCCTCCCCTTCAGGGATTCCAATAATTCTGACTTTGAAATGTTTCATGGCATCATTTATTTCCCTGATTCTGTTTTTGTGGCTTCTAAGATGTTTGTTCCAGGCTTCCTCCTGATCCTTTCTATCTGTTTGTCCTCCAGATCACTAATTCTATCCTCTGTCTCAGTTACCCTAGCTTTGAGAGAATTTAGATTAGATTGGAATTCATTGAGAGCATTGTGAAGCTCCTCCCTGGTAGCTTTCAGCTTTTCCATAACATTGAAAACATGATCTCTGGTCGTTTTCAGTTTGGCCCTAATCAATTCCGTTTGGTCACCCATGGCTTTCTCCAACCTAGCTATTGCTTGGATAAATGTTAGCATGCATTCTCTTTCTGACATATTTTTATGTTGATAGCCATTAGCTCTGTTGCAGAAGGCCCATCCACTGTATTTTTTTTTTCTGTTCGGCATTCCTCCTCCCATTCATTTTGGTGAGAGATGGCTAAACGGGTGTAGCTGGATGTATCGACTGTGGTGCAGTCAAGGTGCACCCAGGAAAGTTTCTGAGCAATCACGGTTCCCCACCGAAATGTGAGAAAAAAAGAAAAGAAAAAAGGAGAGAGAGACAGGAACGAAAGTTGAGATAAAAGAGAAGGTTCAGATGAATGGATCAAGAAGATGTGGTATATATACACAATGGAATACTATGCAGCCATCAAAAGAAATGAAATCTTGCCATTTGCGACAACATGGATGCAACTAGAGCGTATCATGCTTAGCAAAATAAGTCAAGCAGAGAAAGACAACTATCATATGATCTCCCTGATATGAGGAAGTGGTGATGCAACATGGGGGCTTAAGTGGGTAGGAGAAGAATCAATGAAACAAGATGGGATTGGGAGGGAGACAATCCATAAGTGACTCTTAATCTCACAAAACAAACTGAGGGTTGCTGGGGGGAGGGGGTTTGGGAGAAGGGGGTGGGATTATGGACATTGGGGAGGGTATGTGCTTTGGTGAGTGCTGTGAAGTGTGTAAACCTGGTGATCACAGACCTGTACCCCTGGGGATAAAAATATGTTTATAAAAAAATAAAAATTAAAAAAAAAAGAGAAGGTTCGGTCCAAATTGGCCCCAAGGTAAGATTTATGAAGTATACAAACAAAAACAGACAAACAAAAGGACTGAAAAAGGACTGATAAAAAGAAATATATATACAAGAGAAAAATATATATATAAATATACATATATATATATATATAAATATATATATATATAAATATATATATATATATATATATATATATATTGCGTATATATATATATATATATATATGCAAGTAAAGGAAGAACCTCGTCAAAAAGGACCCTTACACTGTTGGTGGGAATGCAAGTTGGTGCAGCCTCTTTGGAGAACAGTGTGGAGATTCCTCAAGAAATTAAAAATAGAACTTCCCTATGACCCTGCAATTGCACTACTGCGTATTTACCCCAAAGATACATATGTCGTGAAAAGAAGGGCCATCTGTACCCCCAATGTTTATAGCAGCAATGGCCACGGTCACCAAACTATGAAAAGAACCAAGATGCCCTTCAACGGATGAATGGATGAGGAAGATGTGGTCCATATACACTATGGAGTATTATGCCTCCATCAGAAAGGATGAATACCCAACTTTTGTAGCAACATGGACCGGACTGGAAGAGATTATGCTGAGTGAAATAAGTCAAGCAGAGAGAGTCAATTATCATATGGTTTCACTTATTTGTGGAGCATAACAAATATCATGGCGGACAAGGGATGTTAGAGAGGAGAAGGGAGTTGGGGTAACTTGGAAAGGGAGGTGAATCATGAGAGACTGTGGACTCTGAATAACAATCTGAGTGGTTTGAAGTGGTGGGGGTGTGGGAGGTCGGGGTACCAGGTGGTGGGTATTACAGAGGGCACGGATTGCATGGAGCACCTGGTGTGGTGAAAAAATAATGAATATTGTTTTTCTGAAAATAAATTGAAAAAATTTTTTAAAAATGAATAAATAAAATATTTTTAAAAAGAACCCCAAGTGTAAGATTTATATACTATCAGGACAAACACAAAAGCACAGAAACACTGGTGGAAGAAAAAAATGGGAGAGTGTTTATAAATTCTCAGTGTGGGCGTGGAAGGTTGTTTTGATTCTTCCTGGATGTATCTTGACATCTTTGTTACAGGACTCAACATTCCTAAGATAAAGGGGATTAAGAATTGGATTACCTATAGGGGTAGCATTGATTGGGGAAAGGGGATTACCTTGAAGTTTAACTCTCTGTGAATATTAGAAAATAAAAATTTTAATAAGGAATAAACTAGACTAAACTAAACTAAAATTTAAAACAAGAAATTAAAAAATAGAAATGCATTTTTTCCCTTGCTTCCCTTGCCTTTTGCGTTGTTCCTAGGAAGATGTTGCTGCGGCAGAGGTCGAAGAGGTTGCTGCCCGTGTTCTCCTCAAGGATTTTGATGGATTCCTTTCGTACATTGAGGTCCTTCATCCATTTTGAGTCTATTTTTGTGTGTGGTGTAAGGAAATGGTCCAATTTCATTTTTCTGCATGTGGCTGTCCAATTTTCCCAGTACCATTTATTGAAAAGGCTGTGTTTTTTCCATTGGACATTCTTTCCTGCTTTGTCGAAGATTAGATGACCATAGATTTGAGGGTCTATTTCTGAGCTCTCTATTCTGTTCCATTGATCTATGTGTCCATTTTTGTGCCAGTACCATACTGTCTTGATGATGACAGCTTTGTAATAGAGCTTGAAGTCAGGAATTGTGATGCCACCAACTTTGGTTTTCGCTTTCAATATTCCTTTGGCTCTTTGAAGTCTTTTCTGGTTACATATAAATCTTAGTGTTATTTGTTCCATTTCTTTGAAACAATGGATGGTATTTTAATAGGAATTGCATTAAATGTGTAGATTGCTTTAGGTAGCATAGACATTTTCACAATATTTGTTCTTCCAATCCAGGAGCATGAAACATTTTTTGGTTTCTTTGTGTCTTCCTCAATTTCTTTCATAAGTTCTTTATAGTTTTCTGAGGATAGATTCTTAGCCTCTTTGGTTAGGTTTATTCCTTGGTATCTTATAGTTTGAGGTGGCATTCTCAATTGGACTGACTCCTTGATTTCTCTTTCTTCTGTCTTTTTGTTGGTGTAGAGAAATCGAACTGATTGCTGTGCATTGATTTTTTATCCTGACACTTTACTGAATTCCTGTACAAGTTCTAGGAGCTTTGGAGTGGAGTCTTTTGGGTTTTCAACATAGAGTATCATATCATCTGCTAAAAGTGATAGTTTGACTTCTTTGCCAATTTGAATGCTTTTAATTTCCTTTCATTGTCTGATTGCTGAGGCTAGGAATTCTAGTACTATGTTGAATAGCAGTGGTGATAATGGACATCCCTGCCGTGTTCCTGACCTTAGTAGAAAATATTTCAGTTTTTCTCCATTGAGAATGATATTTGCGGTAGGTTTTTCATAGATGGCTTGGATAATATTGAGGTATGTGCCCTCTATACCTACACTTTGACGAGTTTTGACCAGGAAGGGATACTGTACTTTCTCAAAAGCTTTTTCAGTATCTATAGAGAGAATCGTATGGTTCTTGCTTTTTCTTTTATTAATGTGTTGTATCAAAATGACTGATTTGTGTATGTTGAACCAACCTTGCAGCCTTGGAATAAACCCCACTTGGTCGTGGTGAATAATCCTTTTTTTTAAATTTTTTATATTTATAAACATATATTTTTATCCCCAGGGGTACAGGTCTGTGAATCACCAGGTTTACACACTTCACAGCACTCACCAAAGCACATACCCTCCCCAATGTCCATAATCCCACCCCCTTCACCCAACCTCCCTCCCCCCAGCAACCCTCATTTTGTTTTGTGAGATTAAGAGTCACTTATGGTTTGTCTCCCTCCCAATCCCATCTTATTTCATTGATTCTTCTCCTACACACTTAAGCCCCCATGTTGCATCACCACTTCCTCATATCAGGGAGATCATATGATAGTTGTCTTTCTCTGCTTGACTTATTTCGCTAAGCATGATACGCTCTAGTTCCATCCATGTTGTCGCAAATGGCAAGATTTCATTTCTTTTGACGGCTACACAGAATTCCATTGTGTATATAAACACCACATCTTCTTGATCCATTCATCTGTTGATGGACATCTAGGTTCTTTCCGTAGTTTGGCTATTGTAGACATTGCTGCTATAAACATTCAGGTGCACGTGCCCCTTTGGATCACTACGTTTGTATCTTTAGGATAAATACCCAGTACTGCAATTGCTGGGTCATAGGGCAGTTCAATTTTCAACATTCTGAGGAACCTCCATGCTGTTTTCCAGAGTGGCTGCACCAGCTTGCATTCCCACCAACAGTGTAGGAGGTTCCCCTTTCTCCGCATCCTCGCCAGCATCCGTCATTTCCTGACTTGTTGATCTTAGCCATTCTGACTGGTGTGAGGTGATATCTCATTGTGGTTTTGATTTGTATTTCCCTGATGCCGAGTGATATGGAGCACTTTTTCATGTGTCTGTTGGCCATCTGGATGTCTTCTTTGCAGAAATGTCTGTTCATGTCCTCTGCCCATTTCTTGATTGGATTATTTGTTCTTTGGGTGTTGAGTTTGCTAGGTTCTTTATAGATTCTGGACACTAGTCCTTTATCTGATATGCCGTTTGCAAATATCTTCTCCCATTCTGTCAGTTGTCTTTTGGTTTTGTTAACTGTTTTCTTTGCTGTGCAAAAGCTTTTGATCTTGATGACATCCCAATAGTTCATTTTTGCCCTTGCTTCCCTTGCCTTTGGCATTGTTCCTAGGAAGATGTTGCTGCGGCTGCGGTCGAAGAGTTTGCTGCCTGTGTTCTCCTCAAGGATTTTGATGGATTCCTTTCACACATTGAAGTCCTTCATCCATTCTGAGTTTATTTTTGTGTGTGGTGTAAGGAAATAGTCCAATTTCATTTTTCTGCATTTGGCTGTCCAATATTCCCAGCACCATTTATTGAAGAGGCTGTCTTTTTTCCATTGGACATTCTTTCCTGCTTTGTCGAAGATTAGTTGACCATAGAGTTGAGGGTCTATTTCTGGGCTCTCTATTCTGTTCCATTGAACTATGTGTCTGTTTTTGTGCCAGTACCATGCTGTCTTGATGATGACAGCTTTGTAATAGAGCTTGAAGTCAGGAATCGTGATGTCACCAACGTTGGCTTTCTTTTTCAATATCCCTTTGGCTATTTGAGGTCTTTTCTGGTTCCATATAAATTTTAGAATTATTTGTTCCATTTCTTTGAAAAGATGGATGGAACTTTGATAGGAATTGCAGTAAATGTGTAGATTGCTTTAGTTAGCATAGACATTTTCACAATATTTATTCTTCCAATCCAGGAGCATGGAACATTTTTCCATTTCTTTGTGTCTTCCTCAATTTCTTTCATGAGTCCTTTATATTTTTCTGAGTATAGATTCTGTGCCTCTTTGGTTAGGTTTATTCCTAGGTATCTTATGGTTTTGGGTGCAATTGTAAATGGGATTGACTCCTTAATTTCTCTTTCTTCTGTCTTGTTGTTGGTGTAGAGAAATGCAACTGATTTCTGTGCATTGATTTTATATCCGGACACTTTACTGAATCCCTGTATAAGTTCTAGCAGTTTTGGAGTGGAGTCTTTTGGGTTTTCCACATATAGTATCATATCATCTGCGAAGAGTGATAATTTGACTTCTTCTTTGCCGATTTGCATGCCTTTAATTTCCTTTTGTTGTCTGATTGCTGAGGTTTTCAGTTTTTCTCCATTGAGAATGATATTTGCAGTGGGTTTTTCATAGATGGCTTTGACGATATTGAGGTATGTGCCCTCTATCCCTACACTTTGAAGAGTTTTGATCAGGAAGGGATGCTGTACTTTGTCAAATGCTTTTTCAGCATCTATTGAGAGTATCATATGGTTCTTGTTCTTTCTTTTATTGATGTGTTGTATCACATTGACTGATTTGCGGATGTCGAACCAAACTTGCAGCCCTGGAATAAATCCCACTTGGTCTGGGGAAAAAATCCTTTTAATGTACTGTTGAATCCTATTGGCTAGTATTTTGGTGAGTATTTTCGTAATTGTGTTCATCAAGGATATTGGTCTATAGCTCTCTTTTTTGATGGGATCCTTGTCTGGTTTTGGGATCAAGGTGATGCTGGCCTCATAAAATGAGTTTGGAAGTTTTCCTTCCATTTGTATTTTTTGGAACAGTTTCAGGAGACTAGGAATTAGTTCTTCTTTAAATGTTTGGTAGAATTCCCCCGGGAAGCTGTCTGGCCCTGGGCTTTTGTTTGTTTGGAGATTTTTAATGACTGTTTCAATCTCCTTACTGGTTATGGGTCTGTTCAGGTTTTCTACTTCTTCCTGGTTCAGTTGTGGTAGTTTATATGTTTCTAGGAATGCATCCATTTCTTCCAGATTGTCAAATTTGTTGGCGTAGAGTTGCTCATAGTATGTTCTTATAATAGTTTGTATTTCTTTGGTGTTAGTTGTGATCGCTCCTCTTTCATTCATGATTTTATTTATTTGGGTCCTTTCTCTTTTCTTTTTGATAAGTCTGGCCAGGGGTTTATCAATTTTATTAATTCTTTCAAAGAACCAGCTCCTTGTTTCATTGATTTGCTCTATTGTCTTTTTGGTTTCTATTTCATTGATTTCTGCTCTGATCTTTATGATTTCTCTTCTCCTGCTGGGCTTAGGGTTTCTTTCTTGTTCTTTCTCCAGCTCCTTTAGGTATAGGGTTAGGTTGTATACCTGAGACCTTTCTTGTTTCTTGAGAAAGGCTTATACTGCTATATATTTTCCTCTCAGGACTGCCTTTGTTGTGTCCCACAGATTTTGAACCGTTGTATTTTCATTATCATTTGTTTCCATGATTTTTTTCAATTCTTCTTTAATTTCCCGGTTGACCCATTCATTCTTTAGAAGGATGCTGTTTAGTATCCATGTATTTTGTTTCTTTTCAAACTTCCTCTTGTGGTTGAGTTCTAGCTTTAGAGCATTGTGGTCTGAAAATATGCAGGGAATGATCCCAATCTTTTGATACCGGTTGAGTCCTGATTTAGGACCAAGGATGTGATCTATTCTGGAGAATGTTCCATGTGCACTTGAGAAGAATGTGTATTCTGTTGCTTTGGGATGAAATGTTCTGAATATATCTGTGATGTCCATCTGGTCCAGTGTGTCGTTTAAGGCCTTTATTTCCTTGCTGATCTTTTGCTTGGATGATCTGTCCATTTCAGTGAGGGGAGTGTTAAACTCCCCTACTATTGTTGTATTATTGTTGATGTGATTCTTTGATTTTGTTATTAATTGGTTTATGTAGTTGTCTGAGCCCATGCTAGGGGCATAGATATTTAAAATTGTTAGATCTTCTTGTTGGACAGACCCTTTGAGTATGATATAAATGTCCTTCCTCATCTCTTATTATAGTCTTTGGCTTAAAATCTAATTGATCTGATATAAGGATTGCCACTCTTGCTTTCTTCTGATGTCCATTAGCATGGTAAATTCTTTTCCACCCCCTCACTTTAAATCTGGAGGTGTCTTCGGGCTTAAAATGAGTTTCTTGGAGGCAACATATAGATGGGTTTTGTTTTTTTATCCATTCTGATAGCCTGTGTCTTTTGACAGGGACATTTAGCCCATTCACATTCAGGGTAACTATTGAGAGATATGAATTTAGTGCCATTGTGTTGCCTATAAGGTGGCTGTTACTTTATATGGTCTCTGTTCCTTTCTGATCTACTACTTGTAGGCTCTCTCTTTGCTTAGAGGACCCCTTTCAATATTTCCTGTAGAGCTGGTTTGGTGTTTGCAAGTTCTTTCAGTTTTTGTTTGTCCTGGAAGCTTTTAATCTCTCCTTCTATTTTCTTTTTTTTTTTTTTTTTTTTTTTTTTATTTATTTGACAGACAGAGATTACACGTAGGCAGAGAAGCAGGAAGAGAGAGAGGAAGGGAAGCAGGCCCCCGGCTGAGCAGAGAGCCTGATATGGGACTCGATCCCAGGACGCTGAGATCATGACCTGAGCCGAAGGCAGCAGCTTAACCCACTGAGCCACCCAGGCGCCCCTCTCCTTCTATTTTCAATGATAGCCTAGCTGGATATAGTATTCTTTGCTGCATGTTTTTCTAATTTAGTGCTCTGAAAATATCATGCCAGCTCTTTCTGGCCTGCCAGGTCTCTGTGGATAAGTCAGCTGCCAATCTAATATTTTTACCATTGTATATTACAGACTTCTTTTCCCGGGCTGCTTTCAGGATTTTCTCTTTGTCACTGAGACTTGTAAATTTTACTATTAGGTGACGGGGTGTGGGCCTATTCTTATTGATTTTGAGGGGTGTTCTCTGAACCTCCCAAATTTTGATGCTCGTTCCCTTTGCCATATTGGGTAAATTCTCCCCAATAATTCTCTCCAGTATACCTTCTGCTCCCCTCTCTCTTTCTTCTTCTTCTGGAATCCCAATTATTCTAATGTTGTTTCGTCTTATGGTGTCACTTATCTCTTGAATTCTCCCCTCGTGGTCCAGTAGCTGTTTGTCCCTCTTTTGCTCAGCTTCTTTATTCTCTGTCATTTGGTCTTCTATATCACTAATTCTTTCTTCTGCTTTATTTATCCTAGCAGTGAGAGCCTCCATTTTTGATTGCACCTCATTAATAGCTTTTTGATTTCAACTTGTTTAGATTTTCATTCTTTTATTTCTCCAGAAAGGGCTTTTATATCTCTCGAGAGGGTTTCTCTAATATCTTCCATGCCTTTTTCGAGCCCAGCTAGAACCTTGAGAATTGTCATTCTGAACTCTAGATCTGACATATTACCAATGTCTGTATTGATTAGGTCCCTAGCCTTTGGTACTGCCTCTTGTTCTTTTGTGTGTGTGTGTTGAGTTTTTCCGTCTTGTCATTTTCCCAGATAAGGGTATATGAAGGAGCAAGTAAAATACTAAAAGGGTGGCAACAACCCCAGGAAAATATGCTTTAACCAAATTAGAAGAGATCCCAAATCGTGAGGGGGTAGAAAGGGGATAAAAAGAGGTTCAAAAAAGAAGAAAGAAAAAAAAAAGAAAAAAAAGAAAAGAACAGAATTAAAAAAAAGAAAACAATAAGAAAAATATAGAAAATAAATATATATATATTGGATAAACTAGTTAAAAAATGTTAAAAAGTTTAAAAAAAATTTATCAGAAGGTGAGAAAAAAAAAACCAAAAAATGAAAAAGAAAAAAATAAAATTAACTGCAAGACTAAAAAAAATCACAGGGAAAAAACCATGTGTTCCGTGCTTTGCTTTCTTCTCCTCTGGAATTCTGCTGCTCTCCTTGGTATTGAAACCGCACTCCTTGGTAGGTGATCTTGGTCTCGGCTGGATTTCTTGTTGGTCTTCTGGGGGAGGGGCCTGTTGTAGTGATTCTCAAGTGTCTTTGCCCCAGCCAGAATTGCACCGCCCTTACCAGGGGCTGGGGTGAGTAATCCGCTCAGGTTTGCTTTCAGGAGCTTTTGTTCCCTGACCGCTTTCCGTAGAGTTCCGGAGGACGGGAATACAAATGGCAGCCTCCTGGTCTCCGGCCCGGAGGAGCCGAGAGCCCAGGGCCGCACTCCTCAGTGCGCCCTCAGAGAACAGCGCCCAGTTACTCCCATCTGCCTGACCTCTGGCCACGCTCCAAGCTCACCGAGCCTGCGACTGGTTCAAGGTCACCCAGAGCTGCGAGCTTAGTGTCGGCTCTGTCTCTGTAGCCGGCTTTCCCGTTCCAATACCCGCAAGCTCTGCGACACTCAGACACCCCCGATCCTTCTGTGACCCTGCGGGACCTGAGGCCACGCTGACCCCGCGTGGGCGGTGCCCCAGTTTAGCCTCTGGAGCGATGTCCCTCAGCGAAACAGACTTTTAAAAGTCCTGATTTTGTGCGCGGTTGCTCCGCTGCTTGCCGGGAGCCGACCCCTCCCCCCGGGGTCTATCTTCCCGTCCCTTTGGATTCACTTCTCCGCCGGTCCTACCTTTCAGAAATGGTTGTTTTTCTGTTTCCAGAATTGCTGTTCTTCCTCTCTTTGATCTGCGGATGGATTTTCAGGTGTTTGCAATCTTTAGATAAGCTATCTAGCTGATCTCTGGCTAGCTGAAGTAGTCTCAGCCTGCTACTTCTCCACCATCTTGACTCCGCCCCGTGATCAATGTGGTTTTAATTTGAATCTCTTTGATGGCTAGTGATGATGAACATTTTTTTCATGTGTCTGTTAGCCATTTGTATGTCTTCACTGGAGAAGTGTCTGTTCATCCTTTCATTTTTTTCTGAGAAATAAAATAAGAAGAGGGGAAAATTAAGACATAAAAATTAAGGATTTGTCATAATGAATGTTCTTAAATAGAATATAGATCACAAATAAACAAAATATATATAAATGAAAAAAGTAAATATAGAAAAAATAAGTATGTGTATTTATAAAAATCAAACCTAAAAAAGTGTAAGGAGCAAGCATATAAAAAGCAAAGAAAGATGAATTCAGAAAATAAATCAAAAATAAAAATAAAAAACTTAAGAATCAAAAGAAAGAAAGCTAAGCCTACTTCCATGGGAACGGAAAGTGTGCCACATTTTATGATTATTACATTTGGTGAGATGGAATTGTTCTGTGGATCTTCTGGGGGAGGTGCCTGCTGTGATTATTCTCAGGGGTTTTGTCCTCATGGAAAGACACATTTTGGAAGCAGGTGACGGGGCTTGGTGTAAGCAGTTGTGCCCTCCACTAGGTGCCACTGTTTTGCTTCCTGATGGCACTGATGGGTAGGGTGAATATGCCATCTGCTCTCTAGGCAGGGGTTGAAATTTCACATACACCCCACTCTTCAGTGAGCCCTCACAGAAGGGCAATCAACCCCTTTCTCTCCAATGTTTCCATCTGAAATCCATGTTCACCCTACTTGTGTCTGAGCTGTTGCACCCCAGGCACATGATTGAGTTTCAAATCTTCAAAAGTAGGGACTCCTATGGTGTGGACCCATGCTATTCCTCCAGGGAAGAGTCTAATACCTTTTTTCATTTGCCCACAGGTCTCAGGAAAGAGATCACATGACCAGATTGTGGTTCACTGTTTATGGCAAATCAGACTAGAAAGCCTGCACTTAGACTCACTGTTCAACCAGTTTCCAGGCTCTTTGCCTACCATCTGTGCATCACAATGTTGCCACACATCCTTCTTGTGCCTCAGCAGATCTCAGACCCTGGAATTCTGCCCCACTTTGCCACTTCAGCACCTTTATGCCAGCCACATCCCCACAGTAGCACACTTCTAAAAGTTCAGATTTTATGCTCTGCTGCTACAATACACCGTGGTAGCTTCCAGATGCAGGCTCCATCCCTGATGTCTCCCCCACAGTTTTATCTGTCCCAAGACAACTCTCTGCACCTGCTACATAACAAAAGGAGGTTGATTTTCTATTTTAAGACTTGTGGGTTTTGTTCTCTCAGACCTCTGATTGACTTCTTGGCTGCTCAGAATGACTTGATGACTACCTAGCCGTGTTCCAGAAATCCAACCTAAGACCCCTTTTCCTCTGCCATCCTAACTACTCCGTCCCACATTTTCTTGTAGCAATGAGGGTGTGATAAATTCCTTCTTCTGTATATGCTAAAGCCCAAACTTGAAACCCAGTGTTTTATTTCAGAATATCCTAATTTATTTCTCTATTTGCTGTGATCCAGTTGTCTTATGGTTCAATTGCTCTTCCAATGTGCAATCCCATTAAATATTATGCAATTATTGTATTATTTTGCAGTAATGGCTGACATATGTTGTCCACGTACATAACCTCACTCACTAGGCAACTCAGAGAGGAATAAAAAACTCACTGCCCTGGCAGTGAGCCCAGGGCTATGAGCAAGTAGTGAGGGGGCTCCCCAAGGACAAGAATTGCAGGAATATTGCTAGCACCACTCCATGTGTCCATGCAGGGAACACAGGTGCATTTTGGATGGCATGGCCAGTTTGCAGTCTTCCTGATGCACAAAATCCACTCAGGGATGGAAACTGCAGGATGTGGAGACAGAGCAGAAGTCCTGTACTCATCCAGCAAGACCAAAGGGATTGAGCTGAGAAAACCAAAACAGATAGCTCAGAGCTGCAACCTGAAATTGAATTTGAATTGAATTTCCCTGTTGCGTTTGTTGTCCAAAGTCCCTGGAGGAAAGGAGACACACCATAAGAGTCTCTTAATCTCAGGAAACAAAGTGAGGGTTGCTGAGGGGTGGAGGGGGAGGGAGAGGATGGTTGGGTTATGGACATTTGGGAGAGTATGTGCTGTGGTGAGTCCTGTGAATTGTGTAAGACTGATGATTCAGAGACCTGTATCCCTGAGCAATTAATACTTTACACATTAATATATTAAAAAAAGGAAAACAAAAAACTATCATCTTAAAAAAAAAGTCCCTGTAGGGGAGCCTGGGTGGCTCAGTGGGTTAAAACCTCAGGTCATGATCTCAGGGTCCTGGGATCGAGCTCCACATCGGGATCTCTGCTCAGCAGGGAGCCTGCTTCCCCTTCTCTGCCTGTGTCCCTGCCTACTTGTGATCTCTCCCTCAAATAAATTTTATAAAAATCTTTTAAAAACAATAGCCCCTGTAAATCCTTCAAAGAGGTTGAAGGGTAGCATTTATTTATTTATTTATTTATTTATTTATTTATTTATTTATTTTTATTTACTGCTCTCCCATTAGGTTGAATTTACTAATTGAAAGTCAGAGGACTTGGAATACTGAAAACAATAAAACATTTTTTTAAAAAACTCACAGTGGACAGGCAGATTTGTTAGTTTAGGAGGGATATGATGCATGAATCCTTTTTAAATGTCCCTAGCAGAATGCAGAGACTAGAATTGGAGGAAATATTCCTAAATGTGTGGCCTCACCAGGTCCCATGTCACAGGGAGATTAGGCATGTGCTCTTGAGTCCTTTGACCACTAACCATCAGTGCCAGTGTGAGTGTCTGTGGACAACAGAGTCCATGCATCTCTGAGAGATTGTGTAAATTTAAAGATGCTGTTTTCTCAGGCTTTCCAGGAGACTGTGGATATGATCATCATGTGGTATCGGACTCCGTACCAAACGGTGAACCATTTTCCCATCTTGACAACTGTCAGATGTGAACCTCAGCCATTGGATATAAAGGTGGTATCACTCAGGATAGAAAGACAAATCAAGAAGACTTTCATCTGCAGGAAGGAATGGAGGCTTTGCTTCAGGGATGACTTCACAACGTGGGAAAGTGGACATACAAGAAATAAAACATATGCACATGCCATGGAGGGTGGACATGGGATTAAGTCCATCTACCTGTGTTCTATGGGCCCCTGAAGACAGGTTTCTTGCAATGTCCCACCTCCCAGGTTCCCCAGGACTTTGTTGCTGATGATGACACATAGGAAGGAAATACTCTCACTTTCTTTCTGAGTTTCCTTCCAGGTACTGAATCAAGTTGTAACTAATTTGTCTCCACATTGCAGCACGCTACAACAGAACATTTCACTAAAGGCTTTGATATCACCTGGGGACACCAAAGAGGTGAGAGACTGCAGAAGATCTGTGGGAAGTGACAGCCAAACTTCCTCCAGTACCTTGATGTAAAATCAATTTTACTGCATTTCCAGATGCCAGGTAACCCCCATTATGGGTGGACATAGTGGCAACATTCCCAAAGGTGACAGGCAGAACCAAAGGGACTGGGAGAAGGGAGAGATTCTTTTGAAAGTAACTGTGGGAGAAGAAGGTATGTCCCAACAGACCTTTTCCTGTCTCCCTGACCAGAATCTCTCATTGCCACAGAGACACAGATCCCACATCAGACATAAGTTTGTGTCCACACGCTGATACTATTGCCACATAAAATTACTCACCAACTCCCTTAGTGAACAGGGATTTGAATGCTATGCTGTTCTTTAATCCATTGTTACAAAAGATACCCTGGATTTCTGCTTCATGGTTAGCCCCTACTATAGTTTTGGGCATCAAGCTTTTCCAAAAATGCCTTAAACTTATGACATAAACATATTGCACATGTCCTTCTAGCATCTTCACAGGAACTTCCTAATTTTAATTATGTTTTATCTATATTTCCATGATTGACAATGAGCTTTCAAAAACACCTATGTAAAGTAGACTGAACAGAGCAGAGAAACTCGCATATGATGCAAAATTAGTCCTCTGCATCTTCTTCAGGTTCATAGCTGTTGTGGAAAGCATATAAATAATACATTTCCTGAGTTCCTCAGCTATATATCTAGGGGGAGAAGCAAATTTATTGTAATATCAGAGACTGGAAACAATTTGACCCCCAAACAACTTCTTTTTTATCTTTTTATTTTATTTTATTTTAATTAAATTAAATTATTTTTAGAAAAACAGTATTCATTATTTCTTAAAAAAATAAAATCCTGCTATGTCCATTCTTAGGACAGGTGCTAATCATTAAAACCAGTAATTCTTTTTTAAGGTTTATATTATATTAATTGTTTCATACACATTGTATCTTGGTAGTTTTGACTTTAAAAAGAAAAAACATCTTTACCAACTGAAATCTCACCTCCAACAGGAATCTCTGCACTCCCACAGTACTCTTCCTGTCTGACGTTAATCAGTCACATCTTATCTTGTGTTCCAATGAGGTGTTTAGGTCTCCTCTCCATTAAACACTGGAGCAGCTCCAGTGGAGACCTGTTTACCTAGCGAAAACAGCAGTTTGCAGGGACACACTGTGGAGAACCTCTGGATAGAACAAAACAGCAATCAAGTTTGCAACAAAAGAGGGTCCTTCCCAGAAATTATGGGAATTCTGACAATCTATATATGTGCATGAGACAGGAGCTTTGCAAAATGGATAAGCTAAAGTAACAGATGTATTTATCAGGAAAAGTCAGTAAATTTCTATCAGAGGATGTGCTCATTGTTCAGGAAATTTTCAGAATACCTCTGAGTGTGCGAGGACAAGCTCCCTCTAGAATATGGCCTAAAAGAAGACTCTGACATTCTCTGGTAGATAAAAGTGCAGATTTTGAGCTTCAGAACGAAGGGGAGGCTGCACCATAAATGAAGGCAATCAACATGGTCCTGAGAGAGAGAACCCAATTCTAGGCAGACCATGATGAGGAGACATAGATGGTCACTAAGAAGCAGAGGGTCTCTGGGAAGCAGGAGGCAGTGGATACCCATGTCTCAATTCTAAGCTATTTGCACTGAAGTAATGTAAACCCTCTGCACTGTCTCACATGACCATTTCATCATGGCTGTGTCTGGAGGGGGTAGTTTGGAATGGAGAAAATGGGGTAGAAGTATCCTTCCCATCTGTACTTCTCAAGGACACTATTTCCAGAAACCTCAACATAAGGGCTGCATTTATTCTCCTACCTGAATGAAGCAAGATAAAAAGTGAGCAATTTATGTTGCAAAAATTAAGCCAGATTGAAATACATGAATGATTGTGACGCATCAGAGAACTGTTAATACAAGGTGCAGGGTGGGGACGAGAATGCTAAAGAAGATAGACAGACAGAAAGGACCATAACATGGACAAAAGGAGAAACATAAAAGCCAGAGATAATCAGACACAGTGAACAAACCCTCCAGGAATCCACAAGAGATATGAGGACTGAGGTGGAACTGCCCTTCTCACAGGATGAAGGATGGAGACCTAAACTCTGGGGCTGATAGTGGGTGCTCCCCTTAACTGTCTCTTTCTCTCACTCATGGCCAATTAATCAGCAAGTCTTGCCGGTGACAAGTTCAAGACACACTCAGAATCCAACCATTTCTCACCCCTTCGCTGCTGCCACCCTGGACAGAGCTCCTATCAGTTTTCACTTGGATGCCCTCAAGAATCTCCTCACCTTCCAGATTCCAAGCTCCCATGTCCCTGTCTCACTCCTAACTATTCCCCACACCAGAGTCAGTCAGAGAACCCTTTACCATGTGGAGAAAGAGAGGGTTGTTGCTGGTTTATGGCTTGTCTTCCCTCCTCAAAGGTAAGCCCCATGAAGGCAAATTCTTCTATTTCTGTTCACTGCTGTATTCACAGAGTCCAGGGAGGGCACAGTTTGTGCAGTTAGAACCAAATAAATATTAGTTAATGAACTACACAAACAGTTATAGAACTGTACACTAGAATTCTGGGTAAAGAATAAAGGATCGGGTGTCTGGGTGGCTCAGTGGGTTAAGCCGCTGCCTTCAGCTCGGGTCATGGTCTCAGGGTCCTGAGATCGAGTCCCGCATCGGGCTCTCTGCTCAGCGGGGAGCCTGCTTCCTCCTCTCTCTCTCTGCCTACCTCTCTGTCTACTTGTGATCTCTGTCTATCAAATAAATAAATAAAATCTTTAAAAAAAATAAAAGAATAAAGGATCTGCATTTTGTATTTATTTGTGGGCTTTCAGAATGGTTGGGGTCTAGAAATCATGTCTCTCTCGCTCGCTCGCTCTCTTTTTTTTTTTTTTTGGTCATTATCACTGAGACCACAATGGCCTCTTCATAATGTTCACTGCATGAACTAGTGGAAAGAATGTCCGATAGGTTGACTACATTACATGCTGCCAAGAACTGGCGTGGGAAGAATTCAGATGCTGTTCTGTCCCCACACACAAGCGCAGGTACATGTAAAGAGCAGAGGTCATAAGCAATGGCCAGACTGGAGGAAAACCACCATTCAACATGAGTTGAATGAATTCTGCACCAGCGACACACAGTGCAGAGGTGACGAAGATAACTCTTGTCTTCGAGGACTAAGAAAATTGTAGGAATCTCTGCTTCTACCTGCTTGTGAACAAGTACCATGGTGGTATACGTGTTCTGAGGGAGATGCACATGGGGAACATTGGGAGCCACGAAGAAGTAAGTGATCATCTTACCTGAGGAGGCCATGTGGTCAGGGAAGGACTTCTGAGGAAGTTTTTAGCTGAGCTGAACCATGTCTCAGGATGATGTCTAGCAGATGAGAAAAGGCACAATGAGGGAAGAAGACAGAGACTGTGTGAAGCCCAGCCCCATGGTCGCCCTCGCGAGTGGATCCTGGGAGGAAGTTAACAAAACGGGGAAGGACAGGAAACCCTTATGGCACACATTCCTCTAAGAACAGTACCTGTGCTTTCCAACACTCATGGACACTCCTCCTCTCAAACTACCATTTCCCCCTAGAAAGGTGACCAATAAAGGGGCTTAACTGAGTTGAAAACATTGGGAGACAAAATCAGAGAAGGGAATCAACTATCTACTTTCCACTCCAGTTTATGGGAAGACTGATGCATGTCTGTAGAGCACGGTGTTCCCTGTTATTGTCAGCACTTACAAGGAACAATGTAGGTTCACACCAGCTCTGTCCCAAAGCATGACATGGCTGCCGGGAGGCTCCATGTGGGGTAACACAGTCTTTTGTGCAGCTCCTGAGGCATTCCCATTGGATTTCCACTCCTTTGTTCTAAATGCACTTTGTACAAAGAAACGGACAGAATCTGAAGCAGAGATCATGTTTTCAGGAAAGCAAAATGGTTTTTATTTTCCGATTAAAAGAAAACCAGGAGGGTGGCAGAGTAGCAATACTTTTGCACTGTTTTGACAGAGACTACATTCTAGTCACAGTTAACACCCACAGTCAAGGTCCACAACGGCTCAATGTAAGTAAGTTCTTGGGACAGTAGGAGACACGCATTTGTCGAGCCTCCTAATAGGCCTCAGTAATGCAGGAAAACTATTCTCAACAAAAGGAGATTCCACACATGTCCGGTACACTCTGTGGGAGTGTGGGCAGGTGTGGCTGCAGAAATGGGTCCTCTCCATGCACTGGTGACAAGGAAAGAAGGCTCCTGGTTTGAGACAAAGAGCAGCTGCTGTTCCCAGGTGGTGACTGCAGTTCACAGCTGAGGTTAGCAGTGGAGCTGAGTGGAGAATGTGGGAGTTATGGGCATAGTCAGAGGCTGCAACTTGACATGACATCCACAGGCTGGTGCCTGAGTGTCGGATTTGTTCAGGCACCGGTTTCTTCTGCAGCAGGACAGCTCCCCAATGCTGTGCTTCCTCCTGGTGCCTCACGTCTTCCATGGACAGGTCTTTCTGAGCTTCTAACTCAACCGTCTCTGGTCCACTTCTTCTTGCCCTTAGTTCTCTTCTCCACAGCCAGCAGAAAAGTTCCGGAACAACACGAGAGGTCTTCTCTTTTTGGAGCAAAGAACTCCTGAGCCCAGAGGGTGTGTGGGTGAGGCTGAAGCAAGTGGCTTCTTTCTGCTCTTTCAGATCTTCCTCCAGCTGGTGCTTCCAACTGCTGCCCTCAGAGCTGTCAGTCATTAAAGCCAGTGATTCCTGATGCAGACAGCAGCACGACTGTACCCACAAGGATTGATTCTGGGGCAAAGAAGAGCTACAGAGAAAGTACATAGAGTACAATGGCCCATTTATGAATTCTACAGAATTAAAGCCAGTATAAGGTGACATGAGGAAGAGCAATAGTTATGTGGGAACAGGGAGGACAAGGGAAAGTGAAGGAGGAATTCCAGGGGGAAATCTGGACATTTTAGGGAGAATTGAGGCACTCACTGTCCATAATGTTGATTGTGACACCTGTGTTTATTTATCACACACTCCGTATATGGGCCGTTCATCTTGTGTTGCATATACACATTGAATTTATTATAGGTAATAACAAAGTTGATTTTAAAGGGACGTAGAGAGAGTGAATGTTACAGATACGAAAATACACCTGCATGATGCTGATTTTCTCTGTATTTATGGTAAAGTATAAAATAAGCAAAATCAATCCATCTCCATTAGAGGATGGGTTCCATATGCCTCATAGCCTGACACTCTGTCCTGCAGATGATTCGGGGTGAAGGGCAGCAATTCCTGTGGGGGGAGCACTGACCTAGATGCTGGGGTCAGTCTCACCCCACATATGTTCATGGACACCCTACAAACACAAGCATACACCCTGGAATGTTATATAATAAAAAGCATTTTCTTCAACATTTATATTAGCACTAAAAGGTATTCACAACTGCTTGGGTCACTGCCTCTCTGTCAGACTAGATCCCAAGCTGAATATATAGCCAGAGGACATGCAAATAGGGTCCACCATCTGCTGATTAAAACAGCCCAAACCTGACTTTGCAGCTGGGAGAGGAGCCCCAGCACCAGGATTCCCAGGTGTTCCAGTCAGTGCTCAGGACAGAACACAGAGAACTCACCATGGAATTTGTACTTGGCTGGGTTTTCCTTGTTGCTCTTTTAAAAGGTAATTCACGGTGAACAACAGACATTGAGGATGTGAGTGGATATGAGTGAGAGAAGACATGGGGGTGTGACCGATCCTTTACTGGGGTATCTTGTGTCTGCAGGTGTCCAGTGCGAGGTGCAGCTGGTGGAGTCTGGGGGAGACCTGGTGAAGCCTGGGGCGTCTCTGAGACTCTCCTGTGCAGCCTCTGGATTCACCTTCAGTAGCTACGGGATGCACTGGGTCCGCCAGGCTCCAGGGAAGGGGCTGCAGTGGGTCGCAGTTACTAGCACTGATGGAAGTGGCACATACTACGCGGACTCTGTGAAGGGCCGATTCACCATCTCCAGAGACAATGGCAAGAACACGCTGTATCTGCAGATGGACAGCCTGAGAACCGAGGACACGGCTGTGTATTACTGTGCGAGAGACACAGTGAGGGGACATCAGTGTGAGCCCAGACACAAACCTCACTGTAGGACGGGATCTGGACCACCAGGGGTGCACACCACTCACCAATTCCGTCTTTAAGCCCCAGGAACAGGTGCAGCTGGAGGAGGATATGAGCAGGTTTCCTGTCAGGGTCTTTGCCATTCATGCCTTCAAGCTTTTTCCCCAAGGGAGCCTCTCTGGACACATGATTCCGTGCTTCCTCTTCAGTCTCTGATTTAGAAATTTGGGACAACAACTTTATGAACAGCACAAAAGACAGTGTCAATTATACTTGCTTGTTCCTGTCTCTAAATACCAATGAATTACAAATATCTCCATGTATGTCATCTGAACCTTACAGGATTCCCAACTACACTCTCTGTTCATTAGAGGATCACTCAGCTCAGTGTGCAAGCTTGTCAAAACCAGTGTAAAGTGTGTGCTGGATATGAGCCTACAGAGGCATCAACAATGCAAAGCAAGAGAATTAACAGCCCTGGTACAGTGTCAAACTTGAACTTTACTCACAGTATCAATATTAATGACAAAATGGAATAGAAGAGGAAACTTGCACCAGGATGTTGTGTGGACAGAGTTTGAAGGTCACAAACAATCACAGAGACATACATACACACCCAAGTGAATATAAAACTTTTTAAATTTAATTTTATTTTCTCAGAGTTCCAAGAATCATTGTTTATGCACCATGCCTTGTTCTCCATACACTAAATGCCCTCCTTAATACCGACCACCAGGCTCATCCATCCCCACACCCCCTCGCTTCCAAAACACTCAGTTTGTTTCTCAGAGGCCACAGTCTCTCGTGGTTCATCTCCCCCTCTGATTCACCCCATTTCACTTTTTCTTTCCTTCTCCTAATGTCATCTGTGTTATTCCTAATGCTTCACAAGTAAGTGAAACCACATGATAATTGACTCTCTCTGCTTGACTTACTTTACTCAGCATAATCTCCTCCAGTACTGTCCATGTTGATACAAAAGTTGGGTATTCATCCTTTCTGATGGAGGCATAGTGTATATGGACCACATCTTCCTTATCCATTCATCCATTGAAGGCATCTTGGTTCTTTCCACAGTTTGTGACCGTGTTCATTGTTGCTATGAACATTGGGGTACAAGTGGCCCTTCTTTTCACAAATTTTCCAAAAGCGGCTGCTCCAACTTGCATTCCCACCAACAGTGGAAGAGGGTTCCCCTTTCTCCACATCCCCTCCAACACATGTAATTTACTGTCTTGTTAATTTTGGCAATTCTAATTGGTGTAAAGTGGTATCTCAGTGAGTGGGGTTTTTTTATGATAAAATTAATTTTTTTTTATTTTCACCATAACAGTATTCATTATTTTTCCACCACACTCAGAACTCCATGCAATTCCTGACGTCTATAATACCCACCACCTGGTACCCCAACCTCCCACCCCCCTGCCACTTCAAACCCCTCAGATTGTTTTTCAGAGTCCATAGTCTCTCATGGTTCAACTCCCCTTCCAATTTACCCCAACTCCCTTCTCCTCTCTATCTCCCCAGGTCCTCCATGCTATTTGTTATGCTCCACAAATAAGTGAAACCATATGATAATTGACTCTGTCTGCTTGACTTATTTCAATCAGCATAATCTCTTCCAGTCCTGTCCATGTTGCTACAAAAGTTGGGTATTCATCCTTTCTGATGGAGGCATTATACTCCATAGTGTATATGGACCACATCTTCCTTATCCATTCGTCCGTTGAAGGGCATCTTGGTTCTTTCCATAGTTTGGCGACTATGGCCATTGCTGCTATAAACAATGGGGTACAGATGGCCTTTTTTTTCACGACATCTGTATCTTTGGGGTAAATACCCAGAAGTGCAATTGCAGGGTCATAGCGAAGCTCTATTTTTAATTTCTTGAGGAATCTCCACACTGTTCAAAGTTTTATAGCTTGTAGGGTTAGGGAGTTACTTGCCTATTTTTAAATTTTGCTTCTTGACTATTCATTTGTTTTATTTTAACTTTTGTATAGTTGCCTTCTGTTTATGTCCTTTGTATGTGACAGAAGAATAGAACAACACAACCAGTAAACATTAACATACTCTATGTATCTCAACTCTACTCAGTTAAACCAATAACACCAGGAAGCTCTTGGAAAGATGCAGATGACATCTTTTGAGGGGAAAGACTAAGGTCCAGTCCTGAGGCCCTGATCATTGCAGGGCTGGTCCACACGTCAGGTGTGGTGGAAGAAATGAGACTCTGTTGGAGATGCTTCAGTGTGAAATCATGTGGTGTATATGCTTGTCACCATTGCATTTCAAATATTTAAGATTCTACATATTATGTGGGGTCTTTTTCCTAAAATAAACAATTAAAGGCAGGCATTTTTAACAACTAACAGAGAAAATGTATGCTCATATGTTTAGTGAATGGTTTTATAGTTTCATAACAATTTCAACATTTTCTCTAATTTAGGTAGAAATAGAGAAATTATGTCCCAAACGGATATTCATTGGGATCTAGAGTAAAGAGACTCAACTCCTTGCCTTTATCCATTTTCTTCCTGACATAATTAACAAAAACAGTCATGACTCTCTGTGTGGTGCCATATGGGTTGCCATTTCCTAACTCGTCTGTGCCCACACCTCACTGGCAGCTGTCCAAACATCTTGCATCCCACATCCTGCCCAAGTGTGTTCGTCCTGAGCTTCTGGGCCAGGCTGGTTCACAGCGGTGCATCTGAGAACTCATGAAGCATGGACAAGTGTCAGCTGGCCTTTCCTTGCACCTCCCATTCCTCCGCAGGAACAAGCCCAAGCTTGAGAATGCATGTTTACAATGTGTTGTTCCCGGGTCCTCACTGTTGGACACCACACATGTATTCCAGTACCTGCTGCATTTTTCTTATTTTATATTTAATATAAATTTTATTAGTTACCACACAGTGAAATATTGCCTTCTGGAGTATAATTCAGTGATTCATCATTACATACAACACCTAGGGTCATCAAAACTGGTGCCCTCTTGCAACCTCTTCGACCTCTGCCACAGCAACATCTTCCTAGGAACAACGCAAAAGGCAAGGGAAGCAAGGGAAAAAATGAACTACTGGGATTTCATCAAGATCAAAAACTTTTGCACAGCAAAGGAAACAGTTAACAAAATCAAAAGACAACTGACAGAATGGGAGAAGATATTTGCAAACGACATATCAGATAAAGGACTAGTGTCCAGAATCTATAAAGAACTTAGCAAACTCAACACCCAAAGAACAAATAATCCAATCAAGAAATGGGCAGAGGACATGAACAGACATTTCTGCAAAGAAGACATCCAGATGGCCAACAGACACATGAAAAAGTGCTCCATATCACTCGGCATCAGGGAAATACAAATCAAAACCACAATGAGATATCACCTCACACCAGTCAGAATGGCTAAAATCAACAAGTCAGGAAATGACAGATGCTGGCGAGGATGCGGAGAAAGGGGAACCCTCCTACACTGTTGGTGGGAATGCACGCTGGTGCAGCCACTCTGGAAAACAGCATGGAGGTTCCTCAAAATGTTGAAAATAGAACTGCCCTATGACCCAGCAATTGCACTATTGGGTATTTACCCTAAAGATACAAACGTAGTGATCTGAAGGGGCACATGCACCCGAATGTTTATAGCAGCAATGTCCACAATAGCCAAACTATGGAAAGAACCTAGATGTCCATCAACAGATGAATGGATCAAGAAGGTGTGGTATATATACACAATGGAATACTATGCAGCCATCAAAAGAAATGAAATCTTGCCATTTGCAACAACATGGATGGAACTAGAGCGTATCATGCTTAGCGAAATAAGTCAAGCAGAGAAAGACAACTATCATATGATCTCCCTGATATGAGGAAGTGGTGATGCAACATGGAGGCTTAAGTGGGTAGAAGAAGAATAAATGAAACAAGATGGGATTGGGAGGGAGTCAAACCATAAGTGACTCTTAATCTCACAAAACAAACTGAGGGGTGCCGGGGGGAGGGGGTTTGGGAGAAGGGGGTGGGATTATGGACATTATGGAGGGTATGTGATTTGGTGAGTGCTGTGAAGTGTGTAAACCTGGTGATTCACAGACCTGTACCCCTGGGGATAAAAATATATGTTTATAAAAAATTAAAAATTAAAAAAAAAAAACTGGTGCCCTCTTTCATGCTCATCATCCATCTCCCCAATCCTCACTCATCTCCCTCCAACAGCCTGCAGTTTGTTCTCTACTACTAAGAGTCACTTATGGTTCTTTCCGTCCTTCGTTTTTTTCTTTTCCTACTTCACTTATGTTCATTTGTTTTTCATCATAAATTCCACATATGAATCATAAATGGGAGAAGATATTTGGAAAAAAACATATGTGATAAAGTTTAATATCCATAATCTATAAAGACTTTCACATACTCAACATGCAAATAATACAGTTAAAAATGGTCAGAAGAAAGGAAGTAATAAAAACTTATTGAAATAAGACATCCAGATGGTTATCAGGTACATGAAAAGATGCTGAACGTTGGCCATCATCGGGGAAGCAAAAATCAAAACCATGGAAAGATGTCACCTCATACCTGACAGAATGACTAAAATCCAATACCTGCTGAAGACAATTCTCAGACCAATGGAAATTTCATTAGTGATTCACATCAATTATAATTGGAAGCATATAGAGAAGTGGTTTCTAGGACTATTCCTCCCAGGAAAAGCCGCTGACCCTCACCTTACTGAGAGAGGAGACATTTCCCATACAATAGAATGTATGAATTTACCCTCAGGAGGGAAAAACTTCAGCGGCTTAAGAGCACCTGATAGATCATAGGGACTTGATCCAACATTCCTGCTCACATCTGAATACAATAAATATTGGATATTGTAGCCTATGAGCAGAGTGAGGAGCTCAAGTAAAGGAAGTAAGTATGAGGACATATCCTACCAATAGGACAATCCATAGTGGTTATGCTGAGAGGGTAACTCCTTGCATGTTGGATAAATGAGGAAGGGAAAAGAGGAGTCCCTGTATCTCTGCAAGGGTCTGTGACAGCTGCTGGTGCACTGGGACCAACAGGGTGCACTCACAATCCCTCTGACTCAAGAACCATGAAGTTCATGATCCAGGACAAGAGGTTGGTTGATGGCTGGTCTTCTCTTGATGGTTTCCAGCTAAATGCTCTGTTAACTTCTCCCACACAGAAACACAGTAAACAGTTTGTAAATCTGTGGAAATACAAAAGAGTCCTCCATTTTTGGAATAAACCATCAAAATGACAAAAACCAAATTGCCAAGGGTGAAGCACTGGGATAAATATAATTGATATCATCATGACAATAAATATGAGCATACAAATACAATGATCTCCATTTCAGAAATGAAGAACTGTCTTTAACTAACAGCATGTGTTCTGATCTCAAGTGTTGTGATGTTAATTGTTTAAATAATAATTCCATTCTTTTATCTTTATTTAAAGTTTTCCATGGATGTGTACAGAGAGAACAGGTATAAATGTCCTTGTGGCTGTTGATAGCCCACAGCATCTCCACAAGCTCTGTGAGATTCTGTCAAGGCTTCTCAGTGTCTCCAAGTTTTGTGACAGAAAGACCTGGTTGCTCCACAAATAAGTGAAACCATAGGATAATTGACTCTCTCTGCTTGACTTATTTCACTCAGCATAATCTCTTCCAGTCCCGTCCATATTGCTACAGAAGTTGGGTATCCGTCCTTTCTGATGGAGGCATAATACTCCATAGTGTATATGGACCACATCTTGCTTATCCATTCACCTGTGGAGCATAACAAATAGCATGGAGGACAAGGGTAGATAGAGAGGAGAAGGGAGTTGAGGGAAATTGGAAGAGGAGGTGAACCATGAGAGACTATGGACTCTGAAAAACAATCTGAGGGTTTTAAAGGGGTGGGGGGTTGGAGGTCGGGGTACCAGGTGGTGGGTATTATAGAGGGCACGGATTGCATGGAGCACTGGGTGTGGTGCAAAAATAATGAATACTGTTATGCTGAAAAAAAAAAAAAAAAAAGACCTGGAAGCCACACATCAGTCTACTGGGAATTCTGGAAATTCAGGAAGCCTGCTAATCTCATGTCCAGCTCTGTCTGCAGGAGGTTCAAGGGAGCAAGCAGTTCCCAGGGTAAGGCGCACAGACTCCGACACTGGGGCTCAACTTCACCTGCTGTGCTCACCTGGAGATTCACACAGCCATTCTGTGCTGCAGTGTGTACATACCCACCTGTAAAATACTGGTAAAATGGGTACCTAATCACAATGATGGGGTGCATAGTGAAAAAAGGAATATAATGTGTGATAAGCAGTTTCTCTACCAAAATCACAAAATAAAAGATTACAGTTTCCTCAAAGATCTCATGGTGACCAAACTCCCCCAGGACCCTCACAACTGCTCTAGGTCACTGCCGTCATGAGGATGCTACCTGGAAAATTTGATATATACTTAGGGAACATGCAAATAGGGCCTTCTCTCTGCTGATTAAAACAGCCCAGCCCTGACCATGCAGCTGGGATAGGAGCCCCAGCACCAGGATTTCCAGGTGTTCCAATCAGTAATGAAGACAAGACACAGACAACTCACTATGGACTTTGTGCTTCGCTGGGTTTTCCTTGTTGCTATTTTAAACAGTAATTCATGGTGAACAAGAGACCTTGAGTATGAGAGTGGATACGAGTGAGAGAAATGGTGGAGCTGCAACAATTTCCTGAGCAGGATGTCTTGTGTCCTCAGGTGTCCAGTGTGAGGTGCAGCTGGTGGAGTCTGGGAAAGACGTGGTGAAGCCTGGGGGATCCTGAGACTCTCCTATGCAGGCTCTGGATTCACCTTCAGCAGTTACCACATGAGCTGGGTCCACTGGGCTCCAGGGATGTGGCTGCAGTGGGTCGCATGGATTAGCAATGATGGAAGTCGCAAAAGCTACACAGACTCTGTACAATTCAGCATCTCCAGAGACAATGGCAAGAACACGCTGTATCTGCAGATGAACAGCCTGAGAGCCAAGGACACAGCCATGTATTACTGTGAAACGACACAGCGAGGGGACATCAGTGTGAGCCCAGACAGAAACCTCACTGTAGGAGAGGATAGGGACCACCAGAGGGGGCACACTCCTCACCAATTCTGTCTTTAAGCCCAGGAGAAGATGCAGATGGAGGTTATGGACAAGTTTCCTGTCAGGATCTGGCGATTCTTCTCCAGAGAACACTTTCCCTAAGGGCCCTCTCTGCACACATGATTCTGTGCTTAACTTTTCACTCTCTGAATTCAAAAATTTGTTCTAATGGGAAAACAATTATATTAAAATGCACAAAATACAGATTCATTCATGTTGTTTATTCCTGTCCCTAAATATCAATGAATCACAAATATCCTGATGCTCATCAACTGAACCTTTGCAGGAATCCCAGAGGCACTCAGTATGCATCACATGTCCACCCAGATCAACGTGTACACATGATAGAAAAAGCATAAAGTGCATGCTGGACATGAAGCCATAAAGGCATCAATAATCCAAAGTAAACAAAGTAAAGCAAAAATAATGAATACTGTTATGCTGAAAATAAGTAAAAAGTAATTTTTTTTAAAAAACCACAGATTCACTTTTGCATATGATGCCCTTCATAGTGAAATAGAAAAAAATGTTGTTGATATTTAATACATCCTGAAGTTCATGTAATTATATTAAACAGTTGTACATTTTAAAAAGTTAAGAAGAAGAAGAAATGGTCTTTGGTGGGGGGTGTCACTGTCTTAAACAATCCTCATAGCATCAATGTTAGTGACAACATCAGAAAACAGTGAAACCCCACCAAGTGTGGTGTGGATGTAGAGCCTGAACATTACACACACACACACACACACACACACACACACACAAAAGAGTATAAAACCTTCATAACTTTCTCTTACTTAATTTTTCTGCAGCAAAGATGGTTCCAAAAACAGAAATACAAAGCATACAGGAAGACCTCAAGAAGCAAGAAAAATCTAAAAGACACCACCTAACATTACACTTAAAGGATCTAGAGAAAATGCAGTGACTGAAGCTAAATACAGTAGAAGGAAGGAAATACTAAAGACTAGAGCAGAAACAAATGGTATAAAAACCAAAAACAGCAGAACAGATCAAAGAAAACAAGGTCTAGTTCTTTGGAAAAAATAAAATAAAATCGAGAAACCTCTGCCTAGATTTATCATAAAGAAAAGAGAAAGCCCCAAATAAATCAAATAAGAAATCAATATGTTTCTCTGTGGAACAGACAGAGTCTTGGAGGGGTGCGGGTCAGGGGATGGGGTAACTTGGGGACGGGTGGTAAGGAGGGCACATGCTGGGAGGAGCAGTGGGTGTTATACACAAATAATGAATTGTTGAGCACTGCATCAAAAACTAATGATGTACTATATGGTGGCTAACTGAACATAATTTTAAAAAGAATTTAAGCAGATAATGCTGTGATAAATAAATAAAGCTACAATTCTAGGATGAACATTCCCCAATCCAAATCCTGAAATTATATTCAAAATTTTCTGTTTAAACTAGAAGTGGCTGTGGAGGATGAGGTAACTGGCCAAAGGGCATTAAGGAGGCATTTCATGGAATGAGCACTAGCTATTATAGGCAACTGATGAATCACTAAATACCTCTGAAACCGGTAATGCACTCTGTGTTACCTGAACTGAATTTAAATTAAAATAATTTAAAGCATAATATAAGAAATCAGTGTGATTGAGTGTGTCATTCAAAGTCCTTGTTTTGAAAAATGCTGATGGAATTTTCATCAGGATGGCACTGAAAGTACAGATTGTTCTGGACATTTTAACAATGTTTATTCTTCCGATCCATGAGCAAGGAATGCTTTTTCATTACTTTGTGCAGGAACAAACAATCCTAAAATTTGTATGGAACCAGAAAACACCCGGAATTGCTATGAAATGTTGAAAAATAAAAACCAAACTGGAGGCATCACGTTTCCTGATCTCAAGATATACTACAAAGGTATTGTCACAAAGGCAGCATGGTACTGGCAAAACACAGACACATAGACCAGTAAAACAGAGACCCCAGTAATGGACCTGCAACTCTATGATCAAATAATCTCTGACAAAGCAGGAAAAAATATCTAGTGGAAAAAAGACAGTCTCTTCAATAAATGGCGCTGGGAAAATTGGAAAGCTACATGCAAAAGAATGAAACTTGGCCATTCTCTTACACGGTACACAAAAATAAACTTGAAATGGATAATAGGCCTCAATGTGAGGCAGGAATCTATTAAAATTATAGAAGAGAACATAGGCAGTAACGTCTTCGACATCAGCCACCGCAATATCTTTCAGGATACGTCTCCAAAGGCAAAGGAAACAAAAGAGAAAATGAACTCTTGGGACATTGTAAATATAAAAACCTTCTGCACATCAAAGGAAACAGTCAACAAAACAAGGAGGCAACCCATGGAATGGGAGAAGATAGTCACAAATGACGTTAGACAAAGGACTGATACAGAAGATCTATAAAGAACACCTCAAACTCAACACACACAAAGCAGATAATCATGTTGAAAAATGGGCAGAAGACATGAACAGACACTTCTCCAAAGAAGACATACAAATGGCTATCAGACACATGAAGAAATGTTCATCCTCACTAGCCTTCAGGGAGATTCAAATCAAAACTACATTGAGATATCACCTTACACCAGTTAGAATGGCCAAAATTAGCAAGACAGGAAACAACATGTGTTGGAGAGGATGTGGAGAATAGGAAACCCTCTCACACTGTTGGTGGGAATCCAAGTTGTTTCAGCCACGTTGTAAAATAGTTGGAAATTAAAAATAGAGCTTCCCAATGACCCTACAATTGCCCTACTGGGTATTTACAACAAAGACACAGATGTAGTGAAAAGAAGGGCCATCTGTACCCCAATGTTCATAGTCATAGAAATGGCCACAGTCCCTAAACTGCGGAAAGAATCAAGATGCCCTACAATGGACGAATGGATAAGGAAGATGTGGTCCATATACACTATGGAGTATTATGCCTCCATCAGAAAGGATGAATACCCAACTTTTGTAGCAACATGGACGGGACTGGAAGAGATTATGCTGAGTGAAATAAGTCAAGCAGAGAGAGTCAATTATCATATGGTTTCATCTATTTGTGGAGCATAACAAATAGCATGGAGGACATGGGGAGATGGAGAGGAGAAGGGAGTTGGGGTAAATTGAAAGGGGAGGTGAACCATGAGAGACTATGGACTCTGAAAAACGATCTGAGGGGTTTCAAGTGGCGGGGGTGTGGGAGGTTGGGGTACCAGGTGGTGGGTATTAGAGAGGGCAGAGATTGCATGGAGCACTGGGTGTGGTGAAAAAATAATGATACTGTTATGCTGAAAATAAATAAATGAAAAAAAAAAAATGGGAACGATCCCAAGCCCAATCACCAGCTTAAAAATGGACACATTGTGCTCTATGTTATCTTTGAAATGTTGCCCATCATTAAAAGAATAGTTTATTGCAGCTTCCTGATGGTGCATAGGAGAAGAAAGAGCCACAATCAAGTCAGCTGCAAGAGAATGGTCCCACGGGGCAACAGTAGAAATGACTGTCACCCTGAGCAACTCCTCAGTCTCATATTTATTAGAAAGTAGGTAACAACCAACAAAGAAGATGGAGTAGGTTACACATTGACCATAAGTCTTGTAGATAAGTCAGAAGAAAGGAGAAATATGTCTGCTCACATAATACATGACCTTTAGTGACCAAGCCCAAAGAAAAGGATTGTTTGACTAACTGCAATTACTCTCTGGGGTAGGGGACATCACGGAAAAATGTAGCAGGCAAAGAGAAAAGGAGGGATTAGGTTCATCTGTGAGGCAGAAAGAAAAGAGAGAGGAATGAAGGTCGATGACCTAGCAGGCACTAATTCCACTAAACATGTGCGAAACTGAAAGAAGAAAAGAGGAAACTAACCATTCTAAGTAGAAAATAGTATGAATCCTTGGGAAATTAGAACAATCCATAGAAGCACCACAGTAAAAAGATAATGATAGAAGTAGACTGTTCTCTACCCAGTGTCTGCAGGGGGAGGTGTCCACTCCCCAAGGTCACCAGGTGGTTCTGAAGGTCTTGTGTTCCCTGTGTGCACACAGAGACCAGAAGCTTCTACTATATCCATGAGAATCCTCAGGTTGAGATGCTGGATTGGAGGGGCCTTCCACCTGCAGGGAATAACTAACTGATCCTTTAGTTGTTGCTGTCAGCTCAATGTGTGTGACCTCTACCATCACAGGGAATCCTAACAACAATATAATGGGATGAGGAGGAGGAGGGCTCTCAGCGAAGCACTTAGGTCAGGAGACAGCAATCTCATGATGGTATTAGGGCCTTTACCCACCAGGACTGGGAAAGATCCTTTGCCTCCTGGCCCCGTGTGAGGTGACAAGGAAAGGACACTCTTAGATGTGTAGGCTCTCCAGTCTCCAGATCTGTCCACACCTTGACATGCGACTTCCAAGACTACAGAAGAGAATGTGGGAAGTAGGTGTGTGTTGTTTAAAGTCACTCAGTCTTTGTACCTTGTTACAGCAGCTGGAACACATGAAGACATTAGTGACGCATGAACCCAAGCACTGATGCTCTGGAGTTTCTCTGCTGCTTTTGTTGTGCAAAGTACCTGATAAGTTCCTTCAGTGAGATTCAGAGTGGGCTTGTCACATGTTCCCTCCCGCAGACAGGACTAACCAGTTGACTATCCCAGGGCTCTGTGAAAGGATGCAGTGGACACGCACAAGGAGGACCTTGGTACAAGGGAGTCAGGGTTTCCTAGAATTTCTGGAACTTTCACTTAAGGGTGATGATTTTTCAAACTTTCCAGAAGATGTGGATGTGATGACTCTGTGGGATTTGATTCTGATCATCACATAACAGAGTAGTGTTGTACTGAAAGCCCTAAAGGTTAAGCTCTTTTGTTCCCTAGTTCCTTTCAGGATTCTTTCCTTCTCTGTGTTGTGTTTTGTCAGTTTGACTATGATATGCCTTAGAGATCATCAGCTTTTGTTGCATTTAATGTGAATTCCCTATACTTCCTGGATTTTGATGTCTGTGTCCTTCTGCAAATTATGGAACTTTTCAGTTACTATCTTACAGAATAAACCTAATCCCTCCTTTTCTCTCTGTCCATCTCCAGAGACGCTTATGATACAAATATTATTATGTTTTTAAAAGGTCCCTGAGTTCCCTAAGTCCACCTTTGTGGTCCATTATCTTGGATTCCATCATCTTCTCAGTCATTATTTTCTATAATTTTATCTTGAATACCACAAATTTGCTCCTCTCCATCCATCCTTATGTTTTATGGCCTCCACTTGGGGTTGTGTCTTGGTTTTAGAGCTTGTTTGTTTGTTTTTAATTTGGACCTGATTCAATTTTAGTTCATCTCTCACTGCAGTAAGGGACTCTTAGTGTCTTCTAACTTTTTTCAAGGCCAGCTAGTATACTAAAAATCATCACTTTAAATTCTAGTACAGACTTCATATTTATGTTTGTATTGATTAAAAACCTGGGAATGAGATCTACATCTGACTCATTCTTTTATGGTGAATTTTTCCATACTCTCATTTCTTTTCAATATCTTATTTTTTCAATTTTTATTTTGTTCAGTGCTCCAATTATCATTGTTTATGCACCACACCCAGCGCTCCATGCAATACGTGCCCTCCAGAATGTCCCCCACCAGGCTCACCTAACCCCCCACTACCTCCTACTCCAAAACCCTCAGTTTCTTTCTCAGAGTCCAGTTTCTCAGGATTCATCTCACCCTCAATTTTCCCCAATCCTGTTCTTCTCTCCTTCTTTAAAAATCCTCCGTGTTATTCTTTATACTCCACAAGTAAGTGAAACCATATGATAATGGACTCTCTCTGCTGGACTTATTTCACTCAGCATCATCTCCTCTTGACGTGTCCATGTTGATGCATAAGGCGGATATTTATCCTTTATGATGGAGGCATAATACTCCATTGTATATATGAACCAAATCTTTATCCACTCGTCTGTTAATGGGCATCTTGACCCTTTCCACTGTTTCACAAATGTGGCCATTGCTGCTATGAATATTGGGGTATACATGGCCCTTCTTTTCACGACATCTGTATCTCTGGGGTAAATACCCATGAGTGCATTGGCAGGGTCATGGGGAAGTTCTATTTTTAATTTCTTAAGGAATCTCCACACTGTTTTCCAAAGTGGCTGCACCTACTTGCATTCCCACCAACAGTGTAAGAGGGTTCCCCTTTCTGCACACCTTCTCCAAAACACGTTGTTTACTGTCTTGTTAATATTGGCCAATCTAACTGGTGTAAGGTGATATCTCAATATGGTTTTGATTTGAATCTCCCTGATGGCTAAGGATGATGAACATTTTTTCATATGTGTGTTAGCCATTTGTATGTCTTCATTGCAGAAGTGTCTGTTCTGCAATGAAGAACATTCATTGTTTCTTTTCCTGGAGAATAAAATAAGATGAGGGGAATAAATTAAGACAAATAAATTAGGATTTGTCATAATGAATGCTTCTTAAATAGAATATAGATCACAAAAAATAAAATATATATCAATGAAAAAATTAAAAATAGAAAAAATAAGAATGTGTATTTATAAAAATTAAACCTAAAAAATGAGGAGGGAGTAATATAAACTGTAAAGAAAGATGAATCAGAAAATAAAACAAAAATAAAAATAAAAAAAAAAACTAAGAATCAAAAGAAATAAAGCTAAGCCTACTTCCCTGGGAACTGAAAGTGTGCCACATTCTATGATCATTAAACTTGCTGAGATGGAATTGTTCTGAGGATCTTCTGGGGAGGTGCCTCCTGTGACTATTCTCAGTGGTTTTGCCCTCATGGAAAGGCACCTCTTGGGAGCAGAGGGCAGGGCTTCCTGTAAGTGTGTCTGCCCTCCACTAGGTGCCACTGTTTTGCTTCCTGATGGCACTGATGGGTAGGTTGAACATAGCATCTTCTCTCTGGGCAGAGGTTGAAATTTCACATACACCCACTCTTCAGTGCGCCCTCACAGAGCAGCAATCAACCCCTTTCTCTCCAATGTTTCCATCTGAAACCCATGTTCACCCTACCTGTGTCTCAGCTGCTGTATCTCAGGCACATGATAGAGTTTCAAAACTTCTAGGGTCTCCTATGGTGTGGACCCATGCTATTCCTCCAGGGGAGAGTATTATATCTTTTTCCATTTTCCTACAGGTCTCAGGAAATACATCCCATGACCAGATTGTGGTTCACTGTTTATGGCAAATCAGACCAGAAAGCCCGCAATTAGACTCACTGTTCAACCAGGTTCCTGGCTCTTTGCCTAGCATCTGTGCATCACAGTGGTACAACACATCCTTCTTGTGCCTCTGCAGACCTCAGACCCTGGAATTCTGCCCCACTTTTCCACATCAGCACCTTTATGCCAGCCACATCTTCACAGTAGCACACTTCTAAAAGTTCATATTTTGTGCTCTGCTGCTACAATACATTGGGGTAGCTTCCAGAAGCAGGCTCCATCCCTGATGTCACCCCCACAGCTCTATCTGTCCCAAGACAAATCTGCACCTATTACATAACAAAATGAGGTCGGTTTTCTATTTGACGACTAGTGGGCTTTGTTCTCTCAGACCTCTGATTGTCTTCTTGGCTGCTCAGAATGACTTGATGACTACCTAGCTGTGTTCCAGAAATCCAAGCATAGCAACCCCTTCTCCACCATCCTAACTACTCCGTCCCACATTTTCTTGTAGCAAAGAGGGTGTGATCAACTCCTTCTTATAACAGCATATAACTCCTTCTTATATGCTGAAGCTCAAAGTTGAAATCCAGTGTTTTATTTCAGAATATCCTAATTTATTTCTCTCTTTGCTCTGATCCAGTTGTCTTATGGTTCACTTGCTCTTTGAATGAGCAAATCGATTAAATATTATGCAATTATTATATTATTTTGCAGTAATGGTTGACATATTTCATCCACCGACATGACCTCTCTCACTAGGAGACTCAGAGAAGAATGCACCTCCTGGCAGTGAGCTTGGGGCTATGAGCAGGTAGTGAGGGGCTCTCCCCAAGGACAAGGATTGCAGGAATATTACTAGCACCACTCCATGTCTCTGTGCAGTGAACACAGGTGCATTTTGGATGGCATGGCCAGTTTACAGTCTTCCTGATGCACATGATGCATTCAGGGATGGAAAGTGGGGAATGTGGAGAACAGAGGTACTGAACTCATGCATCAAGGTCAAAGAGTCTGATCTGAGAAAATGAAAACAGATAGAACAGAGCTGCAACCTGACGTTGAATTGGAATTGAATTTCCCTGCTGCGTCTGTTGTCAACAGTCCCTGTAAATCCTTCTTTTTTTAATTTATTTTTTTATTTATTTATGTATTATTTTTATTTATTATTTACTGCTCTCCCATTAGACTGAATTTACTACGTGAAAGGCAAAGGGCTTGGAACACTGAGAAAAATAAAATATTTGGAGAAAGAAAGTCAAAGAATCAACCAGAAACTTACAGTGGACCAACAGATTGACTTTGTTAGTTTAGGAGGGATATGATGCATGAATCCTTTTTAAATGTCCCACCACAGAATGCAGTAGGGCAGAGACTAGAAATGGAGGAAATATTCCTAAATGCATGGCCTCACCAGCTACTATGTCACAGGGAGATTAGGCATGTGCTCTTGAGTCCATTGACCACTACCCATCAGTGCCAGTGGGAGTATCTTTGGACAATAGAGTCCCTGCCTCTCTCAGAGATTGTGTAAATTTACTTTAGGGATACTCTTTTCTCAACCTTTCCAGAGAATGTGGATATGACGATCTTGTGGTATCTGACTCTGAACCACACTGTGAACCATTGTCCCACCATGACAGCTGTCAGGTGTGAACCTCAGCCATTGGATATAAAAGCTGGTATGACCCAGGATGGAAACAAAAATCTAGAAGACTTTCATCTGCAGGAAGGAATGGAGGCTTTGCTTCAGGAATGACTTCACAATGTAGGAAAGGGCACATACAAGAAATAAAACATATACATGTGCCATGGAGGGTGGACATGGGATTAAGTCATCTACCTGTGTTCTGTGAGCTCCTGAAGACTGTTTTCTCACAATGTTCCACCTGTCAGGTTCCCCAGAAAGTTGCTGCTGAAGATGACACACGAGAAGGAAATATTCTGACTCTCTTTCTGAGTTTCCTTCCAAGTACTGAATCAAGGTTGTAACCAATTTGTCTCTAATTTGCACCATGTTACAACAGAACATTTAACTACCAGACTTTGATAACACCCCGTGACACCAAAGAGGTGAGAGACTGCAGATGATCTGAGAGAAATGACATCCAGGTTGCCTCCAGTATCTTGATGTAAAATCAATTTTATGGCACTTCCCAATGCCAGGTAACCCCCATCATGGGTGGACATAGTGGCAGCATTCCCAAAGGTGACAGGCAGACCCAAACTGGGACTGGGAGAAGGAAGAGATTCTTCAGAAAGTATCTTCAGGAGAAGCAGGAATGTCCCAAAAGGCCTTCTCCTGTCTCCCTGACCAGAATCATCTCATTGCCACAGAGACACAGATCCCACATTAGAAATCAGATTATGCCCACAAGGCTGATATTATTTCCACATAAAATTAGACCCACAAACTCCCTTAATGGACAAGGATTTTAATAATATGCTGATTCTTCAATCCATTGCTATAAATGTTACTCTAGATTTCTGCTCCATGGTTACACCCTAGTGTAGTTATTATGGGCATCAAGCTTTTCCAAATATAACTTAAACGTATGACATAAACATATTACACATGTCCTTATAGCATCTTCACAGAAACTTCCTCATTTTAATTATGTTTCATTTATATTCCCATAATTGACAATAACCTTTCAAAAACACCTATGTAAAGGAGAATTTTTTTTTTTTAAACAGGGCAGAGAAACTCGCATATTGATGCAAAATTTTTCCTCTGCATCTTCTTCAGGTTCATGTTTCTTCTGGAAAGCATATAAATAATACATTTTCTGAGTTCCTCAGCTACATATCTAGGGGGGAAGCAACTTTATTGCAACATCAGATGCTGGAAACAATTCGAACCCCAAACAACTTCTTAAAAAAACTAAAATCCTGCTTTGTTCATTCTTTGGAAAGGTGCTAATCTTTAAAACCAGTGATTCTTTTTTAATGTCTGCATTATATTAATTGTTTCAAAACTACATTGTACTTCAGTAGTTTTTACTTCAAAAATAAAGAACTGTAAGAACTGAAATCACACCTCTAACAGGAATCTCTACACTCCCCCCAGTACTTTTCCTGTCTCACTTTAGTCACTGACATCTTATCTTGTGTTCCAGTGGGTTGTCCAGGTCTCCTCTCCATTAAACACTGGAGCAGCTCCTGTCTATCAAGCAAATCTCCACTTTGCAGGGACAAACTGTGGAGAACCCCTGGATAGAACAAAACAGCAGTCAAGTTTGCAACAAGCCATCACATAAGAGAAAAGAACCAACCAAAAAGAGTGCACAGTCATCTTTTGAGGTTGTTAATAAGCACAACACCATGAGCAAAGGGAAGCCATGGCCAAGTCAAAACAACATTGAAAACCAGAGAGTCCTTCCCAGAAATTGTGGGAATTCTAACAACCTACATATGTGCATGAACTAGGACCTTTGCAAAAATGGAGCACAGAGTGACAGACATTATTTCTCAGGAAAAGTCAGTAAATTCCTATCAAAGACATGTTCATTGCTCAGGAAAATTTCAGAATGACCTCTGAGTATTCCAAGACAAGCTCCCTCTAGGATACAGCCTGAAGGAACAAGACCTTGACAGTCTCTGGTAGATAAAAATGCAGATTCTGAGCTTCAGAATGAAGGGGAGGTTGCACCATAAATGAAGGTAATCCGAGGTGGTCCTGAGAGAGAGAACCCAATTCTAGGCAAGACATGATGGGGAGACATAGATGGCAACTCAGAAGCAGAAGGACTCTGGAAAGCAAGAGGCAATGGATGCCAGTGTCTCAATTCTAATTGGCTCTAATGTAAACCCTTGGGACTGTCACACATGACAATGTCATCATGGTTGTGTCTGGAGGGGGTAGTTTGGAATGGAGAGAATGGGGTAGAAGTATCCTTCCCATCTGTACTTCTCAAGGACACTATTTCCAGAAACCTCAACATAAGGGCTGCATTTATTCTCCTACCTGAATCAACCCAAAACAAAAAAAGTGTGCAAAATATATTACAAAAGCTAAACCAGATGGAAATACATGAATGAGAGTGATGCAACAGAGAACTGTTAATACAAGGTTCAGGGTGGGGTCGAGCATGCTAGACAAGATAGACAGACAGAAGGGACAAACATGGACAGAAGGAGAAACAGTAAAGCCAGAGATAAGGAGACACAGTGAACAAACCCTCCAGGAGTCCACAAGAGATACGAGGACTGGGGTGGAACTGCCCTTCTCACAGGATGAAGGATGGAGACCTAAACTCTGGGGCTGATAGCTGGGTGCTCCCCTTAACTGTCTCTTTCTCTCACTCATGGCCAATTAGTCAGCAAGTCTTGCCGGTGACAAGTTCAGGACACACTCAGAATCCAACCATTTCTCACCCCTTCGCTGCTGCCACCCTGGACTGGGCTCCTATCAGTTTTCACTTGGATGCCCTCAAGAATCTCCTCACCTTCCAGATTCCAAGCTCCCATGTCCCTGTCTCACTCCTAACTATTCCCCACACCAGAGTCAGTCAGAGAATCCTTTACCATGTGGAGAAAGAGAGGATTGTTGCTGGTTTGTGGCTTGTCTTCCCTCCTCAAATGTAAGCCCCATGAAGGCAAGTTCTTCTATTTCTGTTCACTGCTGTATTCACAGAGTCCAGGGAGGGCTACAGTTTGTGCAGTTAGAACCAAATAAATATTAGTTAATGAACTACACAAACAGTTATAGAACTGTACACTAGATTTCTGGGTAAAGAATAAAGGATCGGGCGCCTGGGTGGCTCAGTGGGCTAGGCCGCTGCCTTCGGCTCGGGTCATGATCTCAGGGTCCTGAGATCGAGTCCTGCATCGGGCTCTCTGCTCAGCGGGGAGCCTGCTTCCTCCTCTCTCTCTGCCTGCCTCTCTGCCTACTTGTGATCTCTCTCTCTGTCAAATAAATAAATAAAATATTTTAAAAAAAAAAAGAATAAAGGATCTGCATTTTGTATTCATTTGTGGGCTTTCAGAATGGTCGGGTTCTAGAAATCATCTCTCTCTCTCTCTCTTTTTTTTTTTTTTTTTTTTTTTTTTTTGTCACTGAGACTACAATGGCCTCTTCATAATGTTCACTGCATGAACTAGTGGAAAGAATGTCCGATAGGTTGTCTACATTACATGGTGCCTAGAACTGGCCTGGACAGAATACGGATGCTGTTCTGTCCCCACACACAAGAGCAGGTACATGTAAAGAGCAGAGGTCATAAGCAATGGCCAATCTGCAGGAAAACCACCATGAGTTGAATGAATTCTGCACCAGCGACACACAGTGCAGAGGTGACGAAGATAACTCTTCTCTTTGAGGACTAAGAAAAATGTAGGCATCTCTGCTTCTACCTGCATGTGAACAAGTACCATGGTGGTATACGTGTTCTGTGGGAGATGCACACGGGGAACATTGGGAGCCACGAAGAAGTAAGTGATTATCTTACCTGAGGAGGCCATGTGGTCAAGGAAGGACTTACGATAAAGTTTTTACCTGAGCTGAACCTTGTCTCGGGACGATGTCTAGCAGATGAGAAAAGGCACAATGAGGGAAGAAGGCAGAGACTGTGTGAAGGCCAGCACACATGGTCGCCTTCCCGAGTGGATCCTGGGAGGAAGTTAACAAAACAGGGAAGGACAGGAAACCCTTATGGCACACATTCCTCTAAGGACAGAACCTGTGCTTTCCAACGCTCATGGACACTCCTCCTCTCAAACTACCACTTCCCCCTGGAAAGGTGACCAATAAAGGAGCTTAACAGAGTTGAAAAGATGAGGAGACAAAATCAGAGAAGGGAATCAACTATCTACTTTCCACTCCAGTTTATGGGAAGACTGATGCATGTCTGTAGACCATGGTGTTCCCTGTTATTGTCAGCACTTACAAGGAACAATGTGGCTTCTCACCAGTTCTGTCCCAAAGCATGACATGGCTGCTGGGAGGCTCCATGTGGGGCAACACGGTCTTCTTCCTGGTTGTGCAGCTCCTGAGGCATTCCCATTAGAGTTCCACTCCTTTGTTCTAAATGCACTTTGTACAAAGAAAAGGACAGAGTCTCAAACAGAGACCATGTTTTCAGGAAAGCATAATGGTTCTTATTTTCCAATTAAAATAGAAAACCAGGAGGGTGGCAGAGTAGCAATACATTTGCACTGTTTTGACAGAGACTACATTCTAGTCACAGTTAACACCCACAGTCAAGGTCCACAACGGCTCAATGTAAGTAAGTTCTTGGGACAGTAGGAGACACACATTTGTCGAGCCTCCTAATGAGCCTCAGTAATGCAGGAAAACTATTCTCAACAAAAGGAGATTCCACACATGTCCGGTACACTCTGTGGGAGTGTGGGCAGGTGTGGCTGCAGAAATGGGTCCTCTCCATGCACTGGTGACAAGGAAAGAAGGCTCCTGGTTTGAGGCAAAGAGCAGCTGCTGTTCCCAGGTGGTGCCTGCAGCTCACAGCTGAGGTTAGCAGTGGAACTGAGTGGAGAATGTGGGAGTTATGGGCATAGTCCGAGGCTGGCCACTTGACATGACATCCACAGGCTGGTGCCTGAGTGTCGGATTTGTTCCTGCACAGGTTTCTTCTGCAGCAGGACAGCTCCCCAATGCTGTGCTTCCTCCTGGTGCCTCACGTCTTCCATGGACAGGTCTTTCTGAGCTTCTAACTCAACCTTCTCTGGTCCACCTCTTGCTGTCTTTGGTTCTCTTCTCCACAGACAGTAGAAAATTTCCTGAACAACAAGGGAGTTCTTCTCTTTTTTGGGACAAAGAACTCCTGGGCCCAGAGGGTGTGTGGGTGAGGCTGAAGCAAGTGGCTTCTTTCTGCTCTTTCAGATCTTCCTCCAACTGGTGCTTCCAACTGCTGCCCTCAGAGCTGTCAGTCATTAAAGCCAGTGATTCCTGATGCAGACAGCAACACGACTGTGTCCACAAGGATTGATTCTGGGGCAAAGAAGCCCTACAGAGAAAGTACATAGAGTACAATGACCCATTTATGAATTCTACAGAATTAAAGCCAGTATAAGGTGACATGAGGAAGAACAATAGTTATGTGGGAACAGGGAGGACAAGGGAAAGGGAAGGAGGAATTCCAGGGGGAAATCTGGACATTTTAGGGAGAATTGAGGCACTCACTGTCCATAATGTTAATTGTGACACCTGTGTTTATCATATCACACACTCCATATGTGGGCCGTTCATCTTGTGTCGTATATACACATCGAACTTATTATGGGTAATAACAAAGGTGATTCTGGAGGGACATAGAGAGATCAGAAGATATGAAAACACACCTACACGATGCTGATTTTCTCTATATTTATGGTAAAGTATAAAATAAGCAAAATCAATCCATCCCCATTACAGGATGGGTTCTATATGCCTCATAGCCTGACACTCTGCCCTGCAGATGATTCGGGGTGGGGGGCAGCAATTCCTGTGGGGGGAGCACTGACCTAGATCCTGGGGTCAGTCTCACCCCATATATGTTCATGGACACCCTACAAACACAAGTATACACCCTGAAATGCTATATAATAAAAAAACTTTTTTTTTTCAAAATTTGTCCTTAGCACTAAATTAAAGGTATTCACAACTGTGGGTCACAGCCTCTCTGTCAGAATAGATCCCCAAGCTGAATATATAGCCAGAGGACATGCAAATAGGGCCTCCCCTCTGCTGATTTAACCAGCACAGCCAAGATCCTGCAGCTGGGAGAGGAGCCCCAGGCCCGGGATACCCAAGTGTTCATTCAGTGATCAGGACAGAACACAGACAGCTCACCATGGAATTTGTGCTGGGCTGGGTTTTCCTTCTTGCTCTTTTAAAAGGTAATTTATGGAGAAAAAAAAGAAATTGAGTATGTGAGTGAATGTGAGTGAGAGAAAAACAGGATATGTGATAGTTTCCTGACCAAGATGTCTTCTGTCTGCAGGTGTCCAGTGTGAGGTGCAGCTGGTGGAGTCTGGGGGTGACCTGGTGAAGCCTGGGGGGTCCCTGAGACTCTCCTGTGCAGCCTCTGGATTCACCTTCAGCAACTACTACATGAGCTGGGTCCGCCAGGCTCCAGGGAAGGGGCTGCAGTGGGTCGCATGGATTAATACTGGTGGAAGTAGCACAAGCTACGCAGACTCTGTGAAGGGCCGATTCACCATCTCCAGAGACAACGGCAAGAACACGCTGTATCTGCAGATGAACAGCTTGAGAACTGAGGACACGGCCATGTATTACTGTGCAAGAGACACAGTGAAGGGCCCTCAGTGTGAGCCAGGACAGAAACCTCCATGTTGACATAGGATGTGCTGAGCTGCAGGGGCACTCAGGGCAGCAGAGAGCGCTCAGCATCCACAGCAGAGATCAGACCCAGGAGCAGGTGCAGTAGGTAGGACTTCCTTTTGAGATCAGGGATTTCCTCTCCAGACCCTCAGCTGTCCACAGGGATTTTTTTTTTTCTTTCATCTCTAATACCTCGTGTTCTCCATGCAGCCAACCACAAGAATATAACTTTGCTTCCACACAGCAGAGATCTCACCAGTCTCCGGGGAACTTCCCTTCATCAACCTCTTCTATGTCTCATTTTCGTCCTCCACTGAAGCACATGTTGCAATTTCCCATTGTCCTTGAGAAACATCTGCACAGCCCAGGCTCTCTGCATGCCTGTTCTCTGCCCTCAGCGGGGCACACACTGTCCCCACATGTTTATGACTGCCCAAGTCAGTTCTTGTCCTCCTGGCTCCAGTGTATCCTCTGGCTCATTGTACATGTAGGCGGACACAGGTGATCAGGAACTGCCCTTCTGTAGGCACCGCTGCATTTCCTGGATGGAAAAGGAGTCCACCTGCTATGAGGGACGCTCAGATTTCCCCATGAAACTGGCGGGATGACAATCCAGAGAGGAAAACCCATCCCTTTCCTGCTGGGTCCTGTTCTGGTGGGGAGAGTCCATGAGAGCGTCCTTGGTGACTGTGTTTGAGACATGTTTCCCAGCTTCCACACAGGGAATCCATGTGAATCCTGAGGTCCAGCTGGCAGGTCCCAGATCCCTGCCCACCCTGTGCTATCCATTGAATATCCATCAGAAACCAACCCCCAACCTCATTCTCTCCTTCTTCTGACTTCTCCCTCAACCTGTCCTGTATCCTGAGCCCCATGGAACTGGGTGTCCTGTCACACTGACAAGATCTTCACCAAGTGTCAGATGGAGAAAGGCTCAATAATGAATGTCTCCCATGATGGGAGGGCTCTGAAGTGGGGCTGAAATGGGGATATATGGCTCAAACCACGATCCCAGAAATAAAATAATATAGCAGGTACTATATGAGACAATACTGTCACTTCCTCTCATATCCCTGCTTTTGTCCCATTGAACTGGCCAGGATTTCCCCTAGAGAGAATTCATAAATATCTTCTGGGCTGTTTGCTCTCTTGATTTCCTGTGAAACCAGTACTGGTCTTCGCACATCAGAGGAGTCACAGGAAAGGCCCTTCCACTCAGAGTCCTTCTACTCTTGTAACGTCGAGGGGGTGGTCTGCATGGAATGCATCTTCTGTGTCTGAGGTGAATCTGTTTGCCTGTAGCTGGAGGAGGGTCAGGCCCACTCCTCAACTCAGCATGAAGCATCTTGGGATGGTCGTTCCCAAGAAGAGGGACACTCATTAGCGGGTCTTCTCTGTGTTGGCAGCTGTCCTGTGTGTGTATTTAATACATTACAGGAATGTCTAAGAATAGTTACCAATCTAGTGTACCGGCCTCCTGTGAGTCTCCTTGTGTTGTGTTCACTGATCCAGATGAACCTGGACAAGGAGTCCCAGGTGTGCAGAACCTCACAGACTCTCTCACTTACCTGTGTCACCACCAAGTTCTCTTGAGCAACTGTGGACTTTCAGTATTCTCCATTGTTCCCCAAATCTCATCTCTCAGGTTTTTCTCTGCATAATCAGCAGGCTGTCCCCAGCTGTGTTTCTTATGAGGTATATATACATTTCTTTCTGTTCTAATATACAAACATTGGCAGAAAATGTCTGCATGCATTGCCGAATTGTCATATCCTTCTTTCCATAATATCCGTGGTATGTTTCATTTATTGATAACCTCTGATGAATTATTACACTATAAATCTGTATATTTTTAGATTCTGCTACCCCTGGAAGTACTATTGGAATTACTTGCATAACTGGTAATATATTTTACAACCAAAAAGAGTTCACATATTTAACGGATGAACTTACTGTGCAATATAAATTATAAAAAACAACCTAAAGTAACAATCTGCTTGTGATTTTCATTCAAGATATTATAGTGCCCACTTCCCGTTATTCTATTATTTGTAGAGTTATTTAGTATAAAATATAAAACATAATAGTGAGGTGGAGACAAGATGGCGGGGAAGTAGGAGGAGGCCCCTTTTCAACCTGTACCCTAAAGTGAGCTGATTACCTGCCAATGAAATCCGATCACCCATGAAATCAGCCTGAGATTAGAATTATACACGTCTGGATCTCTATGGGGACAGAAGACACCAGTGGGCAGGTACAGTGGAGTGGTAACATCGGACTAATATGGGAAGATAAACAAAAGGGGGAGGGAGCCACCAGAAGAGACCCATTGGAAATAGGAGAGCGCCCTGCAACTGGGGACCAGCATTAACTTGGAGTCTGATTGAAAGCACTCAAAAAGAACAAAGAATTGCAGGGGGAAGTTCTGGGAATCAGGGTGGTTAGGGACAGAGGCTTAAGTCCCTGGACCCAGGGCAGCCACCCCTGGTGCTGAGCCAGAGAGAGTGCAGTGAGGAAACCATGTCTTGGTCCCTGAGCCACAAGAAGGTCTGAGAGCATGTGAGGTCCAGCTCCCATGAGGGGCTGGGAGCCCTGTCAGCCAGCAGAAGCACAGACTTTTCTGTAGTCCCCACGCGCAAACCATGTCATGCTATCAGAGCCTGAGTCGTGCCCCACACCCTCCCCTGAGAGAGGTGCATGCAGGTGCCATCCCAGTGCTCTCCGTCCCAGAAGGCCTGAGTACTCTCAGTCTGGGCCAGCGGGAAAATCTCAGTGTGCTATCGCTGCTTGGAACCTCTCTGGCAGTCTGGAGCTGCCCAGAGAGCCGCCGCTGTTGTCATTTTGGGTACAAGCAGGAGTACCTGTGTCCCCAGGGCCGGCAACATGGGACGTGCTCTTCCAGGGGCCAAGGGGGAACTTATGTGCTCTGCAGCTCCCAGAGGGGGATAGACTGAGGTTTCTCTCTGAGAGGGAGGTCTGGGTGCAATCTCTTTCCTCTAAACCTCCAAAGACCATCAAAAGCTGTCAAAGGAAGAGAAAACAAATGAACAAACAAACATAAAAACCTCCAGAGAACAAAGGCCTGAAAAACAGGTTTCCTCAGAGCCCACCCTCTTGAGGGGGGCTTGAGGACTTAACTCAGGGAACACTGCCTGGAAGCCTACATGGCAGACTCCTCCCCCAGGAAGCCAACCAGGGTAAAAAAAAAAAAAAAAAAAAAAAAAAAGACGACAAGAGAACAACCACCACGACTTCATAGATACAACCCTTATTTTTAAACCATTCCCAATATTCTGGTTCATTCTTTTATAGATAATTTTTAACCTATTTACCAACACAGTGAGATGTCCAGTACATCAAATTCATAGTAACCTTTTAACCTGAACATTTTGATACATATACCCGTTTTACTTTTGCTTTTCCATTTTTTTAATTTTTTAATTTAATTTTAGTTTAGTTTAGTTTATTCTTTTCTATTTTTAGTTTTTAATATTAATATAGAGTTAAACTTCAAGATAATCCCAATCCCCCAATCAATGCTAACGCTATAGGTAAACCAATTTTTAATCCCCCTTTATCTTAGGAAAGTTGAGTCCTTAACAAAGATATCAAGATACATCCAGAAAAATCAAAACAACCTTCCTCGCCCACACTGAAAATTTATAACTACGCTCCCATATTTTTCATCCTCCAGTGTGTCTATGTATTTGAGCGTTTCTAATAGTATATAAATCTTATAATTGGAGTTCTTCTTTATAAGGTTTTTTTTAAATTCACATATATATATATATATATATATATATATATATATATATATATATATATTCTCATGTCAAATACTTTTGTCAGTCTTTTTGTTTGTCTGTTTTGTTTGTATACTTGATAAATCTTACCTTGGAGCCAATTTGGGCTTAGACTTCCCTTTTTTTTTAATTAATTTATTTTCAGAAAAACAGTACTCATTATTTTCTCACCACACCCAGTGCTCCATGCAATCCGAGCCCTCTATAATACCCACCACCAGGTACCCCGACCTCCCACCCCCCCGCCACTTCAAACCCCTCAGATTCCTGTCTCATATTGAGAGTCCATAGTCTCTCATGGTTCACCTCCCCTTCCAATTTCCCACAACTCCCTTCTCCTCTCTAACTCCCCATGACCTCCATGCTATTTGTTATGCTCCACAAATAAGTGAAACAATATGATAATTGACTCTCTCTGCTTGACTTATTTCACTCAGCATCATCTCTTCCAGTCTCATCCATGTTGCTACAAAAGTTGGGTATTCATCCTTTCTGATGGAGGCATAATACTCCATAGTGTATATGGACCACATCTTCCTTATCCATTCGTCTGTTAAAGGGCATCTTGGTTCTTTCCACAGTTTGGCGACCGTGGCCATTGCTGCTATAAACATTGGGGTACAGATGGCCCTTCTTTTCACTACATCTGTATCCTTGGGGTAAATACCCAGGAGTGCAATGGCAGGGTCATAGGGAAGTTCTATTTTTAATTTCTTGGGGAATCTCCACACTGTTCTCCAAAGAGTCTGCACCAACTTGCATTCCCACCAACAGTGGAAGAGGTTTCCCCTTTCTCCACATCCCCTCCAACACATGTTGTTTCCTGTTTTGTTAATTTTGGCCATTCTAACTTGTGTAAGGTGACATGTCAATGTGGTTTTAATTTGAATCTCCCTGAGGGCTAGTGATGAGGAACTTTTTTCATGTGTCTGATAGCCATTTGTATGTCTTGATTGCAGAAGTGTCTGTTCATATCTTCTGCCCATTTTTTTATATGTTTGCCTGTTTTGTGTGTGTTCAGTTGGAGGAGTTCATTATAGATCCTGGATATCAACCTTTTGCCTGTACTGTCATTTGCATATATCTTCTCCCATTCCGTGGGTTGCCTCTTTGTTTTCTTGACTGTTTCTTTGGCTGTGCAGAAGCTTTTGATTTTGATGAAGTCCCAAAAGTTTATTTTCGTTTTTGTTTCCTTTGCCTTTGGAGACATATCTTGAAAGAACTTGCTGTGGCTGATATGGTAGAGATTACTGCCTATGTTCTCCTCTAGGATTCTGATGGGTTCCTGTCTCACATTGAGGTCTTTTATCCATTTTGAGTTTATCTTTGTGTACGGTGTAAGAGAAGGGTCGAGTTTCATTCTTCTACTTACAGCTGTCCAGTTTTCCCAGCACCATTTATTTAAGAGACTGTCTTTTTTTTTCACTGTATATTTTTTTCCTGTTTTGTCGAAGATTATTTGACCATAGAGTTGAGGGTCCATATCTGGGCTCTCTACTCTATTCCACTGGTCTATGTATCTGTTTTTATGCCAGAACCATGCTGTCTTGGTGATCACAGCTTTGTAGTAAAGATTGAAATCAGGCATCACATTACTTGATTTCTGCCCATTTTTTTTGATGTGATTGTCTGTTTTTTTGAGTGTTGAGTTTGAGTTCTCTCTACATCTTGGATATTAGCCCTTTTTCTGTAGTGTCATCTGCAAATATCTTCTCCCATTTGTGCATTGTCTCTTTGTTTTGTTTTGACTGTTTCCTTTGCTGTGCAGAAGCTTTTGATCTTGATGAAGTCACAAAACATCATTTTTGCTTTTGTCCCCTTTGTCTTTGGAGACATGTCTTGAAAGAATTAGCTTGGCCAATGTCGGAGTGGTTACTGCCTATGTTCTCCTCTAGGATTTGGATGATTCCTGTCTCATATTGAGGTCTTTCATCCATCTTGAGTTTATATTTGTGTATGGTGTAAGTGAATGGTCGAATTCCATTCTTCTGTATATAGGTAATTTCCCCAGCACCAATTATTGAAGAGACTGTCTTTTTTCCATTGGATATTTTTTCCTGCTTGCTCATTTACTTGATCATAGAGTTGAGGGTCCATGACTGGACTGTCTTCTCTGTTCCATTGGTCTAAGTGTCTGTTTTTTACCAGTACCATGCTGCCTTTTTTTTTTTTTTTAGTTTCTTTTTAGTGTACCTGAATTCATTGTTTATGTACCACACCCAGTATTCCATGAATTATATGCCGTCCATAATATTACCATGCTCACCCAACCACTCCCGCCCCTTCAAAACCCTCAGGTTGCTGTCTTGGTGATCACTACTCTGTAATATAGCTTGAAGTCAGGCAATGTGATGACCCCAGCTTTGTTATCCTTTTTCAACATTTCCTTGTTGATCCAGGATCTTTTCTGGTTCTGTGCAAATTTTAGGATTGTTTGTTCCAGCATTTGATCTGGATGGCATTGAAAGTATAGGTTGTTCTTGGCAACATAGAAATATTAGCAATGTTTATTCTTCCAAACCATGAGCATGAAATGTTTTTCCATCTTTTTTGAGTCTTTTTTCCATTTCCTTCATAAGTGTTCTGTAATTTCTTCAGTATAGATACTTTACCTCTTTGGTTAGGTGTATTCCTATGTATCTTATTATTTTTGTGCTATTATAAATGGAGTCAATTCTCTCTATTTTCTCTCTCCACAGGTTGATTGTTAGTGTATACAAGATCAACTGATTTCTGTGCAAAGGATTTGTATCCTGCCATGTTACTGAATTGCTGCATGATTTCTAGTTGTTTGGTGGTGGAGTCTTTTGGGTTTTCCACATAAAGTATCGTGTCATCTGTGAAGAGAGTGTTTGACTCCTTCATTGCCCATTTGAATACCTTTTATTTCTTTTTGTTTTCTTATTGCTGTTGCTAGAACTTCTAGGACTATGCTGAACAATAGTGTCTAAAGGGGGCAACCTTGTCATGTTCCTGATCTTAAAGGAATGATATTTGCTGTGGGTTTTTCATAGATGGAATTTAAGAAATTGAGGAATGTTCCTTCTATCCCACACTCTGAAGAGTTTTAAGCGGGAAAGAATGCTGTATTTTATCGAACGCTATTTCTGCATCAATTGAGAGGACCATGTTATTCTTCTCTCTTCTCTTCTTAATTTGTTCTATCACACTGACTGGTTTGCAAATGTTGAATGGACCTGTCAGCCCAGGGAAAATCCCACTTGGTTGTGATGGATAATCCTTTTAAAGTACTATTATGCAATTATCTAGGATCTACGTGACAATTATCTAGGATCTACGTGTTCTTGGCAACATAGAAATATTAGCCATGTTTATTCTCCCAAACCATGAGCATGAAACGTTTTCCATCTTTTTGAGTCTTTTTCCATTTCCTTCATAAGTGTTCTGTAGTTTGGCAACTATATTCAATCTCGTTACTGGTTATTGGTCTATTCAGGTTGTCAATATCTTCCTGTTTCAGTCTTGGAAGATTATAGGTTTCCAGGAATGCATCCATTTCTTCTAGGTTGCTTAACTTATTGACATATAGCAGCTGATAATAATTTCTGACGATTATTTCTATTTCCTTGGTGTTGGTGATGATCTCTCTACTTTCATTCATAATTTAATAATTTACTAATTTAATTTACATAACTTAACAATTTAATAATTTAATAATTTGGGTCATTTCTCTTTACTTTTGGATAATTCTTGCCTGTGGCTTATTTATCTTCTAATTCTTTCAAAGAACCAGCTTCTAGTTTCACTGATGTGTTCTACTGTATTTCTGGTTTCTAATTTATTGATCACTGCTCTGATACTAATTGTTCCCCTTCTGATGCATAGGTTAGGCTTAATTTTCTTTGATTGTCTTCTTCCCTGGTTGCTTCCCTAGCCCTAAAAAGAGGGCATGCTCCTCCAGATGCCAGTCAGCATGGGGAGGAGGTTGCTCCATAATGAAGGTAAGGCCACTTCCTCTGTGCTCTCTCCCAGTGTGCCAGCTACCTCATGGTCCACTTTCAGGATACTTCCTATTCTCTCAAATGTTTGAATAATTACTCTCACACCTGATAAACACCTTTTCTCAGGAGACAGGATGGCGGAGAAATAGGAGATGCTGTTCCAACCGGTCCCCTAAAGTGAGCTGATTACCTACCAAAGAACTCTGATCACCCATGAAATCAGCCTGAGATTAGAATTATACACTTCTGGATCTCTATGGGGGCATAAGAGGCCAGCGGACAGGTTAAGTGGAGTGGGAACATCAGACTGATATTGGAAGATAAAGAGGGGGAGGGAGCCAGCAGAAGTGACCCATTGGAAAGTAATACCGCAATATGAGAGTGCCCTGTGATTGGGGACCAGCATTAACTTGGAGTCTGGTTGAAAGCACTCAAAAAGAGCAAAAGATCTTAAAGGGAAATTGATTGAATCAGGTGGTTAGGGACAGGGGTTTAAGCCCATGAACCCAGGACCACTACACCTGGTGCTGAGCCAGAGAGAGTGCAGCAGAGAACCAGGCCTTGGTCCCTGAACTGCCAACATGCATGAGAGCATCTGGATGGCAGCTCACGTGAGAGAATCTCATGTGGATGCCAGCTGGAGCTCTCTAGAACCACAGCCTTTTGTACTCTGCATGCACACTGTGCAAATGGGGTCTGAGTCACTCTCCACACCCTCCCCTGACAGAGATCCTAGCCAGTGCTCTCTAGGACCAGGAGAGCTGAACACTCCCAGCCTGGACCAGCAGGAAAATCTCAGTGTGCTATCTCTAGTTGGGACCTCTCTGGAGGTCTGGACCTGCACAGACAGCCATGACAGAGGCAACCACAGGAAGCCAGCTCTCTGGATTAGTATTTCCCATGGTTTTCAGTAAAAGCGGGAGTTCTTCTGACCACTGAGACTGTGACTGGGGATGTGTTCTGCCAGCAGCAGGTGGTGGAATTTACATGCTCTGGAACACCCAGAGAGAAACGGACTGAGGCTTCTCTCTGAGACGGAGGTCTGGGTGCAGTCTGCTTTCCTCTAGACCTCCAAAGAAATGCCAAAAGCCACAAAGGGAAGGGGAAAAAAAAAACAAAAAACAACAAAAGAACAAAGCCTGAAAAAACAGTTTCCTCAAAGCCCAGCGCCTTGAGAGGGACAGGAGGACTCAAGGATAGCAAGACTGCCTGAAAATACACGCAGCAGACCCCTCCCACAGAAAGCCAGCCCCCAAAAAAAACCTACAAGAGAACAAAACACACTACATCTTAGATACAACTTTAATTTTTAATTCATTCCCACTATTCTCATTATTTTCAATTTTTAAATAATTTATTAACCTATTTACCATCACAATGAGATGTTCAGTACAACAAATTCCATAATAACCTTTTAACTTGAACTTTTTTGATACATATACCTGTGTTTTTCTTTTGCTTTTCTATTTTTTAAATTTTTTTTTAAATATTCATATACAGATAAGCTTCAAGGTAATCCCTTTACCCAATCAATGCTACTCTTATATATCAACCAGTTTTAATTCCCCATTATCTCAGGAAAGTTGGGTCCTTTAACAAAGATATCAAGATACATCCAGGAAGGGTGAGGAGGAGTCAAGTTGTCAGAGAAGTAGCAGGCTCAGGAGACATCAGGTAGCAGGGGATCATCTAGATAGCTTATCAAACCCTTGCGAACACCTACAAATCCTATAGGAGATCGAAGAGAAGAAGAGAAAAAGAAAATCAACCACTTTCTGAAAGGTAGGACCATCAGAGAAGTGACTCCAAAGCGACGGGAAGATAGACCTAGAGGGAGGGACCAGCTTCCGAGAAAACAGCAGAGCAATGGAGCATAAAACCAGAACATTTAAAAGGCTGCTCCCCTGAGGGACATCACTCCAGAAGCTAAGCCAGGGTGAAGCCCACGTAGGACAGCATGGTCCGCAGGTCCCACAGAGTCACGAAAGGATCAGGGGTGTCTGAGTGTCATGGAATTCACAGATATTAGAGCAGGGAAGCTGGCTACAGAGATGGAGCTGAGGAGTGAGCTCTCAACTCAGGATTACCTTAAACTGTGATCCGTGGCACAATCAGACCACTGCTCTGTGAGCTGGGACCCCACAAGATCCGGGGAGAGCCCCCTGAAATAGCTCAGGGATCTGTGAGGTTCAGAGACTCCAGGCAGGGCTGTGTGCCAGAGAAAGAGACACCCAGCCACAGGCTGGGTGATCTTGGAGCGCAGCCAGAAGCCAGGGACACAGGAGTGATTGAACACTTTTCTCCGAGTGCACACTGAGTGGGGCCATGAGCTCTAGGCTCCTTCAGCCAGAGACTGGGAGGCGACCGTTTTCATTCCCATCCTTCGGAGCTCTATGGAAAGCGTTCATGGAACAAAAGCTCCCCAAAACCGAACCTTAGCGGATTACATAGCTGGGCCCCTGGTAAGGATGGTCCAATTCAACCTTGGGCAAAGACACCTGAGAATCACTACAACAGGGCCCTCCCCCAGAATATCAGCAAGAAATCCAGCCAAGATGAAGTTCACTTACCAAGGAGAACAGTGGAATTCCAGAGGAGGAGAAAGCAAAGCACGGAATGCATGGCTTTCTCCCCAGGATTCTTTAGTCTTGCAAAGTTAATTAATATTTTTTAACATTAATTTATTCTTATGCTAAAATTCTTTTTAACTTTTACTATTTCCTCTCTTAACTACTTTTTTCATTTCTTTTCAGTGTAACAGAATTCATTGTTTAGGCACCACACACAGTGCTCCATACAATCCATGCCCTCCATAATACCCACCACCTGGCTCCCCCAACCTCCCACCTCCCCGCCCCTTCAAAACCCTCAGATTCTTTTTCAGAGTCAATAGTCTCTCATGGTTTATCTCCCCTTCCAATTTCCTCAACTTCCTTCTATTCTCCATCTCCCCATGTCCTCCATGTTATTTCTTATGCTCCACAAATAAATGAAACCATATGATAATTGACTCTCTCTGCTTGACTTATTTCACTCAGCATAATCTCGTCCAGTCCCGTCCATGTTGCTACAAAAGTTGGGTATTCATCCTTTCTGATGGAGGCATAGTACTCCATAGTGTATATGGACCACATCTTCCTTATCCATTCATCCATTGAAGGGCATCCCATTGAAGGGTTCTTTCCACAGTTTGGCGACCATGGTCATTGCTGCTATAAACACTGGGGTACAAATGGCCCTTCTTTTCACGACATCTGTATCTTTGGGGTAAATACCCAGGAGTGCAATTGCAGTCATAGGGAAGCTCTATTTTTAATTTCTTAAGGAATCTCCACACTCTTCTCCAAAGTGACTGCACCAACTTGCATTCCCACCAACAGTGGAAGAGGGTTCCCCTTTCTCCACGTCCCCTCCAACACATGTTTCCTGTCTTGTTAATTTTGGCCATTCTAACTGGTGTAAGGTGATATCTCAATGTAGTTTTAATTTGAATCTCCCTGAGGGCTAGTGATGATGAACATTTTTTCATGTGTCTGATAGCCATTTGTATGTCTTGATTGGAGAATTGTCTGTCCATATCTTCTGCCCATTTGCTGACATGATTGTCTGTTTTGTGTGAGTTGAGTTTGATAAGTTCTTTATAGATCCTGGATATCAATCTATTGTCTGTACTGTCACTTGTGAATATCTTCTCCCATTCCGTGGGTTGCCTCTTTGTTTTCTTGACTGTTTCATTTGCTGTGCAGAAGCTTTTGATTTTGACGAAGTCCCAAAAGTTTATTTTTGCTTTTGTTTCCTTTGCCTTTGGAGACATATCTTGAAAGAAATTGTTGTGGCCAATGTCGAAGAGATTACTGCCTATGTTCTCATCTAGGACTTTGATGGATTCATGTATCACATTGAGGTTTTTCATCTATTTTGAGTTAATCTTTGTGTATGCTGTAAGAGAATGGTTGAGTTTCATTACTTCTATACATAGCTGTCCAATTTTCCTAGCACTATTTATTGAAGAGACTGTCTTTTTTCCACTCAATATTTTTTCCTGTTTAGTCGAAGACTGTATGACCATAGACTTGCCAGTAATATTTGAGCTCTCTACACTGTTCCAATGGCCTATGTCCCTGTTTTTGTGCCAGTACCATGCTGTCTTGGTGATCAAAGCTTTGTAATAAAGCTGGAAATCAGGCGACATGATGCCCCTAGCTTTGTTTTTTGTTTTTTTTTTTTTAAACATTTCCTTAGAAATTCAGGGTCTTTTCTGGTTCCGTACAAATTTTAAGATTGTTTATTCCAGCCCTTTAAAAATACTGGTGGAATTTTTATTAGAATCACATTGAAAGTATAGATAGCTGTGGGCAGAATAGACATTTTAACAATGTTTATTCTTCCAATCCAAGAACATGGAATGGTCTTCCATCTTTTTGTGTCTTCTTCAATTTCTTTCATGAGTGTTCTGTAGTTCCTAGTACAGATCCTTTACCTCTTTGGTTAGGTTTATTCCCAGGTATCTTGTAGTTTTTGGTGCTCTAGTAAATAGAATAGATTCTCTAATTTCCCTTTCTATATGTTCATTGTTAGTGTATAAGAAAGCACCTGATTTCTGCCCATTGATTTTTTGCCACATTGCTGATTTGCTGTAGGAGTTCTAGTAGTTTGGAGGTATAGTCTTTTGGGTTTTATAAAGTGTCCTGTCATCTGTGAAGCGAAAGGGTTTGACTTCTAATTTCCCAATTTGGATACCTTTTATTTCTCTTTGTTGTCTGTTTGCTGCTGCTAGGACATCTCTGTTGAACAAAAGCGGTGAAAGTGGGCATCCTTGTCATGTCCATGATCTCAATGGGAAGGATTTCAGCTTTTCCCCATTAAGTATGATAATCGCTGTGTGTTTTTCATAGACAGATTTGATAAAGTCGAGGAATGTTCCCTCTATCCTTATACTTTGTGTTTTTTTTAATTTTTATTTATTCTTTTTAATTTTATTTATTTTTTTAAATTTCTTCTCAGTGTTCCCGAGTTCATTGTTTATGCACCACTCACAGTGCTCCATGCAATACGTTCCCTAATACTCACCACTAGGCTCACCCCCCCTCCCACCCCCATCCCTCCAAAACCCTCAGTTAGTTCCTCTGAGTCCACCTTCTCTCATGGTTCATCTCCCCCTCCAATTTCCTGCAACTCCCTTCTCCACTCCATCTCCCCATGTTCTCTGTGTTATTCCTTATATCCCACAAATAAGAAAAACCACGATATTTAAGTCCATCTGCTTGACTTATTTCACTCAGCATAATCTCTTCCAGTCCCATCCATGTTACTACAAAATTTGGTTATTCGTCCTTTCTGATGGAGGCATAATACTCCATAGTGCATATGGACCACATCTTCCTTATCCATTCATCCATTGAAGGGCATCTTGCTTCTTTCCACAGTTGGTGACTGTGGCCATTGCTGCGAAGAACATTGGGGTACAGATGGCCCTTCATTTCACTACATCTGTATCTTTGAGGTAAATACACAGTACTGAAATTGCATGGTCATAGTGAAGTGTTGTTTTTAATTTCTTAAGGAATCTCCACACTGTTTTCCAAAGTGGCTGTAGCAACTTGCATTCCCACCAACAGTGTAAGAGGGTTCCGCTTTCTCCACACCCTCTCCTACACATGTTGACTGACTTGTTTTCATTCTCACTGGTTTCCATGAATTGTTTAAGTTCTTCTTTGATTTCCTGGTTAATCCAAGCATTCTTAAGCAAGGTGGTCCTTAGCTTCCTGGTGTTTGAATTTCTTCCAAACTTCTTCTTATTGTTGAGTTCCAGTTCCAAAGCACTGTGGTCTGAGAATATACATCGAATAATCTCAATCTTTTGGTATCAGTTGAGCCCTTTTTTATGACCCAGTACATGGTCTATTCTGGAGAAGGTTTCATATGTGCTCGAGAAGAATGAGTATTTGTTGTTTTGGGGAGAAATGTTCTTTATATATCGATGAGGTCCATCTGGTCCAATGTGTCATTAAATGTTCCTTTTTCTTTATTGATTTTCTGCTTGGATGATCTAGACAAATCTAGATCTAGACACTACTGAGAGTGGCATGTTAAGAGCCCCTATGATTGATGTATTCATATCAATATGACTCTTTATCTTGATTTACAGTTGTCTTATGTAGTTGGCTGCTCCCATATTGGGAGCAGAAACATTTATAATTATTAGATCTTCTTGGTGGATAGACCCTTTAAGAATGATGTTGTGTCCTTCTGTATCTCTGACTATAGTCCTTAATTTGAAATCTAATTTATCTGATATGAGAATCTCTACTCCAGCTTTCTTTTGAGGCCCATTGGCATGAAAGATGCTTCTCCATCCCTGCACTTTCAGTCTGGATGTATCCTTAGGTTCAAAATGGGTCTCTTGTAAACAACATAAGGACAGGTCCTGTCATTTTATTCAATCTGCAACCCTGTGCCATTTTATGGGACAGGGGTTCCATATGGGTCATTCATGATGAGAGTGATCATTGAAAAATATGTTTTTATTGACATCACGCTGCCTATGAAGCCCTTGTTTCTACAGATAGTCTCTGTACATTTCTGGTCGATGTCACTCTTGGGTTATTTCTTCTTTTATAGGACCCCTCCTTAATGTTTCTTGTAGTGCTGGCTTGATGGTCACATACTCTTTTAAGCCTTGCCGGTCTTGGAAGCTCCTTATCTTTCCATCCATTCTGAATGTCAGCCTTGCTGAATAAAGTATTCTTGGCTGCATTTTCTTCTCATTTAATGACCTGAGTATGTCTTGCCATCCCTTTCTGGTTTGCCAAGTTTCTTTGGACAGGTTTGATATTATTCAGATGGACCTTCCTCAATGCCTGAGGAATCTTTTCCACCTAGATGCCCTCAGAAGCTTTTCCCTAAAATTATGATTCTTCAGTTCCACAATCAAGTGCACTGAGGCTTTTCTAGCTTAGTTGCTCATGGGGGTAGCTTAGTTGCTCACTGAGGCTTTTCTAGCTTCGTGTGCCTTGAGACATGAACTCTTGTTCCGTTCTCCATACTGGGAAAATTTTCATCCAGAATTTAACTGTACCTTTAGTCTTCTCTCTTTCTCCACCCCCTCAGGGATCCCAATAATTCTGATGTTGGAACATTTCATGGCATCATTTATTTCCTGAGTCTGTTTTCATGGCTTCTAAGCTGTTTGTTCCAGCCCTCCTCCTGACCTTTTCCTCTATCAGTTTGTCCTCTAGATCACTAATTCTATCTTCTGCCCCAGTTACCCTAGCTGTTAGAGTATTTAGATTAGATTAGATCTCATTGATTAAACTTTTAACTTCTTCCTTAGTGGCTCTCACTTCTGCCCTTAGAGATTCTATATTGTCACTAATGGTTTTCTCCAACCTAGCCATTGCCTGGATAATTGTTATGCTGAACTCTCTTTGTTTCTTTTTTGAAGATTTTATTTATTTGACAGAGAGAGAGAAATCACAAGTAGGCAGAGAGGCAGGCAGAGAGAGAGAGGAGGAAGCAGGCTCCCCTCTGAGCACAGAGCCCAATGCAGGGCTTGATCCCAATCATGACCTGAGCAGTAGGCAGAGGCTTAACCCACTGAGCCACCCAGGCACCCCCTGAATTCTCTTTCTGACATACTGTTTATGTCCATATCCAAGAGTTCTGATGGAGAGGGCACAGTCTCTGAATTTTTACACTGTTGGGTGTTCTTCCTCCTAGTCATTTTGGTGAGAGGATTTTGAAGGGATGTATAGCAGAATGTATCAACCACGATCCAGCCAAGGTGCATCCTGGAATGCTTCAGAGAAATCAGAAGTCACCACCAAAGAGAAAGAAAAAAGAAAGAGAGATAGAGAGAAAAAAGACAAACCCAACCAGAATGAGCCCCAAAAGTAAGATTTATAAGGTATATAAACAAAAAGAGAAACAAGAGTAAATGACAAATAAAAAGAATAAAAAAAAGAACCCAGCCAAAATGAACCCCAAGAATGAGATTTATATAATACCAGAACAAAAACAAATGCACAGAAACACAGATTGAAGAAGATGGGAAGGTAGTTGTAAATCCTTGATGTGGACGAGGATGGTTATTTTGATTCTTGCTGGGTATACCTTGATATCGTTGTTAAAAGACTCAACTTTCCTGAGATAAAGGGGGATTAAAACTGGTTTAGACATAAGGATAGCATTGAATATGGAAAAAGGATTACCTTGAAGCTTATATCTATATGATTTTTAAAAAGAAAAAGAAAAGAAAAACAGAGATATGTGTATGAAAAAAGTTCAAGTTAAAATGTTATTTTGGAATATGCTGTATTAAACCTCTAGTTGTAATGGTAAGTAGGTTAAAGAAATTAAAAGAACGATAATCATGAGAATGAATTTTTTTAAAGAGATGTATCTATGAAATATACAGATTTTAGTGTTATACTGGAAGTTTAATATATTGTTTTCCCCTGATGTTGGGGTATTACAGTAATATGGGGATATTGTGGTGGTTGTCCTCCTGTTCTTTTGGCTTTCCTTCTGGGGGAGGGGCCCACTGCACTGTTTTTCAGTCAGTCTTGCTTGGGTTGAGTCGTCCTGCCCCCTATCTAGGGGCTGGGCTCTGTGGAAACTGGTTCTTTGGGATTTTGTATTTTGGAGGGTTTTGGGTTTTTTTTTTTTTTTTTGCAGCTTTTTGGAGGTTTAGTGGAAAGCAAAATGCACCCAGACCTCCACCTCAGAGAGAGGCCTCAGTCTGCTCCCCTCTGGGTGATCCAGAACACACACTCCCCCTTGGCAAACTCCACTGAACAACGCAAATTCATGGTGTGGGCAGTGTGGGCCCCCAGCCACTGTCTCAGGGGTCACCCGAAGTGCCTGCTTGTCTCAGCACCCCGTGGCCACTAAAAGTGCAAGTGATATTGGTCTGGGGAACACATTTCCAGTCGCTGCCTTTGCCAAGACTGCTGTATAGGGATCATGCAAACACCACTCAGTCATCCAGGTCACAGAAGGCTGCTGCCATGGAGGGACCCTGAACAGAAATCTCGCTGAGTTCCTTCAGGCATGGGCTGGAGTATTCCGTCCTAGAGACCACTGGATAATGCTCACACCAAGCTCTCTCAGGCCTGGGCAGGGAGTGCAATCAGACCCTGGTTGTGCAGTGTGAGCAGAGCACAGAAGGGTGTGGTTCTAGAGAGTTCAGGCTGGTGCCCATACCAGACTCCCTAATGCACAAGTGAGAGTGTGATGAGCACTTTCCTGAGCAGTAATGCAAGCAGTGCACATCCACGTGCTCAGGAGCCAGGAACTGGAGGCTCAGTTGCACTCTCCCTGGCATGGGTGGTCACCAGAAGTGGCCGTCCTGGTCCGTGGTCCTAGGCCCATGCCCATGAATGCCTGATTCCACCAGTTGTCCCTTAAGATCTTTTGCTCTTTTTGAGTGCTTTTAACCAGACTCCAAGCTAATGATGTTCTCCAACTACAGGGATTGCTTCTGGTGGCTCCCTCCCCCTCTGTTTATCCTCCAATATCAATCAGAGCATTCTCACTCTGCTTTTCCCCACTGGTGTCTTTTGCCCCATAGACATCCAGAAGTATACAATCCTACACCTGAGGCTGATTTCATGGGTGCTCACAGTGCTTTGGTGGATACTTAGCTCACTTTAGGGAACCTGTTGAAACAGGGCATCCTACTTCTCTGCCATCTTTCCCTTTCTCTTCTTTTCAATTTTTTTATTTTATTCTTGCATTTTGGTTTGCCTTTGTTTTTTCAATGGTGGCTTCCAAACACTCTGGATATTGCTAGGCTGCATCCTGCTTGGGTCTTGTTTGATATTTTTGACTCGCTCCAGTCACTCAACCACCCATGGACATACTGACTAGGAGGAGGAAATCCCAACAAAAAAAAAAAACAACAGTCAAACATCCTCTCACAGAACTAATTGATTCAGATATAACCAAGACGTCAGACACAGACTTCAGGATAGCAATCATGACCTCAATAGCGAGGCTTGAAAAAAGGCATTTATGACAATATAGTATCCCCAAGAACAGAAATGAGATCTAATCAGGCTGAGTTTTAAAATGTTATGAATGAAATACAGCCTAAGCTAGATTCTCTAACAGCCATGGTAAATGAGGCAGAAGAACAATTAGTGACCTACAAGATAAGCGAGACAGAAGAAGGAAACTGAACAAGACAGGGGTAGGCAGTTAGTGGCACATGAAATTAGACTTAGGGAGAACAATGCAATGAAAGGCTCAAAGTCAGAATTACTGGGATCCCCAAGGGGATGGAGATACAGAAAAGACTGGAAGGTATATTTGACCAAGTCACATCAGAGAACCTCCCTAATCTGGAGAAGGAAACAAGCATTTGAGACCAAGAAACACAGAGGACCCCTCCAAAAATCAATAAAAATAGATCAAAACCCTGACATGAAATAGTGAAGCATGAAAATCATAGAGCCAGGGAAGATATCCTTAGAGCAGAAAGGGGGAATCGTTTTCTTACATACAGAGGGAGAATCATCAGAATAACATCAGAACTTCCCACAGAAACCAAACAAGCCAAAAGGGATGTAATATAGATTCAGGGTATAAATGGAAAGAGCATGCAGCCAAGAATACTTTATTCAGCCAGACTGTCATTCAGAATGGATGCAGAGATAAAGACCTTTCAGGGCATACAGAAACTGAAAGATGAAGTGACCACCAAGACAGACCTGCAAGAAATATTAAAGGGGATTCTGTAAAACACAAAAAGATGGAAGACCATTCTATGCTCATGGATCAGAAGAATAAACATTGTTAAAATGTCAATATTTTGACATTTTAGAGCATAGATTGGCTAGAGCAATCTATAGTTTCAATGCCATTCTGATCAAAATTCCACCGACATTTTTCAAATGGCTGGAGCAAACAATCCTAAAAGTTGGAATCAGAAGAGACGCTAAATAGTTAAGGAAATGTTGAAAAAGAAAAACAAAACTGGAGGCATCACGTTGCCTGATTTCAAGCTTTAGTAAAAACAGGTGATCGCCAAGAAAGCATCATACCAACACAAAAACAGACACATAGACCAGTGGAACAGAGTAGACAGCCCAAATATGGACCCTCAACTTTGTGCTCAACTAATCTTCGACAAAGCAGGAAAAAAGTCTCTTCAATAAATGGTGCTGGGACAATTGGACAGCTATATGTAGAAGAATGAAACTCGACCATTCTCTTACTCAATACACAAAGATAAACTCAAAATTGATAAAAGACCTCAACGAGATGCAGGAATCCATCAGAACATAGAAGAGAACATAGGCAGTAACCCCTCTGATATCAGCCACAGCAACTTCATTCAAGATATGTCTCTAAAGACAAAGGGAAAAAAAGCCAAAATGAACTTTTGGGACTTCATCAGGATCAAAGGCTTCTGCACAGAAAAGGAAAAAGTCAACAAAACAAAGAAGCAACCCACAGAAGGCAAGAAAATAATCGCAAGTGACACAACAGACAAAGGGTTGGTATCCAAGATCTATAAAGAGCTTGCAGATTTTACAGCAGGGAAACCGGCTACAAAGACAGAGGGGAGGAGTGAGTGCTCAGCTCCGGGTTACCTTGAACCGGTTGCAGCCTGAGTGAGCTCAGAGTGGGGCCGGAGGCCAGGAAGATAGAGTGACTGAGCACTTTTCTCCACATGCGACTGGAGGCCAGGGAGATGGAAGCGACCGAACGCTTTTCTCCAAGCACAACCAGAGGCCAGGGAGGCGGGGGCAGTTGGGCGCTTTTCTCTGAGGGCCCACTGAGGAGCAGGACGCCGAGATCTCACCTCCTCCAGGCCGGATATTGGGAGGCCGCCATGTTCATTCCCATCTTCTGGAACTGTACGGAGAGCATTCAGGGAAGAAAAGCTCCTGAGAGCGAACCCAAGCACAACACTTAGCCCAGCCCCTGGTAAGCGAGGTGCAATTCCACCTGGGGCAAAGACACTTGAGAATCACTACAACAGCTCCCTCCCCCAGAAGATTGCCAAGAAACCCAGCCAAGACCAACTTCACTTGCCAAGGAGAACAGTGGAATTGGAATTCTCCTCTAGAGAGGAGGAGAAAGCAAATCTTAATGGACAAAATGACAAGATGGATAAACTCACCACAAAAAAAGAACAAGAGGTAGTACCAAAGGCTGGGGATATAATCAATGCAGACATTGGTAATATGACAGACCTAGAGTTCAGAATGATTCTCAAGATACTAGCCAGGCTTTAAAAATGCATAGAAGATATTAAAGAAACCATCTCTGGAGAGATAAAAGCCCTTTCTGGAGAAATAAAAGAACTAAAATCTAACCAACTTGAAATCAAACAAGCTATTAATGAGGTGCAATCAAAAAATGGAAACTCTTACTGCTAGAATAAATGAGGCAGAAGAAGGAATTAATGATATAGAAGACCAAATGACAGAGAATAAAGAAGCTGAGCAAAAGAGGGACAAACTACTGGACCACGAGGAAAAAATTCGAGGATAAGTGACACCATAAGATCACACAACATTAGAATAATTGGGATTCCAGAAGAAGAAGAGAGAGGGGAGCAGAAGGTATATTGGAAAGAATGTCCCTAGTATAGCAAAGGGAACAAGCATCAAAATCCAGGAGAGTGAAGAATGCCCCTCAATATCAATAAAATTAGGTCCACACCCCATCACCTAATAGTAAAATTTACAAGTCTTAGCGACAAAGAGAAAATCCTGAAAACAGTCCAGGAAAAGAAATCTGTAACACACAAGAGTAAAGATTGGCAGTGGACTTATCCACAGAGACCTGGAAAGCCAGAAAAAACTGGCATGATATATTCAGAGCACTAAACAAAAAAACCATGCATCCAAGAATACTATATCCAGTTAGGCTATAATTGAAAATAGAAGGAGAGATTAAAAGCCTCCAGGAAAAACAAAAACTGAAATATTTTACAAACACCAAACCAGCTCTACAGGAAATATTGAAAGGGGTCCTCTAAGCAAACAGAGAGCCTACAAGTGGTAGATCAGAAAGGAACAGAGACCATATACAGTAACAGTCACCTTACAGGCAATACAATGATAAATTCATATCTCTCAATAGTTACCCTGAATGTTAATGGGCTAAATGCCCCTGTCAAAAGACACAGGTATCAGAATGGATAAAAAAACAAAACCCATCAATATGTTGCCTACAAGAAACTCATTTGAGACCCAAAGACACCTCCAGATTTAAAGGGAGGGGGTGGAAAACAATGTACCATGCTAATGGACAACAGAAGAAAGCTGGGGTAGTGATCCTTATATCAGATCAATTAGATTTTAAGCCAAAGACTATAATAGGATATGAGGAAGGACACTATATCATACTCAAAGTGTCTGTCCAACAAGAAGAAATAACAATTTTAAATATCTATGCCCCTAACATGAGAGTAGCCAACTGTATACCAATTAATAGCAAAATCAAAGAAATTTATCCACAATAATACAATAACATTAGGGGACATTAACACTCCCCACACTGAAATGGACAGATCATCTAAGCAAAAGGTCAACAGGGCAATAAAGGCCTTAAATGACACACTGGACCAGATGGACATCACAGATATATTCAGAACATTTCATCCCAAAATAACAGAATACACATTCTTCTCTAGTGCACGTGGAACATTCTCCAGAATAGACCACACCCTGGGTCATAAATCAGGTCTCAACAAGTATCAAAAGATTGGGATCATTCCCTCCTTATTTTCAGACCACAATGTTCTGAAGCTAGAACTCAATTGCAAGAGGAAATTTGGAAAGAACCCCAATACATGGAGACTACACAGCATCCTTCTAAAAAATAAATGGGTCAACCAGGAAATTAAAGAATTGAAAAAAATTCATGGAAACAAATGATAATGAAAACACAATGGTTCAAAATCTGTGGGGCACAACAAAGGCAGTCCTGAGAGGGAAATGTATAATGATACAAGCCTTTTTCAAGAAACAAGAAAAGTCTCAAGTACACAACCTAACCCTACACGTAAAGCGGCTGGAGAAAGAATAAGCAAGAAACCCTAAACCCAGCAGGAGAAGAGAAATCATAAAGATCAGAGCAGAAATCAATGAAATAGAAACCAAAAAAACAATAGAACAAATCAACAAAACAAGGAGCTGGTTCTTTGAAAGAATTAATCAAATTGATAAACCCCTGGCCACGTTTATCAAAAAGAAAAGAGAAAGGACCCAAATAAATAAAATCATGAATGAAAGAGGAGAGATCACAACTAACACCAAAGAAATACAAAATATTATAAAAACTACTATGAGCAACTCTACGCCAACAAATTTGACAATCTGGAAAAAAATGGATACATTTCTAGAGACATATAAACTACCACAACTGAACCAGGAAGAAATAGGAAACCTGAACAGACCCATAACCAGTAAGGAGATTGAAACTGTCATCAAAAATCTCCAAACAAACAAAAGCCCAGGGCCAGACGGCTTCCCAGGGGAATTCTACCAAACATTTAAAGAACTAATTCCTATTCTCCTGAAACTGTACCAAAAAATAGAAATGGAAGGAAAACTTCCAAACTCATTTTATGAAGCCAGCATCACTTTGATCCCAAAACCAGACAAGGATCCCATCAAAATGGAGAATTACAGACCAATATCCTTGATGAACACAGATGCGAAAATTCTCACCAAAATACTGGCCAACAGGATTCAATAGTACGTTAAAAGGATTATTCAAAACGACCAAGTGGGATTTATTCCAGGGCTGCAAGTTTGGTTCAACATCCGCAAATCAATCAATGTGATACAATACATAAATACAAGAAAGCACAAGAACCATATGATACTCTCAATAGATGCTGAAAAAGCATTTGACAAAGTACAGCATCCCTTCCTGATCAAAACTCTTCAAAGTGTAGGGATAGAGGGCACATACCTCAATATTATCCAAGCTATCTATGAAAACCCCACTGCAAATATTATTTTCAATGGGTAAAAATTGAAAGCTTTTCCGCTAAGGTCAGGAACACGGCAGGGATGTCCATTATCACCACTCCTATTCAACATAGTACTAGAAGTCCTAGCCTCAGCAATCAGACAACAAAAGGAAATTAAAGGCATCTCAATTGGCAAAGAAGAAGTCAAACTATCACTCTTCGCAGATGGTATGATACCCTATGTGGAAAACCCAAAAAACTCCACTCTAAAGCTGTTAGAACTTGTACAGGAATTCAGTAAAGTGTCAGGATATAAAATCAATGCACAGAAATCAGTTGCTTTTCTCTACACCAGCAACAAGACAGAAGAAAGAGAAATTAGGGAGTCAATCCCATTGACAATGGCACCCAAAACTATAAGATACCTAGGAATAAACCTAACCAAAGAGGCTAAGAATCTAGTCTCAGAAAACTATAAAGTACTCATGAAAGAAATTGAGGAAGACACAAAGAAATGGAAAAATGTTCCATGCTCCTGGATCGGAAGAACAAATCTTGTGAAAATGTCTATTCTACCTAAAGCAATCTACACACTTAATGCAATCTCTATCAAAATCCCATCCATTTTTTTCACAGAAACGGAAAAAATTATCCTAAAATTTACATGGAAAAGACCTCGAATAGCCAGAGGAATATTGAAAAAGAAAGCCAAAGTTGGTGGCATCACAATTCCGGACTTCAAGCTCTATTACAAAGCTGTCATCATCAAGACAGTATGTTACTGGCACAAAAACAGATACATAGATCAATGGAACAGAATAGAGAGCCCAGAAATATACCCTCAACTCTATGGTCAACTAATCTTTGATAAAGCAGGAAGGAATGTCCAATGGAAAAAAGACAGCCTCTTCAACAAATGGTGTTGGGAAAATTGGACAGCCACATGCAGAATCATGAAATTGGACTATTTTTTTTTCATCACACATGAAAATAGACTCAAAATGGATTAAGGATCTCAATGTGAGAAAGGAATCCATCAAAATCCTCGAGGAGAACACAGACAGCAAACTCTTTGACCTCAACTGCAGCAACTTCTTCCTAGGAACATCACCAAAGGCAACAGAAGCAAGGGCAAAAAATGAACTATTGGGACTTCATCAAGATCAAAAGCTTTTGCACAGCAAAGGAAACCATTAACAAAACCAAAGACAACTGACAGAATGGGAGAATATATTTGCAAAAACTGAAAAGAGAGCTATCATATGACCCAGCGATTGCACTACTGGGTATTTACCCTAAAGATACAAACGTGGTGCTCCGAAGGGGCATATGCACCCAAATTTTTATAGCAGCAATGTCCACAATAACCAAACTATGGAAAGAACCTACATGTCCATCAACAGATGAATGGATAAAGAAGATGTGGTATATATACAATGGAATACTATGCAGCCATTGAAAGAAATGTAATCTTGCCATTTGTGACGACATGGATGAAACTAGAGGTTATCATGCTTAACGAGATAAGTCAAACAGAAAAAGACAAATATCATATAATCTCCCTGATATGAGTAAGTGGAGATGCAATGTGGGGAGTTTGGGGTGTAGGAAAAGGATAAATAAAACAAGATGGGATCGGGAGAGAGACAAACCATAAAAGACTCAATCTCAAAAAACAGACAGAGGAATAGTTTCACTTATTTGTGGAACATAACAAATAGCATGGAGGACAAGGGGAAATGGAGAGGAGAAGGGAGTTGAGGGAAATTGGAAGGGGAGGTGAACCATGAGAGACTATGGACTCTGAAAAACAATCTGAGGGTTTTGAAGGGGCAGGGGGTGGGAGGTTGGGGGAACCAGGTGGTGGGTATTAGAGAGGGCACGGATTGCATGGAGCACTGGGTGTGGTGCAAAAACAATGAATACTGTTACGCTGAAAAGAATTTTTTAAAAAAAATAAAAGGTTAAATAGTTAAAATAAAAAAACAAAGTAGACAGAGGGTTGCTAGGGACCGGGGGGGTAGAAGAGGGTGGTGGGGATATGGACATTGGGGAGGGTGTGTGCTATGATGAGTGCTGTGAAGTGTGTAAACCTGGCGATTCACAGACCTGTACCCCTGGGGATTAAAAATACATTATATATGTTTATTAAAAAAATTTTTTAAAAGGTTAAAAAAAGGTAATACATGGAGAATAAGAGGCTATGAGTGTGATAATGTATACGAGTGAGAGAAACAGTGGGTGTGTGACAGTTTCCTGACCAGGATGTCTTGTGTCTGCAGGTGTCCAGGGTGAGATGCAGCTGGTGGAGTCTGGGGGAGACCTGGTGAAGCCTGGAGGGTCCCTGAGACTCTCCTGTGCAGCCTGTGGATTCACCTTCAGTAGCTACTGGATGAGCTGGGTCCACCAGGCTCCAGGGAAGGGGCTGCAGTGGGTCACATATATTAGCAGTGGTGGAAGCACATACAATACAGACCCTGTGAAGGGCCGTTTCACCATCCCCAGAGACAATGGCAAGAACATGCTGTATCTGCAGATGAACAGCCTGAGAGCCGAAAGCACAACCGTGTATTACTGTGCAACAGACACAGCGAGGGGCCATCACTGTGAGTCCAGACACAAACCTCACTTAGGAGGGGATCTGGACCACCAGGGGGTGCACACAACTCACCAATTCTCCCTTTAAGCCCCAGGAACAGATGCAGATGAAAGTTATGGGCAGGTTTCCTGTCAGAATCTAGCGATTCCTCTCCAGAGAACACTTTCCCTCAGGAACCTCCTCTGCACACATAATTCTGTGCTTACCTCTTCACTCTATGACTGAAAATTTGTTCTAATGGGAAAACACAATTATACTAAAATGCAGAAAATACAGAGTCACTCACGTTGTTTCTTGCTGTCCCTAAATACCAATGAATCACAAATAAACTGACCCTCACCAGGTGAGCCTTTACAGGAATCCCAGCTGCTCTCACTGCGCATCACAGGTCCACCCTGCTCAACGTGCAAACTTGATAGAAGCAGCATAAAGTGCATGCTGGACATGAGGCTACAGAGGCATCAACAATCAAAGGCAAAAGAAGAAATGGACTTGGTTGGGGAGTCACTGTCTGAGGCAATGCTCACAGCATCAATGTTAGTGACAACATGGGAAAGCAATGGAGCCCCCACCAGTTGTGATGTATAGTCTGGACATTACATACACACAGGCGTAAACACACACACACACACACACACACGAGTATGAAACCTTTTTCAGTTTGCTCTAATTTCTCTGCAGCAAAAGTGGTCCTAAGACAAAAATACACCTCATATATGAAGACCTCAAGAAGCAAGAAAAATCTGAAAGAAACACGCTAACGTTACACCTGAAGGAGCTAGAGAAGGTTGATGACTAAAGCCTAAATACAGGAGAAGGAAGGAAATAGTAAAATTATAAATGTAAAAAAGTAAATATATAAGATTATAAATGTAAAAAAGTAAAGTAATAAATGATATAAAAACAGAACAAAACAAAAAACAAACACAAAACAGAACAAAAAACCAAGGTCTACCTTTTTGGAAAAATATAATATAAAATTGAGAAATCTCTGCCTAGATTTATCAAAGGAAAAGAGAAGGCCCAAAATAAATGATATCAGAAATCAATATGATTCTCTGTGGAACAAACAAGGTTTGGAGGGGTAGGAGGGGCCGGATGGGGAAACTCGGTGATGGAAAATAAGGACACATGAAGGATGAGCACTGCGTGTTACACACAAATAATGAATTGTTGAAAAACATTGAAAAATCCAGAATACACCAGCTGTCTCTACACCTTAGAGAACTGGAGAATCAACAACAAATCAAACCAACTCCACACATAAGAAGGGAAATCATCAAGATTAGAGCTGAGATCAATGAGGTAGAAACCAGAGATACAGTAGAAACGTATCAATGAAACTAGAAGCTAGTTTATTGAAAGAATCAATAAGATCAATAAATCATTGGCCACACAAATCCAAAAGAAAAGAGAGAGCTCAAATTGATAAAATTATGAATGAAAAGGGAGAGATCACAATGAACACCAAGGAAGTAGAAACAATCATCAGAAGTTATCATCAACAGTTATACGCCAATAAGCTAAGCAACCTAGATGAAATGGATGCATTCCTGGAAAACTATAAAATCCCAAAATTGAACCAGGAAGAAAAAGACAACCTGAATAGACAAATTTCTAGTAACGAGATTGAAGCAGTGATCAAAAACCGCCCAAAAACAAGAGCCCAGGACCTGATGGATTCCCTGGGGAATTCTAACAAATTTTCAAAGAAGAAATAACACCTATTCTCCTGAAGCTGTTTCAAAAAATTGAAGCAGAAGACTCTTTCCAGACTCTTTCTATGAAGCCAGCATTATCCTGATTCCCAAACCAGGCAAAAAACCTACCATAAAGGAGAATTTCAGACCAATATCACCGATGAATATGGATGCTAAGATTCTCAACAAGATCCTAGCAAACAGGATCCAATAGCACATTAAAAAGATTATCCACCATGACAAGGTGGGATTCATGCCTAGGCTACAAGAATGTTTCAACATTCTCAAATCAATCAATGTGATAGAACAAATTAATATGAAAAGAGAGAAGAACCACATGGTCCTCCTAATTGATGCAGAAAAAGCATTTGACAAAATCCAGCATCCGTTCCTGATTAAAACGCTTCAAAGTATAGGGATAGGGGCAACATTCCTGAACTTCATCAAATCTATCTATGAAAGACCCACAGCAAATTTCATCCGCAATGGGAAAAAGCTTGCATCCTTCCCGTTCAGATCAGGAACAATACAAGGATGCCCACTCTCACCACTCTTGTTCAACATAGTATTAGAAGTCCTAGCAACAGCAATCAGACAACAAAGGGAAATAAAAGGTATCCAAATTGGCAATGAAGAAGTCAAACTCTCTCTCTTTGCAGATGACATGATTATTTATATGGAAAACACAAAAGACTCCATCCCCAAAGTGCTAGAACTCATACAACAATTCAGCAACGTGGCAGGATACAAAGTCAATGTACAGAAATCAGAGAATCGAATCCATTTACTATAGCACCAAGAACCATAAGATACGTGGGAATAAACCTAGCCAAAGAGATAAAGGATCTGTACTCACAGAACTACAGAGCACTCATGAAAGAAATTGAAGAAGACACAAAAAGGTGGAAGACCATTCCATGCTCTTGGATTGGAAGAATAAACATTGTTAAAATGTCCATACTGCCTAGAGCAATCTATACTTTTAATGCCATTCTGATCAAAATTCCACCGGTATTTTTCAAAAGTTGGAGCAAAATAATCCAAAAATTTGTATGGAATCAGAAGAGATCCTGAATCGCTAAGGAAATGTTGAAAAACAAAAATAAAATGGGAGGCATCATGTTACCTGATTTCAAGCTTTACTACAAAGCTATGATCACCAAGACAGCATGGTACTGGCATAAAAACAGACACATAGACCAGTGGAACAGAGTAGAGAGCCCAGATATGGACCCTCAACACTATGGGCAATTTATCTTTGACAAAGCGTGAAAAAAATATACAGTGGAAAAAAAACAGTCTTCAAAAAAATGGTGCTGGGAAAACTGGACAGCTATGTGTAGAAGAATGAAACTCGACCATTCTCTTACACCGCACAAAGATAAACTCAAAATGGCTAGAAGACCTCAATGTGAGACAGGAATCCATCAGAATCCTAGAGGAGAACATAGGCAGTAATCTCTTCGATATCAGCCACAGCAACTTCTTTTAAGATATGTCTCCAAAGGCAAAGGAAACAAAAGCGAAGATGAACTTTTGGGACTTCATCAAAATCAAAAGCTTTTGCACAGCCAAGGAAATAGTCAAAAGAACAAAGAGGCAACCCTCGGAATGGGAGAAGATATTTGCAAATGACAGTACAGACAAAAGGTTGATATCCAGGATCTATAATGACCTCCTCAACTCAACACACACAAAACAGACAATCATATAAAAAATGGGCAGAAGATATGAACAGACACTTCTCCAATCAAGACATACAAATGGCTATCAGACACATGAAAAAATATTCATCATCACTAGCCATCAGGGAGATTCAAATTAAAACCACATTGAGATATCACCTTACACCGGTTAGAATGGCCAAAATTAGCAAAACAGGAAACAGCTAGTGTTGGAGAGGATGTGGAGAAAGGGGAACCCTCTTCCACTGTTGGTGGGAATGCAAGTTGGTGCAGCCTCTTTGGAGATCAGTGTGGAGATTCCTCAAGAAATCAAAAATAGAACTTCCCAATGACCCTGCCATTGCACTCCTGGGTATTTACCACAAAGATACAGAAGTAGTGAAAAGAAGGGTCACCTGTACCCCAATGTTTATAGCAGCAATGGCCACGGCTGCCAAACTGTGGAAAGAACCAAGATGCCCTTCAACAGATGAATGGATAAGGAAGATGTGGTCCATATACACTATGGAGTATTATGCCTCCATCAGAAAGGATGAATACCCAAATTTTGTAACAACATGGACGGGACTGGAATGACTTATGTAATGACTTAGGTTTCAAAGACATATTCCATGGGCTGGTATAAGGGAAGATCTGCTCCAGAGCTTACACAAAATTATACAACAGCCAATATCTACAAGGAGGCATCACCACCCTAAGTGGAAACTGTGTTTATACATTAGCAAAACTAACATATATCCTGACTTGGGTGTTAACCCAAAGTTGACACCAAAATATTCTTTCCTCATGAAAATATGGTTTTAGAAACAATGACAATTTTGGACATTCCATTTTATATGTTCATAATGATATGATTCCTCTGTAGTGTCTTTTAAAATAATATAAACTTATGTAAGTATCCATCTGTCATATATCTGTACTATAGTCATTTGATCTCCATTTGAAGTCTACTCATCTATCTCAGCATTTATCCACTTGCTGCAGGTTTTTCAGGAATATGAACATAAGCCCCACAATCTCTTATTAGACCTCTAATGATTAGGTCCTAATAATTTCTGAGTCATTAACACTATTTCCTTCAGGGTAGTATTTGAGTGTCATTAACTCCATGCCTGAATTAATGATCATCTCTGTGCTGCATAAGAGAAAAGTTACCCACTTTTCTCCTCCTCCAACAGATAACAGGCCCCTGTGTGAGGTGGATTTCTCAGGACCAGGGAGGCACCCTCCAAGCATAGGAACAGAATAGGTGCCTTGTGCTGGTGTCCATGCACTTGAGGACAGAAATATCACTTACATGTTTTGCAGACATCTTTGCAGACAAAGCCCATCAGCAGAGACCATTGGGATCAAAGGTCCCCAGATGCACCCATGCTGTGCAGGTAGTTGTTCATTTGGAAAGCTGTAGCTACAAAGTGTGGGTCGCATTAGGTATCTCTTTGAAAAATAGTTCAGATTAAAATGAATTTTGAATCACTCATTTATTCAACATTTATTCTTATGCTCAAAAAGTGAGGCCATCTATTGACCTGCTTCCAACACAGCTCATAGACCAAGGGCTCACTCATCCCAGACCAACATACCTTGTGAGTTCAACAAGGAGATACTCATGGGTGGTCCTGGAAGGTCCAGAGGAGCCTAACTCTGTCCAGATGACTTCCAAGGACAGGCTCCCTCCCACACATGCAAACTTCTCCTCAACCTCTAGGGTAAAATTCACTCTCAGGTATGGTAGCTCACAGCTCTCTCTTCAGACAGGGTGAGGTCTCTGGGGAAGGCAGAGCTTTGGTCTGGAGGAAAATGAGTTTCTAGGCCCTTCTCTGTGTCTGGTGACAGCTCCCCAAAGAGATGGTCCAGATGTCAGACATGGGACCATTGGGATGGTTGTGAGTGTTGTGAGTGATGGGGCCTTGTGCCAAGGTATCCTGTCCCAGGTGCTGCTTCATGAGTCAGGCTCATGCCTGCTGAGGGACTGACAGACCCTGCACCTCATGATCACCATCTCCGGATTCTTCCTGTCATGCAGTAATTTCTGGTGGCAATGAATCCACCAACCCCAAGTGACTGGGGGCAGTGAATTGGTTTATAAATCATAGATAAAGCACACATGACACTCCATCCAACAAGAGCTACATGTACATCTCCAGAGTCACATCCAAGAACGAGTTCTTGCAGCTGACTGATCTCAGTGCCACCAAGGTCCTGGTCATGTATTACTGGTAGAGACATAATGAGGGAATGTCACTGTGAGCCTAGACCCAAACCTCCCTGCAGGAACACAGGAGAGGTTGGGCTGCAGGAACAGTCAGGACACCAGTGGGCTCTAGGGTCACCAGGGGGTGCTTGGGTCCCTAGGGGCACTCAGGACACCAGGGGGCTCTAAGACCCACCAAATACAGGGTAGGTCTAGCTGCTGGTGAAGAAGGTGAATTGTTTTCCTTCTCAACTAGAAAAATATGTACTGCGCTTGAGGGAGTGTGGTTTTGTACAGGTTCTGATATTTTAGTATTTATTTATTTAGTATTTATTTATTTAGTATTTTAGTATTGTATGTTATAATCATTGAGTTTCAAGGTGAAATAATTTTTACACTAAAATATATTTTATGTGTTCTCTGGAAATAAAAGATGAAAAATATATATTCCAAAGATACAATAATGTGAAGCTATTTCCTCTTATCCTTTCAGATTTTATGAATATGTATTGATATTTCTAATTACAAAGCAATTGGATTTTAATATATAACAATTAATAAATGCATAGTTTAAAAATATCTAGAGTAATTTATTTATTAAGTATTTTAATAAATATTATTATTAAATATTTTAATACTATTTAATAGTCTTAAACACCTTTATTAAATTTCTCAATTAAATACTTCTATAAATAGTTCCTAAATAATAAAATTGAATGATGACAAAATATCAGTATTTGGGATTATCCTTAACTGACTTCAATATATCCACATACTACACATGAATTAATTTTTCATTTTTCACTTCAAATGTAGTCATTCATTAGACTGTTCTTGAAAAAATCAATATTGCTCTGTGTTTTGGAAAGATGACATTATCTTGAGACTCTCATCTGCACTCTTGCTTCTGCAAGGCTTTAAGAATCACCCCCAGGATGAGCAGAACCTGTCTTCCCTCATCAGTGTTCAAGGACCAGGGGTCTCTCCCTTCTTAGATCTCATGATCTTTTCATCATCTCTTTACTCCTCATTATCCACACCCAGCTCTTACCCCAAACACACATGATACTTCATTCATAGAATTTTGATTGTTAGCCCTTCACATGTCTGACACATTTTGGCACTTACAAGCCACAAGAACATACCAAAAGCTCCATGTATTAGTCATAGTTCTCCTGAGGAAAGGAACACATAGCCCACTGCATATATCACTGAAGAGTCTGAGAAGTCCCATGATCTACTATCACAAGGTGGAGACCCAGGACAGCCAGGGATGAAAGTCTCATCATGAAGATTCCCAGTATGGTCTAGTCAGAGATCCTGGGGACCTGAAGGTGTAACTGCATCCAAGGGCAGGAGGTGACCAGTGTCCCTGCTCAAGCATGCACACAGGAAGTAAACGTGAGGGAATTCCTCCTCCTTCAGCCTTTTATTCTACTCAGAACCTTCATGGATTGGATGATGCCCATGTACAGAGAGACCATGGATGCAAATGCCAATCCATTCCAGAAACAGCATCACAGACACCCAGAGAAACAATGTTCAATCCGCTCAACCATGCCCCTGTCACACTGACACACTGAGTTAACCATCAACCATCAACGTCCCATAAACTGGGCCTCCATACTCATTGCCTTAATCACACTCATTCTGCAAACACAGAAAATAACACAGTCACAATTTCACCATATACGATACAAGTATCCTGCATACAACCAAAACCATCTGAAACCTTCCCCAGAAGAGGAGGTGAAGCTCTTCAGTGGTGTTTTCTCTTCTCATTGATATCCTTAAACTGAAATATTATGATGCATAATTAAGAATTCTTAAATGCAATGATATAAAGTCAATACATCTTATGTACATGGCAAAGAAAAAGAAAGAAACAAAACAAAAAACATATCCATATTTTTAAAAAAAATAAGTAGGATGTAAGCATGATAGCTAAGGTCGTCATTTCTGTAACTGGAAAAGACTGAAAACTGGGATATAGAGCTGCTTTCATACTCTACCGATGATGTATTCTCTCTGTTGTCAGCCAAATCTTCAATTTGTGCCAAGCCATTACCTGGCACAATGACCAATATCTTCTTTCCAGAAGGATCCTGAATTTGCCTCAAATTTGCAAGATGTTGCCACTGAATTAATATTGTATTCCTGCCTTCATGAGGGAAATTCTGTCGTATAAAACAGGTGCTCTAGGGAGGTGGAGAACGTCATAAAACAAGTGAATTCCCTCTGAGGAACTAACTGAAGATTTTGGAGGGAACTGGGGTAGGAGGTTGGTTGAGCCTGGTGGTGGATATTGTGGAGGGCACGTATTGCATGGAGCACTGGGCATGGTGCATAAACAATGAATTCTGGAACACTGAAAAGAAATTTAAAAATTAAATACATTAAAAAAAATAAATAAATATTTTTTAAAAAGATTCGTGAGTTCCACCTTTAACTGGTGTCTGAATATCATACAGAATCAAATGTGAACCAGGTTAAACTTTTTCTTCCCCTCGGAAGTAATTATAGAGCTCTCCCCATGAGGCCATATATGAAGGTTAGGAGAGAGAAAGCAGTACAGCAGGATGGGAAATCATGGACATGTAGAAAATTCTTCATGTGACTTACTTGTGTCTTCAGGATCTCTTCAGACACCATCATTTCTTCCATCGGCCGATGGAGTATCACTGTACATGCTCCACTTTATGGCTTGGACATTCAAATAACACCCACTTCAAGATGGACAGCTCAATTTCCATGGCAACCTAGTGACTCGGGCTTGAACCTATAGTTCCTAAGATCCAGGAACAGGCTTCCAGCTATTTCTCAAAAGAAGAATCATGATCTGCAAAGAATGGCGGGGTTTTACTCCAAAATTTTAAAGTCCAAGACTGTGATTTACCTGCCACAGCTCTTAACAACTTATGCAGCACAAACTGGACATTGGAATGGGCATGGGGTGAACTTCATCCCTACATCCTCTATATCCATGACAGTAGCACTAATCTTAGCAATTCTTCAAGGAGCATGTATCAGCAAAATGTCCTATTCTAGAAAGATGTAATTATATACATCAGTATGTTCATCCTCACAAGATACCACTACACCTGCACTAAGAATGGCTACAATACAGAAAGGCAGACAATACCATATGCCAACAAGCATGTAGAGAATTTAGAACTATTATTCATTTCCAGCTGAAATTTCACCTGCAGAAAGAACATATGTAATTAGATCCCATGGTAAGAGAGCCTGAGAAGGCCCAGGCTCCGTCCTCTACGAGCTCGAAGGGATGGTGGAATAAATTTTTCTCTGGCTGTTGGATGGAGAACCAGGGAACCCCTGGATGTATTGCTCAGTCCAAGAGTAGGGTAGGAAAAGAGGAGATGAGCAGTTCAGGCAATGAGATTGAAATGAAAGGGTGACTTCCTCCTTCTTATGCCTTTGTTCTCCAGGTTCTCAGTGGGTTGGAGGATACTCACCTCCACTCGGAAAGGAAAACTGTTACACAGCAGGGATCCAATGCTAATATCACCTAGAATCACACCAAATCCTATGGAAATCCAAGGTTTCTGTGCAAGACTTGTAGACTCAGCCAGGTCTGTGCCTCTCTGTAGTGTGGGGGATGGACTCCTCTGTGACCTCAACTTTCTAAGGGGACCAAGAAATGTATCTTCATTTTTTAATACCTTCGATATTTTCTTGCTTCAAAGATGGTGTGATAAGTACCCAGTGCTTTATATATAGAGGCTCAAAATGGCACTCTGCTGTTTTATTTCAGAATATCCTAACCTTATTTCCCTTCCTCCTCTGATCCAGTGGTCCTATGAGCACTACTGCTGTTTTAATGTGGAAAGCCCAGTGAATATTATTCAATAAGTATATCATTTTGCAGTAAGTGACTGTTGCCACCTGGGGTCCAGACACATACTCGCACCCAACAAGTCACAAGGAGAAGAAAACACTTGTCAGCAATGAGACAGCCACTTTGAGCAGGAAGTCAGAGGTGTTTCAGAAGCATGAGAATGTCAAGGATATTGTCAGCATCACTCAGTTTCCCACTGCAGTGGACATTGCTGCATTGTGAATGGTTTGACTGGATGGAAGTGTTCTTGATGCACAGGATCCTTTCAGGAAATGAAACTACCCTATATGGAGACAGAGCACAAGTCTTATGTTCACCCTGTGGGATCAAAGGGACTGATCTATGAAAACCTAAACTGAAGTTGATCAGAATTGCACCTGAAACTGAATTCCTCCATCTTGTCATTTTCCCTAAGATTCTACCTTCTTTGGTGTGCTACAAAACGCAGTTCTATTGAGGGTTTGTTGATTCAGAGAAGTCTCTGGTGTGTACTGGTGTGTACTGTGTACTGTTTGCTTTCTGCTGTTCTGTTTGAGCAGGAATTGCCTTCAGGCCAATTGTTACAGAGCCCCTTCTAACCCGCAGTGGTCTGTGTTTAGTCCTTGGACAGAAACTAGGTACTTTTAAGTAGGTGTGCTCTGCTGGGCTTGTTAAATGAGAACTGATACCACCTCCTTAGAACTGAGGCCCTGCAGAATTCTCTGGTTGGATGTGGAGTGTGCAGGGTGCAGCCACTCTGGAAAACAAGGTGTAGATTCCGCAAATACTTAAAAGTAGAAATACACTATGACTCAGCAAACACACGACTGGATATTTACCCAAAGAGCAAAATAAGACTAGATCACAGAGAACCTCACTCCTCTATATTAACAGCAGCATTATTTACAATAGCCAAACTATGCAAACAGCCCACGTGTCCACTCACTGATGAATGATAAAGAAGATGTGGTATGATGTAGTGAAAAGAAGGGCCATCTTTACCCCAATGTTTATAGCAGCAATGGCCATGGTCACCAAACCGTGGAAGGAACCAAGGTGGTCTTCAGTGGATGAATGGATAAGAAAGATGTGGTCCATATACACTATGGAATATTATGCATCCTTCAGAAAGGACGAACGTCCAACTTTTGTAGCAACATGGACGGGACTGGAAGAGATTATGGTGAGTGAAATAAGTCAAGCAAAGAGAGTCAATTATGCTATGGTTTCACTTATTTGTGGAGCATAAGAAATAACATGGAGGACAAGGGGAGATAGAGAGGAGAAGGCAGTTCGGAGAAATTGGAAGGGGAGGTGAACCATGAGAGACTATGAACTCTGAAAAACAATCTGAGGGGTTTGAAGCATCAGGGGGTGGGAGGTTGGGGAAGGCAGGTGGTGGGTATTATAGAGGTCACAGATTGCATGGAGCACTGGGTGTGGTGCAAAAATAATAAATACTGTTATGCTGAATATAAAAAAATAAAATATTAAAAAGAAGATGTGGTATATGTGGAGAGAGTGGGACGTTACTCACTCATACAAAAGAATGAAATCTTGAAAATTCCAATGACTTGGATGGAGCTGGAAAAGTTTTTTTAATTTATTTTTTATTTATTTTCAGCATAACAGTATTCATTATTTTTTCACCAAACTCAGTGCTCCATGAAATCAGTGCCCTCTATAATACCCACCACCTGGTACGCTGACCTCCCACCCCCCCGCCCCTTCAAAACCCTCAGATTGTTTTTCAGAGTCCATAGTCTCTCATGATTCATCTCCTCTTCCAATTTCCCAGAACTGCCTTCTCCTCCCTAACTCCCCATGTCCTCCATGATATTTGTTATGCTCCAAAAATAAGTGAAACCATAGGATAATTGACTCTCTCTGCTTGACGTATTTCACTCAGCATAATCTCTTCCAGTCCCGTCCATGTTGCTACAAAAGTTGGGTATTCGTCCTTTCTGAAGGAGGCATAATACCCCATAGTGTACATGGACACATCTTCCTTATCCATTCGTCCGTTGAAGGGCATCTTGGTTCTTTCCACAGTTTGGCCACCATGGCCATTACTGCTATAAACATTGGGGTACAGATGGCGCTTCTTTTCACTGCATCTGTATCTTTGGGGTTAATACCCAGGAGTGTAATGGCAGGGTCATAGGGAAGTTCCATTTTTAATTTCTTGAGGAATCTCCACACTGTTCTCCAAAGTGGCTGCACCAACTTTCTGAGCTTCTAACTTCAACCTTCTCTGGTCCACTCTTGCTGCCTTTAGTTCTCTTCTCCACAGACAACAGAAACTTTTCCTGAACAACAAGGGAGTTCTTCTCTTTTTTGGAACGAAGAACTCCTGGGTCAAGAGGGTGTGTGGATGAGGCTGAAGCAAGTGGCTTCTGTCTGCTCTTTCAGATCTTCCTCCAGCTGGTGCTTCCAACTGCTGCCTTCAGAGCTGTCAGTCATTAAAACCAGTGATTACTGATACAGACAGCAAAATGACTGTATCCACAAGGATTGATTCTGGGTCAAAGAAGCCTTACAGACAAAGTACATAGAGTAAAATTACCCATTTATGAATTCTACAGAATTAAAGCTAGTATAAAGTGGCATGAGAAAGAACAATATTTACGTGGGGACAGGGTAAATAAGGGAAAGAGAAGGAACTCCAGGTGGGAAATGCTGGAAATTTAGGGAGAATTGATGCACTCACTGTCAATAAAGTTGACTGTGACACCTATGTTTGTCATATCACACACTCCATATGTGGGCCATTCATCTTGTTTCGAATATACATGTCAAACTTATTATAGGTAATAACAAAGGTGATTCTAGAGGAAAACAGAGAAAGTGAAATGTTAAAGACATGAAAATACACCTACACGATGCTGATTTTCTCTGTATTTATGGTAAAGTATAATATAAGCAAAATAAATCCATCCTCATTAGAGGAAGGGTTCCACGTTCCTCATAGCCTGACATTCTGTCCTGCAGATGATTCGGGGTGGGGGCAGCAGATCCTGATGGGGGAGCACTGACCTAGATCCTGGGGTCAATCTCACCCCGTATATGTTCATGGACACCTTACAAACACAAGTATACACCCTGGAAAGTTACATAATAAAAAATATTTTTTTCAAAATTGGTCATTAGCACTAAATTAAAGGTATTCACAACTGCGTGGGTCACTGCCTCTCTGTCAGAATAGATCCGCAAACTGAATATATAGCCAGAGGACATGCAAATAGGGCCTTCCCTCTGCTGATTTAACCAGCACAGACAAGATCCTGCAGCTGGGAGAGGAGCCCCAGGTCCGGGATACCCAGGTGTTCACTCAGTGATCGGGACAGAATACAGACAGCTCACCATGTAATTTGTGCTGGGCTGGGTTTTCCTTCTTGCTCTTTTAAAAGGTAATTTATGGAGAAAAAAAGAAATTGAGTATATGAGTGGATATGAGTGAGAGAAACACTGGATATGTGATAGTTTCCTGACCAAGCTGTCTTCCATCTGCAGGTGTCCAGTGTGTGGTGCAGCTGGTGGAGTCTGGGGGAGACCTGGTGAAGCCTAGGGGTTCCCTGAGACTCTCCTGTGCAGCCTCTGGATTCACCTTCAGCAACTACCACATGGACTGGGTCCACCAGGCTCCAGGGAAGGGGCTGCAGTGGGTCGCAGAAATTAGCAATACTGGTAGTAGCACACACTACGCAGACTCTGTGAAAGGCCGAATCACCATCTCCAGAGACAATGGCACGAACACACTTTATCTGCAGATGAACAGCCTGAGAGTCGAGGACACAGCCGTGTATTACTGTGCAGCAGACACAGTGAGGGGCCTTCAGTGTGAGCCAGGACAGAAACCTCCCTGTTGTCACAGGATGTGCTGAGCTGCAGGGGCACTCAGGGCAGCAGAGAGTGCTCAGCATCCACAGGGCAGAGATCAAACCCAGGAGCAGGTGCAGTGGGGTAGGACTTCCTTTTGAGATCAGGGATTTCCTCTCCAGACTCTCAGCTGTCCACAAGGATATATTTTTTTTCTTCCATAGCTAATACCTCATGTTCTCCGTACAGCCAACCACAAGAATATAACTTTGCCTCCACATAACTAGATCTCACCAGTCTCTGGGAACTTCCCTTCATCAACCTCTTCTATGTCCCATTTTTGTTCTCTACAGAAGCACATGCTGCAGATTCCCATCGTCCTTGAGAAGCACCTGCACAGCCCAGGCTTTCTGCATGCTGCGTGCCTGTTCTCTGCCCTCAGGGGGTACATACTGTCCCCACATGTTTATTAGCTTCCCCCAGGATGACTGCCCAAATCAGTTCTTGACCTTCTGGCTCCATTGTATCCTCTGGCTCATTATACATGTGGGTGGACACAGGTGATCAGGAACTGCCCCTCTGTAGGCACCACTCCATTTTCTGGATGGAAAAACAACCCACCTGTTAGGAGGGGCTCTCAGATTTCCCCAAGAAAGCGGTGGGATGACAACCCAGAGAGGGAAACCCATCCCTGTCCTTCTGGGTCCTGTTCTGGTGGGGAGAGTCCATAAAAGCATCTTTGGTTAATGTGTTTGAGATGTGTTTCCTGGCTTCCAAACAGGGAATCCATGTGAATCCTGAGATCCAGCTGGCAGGTCCCAGATCCTTGCCCACCCTGTGCTGTCCCTTGAATATCCATCAGAAACCAACCCCCAACCTCACTCTCTCCTTCTTCTGACTTCTTCCTCAATCTGTCCTGGACCATGAGTCCCATGGATCTGGAGCCCTGTAACTCTTCCCAGATTTTCACCATGTGCAAGATGGAGAGAGGCTCAATAGTGAATGTGTACCATGATGGCAGAGCCCTAAATTGTGGCTGCAATTGAGATCTATGCTCAAACCATGATCCAGAATTTAAATATTATATCAATTACCAAAGGAGACAATACTGTCACTTCCTCTCATATCCTTGCTTTTGTCCCATCAACTGGCCAGGATTTCCCCTAGAGAATTCATAAATAACTTCTGGGCTGTTTACTCTCTTGATTTCCCATGAAACCAGTACTGAAAACTGCACATCAGAGAAGTCACAGGAATGGGGCCATCTGAGAGGGGTCGGCATGGAATCCATCTTCTGTGTCTGAGGTGAATCTGTGCCCTTGTAGCTGGAGCAGTGTCAGGCCCAGTCCTCACCTCAGCATGAAGCTCCTGGAGATGGCCGGTCCTAAGAAGAGGGAAACTCATTAGGGGGTCTTCTGTCTATTGGAAGCTGTCCTATGCGTATATCTCAGACATTTCAGGAATGTCTAAAAACAGCTACTAATCTAATGTACCTGTCCCCTGTGACTCTCCTTGTGTTGCGTGCACGGGTACAGATGAACCCAGACAAGGAGACCCAGGTGCGCAGCACTGCAAACTCTCTCACTTACCTGTGTCACCACAGAGTAGTCTTGAACATCCTGCTCAAGAATGTTTGGATCAACCAGGAAAGCAAAGAAGAAATTAAACAAATTCAGGAAACAAATGAGGATGAGGACACTTTGATCCAAAAACTATGGGATACAGCAAAGGCGGTCCTAAGGGGGAAATACATAGCCATCCAAGCCTCCCTCAAAAAAATAGAAAAATCCAGAATATACCAGCTGTCTTTACACCTTAAAGAACTGGAGAATCAACAACAAATCAAACCAACTCCACACATAAGAAGGGAAATCATCAAGATTAGAGCTGAGATCAATGAGGTAGAAACCAGAGATACAGTAGAACGTACAAATGAAACTAGAAGCTGGTTTTTAGAAAGAATCAATAATATCGATAAACCATTGGCCACACTAATCCACAAGAAAAGAGAGAACGCCCAAATTCATAAAATTGTGAATGAAAACGGAGAAATCACAATGAACACTAAGGAAGTAGAAACAACCATCAGAAGTTATTATCAATAGTTATATGCCAATAAGTTTAGCAACCTAGATGAAATGGATGCATTCCTGGAAAACTATAAACAACCAAAATTCAACCAGGAAGAAATTGACAACCTGAATACAAAGATATCTAATAATGAGATTAAAGCAGTGATCAAAAACCTCCCAAAAAACAAGAGCCCAGGACCTGACAGATTCCCACGGAAACTCTACCAAACTTTCAAAGAAGAAATAACACGTATTCTCCTGAAGCTGTTTCAAAAAATTGAAGCAGAAGGAAACCATCCACACTCTTTCTATGAAGCCAGCATTACCCTGATCCCCAAACCAGGAAAATACCCTACCAAAAAGGAGAATTTCAGACCAATATCACTGATGAATATGGATGCTAAGATTCTCAACAAGATCCTAGCAAACAGGATCCAATAGCACATTAAAAAGATTATCCACCATGACCAGGTGGGATTCATCCCTGGGCTACAAGGATGGTTCAACATTCGCAAATCAATCAATGTGATAGAACAAATTAATAAGAGAAGAGAGAAGAACCCCATGGTCCTCTCAATTGATACAGAAAAAGCATTTGACAAAATCCAGCATCTGTTCCTGATTAAAACGTTTCAAAGTATAGGGATAGAGGGAACATTCCTGAACCTCATCAAAACTATCTATGAAAGACCCACAGCAAATATCATCCTCAATGGGAAAAAGCTTGCAGCCTTCCCACTGAGATCAGGAACACAAGGATGTCCACTCTCACCACTCTTGTTCAACATAGTATTAGAAGTCCTAGCAACAGCAATCAGACAACAAAGAGAAATAAAAGGTATCCAAATTAGCAATGAAGAAGTCAAACTCTCTCTCTTCACAGATGACATGATTCATTATATGGAAAACACAAAAGACTCCAACCCAAAATGCTAGAACTCATACAGCAATTCAGCAACGTGGCAGGATACAGAGTCAATGTACAGAAATCAGTGGCTTTCTTATACACTAACAATGAAAGTACAAAAAGGGAAATTAGAGAATTGATTCCATTCACTACAGCACCAAGAACCATAAGATACCTGGAGATAAACCTAACAAAAGAGGTAAAAGATCTGTACTCGAGGAACTACAGAACACTCATGAAAGAAATTGAAGAAGACACAAAAAGATGGAAGACCATCCCATGCTCTTGGATCGGAAGAATAAACATTGTTAAAATGTCCATATTGCCTAGAGCAATCTATACTTTTAATGCCATTCCGATCAAAATTCCACCAGTATTCTTCAAAGGGCTTGAGCAAATAATCCAAAAATTTGTATGGAATCAGAAGAGACCCCAAATCGCTAAGGAAATGTTGAAAAACAAAAATAAAGCTGGGGGCATCACGTTACCTGATTTCAAGCTTTATTACAAAGCTGTGATCACCAAGACAGCATGGTACTGGCATAAAAACAGACACATAGACCAGTGGAACAGAGTAGAGAGCCCAGATATGGACCCTCAACTCTATGGTCAATTAATCTTCGACAAAACAGGAAAAAATATACAGTGGAAAAAAGTCTCTTCAATAAATGGTGCTGGGAAAACTGGACAGATATAACTAGAAGAAAGAAACTCGATCATTCTCTTACACTGTCCACAAATATAAACTCAAAATGGATAAAAGACCTTAACGTGTGACAGGAATCCATCAGAATCCTAGAGGAGAACATAGGCAGTAATCTCTTCGATATCAGCCACAGCAACTTCTTTCAAGACATGTCTCCAAAGGCAAAGGAAACAAAAGCGAAAATAAACTTTTGGGACTTCATCAAAATCAAAAGCTTCTGCACAGCAAAGGAAACAGTCAAAAAAACAAAGAGGTAACCCACGGAATGGGAGAAGATATTTGCAAAGGAAAGTACAGACAAAAGGTTGATATCCAGGATCTATAATGAACTCCTCAAACTCAACATCATGAAAAAGGCAAACATATCAAAAAATGGGAAGAAGATATGAACAGACACTTCTCCCATTAAGACATACAAATGGCTACCAGACACATGAAAAAATGTTCATCATCATTAGCCCTCAGGGAGATTCAAATAAAACCACATTGAGATACCACCTTACACCAGTTAGAATGGCCAAAATTAGCAAGACAGGAAACAACATGTGTTGGAGGGGATGTGGAGAAAGGGGAACCCTCTTCCACTGTTGGTGGGAATGCAAGTTGGTGCAGCCTCTTTGGAGAACAGTGTGGAGATTCCTCAAGAAATTAAAAAATAGAACTACCCTATGACCCTGCCATTGCACTCCTGGGTATTTACCCCAAAGATACAGATGTCATGAAAAGAAGGGCGTTCTGTGCCCCAATTTTATAGCAGCAATGGCCACAGTTGCCAAACTGTGGAAAGAACCAAGATGCCCTTCAACGGACGAATGGATAAGGAAGATGTGGTCCATATACACTATGGAGTATGATGCCTCCATCATCAGAAAGGACGAATACCCAACTTTTGTAGCAACATGGACGGGACTGGAAGAGATGATGCTGAGTGAAATAAGTCAAGCAGAGAGAGTCAATTATCATATGGTTTCACTTATTTGTGGAGCATAACAAATACCATGGAGTACAAGTGGTGTTAGAGAGAAAGGACTTGGGGGTAAATTGGAAAGGGGGTGAATCATGGGACTATGGACTCTGAAAAACAATCTGAGGGTTTTGAAGGGGTGGGGAGTGGGAGGTCAGGGTACCAGGTGGTGTGTATTACAGAGGGCATGGATTGCATGGAGCACTGAGTGTGGTGCAAAAATAATAAATACTGTTATGCTGAAAATAAATAAAAAATAAATTTAAAAAGTTTAAAAAAAGGAAAGATAGTGAACAAGTGACTAAACCACCTGGAGTCACCACACTCCAATTTCAAGCTAGATTACAAAGCTGTTTCATGAAAATGTTAGGGTCGAGAAGACCTCAACCCAGGGAGGCGGGGAGGAACGACACCAAGGCGGCTCTTTCTCCAACAGCAAGGGTTTTATTGTTTCAGCATGCTGGAGCTCTGCAGCATTCCTGAAAACCAGGCGGAGGCTGAGAGCCCCAATCCAAGGGAGTATGGGGTTTTTATGCATTTTTAGACAAAGGCTTGTCACAAAGCCATAATCACAGTGGCCTCTTTACATAGTTACAGTTCCTGGTAAGCTCTGCACAGTTTACATTTTTTAGCCATATCTTGTGCTCGCTTCGGCAGCACATAGACATTTTTTAGCCATATCTTATCGTCCAGGTGTAGCTGGGCGGCTGTGAAACTAGGACAAAACAGTTCTCTTCTTTGTTAACCATAAGCACAATTCAAAGACATCTCCTAAGCAGGGAACATGCTCAGGATGCGGGGCAAGGGCAGGGAAGGTCATGTTCTTATGTTTCAAAGTTCTAGCCACAAGGCTAGTGAAGCAGTTACAAAAAGCAAATTAAGCAAGTTAGCAGAAGCTTTACACAGTTAACTCTTCCAGCCCTGGATCCCTTCAAAAACAGTATGGTGCTGGCACAAAAGCAGACACACAGGACAATGGAACACAACAGAAAGGTTGGAAACTGATAGTCCTAGTACTTTTGCAAAGTTTATCCATTCATATATTGAAGGTATATTTAAATTTGGCTCTAATAGAACTCTTAACTCTGAATGGGAATTTATATTTTTATGTCCAGTTCTAACATTTTTAAACAATAAATGCATTTTTAAACATTTTATTTATTTATTTGACAGGCAGGTATAACAAGTTGTCAGAGAGGCAGGCAGAGAGAGAGGGGTCCTGAAGCAGACTCCCAGGCCCACCAGAAAGCCCGATGGGGGTGCTGGATGCCGGGAATCCGGGATCATGAACTGAGCCAAAGGCAGAGGCTTTAACCCACTGAGATGCCCAAGGGCCCGATAAATGCATTTTTTAAACAAACAAACAAACAAAAAAAGAATACTGCATATTTTCAAAGTGCCATCTAAACAAAGTGATCCTCAAACAATGCAATCTTGGTTTTTAACTTGTAAAGAATTGAACCTGAGTCTGGAGCTAACTATATACTCAGAGGACATGCAAATAGGGTCTTCCCTCCACTGAATAAAACAGCCCAGCCCGGACCATGCAGCTGGGAGAGGAGCGCCAGTCCTAGGATTTCCAGGTGTTTACATTCACTGAGCAGGACAGAACACAGAGAACTCACCATGGAGTTTGTGCTGGGCTGGGTTTTCCTTGTTGCTCTTTTACAAGGTAATTTCTAGAGAACCAAAGAAATTGAGGATGTGAGTGGATATGAGTGAGAGAAACCATGGGTGTGTGACAGATTCCTGACTGGGATGTCTTGTGTCTGCAGATGTCCAGTGCGAGGTGCAGCTGGTGGAGTCTGGGGGAGACCTGGTGAAGCCAGGGGGGTCCCTGAGACTCTCCTGTGCAGCCTCTGGATTCACCTTCAGCAGCTACGGCATGAGCTGGGTCCGCCAGGCTCCAGGGATGGGGCTGCAGTGGGTCGCATACGTTAGCAGTGGTGGAAGTAGCACAAGCTATGCAGACTCTGTGAAGGGCCGATTCACCATCTCCAGAGACAACAGCAAGAACACGCTGTATCTGCAGATGAACAGCCTGAGAACCGAGGACACGGCCATGTATTACTGTGTGAGAGACACAGTGAGGGGGCATCAGTGTGAGCCCAGACACAAACCTCAAACTACAAGAGTATCAGACCAGCAGAGGGTGCATACCACTCACCAATGCTGTCTTTAGTCCCAGGAGCAGGTGCACATGGAGTCTATGACATATTTCCTGTCAGGGTCTGGGGTTTCCTCTCCATAGAGCAGTTTCCCCAGGGAGCCTCCTTGACATTATTCTGTGCTTACCTATTCACTCTCTGACTTAGAAACTTAGTTGTAGCAGGAAGAGAAATATACTAACATGCAAAAAAAAAAAAAAAAAAAAAAGAGTCAGTTACATTAGTTTCCTCTTATCCTTAAATACCAATAAATTACAAATATCCTGATGCAGGTCAACAAAACCTTTAAAAGAATCTCAGTGGCACTCACTGTGGATCACAAAAACCTCCAGTGGAGCCAGAAGACCACACACACACACACACACACACACACGCATGTGTATAAAACCTCCACTGAAAAAATAAAATTAAATTTAAGAAAATAGTAGAAAACCGTTACCACCATCCTGTAATTTCTCTGCAGTAAAGGTGGTCCTAAGACAGAAATACACAGCATACAGGAAGGCCTCAAGAAGGAAGAAAAATCTCAAATAAACAACCTAACATTACACCTAAAGATGCTAGAGAAATAGCAGCAGCTGAATCCTAAATAGAGCAGAAGGAAGGAAAGAGCAAGATTAGAGCAGAAAGAGATTATATAGAAACTAAGAAACACAGAACAGATCAAAGAAACCAGGGTCTGCATATGTTTTCTAATTCAATTAGCTGAGAAATAGTACATCATTGACTTTTGATATGATATTCAATGCTCCATCTGTTCAGTATAAAACTCTATACTCATCACGTCACGTGATACTTTGGGGAAAAAATCCTCAATACACCTGAGAATCCTCTACCTAAGTTTACAAATGAAACAGAAAGAGCCCAAGTAAATAACAAAGAAATCTATCTGGGCCAGTGTGTCATTCAAAGCCCTTATTTCCTTGGTGCATGAACAATGAATTCTGGAGCACTGAAAAGAAATTAAAAAAAAAAAAAACATGAAAAAAGTCTATATTCTTTTTTAATGTTCACTTAGCCTGCATATAGTACATCATCAGTTTTGATGTAGTGTTCAAAGATTCATTAGTTGTGTGTAACACCCAGTGCTCATCGCATCACCTGCCCTCCTAATCCCCATCACCTGCCTACCTCATCCCCCACCACCCTCACTTCTGCAATCCTTGTTTGTTTCCCAGATCCACAGTCTCTCATGGCTTGTCTCCTTCCCTGATTTTTACTTTTCAGAGTTCCAGCATACACTGTTTATGCACCACACCCAGGGCTGCATGCAGTACGCGTCCTCCTCAATACCCACCACCAGGCTCACCCATCCCGCCACCCCTCCACTCCCAAACCCTCAGTTTGTTTCTCACAGTCCACGGTCTCTCATGCTTCATCTCCCCCTCCGATTTGCCACAATTCAGTTTTCCCTTAATGTCCTAATATCTTCTGTGTCATTCCTTATGCTCCACAAATAAGTAAACCCGTATGATAATTGACTTCCTCTCTGGTCCTCCTCATTACCCCTTATGTTCCACATAGAGGTGAAACCATAGGATAATTATCTTTCTCTGCTTGACTTATTCTACTTGACATAACACCCTCCAGTTTCATCCAAATCAATGAAATGGTAGGTACTCATCCTGTCGGATGGCTGAGTAATATTCCATTGTACATATGGACCACATCTTCTTTATCCATTCATATGTGGAAGGACATCTCACCTCCTTCCACAGATTCACTATAGTGGACATTATTCCTATGAACATTGGGGTGCATGTGCGCCTTTTTTCACTACATCTGTATTTTGGGGGTAAATACCCAGTAGAACAATTGCTGAGTCATAGGGTTGTTCTATTTTTAACTTTTGAGGAATCTAGACACTCCTGTCCAAGGTGGCTGTATCAATGTGCATCCTCAACTACAGCGTAAGAGAGTTCCCCTTTCTCCACATCCTCTCCAACATTTGTTGTTCTCTGTCTTGTTAATTTTAGTCTTTCTAACTCATGAAAGGTGATATCTCATTGTGGTTTTCATTTATATTTCCACGGAGACAAGAGATGTGGCACATTTTTTCATGTGTCTGTTGGACACTTGTATGTCTCTGTGGAGAAGTGTCTATTCATGTCTTCTGCCCATTCTTTGACTGGATTATTTGTTTTTTGGATGTTCAGTCTGGTAAGTTCTTTATAGATCCTGGATATCAACCCTTTTTCTGTAGTGTCATTTGCAAATATCTTCTCCCATTCCATACGTTGCCTTTTAGTTTTGTTGACTGTTTCCTTTGCATCACAGAAGATTTTTATCTTGGTGAAGCCCCAAAATTCCTTTCTGTTTGTGTTTCCCTTTCTTTCAGAGACCCATCTTGCAAGAAGTTGTTGCAGTTGAGGATGTAAAAGGTTACTGCCTGTGTTCTCCTCTCAGATGTTGATGTGATCCTTTTCCTTTTTTTAATATTTTATTTATTTATTTGACAGACGGAGATCACAAGCAGGCAGAGAGGCAGGCAGAGAGAGAGATGCAGGCTCCCCGCGGAGCAGAAAGCCCGATGTGGGGCTCGATCCCAGGACCCTGAGATCATGACCTGAGCTGAAGGCAGAGGCTTTAACCCACTGAGCCACCCAGGCGCACAATGTAGTCCTTTTCTTAGTTGGTCTCTGAACTACTTAGGTAACACACCCTAGTATCCAGCCAAAGTTTTCATTGACAGTGTTTACATCACAGACACCTATTACCCCCTACATGTGAGTTGTTTTATTCCTGGGATGAGAAGCCCATAGGAACCCACCCACACCCACATAAATGTGAACCTCCCCTCTGACCTGTGATGTCAAATGCTCTCTATCCAGGTCCACACCACCCTGGAGCCAGAGTGGACACTCACCTCTGTCTGTGCAGAGAGAGAACAAATTGTGAGTTTGAGACTCACATTGACCTGGATGCTGTGGGTGTCTCTTCCTGTCTGCAGTCCCCGAGCTGGTCAGCCCACTCTTCCAGGCCCTAAGACAGGGTCCAGATGTGTCCTCATAACTGGGTTTGCCACCTTCTCATGGTCTTCAATCCCTCTATCAGGCAGGTAGTATATTTATTATTTAATTCACATTAACAGCCTACAGGGGAGGCAGGAGACAAGATCCTGCATCCACAGTTCTGTTCATGAAGACAATGAGAGAAGAGCCTTCATAGAGCACTGACCTAAATCACTGAGTGCAGTGTTGAGGACACAGGTTAAAGAAGCTGACCTGCCCCTGTCACACAGGTGTGAAGTGTCATTGCAGGACCAGAGAAGGTGTTACTTGTATAAATGCGTCACTGAGAAGTGAGGGTTCACCCAGGAAGTTCCCAGGGAGGTGAACTGATTGGAGCAATGACAAAATCTGACAGCCTTGCCATCGTATTCTGTCCTTTACACATGAACATTCCTGGTAGTGAAGGTGTTTCAGGGAAGTTAAATCCACTCATGATGAGTGGAACAGCTCTGAATTGCCAAATACAGTGGAGTGACCCAGCTTTAACAAATGTCCACATGATTTGTACATGGAGCTGCTGTCCCCAAACTTGCATACTCAGGACTTGAACCACAAGGGAATAGAGGGGCAGGTGGAACAGAGAGGTTCCCTAACAGTACAGAGCCCCTGGAATTATGGCGGGGTTTCATGAAAGTCTACTATGCACAGGGCACTTCATATTATATTGTTATGTTTTATGGTTTCTGTAGATAATTACACCCTCCCTTTGTGAGGCCTACATTGTGGACTGTATGACTCTCTTCCTGGCTCCACTGGTAAATGGGCTGCCTTGGTAGCAGCTTCGAAATGTGTCTCTGCTGTAGCCACACAAGAGTTCAGATTCCTCCAGAGATCTCCTGTTTTTGGTCCGAGATCAGCACTGTGATCGCCTTGAGCTCCCCCATGTAGAATCTACTTCCACTCTCCAGTACACTCCTCTGCTCTACTCAGGTGACAGTTGTTAGTGTGGTGGAAGCCTTCAGACTACAAGGACTCTGACTCGATGAAGTAGCCTTAGCCTCAGGTGTTCCCAGGTACCTGAGTCGAGGGAGGCCTTCATGTGTCACTGCCCCTCCTCCACCAGTGGTCCAAGTCCATGTATTCTTTTCTTTTTAATTTTTTCAGTTCATTTACTTTCAGAAAAACAGTATTCATTATTTTTGCACCACACCCAGAGCTCCATGCAATCCGTGCCCTCTGTAATACCCACCACCTGGTACCCCAACCTCCCACCCCCCCCGACACTTCAAACCCCTCAGATTGTTTTTCAGAGTCCATAGTCTCTCGTGATTTCTTGCCTGTCTCTTCACAGTCATTCTGCTCTTCCCGGTTGTCCCCTGCCACAGCTCCAGAGGTCCCTGGATGTCCTCAGCTTCCTGTTTCCCTACTTCTCCCTGAATACTAAGGTTGTTATTCCACGTGAAAATTGTGTGTGGTCCTCAACAGAACTGAGGTTGTGATGTCTGTTCCCATCCCAGATCCTATGGGGCTCCACCTGTGACCCCACGATGGTTCTTCTGAGGGCTTCCTCTGCAGGTAAATTCTTTATTTCTGTGGTGGACTCAGGATGCGTGGATCTCCATGAATTCCTGCTCTGAGTCATCTTCCTCCATCCTGCCAGGTCCACCAGGGTGTGGGGAGGGTTTTCATGATTTGTCCCCATCCTACAGGATAGGAATGCTGAGGACAGGACTGATTTAATGATATGGTCCTGGAAACCTCACACTATAACACCATTAGCACACGTGATGTCAAGAAATCCATTAAATGTTCTATCTAAACCTGGTGATAGTTTATTTGTCATCAGGGATCTGCATTCACAATATGCCAAGATGCTGGCTCTTAGCCCCTGTGAGTACTTGCTACTCCTGAGAGTTTAAGATTATTGTTTGTCTCGTGACCACAATTACAAGGTATATTGACATGAATTTGTTGATCTGAAGTTTATTCTATTTATTTCTTTAGCTCTTGCAACTCCAATCTGAGCAGTGAGTTTATTGAAATACGGAAACACTACATCAAAACTAATCATGTCTATATGGTAACTGAAATATATGGATAGATAAATAAATAAATAAATAAATAAATAAATAAATAACATACAGAAACATGGGAACAATTCCAAGCCCAATCATTGGCTTAAAAGTGGACATATTGTGCTCTCTGTCATTTCGGAAAGTTGTCCATTATTAAAAGAAAACATAATAAATATGGGGGTATTGTCAGGTATTTGGTTCACCAATAGAAGCCCTAGAAATAAAGGTACATTTCACACAATTACCAAATTATAAAATCTAGAAAATTAAAGCTAGTGTGAGGTAACATGAAGATCAATAGCTATGTAAGGACAGAGCGAAGAAGGAATGAGGAAGGAAGAATTGCAAATACAGGAAATTTTGTGGAAAATGGATTTGCTTGCTCTGGGTACTGTTGATTCTGACACCTGTGTTTCTCATATGGCACTCTCTGCCTGTGTGCAGTCCATCCTGGGTCAAGAACACTCATCAAAACGATTACAAATAATCCCAGAGATGACTTGGGATGAACCCAGTGACAGTGAAACCTTAGAGACTTGAAAGAACACCTGCATGCACCCTGATTGTGTATTTCAGATAAATTCTAGAACAAGGTCATCTTGTCTCATGACAGGCAGCATCCTACGTCCTCCATGAACCTGTGCACTCTGTCCTGCAGGTCTCAGGGTGTGTAGTAGGTCCTGTGAGAGGAGCACAGGTCCAAATCCCAGGGCTCACTCTCACCCCAGTGTTCTTGGACACCTCACAAAGCCTCCACAATTCTGGGTGTAGGATCATGTCACTTTAAGGGGAAACAAGATACCTACACCCCAATATGATATGTGTGACCATGTGAAATCAAACTGGTAAATGGAAACCAAGCAGGTACTCTGAAAATCATATACTTAAACTTCATCTTTTCCCAAATCCTGTCAGTATCACCAAATCAAAAACAGTCACAGATGCTCTGGTTTCTGTCCTCTCTGTCAGTACGGATACCATGCTGGCTACAGAGTCAAGGGTCATGCAAATAGGGTCCACCTTCTGCTGATAAAACCAGCCCAGCCCCAAGCCTGCAGCTGAGATGGGAATCCCAGTCTCAGGATTCCCGGGTTTTCCATTCAGTGTTCAGGACAGAACACAGACAGCTCATGATGGAGTTTATTTTTGACTGGATTTTCCTTGTTACTCTTTTAAAAGGTCATTTACAGAGAACAAGAGACATTGAATAAGAAAGTGGATATCAGTAAGAAAAACAGTGAGTGAAGGACAGTTTCCTGACCAGGATGTCTTGTGTCTGCAGGTGTCCAGTGGGAGGTGCAGCTGGTGGAGGCTGGGGGAGACCTGGGGAAGCCTGGGGGTCCCTGAGACTATCCTGTGCAGCCTCTGGGTTCACTTTCAGTTACTATGGCATGATTTGTGTCTGCCAGGCTCTAGGGAAGGGGCTGCAGTGGGTCTCAGCCATTACGAGTGGTGGTAGTTGCATATACCATGAAGACACTGTGAAGGGTCAATTCACCATCTCCTGAGACAATGGCAAGAACATGCTGATTCTGCAGGTGAACAGCTGAGAGCTGAGGACACCACTGTGTGTCACTGCAATGTGTGAACCCAGTGTGTACACTCTTAGGGTGAGCCCTGACAAAAACTTTTCTGCAGGAACACAGGAGTAGCTGGACTGCAGGGGTTCTCAAGGCCTCAGGAGGCTCTGTGGTCACCAGAGGGAGCTCAGGTCCCCAACAGGTGCTCAAGTCACCAGGAGTCAGTCAGAACACCAGGGGGCTCTCAGGGCACAGGGGCTCTCAGGGCACCAGGGAGTGATTAGAACAAAAGGATCACATAGTTCAGTGCTCTCGAGGTGCTCAGAACACCAGGGGGTGCTCACTTCAGCACGGTGCACTCAAGAACCACAGACACAAATCAGACCCAGGAGCAGTGGCGTGTGGGGGGGGTGGCTTTCTATTGAGACAGGGGGTTTCCCCTCTAGCCTCTCTAGATTCATTTAGGGATATATAAGGTTATTTCTTTGATCTCTAATTTCTCATATTGTCCAAGTAGCCAACCAGAACCAGATAACATTGTCTACATGCAGATGAGATCTCACCAGTGCCTAGGGAACTTTGTTTCATCAACCACATCCATATCCTGTTTTTCTTTCTCCAAAAAGGACCTGCAGGAATTCTCATCATCCCTGAGAAGCACCTGCACAGCCCAGGCTTTCTGAGAGCTTTGTTCCTGTTCTCTGACCTCATCGGGCACACACTGTCTCCACATGGTTATGAAAATACCCCCAGAACATTTGCCCAAACTGGGTCCTTGTCCTCCTGGGTACATTTATCCTCTGTCTCATTATCCAAGCGGGTAGACACTGGTGATCAGGAACTGTCCTTCTGGAGGCACCGCTCCATCTCTTCGGTGGAAAGGCAGCCCACCTGATGGGATACGCTCTCTGATTTCCCGCAGAGAAACAGGCAGGATGACCTGGAGGATGACAACCAGAGTCAAAAACCCATCGCAGTACTGCTGGGTCCTGTTCTGGAGTCTATGAGAGCAGCTTTGGGGGATGCATCTGAAACATGTTTCTGGGCTTCCACACAGGAAATCCACATGAAAAACAACCGAGGGGTTTGAAGTGGCGGGGGGGAGAGAGGTTGGGGTAACAGGTGATGGGTATTATAGAGGGCACAGATTGCATGGAGCACTGGGTGTGGTGAAAAAATAATGAATACTGTTTTTCTGAAAATAAATAAATTAATTTAATTAAAAAAAAAAAACCAGGACATCTACCCAAACTGGGTCCTTGTCCTCCTAGGTACAGTTTATCCTCTGGCTCATTATCCAAGCGGGTAGACACTGGTGATCAGGAACTGTCCTTCTGGAGGCACCGCTGCATCTCTTCGGTGGAAAGGCAGCCCATCTGATGGGATACGCTCTCTGATTTCCCCCAAAGAAACAGGCAGGATGACCTGAAAGTTGACAACCAGAGACAAAAACCCGTCGCAGTACTACTGGGTCCTGTTCTGGAGTCTATGAGAGCAGCCTTTGGGGATGCGTCTGAAATGTGTTTCCGGGCTTCCACACAGGAAATCCACATGAATCATCAGATCTGGCTTGTACAGTGTGTATCCTTGCCCATCTGTTGCTATTCTTCAATTATCCCACAGAGAGTCATAATGTCTTCTCTCTGCCCCATTGTAACTTCTCCCTCAACCTGTCCTGGCCCCTGAGCCCCATGGGGCTGGAGACCTGTCACTCTTTCCTGACCCCCATCAGGTGCCAGTTGTAGAGTGAGGCTCAATAACGAATGTCTACCATGATTACAGAACCCTAAAGTGGGGCTAACCCGGGAACTCTGGCCCAAAATATGATTCAGAAGAACAATAATGAATCAACCACTGATGAGACAACATTGACCTTTCCTCTCATGTCCCTGCTTTTGACTCATTTTGAGCTGGATTCCATATAGAATTCAAAAATACCTTCTGATTTTCTAGGTCTCTTTGCTTTTTCTTGTTGTTATTATTATAGAAGATCCCTATCATAGGGGGATAAGGTGTGGGTATAGACAGGTGTTTGTAGTTTATGGTTGGTCTTTGTATTCCTGACCTGAAACCCTTGATGTCATCCTCACAAGAAATCTCAGGTTATACCTCACTGAGTTGACACAGGAAGGCCTAAGGGGAGGGGAGAGGAGGGCGTACTTCCCTGACCCCACGCAAAATCTAGAATGACCTGGATGTTGGCATATAACTTCCTCCAGTTCTTGAATTATCTGGCAAGTTTCATAAGAAGATCTTTCCCCACCTCGGAAGCACAGCAAATGTTCATCCTTTCATTCCTGGGGGAATGAGGTGGGGCTTCTAGACTGAAAACACAAACTTGTAGGAAACCCTAAGGTTGTCACCAATTCCACAGGAGCTTCAACTCAGACATCTCCAAACTGAACCTTCATCAATTCACCATCTGCCTTTCAATTTTCCTATTTTCTTGTGGGTCCTGTAGATATTTCTCTACTTTCCTGTGGGTCCTGTGGATATATCTGCAGGTGGCTTTTGCCTTAGTAAGTTGTGATTCCTTGCATATGCCCATTTGTAAACTCAATTTTTGGGTCACAGTTCTCCCTGAACTATGATCTGAATATATGTGTCCCCTGCAAATTCAAGTGTTCTAATATAATGTCCAATGAGATGGCAAAGAAGTAAGGGCTCTGGGAGAATGTTTGGTTAAGAATGGAATCAGAGCTGTTGTGATCCCACAGGATCCTCAAAACCTTTCATTTACCATATGAAGACACAGTTTAAAGACATGCCCAATGATCCCGATGGAGGCACTCACTACACAATGAATATGCCAATACCTTGATCTCGCACTTGGAAGGCTCCACAAATGTGAGAAATTTATTTCTAAGCTGCCTGGTTTATGCTCTCTGTTATACCATCCTGAGAAGTGTGGAGCTGCTCTAACAAGGACCTAAATCATGGAAGCCGTTTGGATCTGAATAATGGGTAAGGGCTAGCAGCCTTCTGTGATGTGTGCAGAAGCAGCCTACATTGCCAGGAAGGGGTCATAAAGGGTGATTCATGGGAGACCCCAGAAGGAAAGAAGAGACCTACAATGAAAGCCCCAATCTTCCTAGAGAGTATCTAAATGCTTAAGGACTGTATGTGGTAAGACATAAATATTATGGGCCACTCTGATGTTGTCATAGACAAGATGAGGAATGTGCCTTTGGGAAACAGAGGGGAGGTGACCTATGTTGTAGACTGGTAGAGAGCATGCATGCATTGAGATTGAAAGGAAGAATTAGGGAGAGGCACAACTTGGTAAGAGGCTGAGGGAATTTCTGAGCAAAGGCTTAAGGCATCAGAAGGCTTCTCTGGAATTCTTATGATAAAGTGTGGTATGAACAAATGACATGAAGAAATAATCATTAATCAGTATGAAGCAGAACTGAAAATTTTGGAAAATCCTCAGCCTGTTCCTACTGGAAGGAAGGAGAGATCTTGTTCCAGAGAAATCAGGAAGGATGTGGAAATACTTGATGAGGGGGTGGTTATGGGTTGACCATCTCAGCATAACCCTCGAACTCCTCGTCAAGACCCTGAGAACAATATGAGCCTCTAAAGAGAAGCCTGGACCTACTCTCCACAACATTTTGGAGATCAATGGGACTAACCGCCTCCCAGCACAGGCTGAACAAGGTGGCCCGGATGTGCTGCATGACTTGACATTGAACTTGCATCTTTCATAACTCTGATGGAATTCATTTCCACAGTTTATACACTACCCAGGCAGTGGTATTTGTCACAGCCACCAGATCAGACAAAGATATCCTATCACAACATCTCTGGTGGGTCTGAGAAGAGCTGGTGACTTCCAGTTGTTCAGCTTATGGGCAAACTACAGACGTCCAGGCTTTGACAGGTCTGACCAGAAACCAGATTCCTCTTGTCACACATGAATAATAGGGATTTGGTTTGTTGTTACATATTTAGTACTTGTTACTTTGCTTCTCCAAATAAAAAGGTTTTTTCATTTTAATTTAAATTCACATAATTAACACATAGTGTATCATTAGTTTTGGAGTAAAGTTCAGTTACTCTTCGGTTGCATATAACACCCAGTGCTCATTACATCACATATCCTGCTCAATGTCCATCACCCACTTACCGCAGACACCAGCCCCTCCCCTCTAGAAACCCTTCGTTTGTTTCCTGGACTTAAGAGTTTCTCATGGTTTGTCTCATTCTCTGATTTCGTCTTATTTTATTTTTCCCTCCCTTCCCCCATGATTGTGTTTTGTTCCTTAAGTTCCGCATATGAGTGAAATTGTATGATAATTTTCTCTCCCTGGTCAACTTATTTCACCCTCACATAATACTTTCTAGCTCCATCAATGTCTTTGCAAATTTTTTTATGGAGAAGTACATTCCATTGTATATCCATGTATATCTTCTTTATCCATGAAAATAATGATACAGGGTAGAATGGAACCTTGTTCATGGCTTCCAAAGAAATGGTTTAGTCATTTACCATTAAATGAGACATCTTTCATTAATTAAAAAATTTTTAGTTTGATGATCATGACTTTTTATCTTAAATAGGGAGATGACTTATTGATGTTAACATTTGAACACATTATGATTAGAAGAGACTCTGTAGGAATATGTAATTTTTTACCACACGTGGTTAGGTTAAGTTTACCAGCATTTCATTACAATATGTGCATTTGGGTCTATCAGACCCATCATCCCGGTGACCTGTCTCAGGTTCAGGTGTTTGTCTACCCAGACCCCACGACTCCACCTGAGAAGGGAGGGGCACAGGGCATCACAGAAACTGGTCCACAGGGACTGACACATCAGGTTTGCCATCCCTGGTCCCCTGGTTCCAGATCAGCACTCATTTGTGCTCCTAAGGAAACTGCCTTACCCAGTAGCCTCCACAGCTCTGTACTCGGGCTCATTCTCAGTGGAAAGAGCCCTGGTAACACAGAGTTGGGGATGTGGCAAGGGTGTATATCTTCAAAGAGATGTTCAGATGTGGAACCTTAGGATCCCAGGAATATGTTTTTCCCTCTGATGTGTCTTCTCTCTGAATGAGCCATTTCCTGATATGAAATATTCTGCTTTGTGAATATGCAAATGAACCAAGGCATACTCTCTCTTAAATATACACATGTTTGGGTCCTGAGAACATCACCCAACAGCTGCACACGATCCTTTGTAGATACCATGAGAGCACAGCACCTCACCATGGACTGGAGCTGGAGAATCCTCTTCCTGGTGGTGTTGGCTACAGGTAAGGGATTCCCCCAGTCCTTTGGCAGAGGAGGGGAACAGGGCCAGTCAGCATGACTTCATCGCCTCCTATTCCCTCTCCATAGGTGTCCACTCCCAGGTGCAGCTGGTGCAGTCTGAGGCTGAGGTGAGGAAGCCCGGGGAATCCGTGAAGGTCTCCTGCAAGGCATCTGGGTACACCTTCACCAGCTATGCAATGAACTGGGTGCGACAGGCACCAGGAAGAGCCCTGCAGTACATGGGATGGATCAACACAAACACTGGGAAACCAACATATGCCCAGGGCTTCTCCGGTCGATTTGTTTTCTCCATGGACACCTCTGTCAGCACAGCCTATCTACAGATCAACAGCCTGAACTCTGAGGACACGGCCGTGTATTACTGTGCAAGAGACACGATGTGAGAACCCACATCCTGCCTGTGTCAGAAACCTGCAGAAGGCTCATCTGTGCTGGACTGAGGAGGTGACAGGGACAACAAAGCTAAAGACACTCTATGACCGAGGGCCAGGCACTTCTTTTTTATTTTTTTATTGTTATGTTATTTTAGTCACCATACAGTACGTCATTAGTTTTTGATGTAGTGTTCCAAGACTCATTGTTTGCATATAACACCCAGGGCTCCATGCAGCATGTGCCCTACTTAATACCCATCCCAGGCTAACCCAACCCCCACCATCCTCCTCTCTAAAACCCTCACTTTATTTCTCAGTATCCGTAGTGTCTCGTGGTTCATTTCACCCTCTGATTCCCACAACTTCATCTTCCCCTCCTTCTTCTAATGTCCTCCATGATATTCCTTATCTTCCACAAATAAGGGAAACCTATGATAATGGTTTTTCTCTACTTAACTTATTTCACCCAGTATATAATTTCCTCCAGTCCCATCCATGCTGATACAAAAGTGGGTATTCATCCTTTGTGATGGAGGAGTAATATTCTGTTGTAGATATGAACTGCATCTTCCTTATCCATTCCTCTGTTGAAGGGCATTTCAACTGTTTCCACAGTTTGGCAATTGTGGACATTGCTGCTATGAACACTGGGGTTTACGTGGCCCTTCTTTTCACTAATTTGTATCTTTGGGGTAAATACCCAGTAGTGCAATTGCTGGGTCATACAATAATTCTGATTTCATCTTTTTTAGGACCTCCAACTTTTTTCCAATGTGCCTATATCATCTTGCATTCCCCAACAGTGTAAGAGGCTTCTCCTCGCTCCACAACTCTCCAACATTTGTTGTTTCTTGGCTTCTCTTTTTTTTTTATTTATTTTATTTCATTGTTTCCAGTGCTCCAAGATTCATTGTATATGCATTGTTACTTGTGCCATTCTAACTCGTGTAAGGTGGTATCTCAGTGTGGTTTTCTTGTTGTTGTTGTTACTGTTATGTATTTTATTTTTTTATTAATTTCTTTTCAGTATAACAGAATTCATTGTTTATGCACCACACCCAGGGCTCCATGCCATATGTACCATCCATAATGCCCAACACCTGGCTCCCCCAACCTCCCACCCCACACCCCTTCAAAACCCTCAGATTGTTTTTCAGAGTCCATAGTCTCTCATGGTTCATCTCCCCTTCCAATTTTGATTTGAATTTCCCTGAAGGCTAATGATGATGAACACTTTTTCATGTGCCTCTTGGTTATTCATATGTCTCCTTTGGAGAAGTGTCTGTTCATGTCTTCGGCCCATTTTTTGACGTGATTATCTGGTTTGTTGTTTTTTTTTTGTTTTTTTTTGTTTTTGTTTTTTGTTTTGTTTTTTTTGTGTGTGTGTGTGTGTGTGTGTTGAGTTTGAGTTCTTTCTACATCTTGGATATTAGCCCTTTGTCTAATATCTGCAAATATCTTCTCCCATTTGTGCGTTGTCTCTTTGTTTTGTTGACTGTTTCCTTTGCTGTACAGAAGCTTTTGATCTTGATGAAGTCACAAAACATCATTTTTGCTTTTGACCCTTTGTCTTTGGAGACATGTGTTGAAAGAATTAGCTTGGCCAATGTCGGAATGGTTACTGCCTATGTTCTCCTCTAGGATTTGGATGATTCCTGTCTCATATTGAGGTCTTTCATCCATCTTGAGTTTATATTTGTGTATGGTGTAAGTGAATGGTTGAATATCATTCTTCTGTACATAGGTAATTTCCCCAGCACCAATTATTGAAGAGACTGTCTTTTTTCCATTGGATATTTTTTCCTGCTTTGTCAATTACTTGATCATAGAGTTGAGGGTTCATGTCTGGACTGTCTACTGTGTTCCATTGGTCTAAGTGTCTCTTTTTGTACCAGTACCATGCTTCTTTTTTTTTTTTTTTAGTTTCTTTTCAGTGTACCAGAATTCACTCTTTATGTACCATACCCAGTGTTCCCATGCATTATGTGCACTCCATAATACCCCCACTACCATGCTCACCCAATGTCCCACCCTTGCCCCTTCAAAACCCTCAGGTTGCTGTCTTGGTGATCACTACTCTGTAATATAGTTTGAAATCAGGCAACATGATGACCCCAGCTTTGTTATCTTTCTTCAAAATTTCCTTATTGATTCAGGATCTTTTAATTTAATTTTGTTAATTTCCTAATTTTCAGGAAATATTAGCAATACTTATACTTCCAAACCATGAAGATAAAATGTTTTTTTTTCCATCTTTTTGAGTCTTTTTCCATTTATTTCATAAGTGTTCTGTAGTTTCTGTAGTATAGGTCCTTTACCTCTTTGGTTAAGTGTATTCCAAGTTATCTTATTATTTTCGTGCTATTGTAAATGGAGTCAATTCTCTATTTTTTCTTTCCACAGGTTCATTGTTAGTGTATACAAAAGCAACTGATTTCTGTGCATAGGTTTTGTGTCCTGCCATGTTACTGAATTGCTGTATGAGTTTTAGTTGTTTGGGGGTGGAGTCTTTTGGGTTTTCCACATAAAGTGTCATGTCATCTGTGAAGACAGAGAGTTTGACTCCTTCATTGCCCATTTGAATACCTTTTATTTCTTTTTGTTTTCTGATTGCTGTTGCTAGAACTTCTAGCACTATGCTGAACAATAGTGGCTAAAGGGGGAAACCTTGTCATGTTCCTGATCTTAAGGGAATGATATTTGCTGTGGGTTTTTCATAGATGTAATTTATGAAATTGAGGAATGTTCCCTCTATCCCACACTCTGAAGAGTTTTAATCAGGAAAGGATGCTGTATTTTACTTAATGCTATTTCTGCATCAATTGAGAAGACCATGTTGTTCTTCTCTCTTCTCTTATTAATTTGTTCTATCACACTGACTGGTTTGCAAATGTTGAATGGACCTGTCAGCCCAGGGAAAATTCCACTTGGTCATGATGGATAATCATTTTAATGTCCTACTATGCAATTATTTTAGGATCTACATGACAATTTTGACACCCATATTATATCAGGGATATTGGTCTGAAATTTTCCTAATTGATGGGGTCTTTGCCTAGTTTGGGGTCAAGGTAGTCCTGGCCTCATAGAATAAGTACGGAAGTTTTCCATCTGTTTCTACTTTTTGAAAAAGGTTCAGGAGAATAGGTATTATTTCTTCTTTGAATATTTGGTAGAATTCCACACAGCGTCCAGCACATCCTGGACTCCTGGTCTTGGGAGGTTTGTGATCATTGCTCCAATCTCGTTACTGGTTGTTGGTCTATTCAGGTTGTCAATACCTTCCAGTTTCAGTCTTGGAAGTGTATAGGTTTCCAGTAATGCATCCATTTCTTCTAGGTTGCTTGACGTATTGACATATAGCAGTTGATAATAATATCTGATCATTGTTTCTATTTCCTTAGTGTTAGTCATGATATCTCCACTTTCATTCATAATTTAATAATTTACTAATTTAATTTACATAACAATACTTTAATAATTTAATAATTTCGGTCCTTTCTCTCTACTTTTGGATAATTCTGGCCTGTGGCTTATTTATCTCTTACTAATTCTTTCAAAGAACCAGCTTCTAGTTTCGTTGATGTGATCTACTGTATTTCTGCTTTTTATTTCACTGATCTCTGCTCTGATCTTAACTGTTACCCTTCTAATGAATAGGTTAGGCTTAATTAGCTTTGTTTCTCTTCTTCCTGGGCTGTTTTCCCAGCCGCAGCAAGAGGGCACACTCCTCCAGCTGCCAGTCAGCCTGGGAAGGAGGTTGCTCCATGAGGAAGGCAAGACCATTTCCTCTGCACTCTCTCTCCCAGTGTGCCAGCTACCTCGCAGTCCACTTTCAGGATACTTCCTATTCTCTGGCATGTTTGTATAATTACTCGCACACCTGATAAACACCTTTTCTCAGGAGACAGGATGGAGGAGAAATAGGAGATGCTGTTCCCAACCAGTCCCCTAAAGTGAGCTGATTATCTACCAAAGAACTCTGATCACCCATGAAATCAGCCTGAGATTAGAATTATACACTTCTGGATCTCTATGGGGGCATAAGAGGCCAGTGGACAGGTAAAGTGGAGGGGGAACATCGGATTGATATTGGAAGATAAATAAGAGGGAGAGGGAGACACCAGAAGTGACCCATTGGAAAGTAATACTCCAATATTAGAGTGCCCAGTGATTGGGAACCAGCATTAACTTGGAGTCTGGTTGAAAGCACTCAAAAAGAGCAAAAGATCTTAAGGGGAATTTGGCTGAATCAGGTGGTTAGGGACAGGGGTTTAGGACAATGAACCCAGGACCACTACCCCTGGTGCTGAGCCAGAGAGTGCAGCAGAGAACCAGGCCTTGGTCCCTGAACTGCCAACATGCATGAAAGCATCTGGATGGCGGCTCACGTGACAGAGTCTTGTGTGGATGCCAGCTGGAGCTCTCTAGAACCACCGCTTTTTGTACTCTGCATGCACACTCTGTGAATGGGGTCTGAGTCATGCTCCAAACCCTCCCCTGAGATAGATCCTAGCCAGTGCTCTCTAGGACCAGGAGAGTCTGAACACTCCCAGCCTGGGAAAGCATGTAAATATCAGTGTGCTATCTCTACTTGGGACCTCTCTGGAGGTCTGGACCTGCACAGACAGCCATGGCAGAGGCAGCCACAGGAAGCCAACTCTCTGGACTAGTATTTCTCATGGCTTTGGGTAAAAGCAGGTGTTCTTCTGACCACTGAGACCATGGCTGGGACGTGTTTTTCCATTAGCAGAGGGGTAATTTATGTGCTCTGGAACACCCAGAGAGGAACAGACTGAGGTTTCTCTCTGAGGCAGAAGTCTTGGTGCAGTTTGCTTTCCTCTAGACCTCCAAAGAAATGCCAAAATCCACAAAGGGAGAAAAAAAAAACAAAACTCCAGAGAAAAAAAGCCAGAAAAGCCAGTTTCCTCAGAACCCAACCTTGAGAGGGGACAGAAGGACTCAGTTATAGCAAGACTTCCTGAAAAGACACACAACAGGCCCCTCCCACAGAAAGCCAGCCAAGAAAAAAACACAAGAGAACAACCACCACTACTTCCTAGGTACAATTTTAATTTTTTTTTTATTTCTTTTGAGCGTAACAGTATTCATTGTTTTTGCACCACACCCAGTGCTCCATACAAACCATGCCCTCTCTAATACCCACCATCTGGTTCCCCCAACTTCCCACTCCCCCACCCCTTCAAAACCCTCAGATTGTTTTTTTCAGAGTCCATAGTCTCTCATGGTTCACCTACACATCCAACTTCCCCTCAATTCCCTTCTCCTCTCTAACTCCCCATGTCCTCCATGCTATTTGTTATGCTCCACAAATAAGTGAAACCATATGATAATTGACTCTCTCTACTTGACTTATTTCACTTAGCATAATCTCCTCCAGTCCTTTCCATGTTGCTACAAAAGTTGGGTATTCATCCTTTCTTTTTTTTTTTATATAATTTTTTATTTTTTATAAACATATATTTTTTATCCCCAGGGGTACAGGTCTGTGAATCACCAGGTTTACACACTTCACAGCACTCACCAAAACACATACCCTCCCCAATGTCCATAATACCACCCCCTTCTCCCAAGCCCCCTCCCCCCATCAACCCTCAGTTTGTTTTGTGAGATTAAGAGTCACTTATGGTTTGTCTCCCTCCCAATCCCATCTTCTTTCATTTATTCTTCTCATACCCACTTAAGCCCCCATGTTGCATCACCACTTCCTCATATCAGGGAGATCATATGATAGTTGTCTTTCTCTGCTCGACTTATTTCGCTAAGCATGATACGCTCTAGTTCCATCCATGTTGTCGCAAATGGCAAGATTTCATTTCTTTTGATGGCTGCATAGTATTCCATTGTGTATATATACCACATCTTCTTGATCCATTCATCTGTTGATGGACATCAAGGTTCTTTCCATAGTTTGGCTACTGTGGACATTGCTGCTATAAACATTCGAGTACACGTGCCCCTTTGGATCACTACGTTTGTATCTTTAGGGTAAATGCCCAATAGTGCAATTGCTGGGTCATAGGGCAGTTCTATTTTCAACATTTTGAGGAACCTCCATGCTGTTTTCCAGAGAGGTTGCACCAGCTTGCATTCCCACCAACAGTGTAGGAGGGTTCCCCTTTCTCCGCATCCTCGCCAGCATCTGTCATTTCCTGACTTGTTGATTTTAGCCATTCTGACTGGTGTGAGGTGATATCGCATTGTGGTTTTGATTTGTATTTCCCTGATGCCGAGTGATATGGAGCACTTTTTCATGTGTCTGTTGGCCATCTGAATGTCTTCTTTGCAGAAAAATGTCTGCTCATGTCCTCTGCCCATTTCTTGATTGGATTATTTGTTCTTTGGGTGTTGAGTTTGCTAAGTTCTTTATAGATTCTGGACACTAGTCCTTTATCTGATATGTCGTTTGCAAATATCTTCTCCCATTCTGTCAGTTGTCTTTTGATTTTGTTAACTGTTTCCTTTACTGTGCAAAAGCTTTTGATCTTGATGAAATCCCAATAGTTCACTGAACCAGGAAGAAATAGAAAGCCTGAACAGACCCATAACCAGTAAGGAGATTGAAACAGTCATTAAAAATCTCCAAACAAACAAAAGCCCAGGGCCAGACGGCTTCCCGGGGGAATTCTACCAAACATTTAAAGAAGAACTAATTCCTATTCTCCTAAAACTGTTCCAAAAAATAGAAATGGAAGGAAAACTTCCAAACTCATTTTATGAGGCCAGCATCACCTTGATCCCCAAACCAGACAAGGATCCCACCAAAAAAGAGAGCTATAGACCAATATCCTTGATGAACACAGATGCGAAAATACTCAACAAAATACTAGCCAATAGGATTCAACAGTACATTAAAAAGATTATTCACCACGACCAAGTGGGATTTATTCCAGGGCTGCAACGTTGGTTCAACATCCGCAAATCAGTCAATGTGATACAACACATCAATAAAAGTAAGAACAAGAACCATATGATACTCTCAATAGATGCTGAAAAAGCATTTGACAAAGTACAACATCCCTTCCTGATCAAAACTCTTCAAAGTGTAGGGATAGAGGGCACATACCTCAATATCATCAAAGCCATCTATGAAAAACCCCACCGCAAATATCATTCTCAATGGAGAAAAACTGAAAGCTTTTCCGCTAAGGTCAGGAACACGGCAGGGATGTCCATTATCACCACTGCTATTCAACTTAGTACTAGAAGTCCTAGCCTCAGCAATCAGACAACAAAAGGAAATTAAAGGCATCCAAATCGGCAAAGAAGAAGTCAAATTATCACTCTTCGCAGATGATATGATACTATATGTGGAAAACCCAAAAGACTCCCCTCCAAAACTGCTAGAACTTATACAGGAATTCAGTAAAGTGTCAGGATATAAAATCAATGCACAGGAATCAGTTGCATTTCTCTACACCAACAGTAAGACAGAGGAAAGGGAAATTAAGGAGTCAATCCCATTTACAATTGCACCCAAAACCATAAGATACCTAGGAATAAACCTAACCAAAGAGACACAGAATCTATACTCAGAAAACTATAAAGTACTCATGAAAGAAATTGAGGAAGACACAAAGAAATGGAAAAATGTTCCATGCTCCTGGATTGGAAGAATAAATATTGTGAAAATGTCTATGCTACCTAAAGCAATCTACACATTTAATGCAATTCCTATCAAAGTACCATCCATCTTTTTCAAAGAAATGTAACAAATAATCCTAAAATTTATATGGAACCAGAAAAGACCTCGAATAGCCAAAGGGATATTGAAAAAGAAAGCCAACGTTGGTGGCATCACAATTCCGGACTTCAAGCTCTATTACAAAGCTGTCATCATCAAGACAGAATGGTACTGGCACAAAAAACAGACCCATAGATCAATGGAACAGAATAGAGAGCCCAGAAATAGACTCTCAACTCTATGGTCAACTAATCTTCGACAAAGCAGGAAAGAATGTCCAATGGAAAAAAGACAGCCTCTTCAATAAATGGTGCTGGGAAAATTGGACAGCCACATGCAGAAAAATGAAATTGGACCATTTCCTTACACCACACACAAAAATAGACTCAAAATGGATGAAGGACCTCAATGTGCGAAAGTAATCCATCAAAATCCTTGAGGAGAACACAGGCAGCAACCTCTTTGACCTCAGCCGCAGCAACATCTTCCTAGGAACAACGCCAAAGGCAAGGGAAGCAAGGGTATTCATCCTTTCTGATGGAGGCATAATACTCTATAGTGTTTATGGACCACATCTTCCTTATCCATTGTCTGTTAAGAACTCCTCAGCAAGACTTGCTGACTAATTGGCCATGAGTGAGAGAAAGAGACAGTTAAGGGGAGCACCCAGCTATCATGGGTTATGGTTATGTCCATGTTATGGTCCTTTCTGTCTGTCTATCTTCTCTAGCATTCTCGTCCCCACCCTGCACCTTGTATTAACAGTTCTCTGATGCGTCACTATCATTCATGTATTTCCATCTGGCTTAATCTTTGCAACATAATTTGCCCACTTTTTATTTTGCTTCATTCAGGTAGGAGAATAAATGCAGCCCTTATGTTGAGGTTTCTGGAAATAGTGTCCTTGAGAAGTACAGATGGGAAGGATACTTCTACCTCATTTTCTCCTCCATTCCAAACTACCCCTGCCAGACACAACCATGATGAAAATGGTCATGTGAGACAGTGCAGACGGTTTACATTACTTCAGTGCAAATAGCTTAGAATTGAGACATGGGTATCCACTGCCTCCGGCTTCCCAGATACCCTCTGCTTCTTAGTGACCATCTCTGTCTCCTCATCATGGTCTGCATAGAATTGGGTTCTCTCTCTCAGGAGCATGTTGATTGCATTCATTTATGGTGCAGCCTCCCCTTCGTTCTGAAGCTCAAAATCTGCACTTTTATCTACCAGAGAATGTCAGAGTCTTCTTCTTTTAGGCCATATTCTAGAAGGAGCTTGTCCTTGCACACTCAGAGGTATTCTGAAAATTTCCTGAACAATGAGCACATCCTCTGATAGAAATTTACTGACTTTTCCTAAGAAATACATCTGTTACTCTAGCTTATCCATTTTGCAAAGCTCCTAGTTCATGCACATATATCGATTGTCAGAATTCCCACAATTTCTGGGAAGAACCCTCTGTTGTTGCAAACTTGACTGCTGTTTTGTTCTATCCAGAGGTTTTCCACAGTGTGTCCCTGCAAAGTGGTGTTTTGCTTGATAAACAGGTCTCCACGGGAGCTGCTCCAGTGTTTAATGGAGAGGAGACCTGAACACCTCATTGGAGCAAAAGTAAGATGTGACTGATTAATGTGAGACAGGAAAAGTACTGTGGGAGTGCAGAGATTCCTGTTGGAGGTGAGATTTCAGTTGTTGAAGATGTTTCTTTCTTTTCTAAGTAAAAACTACCAAGATACAATGTGCTTGAAACAATTAATATAATATAAATGTTAAAAAAAGAATCACTGGTTTTAATGATTAGCACCTGTCCAAAGAATGGACATAGCAGGATTTTATTTTTCTAAGAAGTTGTTTGGGGGTCGAATTGTTTCCAGTGCCTGATATTACAATAAATTTGCTTCTCTCCCTAGATATGTAGCTGAGGAGCTCAGAAAATGTATTATTTATATGCTTTCCACACAAACCATAAACCTGAAGAAGATGCAGAGGAATAATTTTTGCATCATATGCAAGTTTCTCTACCCTGTTCAGTTTCTACTTTACATAGGTGTTTTTTGAAAGCTCATTGTCAATTATGGAAATATAGATAAAACATAACTAAAATTAGGAAGTACTGTGAAGATGCTGAAAGGACATGTATAATATGTTTATGTCATAAGTTTAAGGCATTTTTGGAAAAGCTTGATGCCGAAAACTATACTAGGGGCTAACCATGGAGCAGAAACTCAGGGTATCATTTGTAACAATGGATTAAAGAATCAGCATATAATTCAAATCCCTGTCCACTAAGGGAGTTGGTGAGTAATTTTATGTGGCAATGGTATCAGCCTGTGGACACAATCTTATGTCTGATGTGGGATCTGTGTCTCTGTGGCAATGAAAGATTCTGGTCAAGAAGACAGGAAAAGTTCTGTTGGGACATATCTTCTTCTCCCAAAGTTACTTTCAAAAGAATGTCTCCCTTCTCCCAGTCCCTTTGGTTCTGCCTGTCACCATGTCCACCCATGATGGGGGTTACCTGGCATCTGGAAATGCAGTAAAATTGATTTTACATCAAGGTACTGGAGGCAGTCTGGCTTTCACTTCCCACAGATCTTCTGAAGTCTCTCACCTCTTTGGTGTCACCAGGTGATATCAAAGCCTTTAGTTAAATGTTCTGTTGTAGCATGCTGCATGACAGAGACAAAATAGTTACAACCTTGATTCAGTACTTGGTAAGAAATACAGAAAGAAAGTCAGAGTATTTCCTTCCTATGTGTCATCATCAGCAACAAAGTCCTGGGGAACCAGGGAGGTGGGACATTGCGAGAAACCAGTCTTCAGGGGCCCATAGAACACAAGTAGATGGACTTAATCCCATGTCCACCCCCCATGGCATGTGCATATATATATTTTTTTATTTTTTGAAAATGACATATTTTTTGTTTTTAATTATTATATATTCTTTTTTTATTATTATTAAATTGATATATTTATTTTTACAAAAACAGTATTCATTATTTTTTCACCACACCCAGTGCTCTATGCAATCCGTGCCCTCTATAAGACCCACCACCTGGTACCCCGACCTCCCACCCCCCACCACTTCAAACTCCTCAGATTGTTTTTCAGAGTCCATAGTCACTCATGATTCACCTCCCCTTCCAATTTACCCCCATTCCCTTCTCCTCTCTAACACCCCTTGTCCTCCATGCTATTTGTTATGCTCCACAAATAAGTGAAACCATATGATAATTGACTCTCTCTGCTTGATTTATTTCACTCAGCATAATCTCTTCCAGTCCTGTCCAGGTTGCTACAAAAGTTGGGTATTCATCCTTTCTGTTGGAGGAATAATACTCCATAGTGTATATGGACCACATCTTCCTTATCCATTCGTCCGTTGAAGGGCATCTTGGTTCTTTCCACACTTTGGCGACCGTGGCCATTACTGCTATAAACATTGGGGTAGAGATGGCCCTTCTTTTTACGACATTTTTGGAGTAAATACCCAGGAGTTCAATGGCAGGGTCATAGGGAAGCTCTATTTTTAATTTCTTGAGGAATCTCCACACTGTTCTCCAAAGAGGCTGCACCAACTTGCATTCCCACCAACAGTGGAAGAGGGTCCCCCTTTCTCCATATCCCCTCCAACACATGTTGTTTCCTGTCTTGCTAATTTTGGCCATTCTAACTGGTGTAAAGTGATATCTCAACGTGGTTTTAATTTGAATCTTCCTGATGGCTAGTGATGATGAACATTTTTTCATGTGTCTGATAGTCATTTGTATGTCTTGATTAGAGAAGTGTCTGTTCATATCTTCTGACCATTTTTTGATATGTTTGCCTGTTTCGTGTGTGTTGAGTTTGAGGAGTTCATTATAGATCCTGGATATCAGCCATGCTCTTGGATCAGAAGAATAAACATTGTTAAAATGTCTATACTGCCTAGAGCAATATATACTTTTAATGCCATTCTGATCAAAATTCCACCGGTATTCTTCAAAGAGCTGGATCAAATAGTCCTAAAATTTGTATGGAATCAGAAAAGACCCCGAATCGCTAAGGAAAGGTTGAAAAAAAAAAATAAAGCTGGGGCATCACGTTACCTAATTTCAAGCTTTATTACAACGCTGTGATCACCAAGACAGCATGGTACTTGCATAAAAACAGACACATAGACCAGTGGAACAGAGTAGAGAGCCCAGATATAGACCCTCAACTCTATGGTCAATTAATATTCGACAAAACAGGAAAAAATATACAGTGGAAAAAAGACAGTCTCTTCAATAAATGGTGCTGGGAAAACTGGGCAGCTATATATAGAAGAATGAAACACGACCATTCTCTTACACCATACACAAAGATAGACTCAAAATGGATAAAAGACCTCAGTGTGAGACAGGAATACATCAGAATCCTAGAGGATAACATAGGCAGTAATCTCTTCGATATGAGCCACAGCAACTTCATTCAAGATATGTCTCCAAAGGCAAAGGAAACAAAAGCGAAAATAAACTTTTGGAACTTAATCAAAATCAAAAGCTTCTGCACAGCAAAGGAAACAGTCAAAAAAACAAAGAGGTAACCCACGGAATGGAAGAAGATATTTGCAAATGACAGTACAGACAAAAGGTTGATATCCAGGATCTATAATGAACTCCTCAATATGACTCTTTATCTTGATTAACTATTTTCTTATGTAATTGGCTGCTCCCATATTGGGGGCATAGATATTTACAATTGTTAGATCATCTTGGTGGATAGTCCCTTTAAGAATGATGTTTGTAGTGTCCTTCTGTATCTCTGACTACAGTCTTTAGTTTAAAATCTAATTTATCTAATATGAGAATCGCTACTCCAGCCTTTTTTTGAGGCCCATTGGCATGAAAGATGCTTCTCCATCCCTTCACTTTCAGTATGGGTGTATCTTTAAGATCAAAATGGGTCTCTTGTAGACAACATATGGATGGGTCCTGTCGTTTTATCCAGTCTGCAACCCTGTGCCATATTATGGGTGCATTTAGGCCATTCACATTGAGAGTGAATATTGATAGGTACATTTTTATTGACATCGAGTTACCTTTGAAGTCTTTCTTTCTGTAGATTGTCTCTATATTTCTCTTCAATGCTATTCTTGGGCTTTTTCCTCCTTTAAAGAAGCCCCCTTGATGGGAGGAGTCAAGATGGCGGAGAAGTAGCAAGCTGAGACTGCTTCAGCTAGCCGGAGATCAGCTAGATAGCTTATCTAAAGATTGCAAACACCTGAAAATCCATCGGCAGATCGAAGAGAAGAAGAACAGCAATTCTGGAAACAGAAAATCAGCCACTTTCTGAAAGGTAGGACCGGCGGAGAAGTGAATCCAAAGCGACGGGAAGATAGACCCCCGGGGGGGGGGGCCGGCTCCCGGCAAGCGGCGGAGCAACCGCGCACAAAATCAGGACTTTTAAAAGTCTGTTCCGCTGAGGGACATCGCTCCAGAGGCTAAACCGGGGCGAAGCCCACGCGGGGTCAGCGTGGCCTCAGGTCCCGCAGGGTCACAGAAGGATCGGGGGTGTCTGAGTGTCGCAGAGCTTGCGGGTATTGGAACGGGAAAGCCGGCTACAGAGACAGAGCTGACAGTAAGCTCGCAGCTCCGTGTTACCTTGAACCGGTCGCAGGCTCGGTGAGCTCGGAGCGCGGCCGGAGGTCAGGCAGACGGGAGTAACTGGGCGCTGTTCTCTGAGGGCGCACTGAGGAGTGGGGCCCTGGCTCTCGGCTCCTCCGGGCCGGAGACCAGGAGGCCGCCATTTGTATTCCCGTCCTCTGGAACTCTACGGAAAGCGCTCAGGGAACAAAAGCTCCTGAAAGCAAACCCGAGCGGATTACTCACCCCAGCCCCGGGTAAGGGCGGTGTAATTCCGCCTGGGGCAAAGACACTTGAGAATCACTACAACAGGCCCCTCCCCCAGAAGATCAACAAGAAATCCAGCCGAGACCAAGTTCACCTACCAAGGAGTGCGGTTTCAATACCAAGGAGAGCAGCAGAATTCCAGAGGAGGAGAAAGCCAAGCACGGAACTCATGGCTTTTTTCCCTGTGATTTTTTTTTTGTCTTGCAGTTAATTTAATTTTTTTCTTTTTCATTTTTTTTTTTTTCCCTCGCCTTCGGGTAAAATTTTTTTTTTTTTTAACTGTGTTACCTTTTTCTTTTTTAACGATTTTTTACTAGTTTTTATCTAATATATATATATATTTTTTTTTTACATTTTTCTTAGGTGTTTTCTTTTTTAAAAATTCTTTTCTTTTCTTTTTTTTTTTTTTTTCCCTCTTCCTTTTTGAACCTCTTTTTATCCCCTTTCTCCCCACTCACGATTTTGGATCTCTTCTAATTTGGTTAAAGCATATTTTCCTGGGGTTGTTGCCACCCTTTTAGTATTTTACTTGCCCCTTCATTTACTCTTATCTGGACAAAATGACAAGACGTAAAAATTCAACACAAAAAAAAGAACAAGAGGCAGTACCGAAGGCTAGGGACCTAATCAATACAGACATCGGTAATATGTCAGATCTAGAGTTCAGAATGACAATTCTCAAGGTTCTAGCCGGGCTCGAAAAAGGCATGGAAGATATTAGAGAAACCCTCTCGAGAGATATAAAAGCCCTCTCTGGAGAAATAAAAGAACTAAAATCCAACCAAGTTGAAATCAAAAAAGCTATTAATGAGGTGCAATCAAAAATGGAGGCTCTCACTGCTAGGATAAATGAGGCAGAAGACAGAATTAGTGATATAGAAGACCAAATGACAGAGAATAAAGAAGCTGATCAAAAGAGGGACAAACAGCTACTGGACCACGAGGGGAGAATTCGAGAGATAAGTGACACCATAAGACGAAACAACATTAGAATAATTGGGATTCCAGAAGAAGAAGAAAGTGAGAGGGGAGCAGAAGGTATACTGGAGAGAATTATTGGGGAGAATTTCCCCAATATGGCAAAGGGAACGAGCATCAAAATTCAGGAGGTTCAGAGAATGCCCCTCAAAATCAATAAGAATAGGCCCACACCCCGTCACCTAATAGTAAAATTTACAAGTCTCAATGACAAAGAGAAAATCCTGAAAGCAGCCCGGGAAAAGAAGTCTGTAACATACAATGGTAAAAATATTAGATTGGCAGCTGACTTATCCACAGAGACCTGGCAGGCCAGAAAGAGCTGGCATGATATTTTCAGAGCACTAAACGAGAAACACATGCAGCCAAGAATACTATATCCAGCTAGGCTATCATTGAAAATAGAAGGAAAGATTAAAAGCTTCCAGAACAAAGAACAACTGAAAGAATTTGCAAATACCAAACCAGCTCTACAGGAAATCTTGAAAGGGGTCCTCTAAGCAAAGAGAGAGCCTACAAGTGGTAGATCAGAAAGGAACAGAGACCATATACAGTAACAGTCACCTTACAGGCAATACAATGGCACTAAATTCATATCTCTCAATAGTTACCCTGAATGTGAATGGGCTAAATGCCCCTGTCAAAAGACACAGGGTATCAGAATATATATGATATATGATACAAGTATCCAGCATACAACCAAAACCATCTGAAACCTTCCCCAGAAGAGGAGGTGAAGCTCTTCAGTGGTGTTTTCTCTTCTCACTGATATCATTCAACTGAAATACTATGATGCATAATTAAGAATTATTAAATGCAATAATATAAAGTCAATACATCTTATGTACATGGCAAAGAAAAAGACAGAAACAAAACAAAAACATACGCAACTTTAAAAAAAAAAAAGGAGGACGTAAGCATGATAGCTAAGGTCCTCATTTCTGTAACTGGAAAAGATTGAAAACTGGGATATAGAGCTGCTTTCATACTCTACCAATGATGTATTCTCCCTGTTGTCAGCCAAATCTTCAAGCCATGCCAGGCCATTACCTGACAGGATAACCAACATCTTCTTTCCAGAAGGATCTCAACTCTGCCTCAAATTTTCAAGACGTTGCCACTGAATTAATGCTGTAATCCTCTATTCATTAAGCAATTTCTGTCGTATAAAACAAGTGCTCTGGGGACGTGGAGAACATGATAAGACAAGTCAGTCCCTTCTGAGGAACTAACTGAAGGTTTTGGAGGCGACTGGCGTAAGAGGTTGGCTGAGCCTGGTGGTGGATATTGTAGAGGGAACGTATTGCATGTAGCACTGGGTGGGGTACATAAACAATGAATTCTGTAACACTGAAAAGAAATTTTAAAAATAAATAATTCAAAAAAAAGAAATTTAAGAGAAATAAAAATTTTTCAAAAAAGACTAGTGAGTTCTGCCTTTAACTGGTGTCTGAATATCATGCAGAAACAAATGTGAACCAGGTTCAACTTTTTTCTTTCCCCTCGGAAGTAATTGTAGGACTCTCCCCATGAGGCCATATATGTAGGTTAGGAGAGAGAAAGCAGTATAGGAGGATGGGGGAATCATGGGCATGTGGAAAATACGTCATGTGACTTACTTGTGTCTTCAGGATCACTTCAGACACCATCATTTCTTCCATCAGCTGATGGAGTATCACTGTACATGCTCCACTTTATAGCTTGGACATTCAAATAACACCCGCTTCAAAATGGACAGCTCAATTTGCATGGCAGCCTGGTGACTCAGGCTTGAACCTATAGTTCCTAAGATCCAGGAACAGGCTTCCAGCTATTTCTCAAAAGAAGAATCATGATCTGCAAAGAATGGCAGGGCTTTCCTCCAAAATTTTAAAGTCCAAGACTGTGACTTACCAACAAGCATCTGCCACAGCTCTTAACAACTTGTGTGGCACAAACTGTACATGGGAATGGGCAGGGGGAGAACTTCACCATCCCTACATCCTCTATATCCATGACGATAGCACTAATCTTAGCATTTCTTCAAGGAACATGTATCAGCATAATGTCCTATTCTAGAAAGAGGTAATTATATACATCAGTGTGTTCATCCTCACAAGATACCACTACACCTCCACTAGGAATGGCTAAAATACAAAAAGGCTGACAATACCATATGCCAAGAAGCATGTACATAATGAAGAACTATTATTCATTTCCAGCTGAAATTTCACCTGCAGAAAGAACATATGTAATTAGATCCCATGGTAAGAGAGCCTGAGAAGTCCCAGGCTCCATCCTCTACAAGCTGGTGGGGATGGTGGAGTAAATTATTTTCAGGCTGTTGGATGGAGAACCAGGGGATCCCTTGATGTATTGCTCAGTCCAAGAGTAGGGAAGGAAAAGAGGAGATGAGCAGCTCAGGCAATGAGATTGAAATGAAAAGGGTACCTTCCTCCTTTTTACGCCTTTGTTCTCTTCAGGTTCTCAGTGGGTTGGAGGATACTCACCTGCACTGGGAAAGGAAAACTGTTACACAGCAGGGATCCAATGCTAATATCACCTAGAAGCACACCGATTCCTATGGAAATGAAAGGTTTCTGTGCAAGACTTGTAGACTCAGCCAGGTCTGTGCCTCTTTGTAGTGTGGGGGATGGACTCCTCTGTGACCTCAACTTTCTAAGGGGACCAAGAAATGTATCTTCATTTTTTAATATCTTCGACATTTTTTTGCTTCAAAGATGGTGTCTAAGTACCCAGTGCTTTATATATTGAGGTTTAAAATGGCAACCTGCTGTTTTATTTCAGAATATCTTAACCTTATTTCCCTTCCTCCTCTGATCCAGTGGTCCTATGAACCCAACTGCTGTTTTAATGTGGGAAGCCCATTGAATATTGTTCAATTAATATATCATTTTGCAGTAAGTGACTGTTGCCACCTGGGGTCCAGGCACATACTCTCACCCAACAAGTCACACAGAGAAGAAAGCATTTGTCGACAATGAGACAGGCACTTCAAGCAGTCAAGGGTGCTCCAAAAGGATGAGAATAGCAGGTATTTTGTCCACAGCATTTAGTATCCCAGTGCAGTGGATATTTCGGCATTGTGAATGGTTTGGCTGGATGGCAGTGTTCTCGATGCACAGGATCCTTTCAGGAATGGAAACTACTGGATCTGGAGACAGAACACAAGTCTTCTGCTCACCCTGTGGGGTCAAAGGGACTGATCTAAGAAAACCTAAGCTGAGGTTGATCAGAATTGCACCTGAAACTGAATTCCTCCATCTTGTCATTTTCCCTAAGATTCCTTCTGGGCTTGTTAAATGAGAACTGATGCCACCTCCTTAGAACTGAGGCCCTGCAGAATTCCCTGGTTGGATGTGGGGTGTGCAGGGTGCAGCCACTCTGGAAAACAGGGGTGTAGATTTCCCAAATACTTAAAAGTAGAACTACACCTTGACCCAGCAAACACATGACTGGATATTTACCCAAAGAGCACAAAAAGACTAGCTCACAGAGAACCTCACACCTGTATATTAACAGCAGCATTATTTACAATAGCCAAACTATACAAACAGCCCACGTGTCCATTCATTGATGAATGATATAAAAGATGTGGTATATAGGTAGAGAGAGTGGAACGTTACTCACTCATACAAAAGAATGAAATCATGACATTTCCAATGACTTGGATGGAGCTGGAGAGTTTTTTATGCTAAGTGTATTAGTGACTGAAAGACAAATACCATATAATTTCACTCATATATTGAATTTTAGAAATAAAATAAATGAGAAAAGGGGGGGAAAGAAAGAGAGAAAACAAGAAATATACTCTTAACTACAGATAACAGACTGATGGTTAACAGTGGGGAGGCAGATGGGTTATGTAGGCTTGGGTCTTGTTAAATATGCCCTATGTTAAATAACAGTAATTGAAATAAAAACTTAAAAAATAACTGCAAACAATGATTTTGTTCATTATCCTGAACTTCACAACATACCACAGAAGGATATTTCCATTAAACAAAGCTGATATTATTCAGGGATTTACTAATTACCACTTCTGTGAAACTGAATGGTTAAAAACAACCAAGATCCCAATTACTGAACTCCTATTACTATAAAGGGACTCAATCTGAAAAAAAAAAAAAAAAAACTAATCCTTAGATTCTTAAGGTTTTATATCTTGTAGGTTTAGGAAGTCACTTGCTTATTTTTTTAATTTACTTTTTATTTATTTTCAGGATAACAGTATTCATTATTTTTTCTTTTTTCTTTTTTTTATTAATTTATTTATTTTCAGCATGACAGTATTCATTATGTTTTTACCACACCCAGTGCTCCATGCAAATTGTGCCCTCTATAATACCCACCACCTGATACCCCGACCTCCCACCCCCTGCCCCTTCAAAACCCTCAGATTGTTTTTCAGAGTCCATAGTCTCTCATGATTCACCACCCCTTTCAATTTACCCCAACTCCCTTCTCCTCTCTAACACCCCTTGTCCTCCATGATATTTGTTATGCTCCACAATTTTTTATTTTCAGCATAACAGTATTCATTGTTTTTGCACCACACCCAGTGCTCCATGCAATCCGTGCCCTCTCTAATACCCATCACCTGGTTCCCCCAACCTGCCATCCCCTGCCCCTTCAAAACCCCCAGTTGTTTTTCAGAGTCCATAGTCTCTCATGGTTGACCTCCCCTTCCAATTTCTCCCAACTCCCTTCTCCTCCCTCCCCATGTCCTCCATGCTATTTGTTATGCTCCACAAATAAGTGAAACCATATGATCATTGACTCTCTCTGCTTGACTTTTTTCACTCAGCATCATCTCTTCCAGTCCCGTCCATGTTGCTACAAAAGTTGGGTATTCATCCTTTCTGATGGAGGCATAATACTCCATAGTGTATATGGACCACATCTTCCTTATCCATTCGTCTGTTGAAGGGCATCTTGATTCTTTTCACAGTTTGGGGACTGTGGCGATTGCTGCTATGAACTCTGGGGTACAGATGGCCCTTCTTTTCACTACATCTGTATATTTGGGGTAAATACCCAATAGTGCAATTGCAGGGTCATAGGGAAACTCTATTTTTAATTTCTTGAGGAATCTCCACACTGTTCAAGTAGGGTTAGGGAGTTACTTGCCTATTTTTAAATTTTGCTTCTTGACTATTCATTTGCTTTATTTTAACTTTTGTATAGTTGCCTTCTGTTTATGTCCTTTGTATGTGACAGAAGAATAGAACAACACAACCAGTAAACATTAACATACTCTATGTATCTCAACTCTACTCAGTTAAGTCAGTAACACAAGGAAGCTCTTATAAAGGTGCAGATGACATCCTATGAGGGGCAAGACTAAGGTCCAGTCCTGAGGCCCTGAACATGGAAGGGCTGGTCCACGTGTCAGGTGTGGTAGAAGAAATGAGACTCTGTTGGAGATGCTTCAGTGTGAAATCATGTGGTGTGTATGCTTGTCACCACTGCACTTTACATTTCAAAAATTTATGATTCTCTGTATTATGTGGTGTGTTTTTTTCTAAAATAAAACAATTTTTGACAGCTAATACAGAAAATCTGCACTCACATGTTGAGTGAGTGTTTTTAAGGTTTCAGAATAATTTGAATAGTTTCTCTCTAATTTAGGTAGAAAGAGAGAAAAATTATGTCCCAAATGTCATAACCATTAGGATTTAGAGTAATGACACTCAACTTTTTGCATTTATCCATTTTCTCCCTGACTGGTTGTGGACATAATTAACTAAAACAGTCATGACTCTCTGTGCGGTGCCAAACGGGTTGGCATTTCCTAACTCGTCTGTGTCCACACCTCACTGGCAGCTGTCCAAAGACCTTGCATCCCACATCCTGCCCAAGTGTGGTCGTTCTGAGCTCTTGGGACAGGCTGGATCCCCGCGGTGCATCTGAGAACTCATGAAGCATGGACAAGTGTCAGCTGGCCTTCCCTTGCACCTCCCATTCCTCCACAGGGAACAAGCCCGAGCTTGAGGATGCATGTTTACGATGTGTTGTTCCCCTGGTCCTCACTGCCTGACACCACACATGTATTCCAGGACCTGCTGCTTTTTTTTTCTTATTATTTTTACTTTAAATTTTATTAGTTACCACACAGTGTAATATTAGTTTCTGGAGTATAATTCACTGATTCATCCTTACGTACACTGGTAGTGTCATCAAAACCAGTGCCTTCTTTCATGCTCATCATCCATCTCTCCAATCCTCACTCATCTCCCTCCATCAATCTGTGTTTTTTTCTCTATTACTAAGACTCACTTGTGGTTGTTTCCCTCCCACAGTTTTTTCTTTTTCCCACTTCTCTCATGTTCATCTGTTTTCCTTCATAAATTCCACATATGAGTCATAAATGTGGGAAGATATTTGCACAAGACATATCTGATAAAGTTTAATATCCATAATCTATAAAGTCTTTACTACAATCAATACCCAAGAAATGCAGTTAGGGAATGGTCAGAAGAAAGGAGTAAACACTTATTGAAAGAAGACATCCAGATGACTATCAGATACATTAAAAGATGCTAAACATAAGTCATCATCAGGGAAGTACAAATCAAAACCATGGCAAGATGTCACCTCATACCTGCCTGAATGACTAAAATCCAATACCTGCTGAAGACAATTCTCAGATCAATGGCAACTTCATTAGTGATTCACATCAAATATAATTGGAAATATATATAGAGATGTGGTTTCTAGGACTAATCCTCCAAGGAAAACAGCTGACCCTCCCCTTACTGAGACAGGGGACGTTTCCCACACAATAGAAACTACAAATTTATACCAACAGAAGGGAAAGACCTCACGGTGTGTGGGCACCTTATAGTTCACAGGGAATTGATCCAAGATTCCTGTTCACCTCTGAATACAATAAATATAGTTGGATGTTGTAGCCTAAGGAGCTTAATGAGGAGCTCAAGTAAAGTAGGTAAGTATGAGGACATGTCATTTCAACAGGACAATCTGTAGTAGTTACACTAAGAGGGTAACTCCTCGCATGCTGGATAAATGGGGAAGGGAAAAGAGGAGTCCCTGTATCTCTGCAAGTATCTGTGACACCTGCTGCTGTACTGAGACCCAAAGGGTGCACTCACAGTCCCCCTGACTCAAGAACCACAGAGCTCAAGATCCAGGACAAGAGGTTGTTTGATGGTTGGTCTCCTCTCTAGGGTTTCTAGATAAATTCTCTGTTAACTTCTCCCAGACAGAAACACAGTAAACAGTTTGTAAATCTGTGGAAATAGAGAAGAGTCCTACATGTTTTGATTAAACCATCAAAATAGCAATAATCAAACTTGCCAAGGGTGAAGAATTGGGATAAATACAATTGATATCATCATGGCAATAAATATGAATGTAGAAGTACGATGATCTCCATTTCAGAAATGAAGAATTGTCTTTAACTAACAGCATACTTTCTGATCTCAGGTGTTCTGATGTTAATTGTTTAACAAATAATTCCATTCTTTTATCTTTATTGAAGTTTTCCATTGATGTGTACGGAGAGAACAGGTATAAATGCCCCTTGTGTTTGTTGGTAACCCACAGTGTCTTCAGCAGCTCTGTAAGTCTCTGTCAAGGCTTCTCGGTGTCTCTAAGTTTCTGTGACAGAAAGATCTGGTCTCCACACATCAGTCTACTGGGAATTCTGGAAATTCAGGAAGCCTAAAATCTCATGTCCACCTCTGTCCTGCAGGAGGTTTAAAGGAGCAAATAGATCCCATGGTGAGGAGCACAGACACAGACACTGGGGCTCAATTTCGCCTGCTGCCTCACCAGGAAATTCACACAACCATTCTGTGCTGCAGAGTGTACATACCCACCTGTAAAATACTGGTAAAATTGGTACCTACATCACGATGATGGGGTGCATATGTGAAAAAAGGAGGCTAATGGGTTTTAAGGGGTTTCTCTAGCAAAATTACAAAATAAAAGGGTGTGGTTTCCTCAAAGATATCATGGTGACCAAACTCCCCCAGGACCTTCAGAACTGCTCTAGGTCTCTGCCATCATGAGGATGCTACCTTGAAAATTTGTTATATACTCAAAGAACATACAAATAGGGCCTTCCCTCTGTGGACTAAAACAGCCCAGCCCTGACTGTGCAGCTGGGAGAGGAGCCCCAGCACCAGGATTTCCAGGTGTTTCAACCAGTAATCAAGACAGAACACAGACAACTCACTATGGAGTTTGTGCTTGGCTGTGTTTTCATTGTTGCTCTTTTAAAAGGTAATTCATGGTGAACAAAAGACCTTGAGTGTGAGAGCGAATATGAGTGGGAGAAACAGTGGGTCTGCAACAATTTCCTAACCAGAATGTCTTGTGTCCTCAGGTGTCGAGTGTGAGGTGTAACTCGAGGAGTCTGGGGGAGACCTGGTGAAGTGGGGGGCTCCTGAGACTCTCCTGTGCTGCCTCTGGATTCACCTTCAGGAGTTAACACATGAGCTGAGTTCTCCAGGCTCCAGGGAAGGGCCACAGTGGATCACATGGATTAGCTATGATGGAAGTAGCAAAAGCTACACTGACCCTGTGAAGGGCCGATTCAGCATCTCCAGAGGCAATGGCAAGAATATACTGTTTCTGTAGATGAACAGCCTGAGAGCTGCAGACACAGCCATGTATTACTGTGCAATGACAGAGTGAGGGGACATCAATGTGAGCCCAGACAGAAACCTCACTGTAGGAGAGGATAGGGACCACCAGAGGGTGCACACTCCTCACCAATTCTGTCTTTAAGCCCAGGAGAAGATGCAGATGGAGGTTATGGGCAAGTTTCCTGACAGGATCTGGCGATTCTTCTCCAGAGAACACTTTCTCTCAGGGCCCTCTCTGCACACATGATTCTGTGCTTACCTCTTCACTATCTGACTTCGAAAATGTATTCTAATGGGAAAACAATTATACTAAAATGCACAAATACAGAGTCACTCACGTTGTTTATTCCTGTCCCTAAATACCAATGAATCACAAATATCCTGATGCTCATCAACTGAGCTTTACAGGAAAACCCAGAGGCACATAGTATGCATCACAGTTTCACCCAGCTCAATGTGAAAACTTGATAGAAGGAGCATAAAAGTGCATTCTTCACATGAGGGCACAGAGATATCAACAATCCAAAGTAAAAGAAGAAAGGGTCTTTGGAAGAGGGTGTCACTGTCTTAAACAAATCTCAGAGCATCAATGTTAGTGGCAACATCAGAAAGCAGTGAAACCCCACCAGGTGTGTTGTGGATGTGGAGACTGAACATTAAACACACTCACCCACACAAACTCACACAAAAGTATAAAACCTTCATCGCTTTTACTTAATTAGCAAGGGTGGTCCTAAGACAGAAATACACAGAATACAAGAAGACCTCAAAAAGCAAGAAAAATCTAAAAGACACCACCTAACATTACATCTAAAGAAGTTAGAGAAAGTACAATGACTAAATACAGAAGAAGGAAGGAAATACTAAAGACTAGAGCAGAAATAAATAATATAAAAACCAAAAAATGACAGGACAGATTTTAAAAACCAAGGTCTAGTTCTTTGGAAGAAAATAAAATAAAATTTAGAAACCTCTGCGTAGATTTATCAAAAAGATAAGAGAAAGCCCCAAATAAATAAAACCAGAGGAGTGTCTGGGTGGCTCCTTGGGTTAAGCCTCTGCCTTTGGCTCAGTTCATGATCTCAGGGTCCTGGGATCGAGTCCCGCATCGGGCTCTCTGCTCAGCGGGGAGCCTGCTTCCCCCTCTCTCTGTCTGTCTCTCTGCCTACTTGTGATCTCTGTCTGTCAAATAAATAAATAAAATCTTAAAAATAAATAAATAAAGATTCACACACCTGTACCCCTGGGGATAAAAATATATGTTTATAAAAAATAAAAAATTAATTAAAAAATAAATAAATAAAACCAGAAATCAATATGTTTCTCTGTGAAACAAACGTGGTTTTGGAGGGGTGGGGTCAGGGGATGGGGTAACTTGGGGATGGGAGATAAGGAGGGCACATGCTGGGAAGAGCAGTGGCTGTTATACACAAATAATGAATTGTTGAACACTACATTAAAAATTAATGATGTAAAAAAAAACTAATGATGAACTATTTGGTAGCTAATTGAACATAATTTTAAAAAGAATTTAAGCAAAAAAAAAAAAATTAAGCAGATAATGTTGTGAGAAAATAAATAAATAAAGCTATAATTCTAGGATGGACATTCCCTAATCCAAATCCTGAAAGTATAGTAAAAATTTTGTGTTTAAACTAGAGGTGGCTATGGGGGATGGGGTAACTGGCTGATGGACATTAAGGAGGGCACTTGATGGAATGAGCACTCGGTGTTATATGCAACCAATAAATCACTAAATCTACCTCTGAAACCAGTAAAGCCCTGTGTGTTAACTGAACTGAATTTAAATTAAAATAATTTAAAGCATAATATAAGAAATCAGTCTGATCAAGTGTGTCATTCAAAGTCCTTGTATTGAAAAATGCCAGTTAAATTTTCATTGGGATGGCACTGAAAGTACAGATTGTTCTGGGCAGTATAGATATTTTAACAATGTTTATTCTTCCAATCCATGAGCATGGAACATTTTTCATTACTTTGTGCTGGAACAAAAAATCCCAAAAACTTGTATGGAATAAGACAACACCCATAATTGCTAAGGAAACGATGAAAAGAAAAACCAAGCTGGAGGCATCATGTTTCCTGATTTCAAGATATACTACAAACTTATTGTCACAAAGAGATCATGGTACTGGCACAAACACAGAAACATAGACAAATGGAACAGAATAGAGAGCCCAGTAATGGACCTGCAACTCTATGATCAAATAAACTTCAACAGAACAGGAAAAGATATCCAGGGGGGCGTAAGGGAAACAGTCTCTTCAATAAATGGTGCTGGGCCAGTCAGAGAGGCTAAAATCAACAAGTCAGGAAATGACAGATGCTGGCGAGGATGTGGAGAAAGGGGAACCCTCCTACACTGTTGGTGGGAATGCAAGCTGGTGCAACCACTCTGGAAAACAGCACGGAGGTTCCTCAAAATGTTGAAAATAGAACTGCCCTATGACCCAGCAATTGCACTACTGGGTATTTACCCTAAAGATACAAACGTAGTGATCCAAAGGGGCACGTGCACCCGAATGTTTATAGCAGCAATGTCCACAATAGCCAAACTATGGAAAGAACCTAGATGTCCATCAACAGATGAATGGATCAAGAAGATGTGGTATATATACACAATGGAATACTATGCAGCCATCAAAAGAAATGAAATCTTGCCATTTGCGACAACATGGATGGAACTAGAGCGTATCATGCTTAGTGAAATAAGTCAAGCAGAGAAAGACAACTATCATATGATCTCCCTGATATGAGGAAGTGGTGATGCAACATGGGGGTTAAGTGGGTAGGAGGAGAAACAATGAAACAAGATGGAATTGGGAGGGAGACAAACCATAAGTGACTCTTAATCTCACAAAACAAACTGAGGGTTGCTGGGGGGGAGGGGGGTTGGGAGAAGGGGGGGTGAGGTTATGGACATTGGGGAGGGTATGTGCTTTGGTGAGTGCTGTGAAGTGTGTAAACCTGGCGAGAATCACCTTACAAAGTTGTGTTATATACTGATTTCCATGAGGTGTGCCCCTGTCATTGAATGTTCTGTTGTCAACCCATGTCTGACTTGAAACCCACCTGCATCTGTGACTCTTCCTGGTGTCATGATGGTAGGGTCCACATGCTGTGCTCAATACTGGAAACACTCAACGGCACCCACATTACCTGTTGACATTTTCACTCTTTAGTTGTCTGCAATACTTTTTCTAATGGTTCTCTACACTAACCAGGGAATACGACCTACTATCCAGCCAGAGTTGTCGTTGGTAATGTCCACACCATCAGAGGCTCCTGGGCACCCCAAATGTCTGTTGCCTAGAATCCCACCTCCACCCATATAAACATAAGCACATATGTTACACATTCTTCACTTTGAGCTGGTCTCTGTTCAGGTCCACACACACCCTGAGTGTCATGTACACTCATCAAGGCTATTGCCAATAACCACAGAGATGACTCTGGCCGAATGCAGAAATAACAAAATATTAGAAACTAGAAAATGCAACTCCATGAAACATGATTCTCTATTTCAGGTAATCTCTAGAACAAGCAAAATCATCCTGTCCCCATTACAGGTGGGGTTCCACATTCCTCATGAGCCTGACATTCTGTCCTACAGGTGGTCCATGGATGCAGTACATCCTGTGGCAGGAGCACAGAAAAGATCATGGGGTCGCTCTTACCCTGTACATACTCTAGACTCCTCAAAAAACATCTAAAATTCTAGGTATACACTCACATCTCTTAATGGGGTCACCTGAAATCTACGCCTAAAGATTTCTGAGCGTGTGAAAATGGTAGCATACAGAGGTTAAGCCTGTGCTCTGGAAAATCATATAATAAAAAATCTTATTTTCCATAAAGCTGTCAATATCACGAAAGCAAATGCAATAACACCTGCTCTGTTGACTGCCCTCTCTGTTCATATAGACCCCAAGATGAATATATACCCAGAGGCCATGCAAATAGGGCCTTTGCTCTGCTGATTAAAGCAGCCAAACCCTAACCCTGCAGCTGGGAGAGGAGCCCCAGCCCCCATACTTCCAGGTGTTCCCATTCACTAATCAGGACAGGATAAAGAAAACTCACCATGGAGCTTGTGCTTGGCTGGGTTTTCCTTGTTGCTCTTTTAAAAGGTAATTTTCAGAGAATAAGAGACCTTGAGTGTAAGACTGGATACGAGTGAGAGAAACCATGGCTGTGTGATAGTTTTCTGACCATGATGTCTTGTGTCTGCAGGTGTCCAGTGTGAGGTGCAGCTGGTGGAATCTGGGGGAGACCTGGTGAAACCTGGGGGGTCCCTGAGACTTTCCTGTGCAGCCTCTGAATTCACCTTCAGTAGCTACTGGATGAGTTGGGTCCACCAGGCTCCAGGGAAGGGGCTGCAGTGGGTCCCAAGTATTAGCAATACTGGTAGTAACACATACTATGCAGACTGTGAAGGGCCGATTCACCATCTCCAGAGACAACGGCAAGAACACGCTGTATCTGCAGATGAACAGCCTGAGAGCTGAGGACATGGCTGTGTATTATTGTGCAACGGACACAGTGAGAGGACATCAGTGTGAGCCCAGACACAAACCTCTCTGTAGGAGGGGATCTGGACCTCCAGGGGAGCACACCACTCACCAGTTCTGTCTTTAGGCCCCAAGAACAGGTGCAGCTGGAGGATATGAGCAAGTTTCCTGTCAGGGTCTTTGACCTCCATGCCTGCAAGCTTTTTCCCCAAGGGAGCCTCTCTGGACACATGATTCTGTGCTTCCTCTTCAATCTCTGACTTGGAGATTTGGGACAACAACTATAATAACATGCACAAAGGACTGTGTCACTTACACTGGCTTGTTCTGTCCCAAAATACCAAAGAATTATAAATATCTCCATGAGTGTCATCTAAAACTTACAGGAATCCCAGCTACACTCTCTGTTAATCAGAGGACCACCCAGCTCAAACCCAGCTAAAGCTTGTTAGAAGCAGTGTAAAGTTCATGCTGGATGTGAGCCTACAGAGGCATCAATAATCCAAAGCAAGAGGGGGGCCTGGGTGGCTCAGTGAGTTAAGCTGCTGCCTTCGGCTCAGGTCATGATCTCAGGGTCCTGGGATTGAGCCCCCCATTGGGCTCTCTGCTCAGCAGGGAGCCTGATTCCTCCTCTCTCTCTGCCTACCTCTCTGTCTGCTTGTGATCTCTTTCTGTCAAATAAATAAGTAAAATCTTCTTTAAAAATCCAAAGCAAGAGAATTAAGAGCCATGGTACTGTCTCTATTTTGAACAATACTCACAGTATCAATGCTAATCACAGTGTGGGAAAGAGGAGGAAACCAGAACTAGAATTTTGTGTGCATACAGAGTCTGAAGATTACACACACACACACACACACACACACACGAATATAAAACATTTTTAAATTTTATTTTATATTTTCAGTGTTCCAAGATTCATTGTTTATGCACCACACCCAGTGCTCCAAGCAATCCGTGCCCTCCATAATACCCACCACCAGGCTCCTCCAACATCCCACCCCCCGCCCCTTCAAAACCCTCAGATTGTTCTTCAGCCTTTCATGGTTCGTCTGCCCTGCGTCTCCCCCAACTCCCTTCTCGCTTTCACTCACTGTCCTCCGTGTTATTCTTTATGCTTCATAAGTAAGTGAAATTATATGATAATTGACTCTCTCTGCTGATTTATTTCACTCAGCATAATCGCTTCCAGTCCCATCCATGTTGCTACAAATGTTGGGTATTCATCCTTTCTGATGGAGGCATAATACTCCATAGTGTATATGGACCACATCTTCCTTATCCATTCGTGCGTTGAAGGGCATCTTGGTTCTTTCCACAGTTTGTTGACTGTGGCCATTGCTGCTATAAACACTGGGGTACAGAGGGCCCTTCTTTTAACGACATCTCTATCTTTGGTGTAACTAATCAGTAGTGCTATTGGAGGTTCATATTGTAGCTCTATTTTTAATTTCTTAAGGAAATTCCACACTGTTTTCCAAAGAGGCTGCACCAACTTGCATTCCTACCAAAAGTGTAAGAGGGTTCCCCTTTCCCTACAATCTCTCCAACATTGTTGTTTCTTGCCTTGTCACTTATTTTTTTTATTTTATTTTTTCAGTGTTCTGAGAATCATTGTTTATACCTTGTCATTTCTGCCATTCTAACTGGTAAAAGGTGGTATCTCAGGATGGTTTTGATATGAATTTCCCTGATGGCTAATGAGAATGAACACTTTCTCATGTACTAGTTGACTATTTGTATGTCTCCTATGGAGAAGTGTCTGTTCATGGCTTCTTCGATTTTTTTTTTAATTTTTTAAATTTATTTTCAGTGTAACAGTATTCATTGTTTTTGCACCACACCCAATGCTCCATGCAATCCGTGCCCTCTATAATACCCACCACCTGGTACCCCGACCTCCCACCCCCTGCCCCTTCAAAACCCTCAGATTGTTTTTCAGAGTCCATAGTCTCTCATGGTTCACCTCCCCTTCCAATTTCCCTCAACTCCCTTCTCCTCTCTAACTCCCCTTGTCCTCCATGCTATTTGTTATGCTCCACAAATAAGTGAAACCATATGATAATTGACTCTCTCTGCTTGACTGATTTCACTCAGCATAATCTCTTCCAGTCCCATCCATGTTGCTACAAAAGTTGAGTATTCATCCTTTCTGATGGAGGCATAATATTCCATAGCGTATATGGACGCTTCTGCCCATTTTTTGACATGATTATCTCTTTTCAGGTGTTGATTTTGAGATGTTCTGTATAGGTCTTGGATATCATCACTTTGTAGTATCATTTGTAAATATCTTCTCCCATCCCATGCATTCCCTCCTTGTTTTGTTGATTGTTTCCTTTGTTATACAGAAGGATTTTATCTCGATGAAGTCCCAAAAGATCATTTTGCTTTTGTTTCCTTTGCCTTTGGAGACATGTCTTGAAAGAAGTTGCTGTGGCCAATGTCAAAGAGGATACTGTCTATGTTTTACTCTAGGATTCTGATAGATTCCTGTATCACATTGACGTTTTTCATCCATTTTGAGTTTATATTTGTATGGTGTAAGCAAATGGTCGAGTTTCATTCTTCTGTATATAACTGTCCAATTTTCCCAGCACCATTTATTGAAGAGACCCTCTTTTTTCCATTGGCTATTTTTTCCTACTTTGTCAAATACCTGACTGTAGACTTGAGGATACATATCTGGGCTCTCTACTCTGTTCCACTGGTCTAAGTGTCATTTTTTGTGCCAGTACCATGCTGTCTTGGTGATTGAAGCTCTGTAATATAGCTAGAAATCAGGCAATGTGATGCCCCCAACTTTGTTTCCCCTTTTCAACATTTCCTTCTTGATTTGGGATCTTTTCTGATTCCAGGCAAATTACAGGATTGTTTGTTCTAGCACATCAAAAAATGACTAGGGTATTTAGATCATTATTGAAATTATAGGTTCTTCTTGGCAACATAGATATATTAACCATATTTATTTATTCTTCAAAACCATGAGCATGATATGTTTTTCCATCTTTTTTATGTTTACTATAATACTTTTTTTCATAAATTAATTTATTTATTTTCAGAAAAACAGTATTCATTATTTTTTCCTTTTTATAAATTTTTTCAATTTATTTATTTTCAGAAAAACAGTATTCATTATTTTTTCACCACACCCAGTGCTCCATGCAATCGTGCCCTCTATAATACCCACAATCCGGCACCCCAACCTCCCACCCCCCCCCACCACCACTTCAAACCCCTCAGATTGCTTTCGGAGTCTATAGTCTCTCATGGTTCACCTCCCCTTCCGATTACTCCCAACTCCATTCTCCTCTCTAACACCCCCTGTCCTCCATGCTATTTGTTATGCTCCACAAATAAGTGAAACCATATGATAATTGACTCTCTCTGCTTGACTTATTTCACTCAGCATAATCTCTTCCAGTCCCGTCCATGATGCTACAAAAGTTGGGTATTTGTCCTTTCTGATGGAGGCATCATACTCCATAGCGTTTATGGACGAAGTGCCCTCTTTTTTATTTAGAAAATGTTTATTTGCCAGATTTTTTTGAATTTTATTTTTTATAAACATATAATGTGTTCTTATCCCCAGGGGTACAGGTCTGTGAATTGCCAGGTTTACACACTTCACAGCACTCACCATAGCACATACCCTCCCCAATGTCCATAATCCCACACCTTTCTCCCAAACCCCCTCCCCCCAGCAACCCTCAGTTTGTTTTTGTGATATTAAGAGTCACTTATGGTTTTTCACCCTCCCAATCCCATCTTGTTTCATTCATTCTTCTCTTACCCCCTTAAACCCCCATGTTGCATCTCCAATTCCTCATATCAGGGAGATCATATGATAGTTGTCTTTCTTTGCTTGACTTATTTCGCTAAGCATGATATGCTCTAGTTACATCCACATCGTCACAAATGGCAAGATTTCATTTCTTTTGATGGCTGCATAGTATTCCGTTGTGTATATATACCATTTCTTCTTTATCTATTCATCTGTTGATGGACATCTAGGTTCTTTCCATAGTTTGGCTATTGTGGACATTGCTGCTATAAACATTCAGGTGAACATGCCCCTTCAGATCACTACGTTTGCATCTATAGGGTAAACACCCAGTAGTGCAATTGCTGGATCATAGGGTAGTTCTGTTTTCAACATTTTGAGGAACCTCTAAGCTGTATTCCAGAGTGGTTGCACCAGCTTGCATTCCCACCAACAGTGTAGGAGGGTTCCCCTTTCTCCGCATTCTCACCAGCATCTGTCATTTCCTGACTTATTAATTTTAGGCGTTCTGACTGGTGTGAGATGGTATCTCATTGTGGTTTTGATTTGTATTTCCCTGATGCTGAGTGATATGGAGCACTTTTTCATGTTTCAGTTGGCCATCTGGATGTCTTCTTTGCAGAAATGTCTGTTCATGTCTTCTGCCCAATTCTTGATTGGATTATTTGTTCTTTGGGTGTTGAGTTTGATAAGTTCTTTATAGATTTTGGCCACTAACCCTTTATCTGATATGTCGTTTGCAAATATCTTCTACCATTCTGTCAGTTGTCTTTTGGTTTTATTAACTGTTTTCTTTGCTGTGCGAAAGCTTTTGATCTTGATGAAATCCCAATAGTTCATTTGTGTCCTTCCTTCCCTTGCCTTTGGTGATGCTCCTATGAAAATGTTGCTGAGATGAGGTCGAAGAGGTTGCTGCCTGTGTTCTCCTCAAGGATTTTGATGGATTCCTTTCGCACATGAGGTCCTTCATCCATTTTGTGTCTATTTTTGTGTGTGGTATAAGGAAATGGTCCAATTTCATTTTTCTGCATGTGGCTATCCAATTTTCCCAACACCATTTATTGAAGAGGCTGTCTTATTTCCATTGGACATTCTTTCCTGCTTTGTCAAAGATTAGTTGACCATCGAGTTGAGGGTCTATTTCTGGGCTCTCCATTCTGTTCCATTGATCTATGTGTCTGCTTTTGTGCCAGTACCATGCTGTCTTGATGATGACAGCTTTGTAATAGAGCTTGAAGTCCGGAATTGTGATGCCACCAACGTTGGATTTCTCTTTCAATATTCCTTTGGCTATTCGAGGTCTTTTCTGGTTCCATATAAATCTAAGTGTTATTCGTTCCATTTATTTGAAACAAATGGATGGTATATTGATAGGAATTGCATTAAATGTGTAGATTGCTTTAGGTAGCATAGACATTTTCACAATATTTGTTCTTCCAATCCAGGAGCATGAAACATTTTTTGGTTTCTTTGTGTCTTCCTCAATTTCTTTCATGAGTACTTTATAGTTTTCTGAGGATAGATTCTTAGCCTCTTTGGTTAGGTTTATTCCTAGGTATCTTATAGTTTTGTGTGCAATTGTCAATGGGATTGACTCCTTGATTTCTCTTTCTTCTGTCTTGTTGTTGGTGTAGAGAAATGCAAATGATTTCTGTGCATTGATTTTTTATCCTGACAATTTACTGAATTCCTGTACAAGTTCTAGGAGCTTTGGAGTGGAGTCTTTTGGGTTTTCCACATAGAGTATCATATCATCTGCGAAGAGTGATAGTTTGACTTCTTTGCCAATTTGAATGCTTTTAATTTCCTTTCATTGTCTGATTGCTGAGGCTAGGACTTCTAGTACTATGTTGAATAGCAGTGGTGGTAATGGACATCCTTGCCGTGTTCCTGACCTTAGTGGAAAATATTTCAGTTTTTCTCCATTGAGAATGATATTTGCGGTGGGTTTTTCATAGATGGCTTGGATAATTTGAGGTATGTGCCCTCTATCCCTACACTTTGAAGAGTTTTGATCAGGAAGGGATGCTGTACTTTGTCAAATAATTTTTCAGTATCTATTGAGATTATCATATGGGTCTTGCTTTTTCTTTTATTAATGTGTTGTATCACAATGATTGATTTGTGTATGTTGAATGAACCTTGCAGCCCTGGAATAAATCCCACTTGGTCGTGGTGAATAATCCTTTTAATGTACTGTTGGATCTTATTGGCTAGTATTTTGGTAAGAATTTTCGCATCTGTGTTCATCAAGGATATTGGTCTGTAGTTCTCTTTTTTGATGGGATCCTTGTCTGGTTTTGGGATCAAGGTGATGCTGGCCTCATAAAATGAGTTTGGAAGTTTCCTTCCATTTCTATTTTTTGGTACAGTTTCAGGAGAATAGGAATTAGTTCTTCTTTAAATGTTTGGTAGAATTCCCGCGGGAAGCCTTCTGGCCCTGGGCTTTTGTTTGTTTGGAGATTTTTGATGACTGTTTCAATCTCCTTACTGGTTATGGGTCTTTTCAGGTTTTCTATTTCTTCCTGGTTCAGTTGTGGTAGTTTATATGTCTTTAGGAATGCATCCATTTTTTCCAGATTGTCAAATTTGTTGGAGTAGAGTTGCTCATAGTATGTTCTTATAATAGTCTGTATTTCTTTGCTGTTAGTTGTGATCTCTACTCTTTCATTCATGATTTCATTTATTTGGGTACTTTCTCTTTTCTTTTTGATAAGTCTGGCCAGGTGTTTATCAATCTGATTAATTCTTTCAAATAACCAGCTCCTAGTTTTGTTGATTTGTTCTATTTGTTTGTTTGTTTGTTTCTATTTCATTGATTTCTCCTCTGATCTTTATGATTTCTCTTCTCCTGCTGGGTTTAGGGTTTCTTTCTTGTTCTTTCTCCAGCTCCCTTAGGTGTAGGGTTAGGTTGTGTACTTGGGACACAAGTACACAACTTGTGTACTTGAGAAAGGCTCGTACCACTATATATTTTCCTCTCAGGAGTGCCTTTGCTGTGTCTCACAGATTTTGAACTGTTGTGTTTTCATTATGATTTTTTCCATGATTTTTTTCAATTCTTATTTAATTTCCTGGTTGACCCATTCACTCTTTAGAAGGATGCTGTTTAGTTTCCATGTATTTGGGCTCTTTCCAAATTTCCTCTTGTGAGTGAGTTCTAGCTTCAGAACATTGTGGTCTGAAATTATGCAGGGAATGATCCCAATATTTTGATACCAGTTGAGACCTGATTTGGGACGCAGGATGTGATCTATTCTGCAGATATTCCATGTGCACTGGAGAAGAATGTGTATTCTGTTGCTTTGGGATGAAATGTTCTGAATATATCTGTGATGTGCATCTTGTCCAGTGTGTCATTTAAGGCCTTTATTTCCTTGTTGATCTTTTGCTTGGATGATCTGTCCATTTCAGTGAGTGGAGTGTTAAAGTCCCCTACTATTATTGCTGATGTGTTTATTTCATTTTTTTAATAATTGGTTTATGTAGTTGGCTGCTCCCACATTAGGGGCATATATATTTAAAATTGTTAGATCTTCTTGTTGGACAGACCCTTTGAGTATGATACATTGTCCTTCCTCATCTCTTTTTAGAGTCTTTGGCTTAAAATCTAACTGATCTGGACCACATCTTCCTTATCCATTCATCCGTTGAAGGGCATGTTGGTTCTTTCAACAGTTGTCCATATACACTATGGAGTATTATGCCTCCATCAGAAAGGAGGAATACCCAGCTTTTGTAGCAACATGGATAGGACTGGAAGAGATCATGCTGAGTAAAATAAGTCAAGCAGAGAGAGTCAATTATCATATGGTTTCACTTATTTGTGGAGCATAACAAATAGCATGGAGGACATGGGGAGATAGAGAAGAGAAAGGAGTTGGGGGAAATTGGAAGGGAAGGTGAACCATGAGAGACTATGGACTCTGAAAAACAATCTGAGGGGTTTGAAGTGGCGGGGGGGTGGGAGGTCGGGGTACCTGGTGGTGGGTATTATAGAGGGCACAGATTGCATGGAGCACTGGGTGTGGTGAAAAAATAATGATACTGTTATGCTGAAAATAAATAAACTAAACAATTTTTACATAAAAAAATCTAACTGATCTGCTTTCTTCTGATGCCCATTAGCATGGTAATTTGTTTTCCATTCCCTCACTTTAAATCTGGATGTGTCTTTGGGTCTGAAATGAGATTCTTGTAGGCAACATATAGATGGGTTTTGTTTTTTGTTTTTTAAGATTTTATTTATTTATTTGACAAACAGAGATCACAAGTAGGCAGAGAAGCAGGCAGAGAGAGAGAGAGGAGGAAGCAGGCTCCCTGCTGAGCAGAGAGCCTGATGCGGGGCTCGATCCCAGGACCCTGAGACCATGACCCAAGCCAAAAGCAGACACTTTAACCCACTGAGCCTCCCAGGTGTCCCTGGGTTTTGTTTTTTTATCCATTCTGATACCCTGTGTCTTTTTTAAAATTTATTTTTTATTTATTTTTAGCATAACAGTATTCATTATTTTTGCACCACACCCAGGGCTCCATGCAATCCATGCCCTCTATAATACCTACCATCTGGTACCCCGACCTCCTAACCCCCACCCCTTCAAAACCCTCAGATTGTTTTTCAGAGTCCATAGTCTCTCATGGTTCACCTCCCCTTCCAAATTTCCCCCAACTCCCTTCTCCTCTCTAACTCCCCATGACCTCCATGCTCCACAAATAAGTGAAACCATATGATAATTGACTCTCTCTGCTTGACTTATTTCACTCAGCATCATCTCTTCCAGTCCCGTCCATGTTGCTACAAAAGTTGGGTATTAGTCCTTTCTGATGGAGGCATAATACTCCATAGTGTATATGGACCACAGCTTCCTTATCCATTCGTCCGTTGAAGGGCATCTTGGTTCTTTCCACAGTTTGGTGACCGTGGCCATTGCTGCTATAAACATTGGGGTACAGATGGCCCTTCTTTTCACGACATCTGTATCTTTGTGGTAAATACCCAGGAGTGAAGTTGTAGGGTCATAAGGAAGTTCAATTTTTAATACCCTGTGTCTTTTGATTGGGGGCATTTAGCCAATTAACATTCAGGGTAACTATTGAGAGATATGAATGTAGTGCCATTGTATTGCCTATAAGGTGACTGTTACTGTATATTGTCTCTGTTCCTTTATGATCTACTATTTTTAGGCTCTCTCTTTGCTCAGAGGACCCCTTTCAATATTTCCTGTAGAGCTGGTTTGGTGCTTGCAAGTTCTTTCAGTTTTTTGTTTTGTCCCGGAAGCTTTTTATCTCTCCTTCTATTTTCAATGATCGCCTCGCTGGATATAGTATTCTTGGCTGCATGTTTTTCTCATTTAGTGCTCTGAATATACCATGCCAGTTCTTTCTGGCCTGCCAGGTGTCTGTGGATAAGTCCTCTGCCAATCTAATATTTTTACCATTGTATGTTACAGACTTCTTTTCCCAGACTGCTTTCAGGATTTTCCCTTTGTTACTAAGACTTGTAAATTTTACTATTAGGTAATGGGGTGTGGACCTATTCTTGTTGATTTTGAGGGGGGTTCTCCTCACCTCCTGGATTCTGATGCTTGTTCCCTTTGCCATATAAGGGACATTCACTCCAATAATTCCCTCCAATATACCTTCTGATCCCCTCTCTCTTTCTTCTTCTTCTTCTGGAATCCTAATTATTCTAATGTTGTTTCATTTTATGGTGTCACTTATCTCTCGAATTCTCCCCTCGTGGTCCAGTAGCTGTTTGTTCCTCTTTTGCTCAGCTTCTTTATTCCCTGTCATTTGGTCTTCTATATCATTAATTCTTTCTTCTGCCTCATTGATCCTAGCAGTGAGAGCCTACATTTTTTATTGAATCTCATTAATAGCTTTTTTTTTTTATTTCAACTTGGTTAGATTTTAGTTCTTTTATTTCTCCAGAAAGAGCTTTTATATGTCCCGAGAGGATTTCTCTAATATCTTCTATGCCTTTTTCAAGGCCGGCTAGAACCTTGAGAATTATCATTCTGAACTCTGGATCTGACATATTACCAATGTCTGTATTGATTAGGTCCCTAGCCTTCAGTACTGCCTCTTGTTCTTTTTTTTGTGGTGAATTTTTCCGCCTTGTCATTTTGTCCAGATAAGAATATAAGCCAAGCAGAGAGAGTCAATTATCATATGGTTTCACTTGTTTGTGGAGCATAACAAATATCATGGAGGACAAGGGGTGTTAGAGAGGAGAAGGGAGTTGGGGGAAATTGGGGAGGTGAATCATGAGAGACTATGGACTCTGAAAAACAATCTGAGGGGTTTGAAGGGGCGGGGGGTGGGAGATTAGAGTACCAGGTGGCGGGTATTATAGAGGGCACGGATTGCATGGAGCACTGGGTGTGGTGAAAAAATAATGAATACTGTTTTTCTGAAAATAAATTAATTAATTTTTAAAGAAAGAGTATATGAAGGAGCAAGTAATATACTAAAAGGGTGCCAAAGACCCCAGGAAAATATGCTTTAACCAAATCAGAAGAGACCCCAAATCGTTGGGGCGGGGAGAAAGGGGATGAAAAGAGGTTCAGAAAAAACAAGAAACAATTAAAAAAAACAAATAAAGAAAAAATATTTAAAAAGAAATATATATATTTATATATAATTTATTTATATATTATATACATATATATATATATATTAGATAAACTAGTTTAAAAACGTTAAAAAAGAAAAGGGTAAAAGGTGAAAAAAATTTAGCAGAAGAAGAAAAAAATTGAGAAAGAAAAAAAGAAGAAAAGAAAAAGCCCACCAAATTAAATTAAGTGCAAGACTAAAGAATCATGGGGAGAAAGCCATGAGTTCCGTGCTTTGCTTTCTCCTCCTCTGGAATTCTGCTGCTCTCCTTGGTATTGAACCTGCACTCCTTGGTCAGTGAACTTGGTCCTGGCTGGATTTCTTGTTGATCTTCTGGGGGAGGGGCCTGTTGTAGTGATTCTCAAGTGTCTTTGTCCCAGGCGGAATTGCACCGCCCTTACCAGGGTCTGGGCTGAGTAATCCGCTCAGGTTTGCTTTCTGGAGCTTTTGTTCCCTGAGCGCTTTCTGTAGAGTTCTGGAGGACTGTAATGAAAATAGTGGCCTCCCAGTCTCCAGCCCAGGAAGCCGAGAGCTCGGGGCCTCACTCCTCATTGCGCCCTCAGAGAATAGCACCCAATAACTTCCGTCTCCCTGGCCTCCGGCTGCGCTCTGAGCTCATGGGGCCTGTGACCAGTTCAAAGTAAACCCAAGCTGAGAGCTCACTCCTTGGCTCTGTCTCTGTAGTCGGCTTCCCCGTTCTAATACCTGAAAGCTCTGCAACACTCAGACACTCCGATCCTTCTGTGACCCTGCAGGACCTGGGGCCACGCTGACCCCACGTGGGCTTCACCCCAGTTTAGCTTCTGGAGTGAGGTCCCTCAGTGGAACAGACTTTTAAAAGTCCTGATTTTGTGTGCTCCATTGCTCTGCTGCTTGCTGGGAGCTGGCCCCTCCCCCCGTGGTCTATCTTCCCATCACTTTGGATTCACGTCGCCAGTCCTACCTTTCAGAAAGTGGTTGACTCTCTGCTTCTAGAATTGCTGTTCTTCTTCTCTTCGATCTCCCGTTGGATTTGTAGGTGTCTACAATGTTTGGATAAGCTATCTCACTGATGTCCTGCTACCTGATGTAGCCTCAGCCTGCTACTTCGCTGCCATCTTGACTCCTCCCCCTTAGAGACCCATCTTGCAAGAAGTTGCTGCAGTTGAGGATCTAAGAGATTACTGCCTTTGTTCTCCTCTCAGATTTTGATGCAATCCTTTTCTTAATGGGTCTCTGAACTAACTTGGTAACACACCCTAGTATCCAGCCAAAGTTGTCATTGACCATATCCACATCACAGACACCTGTTACCCCCACATGCCCGTTGTTTTGTTCCTGGGGATGATAACCCCATAACAACCGACACACACCCACATAAATATAAACACTCCTGTTTATTGCCTCCCTCTGAGCAGTCATGTCAGCTGCTCTCTATCCAGGACCACACACACCCTGGAGCCAGAGTGGACACTCACCTCTGTCTGTGCAGATTACAGGCCCAGAGAACACCTTGTGAGTATGAGACTCCCATGGAAGAGGATGCTGGGGCATCTCTTCCCTCTGCATTCCCCAGGCTGGTCAGCCCAATCTACCAGGCCCTAAGACAGGTTCCAGATGTGTCTTCATAACTAGATCTGCCAACCTCTCATGATCTTCAATCCCTCTATCAGGCAGGTAGTGTATTTATTATTTAATTCATATTAACAACCTACAAGGGAGTCAGGGGACAAGATCCTGCTTCCACAGCTCTGTTCATGAATACAAGAGAAGAGCCTTCACAGAGCACTGATATAAATCACTGAGTGCACTGTTGAGAACACAGGTTATAAAGGGGGTGACCCGCCCCTGTCACACAGGTGTGAAGTGTCATTGCAGGACTAGAGAAGGCGTTACTTGTGTAAATGTGTCACTGAGAGGTGAGGGTTCAACAAGGAAGTTCCCGGGGAGGTGACACTGATTGGAGCGATGACAAAATCTGACAGCTCTGCCATCCTATTATGTCCTGTACACGTGAACATACCTGGTAGTGAAGGTGATTCAGGGAAGTTAAATCCACTCATGATGAGTGGAGCAGCTCCGAATTAACCAAATACAGTGGAGTGACCCAGCTTTGACAAATGTCCACATGATTTGTATATGGAGCTGCTGTCACCAAACTTGCACATCCAGTACTTGAACCACAAGAAAAGAGAGGGGCTGGTGGAACAGAGAGGTTCCCTAACAGTACGGAGCCCCTGGAATTATGGTGGGGTTTCATGAAGGTCTACCATGCACATGCTTCCTGTAGATAATCACACCCTCTCTTTGTGAGGCCTATGCTGTGGAGCATGTGACTCTCCTCCTGGCTCCACTGGAAAACAGGCTGCTTGGGTAGCAGCAATGAAACGCTGTAGCCACACAAGAGTTCAGATTCCTCCGGAAATCTCCTGTTTCTGTTCCTGGATCAACACTGTGATCGCCTTGAGCTCCCCCATGTAGAAGCTACTTCCACTCTCTAGTACACTCCTCTGCTTTACTCAGGTGACAGTCTTTAGTGTGATGGAAGGCATCAGACTACAAGGACTCGACTTGATGACGTTGCCTTAGCTTCAAGTGTTCCCAAGTAACTGGGTCGGGGGAGGCCAGCACATGTCACTGTCCCTCCTCCACCAGTGGACCAAGTCCATGCATTCTTGCCAGTATCTGGGTACACAGTCACTCTGTTCTTCCCAGTTGTCTCCTCCCACAGCTCCAGTGGTCCCTGGGTGTCCTCAGCTTCCTGTTTCCCTACATTTCCCTAAAGACTAAGTCTTTCATTCCATGTGAAAATTGTGTGTGGTCCTCAACAGAACTGAGACTGTGACATCTCTTCCTCTCCCAGATCCTCTGGGGCTGCTTCTGAGGGCTTCCTCTACAGATAAGTTCTTTATTTTTGTGGTGGACACAGGATGCGTGGATCTCCATGCATTCCTGCTCTGAGTCATCTTCCTCCCATCCTGCCAGGACCGGGATGTGGGGAGGATTTTTATGATTTGTCACCATTCTGCAGGATAGGAATGCATGAGGACAGGATTGATTTAATGATATGGTCCTGGAGAACCTCACACTATAACATCTTTAGCTCACATGATGACAAGATATCCATTAAATATTCTATGTAAACCTTGTGATAGTTTATTTGTCATCAGGGATCTGCATTCACAATATGCCAAAATGCTGGTACTTAACCCCTGTGACTACTTGTCACTCCTGAGAGTTTAAGTTTATTGTTTGTCTCATGACCACAATTAGAACATAAATTGACACAAATTTGTTGATTTAAAGTTTGTTCTGTTTATTTCTTTAGCTCTTGCAACTCCAATCTGAGTAGTGAGTTTATTGAAATACAGAAACACTACATCAAAACTAATGATGTACTGTACGGTAACTAAAATTAATAGATAAATAAATAAAAACATACACATGTACACACATACATACATAAAAATAAAATACAGAATCATGGGAACAATTCCAAGCCCAATCAGCAGCTTAAAAGTGGCCATATTGTGCTCTATGCCATCTTTGGAAAGCTGCCCATCATTTAAAAATTATAATAAATATGGGCGTATTGTCAAGTATTTGTCTCAGCAATAGAAGCCATAAAAATAAAGGTACATTTCATACAATTACAAAATGATATAATCTAGAAAATTAAAGCTAGTATAAGGTAACATGAGGATCAATAGTAATGTGGGGACAGAGTGAGAAAGGAATGAGGAAGGAATAATTGCAAAGAAAATACAGGAAATTTTGTGAAAAATGGATTTGCTTGCTCTGGATAGTGTTGATTCTGACACCTGTGTTTTTCATCTCACACTCCTTGCCTCTGGGCAGTTCATCCTGATCGATTACAGTCATTAAAACTATTACAAATAATTCCAGAGATGCTTTGGGATGAACCCAGTGACAGTGAAACCTTAGGGACTTGAAGGACCACCTGCATGCACCCTGATTCTGTATTTCAGATAAATTCTAGAACAAAGTCATCTTGTCCTCATTACAGGCAGGATCCCAGTTCCCCGTGAGCCTGTGCATTCTGTCCTGCAGGGGCCTCAGGGAGGGTAGTACATCCTATGGGAGGAGCACAGGTCCAAATTCTGGGGCTAATTCTCACCCCAAAGTGTTCTTGGACCTCACAGACCTTCCACAATTCTGGGTGTAGGATCATGTCAATTTAATGGGAAATATGACACCTATACCCCAATATGTGTGACTATGTGAAAACAAACTAGTAAATGGAAAACAAGTGTATACCATGAAGATCATATAATTAAACTTCATCTTTTCCCAAATCCTGTCAGTATCACCAAATCAAAGGCAGTCACACCTGCTCTGGTTACTGTCCTCTCTGTCAGTATGGATACGATGCTGGCTATATAGTCAAGGGACATGCTAATAGGGTTCACCATCTGCTTATTAAACCAGCACAGCCCCAAGACTCAGCTGGGATGGGAACCCCAGTCTTGGGATTCCGGGTTTTCCATTCAGTGTTCAGGACAGAACAGAGACAGCTCATGATGGAGTTTATTCTTTACTCGATTTTCCTTGTTACTCTTCTAAAAGGTAATTTACAGAGAACAAGAGACATTGATGAAGAAAGTGGATGTGAGTAAGAAAAACAGTGAGTGAAGGACAGTTTCCTGACCAGGATGTCTTGTGTCTACAGGTGTCCAGTGTGAGATGTAGCTGGTGGAGTCTGGTGGAGACCTGGTGAAGCCTGAGGGGTCCCCGAGACTATCCTGAAAAGCCTCTGTATTAACTTTCAGGGACTATGGCACGAGTTGGGTCTGCCAGGCTCTAGGGAATGGGCTGCAGTGGGTCTCAGCCATTACGAGTGGTGGTAGTTACATATACTCTGAAGACACTGTGAAGACCAATTCACCATCTCCTGAGACAATGGCAAGAACATGCTGATTCTGCAGGTGAACAGCTGAGAGCTGAGGACACCACTGTGTGTCATTGTAATGTGTGTACCCAGTGTGTACACTCTTGGGGTGAGTCCAGACACAAACTATCCTGTAGGGACACAGGAGTATCTGGGCTGCAGGGGTGCTCGAGGCACCAGGAGGCCCTCTGGACATCAGAGGGAGCTCAGGTTCCCAACAGGTGCTCAAGTCACCAGGAATTATTCAAAACACTAGGGAGCTCTCAGGGAATTAGGGAGCTCTTGGAGCACCAGGGAGTGCTTAGGACAGAAAGATCAGATAGTTCAGTGCTCTTGAGGTGCTCAGGACACCAGATTATGCTCACATCAGCAAGATGCACTCAAGATCCACAGACACAAGTCAGACCCAGGAGCAGGTGCAGTGTGGGGGGGGGGGGCGTTCTTTTGCGATAGGGGGTTTCCCTTCTAGCCTCTCTATATTCACTCAGGGATATATATATAATTTCTCATATTCTCGTTGTAGTCAGCCAGCATGAGATAACAGTGTCTACGTGTAGACTAGATCTGCCCAGTCACTCGGGAAATTTCCTTAATTAACTTCATCCATATCCTGTTTTTCTTTCTCCACAAAAGGACCTGCAGGAATTCTCATCAACCCTGAGAAGCACCCGCACAGCCCAGGCTTTCTGAAAGCTTCGTGTCTGTTCTCTGTCCTCGGCTGGCCCACACTGCCTTACATCGTTAGAAAATACCCCCAGGACATCTGCCTGAACTGGGTCCTTGTCCTCCTACCTACAGTTTATCCTCTGGCTCATTATCCATGTGGGTGGGCACTGGTGATCAGGAACTGCCCCTCTTTAGGCACTGCTCCATCTCTTGGGTGGAAAAACAGCCCACCTCATGGGATATGCTCTATGATTTCCACAGTGAAACAGGCAGGATGTCAAGCCAGAGAGAAAAAGCCATCACAGTCCTGTTGAGTCCTGCTCTGGGGGGAGACTATGAGAGCAGCCATGGGGGCTGTGTCTGAAACGTGTTTCCTGGCTTCCACACAGGAAACCCACATGAATCCTCAGATCTGGATGACAGAGCCTGCTTCCTTGCCCATCTGGTGCTATCCTTCACAGAAAGTCACGATGTCCTCATTCTACCCTGCTGTAACTTCTCCCTCAACTGGTCCTGGACCCTGAGCCCAATGGGGCTGGAGGCCTGTGACACTTTCCTGATTCCCACCAGGTGCCAGTTGTAGAGTGAGGCTCAATAATGAATGTCTACCATGATGACAGACCCCTAAAATGGAGCTGAAATGGGACTTAGAGCATAAAATATGATTCAGAAGAAAAACAATATATCAACTACTAATGAGAAAACACTGGCATTTCCTCTTATGTTCCAGCTTTTGTCTTATTTGGACCTGGATTTTCATATAGAATTCAAAAATAACTTCTAGTTTTCTAGCTCTCTTTGCATTTTCTTTCTGTTATTATTATAGAGGAGTCCAATGGTAGGGGAATAATCTGTGGGTATAGGCAGGTGTTTGTAGTCTATGGTTGGTTTTTTCTATCTCTGACCTGAGACTTTTGATGTCATACTCACAAGAGTATCTCACATTAGGCCTCACTGAGGTGACAAGGAAAAGCCTAAGGGAAAAGGGAGGGGAGAGAAGGCTGTGCTTTCCCGTACCCCACCCAGAAATCTAGAATGGACTGGATTTTTACTATATTTACTGCCCCCCCAGGTCTTGATTTATCTGCCAAGTTTCTCAAGAGGATCTTTCCCTACCTCAGAAGCACAACAAATGTTCATTTTTTCTTTCCTGGGGGAATGAGTTGGGGCTTCTGGACCTAAAACACTAACTTGTAGGACACCCCCAAGGTTGTCGCCAATTCCACAGGAGCCTCAACTCAGACATCTCCACACTGAGCCTTCTTCAGTTCACCATCTTCAATTCAATTTTCCTACTTTCTCGTGGGTCCTGTGGATATATCTGTGGGTGGCTTCTTCCCTTGTAAGTTGTGATTCCCTGCACATGCGCATTTGTAAAGTCAATTTTGGGGTCACAGTTTTCCCTGCACTATGATCTAAATATATGTGTCTCCTGCAAATTCAAGTGTTGTAATGTAATGTACAATTAGATGTCAAAGGAGTAAGGGCTTCTTGGAGAGTGTTAGGTTATGAATGGAATCAGAGCTGTTATGGCCCACATTTATCCCACATTTATAAATGGAAGATTCATAATGTGAACCTTAAGTTTCACATAATGAAACTTCCACTTACCATATGATGATGAAGTTTAAAGACATGACCTATGATCCAGATGGAGCCACTTGCTACACAATAAATATGCCAATTCCTCAATCTTGCACTTTGAAGGCTCCAGAAATGTGAGAAATTGATTTCTTTGTGTTTGTGTTAATTTTTTTATTTATTTCTTTTCAGCGTAACAGAATTCATTGTTTATGCATCACACCCAGTGCTCCATGCAATACGTGCCCTCCATAATACCCACCACCTGGCTCCCCCAACCTCCCACCCCCACCCCTTCAAAACCCTCAGATTGTTTTTCAGACTCTGATAAATTGATTTCTAAGCTACCTGGTTTATGCTGTTATACCATCCTTAGAAGTGTGGTACTGCTGTAACAAAGACATAAATCATAGAAGAGGTTTGGATCTGAGGAATGGGTAAGGCTAGTAGCCTTCTGTGATGTGTGCAGAAGAAGCCTACATAGTCAGGAAGTGGTCATAAAGGGTGATTTGTGGGAGACCCCAGAAGGAAAGAAGAGACCTACAGTGAAAGCCCCCAGATTCCTAGAGAATATCTAAATATTTGTGAACTGTATCTGGTAATACCTGAACAGTACAGGCCACTCTGATGATGTCACACCCAAGGTGAGGAATGACCCTTTGCGAAATGGAGAGGAGATGACCTATGCTGTAGTCGGGTAGTGAGCTTGCTTGCATTGAGATCTGAAAGGAAGAACTTGGGAGAGGTCCCACTTGATAAGAGGCTGAGGTAATTTCTAAGCAAAGTCTTAAAGCATCAGAAGGCTTCTCTTGAATTCTTATGGTAAAGTTTGGGAAGAACAAATGATATGAAGACGTAATCATTAATCAGTATGAAGCAGAACTGAAAATTTTGGAAAATTCCCAGCCTGCTCCTACTGAAAGGAAGGAGAGATCTTGTTCCAGAGAAATCAGGAAGGATGTGGAAATACTTGATGAGGGGGTGGTTATGGGTTGACCATCTCAGCATAACCCAGGAACTGCTTGTCAAGACCCTGAGAGCATAATGAGCCTCTAAAGAGAAGCCTGGACCTACTGTCCACAACATTCTGGAGATCACTGGGACTGACCCCCTCCCAGCACAGACTGAGTGAGGGGGGCTGGGTGGGCTGACCTTGGACTTGACCTTGGACTTCCATCTTTCATAACTCTGATGGAATTCATTATTATAATTTATACCCTACCCAGGCAGTGGTATTTGTCATAGCCACTTGATCAGACAAAGATATCCTATCACAACATCTCTGGTGGGTATGAGAAGAGCTGGTGACTTTCAGTTGTTCAGCGTATGGGCGTATGGGCAAAGACTTCCAGACTTTGACAGATCTGACCAGAAACCAGATTCCTCATGTTACACATGCATAATGGGGATTTGGTTTGTTGTTACATATTTAGTACTTGTTACTTTGCTTCTCCAAATGAAAAGGTTTTTTTTTTCAATTTTTTTTCAATTTATTTTTATACTTTGCACTTTTTTTAAATTAATTTTTTATTTTTTATAAACATATATTTTTAGTCCCTAGGGGTACAGGTCTGTGAATCACCAGGTTTACACACTTCACAGCACTCACCAAAGCACATACCCTCCCCAATGTCCATAATCCCACCCCCTTATCCCAAACCCCCTCCCCCCAGCAACCCTCAGTTTGTTTTGTGAGATTGAGTCACTTATGGTTTGTCTCCCTCCCATTCCCATCTTGTTTCATTTATTCTTCTCCTACCCACTTAAGCCCCCATGTTGCATCACCACTTCCTCATATCAGGGAGATCATATGATAGTTGTCTTTCTCTGCTTCACTTATTTCGCTAAGCATGATACGCTCTAGTTTCCATCCATGTTGTCGCAAATGGCAAGATTTCATTTCTTTTGATGGCTGCATAGTATTCCATTGTGTATATATACCACATCTTCTTGATCCATTCATCTGTTGATGGACATCTAGGTTCTTTCCATAGTTTGGCTATTGTGGACATTGCTGCTATAAACATTCGGGTGCACGTGCCCCTTTGGATCACTACGTTTGTATCTTTAGGGTAAATACCCAATAGTGCAATTGCTGGCTCATAGGGCAGTTCTATTTTCAACATTTTGAGGAACCTCCATGCTGTTTTCCAGAGTGGCTGCACCAGCTTGCATTCCCACTAGCAGTGTAGGAGGGTTCCCCTTTCTCCGCATCCTCGCCAGCATCTGTCATTTCCTGACTTGTTGATTTTAGCCATTCTGACTGGTGTAAGGTGATATCTCATTGTGGTTTTGATTTGTATTTCCCTGATGCTGAGTGATATGGAGCACTTTTTCATGTGTCTGTTGGCCATATGGATGTCTTCTTTGCAGAAATGTCTGTTCATGTCCTCTGCCCATTTCTTGATTGGATTATTTGTTCTTTGGGTGTTGAGTTTGCTAACGGCAAGGATGTCCATTATCACCACTGCTATTCAACATAGTACTAGAGGTTCTAGGCTCAGCAATCAGACAACAAAAGGAAATTAAAGGCATCGAAATCAGCAAAGAAGAAGTCAAATTATCACTCTTCGCAGATGATATGATACTATATGTGGAAAACCCAAAAGACTCCACTCAAAACTGCTAGAACTTGTACAGGAATTCAGTAAAGTGTCAGGATATAAAATCAATGCACAGAAATCAGTTGCATTTCTCTACACCAACAGCAAGACAGAAGAAAGAGAAATTAAGGAGTCAATCCCATTTACAATGGGATTATGTAAGATACCTAGGAATAAACCTAACCAAAGAGGCACAGAATCTATACTCAGAAAACTTTTTTTTTTCAATTTAATTTAAATTCACTTAATTAACACACAGTGTATCATTAGTTTTGGAGAAAAGTTCAGTTACACATTGGTTGAAAATAACACCTAAAGCTCATTACATCACAAATCATGCTTCATGTCCATCACCCTCTTACCCCACACACCAGCCCCTCCCCTCTAGCAACCCGCAGTTTGTTTCCTAGACTTAAGGGTCTCTCATGGTTTGTCTCACTTTCTGATTTCATCTTATTTTATTTTCCCTCCCTTCCTCTATGATCCTGTATTGTTTCTTAAATTCCACATATGAGTGAAATTATATGATAATTGTCTCCCCCTTGTCGGCTTATTTCAATCTAGTATAATACCTTCTAGTTCCATCCACATCTCTGCAATGTTTTTTTATGAAGTAAATTCCATTGTGTATATATACCACATCTTCTTTATCCATGAAAATTTTGATACAAGGTATCATGGAGCCTTGTCAGCCTTGTTCATGGCTTCCAAGGAAATGTTTAATCATTTAATCATTAAATGAGACATTGCTTATTAATTAAAGAATTTTTAGTTTGATGATCATGACTTTTTATCTTAAATAGGGGGATGATTTCTTGAGGTTTGCATTTGAACACATTACCTGATTAGAAGAGACTCTGTAGGAATATGTAATTTTTACACACATGGTTATGTTAGGTTTACTAACATTTCATTATAATATGTGCATTTGAGTCTATTAGACACATCATCCCGGTGACCTGACTCAGGTTCAGGTGTTTCTCTACCCAGACCCCACTTCTCCACCTGAGAAAGGAGGTGAACAGGGCATCAAAGACACTGGTCCACAGGGACTGACACACCAGGCTTGCCCTTCCTGGTCCCCTGTTCCAAGATCAGTACTCGCTTATTCTCCTAAGGAAACTGCCTTACCCAGTGGCCTCCACAGCTCTGTACATGAGCTCATTCTCAGGAGAAAGAGCTCTGGTAACAGAATCAGGGATGTGACAAGGGTGTATATCCTCAGACAGAGGTTCAGATGTAGGACCGCAGCATCCCAGGAATGTGTTTCCCCTCTGATGTGTCTTTGAATGAACCATTTCCTGATATGAAATATTCTGCTTTGTGAATATGCAAATGAGACAAGGTGTGCTAGGTTAAATATACATGTCTGTGCCCTGAGAAAATCACCCAACAGCTTCACAGTATCCTTTATAGAAGCCATGAGAGCACAGCACTTCACCATGGACTGGAGCTGGAGAATCCTCTTCCTGGTGGTGTTGGCTACAGGTAAGGGATTCCCTCAGTCCTTTGGCAGAGGAGGGGAACAGGGCCAGTCAGCATGACTTCATCGCCTCCTATTCCCTCTCCACAGGTCTCCTGCAAGGCATATGGATACATCTTCACCAGCTATGCAATGAACTGGGTGTGACAGGCACCAGGAAAGAGCCTGCAGTACCTGGGATGATCCAACATGAACACTGGGAATCCAACGTATGCCCAGGGCTTCTCTGGTCGATTTGTTTTCTCCATGGACACCTCTGTCAGCACAGCCTATCTACAGATGAACAGCCTGAACTCTGAGGACACGGCCGTGTATTACTGTGCAAGAGACACGATGTGAGAACCCACATCCTGCTCATGTCAGAAATGCTGTGGAAGGCTCATCTGTGCTGGGCTGAGGAGGTGACAGGGACAAGAAAGCTAAAAGACACTCTATGACAGTTTTCCAAAGTGGCTGCACAACCTTGCATTCCCACCAACAGTGTAAGAGGGTTCCCCTTTCTCCACATCTTCTCCAACACATATTGCTTATTGTCTTGTTAATTTTGGCCATGCTACCTGGTGTAAGGTGGTATCTCAATGTGGTTTTGATTTGAATCTCCCTGATGGCCAGTAATGATGAACATTTTTTCATGTGTCTTAGCCATTTGTATATCTTCGTTAGAGAAGTGTCTGTTCATCCTTTCATTTTTTTGTCTGAAAATTAAATAAGATGAGGGGAAAATTAAGCCATATAAATTGAGGATTTGTCATAATGAATGCTTCTTAAATCAAATATAGGTCACAAATAAATAAAATATATATAAATGAAAAATGTAAAAATAGAAAAAATAAGTATGTGTATTTATAAAACTTAAACCTAAAAAATATAGGGTTCTAAAAAACAATCTGAGGGGTTTGAAGTGGCAGGAGGGGTGGGAGGTCAGGGTACCAGGTGGTGGGTATTATAGAGGGCACGGATTCAATGGAGCACTGGGTGTGATGAAAAAATAATGAATACTGTTATTCTGAAAATAAATTGATACTAAACAAATAAATAAACAAACAAACAAATAAAATAGAAATGCTTAAAAAATAAATAAAAAAATAGGGAGGAAGTAATATAAAAATAAAAAAAGATGAATCAGAAAATTATTGAAAATAAAAATAAAAAAACTTAAGAATAAAAATAAAGAAAGCTAAGCCTACTTCCCCAGGAACTGAAAGTGTGCTACACTCTATGATCATTAAACTTGCTGAGATGGAATTGTTCTGTGGATCTTCTGGCCGAGGTGCCTGTTGTGGTTATTCTCAGGGATTTTGCCCTCATGGAAATGCACATCTTGGGATCAGAGGACAGGGCTTAGTGTAAGCAGTTGTGCCCTCCACTAGGTGCCACTGTTTTGCTTCCTGATGGCACTGATGGGTAGGTTGAATATGGCATCTTCTCTCTAGGCAGAGGTTGAAATTTCACATACACCCCACTCTTCAGTGAGCCTGCACAGAAAAGCAACCAACCCCTTTCTCTCCAATGTTTCCATCTGAAACCCATGTTCACCCTACCTGTGTCTGAGCTGTTTCATCTCAGGCAAATGATTGAGTTTCAAAACTTCAGAATTCAGAACTCCCATGATGTGGACCCATGCTATTCCTCCAGGGGAGAGTATCATACCTTATTCCATTTGCCCACAGGTCTCAGGAAAGAGACCACATGACCAGATTGTGGTTCACTGTTTATGGCAAATCAGACCAGAAAGCCTGCACTTAGACTCACTGTTCAACCAGTTTCCAGGCTCTTTGCCTAGCAGCTGTGCATCACGATGTTGCCACACATCCTTCTTGTGCCTCAGCAGACCTCAGACCCTGGAATTCTGCCCCACTTTGCCACATAAGCACCTTTATGCCAGCCACATCCCCACAGTAGCACACTTCTAAAAGTTCAGATTTTGTGCTCTGCTGCTACAATACATTGTGGAAGCTTCCAGAAGCAGGCTCCATCCCTGATGTCACCCCCACAGCTCAATCTGCCCCAAGATAACTCTATGTACCTCCTACATTCCAAAAGGAGGTCGATTTTCTATTTGAAGACCTGCAGGTTTTGTTCTCTCAGACCTCTGATTGACTTCTCAGCTACTCTGAATGACTTGAAGACTACCTACCTGTGTTCCAGGAATACAAACCTAGGGACTCCTTCTCCTCTGCCATCCTAACTCCTGCATCCCACGTTTTCTTGTAGCAAAGAAGGTGTGATAAATTCCTTCCTTTGTATATGCTGAAGCTCAAACTTGAAATCTGGTGTTTTATTTGAGAATATCCTAAATTATTTCTTTCTCTGCTCTGATCCAGTTGTCTTATGCTTCAGTTGCTCATTCAATGTGCAATGTCCAACAGAAGAAAAATTCAGAGGCTGGGCCTACTGATTGGATATGGACACAGACAGTATGTCAGAAAGGGAACACAGGATAACAGTTATCCAGGCAATAGCTAGGTTGGAGAAAGTCATGGATGACAAAATGGAATTGATTAGGGAAGAAGTGAAAGCCACCAGGTTTGATGTTAACAACGTTCTTAATGAGTTCCAATCTAATCTAAATTCTGTAAAAACTAGGGTAACTGAGGCAGAAGATAGAAGTAGTGATCTGGAGGAAAAGCAGATGGAGATAAAAAATCAGGAGGAAGCCTGGAGCAAACAGCTTAGAAGCCACGAAAACAGAATTAAGAAAATAATTGATGATTGACTCTCTCTGCTTGAGTTATTTCACTCAGCATAATCTCTTCCAGTCCCGTCCATGTTGCTCCAAAGTTGGGTATTCATCCTTTCTGATGGAGGCATAATACTCCATAGTGTATATGGACCACATCTTCCTTATCCATTCGTCAGTAGAAGGGACTCTTAGTTCTTTCCACAGTTTAGTGACCGTGGCCATTGCTGCTGTAAACATTAGGGTACAGATGGTCCTTCTTTTCACGACATCTGTATCTTTGGGGTAAATACCCAGTAGTACAATTGGAGGGTCATAGAGAGGCTCTATTTTTAATTTCTTGAGGAATCTCCACACTGTTCTCCAAAGAGAATGCACCAATTGCATTCCCACCAACAGTGGAAGAGGGTTCCCCTTTCTCCACATCCCCTCCAACACATGATATTTCCTGTCTTGCTAATTTTAGTCATTACAACTGGTGTAAGGTGATATCTCAATGTTTTTTTTATTTATTTTTATTTTCAGAATAACAGTATTCATTATTTTTGCACCATGCCCAGTGCTCCATGCAATCCGTGCCCTCTCTAAACCCACCACCTGGTGCCCAAAGCTCCCACCCCCTACCACTTCAAACCCTTCAGATTGTTTGTCAGAGTCCATAGTCTCTCATGGTTCACCTCCCCTTCTATTTTACCCCAACTCCCTTCAACTCTCTAACACCCCTTGTCCTCCATGTTATTTGTTATGCTTCACAAATAAGTGAAACCATATGATAATTGACTCTCTCTGCTTGACTTATTTCACTCAGCATCATCTCTTCCAGTCCCATCCATGTTGCTACAAAAGTTGGGTATTCCTCCTTTCTGATGGAGGCATAATACTCCATAGTGTATATAGATCACATCTTCCTTACCCATCTGTCCGTTGATGGGCATCTTGGTTCTTTCCACAGTTTGGCGACCGTGGCCATTGCTGCTATAAACATTGGGGTACAGATGGCCCTTCTTTTCACGACATCTGTATCTTTGTGGCAAATACCCAGGAGTGCAATGGCAGGGTCATGGGGAAGTTCTATTTTTAATTCCTTGAGGAATCTTCACACTGTTCTCCAAAAAGGCTGCACCAACTTGCATTCCCACCAACAGTGGAAAAGGGTTCCCCTTTCTCCACATCCTCTCCAACACATGCTGTTTACTGTCTTGCTAATTTTGGCCATTCTAACTGGTATAAGGTGATATCTCATTGTGGTTTTAATATGAATCTCCCTGATGGCTAGTCATCATGAACATTTTTTTATGTGAATCCTAGAGGAGAACATAGGCAGTAATCTCTTCGATATCAGCCACAGCAACTTCTTTCAAGATATTTCTCCAAAGGCAAAGGAAACAAAAGCAGAAAGAAACTTTGGGGACTTCATCAAAATGAAAAGCTTCTGCACAGCAACGGAAACAGTCAAAAAAACAAAGAGGCAACCCACGGAATGGGAGAAGATATTTGCAAATGACAGTACAGACAAAAGGTTGATATCCAGGATCTATAATGAACTCCTCAAACTCAACACACATGAAACAGGCAAACATATCAAAAAATGGGCAGAAGATATGAACAGACACTTCTCCAATCAAGACATACAAATGGGCTCTTTGTTTTTTTTTTTTTTTTGACTGTTTCCTTTGCTGTGCAGAAGCTTTTGATTTTGATGAAGCCCCAAAAGTTTATCTTCACTTTTGTTTCCTTTGCCTTTGGAGACATATCTTGAAAGAAGTTGCTGTGGCTGATATCGAAGACATTACTGCCTATGTCCTCCTCTAGGATTCTGATGGATTCCTGTCTCACGTTGAGGTATTTTATCCATTTTGAGTTTAACTTTGTGTACGGTTTAAGAGAATGGTCGAGTTTCATTCTTCTACATATAGCTGCCCAGTTTTCCCAGCACCATTAATTGAAGAGACTGTCTTTTTTCAACTGTATATTTTTTCCTGTTTTGTCGAAGATTAATTGACCATAGAGTTGAGGGTCCATATCTGGGCTCTCTACTCTGTTCCACTGGTCTATGTGTCTGTTTTGATGCCAGTACCATGCTATCTTGGTGATCACAGCTTTGTAGTAAAGCTTGAAATCAGGTAACGTGGTACTCCCAGTTTTATTTTTGTTTTCCAACATTTCCTTAATGATTAGGGGTCTCCTCTGATTCCATACAAATTTTAAGATTATTTGCTCCAGCTCTTTGAAGAATACCAGTGGAATTTTGATTGGAATGGCATTAAAAGTATAGGCAATTCTTAAAAGAGTATGTGACCACCAAGCTGACACTGCAGAAAATATTAAGGTGTATTCTATAAAAGAGGAAAAATTCAAGGAATATCATTGAACAGAAATATATGGAGACAATGTACAGAAACAAAGACTTCAAAGGTAACATGATATCAATAAAAATGTATCTATATATTATTACTCTCAATGTGAATGGCTTAAATGTACCCATAAAACAGCACAGGGTTTAAGATTGGATAAAACGACAGGACACATCCATATGTTGTCTACAGGAGACCCATTTTGAACCTAAGGAGAGACTGAAAGTGAAGCCATGGAGAAGCATCTTTCATGCCAATTGGCCTCAAAAGAAAGCTGAGGTAGCAATTCTCATATGAGATAAATTAGATTTTAAACTAAAGACTGTAGTCAGAGATACAGAAGGACACTACATGATTCTTAAAGGGTCTATTCACCAAGAAGATCTAACAATTTTAAATATTTATGTCCCAATATTGGGAATAGCCGACAACATAAGACAACTGTTAATGAAGAGAAAGACTCATATTGATATGAATACATTAATAGTAAGGCATCTTAAAACTCTCAGTAATAGAGCGTTGAAGCAGAAAAGCAATAAAGAAATAAGAACATTGAATGACGCATTGGACAAGACAGACCTCATAGATATATTCAGATCATTCTTCCCTAAAACAACAGAATACTCATTCTTCTTGAGTGCACATGGAACCTTCTCCAGAATAGACCACATATTGGGTCACAAATAATGACTCAACTGATAACAAATGATTGAGAAAAATTCCGTGTATATTCTCAGATCACAGTGCTTTGAAACTTGAGCTCAACTACAAGGGAAAGTTTGGAAGGAACTCAAACACCTGGAAGATAAAGACCACCTTGCTGAAGAGTGCTTGGATCAACCAAGAAATCAAAGAACTTAAACAATTCATGGAAAACGATGAGAATGCAGACATATCAGTACAAAACCTATGGGATACAGCAAAGGTGTTCCTAAAGAGGAAAGACATAGCCATGCAAGCCTCCCACAGACCTGTACCCCTGGGGATAAAAATATATGTTTAAAAAAATAAAAAATAAATTTAAAAAAAAAGAAAAAAATGATAAATCCAGAATACACCAGCTGTCATTGTTCCTTAAATAACTGGACAATAAACCACAAATTAAACCAACTCCACACACAAGAAGGGAAATAGTCAAGTTTAGGGCAGAGATCAATGAAATAGAAACTAAAGATACAGTAGAATGTATCAATGAAACTAGAAGTTAGTTTTTTGAAAGAATCAATAAGATCGATAAACCATTGGCCAAACTAATCCAAAAGAAAAGAGAGAAGGCCCCATATTAATAAAATTATGAATAAAAAAAGGGTTAGACCACAACTAACACCAAGGAAAATAGAAACAATCATCAGAAATTTTTTATCAACAGGTATACACCAATAAGTTTAGCAACCTAGTTGAAATAGATGCATTCCTGGACAACTATAAACCAATATTGAACCAGGAAGAAATCAACAACCTGAATAGACTGATATCTAGTAATGAGATTGAAGCAGTGATCAAAAAACCTCCCAAAAAAACAAGAGCCCAGGACCTGATGGATTTCTTTGGGGATTCTACCAAATTTTCAAAGGAGAAATAATGCCTATTCTTATGAAGCTGTTTCAAAATATTGAAGCAGAAGGAAAACTACCAGACACTTTATGAAACCAGCATTACCCTGATCTGCAAACCAGGCAAAGACTCCACCAAAAAAGGAGAATTTCAGACCAATATCACTGCTGAATATAGATGCAGATTCTCAACAAGATCCTAGCATATAGGATCTAACAGAACATTAAAAAGATTATCCACAATGACCAGGTGCGATTCATCACTGGGCTCCAAGGATGGTTCAACATTCACAAATCAATTAATGTGAGAGAACAAATCAATAAGAGAAGACAGAAGAAGAACCACATGGTCCTCTCAAGTGATGCAGAAAAAGCATTTGACAAAATCCATCGTCCGTTCCTGATTAAAACACTTCAAAATATAGGGATAGAGGGGACATTCTTCAACTCCATAAAATCTATCCGTGAAAAACCCACAGCAAATATCTTCAATGGGAAAAAGCTCGCAGCCTTCCCGTTGAGATCAGGAACACGACAAGGAAGCCCACTCTCACCACTCTTGTTCAACACAGTATTAGAAGTCCTAGCAACAGCAATCAGACAACAAAGTGAAATTAAAGGTATCGAAATTGGCAATAAAGAAGTCAAACTCTCTCTCTTTGAAGATGACATGATTCTTTATATGGAAAACCCAAAAGACTCCACCCCCAAACTACTAGCACTCATACAGCAATTCAGGAATGTGGCAGGATACAAAAGCAATGTACATATATCAGTAGCTTTCTTATACACTAACAATAAAAATACAGAAAGGGAAATCAGAGAATCGATTCCATTTACTATAGCACCAAGAACCATAAGATACCTTGCTATAAACCTAACCAAAGAGGCAAAGGATCTGTACTTGAGAAACTACAGAACACTAATGAATGAAATTGAAGAAGACACAGAAAGATGGAAGACCATTCCATGCTCTTGGATTGGAAGAATAAACATTGTTATAATGTCTATACTGCCTGGAGCCACCTATAATTTTAATGCCATTCTGATCAAAATTCCACTGGTATTCTTCAAAGAGCTGGAGCAAATAATCTTAAAATTTGTATGGAATCAGAGGAGACCCCAAATCGCTAAGGAAATGTTGAAAAACAAAAATAAAACTGGGGGCATCACGTTACCTGATTTCAAGCTTTAGTATGAAGCTGTGATCACCAAGACAGCATGGTACTGGCATAAAAAGAGACACATAGACCAGTGGAACAGAGTAGAGAGCCCAGATATGGACCCTCAACTCTATGTTCAAATAATCTTCGACAAAATAGGAAAAAATAGACAGTGGAAAAAAGACAGTCTCTTCAATAAATGGTGCGGGGGAAACTGGACAGCTAGATGTAGAAGAATGAATCTCGACCATTCTCTTACACTGCACACAAAGATAAACTCAAAATGAATAAAAGACCTCAATGTGAGACAGGAATCCATCAGAATCCTAGAGGAGAACATAGGCAATAATCTCTTCGATATCAGCCACAGCAACTTCTTTCAAGATATGTCTCCAAAGGCAAAGGAAACAAAAGCGAAAATAAACTTTTGGGACTTCATCAAAATCAAAAGCTTCTGCACAGCCAAGGAAACAGTCAAGAAAACAAAGAGGCAACCCACGGAATGGGAGAAGATATTTGCAAATGACAGTACAGACAAAAGGTTGATATCCAGGATCTATAATGAACTCCTCAAACTCAACACACACGAAACAGGCAAACATATCAAAAAATGGGCAGAAGATATGGACAGACACTTCCCCAATGAAGACATACAAATGGCTATCAGACACATGAAAAAATGTTCATAATCACTAGCCATCAGGGAGGCTCAAATTAAAACTACATTGAGATATCAACTTACACCAGATAGAATGGCCAAAATTAGCAAGACAGGAAACAACATGTGTTGGAGGGGATGTGGAGAAAGGGGAACCTTCTTCCACTGTTGGTGGGAATGCAAGTTGGTGCAGCCTCTTTAGAGAACAGTGTGGAGATTCCTCAAGAAATTAAAAATAGAACTTCTCAATGACCCTGCCATTGCACTCCTGGGCATTTACCACAAAGATACAGATGTCGTGAAAAGAAGGGCCATCTGTACCCCAATGTTCATAGCAGCAATGGCCACGGTCGCCAAACTATGGAAAGAGTCAAGATGCCCTTCAATGGACGAATGGATAAGGAAGATGCGGTCCATATACACTATGGAGTATTATGCCTCCATCAGAAAGGATGAATACCCAACTTTGTAGCAACATGGACGGGACTGGAAGAGATTATGCTGAGTGAAATAAGTCAAGCAGAGAGAGTCAATTATATGGTTTCACTTATTTGTGAAGCATAACAAATAGCATGGAGGACATGGGGATATAGGAGAAGGGAGTTGAGGTAAATTGGAAGGGGAGGTGAATCATGAGAGACTATGGACTCTGAAAAACAATCTGAGGGTTTTGAAGGGACAGGGTGGTGGGAGGTCGTGGCACCAAGTGGTGGGTATTATAGAGGGCACGGATTGCATGGAGCCTGGGTGGGGTGCAAAAAATAATGAATACTGCTATGCTGAAAATAAAAAATTAATTTAAAAAATAAATAAAAGTTGGAGAACAACTGTATTAAAGAGGAAAAAAACGTCTGTGTCACTTGTACTTGCTTCTTCCTGTCCCCCTAAATATCAGTGATTTTCAAACATCTCCATGCACATCATCTGACTATTTTCAGGATTCCCAGATACAATCACTATGCATCAAGGGAGCACCCAGCTAAACATTCAAGCTTGCTAGTAACAGCCTAAAGTGCATGGAGGACATGAGGCTACAGAGGCATCAACAATCCAAAGAAGGGAAGTAAGAGCCCTGTGTCATTGCCTAGAATCATTCTCACAGCATCAATATTATTGACACACTGGCAAAGCAGAGAGAAACCCACCAGGACATGGTGTGGATGTGGAGTCTAAAGACCACACAGAGACACACACAGATGACACAGGCACGAGAACATAAAACCTTCACCACCTTCTCCACTATGTCTTCTGAAAACATGGAAGGCCTATCAGCAAGCCATAAATTCTTCATGAGTCAGGGAAGGACACTGTTTCACTGTGTGTGATGTGGGTCAGTGGCAGGGATGGGGTCATGCTCATTGGAGGCCCTTCTGTAGAGCCAATCTCCCACCTTCATCAAAGGAGGGAGAACTCAGGGGTTTTTGTTGGATTTCCCATATGTGAGGTGGGAGGAGAAGAGTGAGGAATGAAGGTCAAGGAACTTGCAGGCAATAATCCAAGGATACTTCGTGATGACTGACTCCACTAAACGAGGATGAAAACTAGGAGAATAAACTAGAGAGATTGCTGTTCTAAGTAGGACAATGGGCCAAATCCTTGGAAAATGAGAAGAATTTCATAGGGAAGCAGCCCAAGTTATACAATCAGAGTAGAAGTGGACAGAAGTCTTATCCAGTGTCCCAGGTGGAAGCTGTCCACTCCATAAGGTCACCATATGGTTCTGAAGATTATGTGTTCACTATGTGCATGTAAACACCAGCTTCTGCTGGATCCATGAGAATCTTTAAGTAGACCTACAGGATGGAAGGGACCTTTCACCTGCAGGAAATAGCTAATTGATCCTTCAATTGCTGACATCAGCTCATTGTGTGACCTTACTATCTCTAGGTAGAAACCTAGATGCCAATATGATGGGGAAACTAGGTGAGACCTTAGATCAGGAGGGTGCAGACTCATTATGAGATCGATGTCCTTATACACCAGTACTGGGAATCTTCCCTGCACTCTGAACCCATGTGAGGTGACCGTGAAAGGACAGCTTAGGATGTGGGTGCTCTCCAGACAACAAATATGTCTGTCCCTGATGTGGGACTTCCCAGAATCCAGAACTGTAGAAAATCAGTGTCTGTTGTTTAAAACCAGCCAGTTCATGTACATTGTTATAGCAGCTGGAACAGACAAAGACATAAATGACACGTAAACCTAAGCACGGATGCTCTAGATTTTCTCTGCTGTGTTTGTTTTGAAAAGTACATGATAAGGTCCTCCAATAGGGACAAGGGTAGATTTCTCACATATTCCCTCCTGAATGTAGAACTAACCAGTTGACTATCCTAGGACTCTGTGAAAAAGACACAGTGCACACACAGAAGAAGAACCTTTACACAGGGGAATCACAGTTTTGAAGAGAGTGTGAAACTTCATTGAAAGATGTGATTTTTCCACACTTTCCAGAAGATGTGGACATGATAAGTCTATGGGGTTTGAGTCTGAGCATCTCCTTACAGAGTGGTTCTGTACTGTGATTCTCCATCAGATTGAGAGGGTAGATTCCACTGGACATGTTTGTTACTGGAAACCATCAACTACCTGTTGAAATTTACTCATTTTATTAGTGTGGAATCCTTTTTTTAATGGGTTCCTGCACTAACCATGGAATATGTCCTAGGCTCAAACCAAACATTGTGGCAATGTGCACAAAAATCACAGACTCCCATTAGCTACACATACGTGTTGTTTGGTTCCTGGGGATGAGCACCCCTAGAAAACCACCCACACCGACATAAACGTAAGCATGCCTGTTACATTTCTTTCTCTGTGAGCCGTGATGTCAGCTGCTCTCCATGCAGGTTCACACACACCCTGGAGTCAGAGTGGACACTCACCTCTGTCTGTGCAGATTAAGGTTCCAGAGAACACCTAGTGAGTATGAGACTCCCCTGTGGACCTGGAGGTCAAGATGGTCTCCTCCCCTCTGCAGTCCCACAGCAGGTAAGCCCAGTCTTCCAGGATCTAGCACAGGGTCTAGATGTGTCATCATAATTGGAAATTCCAACATTTCACGGTCTCCAATCCACTCATCATGTGGTAGTTTATTATTAAATATACACTAACAACCTACAGGGAGCCAGGAGACAAGATGCTGTAACCATGGTTCTGTTCATGAAGACACAGTGATAAGGGCTTTCACAGAGGAGTGGTTTAAACCACTCAGTGCAGTCATGAGTATACAGGTTAAAGGGTGTGACCCACCCCAGTTACAGAGGTGTGAAGTGTCATTGCAGAACCAGAGAAGGTGTTAATGTGTAAATGTGGCACTCAGAGACAAGGGTTCACTCAGAAAACTACAGGGAGGTGACACTGATTGCAGCAATGACAAATGTAACAGCCCTGCCATCCTACTAGCTACTCTACACACGAATGCACCTGGTGGTGAAGCTGCTTCAGAAGGGTGAAGTCCATTCATGAAACGTGAGTCAGTGGGGCAGTGGAGCAGCTCTGACTTACCAGATGCAGTGTAATAACCAGCATTGACAAATTTCAACAGGATTTGTACACGTAGCTGCTCTCCCCAAACTTGTACATGCAGGACTTGAACCATGAAAGGATGGAGGAAGGAGTAGTACAAAGAGGCTCCCCAGCAGTGTGGAGCTCCCAGTTTGTGCTGGGGTTTCATAAATGCTGAAGTTGCATAGGGCACTTGGTATTAGATTGTTATTATGTCTTATGGTTTTGTTTCCACCTGTAGATGATCATGTCCTCCCTTTGAAAGGCCTTTGCTGTATTGGGTGTGACTCTCTTCCTGGCTCCATTGCCAAGCTGGAGTTGTCTGGGTAGTAGCGGTGAAATGTGTCTGTGCTGTGGCCAAGCGAGAGTCCAGATCCCTCCAGAAATCCCGTTTCTGTTCCCTGACTGGCACTGTGATCCCTTTGAGCTCTCCCATATAGAATCTACTTCTGCTCTTTCCAGGTGACAATCGTTAATGTGGGGGAAGGGGTGGGACCACAAGGATGCTCTGACTTGATGACTCCACCTTAGCTTCCGGTGTTCACTAGGAATCCAGGTCTGGGAAAGGCTTGAACATGCCCTGCTCCTCCGATAGAGATCCAAGTCCATTCTTGCCTGTCTCTGGGTACACAGTCATTTCTGTTCTTCCCCTTGGTTCCCTCCCACAACTCCACTTGTCCCTGGGGGTCCTCAGCTTTGTTTTCCTACCCTCCCCTGAAGACTAGGGCTTTCATTGCAGGTAAAAATCATGTTTGGTCCCTCAACTGAGCACCAGTGGTGACATCAGTTCCTCTCCAGGACCCTACGAGGTTCCACCTGTGACCCCAGGATGCTGCTTCTGAGGGTTTTCCTCTACAGATAAAGTCATTATTTCTGTGGTGGACACAGGGGTCATGGGTCTCCATGCATTCCTTCTCTGAGTCATTCATCTTCCTCCAATTCTGCCACAACCACTGGGAGGTGTTTCGGGATTTGTCCCCATCTCACACCAAAAAAAGCATACATGAGGACAGTATTGGTTTAGTGATGTGGTCCTTGAGAACTTCACAATATATCACACTAGAGCACACTCAATGTCAAGAAACCCATTACATAGTCTAGCTAAATCTTGTGACAGTTTATTTGCCATCAGCAGTCTGTGTCCACAATATGCTAAGATGGTGGTTCACGATCCCCCCTAAGCACTTGTCTCTCCCCAGAGCTTAAGTTCATTATTTGTCTCATGACCACAATTACTGGATAGACTTATTTAAATTTGGTGATCTACAGCTTGTCCTATTTATTTTCTTAGCTCTTGCAGCTCCAATCTGAGGCATGACTTTATCATAGTACAAAAACCTATACACTATGGAGTATTATGCCTCCATCAGAAAGGACGAGTACCCAACTTTTGTAGCAACATGGGCGGGACTGGAAGAGATGATGCTGAGTGAAATAAGTCAAGCAGAGAAAGTCAATTATCATATGGTTGCACTTATTTGTGGAGCATAACAAATAGCATGGAGGACATGGGGAGTTAGAGAGAAGGAGGTTGGGGGAAATTGGAAGGGGAGGTGAATCATGAGAGACTATGGACGCTGAAAAATGATCTGAGGGGTTTCAAGTGGCGGGGGGGTGGGAGGTTGGGGGTACCAGGTGGTGGGTATTACAGAGGGCACGGATTGCATGGAGCACTGCGTGTGGTGAAAAAATAATGAATACTGTTATGCTGAAAATAAATAAATGAAAAAAAAAAAAAAAACTGGGAACGATCCCAAGCCCAATCACCAGCTTAAAAATGGACACATTGTGCTCTATGTTATCTTTGAAATGTTGCCCATCATTAAAAGAATAGTTTATTGCAGCTTCCTGATGGTGCATAGGAGAAGAAAGAGCCACAATCAAGTCAGCTGCAAGAGAATGGTCCCACGGGGCAACAGTAGAAATGACTGTCACCCTGAGCAACTCCTCAGTCTCATATTTATTAGAAAGTAGGTAACAACCAACAAAGAAGATGGAGTAGGTTACACATTGACCATAAGTCTTGTAGATAAGTCATAAGAAAGGAGAAATATGTCTGGTCACATAATACATGACCTTTAGTGACCAAGCCCAAAGAAAAGGATTGTTTGACTAACTGCAATCACTCTCTGGGGTAGGGGGACATCACGGAAAAATGTAGCAGGCAAAGAGAAAAGGAGGGATTAGGTTCATCTGTGAGGCAGAAAGAAAAAGAGAGGAATGAAGGTCAAGGACCTAGCAGGCACTAATTCCACTAAACATGTGCGAAACTGAAAGAAGAAAAGAGGAAAAACTAACCATTCTAAGTAGAAAATAGTATGAATCCTTGGAAAATTAGAACAATCCATAGAAGCACCACCGTAAAAAAGATAATGATAGAAGTAGACTGTTCTCTACCCAGTGTCTGCAGGGGGAGGTGTCCACTCCCCAAGGTCACCAGGTGGTTCTGAAGGTCTTGTGTTCCCTGTGTGCACACAGAGACCAGAACCTTCTACTATATCCATGAGAATCCTCAGGTTGAGATGCTGGATTGGAGGGGCCATCCACCTGCAGGGAATAACTAACTGATCCTTTAGTTGTTGCTGTCAGCTCAATGTGTGTGACCTCTACCATCCCAGGGAATCCTAACGACAATGTAATGGGATGAGGAGGAGGAGGAGGAGGGCTCTCAGCGAAGCACTTAGGTCAGGAGACAGCAATCTCATGATGGTATTAGGGCCTTTACCCACCAGGACTGGGAAAGATCCTTGCCTCCTGGCCCCGTGTGAGGTGACAGGGAAAGGACACTCTTAGATGTGTAGGCTCCCCAGTCTCCAGATCTGTCCACACCTTGACATGCGACTTCCAAGACTACAGAAGAGAATGTGGGAAGTAGGTGTGTGTTGTTTAAAGTCACTCAGTCGTTGTACCTTGTTACAGCAGCTGGAACAGATGAAGACATTAGTGACGCATGAACCCAAGCACTGATGCTCTGGAGTTTCTCTGCTGCTTTTTGTGTTGTGCAAAGTACCTGATAAGTTCCTTCAGTGAGATTCAGAGTGGGCTTGTCACATGTTCCCTCCCGCAGACAGGACTAACCAGTTGACTATCCCAGGGCTCTGTGAAAGGATGCAGTGGACACGCACAAGGAGGACCTTGGTACAAGGGAGTCAGGGTTTCCTAGAATTTCTGGAACTTTCACTTAAGGGTGATGATTTTTCAAACTTTCCAGAAGATGTGGATGTGATGACTCTGTGGGATTTGATTCTGATCATCACATAACAGAGTAGTGTTGTACTGAAAGCCCTAAAGGTTAAGCTCTTTTGTTCCCTAGTTCCTTTCAGGATTCTTTCCTTCTCTGTGTTGTGTTTTTTGTCAGTTTGACTATGATATGCCTTAGAGATCATCAGCTTTTGTTGCATTTAATGTGAATTCCCTATACTTCCTGGATTTTGATGTCTGTGTCCTTCTGCAAATTATGGAACTTTTCAGCTACTATCTTACAGAATAAACCTAATCCCTCCTTTTCACTCTGTCCATCTCCAGAGACGCTTATGATACAAATATTATTATGTTTTTAAAAGGTCCCTGAGTTCCCTAAGTCTACCTTTGTGGTCCATTATCTTGGATTCCATCATCTTCTCAGTCATTATTTTCTATAATTTTATCTTGAATACCACAGATTTGCTCCTCTCCATCCATCCTTATGTTTTATGGCCTCCACTTGGGATTGTGTCTTGGTTTTAGAGCTTGTTTGTTTGTTTTTAATTTGGACCTGATTCAATTTTAGTTCATGTATCACTGCAGTAAGGGATTCTTAGTGTCTTCTAACTTTTTTTCAAGTCCAGCTAGTATACTAAAAATCATCACTTTAAATTCTAGTACAGACTTCATATTTATGTTTGTATTGATTAAAAACCTGGGAATGAGATCTACATCTGACTCATTCTTTTATGGTGAATTTTTCCATCCTCTCATTTCTTTTCAATATCTTATTTTTTCAATTTTTATTTTGTTTTTTCAGTGCTCCAATTATCATTGTTTATGCACCACACCCAGGGCTCCATGAAATACGTGCCCTCCAGAATGTCCCCCACCAGGCTCACCTAACCCCCCACTACCTCCTACTCCAAAACCCTCAGTTTCTTTCTCAGAGTCCAGTTTCTCAGGATTCATCTCACCCTCAATTTTCCCCAATTCTGTTCTTCTCTCCTTCTTTAAAAATCCTCCGTGTTATTCTTTATACTCCACAAGTAAGTGAAACCATATGATAATGGACTCTCTCTGCTGGACTTATTTCACTCAGCATCATCTCCTCTTGACGTGTCCATGTTGATGCATACGGCGGATATTTATCCTTTATGATGGAGGCATAATACTCCATTGTATATATGAACCAAATCTTTATCCACTCGTCTGTTAATGGGCATCTTGACCCTTTCCACTGTTTCACAAATGTGGCCATTGCTGCTATGAATATTGGGGTATACATGGCCCTTCTTTTCACGACATCTGTATCTTTGGGGTAAATACCCATGAGTGCATTGGCAGGGTCATGGGGAAGTTCTATTTTTAATTTCTTAAGGAATCTCCACACTGTTTTCCAAAGTGGCTGCACCTACTTGCATTCCCAGCAACAGTGTAAGAGGGTACCCCTTTCTGCACACCTTCTCCAAAACACGTTGTTTACTGTCTTGTTAATATTGGCAAATCTAACTGGTGTAAGGTGATATCTCAATATGGTTTTGATTTGAATCTCCCTGATGGCTAAGGATGATGAACATTTTTTCATATGTGTGTTAGCCTTTTGTATGTCTTCATTGCAGAAGTGTCTGTTCTGCAATGAAGAACATTCATTGTTTCTTTTCCTGGAGAATAAAATAAGATGAGGGGAATAAATTAAGACAAATAAATTAGGATTTGTCATAATGAATGCTTCTTAAATAGAATATAGATCACAAAAAATAAAATATATAGCAATGAAAAAATTTAAAATAGAAAAAAAAATAAGAATGTGTATTTATAAAAATTTAAACCTAAAAAATTAGGAGGGAGTAATATAAAACTGTAAAGAAAGATGAATCAGAAAATAAAACAAAAATAAAAAAAAATAAAAAAAACTTAAGAATCAAAAGAAATAAAGCTAAGCCTACTTCCCTGGGAACTGAAAGTGTGCCACATTCTATGATCATTAAACTTGCTGAGATGGAATTGTTCTGAGGATCTTCTGGGGGAGGTGCCTCCTGTGACTATTCTCGGTGGTTTTGCCCTCATGGAAAGGCACATCTTGGAAGCAGATGACAGGGCTTCCTGTAGGTGTGTCTGCCCTCCACTAGGTGGCACTGTTTTGCTTCCTGATGGCACTGATGGGTAGGTTGAACATAGCATCTTCTCTCTGGGCAGAGGTTGAAATTTCACATACACCCACTCTTCAGTGAGCCCTCACAGAGCAGCAATCAACCCATTTCTCTCCAATGTTTCCATCTGAAACACATGTTCACACTACCTGTGTCTGAGCTGCTGTATATCAGGCACATGATAGAGTTTCAAAACTTCTAGGGTCTCCTATGGTGTGGACCCATGCTATTCCTCCAGGGGAGAGTATTATATCTTTTTCCATTTTCCTACAGGTCTCAGGAAATACATCCCATGACCAGATTGTGGTTCACTGTTTATGGCAAATCAGACCAGAAAGCCCGCACTTAGACTCACTGTTCAACCAGGTTCCTGGCTCTTTGCCTAGCATCTGTGCATCACAGTGGTACAACACATCCTTCTTGTGCTCTGCAGACCTCAGACCCTGGAATTCTGCCTCACTTTTCCACATCAGCACCTTTATGCCAGCCACATCTTCACAGTAGCACACTTCTAAAAGTTCATATTTTGTGCTCTGCTGCTACAATACATTGGGGTAGCTTCCAGAAGCAGGCTCCATCCCTGATGTCACCCCCACAGCTCTATCTGTCCCAAGACAACTCTGCACCTATTACATAACAAAATGAGGTCGGTTTTCTATTTGACGACTAGTGGGCTTTGTTCTATCAGACCTCTGATTGTCTTCTTGGCTGCTCAGAATGACTTGATGACTACCTAGCTGTGTTCCAGAAATCCAAGCATAGCAACCCCTTCTCCACCATCCTAACTACTCCGTCCCACATTTTCTTGTAGCAAAGAGGGTGTGATCAACTCCTTCTTATAACAGCATATAACTCCTTCTTATATGCTGAAGCTCAAAGTTGAAATCCAGTGTTTTATTTCAGAATATCCTAATTTATTTCTCTCTTTGCTCTGATCCAGTTGTCTTATGGTTCACTTGCTCTTTGAATGAGCAAATCGATTAAATATTATGCAATTATTATATTATTTTGCATTCATGGTTGACATATTTCGTCCACCGACATAACCTCTCTCACTAGGAGACTCAGAGAAGAGTGCACCTCCTGGCAGTGATCTTGGGGCTATGAGCAGGTAGTGAGGGGCTCTCCCCAAGGACAAGGATTGCAGGAATATTACTAGCACCACTCCATGTCTCTGTGCAGTGAACACAGGTGCATTTTGGATGGCATGGCCAGTTTGCAGTCTTCCTGATGCACATGATGCATTCAGGGATGGAAAGTGGGGAATGTGGAGAACAGAGGTACTGAACTCATGCATCAAGGTCAAAGAGTCTGATCTGAGAAAATGAAAACAGATAGATCAGAGCTGCAACCTGACGTTGAATTGGAATTGAATTTCCCTGCTGCGTCTGTTGTCAACAGTCCCTGTAAATCCTTCTTTTTTTTAATTTTTTTTTATTTATTTATGTATTATTTATTTATTTACTGCTCTCCCATTAGACTGAATTTACTACGTGAAAGGCAAAGGGCTTGGAACACTGAGAAAAATAAAATATTTGGAGAAAGAAAGTCAAAGAATCAACCAGAAACTTACAGTGGACAGGCAGATTGACTTTGTTAGTTTAGGAGGGATATGATGCATGAATCCTTTTTAAATGTCCCACCACAGAATGCAGTAGGGCAGAGACTAGAAATGGAGGAAATATTCCTAAATGCATGGCCTCACCAGCTACTATGTCACAGGGAGATTAGGCATGTGCTCTTGAGTCCATTGACCACTACCCATCAGTGCCAGTGGGAGTATCTTTGGACAATAGAGTCCCTGCATCTCTCAGAGATTGTGTAAATTTACTTTAGGGATACTCTTTTCTCAACCTTTCCAGAGAATGTGGATATGACGATCTTGTGGTATCTGACTCTGAACCACACTGTGAACCATCGTCCCACCATGACAGCTGTCAGGTGTGAACCTCAGCCATTGGATATAAAAGCTGGTATGACCCAGGATGGAAACACAAATCTAGAAGACTTTCATCTGCAGGAAGGAATGGAGGCTTTGCTTCAGGAATGGCTTCACAATGTAGGAAAGGGCACATACAAGAAATAAAACATATGCATGTGCCATGGAGGGTGGACATGGGATTAAGTCATCTACCTGTGTTCTGTGAGCTCCTGAAGACTGTTTTCTCACAATGTTCCACCTGTCAGGTTCCCCAGAAAGTTGCTGATGAAGATGACACACGAGAAGGAAATATTCTGACTCTCTTTCTGAGTTTCCTTCCAAGTACTGAATCAAGGTTGTAACCAATTTGTCTCTAATTTGCACCATGTTACAACAGAACATTTAACTACCAGACTTTGATAACACCCCGTTGACACCAAAGAGGTGAGAGACTGCAGATGATCTGAGAGAAATGACATCCAGGTTGCCTCCAGTATCTTGATGTAAAAATCAATTTTATGGCACTTCCCAATGCCAGGTAACCCCCATCATGGGTGGACATAGTGGCAGCATTCCCAAAGGTGACAGGCAGACCCAAACAGGGACTGGGAGAAGGAAGAGATTCTTCAGAAAGTATCTTCAGGAGAAGCAGGAATGTCCCAAAAGGCCTTCTCCTGTCTCCCTGACCAGAATTATCTCATTGCCACAGAGACACAGATCCCACATTAGAAATCAGATTATGCCCACAAGGCTGATATTATTTCCACATAAAATTAGACCCACAAACTCCCTTAATGGACAAGGATTTGAATAATATGCTGATTCTTCAATCCATTGCTATAAATGTTACTCTAGATTTCTGCTCCATGGCTACACCCTAGTATAGATATTATGGGCATCAAGCTTTTCCAAATATAACTTAAACGTATGACATAAACATATTACACATGTCCTTATAGCATCTTCACAGAACTTTTATTATGTTTCATTTATATTCCTATAATTGACAATAATCTTTCAAAAACACCGATGTAAAGGAGAATTTTAACAGGGCAGAGAAACTCGCATATTGATGCAAAATTTTTCCTCTGCATCTTCTTCAGGTTCATGTTTCTTCTGAAAAGCATATAAATAATACATTTTCTGAGTTCCTCAGCTACATATCTAGGGGGGAAGCAACTTTATTGCAACATCAGATGCTGGAAACAATTCAAACCCCAAACAACTTCTTAAAAAAACTAAAATCCTGCTATGTTCATTCTTTGGAAAGGTGCTAATCTTTAAAACCAGTGATTCTTTTTTAATGTCTGCATTATATTAATTGTTTCAAAACTACATTGTACTTCAGTAGTTTTTACTTAGAAAATAAAGAACTGTAAGAACTGAAATCACACCTCTAACAGGAATCTCTACACTCCCCCAGTACTTTTCCTGTCTCACTTTAGTCAGTGACATCTTATCTTGTGTTCCAGTGGGTTGTCCAGGTCTCCTCTCCATTAAACACTGGAGCAGCTCCTGTCTATCAAGCAAATCTCCACTTTGCAGGGACAAACTGTGGGGATCCCTGGATAGAACAAAACAGCAGTCAAGTTTGCAACAAGCCATCACATAAGAGAAAAGAACCAACCAAAAAGAGTGCACAGTCATCTTTCGAGGTTGTTAATAAGCACAACACCATGAGCAAAGGGAAGCCATGGCCAAGTCAAAACAACATTGAAAACCAGAGAGTCCTTCCCAGAAATTGTGGGAATTCTAACAACCTACATATGTGCATGAATTAGGACCTTTGCAAAAATGGAGCACAGAGTGACAGACATTATTTCTCAGGAAAAGTCAGTAAATTCCTATCAAAGACATGTTCATTGCTCAGGAAAATTTCAGAATGACCTCTGAGTATTCCAAGACAAGCTCCCTCTAGGATACAGCCTGAAGGAACAAGACCTTGACAGTCTCTGGTAGATAAAAAAATGCAGATTCTGAGCTTCAGAATGAAGGGGAGGTTGCACCATAAATGAAGGTAATCCGAGGTGGTCCTGAGAGAGAGAACCCAATTCTAGGCAAGACATGATGGGGAGACATAGATGGCAACTCAGAAGCAGAAGGACTCTGGAAAGCAAGAGGCAATGGATGCCAGTGTCTCAATTCTAATTGGCTCTAATGTAAACCCTTGGGACTGTCACACATGACAATGTCATCATGGTTGTGTCTGGAGGGGGTAGTTTGGAATGGAGAGAATGGGGTAGAAGTATCCTTCCCATCTGTACTTCTCAAGGACACTATTTCCAGAAACCTCAACATAAGGGCTGCATTTATTCTCCTACCTGAATCAACCCAAAACAAAAAAAGTGTGCAAAACATATTACAAAAGCTAAACCAGATGGAAATACATGAATGAGAGTGATGCAACAGAGAACTGTTAATACAAGGTTCAGGGTGGGGTCGAGCATGCTAGACAAGATAGACAGACAGAAGGGACAAACATGGACAGAAGGAGAAACAGTAAAGCCAGAGATAAGGAGACACAGTGAACAAACCCTCCAGGAGTCCACAAGAGATACGAGGACTGGGGTGGAACTGCCCTTCTCACAGGATGAAGGATGGAGACCTAAACTCTGGGGCTGATAGCTGGGTGCTCCCCTTAACTGCCTCTTTCTCTCACTCATGGCCAATTAGTCAGCAAGTCTTGCCGGTGACAAGTTCAGGACACACTCAGAATCCAACCATTTCTCACCCCTTCGCTGCTGCCACCCTGGACTGGGCTCCTATCAGTTTTCACTTGGATGCCCTCAAGAATCTCCTCACCTTCCAGATGCCAAGCTCCCATGTTCCTATCCCACTCCTAACTATTCCCCACACCAGAGTCAGTCAGAGAATCCTTTACCATGTGGAGAAAGAGAGGATTGTTGCTGGTTTGTGGCTTGTCTTCCCTCCTCAAATGTAAGCCCCATGAAGGCAAGTTCTTCTATTTCTGTTCACTGCTGTATTCACAGAGTCCAGGGAGGGCTACAGTTTGTGCAGTTAGAACCAAATAAATATTAGTTAATGAACTACACAAACATTTATAGAACTGTACAGTAGATTTCTGGGTAAAGAATAAAGGATCGGACGCCTGGGTGGCTCAGTGGGCTAGGCCGCTGCCTTTGGCTCAGGTCATGATCTCAGGGTCCTGAGATCAAGTCCTGCATCGGGCTCTCTGCTCAGCGGGGAGCCTGCTTCCTCCTCTCCCTCTCTGCCTGCTTCTCTGCCTACTTGTGATCTCTCTCTCTGACAAATAAATAAATAAAATCTTAAAAAAAAAAAGAATAAAGGATCTGCATTTTGTATTCATTTGTGGGCTTTCAGAATGGTCGAGTTCTAGAAATCATCTCTCTCTCTCTCTTTTTTTTTTTCTTTGTCACTGAGATTACAATGGCCTCTTAATAATGTTCACTGCATGAACTAGTGGAAAGAATGTCCGATAGGTTGTCTACATTACATGCTGCCTAAAACTGGCCTGGACAGAATACGGATGCTGTTCTGTCCCCACACACAAGAGCAGGTACATGTAAAGAGCAGAGGTCATAAGCAATGGCCAGACTGCAGGAAAACCACCATGAGTTGAATGAATTCTGCACCAGCGACACACAGTGCAGGGGTGACGAAGATAACTCTTCTCTTTGAGGACTAAGAAAAAAACATGTAGGCATCTCTGCTTCTACCTGCATGTGAACAAGTACCATGGTGGTATACGTGTTCTGAGGGAGATGCACACGGGGAACATTGGGAGCCACGAAGAAGTAAGTGATCATCTTACCTGAGGAGGCCACGTGGTCAAGGAAGGACTTACGATAAAGTTTTTACCTGAGCTGAACCTTGTCTCGGGACGATGTCTAGCAGATGAGAAAAGGCACAATGAGGGGAAGAAGGCAGAGACTGTGTGAAGGCCAGCACACATGGTCGCCCTTCCCGAGTGGATCCTGGAAGGAAGTTAACAAAACGGGGAAAGGACAGGAAACCCTTATGGCACACATTCCTCTAAGGACAGAACCTGTGCTTTCCAACGCTCATGGACACTCCTCCTCTAAACAAACTACCACTTCCCCCCTGGAAAGGTGACCAATAAAGGAGCTTAACAGAGTTGAAAAGATGAGGAGACAAAATCAGAGAAGGGAATTCAACTATCTACTTTCCACTCCAGTTTATGGGAAGACTGATGCATGTCTGTAGAACCCATGGTGTTCCCTGTTATTGTCAGCACCTACAAAGAACAATGTGGCTTCTCACCAGTTCTGTCCCAAAGCATAACATGGCTGCTGGGAGGCTCCATGTGGGGCAACAAGATCTTATTCCTGGTTGTGCAGCTCCTGAGGCATTCCCATTAGAGTTCCACTCCTTTAAGGGGTTCTAAATGCACTTTGTACAAAGAAAAGGACAGAGTCTCAAACAGAGACCATGTTTTCAGGAAAGCATAATGGTTCTTATTTTCTGATTTAAAATAGAAAAAATAGAAAACCAGGAGGGTGGCAGAGTAGCAATACATTTGCACTGTTTTGACAGAGACTACATTCTAGTCACAGTTAACACCCACAGTCAAGGTCCACAACGGCTCAATGTAAGTAAGTTCTTGGGACAGTAGGAGACACACATGTGCTGAGCCTCCTAATGAGCCTCAGTAATGCAGGAAAACTATTCTCAACAAAAGGAGATTCCACACATGTCCGGTACACACTCTGTGGGAGTGTGGGCAGGGGCAGGTGTGGCTGCAGAAATGGGTCCTCTCCATGCACTGGTGACAAGGAAAGAAGGCTCCTGGTTTGAGGCAAAGAGCAGCTGCTGTTCCCAGGTGGTGCCTGCAGCTCACAGCTGAGGTTAGCAGTGGAACTGAGTGGAGAATGTGGGAGTTATTGGCATAGTCCGAGGCTGGCCACTTGACATGACATCCACAGGCTGGTGCCTGAGTGTCGGATTTGTTCCTGCACAGGTTTCTTCTGCAGCAGGACAGCTCCTCCCATGCTGTGCTTCCTCCTGGTGCCTCACATCTTCCATGGACAGGTCTTTCTGAGCTTCTAACTCAACCGTCTCTGGTCCACTTCTTGGTGCCCTTAGTTCTCTTCTCCACAGACAGCAGAAAAGTTCCGGAACAACACGAGAGTTCTTCTCTTTTTGGAGCAAAGAACTCCTGGGCCCAGAGGGTGTGTGGGTGAGGCTGAAGCAAGTGGCTTCTTTCTGCTCTTTCAGATCTTCCTCCAACTGGTGCTTCCAACTGCTGCCCTCAGATCTGTCAGTCATTAAAGCCAGTGATTCCTGATGCAACATGACTGTGTCCACAAGGATTGATTCTGGGGCAAAGAAGCCCTACAGAGAAAGTACATAGAGTACAATGACCCATTTATGAATCCTACAGAATTAAAGCCAGTATAAGGTGACATGAGGAAGAACAATAGTTATGTGAGAACAGAGAGGACAAGGGAAAGGGAAGGAGAAATTCCAGGGGGAAATCTGGACATTTTAGGGAGAATTGAGGCACTCACTGTCCATAATGTTAATTGTGACACCTGTGTTTATCATATCACACACTCCATATGTGGGCCGTTCATCTTGTGTCGTATATACACATCGAACTTATTATGGGTAATAACAAAGGTGATTCTGGAGGGACATAGAGAGATCAGAAGATATGAAAACACACCTACATGATGCTCATTTTCTCTATATTTATGGTAAAGTATAAAATAAGCAAAATCAATCCATCCCCATTACAGGATGGGTTTCTATATGCCTCATAGCCTGACACTATGTCCTGCAGATGATTCGGGGTGGGGGGCAGCAATTCCTGTGGGGGGAGCACTGACCTAGATCCTGGGGTCAGTCTCACCCGTATATCTTCATGGATACCCTACAAACACAAGTATACACCCTGAAATGCTATATAAATAAAAAACTTTTTTTTCAAAATTTGTCCTTAGCACTAAATTTAAAGGTATTCACAAACTGTGGGTCACAGCCTCTCTGTCAGAATAGATCCCCAAGCTGAATATATAGCCAGAGACATGCAAATAGGGCCTCCCCTCTGCTGATTTAACCAGCACAGCCAAGATCCTGCAGCTGGGAGAGGAGCGCTCCAGGCCCGGGATACCCAAGTGTTTCATTCAGTGATCAGGACAGAACACAGACAGCTCACCATGGAATTTGTGCTGGGCTGGGTTTTCCTTCTTGCTCTTTTTTTTTAAAGGTAATTTATGGAGAAAAAAAAGAAATTGAGTATGTGAGTGGTAATGTGAGTGAGAGAAAAACAGGATATGTGATAGTTTTACCTGACCCAAGATGTCTTCTGTCTGCAGGTGTCCAGTGGTGAGGTGCAGCTGGTGGAGTCTGGGGGTGACCTGGGTGAAGCCTGGGGGGGTCCCTGAGACTCTCCTGTGCAGCCTCTGGATTCACCTTCAGTAACTACTACATGAGCTGGGTCCGCCAGGCTCCAGGGGAAGGGGCTGCAGTGGGTCGCATGGATTAGCTACTGGTTGGAAGTAGCACAAGCTACGCAGACTCTGTGAAGGGCCGATTCACCATCTCCAGAGGACAACGGCAAGAACAAGCAAGAACACGCTGTATCTGCAGATGAACAGCCTGAGAGCCGAGGACACGGCCATGTATTACTGTGGCAAGAGACACAGTGTGAGGGCCCTCAGGGTGAGCCAGGACAGAAACCTCCATGTTGACACAGGATGTGCTGAGCTGGCAGGGGCACTCAGGGCAGCAGAGAGCGCTCCAGCATCCACAAAGGGCAGAGATCAGACCCAGGAGCAGGTGCAGTAGGTAGGACTTCCTTTTGAGATCAGGGATTTCCTCGCTCCAGACCCTCAGCTGTCCACAGGGATTTTTTTTTTTCTTTCATCTCTAATACATCGTGTTCTCTGTGCAGCCAACCACAAGAATATAACTTTGCTTCCACACAGCAGAGATCTCAACAGTCTCCGGGAACTTCCCTTCATCAACCTCTTCTATGTCTCATTTTCCTCCTCCCACTGAAGCACATGTTTGCAATTTCCCCATTGTCCTTGAGAAAACAGAAAACTGCACAGCCCAGGCTCTCTGCATTTGCTGTGTTGCCTGTTCCTCTTCCCCAGCGGGCCACACACTTGTCCCCCCACATTACTTTATCAGAACTGAGAGTTCTAAGGAAGTTCTCTTGTCCTCCTGGCTCCAGGTATCCTCTGGGCTCATTGACATGTAGGCGGACACAGGTGACACAGGTATCAGGAACTGTAGGCACCGTCTGCACCGCTGCATTTCCTGGATGGAAAAAGGAGTCCACCTTCTATGAGGGGACGCTCAGATTTCCCCATGAAACTGGCGGGATACACAATCCCTAGAGAGGAAAACCCATCCCTTTCCCAATGCTGACGTTCCTGTTCTTGGTGGGGAGAGTCCATGAGAGCGTTCCTTGGTGACGTGTTTGAGACATGTTTCCTCCAGCTTCCACACCGGGACATCCAATGTGAATCCTGAGGTCCAGCTGGCAGGTCCCCAGATCCCTGCCCACCCCTGTGCTATCCATTGAATATCCATCAGAAACCAACCGCCCCCAACCTCATTCTCTCCTTCTTCTGACTTCTCCCTCAACCTGTTCCTGTATCCTGAGCCCCATGGAACTGGGGGCCTGTCACATCTGACAAGATCTTCATCACAAGTGTCATATGGAGAAAGGCTCAATAATGAATGTCTCACATGATGGGAGGGCTCTGAAGTGGGGCTGAAATGGGGAGATATGGCTCAAACAACCACGACCCCAGAAATAAAATAATTATAGCAGGTACGACTATATGAGGACAATACTGTCACTTCCTTCTCATATCCCTGCTTTTGTCCCATGGAACTGGCCAGGATTTCCCCTAGAGAATTCATAAATATCTTCTGGGCTGGTTTTGCTCTCTTTTGCTTCCTGTGAAACCAGTACTGGTCTTCGCACATCAGAGTAGTCACAGGAAGGCCCCTTCCACGCCACTTCCACTCATAGTCCCTTCTATCTACTCTGATAACGTCGAGGGCCTGGGGGTCTGCATGGAACGCATCTTCTGTGTCTGAGGTGAATCTGTTTGCCTGTAGCTGGAGGAAGGTCAGCCCCACTCCTCAACCTCAGCATGACGCAAAAGCCATCTTGGGATTGGGTGGTCGTTCATGTTCCCAAGAAGATGGACACTCATTAGCGGGTCTTTCTGGTGTGTTGGCAGCGGTTCCTCCCCCCTGTGTGTGTATTTCATGCACACGAATGTCTAAAAGACTAGTTACCCGCAATCTAGTGTACTTACTAACCAATCTGTGTACTCTACTACTGCTTGGCTCCATCTAGTGTACTACTCTGGCCTCCTGTGAGTCTCCTCCTTGGTGTTTGTGTTCACTATGATCCAGATGAACCTGTGGACAAGAGTCCCATGGGTGCAGTAACTCACCAGACTCTCTCCTCTTAACTTACCTGTGTCAATAACCTGTGTCACCACAAGTTTTCTCGTGGCAATATACTGTGGACTTTTTCAGTAGTCCTCCATTGTTTCCCCCCTTGTTCCCCACATCCTCACATCTCGCAGTGTTTTCTCTGCATAAATCAGGAGGCAGCAGGCACAAGCATGAGCAGGCTGTGGTCCCCCAGCTGTGGTTTCTTATGAGGTTAATTATCTAACATTTCTTTCTGTTTCGATCTACAAACATTGGGGGCCAGAAAATGTCTGCATTGCCTTGCCGAATGCGCACTTGTCCATATCCCCTCTTTCCATAATATCCGTGGTAATTTTTCATTTTATTGTAACCTCTGATGAATTAGTACACAAACATTACCCCATAATCGTATATTTTAGATTCGGTCCCTGTTCTCTAACCATCTGCCTATCTGCGAACCACCAAAAACCCCTGGAAGTACTATGGAATTACTATTGTTTTACTTTGCATAACTGGTACTATAATTTTACAAAAAACCCAAACAAGAGTTCACAATATTTAAAACGGATGAACTTACTGTGCAAATAATAAAATTAATAAAAACAAACCTAAAGTAACAAATCTGCTTGGTGAATTTTCATTCAAGATATTATAGTGCCCACTTCCCCTCCTTCTCCGATCCCGTTTTCCTAATATTTTAGAGTTATGTAGTAATAAAATATAAACACTTCTGGATCTCTATGGGGGCATAAGAGAGGCCCAGGGACAGGTTAAGTGGAGTGGGAACATCAGACTGATATTGGAAGATAAAGAGGGGGAGGGAGCCATCAGAAGCGACCCATTGGAAAGTAATACCGCAATATGAGAGTGCCCTGTGATTGGGGACCAGCATTAACTTGGAGTCAGGTTGAAAGCACTCAAAAAGAGCAAAAGATCTTAAGGGGAAATTGATTGAATCAGGTGGTTAGGGACAGGGGTTTAAGCCCATGAACCCAGGACCACTACCCCTGGTGCTGAGCCAGAGAGAGTGCAGCAGAGAACCAGGCCTTGGTCCCTGAACTGCCAACATGCATGAGAGCATCTGGATGGCGGCTCAGGTGAGAGAATCTCATGTGGATGCCAGCTGGAGCTCTCTAGAACCACAGCCTTTTGTACTCTGCATGCACACTGTGCAAATGGGGTCTGAGTCACTCTCCACACCCTCCCCTGAAAGAGATCCTAGTCAGTGCTCTCTAGGACAAGGAGAGCTGAACACTCCCAGCCTGGACCAGCAGGAAAATCTCAGTGTGCTATCTCTAGTTGGGACCTCTCTGGAGGTCTGGACCTGCACAGACAGCCATGGCAGAGGCAACCACAGGAAGCCAGCTCTCTGGATTAGTATTTCCCATGGTTTTCAGTAAAAGCGGGAGTTCTTCTGACCACTGAGACTGTGACTGGGGATGTGTTCTGCCAGCAGCAGGTGGTGGAATTTACATGCTCTGGAACACCCAGAGAGAAACGGACTGAGGCTTTTCTCTGAGACGGAGGTCTGGGTGCAGTCTGCTTTCCTCTAGACCTCCAAAGAAATGCCAAAAGCCACAAAGGGAAGGGGAAAAAGAAAACAGAGAACAAAAGCCTGAAAAAACAGTTTTTTCAAAGCCCAGCGCCTTGAGAGGGACAGGAGGACTCAAGGATAGCAAGACTGCCTGAAAATACACGCAGCAGACCCCTCCCACAGAAAGCCAGCCCAAAAAAAAACCTACAAGAGAACAAACACCACTACATCCTAGATACAACTTTAATTTTTAATTCATTCTCACTATTTTCAATTTTTAAATAATTTATTAACCTATTTACCATCACAATAAGATGTTCAGTACAACAAATTCCATAATAATCTTTTAACTTGAACTTTTTTGATACATATACCTGTGTTTTTCTTTTGCTTTTCTATTTTTTAATTTTTTTTAAATATTCATATACAGATAAGCTTCAAGGTAATCCCTTTACCCAATCAATGCTACTCTTATATATAAACCAGTTTTAATCCCCCATTATCTCAGGAAAGTTGGGTCCTTTAACAAAGATATCATGATACATCCAGGAAGGGTGAGGGGGAGTCAAGTTGGCAGAGAAGTATCAGACTCAGGAGACATCAGGTAGCAGGGGATCATCTAGATAGCTTATCAAACCATTGCGAACACCTACAAATCCTACAGGAGATCAAAGAGAAGAAGAGAAAAAGAAAATCAACCACTTTCTGAAAGGTAGGACTATCAGAGAAGTGACTCCAAAGTGACGGGAAGATAGACCTAGAGGGAGGGGCCAGCTCTGAGAAAGCAGCAGAGCAATGGAGCACAAAACCAGAACATTTAAAAGGCTACTCCCCTGAGGGACATCACTCCAGAAGCTAAGCCAGGGTCAAGCCCACGTAGGACAGCATGGTCCTCAGGTCCCACAGAGTCACGGAAGGATCAGGGGTGTCTGAGTGTCACAGAATTCACAGATATTAGAGCAGGGAAGCTGGCTACAGAGATGGAGCTGAGGAGTGAGCTCTCAACTCAGGATTACCTTAAACTGTGATCCGTGGCACAATCAGACCACTGCTCTGTGAGCTGGGACCCCACAAGATCCGGGGAGAGCTTCCTGAAAGAGCTCAGGGATCTGTGGGGTTCAGAGACTCCAGGCAGGGCTGTGTGCCAGAGACCGAGACACCCAGCCATAGGCTGGGTGATCTTGGAGCACAGCCAGAAGCCAGGGAGACAGGAGTCATTGAACGCTTTTCTCCGAGCGCACACTGAGTGGGGCCCCGAGCTCTAGGCTCCGTCAGCCAGAGACTGGGAGGCCGCCATTTTCATTCCCATCCTCTGGAGCTCTATGGAAAGCATTCATGGAACAAAAGCTCCCAAAAACCGAACCTTAGCAGATTACATATCCGGGCCCCAGGTAAGGATGGTCCAATTCAACCTTGGGCAAAGACACTTGAGAATCACTACAACAGGCCCCTCCCCCAGAAGATCAGCAAGAAATCCATCCAAGATAAAGTTCATTTACAAGGAGAACAGCGGAATTCCAGAGGAGGAGAAAGCAAAGCACGGAATGCATGGCTTTCTCCCCAGGATTCTTTAGTCTTGCAAAGTTAATTAATATTTTTTAACATTAATTTATTCTTACGCTAAAATTCTTTTTAACTTTTACTATTTCCTCTCTTAACTGATTTTTTCATTTCTTTTCAGTGTAACAGAATTCATTGTTTAGGCACCACACACAGTGCTGCATACAATCCATGCCATCCATAATACATAATACCCCACCACCTGGCTCCCCCAACCTCCCACCCCCCCCCCTTCAAAACCCTCAGATTCTTTTTTCAGAGTCAATAGTCTCTCATGGTTTATCTCCCCTTCAATTTCCCTCAACTCCCTTCTCCTCTCCATCTCCCATGTTCTCCATGTTATTTCTTATGCTCCACAAATAAGTGAAACCATATGATAATTGACTCTCTCTGCTTGACTTATTTCACTCAGCATCATCTCCTCCAATCCCGGCCATGTTGCTACAAAAGTTGGGTATTCATCCTTTCTGATGGAGGCATAATACTCCATAGTGTATATGGGCCACATCTTCCTTATCCATTCGTCCGTTGAAGGGCATCTTGGTTCTTTCCACAGTTTGGCGACCGTTGTCATTGCTGCTATAAACACTGGGGTACAGATGGCCCTTCTTTTCACGACATCTGTATCTTTGGGGTAAATACCCAGGAGTGCAATTGCAGTCATAGGGAAGCTCTATTTTTAATTTCTTAGGGAATCTCCACACTGTTCTCCAAAGTGGCTGTACCAACTTGCATTCCCACCAACAGTGGAAGAGGGTTCCCCTTTCTCCACATCCTCTCCAACACATGTTTCCTGTCTTGTTAATTTTGGCCATTCTAACTGGTGTAAGGTGATATCTCAACTTGGTTTTAATTTGAATCTCCTGAGGGCTAGTGATGATTAACGTTTTTTCATGTGTCTGATAGCCATTTGTATGTCTTTATTGGAGAAGTGTCTGTCCATATCTTCTGCCCATTTTCTGACATGATTGTCTGTTTTATGTGTGTTGAGTTTGACAAGTTCTTTATAGATCCTGGATATCAATCTTTTGTCTGCACTGTCACTTGTGAATATCTTCTCCCATTCCGTGGGTTGCCTCTTTGTTTTCTTAAACTGTTTTCCTTTGCTGTGCAGAAGCTTTTGATTTTGATGAAGTCCCAAAAGTTTATTTTTGCTTTTGTTTCCTTTGCCTTTGGAGACATATCTTGAAAGAAATTGTTGTGGCCAATGTCGAAGAGATTACTGCCTATGTTCTCATCTAGGATTTTGATGGATTCATGTATCACATTGAGATTTTTCATCCATTTTGAGTTAATCTTTGTGTAAGCTGTAAGAGAATGGTCGAGCTTCATTACTTCTATACATAGCTGTCCAATTTTCCTAGCACTATTTATTGAAGAGACTGTCTTTTTTCCACTCAATATTGTTTTCTGTTTAGTCGAAGACTATATGACCATAGACTTGCCAGTAATATCTGAGCTCTCTACTCTGTTCCAATGGCCTATGTCCCTGTTTTTGTGCCAGTACCATGCTTTCTTGGTGATCAAAGCTTTGTAATAAAGCTGGAAATCAGGTGACATGATGCCCCTAGCTTTGTTTTTCTTTTTAAACATTTCCTTAGAAATTCAGGGTCTTTTCTGGCTCCATACAAATTTTAGGATTGTTTATTCCAGCACTTTAAAAATACTGGTGGCGGGGCGCCAGGGTGGCTCAGTGGGTTAAGCCGCTGCCTTCAGCTCAGGTCATGATCTCAGGGTCCTGGGATCGAGTCCCACATCGGGCTCTCTGCTCAGCAGGGGGCCTGCTTCCCTTCCTCTCTCTGTGATCTCTTCCCTTCCTCTCTCCTACTGTGATCTCTCTCTTTCAAATAAATAAATAAAATCCTTAAAAAAAAATACTGGTGGAATTTTGATCAGAATCACATTGAAAGTATAGATAGCTGTGGGCAGAATAGACATTTTAACAATGTTTATTCTTCCAATCCAAGAACATGGTATGGTCTTCCATCTTTTTGTGTATTCTTCAATTTCTTTCATGAGTGTTCTGTAGTTCCTAGTACAGATCCTTCACCTCTTTGGTTAGGTTTATTCCCAGGTATCTTGTAGTTCTTGGTGCTCTAGTAAATAGAATAGATTCTCTAATTTCCCTTTCTATATGTTTATTGTTAGTGTATAAGAAAGCACCTGATTTCTGCCCATTGATTTTTTGCCACATTGCTGATTTGCTGTAGGAGTTCTAGTAGTTTGGGGGTAAAGTCTTTTGGGTTTTATAAAGTGTTCTGTCATCTGTGAAACGAAAGGGTTTGACTTCTAATTTCCCAAATTGGATACCTTTTATTTCTCTTTGTTGTCTGTTTGCTGCTGCTAGGACATCTCTGTTGAACAAAAGCGGTGAAAGTGGGCATCCTTGTCATGTCCCTGATCTCAATGGAAAGGATTTCAGCTTTTCCCCATTAAGTATGATAATCGTTGTGTGTTTTTCATAGACAGATTTGATAAAGTCGAGGAATGTTCCCTCTATCCTTACACTTTGTTTTCTTTTTCTTTATTTAATTTTTATTTATTCTTTTTAATTTTATTTTTTTTTAATTTCTTCTCAGTGTTCCAGAGTTCATTGTTTATGCACCACACACAGTGCTCCATGCAATACGTGCCCTAATACTCACCACTAGGCTCACCCCACCTCCCACCTGCATCCCTCCAAAACCCTCAGTTAGTTCCTCTGAGTCCACCTTCTCTCATGGTTCATCTCCCCCTCCAATTTCCCACAACGCCCTTCTCCACTTCATCTCCCCATGTCCTCTGTGTTATTCCTTATATCCCACAAATAAGAAAAACCACGATATTTGACTCCATCTGCTTGACTTATTTCACTCAGTATAATCTCTTCCAGTCCCGTCCATGTTACTACAAACTTTGGTTATTCATCCTTTCTGATGGAGGCATAATACTCCATAGTGTATATGGACCACATCTTCCTTATCCATTCATCCATTGAAGGGCATCTTGCTTCTTTTCACAGTTGGTGACTGTGGCCATTGCTGCTAAGAACATTAGGGTACAGATGGCCCTTCTTTTCACGACATCTGTATCTTTGAGGTAAATACACAGTACTGCAATTGCATGGTCATAGTGAAGTGTTGTTTCTAATTTCTTAAGGAATCTCCACACTGTTTTCCAAAGTGGCTGTACCAACTTGCATTCCCACCAACAGTGTAAGAGGGTTCCCCTTTCTCCACACCCTCTCCTACACATGTTGACTGACTTGTTTTCATTCTCACTGGTTTCCATGAATTGTTTAAGATCTTCTTTGATTTTCTGGTTAATCCAAGCATTCTTAAGCAAGGTGGTCCTTAGCTTCCTGGTGTTTGAATTTCTTCCAAACTTCTTATTGTTGAGTTCCAGTTCCAAAGCATTGTGGTCTGAGAATATACATCGAATAATCTCAATCTTTTGGTATTGGTTGAGCCCTTTTTTATGACCCAGTACATGGTCTATTCTGGAGAAGGTTCCATATGTGCTCGAGAAGAATGAGTATTTGTTGTTTTGGGGTGAAATGTTCTTTATATATCGATGAGGTCCATCTGGTCCAATGTGTCATTAAATGTTCCTTTTTCTTTATTGATTTTCTGCTTGGATGATCTAGACAAATCTAGATCTAGACACTACTGAGAGTGGCATGTTAAGAGCCCCTATGATTGATGTATTCATATCAATATGACTCTTTATCTTGATTTACAGTTGTCTTATGTAGTTGGCTGCTCCCATATTGGGAGCAGAAACATTTATAATTATTAGATCTTCTTGGTGGATAGACCCTTTAAGAATGATGTCATGTCCTTCTGTATCTCTGACTATAGTCCTTAATTTGAAATCTAATTTATCTGACATGAGAATCTCTACCCCAGATTTCTTTTGAGGCCCATTGGCATGAAAGATGCTTCTCCATCCCTGCACTTTCAGTCTGGATGTATCCTTAGGTTCAAAATGGGTCTCTTGTAAACAACATAAGGACAGGTCCTGTCATTTTATTCAATCTGCAACCCTGTGCCATTTTATGGGACAGGGGTTCCATATGGGTCATTCATGATGAGAGTGATCATTGAAAAATATGTTTTTATTGACATCACGTTGCCTATGAAGCCCTTGTTTCCACAGATAGTCTCTGTAAATTTCTGGTCGATGTCACTCTTGGGTTATTTCTTCTTTTATACACCCCCCCCCTTAATGTTTCTTGTAGTGCTGGCTTGATGGTCACATACTTTTTTAAGCCTTGCTGGTCTTGGAAGCTCCTTATCTTTCCATCCATTCTGAATGTCAGCCTTGCTGAATAAAGTATTCTTGGCTGCATTTTCTTCTCATTTAATGACCTGAGTATGTCTTGCCATCCCTTTCTGGCTTGCCAAGTTTCTTTGGACAGGTTTGATATTATTCGGATGGACCTTCCTCAATGCCTGAGGAATCTCTTCCACCTAGATGCCCTCAGAAGCTCTTCCCTAAAATTATGATTCTTCAGTTCCACAATCAAGTGCACTGAGGTTTTTCTAGCATAGTTGATCATGGGGGTAGGGGTGTGCGGGGATGTTCGTGTGCCTTGAGACATGAACTCTTGTTCCGTTCTCCATACTAGGAAAAATTTCATCCAGAATTTGTTTAACTGTATCTTCTAGTCTTCTCTCTTTCTCCACCCCCTCAGGGATCCCAATAATTCTGATGTTGGAACATTTCATGGCATCATTTATTTCCTGATTCTGTTTTCATGGCTTCTAAGCTGTTTGTTCCAGCCCTACTCCTGATCCTTTTCCTCTATCAGTTTGTCCTCTAGATCACTAATTCTATCTTCTGCCCCAGTTACCCTAGCTGTTAGAGTATTTAGATTAGATTAGGTCTCATTGATTAAACTTTTAAATTCTTCTTTGGTGGCTCTCACTTCTGCCCTTAGAGATTCTATGTTGTCACTAATGGTCTTCTCCAACCTAGCCATTGCCTGGATAATTGTTATGCTGAACTCTCTTTGTTTCTTTTTTGAAGATTTTATTTATTTGACAGAGAGAGAGAAATCACAAGTAGGCAGAGAGGCAGGCAGAGAGAGAGGAGGAAGCAGTCTCCCCTCTGAGCACAGAGCCCAATGCAGGGCTTGATCCCAATCATGACCTGAGCTGAAGGCAGAGGCTTAACCCACTGAGCCACCCAGGCACCCCCTGAATTCTCTTTCTGACATACTGTTTATGTCCATATCCAAGAGTTCTGATGGAGAGGTCACAGTCTCTGAATTTTTCCACTGTTGGGTGTTCTTCCTCCTAGTCATTTTGGTGAGAGGATTTTGAGGGGATGTATAGCAGAATGTATCCAGCCAAGGTGCAATAAAGAAATAAGAACACGCATTGGACAAGACAGACCTCATAGATATATTCAGATCATTCTTCCCTAAAACAACAGAATACTCATTCTTCTTGAGTGCACATGGAACCTTCTCCAGAATAGACCACATATTGGGTCACAAATAATGACTCAACTGATAACAAATGATTGAGAAAAATTCCGTGTATATTCTCAGATCACAGTGCTTTGAAACTTGAGCTCAACTACAAGGGAAAGTTTGGAAGGAACTCAAACACCTGGAAGATAAAGACCACCTTGCTGAAGAGTGCTTGGATCAACCAAGAAATCAAAGAACTTAAACAATTCATGGAAAACGATGAGAATGCAGACATATCAGTACAAAACCTATGGGATACAGCAAAGGTGTTCCTAAAGAGGAAAGACATAGCCATGCAAGCCTCCCACAGACCTGTACCCCTGGGGGAATAAAATATATGTTTAAAAAAATAAAAAATAAATTTAAAAAAAAAGAAAAAAATGATAAATCCAGAATACACCAGCTGTCATTGTTCCTTAAATAACTGGACAATAAACCACAAATTAAACCAACTCCACACACAAGAAGGGAAATAGTCAAGTTTAGGGCAGAGATCAATGAAATAGAAACTAAAGATACAGTAGAATGTATCAATGAAACTAGAAGTTAGTTTTTTGAAAGAATCAATAAGATCGATAAACCATTGGCCAAACTAATCCAAAAGAAAAGAGAGAAGGCCCATATTAATAAAATTATGAATAAAAAGGGTTAGACCACAACTAACACCAAGGAAATAGAAACAATCATCAGAAATTTTTATCAACAGGTATACACCAATAAGTTTAGCAACCTAGTTGAAATAGATGCATTCCTGGACAACTATAAACCAATATTGAACCAGGAAGAAATCAACAACCTGAATAGACTGATATCTAGTAATGAGATTGAAGCAGTGATCAAAAACCTCCCAAAAAACAAGAGCCCAGGACCTGATGGATTTCTTTGGGGATTCTACCAAATTTTCAAAGGAGAAATAATGCCTATTCTTATGAAGCTGTTTCAAAATATTGAAGCAGAAGGAAAACTACCAGACACTTTATGAAACCAGCATTACCCTGATCTGCAAACCAGGCAAAGACTCCACCAAAAAAGGAGAATTTCAGACCAATATCACTGCTGAATATAGATGCAGATTCTCAACAAGATCCTAGCATATAGGATCTAACAGAACATTAAAAAGATTATCCACAATGACCAGGTGCGATTCATCACTGGGCTCCAAGGATGGTTCAACATTCACAAATCAATTAATGTGAGAGAACAAATCAATAAGAGAAGACAGAAGAACCACATGGTCCTCTCAAGTGATGCAGAAAAAGCATTTGACAAAATCCATCGTCCGTTCCTGATTAAAACACTTCAAAATATAGGGATAGAGGGGACATTCTTCAACTCCATAAAATCTATCCGTGAAAAACCCACAGCAAATATCTTCAATGGGAAAAAGCTCGCAGCCTTCCCGTTGAGATCAGGAACACGACAAGGAAGCCCACTCTCACCACTCTTGTTCAACACAGTATTAGAAGTCCTAGCAACAGCAATCAGACAACAAAGTGAAATTAAAGGTATCGAAATTGGCAATAAAGAAGTCAAACTCTCTCTCTTTGAAGATGACATGATTCTTTATATGGAAAACCCAAAAGACTCCACCCCCAAACTACTAGCACTCATACAGCAATTCAGGAATGTGGCAGGATACAAAAGCAATGTACATATATCAGTAGCTTTCTTATACACTAACAATAAAAATACAGAAAGGGAAATCAGAGAATCGATTCCATTTACTATAGCACCCAAGAACCATAAGATACCTTGCTATAAACCTAACCAAAGAGGCAAAGGATCTGTACTTGAGAAACTACAGAACACTAATGAATGAAATTGAAGAAGACACAGAAAGATGGAAGACCATTCCATGCTCTTGGATTGGAAGAATAAACATTGTTATAATGTCTATACTGCCTGGAGCCACCTATAATTTTAATGCCATTCTGATCAAAATTCCACTGGTATTCTTCAAAGAGCTGGAGCAAATAATCTTAAAATTTGTATGGAATCAGAGGAGACCCCAAATCGCTAAGGAAATGTTGAAAAACAAAAATAAAACTGGGGGCATCACGTTACCTGATTTCAAGCTTTAGTATGAAGCTGTGATCACCAAGACAGCATGGTACTGGCATAAAAAGAGACACATAGACCAGTGGAACAGAGTAGAGAGCCCAGATATGGACCCTCAACTCTATGTTCAAATAATCTTCGACAAAATAGGAAAAAATAGACAGTGGAAAAAAGACAGTCTCTTCAATAAATGGTGCGGGGGAAACTGGACAGCTAGATGTAGAAGAATGAATCTCGACCATTCTCTTACACTGCACACAAAGATAAACTCAAAATGAATAAAAGACCTCAATGTGAGACAGGAATCCATCAGAATCCTAGAGGAGAACATAGGCAATAATCTCTTCGATATCAGCCACAGCAACTTCTTTCAAGATATGTCTCCAAAGGCAAAGGAAACAAAAGCGAAAATAAACTTTTGGGACTTCATCAAAATCAAAAGCTTCTGCACAGCCAAGGAAACAGTCAAGAAAACAAAGAGGCAACCCACGGAATGGGAGAAGATATTTGCAAATGACAGTACAGACAAAAGGTTGATATCCAGGATCTATAATGAACTCCTCAAACTCAACACACACGAAACAGGCAAACATATCAAAAAATGGGCAGAAGATATGGACAGACACTTCCCCAATGAAGACATACAAATGGCTATCAGACACATGAAAAAATGTTCATAATCACTAGCCATCAGGGAGGCTCAAATTAAAACTACATTGAGATATCAACTTACACCAGATAGAATGGCCAAAATTAGCAAGACAGGAAACAACAACATGTGTTGGAGGGGATGTGGAGAAAGGGGAACCTTCTTCCACTGTTGGTGGGAATGCAAGTTGGTGCAGCCTCTTTAGAGAACAGTGTGGAGATTCCTCAAGAAATTAAAAATAGAACTTCTCAATGACCCTGCCATTGCACTCCTGGGCATTTACCACAAAGATACAGATGTCGTGAAAAGAAGGGCCATCTGTACCCCAATGTTCATAGCAGCAATGGCCACGGTCGCCAAACTATGGAAAGAGTCAAGATGCCCTTCAATGGACGAATGGATAAGGAAGATGCGGTCCATATACACTATGGAGTATTATGCCTCCATCAGAAAGGATGAATACCCAACTTTGTAGCAACATGGACGGGACTGGAAGAGATTATGCTGAGTGAAATAAGTCAAGCAGAGAGAGTCAATTATATGGTTTCACTTATTTGTGAAGCATAACAAATAGCATGGAGGACATGGGGATATAGGAGAAGGGAGTTGAGGTAAATTGGAAGGGGAGGTGAATCATGAGAGACTATGGACTCTGAAAAACAATCTGAGGGTTTTGAAGGGACAGGGTGGTGGGAGGTCGTGGTACCAAGTGGTGGGTATTATAGAGGGCACGGATTGCATGGAGCCTGGGTGGGGTGCAAAAATAATGAATACTGCTATGCTGAAAATAAAAAATTAATTTAAAAAATAAATAAAAGTTGGAGAACAACTGTATTAAAGAGGAAAAACGTCTGTGTCACTTGTACTTGCTTCTTCCTGTCCCCCTAAATATCAGTGATTTTCAAACATCTCCATGCACATCATCTGACTATTTTCAGGATTCCCAGATACAATCACTATGCATCAAGGGAGCACCCAGCTAAACATTCAAGCTTGCTAGTAACAGCCTAAAGTGCATGGAGGACATGAGGCTACAGAGGCATCAACAATCCAAAGAAGGGAAGTAAGAGCCCTGTGTCATTGCCTAGAATCATTCTCACAGCATCAATATTATTGACACACTGGCAAAGCAGAGAGAAACCCACCAGGACATGGTGTGGATGTGGAGTCTAAAGACCACACAGAGACACACACAGATGACACAGGCACGAGAACATAAAACCTTCACCACCTTCTCCACTATGTCTTCTGAAAACATGGAAGGCCTATCAGCAAGCCATAAATTCTTCATGAGTCAGGGAAGGACACTGTTTCACTGTGTGTGATGTGGGTCAGTGGCAGGGATGGGGTCATGCTCATTGGAGGCCCTTCTGTAGAGCCAATCTCCCACCTTCATCAAAGGAGGGAGAACTCAGGGGTTTTTGTTGGATTTCCCATATGTGAGGTGGGAGGAGAAGAGTGAGGAATGAAGGTCAAGGAACTTGCAGGCAATAATCCAAGGATACTTCGTGATGACTGACTCCACTAAACGAGGATGAAAACTAGGAGAATAAACTAGAGAGATTGCTGTTCTAAGTAGACAATGGGCCAAATCCTTGGAAAATGAGAAGAATTTCATAGGGAAGCAGCCCAAGTTATACAATCAGAGTAGAAGTGGACAGAAGTCTTATCCAGTGTCCCAGGTGGAAGCTGTCCACTCCATAAGGTCACCATATGGTTCTGAAGATTATGTGTTCACTATGTGCATGTAAACACCAGCTTCTGCTGGATCCATGAGAATCTTTAAGTAGACCTACAGGATGGAAGGGACCTTTCACCTGCAGGAAATAGCTAATTGATCCTTCAATTGCTGACATCAGCTCATTGTGTGACCTTACTATCTCTAGGTAGAAACCTAGATGCCAATATGATGGGGAAACTAGGTGAGACCTTAGATCAGGAGGGTGCAGACTCATTATGAGATCGATGTCCTTATACACCAGTACTGGGAATCTTCCCTGCACTCTGAACCCATGTGAGGTGACCGTGAAAGGACAGCTTAGGATGTGGGTGCTCTCCAGACAACAAATATGTCTGTCCCTGATGTGGGACTTCCCAGAATCCAGAACTGTAGAAAATCAGTGTCTGTTGTTTAAAACCAGCCAGTTCATGTACATTGTTATAGCAGCTGGAACAGACAAAGACATAAATGACACGTAAACCTAAGCACGGATGCTCTAGATTTTCTCTGCTGTGTTTGTTTTGAAAAGTACATGATAAGGTCCTCCAATAGGGACAAGGGTAGATTTCTCACATATTCCCTCCTGAATGTAGAACTAACCAGTTGACTATCCTAGGACTCTGTGAAAAAGACACAGTGCACACACAGAAGAAGAACCTTTACACAGGGGAATCACAGTTTTGAAGAGAGTGTGAAACTTCATTGAAAGATGTGATTTTTCCACACTTTCCAGAAGATGTGGACATGATAAGTCTATGGGGTTTGAGTCTGAGCATCTCCTTACAGAGTGGTGCTGTACTGTGATTCTCCATCAGATTGAGAGGGTAGATTCCACTGGACATGTTTGTTACTGGAAACCATCAACTACCTGTTGAAATTTACTCATTTTATTAGTGTGGAATCCTTTTTTTAATGGGTTCCTGCACTAACCATGGAATATGTCCTAGGCTCAAACCAGACATTGTGGCAATGTGCACAAAAATCACAGACTCCCATTAGCTACACATACGTGTTGTTTGGTTCCTGGGGATGAGCACCCCTAGAAAACCACCCACACCGACATAAACGTAAGCATGCCTGTTACATTTCTTTCTCTGTGAGCCGTGATGTCAGCTGCTCTCCATGCAGGTTCACACACCCTGGAGTCAGAGTGGACACTCACCTCTGTCTGTGCAGATTAAGGTTCCAGAGAACACCTAGTGAGTATGAGACTCCCCTGTGGACCTGGAGGTCAAGATGGTCTCCTCCCCTCTGCAGTCCCACAGCAGGTAAGCCCAGTCTTCCAGGATCTAGCACAGGGTCTAGATGTGTCATCATAATTGGAAATTCCAACATTTCACGGTCTCCAATCCACTCATCATGTGGTAGTTTATTATTAAATATACACTAACAACCTACAGGGAGCCAGGAGACAAGATGCTGTAACCATGGTTCTGTTCATGAAGACACAGTGATAAGGGCTTTCACAGAGGAGTGGTTTAAACCACTCAGTGCAGTCATGAGTATACAGGTTAAAGGGTGTGACCCACCCCAGTTACAGAGGTGTGAAGTGTCATTGCAGAACCAGAGAAGGTGTTAATGTGTAAATGTGGCACTCAGAGACAAGGGTTCACTCAGAAAACTACAGGGAGGTGACACTGATTGCAGCAATGACAAATGTAACAGCCCTGCCATCCTACTAGCTACTCTACACACGAATGCACCTGGTGGTGAAGCTGCTTCAGAAGGGTGAAGTCCATTCATGAAACGTGAGTCAGTGGGGCAGTGGAGCAGCTCTGACTTACCAGATGCAGTGGAATAGCCAGCATTGACAAATTTCAACAGGATTTGTACACGTAGCTGCTCTCCCCAAACTTGTACATGCAGGACTTGAACCATGAAAGGATGGAGGAAGGAGTAGTACAAAGAGGCTCCCCAGCAGTGTGGAGCTCCCAGTTTGTGCTGGGGTTTCATAAATGCTGAAGTTGCATAGGGCACTTGGTATTAGATTGTTATTATGTCTTATGGTTTTGTTTCCACCTGTAGATGATCATGTCCTCCCTTTGAAAGGCCTTTGCTGTATTGGGTGTGACTCTCTTCCTGGCTCCATTGCCAAGCTGGAGTTGTCTGGGTAGTAGCGGTGAAATGTGTCTGTGCTGTGGCCAAGCGAGAGTCCAGATCCCTCCAGAAATCCCGTTTCTGTTCCCTGACTGGCACTGTGATCCCTTTGAGCTCTCCCATATAGAATCTACTTCTGCTCTTTCCAGGTGACAATCGTTAATGTGGGGGAAGGGGTGGGACCACAAGGATGCTCTGACTTGATGACTCCACCTTAGCTTCCGGTGTTCACTAGGAATCCAGGTCTGGGAAAGGCTTGAACATGCCCTGCTCCTCCGATAGAGATCCAAGTCCATTCTTGCCTGTCTCTGGGTACACAGTCATTTCTGTTCTTCCCCTTGGTTCCCTCCCACAACTCCACTTGTCCCTGGGGGTCCTCAGCTTTGTTTTCCTACCCTCCCCTGAAGACTAGGGCTTTCATTGCAGGTAAAAATCATGTTTGGTCCTCAACTGAGCACCAGTGGTGACATCAGTTCCTCTCCAGGACCCTACGAGGTTCCACCTGTGACCCCAGGATGCTGCTTCTGAGGGTTTTCCTCTACAGATAAAGTCATTATTTCTGTGGTGGACACAGGGGTCATGGGTCTCCATGCATTCCTTCTCTGAGTCATTCATCTTCCTCCAATTCTGCCACAACCACTGGGAGGTGTTTCGGGATTTGTCCCCATCTCACACCAAAAAAAGCATACATGAGGACAGTATTGGTTTAGTGATGTGGTCCTTGAGAACTTCACAATATATCACACTAGAGCACACTCAATGTCAAGAAACCCATTACATAGTCTAGCTAAATCTTGTGACAGTTTATTTGCCATCAGCAGTCTGTGTCCACAATATGCTAAGATGGTGGTTCACGATCCCCCCTAAGCACTTGTCTCTCCCCAGAGCTTAAGTTCATTATTTGTCTCATGACCACAATTACTGGATAGACTTATTTAAATTTGGTGATCTACAGCTTGTCCTATTTATTTTCTTAGCTCTTGCAGCTCCAATCTGAGGCATGACTTTATCATAGTACAAAAACCTATACACTATGGAGTATTATGCCTCCATCAGAAAGGACGAGTACCCAACTTTTGTAGCAACATGGGCGGGACTGGAAGAGATGATGCTGAGTGAAATAAGTCAAGCAGAGAAAGTCAATTATCATATGGTTGCACTTATTTGTGGAGCATAACAAATAGCATGGAGGACATGGGGAGTTAGAGAGAAGGAGGTTGGGGGAAATTGGAAGGGGAGGTGAATCATGAGAGACTATGGACGCTGAAAAATGATCTGAGGGGTTTCAAGTGGCGGGGGGGTGGGAGGTTGGGGTACCAGGTGGTGGGTATTACAGAGGGCACGGATTGCATGGAGCACTGCGTGTGGTGAAAAAATAATGAATACTGTTATGCTGAAAAAAAAATAAATGAAATCAGAGAAAAAAAAAAAAAAAAAAACTGGGAACGATCCCAAGCCCAATCACCAGCTTAAAAATGGACACATTGTGCTCTATGTTATCTTTGAAATGTTGCCCATCATTAAAAGAATAGTTTATTGCAGCTTCCTGATGGTGCATAGGAGAAGAAAGAGCCACAATCAAGTCAGCTGCAAGAGAATGGTCCCACGGGGCAACAGTAGAAATGACTGTCACCCTGAGCAACTCCTCAGTCTCATATTTATTAGAAAGTAGGTAACAACCAACAAAGAAGATGGAGTAGGTTACACATTGACCATAAGTCTTGTAGATAAGTCATAAGAAAGGAGAAATATGTCTGGTCACATAATACATGACCTTTAGTGACCAAGCCCAAAGAAAAGGATTGTTTGACTAACTGCAATCACTCTCTGGGGTAGGGGACATCACGGAAAAATGTAGCAGGCAAAGAGAAAAGGAGGGATTAGGTTCATCTGTGAGGCAGAAAGAAAAGAGAGGAATGAAGGTCAAGGACCTAGCAGGCACTAATTCCACTAAACATGTGCGAAACTGAAAGAAGAAAAGAGGAAACTAACCATTCTAAGTAGAAAATAGTATGAATCCTTGGAAAATTAGAACAATCCATAGAAGCACCACCGTAAAAAGATAATGATAGAAGTAGACTGTTCTCTACCCAGTGTCTGCAGGGGGAGGTGTCCACTCCCCAAGGTCACCAGGTGGTTCTGAAGGTCTTGTGTTCCCTGTGTGCACACAGAGACCAGAACCTTCTACTATATCCATGAGAATCCTCAGGTTGAGATGCTGGATTGGAGGGGCCATCCACCTGCAGGGAATAACTAACTGATCCTTTAGTTGTTGCTGTCAGCTCAATGTGTGTGACCTCTACCATCCCAGGGAATCCTAACGACAATGTAATGGGATGAGGAGGAGGAGGAGGAGGGCTCTCAGCGAAGCACTTAGGTCAGGAGACAGCAATCTCATGATGGTATTAGGGCCTTTACCCACCAGGACTGGGAAAGATCCTTGCCTCCTGGCCCCGTGTGAGGTGACAGGGAAAGGACACTCTTAGATGTGTAGGCTCCCCAGTCTCCAGATCTGTCCACACCTTGACATGCGACTTCCAAGACTACAGAAGAGAATGTGGGAAGTAGGTGTGTGTTGTTTAAAGTCACTCAGTCGTTGTACCTTGTTACAGCAGCTGGAACAGATGAAGACATTAGTGACGCATGAACCCAAGCACTGATGCTCTGGAGTTTCTCTGCTGCTTTTGTTGTGCAAAGTACCTGATAAGTTCCTTCAGTGAGATTCAGAGTGGGCTTGTCACATGTTCCCTCCCGCAGACAGGACTAACCAGTTGACTATCCCAGGGCTCTGTGAAAGGATGCAGTGGACACGCACAAGGAGGACCTTGGTACAAGGGAGTCAGGGTTTCCTAGAATTTCTGGAACTTTCACTTAAGGGTGATGATTTTTCAAACTTTCCAGAAGATGTGGATGTGATGACTCTGTGGGATTTGATTCTGATCATCACATAACAGAGTAGTGTTGTACTGAAAGCCCTAAAGGTTAAGCTCTTTTGTTCCCTAGTTCCTTTCAGGATTCTTTCCTTCTCTGTGTTGTGTTTTGTCAGTTTGACTATGATATGCCTTAGAGATCATCAGCTTTTGTTGCATTTAATGTGAATTCCCTATACTTCCTGGATTTTGATGTCTGTGTCCTTCTGCAAATTATGGAACTTTTCAGCTACTATCTTACAGAATAAACCTAATCCCTCCTTTTCACTCTGTCCATCTCCAGAGACGCTTATGATACAAATATTATTATGTTTTTAAAAGGTCCCTGAGTTCCCTAAGTCTACCTTTGTGGTCCATTATCTTGGATTCCATCATCTTCTCAGTCATTATTTTCTATAATTTTATCTTGAATACCACAGATTTGCTCCTCTCCATCCATCCTTATGTTTTATGGCCTCCACTTGGGATTGTGTCTTGGTTTTAGAGCTTGTTTGTTTGTTTTTAATTTGGACCTGATTCAATTTTAGTTCATGTATCACTGCAGTAAGGGATTCTTAGTGTCTTCTAACTTTTTTCAAGGCCAGCTAGTATACTAAAAATCACCACTTTAAATTCTAGTACAGACTTCATATTTATGTTTGTATTGATTAAAAACCTGGGAATGAGATCTACATCTGACTCATTCTTTTATGGTGAATTTTTCCATCCTCTCATTTCTTTTCAATATCTTATTTTTTCAATTTTTATTTTGTTTTTTCAGTGCTCCAATTATCATTGTTTATGCACCACACCCAGGGCTCCATGAAATACGTGCCCTCCAGAATGTCCCCCACCAGGCTCACCTAACCCCCCACTACCTCCTACTCCAAAACCCTCAGTTTCTTTCTCAGAGTCCAGTTTCTCAGGATTCATCTCACCCTCAATTTTCCCCAATTCTGTTCTTCTCTCCTTCTTTAAAAATCCTCCGTGTTATTCTTTATACTCCACAAGTAAGTGAAACCATATGATAATGGACTCTCTCTGCTGGACTTATTTCACTCAGCATCATCTCCTCTTGACGTGTCCATGTTGATGCATACGGCGGATATTTATCCTTTATGATGGAGGCATAATACTCCATTGTATATATGAACCAAATCTTTATCCACTCGTCTGTTAATGGGCATCTTGACCCTTTCCACTGTTTCACAAATGTGGCCATTGCTGCTATGAATATTGGGGTATACATGGCCCTTCTTTTCACGACATCTGTATCTTTGGGGTAAATACCCATGAGTGCATTGGCAGGGTCATGGGGAAGTTCTATTTTTAATTTCTTAAGGAATCTCCACACTGTTCTCCAAAGAGGCTGCACCTACTTGCATTCCCAGCAACAGTGTAAGAGGGTACCCCTTTCTGCACACCTTCTCCAAAACACGTTGTTTACTGTCTTGTTAATATTGGCAAATCTAACTGGTGTAAGGTGATATCTCAATATGGTTTTGATTTGAATCTCCCTGATGGCTAAGGATGATGAACATTTTTTCATATGTGTGTTAGCCTTTTGTATGTCTTCATTGCAGAAGTGTCTGTTCTGCAATGAAGAACATTCATTGTTTCTTTTCCTGGAGAATAAAATAAGATGAGGGGAATAAATTAAGACAAATAAATTAGGATTTGTCATAATGAATGCTTCTTAAATAGAATATAGATCACAAAAAATAAAATATATAGCAATGAAAAAATTTAAAATAGAAAAAATAAGAATGTGTATTTATAAAAATTAAACCTAAAAAATTAGGAGGGAGTAATATAAACTGTAAAGAAAGATGAATCAGAAAATAAAACAAAAATAAAAATTAAAAAACTTAAGAATCAAAAGAAATAAAGCTAAGCCTACTTCCCTGGGAACTGAAAGTGTGCCACATTCTATGATCATTAAACTTGCTGAGATGGAATTGTTCTGAGGATCTTCTGGGGGAGGTGCCTCCTGTGACTATTCTCGGTGGTTTTGCCCTCATGGAAAGGCACATCTTGGAAGCAGATGACAGGGCTTCCTGTAGGTGTGTCTGCCCTCCACTAGGTGGCACTGTTTTGCTTCCTGATGGCACTGATGGGTAGGTTGAACATAGCATCTTCTCTCTGGGCAGAGGTTGAAATTTCACATACACCCACTCTTCAGTGAGCCCTCACAGAGCAGCAATCAACCCATTTCTCTCCAATGTTTCCATCTGAAACACATGTTCACACTACCTGTGTCTGAGCTGCTGTATCTCAGGCACATGATAGAGTTTCAAAACTTCTAGGGTCTCCTATGGTGTGGACCCATGCTATTCCTCCAGGGGAGAGTATTATATCTTTTTCCATTTTCCTACAGGTCTCAGGAAATACATCCCATGACCAGATTGTGGTTCACTGTTTATGGCAAATCAGACCAGAAAGCCCGCACTTAGACTCACTGTTCAACCAGGTTCCTGGCTCTTTGCCTAGCATCTGTGTGCATCACAGTGGTACAACACATCCTTCTTGTGCTCTGCAGACCTCAGACCCTGGAATTCTGCCTCACTTTTCCACATCAGCACCTTTATGCCAGCCACATCTTCACAGTAGCACACTTCTAAAAGTTCATATTTTGTGCTCTGCTGCTACAATACATTGGGGTAGCTTCCAGAAGCAGGCTCCATCCCTGATGTCACCCCCACAGCTCTATCTGTCCCAAGACAACTCTGCACCTATTACATAACAAAATGAGGTCGGTTTTCTATTTGACGACTAGTGGGCTTTGTTCTATCAGACCTCTGATTGTCTTCTTGGCTGCTCAGAATGACTTGATGACTACCTAGCTGTGTTCCAGAAATCCAAGCATAGCAACCCCTTCTCCACCATCCTAACTACTCTCCGTCCCACATTTTCTTGTAGCAAAGAGGGTGTGATCAACTCCTTCTTATAACAGCATATAACTCCTTCTTATATGCTGAAGCTCAAAGTTGAAATCCAGTGTTTTATTTCAGAATATCCTAATTTATTTCTCTCTTTGCTCTGATCCAGTTGTCTTATGGTTCACTTGCTCTTTGAATGAGCAAATCGATTAAATATTATGCAATTATTATATTATTTTGCATTCATGGTTGACATATTTCGTCCACCGACATAACCTCTCTCACTAGGAGACTCAGAGAAGAGTGCACCTCCTGGCAGTGATCTTGGGGCTATGAGCAGGTAGTGAGGGGCTCTCCCCAAGGACAAGGATTGCAGGAATATTACTAGCACCACTCCATGTCTCTGTGCAGTGAACACAGGTGCATTTTGGATGGCATGGCCAGTTTGCAGTCTTCCTGATGCACATGATGCATTCAGGGATGGAAAGTGGGGAATGTGGAGAACAGAGGTACTGAACTCATGCATCAAGGTCAAAGAGTCTGATCTGAGAAAATGAAAACAGATAGATCAGAGCTGCAACCTGACGTTGAATTGGAATTGAATTTCCCTGCTGCGTCTGTTGTCAACAGTCCCTGTAAATCCTTCTTTTTTTAATTTTTTTATTTATTTATGTATTATTTATTTATTTACTGCTCTCCCATTAGACTGAATTTACTACGTGAAAGGCAAAGGGCTTGGAACACTGAGAAAAATAAAATATTTGGAGAAAGAAAGTCAAAGAATCAACCAGAAACTTACAGTGGACAGGCAGATTGACTTTGTTAGTTTAGGAGGGATATGATGCATGAATCCTTTTTAAATGTCCCACCACAGAATGCAGTAGGGCAGAGACTAGAAATGGAGGAAATATTCCTAAATGCATGGCCTCACCAGCTACTATGTCACAGGGAGATTAGGCATGTGCTCTTGAGTCCATTGACCACTACCCATCAGTGCCAGTGGGAGTATCTTTGGACAATAGAGTCCCTGCATCTCTCAGAGATTGTGTAAATTTACTTTAGGGATACTCTTTTCTCAACCTTTCCAGAGAATGTGGATATGACGATCTTGTGGTATCTGACTCTGAACCACACTGTGAACCATCGTCCCACCATGACAGCTGTCAGGTGTGAACCTCAGCCATTGGATATAAAAGCTGGTATGACCCAGGATGGAAACACAAATCTAGAAGACTTTCATCTGCAGGAAGGAATGGAGGCTTTGCTTCAGGAATGGCTTCACAATGTAGGAAAGGGCACATACAAGAAATAAAACATATGCATGTGCCATGGAGGGTGGACATGGGATTAAGTCATCTACCTGTGTTCTGTGAGCTCCTGAAGACTGTTTTCTCACAATGTTCCACCTGTCAGGTTCCCCAGAAAGTTGCTGATGAAGATGACACACGAGAAGGAAATATTCTGACTCTCTTTCTGAGTTTCCTTCCAAGTACTGAATCAAGGTTGTAACCAATTTGTCTCTAATTTGCACCATGTTACAACAGAACATTTAACTACCAGACTTTGATAACACCCCGTTACACCAAAGAGGTGAGAGACTGCAGATGATCTGAGAGAAATGACATCCAGGTTGCCTCCAGTATCTTGATGTAAAATCAATTTTATGGCACTTCCCAATGCCAGGTAACCCCCATCATGGGTGGACATAGTGGCAGCATTCCCAAAGGTGACAGGCAGACCCAAACAGGGACTGGGAGAAGGAAGAGATTCTTCAGAAAGTATCTTCAGGAGAAGCAGGAATGTCCCAAAAGGCCTTCTCCTGTCTCCCTGACCAGAATTATCTCATTGCCACAGAGACACAGATCCCACATTAGAAATCAGATTATGCCCACAAGGCTGATATTATTTCCACATAAAATTAGACCCACAAACTCCCTTAATGGACAAGGATTTGAATAATATGCTGATTCTTCAATCCATTGCTATAAATGTTACTCTAGATTTCTGCTCCATGGCTACACCCTAGTATAGATATTATGGGCATCAAGCTTTTCCAAATATAACTTAAACGTATGACATAAACATATTACACATGTCCTTATAGCATCTTCACAGAAGAAACTTCCTCATTTTATTATGTTTCATTTATATTCCCATAATTGACAATAATCTTTCAAAAACACCTATGTAAAGGAGAATTTTTTTTTTTAAACAGGGCAGAGAAACTCGCATATTGATGCAAAATTTTTTCCTCTGCATCTTCTTCAGGTTCATGTTTCTTCTGAAAAGCATATAAATAATACATTTTCTGAGTTCCTCAGCTACATATCTAGGGGGGAAGCAACTTTATTGCAACATCAGATGCTGGAAACAATTCAAACCCCAAACAACTTCTTAAAAAAACTAAAATCCTGCTTTGTTCATTCTTTGGAAAGGTGCTAATCTTTAAAACCAGTGATTCTTTTTTAATGTCTGCATTATATTAATTGTTTCAAAACTACATTGTACTTCAGTAGTTTTTACTTAGAAAATAAAGAACTGTAAGAACTGAAATCACACCTCTAACAGGAATCTCTACACTCCCCCAGTACTTTTCCTGTCTCACTTTAGTCACTGACATCTTATCTTGTGTTCCAGTGAGTTGTCCAGGTCTCCTCTCCATTAAACACTGGAGCAGCTCCTGTCTATCAAGCAAATCTCCACTTTGCAGGGACAAACTGTGGGGACCCCTGGATAGAACAAAACAGCAGTCAAGTTTGCAACAAGCCATCACATAAGAGAAAAGAACCAACCAAAAAGAGTGCACAGTCATCTTTCGAGGTTGTTAATAAGCACAACACCATGAGCAAAGGGAAGCCATGGCCAAGTCAAAACAACATTGAAAACCAGAGAGTCCTTCCCAGAAATTGTGGGAATTCTAACAACCTACATATGTGCATGAATTAGGACCTTTGCAAAAATGGAGCACAGAGTGACAGACATTATTTCTCAGGAAAAGTCAGTAAATTCCTATCAAAGACATGTTCATTGCTCAGGAAAATTTCAGAATGACCTCTGAGTATTCCAAGACAAGCTCCCTCTAGGATACAGCCTGAAGGAACAAGACCTTGACAGTCTCTGGTAGATAAAAATGCAGATTCTGAGCTTCAGAATGAAGGGGAGGTTGCACCATAAATGAAGGTAATCCGAGGTGGTCCTGAGAGAGAGAACCCAATTCTAGGCAAGACATGATGGGGAGACATAGATGGCAACTCAGAAGCAGAAGGACTCTGGAAAGCAAGAGGCAATGGATGCCAGTGTCTCAATTCTAATTGGCTCTAATGTAAACCCTTGGGACTGTCACACATGACAATGTCATCATGGTTGTGTCTGGAGGGGGTAGTTTGGAATGGAGAGAATGGGGTAGAAGTATCCTTCCCATCTGTACTTCTCAAGGACACTATTTCCAGAAACCTCAACATAAGGGCTGCATTTATTCTCCTACCTGAATCAACCCAAAACAAAAAAAGTGTGCAAAATATATTACAAAAGCTAAACCAGATGGAAATACATGAATGAGAGTGATGCAACAGAGAACTGTTAATACAAGGTTCAGGGTGGGGTCGAGCATGCTAGACAAGATAGACAGACAGAAGGGACAAACATGGACAGAAGGAGAAACAGTAAAGCCAGAGATAAGGAGACACAGTGAACAACCCTCCAGGAGTCCAGAAGAGATACGAGGACTGGGGTGGAACTGCCCTTCTCACAGGATGAAGGATGGAGACCTAAACTCTGGGGCTGATAGCTGGGTGCTCCCCTTAACTGTCTCTTTCTCTCACTCATGGCCAATTAGTCAGCAAGTCTTGCCGGTGACAAGTTCAGGACACACTCAGAATCCAACCATTTCTCACCCCTTCGCTGCTGCCACCCTGGACTGGGCTCCTATCAGTTTTCACTTGGATGCCCTCAAGAATCTCCTCACCTTCCAGATTCCAAGCTCCCATGTTCCTATCCCACTCCTAACTATTCCCCACACCAGAGTCAGTCAGAGAATCCTTTACCATGTGGAGAAAGAGAGGATTGTTGCTGGTTTGTGGCTTGTCTTCCCTCCTCAAATGTAAGCCCCATGAAGGCAAGTTCTTCTATTTCTGTTCACTGCTGTATTCACAGAGTCCAGGGAGGGCTACAGTTTGTGCAGTTAGAACCAAATAAATATTAGTTAATGAACTACACAAACATTTATAGAACTGTACAGTAGATTTCTGGGTAAAGAATAAAGGATCGGGCGCCTGGGTGGCTCAGTGGGCTAGGCCGCTGCCTTCGGCTCGGGTCATGATCTCAGGGTCCTGAGATCGAGTCCCGCATCAGGCTCTCTGCTCAGCGGGGAGCCTGCTTCCTCCTCTCTCTCTCTGCCTGCCTCTCTGCCTACTTGTGATCTCTCTCTCTGTCAAATAAATAAATAAAATCTTAAAAAAAAAAAGAATAAAGGATCTGCATTTTGTATTCATTTGTGGGCTTTCAGAATGGTCGAGTTCTAGAAATCATCTCTCTCTCTCTCTTTTTTTTTTTCTTTTGTCACTGAGATTACAATGGCCTCTTAATAATGTTCACTGCATGAACTAGTGGAAAGAATGTCCGATAGGTTGTCTACATTACATGCTGCCTAAAACTGGCCTGGACAGAATACGGATGCTGTTCTGTCCCCACACACAAGAGCAGGTACATGTAAAGAGCAGAGGTCATAAGCAATGGCCAGACTGCAGGAAAACCACCATGAGTTGAATGAATTCTGCACCAGCGACACACAGTGCAGGGGTGACGAAGATAACTCTTCTCTTTGAGGACTAAGAAAATTATAGGCATCTCTGCTTCTACCTGCATGTGAACAAGTACCATGGTGGTATACGTGTTCTGAGGGAGATGCACACGGGGAACATTGGGAGCCACGAAGAAGTAAGTGATCATCTTACCTGAGGAGGCCACGTGGTCAAGGAAGGACTTACGATAAAGTTTTTACCTGAGCTGAACCATGTCTCGGGACGATGTCTAGCAGATGAGAAAAGGCACAATGAGGGAAGAAGGCAGAGACTGTGTGAAGCCCAGCACACATGGTCGCCCTCCCGAGTGGATCCTGGAAGGAAGTTAACAAAACGGGGAAGGACAGGAAACCCTTATGGCACACATTCCTCTAAGGACAGAACCTGTGCTTTCCAATGCTCATGGACACTCCTCCTCTCAAACTACCACTTCCCCCTGGAAAGGTGACCAATAAAGGAGCTTAACAGAGTTGAAAAGATGAGGAGACAAAATCAGAGAAGGGAATCAACTATCTACTTTCCACTCCAGTTTATGGGAAGACTGATGCATGTCTGTAGACCATGGTGTTCCCTGTTATTGTCAGCACTTACAAAGAACAATGTGGCTTCTCACCAGTTCTGTCCCAAAGCATAACATGGCTGCTGGGAGGCTCCATGTGGGGCAACAAGATCTTATTCCTGGTTGTGCAGCTCCTGAGGCATTCCCATTAGAGTTCCACTCCTTTATTCTAAATGCACTTTGTACAAAGAAAAGGACAGAGTCTCAAACAGAGACCATGTTTTCAGGAAAGCATAATGGTTCTTATTTTCCAATGAAAATAGAAAACCAGGAGGGTGGCAGAGTAGCAATACATTTGCACTGTTTTGACAGAGACTACATTCTAGTCACAGTTAACACCCACAGTCAAGGTCCACAACGGCTCAATGTAAGTAAGTTCTTGGGACAGTAGGAGACACACATGTGCTGAGCCTCCTAATGAGCCTCAGTAATGCAGGAAAACTATTCTCAACAAAAGGAGATTCCACACATGTCCGGTACACTCTGTGGGAGTGTGGGCAGGTGTGGCTGCAGAAATGGGTCCTCTCCATGCACTGGTGACAAGGAAAGAAGGCTCCTGGTTTGAGGCAAAGAGCAGCTGCTGTTCCCAGGTGGTGCCTGCAGCTCACAGCTGAGGTTAGCAGTGGAACTGAGTGGAGAATGTGGGAGTTATTGGCATAGTCCGAGGCTGGCCACTTGACATGACATCCACAGGCTGGTGCCTGAGTGTCGGATTTGTTCCTGCACAGGTTTCTTCTGCATCAGGACAGCTCCTCCCATGCTGTGCTTCCTCCTGGTGCCTCACGTCTTCCATGGACAGGTCTTTCTGAGCTTCTAACTCAACCTTCTCTGGTCTACCTCTTGCTGTCTTTGGTTCTCTTCTCCACAGACAGTAGAAAATTTCCTGAACAACAAGGGAGTTCTTCTCTTTTTTGGGACAAAGAACTCCTGGGCCCAGAGGGTGTGTGGGTGAGGCTGAAGCAAATGGCTTCTTTCTGCTCTTTCAGATTTCCTCCAACTGGTGCTTCCAACTGCTGCCCTCAGAGCTGTCAGTCATTAAAACCAGTGATTCCTAATACAGACAGCAACACGACTGTGTCCACAAGGATTGATTCTGGGGCAAAGAAGCCCTACAGAGAAAGTACATAGAGTACAATGACCCATTTATGAATCCTACAGAATTAAAGCCAGTATAAGGTGACATGAGGAAGAACAATAGTTATGTGAGAACAGAGATGACAAGGGAAAGGGAAGTAGAAATTCCAGGGGGAAATCTGGACATTTTAGGGAGAATTGAGGCACTCACTGTCCATAATGTTAATTGTCACACCTGTGTTTATCATATCACACACTCCATATGTGGGCCGTTCATCTTGTGTCGTATATACACATCGAACTTATTATGGGTAATAACAAAGGTGATTCTGGAGGGACATAGAGAGATCAGAAGATATGAAAACACACCTACATGATGCTCATTTTCTCTATATTTATGGTAAAGTATAAAATAAGCAAAATCAATCCATCCCCATTACAGGATGGGTTCTATATGCCTCATAGCCTGACTCTATGTCCTGCAGATGATTCGGGGTGGGGGGCAGCAATTCCTGTGGGGGGAGCACTGACCTAGATCCTGGGGTCAGTCTCACCCCGTATATCTTCATGGATACCCTACAAACACAAGTATACACCCTGAAATGCTATATAATAAAAAACTTTTTTTTCAAAATTTGTCCTTAGCACTAAATTAAAGGTATTCACAACTGTGGGTCACAGCCTCTCTGTCAGAATAGATCCCCAAGCTGAATATATAGCCAGATGACATGCAAATAAGGCCTCCCCTCTGCTGATTTAACCAGCACAGCCAAGATCCTGCAGCTGGGAGAGGAGCTCCAGGCCCGGGATACCCAAGTGTTCATTCAGTGATCAGGACAGAACACAGACAGCTCACCATGGAATTTGTGCTGGGCTGGGTTTTCCTTCTTGCTCTTTTAAAAGGTAATTTATGGAGAAAAAAAAGAAATTGAGTATGTGAGTGAATGTGAGTGAGAGAAAAACAGGATATGTGATAGTTTCCTGACCAAGATGTCTTCTGTCTGCAGGTGTCCAGTGTGAGGTGCAGCTGGTGGAGTCTGGGGGTGACCTGGTGAAGCCTGGGGGGTCCCTGAGACTCTCCTGTGCAGCCTCTGGATTCACCTTCAGCAACTACTACATGAGCTGGGTCCGCCAGGCTCCAGGGAAGGGGCTGCAGTGGGTCGCATGGATTAATACTGGTGGAAGTAGCACAAGCTACGCAGACTCTGTGAAGGGCCGATTCACCATCTCCAGAGACAATGGCAAGAACACGCTGTATCTGCAGATGAACAGCCTGAGAGCCGAGGACACGGCCATGTATTACTGTGCGAGAGACACAGTGAGGGGCCCTCAGTGTGAGCCAGGACAGAAACCTCCCTGTTGACACAGGATGTGCTGAGCTGCAGGGGCACTCAGGGCAGCAGAGAGCGCTCAGCATCCACAGCAGAGATCAGACCCAGGAGCAGGTGCAGTAGGTAGGACTTCCTTTTGAGATCAGGGATTTCCTCTCCAGACCCTCAGCTGTCCACAGGGATTTTTTTTTTCTTTCATCTCTAATACCTCGTGTTCTCTGTGCAGCCAACCACAAGAATATAACTTTGCTTCCACACAGCAGAGATCTCACCAGTCTCCGGGAACTTCCCTTCATCAACCTCTTCTATGTCTCATTTTCGTCCTCCACTGAAGCACATGTTGCAATTTCCCATTGTCCTTGAGAAACATCTGCACAGCCCAGGCTCTCTGCATGCCTGTTCTCTGCCCTCAGCGGGGCACACACTGTCCCCACATGTTTATGACTGCCCAAGTCAGTTCTTGTCCTCCTGGCTCCAGTGTATCCTCTGGCTCATTGTACATGTAGGCGGACACAGGTGATCAGGAACTGCCCTTCTGTAGGCACCGCTGCATTTCCTGGATGGAAAAGGAGTCCACCTTCTATGAGGGACGCTCAGATTTCCCCATGAAACTGGCGGGATGACAATCCAGAGAGGAAAACCCATCCCTTTCCTGCTGGGTCCTGTTCTGGTGGGGAGAGTCCATGAGAGCGTCCTTGGTGACTGTGTTTGAGACATGTTTCCCAGCTTCCACACAGGGAATCCATGTGAATCCTGAGGTCCAGCTGGCAGGTCCCAGATCCCTGCCCACCCTGTGCTATCCATTGAATATCCATCAGAAACCACCCCCCAACCTCATTCTCTCCTTCTTCTGACTTCTCCCTCAACCTGTCCTGTATCCTGAGCCCCATGGAACTGGGGTCCTGTCACACTGACAAGATCTTCACCAAGTGTCAGATGGAGAAAGGCTCAATAATGAATGTCTCCCATGATGGGAGGGCTCTGAAGTGGGGCTGAAATGGGGATATATGGCTCAAACCACGACCCAGAAATAAAATAATATAGCAGGTACTATATGAGACAATACTGTCACTTCCTCTCATATCCCTGCTTTTGTCCCATTGAACTGGCCAGGATTTCCCCTAGAGAATTCATAAATATCTTCTGGGCTGTTTGCTCTCTTGATTTCCTGTGAAACCAGTACTGGTCTTCGCACATCAGAGGAGTCACAGGAAAGGCCCTTCCACTCAGAGTCCTTCTACTCTTGTAACGTCGAGGGGGGGGTCTGCATGGAACGCATCTTCTGTGTCTGAGGTGAATCTGTTTGCCTGTAGCTGGAGGAAGGTCAGGCCCACTCCTCACCTCAGCATGAAGCATCTTGGGATGGTCGTTCCCAAGAAGAGGGACACTCATTAGCGGGTCTTCTGTGTGTTGGCAGCTGTCCTGTGTGTGTATTTAATGCACTACAGGAATGTCTAAGAATAGTTACCAATCTAGTGTACTGGCCTCCTGTGAGTCTCCTTGTGTTGTGTTCACTGATCCAGATGAACCTGGACAAGGAGTCCCAGGTGTGCAGAACCTCACAGACTCTCTCACTTACCTGTGTCACCACCAAGTTCTCTTGAGCAACTGTGGACTTTCAGTATTCTCCATTGTTCCCCAAATCTCATCTCTCAGGTTTTTCTCTGCATAATCAGCAGGCTGTCCCCAGCTGTGTTTCTTATGAGGCATATATACATTTCTTTCTGTTCTAATATACAAACATTGGCAGAAAATGTCTGATGCATTGCCAAATTGTCATATCCTTCTTTCCATAATATCCGTGGTATGTTTCATTTATTGATAACCTCTGATGAATTATTACACTATAAATCTGTATATTTTTAGATTCTGCTACCCCTGGAAGTACTATTGGAATTACTTGCATAACTGGTAATATATTTTACAACCAAAAAGAGTTCACATATTTAACGGATGAACTTACTGTGCAATATAAATTATAAAAAACAACCTAAAGTAACAATCTGCTTGCGATTTTCATTCAAGATATTATAGTGCCCACTTCCCATTATTCTATTATTTGTAGAGTTATTTAGTATAAAATATAAAACATAATAGTGAGGTGGAGACAAGATGGCGGGGAAGTAGGAGGAGGCCCCTTTTCAACCTGTACCCTAAAGTGAGCTGATTACCTGCCAATGAAATCCGATCACCCATGAAATCAGCCTGAGATTAGAATTATACACGTCTGGATCTCTATGGGGGCAGAAGACACCAGTGGGCAGGTACAGAGGAGTGGTAACATCGGACTAATATGGGAAGATAAACAAAAGGGGGAGGGAGCCACCAGAAGAGACCCATTGGAAATAGGAGAGCGCCCTGCGACTGGGGACCAGCATTAACTTGGAGTCTGGTTGAAAGCACTCAAAAAGAACAAAGAATTGCAGGGGGAAGTTCTGGGAATCAGGGTGGTTAGGGACAGAGGCTTAAGTCCCTGGACCCAGGGCAGCCACCCCTGGTGCTGAGCCAGAGAGAGTGCAGTGAGGAAACCATGTCTTGGTCCCTGAGCCACAAGCAGGTCTGAGAGCATGTGAGGTCCAGCTCCCGTGAGGGGCTGGGAGCCCTGTCAGCCAGCAGAAGCACAGACTTTTCTGTAGTCCCCACGCGCACACCATGTCGTGCTATCAGAGCCTGAGTCGTGCCCCACACCCTCCCCTGAGAGAGGTGCGTGCAGGTGCCATCCCAGTGCTCTCCGTCCCAGAAGGCCTGAGTACTCTCAGTCTGGGCCAGCGGGAAAATCTCAGTGTGCTATCGCTGCTTGGAACCTCTCTGGCAGTCTGGAGCTGCCCTGAGAGCCACCGCTGTTGTCGTCGTTTTGGGTACAAGCAGGAGTACCTGTGTCCCCAGGGCCGGCAACATGGGACGTGCTCTTCCAGGGGCCAAGGGGGAACTTATGTGCTCTGCAGCTCCCAGAGGGGGATAGACTGAGGTTTCTCTCTGAGAGGGAGGTCTGGGTGCAATCTCTTTCCTCTAAACCTCCAAAGACCATCAAAAGCTGTCAAAGGAAGAAAAAATAAATGAACAAACAAACATAAAAACCTCCAGAGAACAAAGGCCTGAAAAACAGGTTTCCTCAGAGCCCACCCTCTTGAGGGGGGCTTGAGGACTTAACTCAGGGAACACTGCCTGGAAGCCTACATGGCAGACTCCTCCCCCAGGAAGCCAACCAGGGTAAAAAAAAAAAAAAAAAAAAAAAAAAGACGACAAGAGAACAACCACCACGACTTCATAGATACAACCCTTATTTTTAAACCGTTCCCAATATTCTGGTTCATTCTTTTATAGATAATTTTTAACCTATTTACCAACACAGTGAGATGTCCAGTACATCAAATTCATAGTAACCTTTTAACCTGAACATTTTGATACATATACCCGTTTTCCTTTTGCTTTTCCATTTTTTTAATTTTTTAATTTAATTTTAGTTTAGTTTAGTTTATTCTTTTCTATTTTTAGTTTTTAATATTAATATAGAGTTAAACTTCAAGATAATCCCAATCCCCCAATCAATGCTAACGCTATAGGTAAACCAATTTTTAATCCCCCTTTATCTTAGGAAAGTTGAATCCTTAACAAAGATATCAAGATACATCCAGAAAAATCAAAACAACCTTTCTCGCCCATACTGAAAATTTATAACTACGCTCCCATATTTTTCATCCTCCAGTGTGTCTATGTATTTGAGCGTTTCTAATAGTATATAAATCTTATAATTGGAGTTCTTCTTTATAAGGTTTTTTAATTTCACATATATATATATATATATATATATATATATATATATATATATATATATATATTCTCATGTCAAATACTTTTGTCAGTCTTTTTGTTTGTCTGTTTTGTTTGTATACTTGATAAATCTTACCTTGGAGCCAATTTGGGCTTAGACTTCCCTTTTTTTTTTTAATTAATTTATTTTCAGAAAAACAGTACTCATTATTTTCTCACCACACCCAGTGCTCCATGCAATCCGAGCCCTCTATAATACCCACCACCTGGTACCCCGACCTCCCACTCCCCCGCCACTTCAAACCCCTCAGATTCCTGTCTCATATTGAGAGTCCATAGTCTCTCATGGTTCACCTCCCCTTCCAATTTCCCACAACTCCCTTCTCCTCTCTAACTGCCCATGACCTCCATGCTATTTGTTATGCTCCACAAATCAGTGAAACAATATGATAATTGACTCTCTCTGCTTGACTTATTTCACTCAGCATCATCTCTTCCAGTCCCATCCATGTTGCTACAAAAGTTGGGTATTCATCCTTTCTGATGGAGGCATAATATCCCATAGTGTATATGGACCACATCTTCCTTATCCATTCGTCTGTTAAAGGGCATCTTGGTTCTTTCCACAGTTTGGCGACCGTGGCCATTGCTGCTATAAACATTGGGGTACAGATGGCCCTTCTTTTCACTACATCTGTATCCTTGGGGTAAATACCCAGGAGTGCAATGGCAGGGTCATAGGGAAGCTCTATTTTTAATTTCTTGAGGAATCTCCACACTGTTCTCCAAAGAGGCTGCACCAACTTGCATTCCCACCAACAGTGGAAGAGGGTTCCCCTTTCTCCACATCCCCTCCAACACATGTTGTTTCCTGTTTTGTTAATTTTGGCCATTCTAACTTGTGTAAGGTGACATGTCAATGTGGTTTTAATTTGAATCTCCCTGAGGGCTAGTGATGATGAACTTTTTTCATGTGTCTGATAGCCATTTGTATGTCTTGATTGCAGAAGTGTCTGTTCATATCTTCTGCCCATTTTTTTATATGTTTGCCTGTTTTGTGTGTGTTCAGTTGGAGGAGTTCATTATAGATCCTGGATATCAACCTTTTGCCTGTACTGTCATTTGCATATATCTTCTCCCATTCCGTGGGTTGCCTCTTTGTTTTCTTGACTGTTTCCTTGGCTGTGCAGAAGCTTTGGATTTTGATGAAGTCCCAAAAGTTTATTTTCGTTTTTGTTTCCTTTGCCTTTGGAGACATATCTTGAAAGAAGTTGCTGTGGCTGATATGGAAGAGATTACTGCCTATGTTCTCCTCTAGGATTCTGATGGGTTCCTGTCTCACATTGAGGTCTTTTATCCATTTTGAGTTTATCTTTGTGTACGGTGTAAGAGAAGGGTCGAGTTTCATTCTTCTACTTACAGCTGTCCAGTTTTCCCAGCACCATTTATTTAAGAGACTGTCTTTTTTCCACTGTATATTTTTTCCTGTTTTGTCGAAGATTATTTGACCATAGAGTTGAGGGTCCATATCTGGGCTCTCTACTCTATTCCACTGGTCTATGTATCTGTTTTTATGCCAGTACCATGCTGTCTTGGTGATCACAGCTTTGTAGTAAAGATTGAAATCAGGCATCACATTACTTGATTTCTGCCCATTTTTTGATGTGATTGTCTGTTTTTTTGAGTGTTGAGTTTGAGTTCTCTCTACATCTTGGATATTAGCCCTTTGTCTGTAGTGTCATCTGCAAATATCTTCTCCCATTTGTGCATTGTCTCTTTGTTTTGTTGACTGTTTCCTTTGCTGTGCAGAAGCTTTTGATCTTGATGAAGTCACAAAACATCATTTTTGCTTTTGTCCCCTTTGTCTTTGGAGACATGTCTTGAAAGAATTAGCTTGGCCAATGTCGGAGTGGTTACTGCCTATGTTCTCCTCTAGGATTTGGATGATTCCTGTCTCATATTGAGGTCTTTCATCCATCTTGAGTTTATATTTGTGTATGGTGTAAGTGAATGGTTGAATTCCATTCTTCTGTATATAGGTAATTTCCCCAGCACCAATTATTGAAGAGACTGTCTTTTTTCCATTGGATATTTTTTCCTGCTTGCTCATTTACTTGAGCATAGAGTTGAGGGTCCATGACTGGACTGTCTTCTCTGTTCCATTGGTCTAAGTGTCTGTTTTTTACCAGTATCATGCTGCCTTTTTTTTTTTTTTAGTTTCTTTTTAGTGTACCTGAATTCATTGTTTATGTACCACACCCAGTATTCCATGAATTATATGCCGTCCATAATATTACCATGCTCACCCAACCACTCCCGCCCCTTCAAAACCCTCAGGTTGCTGTCTTGGTGATCACTACTCTGTAATATAGCTTGAAGTCAGGCAATGTGATGACCCCAGCTTTGTTATCCTTTTTCAACATTTCCTTGTTGATCCAGGATCTTTTCTGGTTCTGTGCAAATTTTAGGATTGTTTGTTCCAGCATTTGATCTGGATGGCATTGAAAGTATAGGTTGTTCTTGGCAACATAGAAATATTAGCAATGTTTATTCTTCCAAACCATGAGCATGAAATGTTTTTCCATCTTTTTGAGTCTTTTTCCATTTCCTTCATAAGTGTTCTGTAATTTCTTCAGTATAGATACTTTACCTCTTTGGTTAGGTGTATTCCTATGTATCTTATTATTTTTGTGCTATTATAAATGGAGTCAATTCTCTATTTTCTCTCTCCACAGGTTGATTGTTAGTGTATACAAGATCAACTGATTTCTGTGCAAAGGATTTGTATCCTGCCATGTTACTGAATTGCTGCATGATTTCTAGTTGTTTGGTGGTGGAGTCTTTTGGGTTTTCCACATAAAGTATCGTGTCATCTGTGAAGAGAGTGTTTGACTCCTTCATTGCCCATTTGAATACCTTTTATTTCTTTTTGTTTTCTTATTGCTGTTGCTAGAACTTCTAGGACTATGCTGAACAATAGTGTCTAAAGGGGGCAACCTTGTCATGTTCCTGATCTCAAAGGAATGATATTTGCTGTGGGTTTTTCATAGATGGAATTTAAGAAATTGAGGAATGTTCCTTCTATCCCACACTCTGAAGAGTTTTAAGCGGGAAAGAATGCTGTATTTTATCGAACGCTATTTCTGCATCAATTGAGAGGACCATGTTATTCTTCTCTCTTCTCTTCTTAATTTGTTCTATCACACTGACTGGTTTGCAAATGTTGAATGGACCTGTCAGCCCAGGGAAAATCCCACTTGGTTGTGATGGATAATCCTTTTAAAGTACTATTATGCAATTATCTAGGATCTACGTGACAATTATCTAGGATCTACGTGTTCTTGGCAACATAGAAATATTAGCAATGTTTATTCTCTCAAACCATGAGCATGAAACGTTTTCCATCTTTTTGAGTCTTTTTCCATTTCCTTCATAAGTGTTCTGTAGTTTGGCAACTATATTCAATCTCGTTACTGGTTATTGGTCTATTCAGGTTGTCAATATCTTCCTGTTTCAGTCTTGGAAGATTATAGGTTTCCAGGAATGCATCCATTTCTTCTAGGTTGCTTAACTTATTGACATATAGCAGCTGATAATAATTTCTGACGATTATTTCTATTTCCTTGGTGTTGGTGATGATCTCTCTACTTTCATTCATAATTTAATAATTTACTAATTTAATTTACATAACTTAACAATTTAATAATTTAATAATTTGGGTCATTTCTCTTTACTTTTGGATAATTCTTGCCTGTGGCTTATTTATCTTCTAATTCTTTCAAAGAACCAGCTTCTAGTTTCACTGATGTGTTCTACTGTATTTCTGGTTTCTAATTTATTGATCACTGCTCTGATCTTAATTGTTCCCCTTCTGATGCATAGGTTAGGCTTAATTTTCTTTGATTGTCTTCTTCCCTGGTTGCTTCCCTAGCCCTAAAAAGAGGGCATGCTCCTCCAGATGCCAGTCAGCATGGGGAGGAGGTTGCTCCATAATGAAGGTAAGGCCACTTCCTCTGTGCTCTCTCCCAGTGTGCCAGCTACCTCATGGTCCACTTTCAGGATACTTCCTATTCTCTCAAATGTTTGAATAATTACTCTCACACCTGATAAACACCTTTTCTCAGGAGACAGGATGGCGGAGAAATAGGAGATGCTGTTCCAACCGGTCCCCTAAAGTGAGCTGATTACCTACCAAAGAACTCTGATCACCCATGTAATCAGCCTGAGATTAGAATTATACACTTCTGGATCTCTATGAGGGCAGAAGAGGCCAGCGGACAGGTTAAGTGGAGTGGGAACATCAGACTGATATTGGAAGATAAAGAGGGGGAGGGAGCCAGCAGAAGCGACCCATTGGAAAGTAATACCGCAATATGAGAGAGCCCTGTGATTGGGGACCAGCATTAACTTGGAGTCGGGTTGAAAGCACTCATACCCCTGGGGATAAAAATATATGTTTATAAAAATAAAAAAATTAAAAAAAAAAAAAAAGAAATCAACATCAGAAACTTTTGGAATATTTAATCATAAATAAAATAATGAATTTAGACTTAAAAAAAAAAAGAGCAAAAGATCTTAAGGGGAAATTGATTGAATCAGGTGGTTAGGGACAGGGGTTTAAGCCCATGAACCCAGGACCACTACCCCTGGTGCTGAGCCAGAGAGAGTGCAGCAGAGAACCAGGCCTTGGTCCCTGAACTGCCAACATGCATGGCGGCTCACGTGAGGGAATCTCATGTGGATGCCAGCTGGAGCTCTCTAGAACCACAGCCTTTTGTACTCTGCATGCACACTGTGCAAATGGGGTCTGAGTCACTCTCCACACCCTCCCCTGAAAGAGATCCTAGCCAGTGCTCTCTAGGACCAGGAGAGCTGAGCACTCCCAGCCTGGACCAGCAGGAAAATCTCAGTGTGCTATCTCTAGTTGGGACCTCTCTGGAGGTCTGGACCTGCACAGACAGCCATGGCAGAGGCAACCACAGGAAGCCAGCTCTCTGGATTAGTATTTCCCATGGTTTTCAGTAAAAGCGGGAGTTCTTCTGACCACTGAGACTGTGACTGGGGATGTGTTCTGCCAGCAGCAGGTGGTGGAATTTACATGCTCTGGAACACCCAGAGAGAAACGGACTGAGGCTTTTCTCTGAGACGGAGGTCTGGGTGCAGTCTGCTTTCCTCTAGACCTCCAAAGAAATGCCAAAAGCCACAAAGGGAAGGGGGAAAAGAAAACAGAGAACAAAAGCCTGAAAAAACAGTTTCCTCAAAGCCCAGCGCCTTGAGAGGGACAGGAGGACTCAACGATAGCAAGACTGCCTGAAAATACACGCAGCAGGCCCCTCCCACAGAAAGCCAGCCCGAAAAAAAACCTACAAGAGAACAAACACCACTACATCCTAGATACAACTTTAATTTTTAATTCATTCTCACTATTCTCATTATTTTCAATTTTTAAATAATTTATTAACCTATTTACCATCACAATAAGATGTTCAGTACAACAAATTCCATAATAACCTTTTAACTTGAACTTTTTTGATACATATACCTGTGTTTTTCTTTTGCTTTTCTATTTTTTAATTTTTTTTAAATATTCATATACAGATAAGCTTCAAGGAAATCCCTTTACCCAATCAATGCTACTCTTATATATAAACCAGTATTAATCCCCCATTATCTCAGGAAAGTTGGGTCCTTTAACAAAGATATCATGATACATCCAGGAAGGGTGAGGAGGAGTCAAGTTGGCAGAGAAGTATCAGACTCAGGAGACATCAGGTAGCAGGGGATCATCTAGATAGCTTATCAAACCATTGCGAACACCTACAAATCCTACAGGAGATCAAAGAGAAGAAGAGAAAAAAAAAATCAACCACTTTCTGAAAGGTAGGACCATCAGAGAAGTGACTCCAAAGTGACGGGAAGATAGATCTAGAGGGAGGGGCCAGCTCTGAGAAAGCAGCAGAGCAATGGAGCACAAAACCAGAACATTTAAAAGGCTGCTCCCCTGAGGGACATCACTCCAGAAGCTAAGCCAGGGTCAAGCCCACGTAGGACAGCATGGTCCTCAGGTCCCACAGAGTCACGGAAGGATCAGGGGTGTCTGAGTGTCACAGAATTCACAGATATTAGAGCAGGGAAGCTGGCTACAGAGATGGAGCTGAGGAGTGAGCTCTCAACTCAGGGTTACCTTAAACTGTGATCCGTGGCACAATCAGACCACTGCTCTGTGAGCTGGGACCCCACAAGATCCGGGGAGAGCTTCCTGAAAGAGCTCAGGGATCTGTGGGGTTCAGAGACTCCAGGCAGGGCTGTGTGCCAGAGACCGAGACACCCAGCCATAGGCTGGGTGATCTTGGAGCGCAGCCAGAAGCCAGGGAGACAGGAGTGATTGAACGCTTTTCTCCGAGCGCACACTGAGTGGGGCCCCGAGCTCTAGGCTCCGTCAGCCAGAGACTGGGAGGCCGCCATTTTCATTCCCATCCTCTGGAGCTCTATGGAAAGCATTCATGGAACAAAAGCTCCCAAAAACCGAACCTTAGCAGATTACATAGCCGGGCCCCAGGTAAGGATGGTCCAATTCAACCTTGGGCAAAGACACTTGAGAATCACTACAACAGGCCCCTCCCCCAGAAGATCAGCAAGAAATCCATCCAAGATAAAGTTCATTTACAAGGAGAACAGCGGAATTCCAGAGGAGGAGAAAGCAAAGCACGGAATGCATGGCTTTCTCCCCAGGATTCTTTAGTCTTGCAAAGTTAATTAATATTTTTTAACATTAATTTATTCTTATGCTAAAATTCTTTTTAACTTTTACTATTTCCTCTCTTAACTGATTTTTTCATTTCTTTTCAGTGTAACAGAATTCATTGTTTAGGCACCACACCCAGTGCTCCATACAATCCATGCCATCCATAATACCCACCACCTGGCTCCCCCAACCTCCCACCCGCCGCCCCTTCAAAACCCTCAGATTCTTTTTCAGAGTCAATAGTCTCTCATGGTTTATCTCCCCTTCAATTTCCCTCAACTCCCTTCTCCTCTCCATCTCCCCATGTTCTCCATGTTATTTCTTATGCTCCACAAATAAGTGAAACCATATGATAATTGACTCTCTCTGCTTGACTTATTTCACTAAGCATAATCTCCTCCAATCCCGGCCATGTTGCTACAAAAGTTGGGTATTCATCCTTTCTGATGGAGGCATAATACTCCATAGTGTATATGGACCACATCTTCCTTATCCATTCGTCCGTTGAAGGGCATCTTGGTTCTTTCCACAGTTTGGCGACCGTGGTCATTGCTGCTATAAACACTGGGGTACAGATGGCCCTTCTTTTCACGACATCTGTATCTTTGGGGTAAATACCCAGGAGTGCAATTGCAGTCATAGGGAAGCTCTATTTTTAATTTGTTAGGGAATCGCCACACTGTTCTCCAAAGTGGCTGTACCAACTTGCATTCCCACCAACAGTGGAAGAGGGTTCCCCTTTTTCCACATCCTCTCCAACACATGTTTCCTGTCTTGTTAATTTTGGCCATTCTAACTGGTGTAAGGTGATATCTCAACTTGGTTTTAATTTGAATCTCCTGAGGGCTAGTGATGATGAACGTTTTTTCATGTGTCTGATAGCCATTTGTATGTCTTTATTGGAGAAGTGTCTGTCCATATCTTCTGCCCATTTTCTGACATGATTGTCTGTTTTATGTGTGTTGAGTTTGACAAGTTCTTTATAGATCCTGGATATCAATCTTTTGTCTGTACTGTCACTTGTGAATATCTTCTCCCATTCCGTGGGCTGCCTCTTTGTTTTCTTAACTGTTTCCTTTGCTGTGCAGAAGCTTTTGATTTTGATGAAGTCCCAAAAGTTTATTTTTGCTTTTGTTTCCTTTGCCTTTGGAGACATATCTTGAAAGAAATTGTTGTGGCCAATGTCGAAGAGATTACTGCCTATGTTCTCATCTAGGACTTTGATGGATTCATGTATCACATTGAGATTTTTCATCCATTTTGGGTTAATCTTTGTGTAAGCTGTAAGAGAATGGTCGAGCTTCATTACTTCTATACATAGCTGTCCAATTTTCCTAGCACTATTTATTGAAGAGACTGTCTTTTTTCCACTCAATATTGTTTCCTATTTAGTCGAAGACTATATGACCATAGACTTGCCAGTAATATCTGAGCTCTCTACTCTGTTCCAATGGCCTATGTCCCTGTTTTTGTGCCAGTACCATGGTTTCTTGGTGATCAAAGCTTTGTAATAAAGCTGGAAATCAGGTGACATGATGCCCCTAGCTTTGTTTTTCTTTTTAAACATTTCCTTAGAAATTCAGGGTCTTTTCTGGCTCCATACAAATTTTAGGATTGTTTATTCCAGCACTTTAAAAATACTGGTGGCGGGGCGCCTGGGTGGCTCAGTGGGTTAAGCCGCTGCCTTCAGCTCAGGTCATGATCTCAGGGTCCTGGGATCGAGTCCCACATCGGGCTCTCTGCTCAGCGGGGGGCCTGCTTCCCTTCCTCTCTCTGTGATCTCTTCCCTTCCTCTCTCCTACTGTGATCTCTCTCTTTCAAATAAATAAATAAAATCCTTAAAAAAAATACTGGTGGAATTTTGATCAGAATCACATTGAAAGTATAGATAGCTGTGGGCAGAATAGACATTTTAACAATGTTTATTCTTCCAATCCAAGAACATGGAATGGTCTTCCATCTTTTTGTGTATTCTTCAATTTCTTTCATGAGTGTTCTGTAGTTCCTAGTACAGATCCTTCACCTCTTTGGTTAGGTTTATTCCCAGGTATCTTGTAGTTCTTGGTGCTCTAGTAAATAGAATAGATTCTCTAATTTCCCTTTCTATATGTTTATTGTTAGTGTATAAGAAAGCACCTGATTTCTGCCCATTGATTTTTTGCCACATTGCTGATTTGCTGTAGGAGTTCTAGTAGTTTGGGGGTAAAGTCTTTTGGGTTTTATAAAGTGTTCTGTCATCTGTGAAACGAAAGGGTTTGACTTCTAATTTCCCAAATTGGATACCTTTTATTTCTCTTTGTTGTCTGTTTGCTGCTGCTAGGACATCTCTGTTGAAAAAAGCGGTGAAAGTGGGCATCCTTGTCATGTCCCTGATCTCAATGGGAAGGATTTCAGCTTTTCCCCATTAAGTATGATAATCGTTGTGTGTTTTTCATAGACAGATTTGATGAAGTCAAGGAATGTTCCCTCTATCCTTACACTTTGTTTTCTTTTTCTTTATTTAATTTTTATTTATTCTTTTTAATTTTATTTTTTTTTTAATTTCTTCTCAGTGTTCCAGAGTTCATTGTTTATGCACCACACACAGTGCTCCATGCAATACGTGCCCTAATACTCACCACTAGGCTCACCCCACCTCCCACCCCCATCCCTCCAAAACCCTCAGTTAGTTCCTCTGAGCCCACCTTCTCTCATGGTTCATCTCCCCCTCCAATTTCCCACAACGCCCTTCTCCACTCTATCTCCCCATGTCCTCTGTGTTATTCCTTATATCCCACAAATAAGAAAAACCACGATATTTGACTCAATCTGCTTGACTTATTTCACTCAGTATAATCTCTTCCAGTCCCGTCCATGTTACTACAAACTTTGGTTATTCATCCTTTCTGATGGAGGCATAATACTCCATAGTGTATATGGACCACATCTTCCTTATCCATTCATCCATTGAAGGGCATCTTGCTTCTTTTCACAGTTGGTGACTGTGGCCATTGCTGCGAAGAACATTGGGGTACAGATGGCCCTTCTTTTCACGACATCTGTATCTTTGAGGTAAATACACAGTACTGCAATTGCATGGTCATAGTGAAGTGTTGTTTCTAATTTCTTAAGGAATCTCCACACTGTTTTCCAAAGTGGCTGTACCAACTTGCATTCCCACCAACAGTGTAAGAGGGTTCCCCTTTCTCCACACCCTCTCCTACACATGTTGACTGACTTGTTTTCATTCTCACTGGTTTCCATGAATTGTTTAAGATCTTCTTTGATTTTCTGGTTAATCCAAGCATTCTTAAGCAAGGTGGTCCTTAGCTTCCTGGTGTTTGAATTTCTTCCAAACTTCTTATTGTTGAGTTCCAGTTCCAAAGCATTGTGGTCTGAGAATATACATGGAATAATCTCAATATTTTGGTATCGGTTGAGCCCTTTTTTATGACCCAGTACATGGTCTATTCTGGAGAAGGTTCCATATGTGCTCGAGAAGAATGAGTATTTGTTGTTTTGGGGTGAAATGTTCTTTATATATCGATGAGGTCCATCTGGTCCAATGTGTCATTAAATGTTCCTTTTTCTTTATTGATTTTCTGCTTGGATGATCTAGACAAATCTAGATCTAGACACTACTGAGAGTGGCATGTTAAGAGCCCCTATGATTGATGTATTCATATCAATATGACTCTTTATCTTGATTTACAGTTGTCTTATGTAGTTGGTTGCTCCCATATTGGGAGTAGAAACATTTATAATTATTAGATCTTCTTGGTGGATAGACCCTTTAAGAATGATGTCATGTCCTTCTGTATCTCTGACTATAGTCCTTAATTTGAAATCTAATTTATCTGACATGAGAATCTCTACCCCAGCTTTCTTTTGAGGCCCATTGGCATGAAAGATGCTTCTCCATCCCTGCACTTTCAGTCTGGATGTATCCTTAGGTTCAAAATGGGTCTCTTGTAAACAACATAAGGACAGGTCCTGTCATTTTATTCAATCTGCAACCCTGTGCCATTTTATGGGACAGGGGTTCCATATGGGTCATTCATGATGAGAGTGATCATTGAAAAACATGTTTTTATTGACATCACGTTGCCTATGAAGCCCTTGTTTCTACAGATAGTCTCTGTACATTTCTGGTCGATGTCACTCTTGGGTTATTTCTTCTTTTATAGACCCCCCCCCTTAATGTTTCTTGTAGTGCTGGCTTGATGGTCACATACTCTTTTAAGCCTTGCTGGTCTTGGAAGCTCCTTATCTTTCCATCCATTCTGAATGTCAGCCTTGCTGAATAAAGTATTCTTGGCTGCATTTTCTTCTCATTTAATGACCTGAGTATGCCTTGCCATCCCTTTCTGGCTTGCCAAGTTTCTTTGGACAGGTTTGATATTATTCGGATGGACCTTCCTCAATGCCTGAGGAATCTCTTCCACCTAGATGCCCTCAGAAGCTCTTCCCTAAAATTATGATTCTTCAGTTCCACAATCAAGTGCACTGAGGTTTTTCTAGCATAGTTGATCATGGGGGTAGGGGTGTGCGGGGATGTTCGTGTACCTTGAGACATGAACTCTTGTTCCGTTCTCCATACTGGGATAATTTTCATCCAGAATTTGTTTAACTGTATCTTCTAGTCTTCTCTCTTTCTCCACCCCCTCAGGGATCCCAATAATTCTGATGTTGGAACATTTCATGGCATCATTTATTTCCTGATTCTGTTTTCATGGCTTCTAAGCTGTTTGTTCCAGCCCTCCTCCTGATCCTTTTCCTCTATCAGTTTGTCCTCTAGATCACTAATTCTATCTTCTGCCCCAGTTAACCTAGATGTTAGAGTATTTAGATTAGATTAGATCTCATTGATTAAACTTTTAACTTCTTCCCTGGTGGCTCTCACTTCTGCCCTTAGAGATTCTATATTGTCACTAATGGTCTTCTCCAACCTAGCCATTGCCTGGATAATTGTTATGCTGAACTCTCTTTGTTTCTTTTTTGAAGATTTTATTTATTTGACAGAGAGAGAGAAATCACAAGTAGGCAGAGAGGCAGGCAGAGAGAGAGAGAGAGGAGGAAGCAGGCTCCCCTCTGAGCACAGAGCCCAATGCAGGGCTTGATCCCAATCATGACCTGAGCTGAAGGCAGAGGCTTAACCCACTGAGCCACCCAGGCACCCCCTGAATTCTCTTTCTGACATACTGTTTATGTCCATATCCAAGAGTTCTGATGGAGAGGTCACAGTCTCTGAATTTTTCCACTGTTGGGTGTTCTTCCTCCTAGTCATTTTGGAGAGAGGATTTTGAGGGGATGTATAGCAGAATGTATCAACCACGATCCAGCCAAGGTGCATCCTGGAATGCTTCAGAGAAATCAGAAGTCACCACCAAAGAGAAAGAAAAAAGAAAGAGAGATAGAGAGAAAAAAAGACAAACCCAACCAGAATGAGCCCCAAAAGTAAGATTTATAAGGTATATAAACAAAAACAGACAAAAAAGAGAGACAAAAGTAAATGACAAATAAAAAGAAAAAAAAGAACCCAGCCAAAATGAATCCCAAGAATGAGATTTATATAATACCAGAACAAAAATAAATGCACAGAAACAGTGATAGAAGAAGAAGATGGGAAGGTAGTTGTAAATCCTTGATGTGGACGAGGATGGTTATTTTGATTCTTGCTGGGTATACCTTGATATCTTTGTTAAAAGACTCAACTTTCCTGAGATAAAGGGGGATTAAAACTGGTTTAGACATAAGGATAGCATTGAATAAGGAAAAAGGATTACCTTGAAGCTTATATCTATATGATTTTTAAAAAGAAAAAGAAAAGAAAAACACAGATATATGTATGGAAAAAGTTCAAGTTAAAATGTTATTATGGAATATGCTGTATTAAACCTCTAGTTGTAATGGTAAGTAGGTTAAAGAAATTAAAAGAACGATAATCATGAGAATGAATTTTTTTAAAGAGATGTATCTATGAAATATATAGATTTTAGGGTTATACTGGAAGTTTAATATATTGTTTTCCCCTGATGTTGGGGTATTACAGTAATATGGGGATATTGTGGTGGTTGTCCTCCTGTTCTTTTGGCTTTCCTTCTGGGGGAGGGGCCCACTGCACTGTTTTTCAGTCAGTCTTGCTTGGGTTGAGTCGTCCTGCCCCCTATCTAGGGGCTGGGCTCTGTGGAAACTGGTTCTTTGGGATTTTGTATTTTGGAGGGTTTGGGTTTTTTTTTTTTTTTTTTTTTTGCAGCTTTTTGGAGGTTTAGTGGAAAGCAAAATGCACCCAGACCTCCACCTCAGAGAGAGGCCTCAGTCTGTTCCCCTCTGGGTGATCCAGAACACACACTCCCCCTTGGCAAACTCCACTGAACAACGCAAATTCATGGTGTGGGCAGTGTGGGCCCCCAGCCACTGTCTCAGGGGTCGTCCAAAGTGCCTGCTTGTCTATGCACCCCGTGGCCACTAAAACTACAAGTGATATTGGTCTGGGGAACACATTTCCAGTCGCTGCCTTTGCCAAGACTGCTGTATAGGGATCATGCAAACACCACTCAGTCATCCAGGTCACAGAAGGCTGCTGCCATGGAAGGATCCTGACCAGAGATCTCGCCGAGTTCCTTCAGGCATGGGCTGGAGTATTCAGTCCTAGATGCCACTGGGTAACGCTCACACCAAGCTCTCTCAGGCCTGGGCAGGGAGTGCAATCAGACCCTGGTTGTGCAGTGTGAGCAGAGCACAAAAGGGTGTGGTTCTAGAGAGTTCAGGCTGGTGCCCATACCAGACTCCCTAATGCACAGGTGAGAGTGTGATGAGCACTTTCCTGAGCAGTAATGCAAGCAGTGCACATCCACGTGCTCAGGAACCAGGAACTGGAGGCTCAGTTGCACTCTCCCTGGCATGGGTGGTCACCAGAAGTGGCCGTCCTGGTCCGTGGTCTTAGGCCCATGCCCATGACTGCCTGATTCCACCAGTTGTCCCTTAATATCTTTTGCTCTTTTTGAGTGCTTTTAACCAGACTCCAAGCTAATGATGTTCTCCAACTACAGGGATTGCTTCTGGTGGCTCCCTCCCCCTCTGTTTATCTTCAAATATCAATCAGAGCATTCCCACTCTGCTTTTCTCCACTGGTGTCTTTTGCCCCATAGACATTCAGAAGTATACAATCCTACACCTCAGGCTGATTTCATGGGTGCTCACAGTGCTTTGGTGGATACTTAGCTCACTTTAGGGAACCCGTTGAAACAGGGTCTCCTACTTCTCTGCCATCTTTCCCTTTCTCTTCTTTTCAGTTTTTTTATTTTATTCTTGCATTTTGGTTTGCCTTTGTTTTTTCAATGGTGGCATCCATACACTCTGGATATTGCTGGGCTGCATCCTGCTTGGGTCTTGTTTGATATTTTTGACTCGCTCCAGTCACTCAACCACCCATGGACATAATGACTAGGAGGAGGAAATCCCCAAAAAAAAAAAAAGAACAACAGGCAACATCCTCTGCCACAGAACTAATGGATTCAGATATAACCAAGATGTCAGACACACACTTCAGGATAGCAATCATGACCTCAATAGCAAGGCTTGAAAAAAAGGCATTTATGACAATATAGAATCCCCAAGAACAGAAATGAGTTCTAATCAGGCTGAGTTTAAAAATATTATGAATGAAATACAAGCTAAGCTGGATTCTCTAATAGCCATGGTAAATGAGGCAGAAGAACAATTAGTGACCTACAAGATAAGCTGAGACAGAAGAAGGAAACTGAATAATACAGGGGTAGGCAGTCAGTGGCACATGAAATTAGACTTAGGGAGAACAATGTCATGAAAGGCTCAAAGTCAGGGGGCGCCTGGGTGGCTCAGTGGGTTAAGCCACTGCCTTCGGCTCAGGTCATGATCTCAGGGTCCTGGGATCAAGTCCCGCATCGGGCTCTCTGCTCAGCAGGGAGCCTGCTTCCTTCTCTCTCTCTGCCTGCCTCTCTGCCTACTTGTGATCTCTCTCTGTCAAATAAATAAATAAAATCTTAAAAAAAAAAAAGAAAGGCTCAAAGTCAGAATTACTGGGATCCCCAAGGGGATGGAGAGACAGAGAAGACTAGAAGATATAGTTGACCAAGTCACATCAGACAACCTCCCTAATCTGGAGAAGAAAACAAGCATTTGAGACCAAGAAACACAGAAGACCCCTCCAAAAATCAATAAAAATAGATCAAAACCCTGACATGAAATAGTGAAGCATGCAAATAATAGTCAGGGAAGATATCCTTAGCAGAAAGGGGGAATAGTTTTCTTACATACAGAGGGAGAATCATCAGAATAACATCAGAACTGCCCACAGAAACCAAACAAGCCAAAAGGGATGTAGTATAGATTCAGGGTATAAATGGAAAGAGCATGCAGCCAAGAATACTTGATTAAGCCAGACTGTCATTCAGAATGGATGCAGAGATAAAGACCTTTCAGGGCACACAGAACTGAAAGATGATGTGACCACCAAGACAGACATGCAAGAAATATTAAAGGGGATTCTGTAAAACACACAAATATGGAAGACCATTCTATGCTCATGGATCAGAAGAATAAACATTGTTAAAATGTCAATATTTTGACATTTTAGAGCATAGATTGACTAGAGCAATCTATACTTTCAATGCCATTCTAATCAAAATTCCACTGACTTTTTCAAAGGGCTGGAGCAAACAATCCTAAAATTTGGAATCAGAAAAGATGCTAAATAGTTAAGGAAATGCTGAAAAAGAAAAACAAAACTGGGGGCATCACGTTGCCTGATTTCAAGCTTTAGTACAAACAGGTGATTGCCAAGACAGCATCATACCAGCACAAAAACAGACACATAGACCAGTGGAACAGAGTAGAGAGCCCAGATATGGACCCTCAACTTTGTGCTCAACTAATCTTCGACAAAGCAGGAAAAGAGTCTCTTCAATAAATGGTGCTGGGACAATTGGACAGCTATATGTAGAAGAATGAAACTCGACCATTCTCTTACACCATACACAAAGATAAACTCAAAATGGATAAAAGACCTCAATGAGATGCAGGAATCCATCAGAACATAGAAGAGAACATAGGCAGTAACCCCTCTGATATCAGCTACAGCAACTTCATTCAAGATATGTCTCTATCACATATTGAGGTCCTTCATCCATTTTGAGTCTATTTTTGTGTGTGGTGTAAGGACAAAGGGGAAAAAAAAGCCAAAATGAACTTTTGGGACTTCATCAGGATCAAAGGCTTCTGCACAGAAAAGGAAAGAGTCAACAAAACAAAGAAGCACCCACAGAAGGCAAGAAAATAATCTCAAGTGACACAACAGACAAAGGGCTGGTATCCAAGATCTATAAAGAACTCCTCAAACTCAACACACAGAAAACAGAAAATCATGTCATAAAATGGGAAGAAGACATGAACAAACATTTCTCCAAAGAAAGCATAACATGGCTAACAGACACATGAAAAAATATTCATCATCACTAGCCATCAGGGAGATTCAAATCAAAACCACATTGAGATACCACCTTACACCAGTTAGAATGGCCAAAATTAGCAAGATAGGAAACAACATGTGTTGAAGAGGATGTGGAGAAAAGGGAACCCTTTTACACTATTGGTGGGAATGCAAGTTGGTGCAGCCACTTTGGGGAACAATGTGGAGATTCCTTAAAAAATTAAAAATAGAGCTTCCCAACATCTTGCAACTTTCCTGTATATCTGAATCTATTCTAAAATAAACATTTAAAAAATAAAAAGAAATAGAACTTCCCTATGACCCTGAAATTGCACTACTGGCATTTACCACAAAGATACAGATGTATTGAAAAGAAAGGCCATTTGTACCCCAATGTTCATAGCAGCAATAGCCACAGTCGCCTAACTCTGGAAAGAACCAAGATGCCCTTCAATGGGCAACTGGATAAGGAAGAGGTGGTCCATATATACTATGGAGTATTATGCCTCCATCAGAAAGGATGAATACCCAACTTTTGTATCAACATGCTCAGGACTGGAGGAGATTATGCTGAGTGAAATAAGTGAAGTAGAGAAAGTCAGTTATCAAATGGTTTCACTTACTTGTGGAGCATAATAAATAACCGGATGACATGGGGAGATGGAAAGGAGAAGGAAATTGAGGAAAATTGGAGGGGGAGATGAACCACAGGAGACTATCGACTGAAAAACAATCTGAGGGTTTTGAAGGGGCGGGGGTTGGTAGGTTGGGTGAACCTGGTCGTGGGTATTGTAGAGGGCACGGATTGCATGGAGTACTGGTATGGTGCATAAACAATGAATTCTGGTACACTAGAAAGAAATTTTAAAAAGTAAAAATTTTTTTAAAAATAATTCTTAAATGCACTGATCAAGCAAAGTGGTAAAAGAGTAGGAGACTTCATTTCATCTGCTTCCCTGAATTTAGCTAGATAACTCTCTAATCACTCAGAATATCTGAGTTCAACCTGAGAGGTAAGGGAAAAAATGCTGGAATTCTATAAATGAAAAAGAACCACTTTTTTCAAGGAAGGCTGAGAATCGAAAGAAAGCAGATATATCAGAGGATATATACAACAGGGGAGGTAACTTCAGAAAGACAGCCAAAATAAGTGATACAGCCCCTGATGGCAAAACCAGAATCATTAGAAATCTGCTCCTGTGAGAGAAATTCCTGCTTGAAACGTGCTCTTTGATGAAGGTGGCGGGGCAAAATCTTAAATGGAACAGTGTGGTCTCAGGATCACAGAGACACAGACAAACGGGGAATGCCTGAACCTGCAGAGTTCCTCAGCATTGGAGCAGGGAAACTGGTTATGGCCTGAGAACTTGGGAGGGGATCTCAGCTCAGTTCTCTATAAACCCTGAGCCCTACTGGCTCTGGTGACAGCTCTCAGTGTGGGAGAGGTATGTTGCAAACGACAGAAAAAGCAGTGGCCCACCGCCATCCCACAGGAGGAGTGGCTCAGGAGTGCACATGACCAGGGGACCACTCTCCATGGGGGATCCTGAGAAGGACAGAAAGACATGACCCTCCACCTACCTAGGAGGACTGGTGTAGGTGCACACCACAGGAGTCTAGATGTGACACACACAAAAGAGAAGACCTCGTATCCCTGAGGATTTTCTGAAGAAAGGGGCTGGGATCATTTAGTTCCAGGACTGGATAGCATCATATGGCCATTTTTATTCTCATCCTCTAAGGAGACTCAAATGCCTTCAAAGAACAAAAGCCACAGAGAAAAACTAGAAACAGCTTACACTGACCCCGACCCCTGGCAAGGGGAGGTACTACAACTCCACTGGCACAGGGACACCTGAGAATCAGTGCAGCAGGCCCCTCCCCCAGAAGAACAGCCAGAAGGACACTGAGCACCATGTGTATAGAGCACTCAGCACTGCACAGCTCCAGCTCTAGGGGGAAATACTACATAGAATTTGAGGTTGTTTCTCATGATTCATTGCTGTTTCAGTTTAAAATTTTTCCTTTATTTTCGCTTTTTTTCTTCGCAATGACTTTCTTATTTTAACAACTCTGTTTTTAAGTCTTAATCTAACTCGAATTTTGTACACTTACTTTTTGTACATATATTCTTCATTTTTGGCTTACTTTCACTGTATTCAATTTTACTTTTGTATATATATACACACATATATACATATATATGCAAATATATATATATACATATGTTTTGCTTTCTTTACAATTTTGGGATTTAGTGTCTTCTAACACACAGACCAAAATATACTCAGGACCAACTGGATCACCCTGTTCTGTTCACCTGGGAGTTATATTCTCGCGTCCACACCCAGCATTTTTGTTTGGTTGGTTCTGACCTCTTCGGATTTGTCTAGTGTGTATTTTGCTTGAGTTTGGGTTGATATTTGTGTTTTGTTCACTCATTCATCCATTCTTTCCTGGTAAAATGACTGGAGAGAGGAATTCAAAACAGAAGAAAGATCCAGAGGTAAAACTCTCTGACATAGATGTAATCTATAAAATAAAATTTTAAAAATTTAAAATAAATATATAAATAAATAACTAATAAAAAATACAATAAAATAAAATTATACTATATTCGCTTCTTAGATAACTGCAAAACATTAAAATAAATGATTCTTCCTACAGAGAGCAGCATGATTGAATTTTCAAGGATTTGTGCAGAGCAAAAGAAAAGTCCTACAAATAAAATTACATAAAATATAAATTCTTGAAAATTAAAACTAGTCTAAGTAATCCGAGAACAGCCCATACTTGTGTGGGTACATAGTGAAGAAGGGACAAGGAAGGAGGAATTCCAGAAAAAATACAGGAAATTTTATAGAGGGTTGATTTGTTCACTCTGGATAATGTTGATTTTGACACCCATGTTTATCCTATCACACACTCTGCCTATACGCCATTCATTCCGTGCCAAGCACACTCACCAAAATTCTTACAAATAATCCCAGAGATGACTTGGGAGGAACACATAGATATTGAAATGTTGGAAAATACACCTACCAAACCCAATGCTCTCTATATTTCAGGACAACATAGAGAGGAAGTAAAACCATCCTGTCCCCATTACAGGAAGGATTTCCACATTCCTTACCAGCCTGAAAACTCTGTCTTCCAGGTGGTTCAGGGGACAATATGTCCTGTGGGGATATATAGTCAGAGAACATGCAAATAGGGCCCTCCATCTGCTGATTTAAAACAGCCCAAACCTGACTCTGCAGCTGGGAGAGGAGCCCCAGCACCAGGATTCCCAGGTGTTCCAATCAGTACTCAGGACAGAACACAGACAACTCGCAATGGAGTTTGTGCTTGGCTGGGTTTTCCTTGTTGCTCTTTTAAAAGGTAATACATGGAAACCTGCTGGGGGAGGAGTCAAGATGGTGGAGAAGGAGCAGGCTGAGACATCAGGTACCAGGAGATCAGCTAGATAGCTTATCTAACCATTGCAAACACCTACAAATCCAATGGGAAATCAAAGAGAAGAAGAGCATCAATTCTAGAAACAGAAAAAAAACCACTTTCTGAAAGGTAGGACTGGCGGAGAAGTGAATCCAAAGTGACGGGAAGATAGACCACAGGGGGAGGGGCCGGCTCCCAGCAAGCGGTGGAGCAATGGAGCACAAAAGCAGGATTTGTAAAAGTCTGCTCCACTGTGGGACATCACTCCAGAGGCTAAACCGGGGGGAAGCCCATGCGGGGTCAGCGTATCCCCAGGTCCCGTGGGGTCACAGAAGGACTGGGGGTGTCTGAGTGTCACCAAGCTTGCAGATTTTACAGCAGGGAAACCGGCTACTGAGACAGAGGGGAGGAGTGAGTGCTCAGCTCCGGGTTACCTTGAACCGTTGGCAGCCTGGGTGAGCTCGGAGTGGGGCCGGAGGCCAGGAAGACAGAGTGACTGAGCACTTTTCTCCACATGCGACTGGAGGCCAGGGAGATGGAAGCGACTGAGTGCTTTTCTCCAAGCACAACCAGAGGCCAGGGAGGCGGGGGCGGTTGGGTGCTTTTCTCTGAGGGCCCACTGAGGAGCAAGACACCGAGATCTCACCTCCTCCAGGCCGGAGGTTGGGAGGCCACCATTTTCATTCCCGTCCTCTGGAACTGTACGGAGAGCATTCAAGGAATAAAAGCTCCTGAGAGCGAACCGAGCAGAACACTTAGCCCGGCCCCTGGTAAGGGCGGTGCAATTCCGCCTGGGGCAAAGACACTTGAGAATCACTACAACAGCTCCCTCCCCCAGAAGATCGACAAGAAACCAAGCCAAGACCAACTTCACTTACCAAGGAGAACAGTGGAATTGGAATCCTCCTCTGGAGAAGAGGAGAAAGCAAATCTTACCTGGACAAAATGACAAGGCGGATAAACTCACCACAAAAAAAGAACAAGAGGTAGTACCAAAGGCTGGGAATTTAATCAATGCAGACATTGGTAATATGACAGACCTAGAGTTCAGAATGATTCTCAAGATCCTAGCTGGGCTTGAAAAAAGCATAGAAGATATTAAAGAAACCATCTCTGGAGAGATAAAAGCCCTTTCTGGAGAAATAAAAGAACTATAATCTAACCAACTTGAAATCAAACAAGCTATTAATGAGGTGCAATCAAAAATGGAATCTCTTACTGCTAGAATAAATGAGGCAGAAGAAGGAATTAATGATATAGAAGACCAAATGACAGAGAATAAAGAAGCTGAGCAAAAGAGAGACAAACTACTGGACCACGAGGAGAGAATTCAAGGATAAGTGACACCATAATACGACACAACATTAGAATAATTGGGATTCCAGAAGAAGAAGAAAGAGAGAGGGGAGCAGAAGGTATATTGGAGAGAATGTCTCTAATATGGCAAAGGGAGCAAGCATCAAAATCCAGGAGAGCGAAGAATGCCCCTCAATATCAATAAAAATAGGTCCACACCCCATCACCTAATAGTAAAATTTACAAGTCTTAGCGACAAAGAGAAAATCCTGAAAGCAGCCCAGGAAAAGAAATCTGTAACACAAGGGCAAAGATTGGCAGTGGACTTATCCACAGAGACCTGGCAAGCCAGAAAGAACTGGCATGATATATTCAGAGCACTAAATGAGAAAAGCATGCAGCCCAGAATACTATATCCAGCTAGGCTATCATTGAAAATAGAAGGAGAGATAAGATCTTCCAGCACAAACAAAAACTGAAAGATTTTGCAAACACCAAACCAGCTCTACAGGAAATATTGAAAGGGGTCCTCTAAGCAAAGAGAGACCCTGAAAGTAGTAGATCAGAAAGAAACAGAGACAATATACAGTAACAGTCACCTTACAGGCAATACGATGGCACTAAATTCATATCTCTCAATAGTTATCCTGAATATCAATGGGCTAAATGCCCCAATCAAAAGACACAGGTATCATAGTGGATAAAAAAACAAAACCCATCAATATGTTGCCTACAAGAAACTCATTTTAGACCCAAAGACACCTCCAGATTTAAAGTGAAGGGGTGGAAAACAATGTACCATGCTAATGGACATCAGAAGAAAGCTGGGGTGGAAATCCTTATATCAAATCAATTAGATTTTAAGCCAAAGACTATAATAAGAGATGAGGAAGGACACTATATCATACTCAAAGGGTCTGTCCAACAAGAAGAAATAATAATTTTAAATATCTATGCCCCTAACATGGGAGTAGCCAACTATATAAACCAATTAATAACAAAATCAAAGAAATATATCCACAATAATACAATAACATTAGGGGACATTAACACTCCCCACGCTGAAATGGACAGATCATCTAAGCAAAAGGTCAACAGGGCAATAAAGGCCTTAAATGACACACTGGACCAGATGGACATCACAGATATATTCAGAACATTTCATCCCAAAATAACAGAATACACATTCTTCTCTAGTGCACGTGGAACATTCTCCAGAATAGACCACACCCTGGGTCATAAATCAGGTCTCAACCAGTATCAAAAGATTGGGATCATTCCCTCCTTATTTTCAGACCAAAATGTTCTGAAGCTAGAACTCAATGGCAAGAGGAAATTTGGAAAGAACCCAAATACATGGAGACTACACAGCATCCTTCTAAAAAATAAATGGGTCAACCAGAAAATTAAAGAATTGAAAAAAAATTCATGGAAACAAATGATAATGAAAACACAATGGTTCAAAATCGGTGGGACACAACAAAGGCAGTCCTGAGAGGAAAATATATAATGATACAAGCCTTTCTCTCAAGAAAAGTCAAGTACACAAACCTAACCCTACACACGTAAAGGGGCTCTCAAGTACCCTAAACCCGGGGCACCTAACCCTACACTCAGTAAAGGGGTCTGGAGAAAGAATAAGCAAGAAACCCTAAACCCTGTCAAATAAGGAGAAACCCAGCAGAAGAGAATCATAAAGATCAGAGCAGAAATCAATGAAATAGAAACCAAAAAAACAATAGAACAAATCAACTAAACAAGGAGCTGGTTCTTTGAAAGAATTAATCAAATTGATAAAATCCTGGCCACGCTTATCAAAAAGAAAAGAGAAAGGACCCAAATAAATAAAATCATGAATGAAAGAGGAGAGATCACAACTAACACCAAAGAAATACAAACTATTATAAAAACTACTATGAGCAACTCTACAACAACAAATTTGACAATCTGGAAAAAAAAAGGATACATTTCTAGAGACATATAAACTACCACAACTGAACCAGGAAGAAATAGAAAACCTGAACAGATCCATAACCAGTAAGGAGATTGAAACTGTCATCAAAAATCTCCAAACAAACAAAAGCCCAGGGCCAGATGGCTTCCCAGGGGAATCCTACCAAACATTTAAAGAAGAACTAATTCCTATTCTCCTGAAACTGTACCAAAAAATAGAAATGGAAGGAAAACTTCCAAACTCATTTTATGAGGCCAGCATCACCTTGATCCCAAAACCAGACAAGGATCCCATCAAAAAAGAGAACTACAGACCAATATCCTTGATGAACACAGATGCGGAAATTCTCACCAAAATACTGGCCAACAGGATTCAATAGTACGTTAAAAGGATTATTCACCACGACCAAGTGGGATTTATTCCAGGGCTGCAAGTTTGGTTCAACATCCGCAAATCAATCAATGTGATACAATACATAAATACAAGAAAGAACAAGAACCATATGATACTCTCAATAGATGCTGAAAAAGCATTTGACAAAGTACAGCATCCCTTCCTGATCAAAACTCTTCAAAGTGTAGGGATAGAGGGCACATACCTCAATATTATCCAAGCCATCTATGAAAACCCCACTGCAAATATTATTCTCAATGGGGAAAAATTGAAAGCTTTTCCGCTAAGGTCAGGAACACAGCAGGGATGTCCATTATCACCACTGCTATTCAACATAGTACTAGAGGTCCTAGCCTCAGCAATCAGACAACAGAAAGAAATTAAAGGCATCCAAATTGGCAAAGAAGAAGTCAAATTATCACTCTTCGCAAATGATATGATACTCTATGTGGAAAACCCAAAAAACTCCACTCCAAAGCATTAGAACTTGTACAGGAATTTAGTAAAGTGTCCGGATATAAAGTCAATGCACAGAAATCAGTTGCTTTTCTCTACACCAACAAGACAGAAGAAAGAGAAATTAGGGAGTCAATCCCATTGACAATGGCACCCAAAACTATAAGATACCTAGGAATAAACCCAACCAAAGAGGCTAAGAATCTAGTTTCAGAAAACTATAAAGTACTCATGAAAGAAATTGAGGAAGACATAAAAAAATGGAAAAATGTTCCATGCTCCTGGATCGGAAGAACAAATATTGTGAAAATGTCTATTTTACTTAAAGCAATCTACACACTTAATGCAATCCCTATCAAAATCCCATCCATTTTTTTCAAAGAAACGGAAAAAATTATCTAAAATTTATATGGAACCACAAAAGACCTCGAATAGCCAGAGGAATATTGAAAAAGAAAGCCAAAGTTCGTGGCATTACAATTCCGGACTTCAAGCTCTAGTACAAAGCTCATCATCAAGACAGCATGGTACTGGCACAAAAACAGACACATAGATCAATGGAACAGAATAGAGAGCCCATAAATAGACCCTCAACTCTATGGTCAACTAATCTTTGATAAAGCAGGAAGGAATGTCCAATGGAAAAAAGACAGTCTCTTCAACAAATGGTGTTGGGAAAATTGGACAGCCACATGCAGAAATATGAAATTGGACTATTTTTTTTTTTCATCACACACGAAAATAGACTCAAAATGGATGAAGGATCTCAATGTGAGAAAGGAATCCATCAAAATCCTTTAGGAGAACACAGACAGCAACCTCTTCTACCTCAACCGCAGCAACTTCTTCCTAGGAACATCACCAAAGGCAACAGAAGCAAGGGCAAAAATTGAACTATTGGGACTTCATCAAGATCAAAAGGTTTTGCACCACTAACAAAACAAAAAGACAACTGACAGAATGGGAGAATATATTTGCAAAAACTGAAAAGAGAGCTACCATATGACCCAGCAATTGCACTACTGGGTATTTACCCTAAAGATACAAACGTGGTGCTCCAAAGGGGCATATGCACCCAAACATTTATAGCAGCAATGTCCACAATAGCCAAACTATGGAAAGAACCTACATGTCCATCAACAGATGAATGGATAAAGAAGATGTGGTATATATACACAATGGAATACTATGCAGCCATTGAAAGAAATGTAATCTTGCCATTTGTGACGACATGGATGAAACTAGAGGTTATCATGCTTAACGAGATAAGTCAAACAGAAAAAGACAAATATCATATAATCTCCCTGATATGAGTAAGTGGAGATGCAATGTGGGGAGTTTGGGGTGTAGGAAAAGGATAAATAAAACAAGATGGGATCGGGAGAGAGACAAACCATAAAAGACTCAATCTCAAAAAACAGACAGAGGAATAGTTTCACTTATTTGTGGAGCATGACAAATAGCATGGAGGACAAGGGGAAATGGAGAGGAGAAGGGAGTTGAGGGAAATTGGAAGGGGAGGTGAACCATGAGAGACTATGGACTCTGAAAAACAATCTGAGGGTTTTGAAGGGGCAGGGGGTGGGAGGTTGGGGAAACCAGGTGGTGGGTATTAGAGAGAGGGCACGGATTGCATGGAGCACTGGGTGTGGTGCAAAAAACAATGAATACTGTTACGCTGAAAAGAATTTAAAAAAAAATAAAAGGTTAAAATAGTAAAAAAAAAAAAAAAAAAAAAAGTAAAGTAAGAGAGGGTTGCTAGGGGAGGGGGAACAGAAGAGGGTGGTGGGGATATGGACATTGGGGAAGGTGTGTGCTATGATGAGTGCTGTGAAGTGTGTAAACCTGGCGATTCACAGACCTGTACCCCTGGAGATTAAAAATACATTATTTATGCTTATTAAAAAAATTAAAAATTAAAACAAGTTTTTAAAAAAAAGGTAATACATGGAGATTAAGAGACTTTGAGTATGATAATGTATACGAGTGAGAGAAACAGTGGGTGTGTGACAGTTTCCTGACCAGGGTGTCTTGTGCCTGCAGGTGTCCAGGGTGAGATGCAGCTGGTGGAGTCTGGGGGAGACCTGGTGAAGCCTGGGGGTTCCCCTGAGACTCTCCTGTGCAGCCTGTGGATTCACCTTCAGTAGCTACTGGATGAGCTGGGTCCACCAGCCTCCAGGGAAGGGGCTGCAGTGGGTCACATATATTAGCAGTGGTGGAAGCACATACAATACAGACCCTGTGATGGGCCGTTTCACCATCCCCAGAGACAATGGCAAGAACAAGCTGTATCTGCAGATGAACAGCCTGAGAGTCGAGGACACAGCCGTGTATTACTGTGCAACAGACACAACGAGGGGACATCACTGTGAGTCCAGACACAAACCTCACTTAGATATATGCGGCGCGGATACTCTAGAGGGGATCTGGACCACCAGGGGGTGCACACAACTCATCAATTCCTCTTTAAGCCCCAGGAACAGATGCAGATGAAAGTTATGGGCAGGTTTCCTGTCAGAATCTAGCGATTCCTCTCCAGAGAACACTTTCCCTCAGGAACCTCCTCTGCACACATAATTCTGTGCTTACCTCTTCACTCTATGACTGAAAATTTGTTCTAATGGGAAAACAATTATACTAAAATGCAGAAAATACAGTCACTCACGTTGTTTCTTGCTGTCCCTAAATACCAATGAATGACAAATAAACTGACCCTCACCAGGTGAGCCTTTACAGGAATCCCAGCTGCTCTCACTGTGCATCACAGGTCCACCCTGCTCAACGTGCAAACTTGCTAGAAGCAGCATGAAGTGCATGCTGGACATGAGGCTACAGAGGCATCAACAATCAAAGGCAAAAGAAGAAAGGGACTTGGTTGGGGAGTCACTGTCTGAAGCAATGTTCACAGGATCAATGTTAGTGACAACATGGGAAAGCAATGGAGCCCCCACCAGGTGTGATGTGTAGTCTGGACATTACACACACACAGGCATAAACACACACACACACAGACACACACACGAGTATGAAACCTTTTTCAGTTTGCTCTAATTTCTCTGCAGCAAAAGTGGTCCTAAGACAAAAATACACATCATACATGAAGACCTCAAGAAGCAAGAAAAATCTGAAAGAAACACTCTAACGTTACACCTGAAGGAGCTAGAGAAAGTTGATAACTAAAGCCTAAATACAGGAGAAGGAAGGAAATAGTAAAGATTATAAATGTAAAAAAGTAAATGTATAAGATTATAAATGTAAAAAAGTAAAGTAATAAATGATATAAAAACAAAACAAGACAAAAAACAAACACAAAACAGAACAAAAAACCAAGGTCTACCTTTTTGGAAAAATATAAAATAAAATTGAGAAGTCTCTGCCTAGATTTATCAAAGGAAAAAAGAAAGCCCAAAATAAATGATATCAGAACTCAATATGATTCTCTGTGGAACAAGCAAGATTTGGAGGGGTAGGAGGGGCCGGATGGGGAAACTCGGTGATGGAAAATAAGGACACATGATGGATGAGCACTGCGTGTTACACACAAATAATGAATTGTTGAAAAAAATTGAAAAATCCAGAATACACCAGCTGAGTCTACACCTTAAAGAACTGGAGAATCAACAACATATCAAACCAACTCCACACATAAGAAGGGAAATCATCAAGATTAGAGCTGAGATCAATGAGGTAGAAACCAGAGATACAGTAGAGCGTATCAATGAAACCAGAGGCTGGTTTTTTAAAGAATCAATAAGATCGATAAACCATTGGCCACACTAATCCAAAAGAAAAGAGAGAGCTCAAATTCATAAAATTATGAATGAAAAGGGATAGATCACAATGAACACCAAAGAAGTAGAAACAATCATCAGAAGTTATTATCAACAGTTATATGCCAATAAGCTAAGCAACCTAGATGAAATGGATGCATTCCTGGAAAACTGTAAACTCCTAAAATTGAACCAGGAAGAAAATGACAACCTGAATAGGCCAATTTCTACTAACGAGATTGAAGCAGTGATCAAAAACCGCCCAAAAAACAAGAGTCCAGGACCTGACGGATTCCCTGGGGAATTCTACCAAACTTTCAAAGAAGAAATAACACCTATTCTCCTGAAGCTGTTTCAAAAAATTGAAGCAGAAGACTCTTTTCAGACTCTTTCTATGAAGCCTGCATTATCCTGATTCCCAAACCAGGCAAAGACCCTACCACAAAGGAGAATTTCAGACCAATATCACTGATGAATATGGATGCTAACATTCTCAACAAGATCCTAGCCAACAGGATCCAACAGCACATTAAAAAGATTATCCACCATGACCAGACAGGATTCATCCCTGGGCTACAAGGATGGTTCAACATTCTCAAATCAATCAATATGATACAACAAATTAATATGAAAAGAGAGAAGAACCACATGGTCTTCTCAATCAATGCAGAAAAAGCATTTGACAAAATCCAGTATCCGTTCCTGATTAAAACTCTTCAAAGTATAGGAATAGAGGGAACATTCCTGAATTTCATCAAATCTATCTATGAAAGACCCACAGCAAATATCATCCTCAATGGGAAAAAGCTTGCAGCCTTCCCGTTGAGATCAGGAACACGACAAGGATGCCCACTCTCGCCACTCTTGTTCAACATAGTATTAGAAGTCCCAGCAACAGCAATCAGATAACAAAGGGAAATAAAAGGTATCCAAATTGGTAATGAAGAAGTCAAACTCTCTCTCTTTGCAGATGACATGATTCTTTATATGGAAAACCCAAAAGACTCCATCCCCAAACTACTAGAACTCATACAACAATTCAGCAACGAGGCAGGATACAAAGTCAATGTACAGAAATCAGTGGCTTTCTTATACACTAACAATGAAAGTACAGAAAGGGAAATTAGAGAATCGTTTCCATTTACTATAGCACCAAGAACCACAAGATATCTGGGAATAAACCTAACCAAATAGGTAAAGGATCTGTACTCGAGGAACTACAGAACACTCATGAAAGAAATTGAAGAAGACACAAAAAGATGGAAGACCATTCCATGCTCTTGGATTGGAAGAATAAACATTGTTAAAATGTCTATACTGCCTAGAGCAATCTATACTTTTAATGCCATTCCCATCAAAATTCCACCGGTATTTTTCAAAGAGTTGGAGAAAATAATCCAAAAATTTGTATGGAAACAGAAGAGACCCTGAATCACTAAGGAAATGTTGAAAAACAAAAATAAAATGGGAGGCATCACGTTACCTGATTTCAAGCCTAACTACAAAGCTGTGATCATGAAGACAGCAGGGTACTGGCATAAATACAGACACATGGACCAGTGGAAAAGAGTAGAGAGCCGAGATATGGACCCTCAACTCAATGGGCAAATAATCTTCGACAAACGGGAAAAAATATACAGTGGAAAAAAGACAGTCTCTTCAATCAATGGTGTTGGGAAAACTGGACAGCTATATGTAGAAGAATGAAACTCAGCCATTCTCTTACACTGCACACAAAGATAAACTCAAAATGGATAAAAGACTTCAATGTGGAACAGGAATCCATCAGAATCCTAGAGGAGAACAAAGGCAGTAATCTCTTCGACATCAGCCACAGCAACTTCTTTCAAGATATGTCTCCAAAGGCAAAGGAAACAAAAGCAAAAATAAACTTTTGGGACTTCATCAAAATCAAAAGCTTCTGCACAGCAAAGGAAACAGTCAAAAGAACAAAGAGGCAACCCACGGAATGGGAGAAGATATATGCAAATGACAGTACAGACAAAAGGTTGATATCCAGGATCTATAATGACCTCCTCAAACTCAACACACACAAAAGAGGCAATCATATAAAAAAATGGACAGAATATATGAACAGACACTTCTCCAATCAAAACATACAAATGGCTATCAGACACATGAAAAAATGTTCATCATCACTAGCCCTCAGGGAGATTCAAATTAAAACCACATTGAGATATCACCTTACACCGGTTAGAATGGCCAAAATTAGCAAGACAGGAAACAACTAGTGTTGGAGGGGATGTGGAGATAGGGGAACCCTCTTCCACTGTTGGTGGGAATGCAAGTTGGTGCAGCCTCTTTGGAGAACAGTGTGGAGATTCCTCAAGAAATTAAAAATAGAACTTCCCTATGACCCTGCCATTGCACTCCTGGATTTTACCCCAAAGATACAGATGTAGTAAAATGAAGGGCCATCTGTACCTTAATGTTTATAGCAGCAATGGCCACGGTGGCCAAACTGTGGAAAGAACCAAGATGCCCTTCAACGGATGAATGGATAAGGAAGATGTGATCCATATACACTATGGAGTATGATGCCTCCATCAGAAAGGATGAATACCCAACTTTTGTAACAACATGGACGGGACTGGAAGAGATGATGCTGAGTGAAATAAGTCAAGCAGAGAGAGTCAATTATCATATGGTTTCACTTATTTGTGGAGCATAACAAATAGCATGGAGGACATGGGGAGTTAAGAAGGAGAAAGCAGTTTGGGGAAATTGGAAGGGGAGGTGAACCATGAGAGACTATGGTCTCTAAATAACAATCTGAGGGGTTTGAAGAGGCAGGGAGGTGGGAGGTTGTGGTACCAGGTGTTGGGTATTATAGAAGGCATGGATTGCATGGATCAATGGTTGTTGTGAAAAAATAAAGAATACTGTTATGCCGAAAATAAATTTAAAATAATCAACGATGAAAAAAAAAAAACTAATGATGTACTATACATTAGATAATTGCACTTAATAAAAAAAAGGATGAATACTTAAAAGCTACAAAGAACTTACCAAACTCAACACCCCAAAATGAATTAATCCAGTCAAGAAATGTGGAGAACACAAGAACAAACATTTCTCCAAAGAGGACATACAAATGGCCAAGAGACACATGAAAAAATACTCCACATCATTTAGCATCAGGGAAATATAAATCAAAACCACAATATGATATGACAACACAGGTGACAAAGGCTACAATGACAAGACAGGAAACAACAAGTGTTGGCAAGGATGTGGCAAAGGGGAACCCTCTTGAATTATTGGTGGTAATTCGACCTGGTGCAGCCACTCTGGAAACAATATGTTGGGTGCACATTCCAGAGCTCAGGACACCCTGGGAAGTAATACCATGGATGACAGGTAGTGTCTCTGGAGGAGGAATATGGTTACTTGGGGCCCTCAGGGCCCTCTGACCATGAGCCCCAGCCATAGATGCGGGTGCAGACAGAACCTGGGAAGTGACAGGTTCCTGTAGGTCTCTGCCGTGTCCAATGCTGGGAACAAACCCATGCTTAGGGCTCCTCTGTATTCTTGCCTATGAGTCACAATTTCCCTTATAACCTCACACTCTGGGGAAATGTTTCAGGTACCCCTGAGCCTTCATCGATTCAGTCATTACAAGATGCTAAATAACACAAATGATCTTATTTACGTCCTCTCTATTTAAAGATGTGATCCTGCTTATGTAATGACTTAGGTTTCAAAGACATATTCCATGGACTGTTATAGGGGAAGATCTGCTCCAGAGCTTACACAAAAGTATATAACAGCCAATATCTACAAGGAGGCATCACCACCCTAAGTGGAAACTGTGTTTATACATTAGCAAATGTATAAACACATATCCTGACTTGGGTGTTAACCCAAAGTTGACATCAAAATATTCTTTCCTCATGAAAATATGGCTTTAGAAACAATGACAATTTTGGACATTCCATTTTATGTGTTCATAATGATATGATTCCTGTGTAGTGTCTTTTAAAATAATATAAACTTATGTAAGTATCCATCTGTCATCTATCTGTACGATAGTCAACCGATCTCCATTTGAAGTCTACTCATCTATCTCAGCATTTATCCACTTGCTGCAGGTTTTTCAGGAATATGAATATAAGCCCCACAATCTCTTATTAGACTTCTAATGATTAGGTCCTAATAATTTCTGAGTCATTAACACCATTTCCTTCAGGGTAGTATTTGAGTGTCATTAACTCCATGCCTGAATTAATGATCATCTCTGTGCTGCATAAGAGAAAAGTTACCCACTTTTCTTTAAAGCAAGATCCTCCTCCTCCAACAGATAACAGGCCCCTGTGTGAGGTGGATTTCTCAGGACCAGGGAGGCACCCTCCAAGCATAGGAACAGAATAGGTGCCTCGTGTTGGTGTCCATGCACTTGAGGACAGAGATAACACTTACACGTTTGGCAGACATCTTCGCAGACAAAGCCCATCAGAAGAGACCATTAGGATCAAAGGTCCCCAGATGCACCCATGCTGTGCATGTAGTTGTTCATTTGGAAAGCTGTAGCTACAAAGTGTGGATCCCATTAAGTATCTTTTTGAAAAATAGTTTAGATTAAAATGAATTTTGAATCATTCATTTATTCAACATTTATTCTTATGCTCAGAAAGTCAGGCCATCTATTGACCTGCTTCCAACACAGCTCATAGACCAAGGGCTCACTCATCCCAGACCAACATACCTTGTGAGTTCAACAAGGAGATACTCATGGGTGGTCCTGGAAGGTCCGGAGGAGCCTAACTCTGTCCAGTTGACTTCCAAGGACAGGCTCCCTCCCACACATGCAAACTTCTCCTCAACCTCTAGGGTAAAATTCACTCTCAGGTGTGGTAGCTCACAGCTCTCTCTTCAGACAGGGTGAGGTCTCTGGGGAAGGCAGAGCCTTGGTCTGGAAGAAAATGAGTTTCTAGGCCCTTCTCTGTGTCTGGTGACAGCTCCCCAAAGAGATGGTCCAGATGTCAGACATGGGACCATTGGGATGGTTGTGAGTGTCATGAGTGACGGGGCCTTGTGCTAAGGTATCCTGTCCCAGGTGCTGCTTCAGGAGTCAGGCTCATGACTGGTGATGGACTGACAGACCCTGCACCTCACGATCACCATCTGCAGATTCTCCATGTCATGCAGTAATTTCTGGTGGCAATGAATCCACCAACCCCAAGTGACTAGGGGCAGTGAATTGGTTTATAAATCATAGGTAAAGCACACATGATGCTCCATCCAACAAGAGCTACATGTACATCTCCAGAGTCACATCCAAGAACGAGTTCTTGCAGCTGACTGATCTCAGTGCCACCAAGGTCCTGGTCATGTATTACTGGTAGAGACATAGTGAGGGAATGTCAGTGTGAGCCCAAACCCAAACCTCCCTGCAGGAACACAGGAGAGGCTGGGCTGCAGGAACAGTCAGGACACCAGTGGGCGCTAGGATCACCAGGGGGCGCTTGGGTCACTAGGGGCACTCAGGACACCAGGGGGCTCTAAGACCCACCAAATACAGGGTAGGTCTAGCTGCTGGTGAAGAAGGTGAATTGTTTTCCTTCTCAACTAGAAAAATATGTACTGGGCTTGAGGGAGTGTGGTTTTGTACAGGTTCTGATATTTTAGTATTTATTTATTTAGTATTTTAGTATTGTATGTTATAATCATTGAGTTTCAAGGTGAAATAATTTTTACACTAAAATATATTTTATGTGTTCTCTGGAAATAAAAGATGAAAAATATATATTCCAAAGATACAATAATGTGAAGCTATTTCCTCTTATCCTTTCAGATTTTATTAATATGTATTGATATTTCTAACTACAAAGCAATTGGATTTTAATATATAACAATTAAATGCATAGTTTAAAAATATCTAGAGTAATTTATTTATTAAGTATTTTAATGAATATTATTATTAAATATTTTAATACTATTTAATACTCTTAAACACCCTTATTAAATTTCTCAATTAAATACTTCTATAAATAGTTCCTAAATAATAAAATTGAATGATGACAAAATATCAGTATTTGGGATTATCCTTAACTGACTTCAATATATCCACATACTATACATGAATTAATTTTTCATTTTTCACTTCAAATGTAGTCATTCATTAGACTGTTCTTGACAAAATCAGTATTGCTCTGTGTTTTGGAAAGATGACATCATCTTGAGACTCTCATCTGCACTCTTGCTTTGGCAGGGCTTTAAGAATCGCCCCCAGGATGAGGAGAACCTGTCTTCCCTCATCGGTGTTCAAGGACCAGGGGTCTTTCCCTTCTTAGATCTCATGATCTTTTCATCATCTCTTTACTCCTCATTATCCTCACTCAGCTCTTGACCCAAACACACATGACACTTCATTCATAGAATTTTGATTGTTAGCCCTTCACATGTCTGACACATTTTGGCACTTACAAGCCACAAGAACATACCAGAAGCTCCATGTATTAGTCATGGTTCTCCTGAGGAAAGGAACACATAGCCCACTGCATATATCACTAAAGAGTCTGAGAAGTTCCATGATCTGCTGTCACAAGGTGGAGACCCAGGACAGCCAGGGATGAAAGTCTCATCAGATTCCCAGTGTGGTCTAGTCAGAGATCTTGGGGACCTGAAGGTGTAACTGCATCCAAGGGCAGGAGGTGACCAGTGTCCCTGCTCAAACATGCACACAGGAAATAAATGTGAGAGAATTCCTCCTCCTTCAGCCTTTTATTCTACTCAGAACCTTCATGGATTGGATGATGCTCACATACAGAGAGACCATGGATGCAAATGCCAATCCATTCCAGAAACAGCATCACAGACACCCAGAGAAACAATGTTCAATCTGCTCTACCATGTCACTATCACACTGACACATTGAGCTAACAATCAACCATCAACGTCCCATAAACTGGGCCTCCATACTCATTGCCTTAATCACACTCATTCTGCAAACACAGAAAATAACACAGTCACAATTTCACCATATATGATACAAGTATCCTGCATACAACCAAAACCATCTGAAACCTTCCCCAGAAGAGGAGGTGAAGCTCTTCAGTGGTGTTTTCTCTTCTCATTGATATCCTTAAACTGAAATACTATGATGCATAATTAAGAATTCTTAAATGCAATGATATAAAGTCAATACATCTTATGTACATGGCAAAGAAAAAGAAAGAAACAAAACAAAAACATATCCATATTTAAAAAAAAAATAAGTAGGATGTAAGCATGATAGCTAAGGTCCTCATTTCTGTAAATGGAAAGACTGAAAACTGGGATATAGAGCTGCTTTCATACTCTACTGATGATGTATTCTCTCTCTTGTCATCTAGGTTCTTTCCATAGTTTGGCTATTGTGGACATTGCTGCTATAAACATTCGGGTGCATGTGTCCCTTTGGATCACTACATTTGTATCTTTAGGGTAAATACCCAATAGTGCAATTGCTGGGTCATAGGGCAGTTCTATTTTCAACAGCCAAGTCTTCAAGCTGTGCCAAGCCATTACCTGGCACGATGACCAATATCTTCTTTCCAGAAGGATCTTGAATTTGCCTCAAATTTGCAAGATGTTGCCACTGAATTAATGTTGTAATCCTGCCTTCATGAGGGAAATTCTGTCGTATAAAACAGGTGCTCTAGGGAGGTGGAGAACATCATAAGACAAGTGAATTCCCTCTGAGGAACTAACTGAAGATATTGGAGGGAACTGGGTAGGAGATTGGTTGAGCCTGGTGGTGGATATTGTGGAGGGCACGTATTGTATGGAGCACTGGGCATGGTGTATAAACAATGAATTCTGGAACACTGAAAAGAAATTTAAAAATTAAATACATTTTTAAAAATAAATAAATAATTTTTAAAAAGACTAGTGAGTTCCACCTTTAACTGGTGTCTGAATATCATACAGAATCAAATGTGAACCAGGTTCAACTTTTTCTTCCCCTCGGAAGTAATTATAGAGCTCTCCCCATGAGACCATATATGTAGGTTAGGAGAGAGAAAGCAGTACAGCAGGATGGGAAATCATGGACATGTAGAAAATTCTTCATGTGACTTACCTGTGTCTTCAGGATCTCTTCAGACACCATCATTTCTTCCATAGGCTGATGGAGTATCACTGTACATGCTCCACTTTATGGCTTGGACATTCAAATAACACCCACTTCAAGATGGACAGCTCAATTTCCATGGCAACCTAGTGACTCGGGCTTGAACCTATAGTTCCTAAGATCCAGGAACAGGCTTCCAGCTATTTCTCAAAAGAAGAATCATGATCTGCAAAGAATGGCGGGGTTTTACTCCAAAATTTTAAAGTCCAAGACTGTGATTTACCTGCCACAGCTCTTAACAACTTGTGCAGCACAAACTGGACATGGGAATGGGCATGGGGTGAACTTCACCATCCCTACATCCTCTATATCCATGACGGTAGCACTAATCTTAGCAGTTCTTCAAGGAGCATGTATCAGCAAAATGTCCTATTCTAGAAAGATGTAATTATATACATCAGTATGTTCATCCTCACAAGATACCACTACACCTGCACTAAGAATGGCTACAATACAGAAAGGCAGACAATACCATATGCCAACAAGCATGTACAGAATGGAGGGTTATTATTCATTTCCAGCTAAAATTTCACCTGCAGAAAGAACATACGTAATTAGATCCCATGATAAGAGAGCCTGAGAAGGCCCAGGCTCCGTCCTCTACAAGCTTGAAGGGATGGTGGAATAAATTATTCTCAGGCTGTTGGATGGAGAACCAGGGAACCCCTGGATGTATTGCTCAGTCCAAGAGTAGGGTAGGAAAAGAGGAGATGAGCAGTTCAGGCAATGAGATTGAAATAAAAGGGTACCTTCCTCCTTCTTATGCCTTTGTTCTCCAGGTTCTTAGTGGGTTGGAGGATACTCACCTCCACTCGGAAAGGAAAACTGTTACACAGCAGGGATCCAATGCTAATCTCACCTAGAAGCACCCTGATTCCTATGGAAATCCAAGGTTTCTGTGCAAGACTTGTAGACTCAGCCAGGTCTGTGCCTCTCGGTAGTGTGGGGGATGGACTCCTCTGTGACCTCAACTTTCTAAGGGGGTCAAGAAATATAACTTCCTTTTTTTAATATCTTCGATATTTTCTTGCTTCAAAGATGGTGTGATAAGTACCCAGTGCTTTATATATTGAGGCTCAAAATGGCACCCTGCTGTTTTATTTCAGAATATCTTAACCTTATTTCCCTTCCTCCTCTGATCCAGTGGTCCTATGAGCACTACTGCTGTTTTAATGTGGGAAGCCCAGTGAATATTATTCAATAAGTATATGATTTTGCAGTAAGTGACTGTTGCCACCTGGGGTCCAGACACATACTCTCACCCAACAAGTCACAAGGAGAAGAAAACACTTGTCAGCAATGAGACAGTCACTTTGAGCAGGAAGTCAGAGGCCTCAAAAGTATGAGAATGGCAGGGATATTGTCAGCATCACTCAGTTTCCCACTGCAGTGGACATTGCTGCATTGTGAATGGTTTGACTGGATGGAAGTGTTCTTGATGCACAGGATCCTTTCAGGAATGGAAACTACTGGATATGGAGACAGAACACAAGTCTTATGTTCACCCTGTGGGATCAAAGGGACTGATCTAAGAAAACCTAAACTGAGGTTGATCAGAATTGCACCTGAAACTGAATTCCTCCATCTTGTCATTTTCCCTAAGATTCTACCTTCTTTGGTGTGCTACAAAATGCAGTTCTGTTGAGGGTTTGTTGATTCAGAGAAGTCTCTGGTGTGTACTGGTGTGTACTATAAAAAAATAAAATATTAAAAAGAAGATGTGGTGTATGTGGAGAGAGTGGAACGTTATTCACTCATACAAGAAAATGAAATCTTGAAAATTCCAATGACTTGGATGGAGCTGGAGAGATTTTTTAAATTTATATTTTATTTATTTTCAGCATAACAGTATTCATTATTTTTGCACCACACCCAGTGCTCCATGCAATCCGTGCCCTCTATAATACCCACCACCTGGTACCCTGACCTCCCACCCCCGGCCCCTTCAAAACCCTCAGATTGTTTTTCAGAGTCCATAGTCTCTCATGATTCACCTCCCCTTCCAATTTCCCCGAACTGCCTTCTCCTCTCTAACTCCCCTTGTCCTCCATGCTATTTGTTATGCTCCACAAATAAGTGAAGCCATATGATAATTGACTCTCTCTGCTTGACTTATTTCACTCAGCATAATCTCTTTGAGTCCCGTCCATGTTGCTACAAAAAGTGGGTATTCATCCTTTCTGAAGGAGGCATCATACCCCATAGTGTATATGGACCACATCTTCCTTATCCATTCATCCATTGAAGGGCATCTTGGTTCTTTCCACAGTTTGGCCACCGTGGCCATTGCTGCTATAAACAATGGGGTACAGATGGCCCTTCTTTTCACTACATCTGTATATTTGGGGTAAATACCCAGTAGTGCAATGGCAGGGTCATAGGGAAGCTCTATTTTTAATTTCTTGAGGAATCTCCAAACTGTTCTCCAAAGTGGCTGCACCAACTTTCTGAGCTTCTAACTCAACCTTCTCTGGTCCACTCTTGCTGCCTTTAGTTCTCTTCTCCACAGACAGCAGAAACCGTTCCTGAACAACAAGGGAGTTCTTCTCTTTTTGGAACAAAGAACTCCTGGGTCAAGAGGGTGTGTGGATGAGGCTGAAGCAAGTGGCTTCTGTCTGCTCTTTCATATCTTCCTCCAGATGGTGCTTCCAACTGCTACCTTCAGAGCTGTCAGTCATTAAAACCAGTGATTACTGATACAGACAGCAACACAACTGTATCCACAAGGATTGATTCTGGGGCAAAGAAGCCTTACAGACAAAGTACATAGAGTGAGATGATCCATTTATGAATTCTACAGAATTAAAGCCAGTATAAAGTGGCATGAGAAAGAACAATATTAACGTGGGGACAGGGTAAATAAGGGAAAGAGATGGAATTCCAGGTGGGAAATTCTGGAAATTTTAGGGAGAATTGATGCACTCACTGTCAATAAAGTTGACTGTGACACTTATGTTTGTCATATCACACACTCCATATGTGGGCTGTTGATCTTGTGTCGAATATACATGTCAAACTTATTATAGGTAATAACAAAGGTGATTCTAGAGGAACGCAGAGAAAGTGAAATGTTAAAGACATGAAAATACACCTACACGATGCTGATTTTCTCTGTATTTATGATAAAGTATAATATAAGCAAAATAAATCCATCCTCATTAGAGGAAGGGATCCACATTCCTCATAGCCTGATATTCTGTCCTGTAGATGATTCGGGGTGGGGGCAGCAGATCCTGTTTGGGGAGCACTGACCTAGGTCCTGGGGTCAATCTCACCCCGTATATGTTCATGGCCACCTTACAAACACAAGTATACACCCTGGAAAGTTACATAATAAAAAATATTTTTTTTCAAAATTGGTCATTAGCACTAAATTAAAGGTATTCACAACTGCGTGGGTCACTGCCTCTCTGTCAGAATACATCCCTAAGCTGAATATATAGCCAGACGACATGCAAATAGGGCCTTCCCTCTGCTGATTTAACCAGCACAGACAAGATCCTGCAGCTGGGAGAGGAGCCCCAGGCCCGGGATACCCAGGTGTTCACTCAGTGATCAGGACAGAATACAGACAACTCACCATGGAATTTGTGCTGGGCTGGGTTTTCCTTCTTGCTCTTTTAAAAGGTAATTTATGAAGAAAAAAAGAAATTGAGTATATGAGTGGATATGAGTGAGAGAAACACTGGATATGTGATAGTTTACTGACCAAGCTGTCTTCCATCTGCAGGTGTCCAGTGTGAGGTGCAGCTGGTGGAGTCTGGGGGAGACCTGGTGAAGCCTGGGGGTTCCCTGAGACTCTCCTGTGCAGCCTCTGGATTCACCTTCAGCAACTACTACATGGACTGGGTCCGCCAGGCTCCAGGGAAGGGGCTGCAGTGGGTCGCACGTATTAGCAATACTGGTAGTAGCACAAGCTACGCAGACTCTGTGAAGGGCCAATTCACCATCTCCAGAGACAACGGCAAGAACACACTTTATCTGCAGATGAACAGCCTGAGAGTCGAGGACACAGCCGTGTATTACTGTGCAGCAGACACAGTGAGGGGCCTTCAGTGTGAGCCAGGACAGAAACCTCCCTGTTGTCAAAGGATGTGCTGAGCTGCAGGGGCACTCAGGGCAGCAGAGAGCGCTCAGCATCCACAGCAGAGATCAGACCCAGGAGCAGGTGCAGTGGGGTAGGACTTCCTTTTGAGATCAGGGATTTCCTCTCCAGACTCTCAGTTGTCCACAAGGATATATTTTTTTTCTTCCATAGCTAATACCTCATGTTCTCCATACAGCCAACCACAAGAATATAACTTTGCCTCCACATAACTGAGATATCACCAGTCTCTGGGGAACTTCCCTTCATCAACCTCTTCTATGTCCCATTTTCGTTCTCCACAGAAGTACATGCTGCAGATTCCCATCGTCCTTAAGAAGCACCTGCACAGCCCAGGCTTTCTGCATGCTGCATGCCTGTTCTCTGCCTTCAGGGGGTACATACTGTCCCCACATGTTTATTAGCTTCCCCCAGGATGACTGCCCAAATCAGTTCTTGACCTTCTGGCTCCATTGTATCCTCTGGCTCATTATACATGTGGGTGGACACAGGTGATCAGGAACTGCCTCTCTGTAGGCACCACTCCATTTTCTGGATGGAAAAACAACCCACTTGTTATGAGGGCTCTCAGATTTCCCCAAGAAAGTGGTGGGATGACAACCCAGAGAGGGAAACCCATCCCTGTCCTGCTGGGTCCTGTTCTGGTGGGGAGAGTCCATGAAAGCATCTTTGGTGAATGTGTTTGAGATGTGTTTTTTGGCTTCCAAACAGGGAATCCATGTGAATCCTGAGATCCAGCTGGCAGGTCCCAGATCCTTGCCCACCCTGTGCTGTCCCTTGAATATCCATCAGAAACCAACCCCCAACCTCACTCTCTCCTTCTTCTGACTTCTTCCTCAATCTGTCCTGGACCATGAGCCCCATGGAGCTGGAGCCCTGTAACTCTTCCCAGATTTTCACTATGTGCAAGATGGAAAGAGGCTCAATAGTGAATGTCTACCATGATGGCAGAGCCCTAAATTGTGGCTGCAATTGAGATCTACGGCTCAAACCATGATCCAGAATTTAAATATTATATCAACTACTACAGGAGACAATATTGTCACTTCCTCTCATATCCTTGCTTTTGTCCCATCGACTGGCCAGGATTTCCCCTAGAGAATTCATAAATAACTTCTGGGAGGTTTACTCTCTTGATTTCCCATGAAACCAGTACTGAAAACTGCACATCAGAGAAGTCACAGGAATGGGGCCATCTGAGGGGGGTCGGCATGGAATCCATCTTCTGTGTCTGAGGTGAATCTGTGCCCTTGTAGCTGGAGCAGTGTCAGGCCCAGTCCTCACCTCAGCATGAAGCTCCTGGAGATGGCCGGTCCCAAGAAGAGGGAAACTCATTAGGGGTCTTCTGTCTATTGAAAGCTGTCCTGTGCGTATATCTCAGACATTTCAGGAATGTCTAAAAACAGCTCCTAATCTAATGTACCTGTCCCCTGTGACTCTCCTTGTGTTGGGTGCACGGGTACAGATGAACCCAGACAAGAAGACCCAGGTGCGCAGCACCGCACAAACTCTCTCACTTACCTGTGTCACCACAGAGTTCTCTTGAACATCCTGCTCAAGAATGTTTGGATCAACCAGGAAAGCAAAGAAGAAATTAAACAATTTCGGGAAACAAATGAGGATGAGGACACTTTGATCCAAAAACTATGGGATACAGCAAAGGCGGTCCTAAGGGGGAAATACATAGCCATCCAAGCCTCCCTCAAAAAAATAGAAAAATCCAGAATATACCAACTGTCTCTACACCTTAAAGAACTGGAGAATCAACAACAAATCAAACCAACTCCACACATAAGAAGGGAAATCATCAAGATTAGAGCTGAGATCAATGAGGTAGAAACCAGAGATACAGTAGAACGTATCAATGAAACTAGAAGCTGGGTTTTTGAAAGAATCAATAATATCAATAAAACATTGGCCACACTAATCCAAAAGAAAAGAGAGAAAGCCCAAATTCATAAAATTATGAATGAAAAGGGGGAGATCACAATGAACACTAAGGAAGTAGAAACAATCATCAGAAGTTATTACCAACAGTTATATGCCAATAAGTTTAGCAACCTAGATGAAATGGATGCATTCCTGGAAAACTATAAACAACCAAAATTCAACCAGGAAGAAATTGACAACCTGAATACACCGATATCTAATAACGAGATTAAAGCAGTGATCAAAAACCTCCCAAAAAACAAGAGCACAGGACCTGATGGATTCCCTGGGGAAATCTACCAAAACTTCAAAGAAGAAATAATACCTATTCTCCTGAAGCTGTTTCAAAAAACTGAAGCAGAAGGAAAACTTCCAGACTCTTTCTATGAAGCCAGCATTACCCTGATCCCCAAACCAGGCAAAGACCCTACCACAAAGGAGAATTTCAGACTAATATCACTGATGAATATGGATGCTAAGACTCTCAACAAGATCCTAGCCAACAGGATCCAACAGCACATTAAAAAGATTATCCACCATGATCAGGTGGGATTCATCCCTGGGCTACAAGGATGGTTCAACATTCGCAAATCAATCAATGTGATACAACAAATTAATAGGAGAAGAGAGAAGAACCACATGGTCCTCTCAATTGATGCAGAAAAAGCATTTGACAAAATCCAGCATCCGTTCCTGATTAAAACGCTTCACGAAGTATAGGGATAGAGGGAACATTCCTGAACCTCATCAAATCTATCTATGAAAGACCCACAGAAAATATCATCCTCAATGGGAAAAAGCTTGCAGCCTTCCCATTGAGATCAGGAACACGACAAGGATGCCCACTCTCACCACTCTTGTTCAACATAGTATTAGAAGTCCTAGCAACAGCAATCAGACAACAAAGAGAAATAAAAGGTATCCGAATTGGCAATGAAGAAGTCAAACTCTCTCTCTTCACAGATGACATGATTCATTATATGGAAAACACAAAAGACTCCACCCCCAAACTACTAGAACTCATACAGCAATTCAGTAACATGGCAGGATACAAAGTCTATGTACAGAAAACAGTGGCTTTCTTATAAACTAACAATGAAAGTACAAAAAGGGAAATTAGAGAATCGATTCCATTCACTACAGCACCAAGAACCATAAGATACCTGGGAATAAACCTAAAAAAAGAGGTAAAGGATCTGTACTTGAGGAACTACAGAACACTCATGAAAGAAATTGAAGAAGACACAAAAAGATGGAAGACCATTCCATGCTCTTGGATCGGAAGAATAAACACTGTTAAAATGTCTATACTGCCTAGAGCAATCTATACTTTTAATGCCATTCCGATCAAAATTCCACCAGTATTCTTCAAAGAGCTGGAGCAAATAATCCAAAAATTTGTATGGAATCAGAAGAGACCCCCAATCGCTAAGGAAATGTTGAAAACCAAATTAAAGCTGGGGGCATCACGTTACCTGATTTCAAGCTTGATTACAAAGCTGTGATCACCAAGACAGCATGGTACTGGCATAAAAACAGAGCCATAGACCAGTGGAACAGAGTAGAGAGCCCAGATATGGATCCTCAACTCTATGGTCAATTAATCTTCGACAAAACAGGAAAAAATATACAGTGGAAAAAAGACAGTCTCTTCAGTAAATGGTGCTGGGAAAACTGGACAGATATAAGTAGAAGAATGAAACTCGACCATTCTCTTACACCGTACACAAAGATAAACTCATAATGGATACAAGACTTCAAAGTGTGACAGGAATCCATCAGAATCCTAGAGCAGAACAAAGGCAGTAATCTCTTCGATATCAGCCACAGCAACTTCTCTCAAGATATGTCTCCAAAGGCAAAGGAAACAAAAGCAAAAATAAAGTTTTGGGACTTCATCAAAATCAAAAGCTTCTGCACAGCAAAGGAAACAGTCAAAAAAACAAAGAGGCAACCCACAGAATGGGAGAAGATATTTGCAAAGGAAAGTACAGACAAAAGGTTGATATCCAGGATCTATAATGAATTCCTCAAAGTCAACACACACAAAACAGGCAAACATATCAAAAAATGGGAAGAAGATATGAACAGACACTTCTCCCATCAAGACATACAAATGGCTATCAGATACATGAAAAAATGTACATCATCATTAGCCCTCAGGGAGATTCAACTTAAAACCACATTGAGATACCACCTTACACCAGTTAGAATGGCCAAAATTAACAAAACAGGAAACAACATGCATTGGAGAGGATGTGGAGAAAGGGGAACCCTCTTCCACTGTTGGTGGGAATGCAAGTTGGTGAAGCCTCTTTGGAGAACAGTGTGGAGATTCCTCAAGAAATTAAAAATAGAACTTCCCTATGACCCTGCCATTGCACTCCTGGGTATTTACCCCAAGGATACAGATGTCATGAAAAGAAGGGCCATCTGTACCCCAATGTTTATAGCAGCAATGGCCACGGTCGCCAAACTGTGGAAAGAACCCAGATGCCCTTCAACGGACGAATGGATACAGAAGATGTGGTCCATATACACTATGGAGTATTATGCCTCCATCAGAAAGGATGAATACGCAACTTTTGTAGCAACATGGACGGGACTGGAAGAGATGATGCTGAGTGAAATAAGTCAAGCAGAGAGAGTCAACTCTCATATGGTTTCACTTATGTGTGGAGCATAACAAATATCATGGAGGACAAGGGGTGTTAGAGAGGAGAAGGGAGTTGGGGTAAATTGGAAGGGGAGGTGAACCATGAGAGACTATGGACTCTGAAAAACAATCTGAGGGTTTTGAAGGGGTGGGGAGTGGGAGGTCAGGGTACCAGGTGGTGGGTATTACAGAGGGCATGGATTGCATGGAGCACTGGGTGTGGTGCAAAAATAATGAATACTGTTATGCTGAAAATAAATAAAAAATAAATTTTAAAAGTTTAAAAAAAGAAAGATAGTGAACAAGTGACTAAACCACATGGAGTCACCACACTCCAATTTCAAGCTAGATTACAAAGCTGTTTCATGAAAATGTTAGGGTCGAGAAGACCTCAACCCAGGGAGGCGGGGAGGAATGACACCAAGGCAGCTCTTTCTGCAACAGCAAGGGTTTTATTGTTCCAGCATGCTGGCGCTCTGCAGCATTCCTGAAAACCAGGCGGAGGCTGAGAGCCCCAATCCAAGGGAGTATGGGGTTTTTATGCATTTTTAGACAAAGGCTTGTCACAAAGCCATAATCACAGTGGCCTCTTTACATAGTTACAGTTCCTGGTAAGCTCTGCACAGTTTACATTTTTTAGCCATATCTTGTGCTCGCTTCGGCAGCACATAGACATTTTTTAGCCATATCTTATCGTCCAGGTGTAGCTGGGCGGCTGTGAAACTAGGACAAAACAGTTCTCTTCTTTGTTAACCATAAGCACAATTCAAAGACATCTCCTAAGCAGGGAACGTGCTCAGGATGCGGGGCAAGGGCAGGGAAGGTCATGTTCTTATGTTTCAAAGTTCTAGCCACAAGGCTAGTGAAGCAGTTACAAAAAGCAAGTTAAGCAAGTTAGCAGAAGCTTTACACAGTTAACTCTTTCAGCCCTGTATCCCTTCAAAAACAGTATGGTGCTGGCACAAAACCAGACACACAGGACAATGGAAAACAACAGAAAGGTTGGAAACTGATAGTCCTAGTACTTTTGCAAAGTTTATCCATTCATATATTGAAGGTATATTTAAATTTGGCTCTAATGGAACTCTTAACTCTGAATGGGAATTTATATTTTGATGTCCTGTTCCAACATTTTTAAACAATAAATGCATTTTTAAACATTTTATTTATTTATTTGACAGGCAGGGATAACAAGTTGTCAGAGAGGCAGGCAGAGAGAGGGGGGTCCTGAAGCAGACTCCCTGGCCCACCAGAAAGCCCGATGGGGGTGCTCAATGCCGGGAATCCGGGATCATGAACTGAGCCAAAGGCAGAGGCTTTAACCCACTGAGATGCCCAAGGGCCCGATAAATGCATTTTTTAAACAAACAAACAAACAAAAAAAGAATACTGCATATTTTCAAAGTGCCATCTAAACAAAGTGATCCACAAACAATGCAATCTTTGTTTTTAACTTGTAAAGAATTGAACCTGAGTCTGGAGCTAACTATATACTCAGAGAACATGCAAATAGGGTCTTCCCTCCACTGAATAAAACTGCCCAGCCCGGACCATGCAGCTGGAAGAGGAGCGCCAGTCCTAGGATTTCCAGGTGTTTACATTCACTGAGCAGGACAGAACACAGAGAACTCACCATGGAGTTTGTGCTGGGCTGGGTTTTCCTTGTTGCTCTTTTACAAGGTAATTTCTAGAGAACCAAAGAAATTGAGGATGTGAGTGGATATGAGAGAGAAACCATGGGTGTGTGACAGATTCCTGACTGGGATGTCTTGTGTCTGCAGGTGTCCAGTGTGAGGTGCAGCTGGTGGAGTCTGGGGGAGACCTGGTGAAGCCAGGGGGGTCCCTGAGACTCTCCTGTGCAGCCTCTGGATTCACCTTCAGCAGCTACGGCATGAGCTGGGTCCGCCAGGCTCCAGGGATGGGGCTGCAGTGGGTCGCAGTTTTTAGCAGTGATGGAAGTAGCACAAGATACGCAGACTCTGTGAAGGGCCGATTCACCATCTCCAGAGACAACAGCAAGAACACGCTGTATCTGCAGATGAACAGCCTGAGAGCCGTGGACACGGCCATGTATTACTGTGCAACAGACACAGTGAGGGGACTGCAGTGTGAGCCCAGACACAAACCTCAAACTACAAGGGTATCAGACCAGCAGAGGGTGCACACCACTCACCAATTCTGTCTTTAATCCCAGGCGCAGGTGCACATGGAGTCTATGGCTTATTTCCTGTCAGGGTCTGGGGTTTCCTCTCCATAGAGCCGTTTCACCAAGGGAGCCTCCTTGACATTATTCTGTGCTTACCTATTCACTCTCTGACTTAGAAACTTACTTGTAGCAGGAAGACAAATATACTAACATGCAAAAAAAATGTCAGTTATGTTAGTTTCCTCTTGTCATTAAATACCAATAAATTAAAAATATCCTGATGCAGGTCAACAAAACCTTTAAAAGAATCTCAGTGGCCCTCACTGTGGATCACAAAAACCTCCAGTGGAGCCAGAAGACCACACACACACACACACGTATAAAACCTCCACTGAAAAAATTAAATTAAATTTAAGAAAATAGTAGAAAACCGTTACCACCATCCTGTAATTTCTCTGCAGTAACGGTGGTCCTAAGACAGAAATACACAGCATACAGGAAGGCCTCAAGAAGGAAGAAAAATCTCAAATAAACAACCTAACATTACACCTAAAGATGCTAGAGAAATAGCAGTGGCTGAATCCTAAATAGAGCAGAAGGAAGGAAAGAGCAAGATTAGAGCAGAAAGAGATTATATAGAAACTAAGAAACACAGAACAGATCAAAGAAACCAGGGTCTGCATATGTTTTCTAATTCAATTAGCTGAGAAATAGTACATCATTGACTTTTGATATGATATTCAATGCTCCATCTGTTCAGTATGAAACTCTATACTCATCATGTCACGTGATACTTTGGGGAAAAAATCCTCAATACACCTGAGAATCCTCTACCTAAGTTTACAAATGAAACAGAAAGAGCCCAAGTAAATAACAAAGAAATCTATCTGGGCCAGTGTGTCATTCAAAGCCCTTATTTCCTTGGTGCATGAACAATGAATTCTGGAGCACTGAAAAGAAATTTTTTTAAAAAAAAACAAAACATGAAAAAAAGTCTATATTCTTTTTTAATGCTCACTTAGCCTGCATATAGTACATCATCAGTTTTGATGTAGTGTTCAAAGATTCATTTGTTGTGTGTAACACCCAGTGCTCATCGCATCACCTGCCCTCCTTAATCCCCATCACCTGCCTACCCCATCCCCCACCACCCTCACTTCTGCAATCCTTGTTTGTTTCCCAGATCCACAGTCTCTCATGGCTTGTCTCCTTCCCTGATTTTTACTTTTCAGAGTTCCAGCATACACTGTTTATGCACCACACCCAGTGCTGCATGCAGTACGCGTCCTCCTCAATACCCACCACCAGGCTCACACATCCCTCCACGCCCTCCACTCCCAAACCCTCAGTTTGTTTCTCACAGTCCACGGTCTCTCATGCTTCATCTCCCCCTCCGATTTGCCACAATTCAGTTTTCCCTTAATCTCCTAATATCTTCTGTGTCATTTCTTATGCTCCACAAGTAAGTAAACCCGTATGATAATTGACTTCCTCTCTGGTCCTCCTCATTACCCCTTATGTTCCACATAGAGGTGAAACCATAGGATAATTATCTTTCTCTGCTTGACTTATTCTACTTGACATAACACCCTCCAGTTTCATCCAAATCGATGAAATGGTAGGTACTCATCCTGTCGGATGGCTGAGTAATATTCCATTGTACATATGGACCACATCTTCTTTATCCATTCATATGTGGAAGGACATCTCACCTCCTTCCACAGATTCACTATAGTGGACATTATTCCTATGAACATTGGGGTGCATGTGCGCCTTTTTTCACTACATCTGTATTTTGGGGGTAAATACCCAGTAGAACAATTGCTGAGTCATAGGGTAGTTCTATTTTTAACTTTTGTGGGATCTAGACACTGCTGTCCAAGGTGGCTGTATCAACGTGCATTCCCAACTACAGCGTAAGAGAGTTCCCCTTTCTCCACATCCTCTCCAACATTTGTTGTTCTCTGTCTTGTTAATTTTAGTCTTTCTAACTCATGAAAGGTGATATCTCATTGTGGTTTTCACTTATATTTCCGTGGTAACAAGAGATGTGGAACATTTTTTCATGTGTCTGTTGGACACATGTATGTCTCTCTGGAGAAGGGTCTATTCATGTCTTCTGCCCATTTTTTGACTGGATAATTTGTTTTTGGGGTGTTCATTCTAGTAAGTTTTTTATAGATCCTGGATATCAACCCTTTTTCTGTAGTGTCATTTGCAAATATCTTCTCCCATTCCATACGTTGCCTTTTAGTTTTGTTGACCGTTTCCTTTGCATCGCAGAAGATTTTTATTTTGGTGAAGTCCAAAAGTTCCTTTCTGGTTTTTTTTTTTTTTTTCAACGTAACAGTATTCATTATTTTTGCACGCCCAGTGCTCCATACAATCCGTGCCGTCTATAATACTCACCACCTGGTACCCCGACCTCCCACCCCCCGCCCCTTCAAAATCCTCAGATTCTTTTTCAGAGTCCATAGTCTCTCATGGTTCACCTCCCCTTCCAATTTCCCTCAACTCCCTTCTCCTCTCTAACTCCCCTTGTCCTCCATGCTATTTGTTATGCTCCACAAATAAGTGAAACCATATGATAATTGACTCTCTCTGCTTAACTTATTTCACTAAGCATCATCTCTTCCAGTCCCATCCATGTTGCTACAAAAGTTGGGTATCGGGCGCCTGGGTGGCTCAGTGGGTTAAGCCGCTGCCTTCGGCTCAGGTCATGATCTCGGGGTCCTGGGATCGAGGCCCGCATCAGGCTCTCTGCTCAGCAGGGAGCCTGCTTCCCTCTCTCTCTCTGCCTGCCTCTCTGTCTACTTGCGATCTCTCTCTGTCAAATAAATAAATAAAATCTTTTAAAAAAAAAAAAAAAAGTTGGGTATTCATCCTTTCTGATGGAGGCATAATACTCCATAGTGTATATGGACCACATCTTCCTTATCCAGTCGTCCGTTGAAGGGCATTTGGGTTCTTTCCACAGTTTGGCAAACATGGCCATTGCTGCTATAAACATTGGGGTACAGATGGCCCTTCTTTTCACGACATCTGTATCTTTGGGGTAAATACCCAGGAGTGCAATGGCAGGGTCATAGGGAAGTTCTATTTTTAATTTCTTGAGGAATCTCCACACTGTTCTCCAAAGAGGCTGCACCAACTTGCATTCCCACCAACAGTGGAAGAGGGTTACCCTTTCTCCACATCCCCTCCTAACACATGTTGTTTCTTGTCTTGCTAATTTTGGCCATTCTAACTGGTGTAAGGCAATATCTCAATGAGGTTTTTTTTTATTTATTTTTTATTTATTTTCAACATAACAGTATTAATTATCTTTGCACCACAACCAGTGCTCCATGCAATCCGTGCCCTCTATAATACCCACCAACTGGTACCCCAACCTCTCACCCCCATGCTCCTTCAAAACCCTCAGATTGTTTTTCAGAGTCCATAGTCTTTCATGGTTGACCTCCCCTTCCAATTGCTGAGTGAAATAAGTCAAGCAGAGAGAGTCAATTATCATATGGTCTCACTTATTTGTGGAGCATAACAAATAGCACGGAGGACATGGGGAGTTAGACAGGAGAAGGGAGTTGGGGGAAATTGGAAGGGGAGGTCTCAATGTGGTTTAAATTTGAATCTACCTGATGGCTAGTGATGATGAACATTTTTTCATGTGTCTGATAGCCATTTGTATGTCTTCATTGGAGAAGTGTCTGTTCATATCTTCCATCCATTTTTTGATATGATTGTCTGTTTTGTGTGATTTGTGTTTCTTTCTTTTAGAGACCCTTCTTGCAAGAAGTTACTGCAGTTGAGGATATAAAAGGTTACTTCCTGTGTTCTCCTCTCAGATGTTGATGTGATCCTTTTCCTTTTTCTTAATATTTTATTTATTTATTTGACAGACAGAGATCACAAGCAGGAAGAGAAGCAGGCAGAGAGAAGAGAGCAGAGAGCCCAATGTGGGGCTCGATCAAAGGACCCTGGGATCATGACCTGAGCCGAAGGCAGAGACTTTAACCCACTGAGTCACCTAGGCACACCTAAGCAGTCCTTTTCTTAATGGGTCTATTAACTACTTAGGTAACACACCGTAGTATCCAGCCAAAGTTTGCATTGACAATGTCCACATCACAGACACCTGTTACCCCCCAACGTGCCAGCTGTTTTGTTCCTGGGGATGAGAAGCCCATAGCAACCCACCCACACCCACATAAATGTTAACCTTCCCTCTGACCTGTGATGTCAGCAGCTCTCTATCCAGGTCCACACACACCCTGGAGCCAGGATGGACACTCACCTCTGTCTGTGCAGAGAGAGAACAAATTGTGAGTTTGAGACTCCCATTACCCAGATGCTATAGGTGTCTCTTCTTGTCTGCAGTCCCTGAGCTGGTCAGCCCACTCTTCCAGGCCCTAAGACAGGGTCCAGATGTGTCCTCATAACTGGATTTGCCACCTTCTCATGGTCTTCAATCCCTCATTCAGGCAGGGAGTGTATTTATTATTTAATCCACATTAACAACATACAGGGAGCCAGAAAACAAGATATGCACCCGCAACTCTGTTCATGAAGACAATGAGAGAAGCGCCTTCACAGAGCACTGATCTAAATCACTGAGTGCAGTGATGAGGACACAGGTTAAAGGGGGTGACCTGCCCCTGTCACACAGGTATGAAGTGTCATTGCAGGACCAGAGAAGGCGTTACTTGTGTAAATGTATCACTGAGAAGTGAGGTTTCACCCAGGAAGTTCCCAGGGAGGTGAACTGATTGGAGCGAAGACAAAATCTGACAGCTCTGCCATCGTATTCTGTCCTTTACACATGAACATTCCTGGTAGTGAAGGTGTTTCAAGGAAGTTAAGTCCACTCATGATGAGTGGAGCAGCTCTGAATTGCCAAATACAGTGGAGTGACCCAGCTTTGATAAATGTCCACATGATTTGTACATGGAGCTGCTGTCTCTAAACTCGCATACTCAGGACTTGAACCACAAGGGAATATAGAGGGTCAGGTGGAACAGAGAGGTTCCCTAACAGTACGGAGCCCCTGGAAACGGTGGGGTTTCATGAATGTCTACCATGCACAGGGCATGGGTATTATATTGTGTTTTATGCTTCCTCTTTGTGAGGCCTGTGCTATGGAGTGTGTGACTCTCTTCCTGGCTCCACTGGTAAATGGGCTGCCTGGGTAGCAGCAGTGAAATATGTGTCTGCTGTAGCCACACAAGAGTTGATTCCTCCAGAGATCTCCTGGTTTTGGTCCCAGATCAGCACTGTGATCTCCATGAGGTCCCCCATGTAGAATCTACTTCCACTCTCCAGTACACTCCTCTGCTCTACTCAGGTGACAGTCATTAGTGTGGTGAAGGCTTCATACTACAAGGACTCTGACTCGATGAAGTAGCCTTAGCCTCAGGTTTTCCCAGGTACCTGGGTCGAGGGAGGCCTTCATGTGTCACTGCCCCTCCTCCACCAGTGGACCAAGTCCATGTATTTTTGCCTGTCTCTGGGTACACAGTCATTCTGCTCTTCCTGGTTGTCCCCTCCCACAGCTCCAGTGGTCCCTGGATGTCCTCAGCTTCCTGTTTCCCTACTTTTCCCTGAAGACTAAGGCTTTCATTCCATGTGAAAAATGTGTGTGGTCTTCAACAGAACTGAGGTTGTGATGTCTGTTCCCATCCCAGATCCTATGGGGCTCCACCTGTGACCCCAGGATGGTTCTTCTGAGGGCTTCCTCTGCAGGTAAATTCTTTATTTATGTGGTGGAATCAGGATGCATGGATCTCCATGAATTCCTACTCTGAATCTTCTTTCTCCCATCCTGCCAGGTCCACCAGGGTGTGGGGAGGCTTTTTATGATTTGTCCCCATCCTACAGGATAGGAATGCATGAGGACAGGACTGATTTAATGATATGGTCCTGGAGAACCTCACACTATAACACCATTAGCACACATGATGTCAAGAAATCCATTAAATGTTCTATCTAAACCTGGTGATAGTTTATTTGTCATCAGGGAATCTGCATTCACAATATGAAAAGATGCTGGTTCTTAGCCCCTGTAAGTACTTGTTACTCCTGAGAGTTTAAGATTATTGTTTGTCTCGTGACCACAATTACAAGGTATATTGACATGAATTTGTTGATCTGAAGTTTATTCTATTTAATTCTTTAGCTCTTGCAACTCCAATCTGAGCAGTGAGTTTATTGAAATACAGAAACCCTCCAGGACAAACAAAAACTGAAAGAATTTGCAAACACCAAACCAGCTCTAAGCAAAGAGAGAGCCTACAAGTGGTAGATCAGAAAGGAACAGAGACCATATACAGTAACAGTCACCTTACAGGCAATACGATGGCACTAAATTCATATCTCTCAATAGTTACCCTGAATGTTAATGGCCTAAATGTCCCGGACAAAATACACAGGGTATCAGAATGTATAAAAAAACAGAACCCATCTATATGTTGCCTCCAAGAAACTCATTTTAAGCCCGAAGACACCTCTAGATTTAAAGTGAGGGGGTGGGAAAGAATTTACCATGCTAATGGACATCAGAAGAAAGCAGGAGTGGCAATGCTTATATCAGATCAATTAGATTTTAAGCCAAAGACTATAATAAGAGATGAGGAAGGACACTATATCATACTCAAAGGGTCTGTCCAACAAGAAGATCTAACAATTTTAAATATCTATGCCCCCAACGTGGGAGCAGCCAACTATATAAATCAATTAATAACAAAATCAAAGAAACACATCAACAATAATACAATAATAGTAGGGGACTTTAACACTCCCCTCACTGAAATGGACAGATCATCCAAGCAAAAGATCTGCAAGGAAATAAAGGCCTTAAACGACACACTGGACCAGATGGACATCACAGATATATTCAGAACATTTCATCCCAAAGCAACAGAATACACATTCTTCTCTAGTGCACATGGAACATTCTCCAGAATAGATCACATCCTCAGTCCTAAAGCAGGACTCAACCGGTATCAAAAGATTGGGATCATTCCCTGCATATTTTCAGACCACAATGCTCTGAAGCTAGAACTCAACCACAAGAGGAAGTTTGAAAAGAACCCAAATATATGGGAGACTAAACAGCATCCTTCTAAAGAATGAATGGGTCAACCGGGAAATTAAAGAAGAATGGAAAAAAATCATGAAAACAAATGATAATGAAAATACAACGGTTCAAAATCTGTGGGACACAACAAATGCAGTCCTGAGAGGAAAATATATAGCGGTACAAGCCTTTCTCAAGAAACAAGAAAGGTCTCAGGTACACAAATTAACCCTACACCTAAAGTAGCTGGAGAAAGAACAAGAAAGAAACCCTAAGCCCAGCAGGGGAAGAGAAATCATAAAGATCAGAGCAGAAATCAATGAAATAGAAACCAAAAAAACAATAGAACAAATCAACGAAACTAGGAGCTGGTTCTTTGAAAGAATTAATAAAATTGATAAACCCCTGGCCCGACTTATCAAAAAGAAAAGAGAAAGGACCCAATAAATAAAATCATGAATGAAAGAGATCACAACTAACACCAAAGAAATACAAACTATTATAAGAACAAACTATTATAAGAACATACTATGAGCAACTCTACGCCAACAAATTTGAAAATCTGGAAGAAATGGATGTATTCCTAGAAACGTATAAACTACCACAACTGAACCAGGAAGAAATAGAAAGCCTGAACAGACCCATAACCAGTAAAGATATTGAAACAGTCATTACAAATCTCCAAACGGGGGCGCCTGGGTGGCTCAGTGGGTTAAGCCACTGCCTTCTGCACAGGTGATGATCGCAGGGTCCTGGGATCGAGCCCCACATGGGCTCTCTGATCAGCAGGGAGCCTGCTTCCTTCTCTCTCTCTCTGCCTGCTTCTGATCTCTCTCTGTCAAATAAATAAATAAAATCTTTTAAAAAAAAATCTCCAAACAAACAGAAGCCCATGGCCATACGGATTCCAGGGGGATTTCTACCAAACATTTAATGAAGAACTAATTCCTAGTCTCCTGAAACTGTTCCAAAAAAAAGAAATGGAAGGAAAACTTCCAAACTCATTTTATGAGGCCAGCATCACCTTGATCCCAAAACCAGACAAGGATCCCACCAAAAAAGAGAGCTATAGACCAATATCCTTGATGAACACAGATGCGAAAATTCTCACCAAAATACTAGCCAATAGGATTCAACAGTACATTAAAAGGATTATTCACCACGACCAAGTGGGATTTATTCCAGGGCTGCAAGGTTGGTTCAACATCCGCAAATCAGTCAATGTGATACAACACATCAATAAAAGAAAGAACAAGAACCATATGATACTCTCAATAGATGCTGAAAAAGCATTTGACAAAGTACAGCATCCCTTCCTGATCAAAAGTCTTCAAAGTGTAGGGATAGAGGGCACATACCTCAATATCATCAAAGCCATCTATGAAAAAACCACGACAAATATCATTCTCAATGGAGAAAAACTAAACGCTTTTCCACTAAGGTCAGGAACACGGCAGGGATGTCCATTATCACCACTGCTATTCAACATAGTACTACAGGTCCTAGCCTCAGCAATCAGACAAAAAAGAAAATTAAAGGCATCCAAATCGGCAAAGAAGAAGTCAAATTATCACTCTTCACAGATGATATGATACTATATGTGGAAAACCCAAAAGACTCCACTCCAAAACTGCTAGAACTTGAACAGGAATTCAGTAAAGTGTCAGGATATAAAATCAATGCACAGAAATCAGTTGCATTTCTCTACGCCAACAGCAAGACTGAAGAAAGAGAAATTAAGGAGTCAATCCCATTTACAATTGCACCCCAAACCATAAGATACCTAGGAATAAGCCTAACCAAAGAGGCTAAGAATCTATACTCAGAAAACCATAAAGTACTCATGAAAGAAATTGAGGAAGACACAAAGAAATGGAAAAATGTTCCATGCTCCTGGATTGGAAGAATAAATATTGTGAAAATGTCTATGCTACCTAAAGCAATCTACACATTTAATGCAATTCCTATCAAAGTACCATCCATCTTTTTCAAAGAAATGGAACAAATAATTCTAAAATTTATATGGAACCAGAAAAGACCTCGAATAGCCAAAGGGATATTGAAAAAGAAAGCCAAAGTTGGTGGCATCACAATTCCGGACTTCAGGCTCTATTACAAAGCTGTCATCATCAAGACAGCATGGTACTGGCACAAAAACAGACACATAGATCAATGGAACAGAATGGAGAGCCCAGAAATAGATCCTCAATTCTATGGTCAACTCATCTTCGACAAAGCAGGAAAGAATGTGCAATGGAAAAAAGACAGCCTCTTCAATAAACGGTGCTGGGAAAATTGGACAGCCACATGCAGAAAAATGAAATTGGACCATTTCCTTACACCACACACGAAAATAGACTCAAAATGGATGAAAGACCTCTATGTGCGAAAGGAATCCATCAAAATCCTTGAGGAGAACACAGGCAGCAACCTCTTCGACCTCAGCCGCAGCAACATCTTCCTAGGAACAACGCCAAAGGCAAGGGAAGCAAGGGCAAAAATGAACTATTGGGATTTCATCAAGATCAAAAGCTTTTGCACAGCAAAGGAAACTGTTAACAAAATCAAAAGACAACTGACAGAATGGGAGAAGATATTTGCAAACGACATATCAGATAAATGACTAGTGTCCAGAATCTATAAAGAACTTAGCAAACTCAACACCCAAAGAACAAATAATCCAATCAAGAAATGGGCAGAGGACATGAGCAGACATTTCTGCAAAGAAGACATCCAGATGGCGAACAGACACATAAAAAAGTGCTCCATATCACTCGGCATCAGGGAAATACAAATCAAAACCACAATGAGATATCACCTCACACCAGTCAGAGAGGCTAAAATCAACAAGTCAGGAAATGACAGATGCGGGCGAGGATGCGGAGAAAGGGGAACCCTCCTACACTGTTGGTGGGAATGCAAGCTGGTGCAGCCACTCTGGAAAACAGCACGGAGGTTCCTCAAAATGTTGAAAATAGAACTGCCCCATGACCCAGCAATTGCACTACTGGGTATTTACCCTAAAGATACAAACGTAGTGATCCGAAGGGGCACGTGCACCCGAATGTTTATCGCAGCAATGTCCACAATAGCCAAACTATGGAAAGAACCTAGATGTCCATCAACAGATGAATGGATCAAGAAGATGTGGTATATATACACAATGGAATACTATGCAGCCATCAAAAGAAATGAAATCTTGCCATTTGGGACAACATGGATGCAACTAGAGCGTATCATGCTTAGCGAAATAAGTCAATTGGAGAAAGACAACTATCATATGATCTCCCTGATATGAGGAAGTGGTGATGCAACATGGGGGCTTAAGTGGGTAGAAGAAGAATCAATTAAACAAGATGGAATTGGGAGGGAGACAAAACATAAGTGACTCTTAATCTCACAAAACAAACTGAGGGTTGCTGGGGAGAGGGAGATTGGGAGAAGGGGGTGGTATTATGGACATTGGGGAGGGTATGTGCTTTGGTGAGTGCTGTGAAGTGTGTAAACCTGGTGATTCACAGAACTGTACCCCAGGGGATAAAAATATATGTTTATAAAAAATAAAAAATTTAAAAAAAAAGAAATACAGAAACACTACATCAAAACTAATGATGTCCATATGGTAACTAAAATAAATAGATAAATAAATAAATAAATAAATAAATAAATAAATAAATAAAATACAGAAACATGGGAACAATTCCAAGCCCAATCATCGGCTTAAAAGTGGACATATTGTGCTCTCTGTCATCTTTGGAAAGTTGACCATCATTAAAAAAACATAATAAATATGGGGGTATTGTCAGGTATTTGGTTCACCAATAGAAGCCCTAGAAATAAAGGTACATTTCACACAATTACAAAATTATAAAATCTAGAGAATTAAAGCTAGTGTGAGGTAACATGAAGATCAATAGCTATGTAAGGACAGAGCGAAGAAGGAATGAGGAAGGAAGAATTGCAAATACAGGAAAATTTGTGGAAAATGGATTTTCCTGCTCTGGGTACTGTTGATTCTGACACTTGTGTTTCTCATATCGCACTCTCTGCCTGTGTGCAGTCCATCCTGCATCAAGAACACTCAACAAAACGATTACAAATAATCCCAGAGATGACTTGGAATGAACCCAGTGACAGTGTAACCTCAGAGACTTGAAAGAACACCTGCATGCACCCTGATTGTGTATTTCAGATAAATTCTAGAACAAAGTCATCTTTTCCTCACTACAGGCAGCATCCTACGTTCTCCAAGAACCTGTGCACTCTGTCCTGCAGGGTCTCATGGTGTGTAGTAGGTCCTGTGAGAGGAGCACAGGTCCAAATCCCAGGGCTCACTCTCACCCCAGTGTTCTTGGACACCTCACAAAACCTCCACAATTCTGGGTGTAGGATCATGTCACTTTAAGGGGAAACAAGATACCTACACCCCGATATGTGTGACTATGTGAAATCAAACTGGTCAATGGAAACCAAGCAGGTACTCTGAAAATCATATACTTAAACTTCATCTTTTCCCAAATCCTGTCAGTATCACCAAATCAAAGGCAGTCACAGATGCTCTGGGTACTGTCCTCTCTGTCAGTAAGGATACCATGCTGGCTACAGAGTCAAGGGTCATGCAAATAGGGTCCACCTTCTGCTGATAAAACCAGCCCAGCCACAAGCCTGCAACTGAAATGGGAACCCCAGTCTCGGGATTCCCAGGTTTTCCATTCAGTGTTCAGGACAGAACAGAGACAGCTCATGATGGAGTTTATTCTTTGCTGGATTTTCCTTGTTACTCTTTTAAAAGGTCATTTACAGAGAACAAGAGACATTGAATAAGAAAGTGGATATCAGTAAGAAGAACAGTGAGTGAAGGACAGTTTCCTGACTAGGATGTCTTGTGTCTGCAGGTGTCCAGTGGGAGGTGCAGCTGGTGGAGGCTGGGGGAGACCTGGAGAAGCCTGGGGGTCCCTGAAAATCTCCTGTGTAGCCTCTGGGTTCACTTTCAGTTACTATGGCATGAGTTGGGTCTGCCAGGCTCTAGGGAAGGGGCTGCAGTGGGTCTCAGCCATTACGAGTGGTGGTAGTTGCATATACCATGAAGACACTGTGAAGGGCCAATTCACCATCTCCTGAGACAATGGCAAGAACATGCTGATTCTGCAGGTGAACAGCTGAGAGCTGAGGACACCACTGTGTGTCACTGCAATGTGTGTACCCAGTGTGTACACTCTTAGGGTGAGGCCCGACACAAACTTTTCTACAGGGACACAGGAGTAGCTGGACTGCAGGGGTTCTCAAGGCCTCAGGAGGCTCTCTAGTCACCAGAGGGAGCTCAGGTCCCCAACAGGTGCTCAAGTCACCAGGAGTCAGTCAGAACACCAGGGGGCTCTCAGGGCACAGGAGCTCTCAGGGCACCAGGGAGTGATTAGGACAGAAGGATCACATAATTCAGTGCTCTTGAGGTGCTCAGGACACCAGGGGGTGCTCACTTCAGCACGGTGCACTCAAGAATCACAGATACAAATCAGACCCAGGAGCAGTGGCAGGTGGGGGGGCCTTCTACTGAGACACGGGGTTTCCCCTCTAGCCTCTGCAGATTCACTCAGGGATATATAAAGTTATTTCTTTGATCTCTAATTTCTCATATTGTCCATGTAGCCAACCAGAACGAGATAACATTGTCTACATGCAGATGAGATCTCACCAGTCCCTAGGGAACTTTCCTTCATCAACTTTATCCATATCCTGTTTCTCTTTCTCCAAAAAGGACATGCAGGAATTCTCATCATCCCTGAGAAGCACCTGCACAGGCCAGGCTTTCTGAGAGCTTTGTTCCTGTTCTCTGACCTCATCGGGCACACACTGTCTCCACATGGTTATAAAAATTTACCCCAAAGATACAGATGTCATTAAAATAAGGGCCATCTGTACCCCAATGTTTATAGCAGCAATGGCCACAGTCGCCAAACTGTGGAAAGAACCAAGATGCCCTTCAACAGACGAATGGATAAGGAAGATGTGGTCCATATGCACTATGGAGTATTATGCCTCCATCAGAAAGGATGAATACCCAACTTTTGTAGCAACATGGACGGGACTGGAAGAGATGATGCTGAGTGAAATAAGTCAAGCAGAGAGAGTCAATTATCATATGATTTCACTTATTTGTGGAGCATAACAAATAGCATGGATGGCAAGGGGAGTTAGAGAGGAGAAGGGAGTTGGGGGAAATTGGAAGGGGAGGTGAACCATGAGAGACTGTGGACTCTGAAAAACAACTGAGGGGTTTGAAGTGGTGTGGGGGAGAGAGGTTGGGGTAACAGGTGGTGGATATTATAGAGGGCACAGATTGCATGGAGCACTGGGTGTGGTGAAAAAATAATGAATACTGTTTTTCTGAAAATAAATAAATTAATTTAATTTAAAAAAAAAAAAAAACAGGACATCTACCGAAACTGGGTCCTTGTCCTCCTAGGTACAGTTTATTCTCTGGCTCATTATCCAAGTGGGTGGACACTGGTGATCAGGAACTGTCCTTCTGGAGGCACCGCTCCATCTCTTCGGTGAAAGGTAGCCCATCTGATGGGATACACTCTCTGATTTCCCCCATAGAAACAGGCAGGATGACCTGAAAGTTGACAACCAGAGACAAAAACCCGTCACAGTACTACTGGGTCCTGTTCTGGAGTCTATGAGAGCAGCCTTTGGGGATGCGTCTGAAATGTATTTCCGGGCTTCCACACAGGAAACCCACATGAATTATCAGATCTGGCTCGTACAGTGTGGATCCTTGCCCATCTGTTGCTATTCTTTAATTATCCCACAGAGAGTCACCATGTCCTCTCTCTGCCCCATTGTAACTTCTCCCTCAACCTGTCCTGGCCCCTGAGCCCCATGTGACTGGAGTCCTGTCACTCTTTCCTGATCCCCAGCAGGTGCCAGTTGTAGAGTGAGGCTCAATAACGAATGTCTACCATGATGACAGAACCCTAAAGTGGGGCTAACCTGGGAACTCTGGCCCAAAATATGATTCAGAAGAACAATAATGAATCAACCACTGATGAGACAACATTGACCTTTCCTCTCATGTCCCTGCTTTTGACTCATTTTGAGCTGGATTCCATATAGAATTCAAAAATAACTTCTGATTTTCTAGGTCTCTTTGCTTTTTCTTGTTGTTATTATTATAGAAGATCCCTATCATAGGGGGATAAGGTGTGGGTATAGACAGGTGTTTGTAGTTTATGGTTGGTCTTTATATTCCTGACCTGAAACCCTTGATGTCATCCTCACAAGAAATCTCAGGTTATACCTCACTGAGTTGACACAGGAAGGCCTAAGGGGAGGGGAGAGGAGGGCGTACTTCCCTGACCCCACACAAAATCTAGAATGACCTGGATGTTGGCATATAACTTCCTCCAGTTCTTGAATTATCTGGCAAGTTTCATAAGAAGATCTTTCCCCACCTCAGAAGCATAGCAAATGTTCATCCTTTCATTCCTGGGGGAATGAGGTGGGGCTTCTAGACTGAAAACACAAACTTGTAGGAAACCCTAAGGTTGTCACCAATTCCACAGGAGCTTCAACTCAGACATCTCCACACTGGACCTTCGTCAATTCACCATCTGCCTTTCAATTTTCCTATTTTCTTGTGGGTCCTGTAGATATTTCTCTACTTTCCTGTGGGTCCTGTGGATATATCTGCAGGTGGCTTTTGCCTTAGTAAGTTGTGATTCCTTGCATATACCCATTTGTAAACTCAATTTTTGGGTCACAGTTCTCCCTGAACTATGATCTGAATATATGTGTCCCCTGCAAATTCAAGTGTTCTAATGTAATGTCCAATGAGATGGCAAAGGAGTAAGGGCCCCAGGAGAATATTTGGTTAAGAATGGAACCAGAGCTGTTGTGATCCCACAGGATCCTCAAAACCTTCCATTTACCATATGAAGGCACAGTTTAAAGACATGCCCAATGATCCCGATGGAGGCACTCACTACACAATGAATATGCCAATACCTTGATCTCGCACTTGGAAGGCTCCACAAATGTGAGAAATTTATTTCTAAGCTGCCTGGTTTATGCTCTCTGTTATACCATCCTGAGAAGTGTGGAGCTGCTCTAACAAGGACCTAAATCATGGAAGCCGTTTGGATCTGAATAATGGGTAAGGGCTAGCAGCCTTCTGTGATGTGTGCAGAAGCAGCCTACATTGCCAGGAAGGGGTCATAAAGGGTGATTCATGGGAGACCCCAGAAGGAAAGAAGAGACCTACAATGAAAGCCCCAATCTTCCTAGAGAGTATCTAAATGCTTAAGGACTGTATGTGGTAAGACATAAACATTATGGGCCACTCTGATGTTGTCATAGACAAGATGAGGAATGTGCCTTTGGGAAACAGAGGGGAGGTGACCTATGTTGTAGACTGGTAGAGAGCATGCATACATTGAGATTGAAAGGAAGAATTAGGGAGAGATGCAACTTGGTAACAGGCTGAGGGAATTTCTGAGCAAAGGCTTAAAGCATCAGAAGGCTTCTCTGGAATTCTATGATAAAGTGTGGTATGAACAAATGACATGAAGACATAATCATTAATCAGTATGAAGCAGAACTGAAAATTTTGGAAAATCCTCAGGCTGTTCCTACTGGAAGGAAGGAGAGATCTTGTTCCAGAGAAATCAGGAAGGATGTGGAAATACTTGATGGGGGGTGGTTATGGGTTGACCATCTCAGCATAACCCTAGAGCTCCTCATCAAGACCCTGAGAACAATATGAGCCTCTAAAGAGAAGCCTGTACCTACTCTCCACAACATTTTGGAGATCAATAGGACTGACCCCCTCCCAGCACAGGCTGAAAAAGGTGGCCTGGATGTGCTGCATGACTTGACATTGAACTTCAGTCTTTCATAACTCTGATGGAATTCATTTCCACAGTTTATACACTACCCAGGCAGTGGTATTTGTCACAGCCACCAGATCAGACAAAGATATCCTATCACAACATCTCTGTTGGGTGTGAGAAGAGCTGGTGACTTCCAGTTGTTCAGCTTATGGGCAAACTACAGACGTCCAGGCTTTGACAGATCTGACCAGAAACCAGATTCCTCATGTCACACATGAATAATAGGGATTTGGTTTGTTGTTACATATTTAGTACTTGTTACTTTGCTTCTCCAAATGAAAAGGTTTCTTCATTTTAATTTAAATTCACTTAATTAACACATAGTGTATCATTAGTTTTGGAGTAAAGTTCAGTAACTCTTCGGTTGCATATAACACCCAGTGCTCATTACATCACATATCCTGCTCAATGTCCATCACCAACTTACCCCAGACACCAGCCCCTCCCCTCTAGCAACCCTTCGTTTGTTTCCTAGATTTAAGAGTTTCTCACGGTTTGTCTCATTCTCTGATTTCGTCTTATTTTATTTTTCCCTCCCTTCCCCCATGATCGTGTTTTGTTTCTTAAGTTCCGCATATGAGTGAAATTGTATGATAATTTTTCCTCCCTGGTCGACTTATTTCACCCTCGCATAACAGTTTCTAGTTCCATCAGTGTCTTTGCAAATTTTTTTATGGAGAAGTACATTCCATTGTATATCCATGTATATCTTCTTTATCCATGAGAATAATGATACAGGGTAGGATGGAACCTTGTTCATGGCTTCCAAGGAAATGGTTTAGTCATTTACCATTAAATGAGACATCTTTCATTCATTAAATCATTTTTAGTTTGATGATCATTACTTTTTATCTTCAATAGGGAGATGACTTCTTGATGTTAACATTTGAACACATTACGATTAGAAGAGACTCTGTAGGAATGTGTGATTTTTACACACGTGGTTATGTTAGGTTTACCAGCATTTCATTACAATATGTGCATTTGGGTCTATCAGACACATCATCCTGGTGGTGACCTGGCTCAGGTTCAGGTGTTTGTCTACCCAGACCCCATGTCTCCACCTGAGAAGGTAGGTGCACAGGGCATCACAGACACTGGTCCACAGGGACTGACACATCAGGTTTGCCATCCTTGGTCCCCTGGTTCCAGATCAGCACTCATTTCTGCTCCTAAGGAAATTGCCTTACCCAGTAGCCTGCACAGCTCTGTACTCGGGCTCATTCTCAGTGGAAAGAGCCCTGGTAACACAGAGTTGGGGATGTGGCAAGGGTGTACATCCTCAAAGAGATGTTCGGATGTGAGACCTTAGCATCCCAGGAATGTGTTTCCCCTCTGATGTGCCTTCTCTCTGAATGAGCCATTTCCTGATATGAAATATTCTGCTTTGTGAATATGCAAATAAGCCAAGGTATACTCTCTTAAATATACACATGTTTGGGCCCTGAGAACATCACCCAACAGCTGCACACAATCCTTTGTAGATACCATGAGAACACAGCACCTCACCATGGACTGCAGCTGGAGAATCCTCTTCCTGGTGGTGTTGGCTACAGGTAGGTGATTCCTCCAGTCCTTTGGCAGAGGAGAGAGACAGGGCCAGTCAGCATGACTTCATCGCCTCCTCTTCCCTCTCCACAGGTGTCCACTCCCAGGTGCAGTTGGTGCAGTCAGAGGCTGAGGTGAGGAAGCCCGGGGAATCCGTGAAGGTCTCCTGCAAGGCATCTGGGTACACCTTCACCAGCTATGCAATGAACTGGGTGCGACAGGCACCAGGAAAGAGCCTGCAGTACATGGGATGGATCAACACAAACACTGGGAAACCAACATATGCCCAGGGCTTCTCCGGTCGATTTGTTTTCTCCATGGACACCTCTGTCAGCACAGCCTATCTACAGATCAACAGCCTGAACTCTGAGGACACGGCCGTGTATTACTGTGCAAGAGACACGATGTGAGAACCCACATCCTGCCTGTGTCAGAAACCTGCAGAAGGCTCATCTGTGCTGGACTGAGGAGGTGACAGGGACAACAAAGATAAAGACACTCTATGACCGAGGGCCAGGCACTTCTCTTTTATTTTTTATTGTTATGTTATTTTAGTCACCATACAGCACGTCATGAGTTTTTGATGTAGTGTTCCAAGACTCATTGTTTGCATAGAACACCCAGGGCTCCATGCGGCATGTGCCCTCCTTAATACCCGTCCCAGGCTAACCCAACCCCCACCATCCTCGTCTCTAAAACCCTCACTTGATTTCTCAGTATCCGTAGTGTCTCGTGGTTCATTTCACCCTCTGATTCCCACAACTTCATCTTCCCCTCCTTCTTCTAATGTCCTCCATGATATTCCTTATCTTCCACAAATAAGGGAAACCTATGATAATGGTTTTTCTCTACTTAACTTATTTCACCCAGTAGAATTTCCTCCAGTCCCATCCATGCTGATACAAAAGTGGGTATTCATCCTTTGTGATGGAGGAGTAATATTCTGTTGTAGATATGAACTGCATCTTCCTTATCCATTCCTCTATTGAAGGGCATTTCAACTGTTTCCACAGTTTGGCAATTGTGGACATAGCTGCTATGAACACTGGGGTTTACGTGGCCCTTCTTTTCACTAATTTGTATCTTTGGGGTAAATACCCAGTAGTGCAATTGCTGGGTCATACAATAATTCTGATTTCATCTTTTTTAGGACCTCCAAATTTTTTCCAATGTGCCTATATCATCTTGCATTCCCCAACAGTGTAAGAGGCTTCTCCTCGCTCCACAACTCTCCAACATTTGTGGTTTCTTGGCTTCTCTTTTTTTTTTAATTTTATTTCATTGTTTCCAGTGCTCCAAAATTCATTGTATATGCATTGTTACTTGTGCCATTCTAACTCGTGTAAGGTGGTATCTCAGTGTGGTTTTCTTGTTGTTGTTGTTACTGTTATGTATTTTATTTTTTTATTAATTTCTTTTCAGTGTAACAGAAATCATTGTTTATGCACCACACCCAGGGCTCCATGCCATATGTACCCTCCATAATGTCCAATACCTGTCTCCCCCAACCTCCCACAGCACACCCCTTCAAAACCCTCAGATTGTTTTTCAGAGTCCATAGTCTCTTATGGTTCATCTCCCCTTCCAATTTTGATTTGAAATTCCCTGAAGGCGAATGATGATGAACACTTTTTCATGTGCCTCTTGGTTATTCATATGTCTCCTTTGGAGAAGTGTCTGTTCATGTCTTCTGCCCATTTTTTGATGTGATTATCTATTGGTTTTTTTTTTTTTTTTTTTGTTGAGCCTGAGTTCTTTCTACATCTTGGATATTAGCCCTTTGTCTAATATCTGCAAATATCTTCTCCCATTTGTGCATTGTCTCTTTGTTTTGTTGACTGTTTCCTTTGCTGTGCAGAAGCTTTTGATCTTGATGAAGTCACAAAACATCATTTTTGCTTTTGTCCTCTTTGCCTTTGGAGACATGTCTTGAAAGAATTAGCTTGGCCAATGTCAGAGTGGTTACTGCCTATGTTCTCCTCTAGCATTTGGATGATTCCTATCTCATATTGAGGTCTTTCATCCATCTTGAGTTTATATTTGTGTATGGTGTAAGTAAATGGTCGAGTTCCATTCTTCTGTATATAGGTAATTTCCACAGCACCAATTATTGAAGAGACTGTCTTTTTTCCAGTGGATATATTTTCCTGCTTTGTCAATTACTTGATCATAGAGTTGAGGGTTCATGTCTGGACTGTCTACTGTGTTCCATTGGTCTAAGTGTCTCTTTTTGTACAGTACCATAATTCTTTTTTTTTTTTTAGTTTCTTTTCAGTGTACCAGAATTCACTCTTTATGTACCACACCCAGTGTTCCATGCATTATGTGCACTCCATAATACCCACTACCATGCTCACCCAATGTCCTACCCTTGCCCCTTCAAAACCCTCAGGTTGCTGTCTTGGTGATCAGTACTCTGTAATATAGTTTGAAATCAGGCAACGTGATGACCCCAGCTTTGTTATCCTTTTTCAACATTTCCTTATTGATTCAGGATCTTTTCTGGTTCTGTGCAAATTTTAGGATTCTTTATTCCAGCACTTGATCAGGATGGCATTGAATGTATAGGTTGCTCTTGGCAACATAGAAATATTAGCAATACTTATTCTTCCAAACCATGAACATAAAATGTTTTTTCCATCTTTTGAGTCTTTTCCCATTTATTTCATAAGTGTTCTGTAGTTCCTGGAGTATAGATCCTTTACCTCTTTGGATAGGTGTATTCCAAGATATCTTATTATTTTTGTGCTATTGTAAATGGAGTCAATTCTCTATTTTCTCTTTCCACAGGTTCATTGTTAGTGTATACAAAAGCAACTGATTTCTGCGCATAGGTTTTGGGTCCTGCCGTGTTACTGAATTGCTGTATGAGTTCTAGTTGTTGGAGGGTGGAGTCTTTTGGGTTTTGGCACTTAAAGTGCCATGTCATCTGTGAAGAAAGAGAGTTTGACTCCTTCTTTGCCCATTTGAATACCTTTTATTTCTTTTTGTTTTCTGATTGCTGTTGCTAGAACTTCTAGCACTATGCTAAACAATAGTGGCTAAAGGGGGCAACCTTGTCATGTTCCTGATCTTAAAGGAATGATATTTGCTGTGGGTTTTTCATAGATGGAATTTATGAAATTGAGGAATGTTCCCTCTATCCCACACTCTGAAGAGTTTTAATCAGGAAAAGATGCTGTATTTTACTGAATGCTATTTCTGCATCAATTGAGAAGACCATGTTGCTCTTCTCTCTTCTCTTATTAATTTGTTCTATCACACTGACTGGTTTGCAAATGTTGAAAGGACCTGTCAGCCCAGGGAAAATCCCATTTGGTCATGATGGATAATCATTTTAATGTACTAATATGCAATTATTTAGGATCTACATGACAATTTTGGCACCCATATTTATCAGGGATATTGGTCTGAAATTTTCCTAATTGATGGGGTCTTTGCCTAGTTTGGGGTCAAGGTAATCCGGGCCTCATAGAATAAGTACAGAAGTTTTCCATCTGTTTCGACTTTTTGAAAAAGGTTCAGTAGAATAGGTATTATTTCTTCTTTGAGTATTTGGTAGAATTCCACACAGCGACCAGCACATCCTGGACTCCTGGACTTGGGAGGTTTGTGATCATTGCTCCAATCTCGTTACTGGTTATTGGTCTATTCAGGTTGTCAATATCTTCCTGTTTCAGTCTTGGAAGTGTATAGGTTTCCAGGAATGCATCCATTTCTTCTAGGTTGTTTAACATATTGACATATAGCAGTTGATAATAATTTCTGATGATTGTTTCTATTTCCTTGGTTTTAGTCATGATATCTCCACTTTCATTCATAATTTAATAATTTACTAATTTAATTTACATAACTTAATACTTTAATAATTTAATAATTTCAGTCCTTTCTCTTTACTTTTGGATAATTCTGGCCTGTGGCTTATTTATCTTACTAATTCTTTCAAAGAACCAGCTTCTACTTTCGTTGATGTGATCTACTGTATTTCTGCTTTCTATTTCACTGATCTCTGCTCTGATCTTGTTACCCTTCTAATGAATAGGTTAGGCTTAATTAGCTTTGTTTCTCTTCTTCCTGGGCTGCTTCCCCAGCTGCAGCAAGAGGGCGCACACCTCCAGCTGCCAGTCAGCCTGGGAAGGAGGTTGCTCCATGAAGAAGGCAAAACCATTTCCTCTGCACTCTCTCCCAGCGTGCCAGCTACCTCGCAGTCCACTTTCAGGATACTTCCTATTCTCTGGAATGTTTGAATAATTACTCTCACACCTGATAAACACCTTTTCTCGGGAGACAGGGTGGCGGAGAAATAGGAGATGCTGTTCCAACCAGTCCCCTAAAGTGAGCTGATTATCTACCAAAGAACTCTGATCACCCATGTAATCAGCCTGAGATTAGAATTATACACTTCTGGATCTCTATGGGGGCAGAAGAGGCCAGTGGACAGGTAAAGTGGAGGGGGAACATCGGATTGATATTGGAAGATAAATAAGAGGGAGAGGGAGACACCAAAAGTGACCCATTGGAAAGTAATACCCCAATATGAGAGAGCCCTGTGATTGGGAACCAGCATTAACTTGGAGTCTGGTTGAAAGCACTCAAAAAGAGCAAAAGATCTTGAGGGGAATTTGGTTGAATCAGGTGGTTAGGGACAGGGGTTTAGGACCATGAACCCAGGACCACTACCCCTGGTGCTGAGCCAGAGAGAGTGCAGCAGAGAACCAGGCCTTGGTCCCTGAACTGCCAACATGCATGAGAGCATCTGGATGGCGGCTCACGTGAGAGAGTCTTGTGTGGATGCCAGCTGGAGCTCTCTAGAACCACCGCTTTTTGTACTCTGCATGCACACTCTGCAAATGGGGTCTGAGTCATGCTCCACACCCTTCCCTGAGAGAGATCCTAGCCAGTACTCTCTAGGACCAGGAGAGTCTGAACACTCCCAGCCTGGGAGAGCATGTAAATCTCAGTGTGCTATCTCTAGTTGAGACCTCTCTGGAAGTCTGGACCTGCACAGCCATGGCTGAAGCAGCCACAGGAAGCCAGCTCTCTGGACTAGTATTTCTCATGGCTTTGGGTAAAAGCAGGTGTTCTTCTGACCACTGAGACCGTGGCTGGGGATGTGTTCTTCCATTAGCAGGGGGGTAATTTATGTGCTCTGGAACACCCAGAGAGTAACAGACTGAGGCTTCTCTCTGAGGCAGAGGTCCTGGTGCAGTTTGTTTTCCTCTAACCTCCAAAGAAATGCCAAAATCCACAAAGGGAGAAAAAAAAAACTCTGGAGAAGAAAAACCAGTTTCCTCAGAGCCCAACCTTGAGAGGGGACAGAAGGACTCAGCTATAGCAAGACTTCCTGAAAAGACACATAGCAGGCCCCTCCCACAGAAAGCCAGCCAAAAAAAAAAAAAAAAACACAAGAGAACAACCACCACTACTTCCTAGATACAGCTTTAATTTTTTTTTTATTTCTTTTGAGCGTAACAGTATTCATTGTTTTTGCACCACACCTAGTGCTCCATGCAATCCATGCCCTCTATAATACCCACCACCTGGTTCCCCCAACTTCCCACCCCCCACCTGTTCAAAACCCTCAGATTGTTTTTCAGAATCCATAGTCTCTCATGGTTCACCTCCACGTCCAATTTACCCCAACTCCCTTCTCCACTCCATCTCCCCATGTCCTCCATGCTATTTGTTATGCTCCACAAATGAGTGAAACCATATGATAATTGACTCTCTCTGCTTAACTTATTTTACTCAGCATAATCTCTCCAGTCCCGTCCATGTTGCTACAAAAGTTGGGTATTCATCCTTTCTGATGGAGGCATCATACTCCATAGTGTATATGGACCACATCTTTCTTATCCATTCATCTGTTAAGAACTCCTCAGGGGAGACAAGGGGCAGGGAAGTAGGAGGAGGCACCCTTTCAACCACCCTAAAGTGAGCTGATCACTTCCAAAGAACTCTGATCACCCACGAAATCAGCCTGAGATCAGAATTATACACGTCTGGATCTCTACTGGAGCAGAAGACGCCAGTGGGCAGGTAAAGCGGAGTGGAAAAGTCGGACTGATATCAGAAGATAAACAAAAGGGGGAGGGAGCCACCAGAGGTGACCCATTGGAAAGTAATATCCCAATATGAGAGTGCCCTGAGCCTGGGGACCAGCATTAACTCGGGAATCTGGTAGAAAGCAAATAGAGCAAAGGACCATGGGTGGGGGGTGTTGCGGGAATAGGGGTGTTAGGGTCCGGCTTAAGTCCCCAGACCCAGGACAGCCACCCCTGGCTCAGAGCCAGAGAAAAACCAGGTCATGGTCCCTGAACCACCAGGGCGCCTGAGAGTGTGTGGCGCCTGGCTCCCATGAGGGGCTGGGAGCCTCACCAGCCAACAGAAGCACAGCCTTTTTGCAGTCCCCACACGAGTGCCTTGCAGTGCCATCAGAGTCAGAGTCGTGCCCCTCGCCCACCCCTGAAAGAGGTGCACAAAAATCCAGCCAGGTGCTCTCAGACTGGAAAGACCAGGTACTCCTAGCCTGGGCCAGCGGGGAAAATCTCAGTGTGTGATTGCTGCTCAGAACTTCTCTGGCAGTCTGGGCTGCCCAGACAGCCACTGCTGCTGAGGTTTTGGGTACAAGCAAAAAATCCTGAGTCCCCAGGGACTGCCACTGGGAACCTGCTCTGCCAGCAGCCAAGGGGGGATTTATTTGGGCTCTGCAGCCAGATGGAGGCTTCTCTCTGAGAAGGAAGTCAGGGTGACCTTTGCTTTTCTCTAAACCTACAAAATCCATCAAAAGCAGTCAAGGCAAGAGAGAAAAACAAAAGTGAACAATTACAAAAACCTCCAGAGAACAAAAGCCTGAAAAAACCAGTTTCCTCAGAGCCCACCCCCTTGAGGGGGGCGGGAGGACTTAACTCAAAGAACATCATTGACTGAAGACCCACGTGGCAGGCCCCTCCCCCCGAAAACCAATCAGGAAAGGAAAAAAGAAAAAAAGATGACAAGAGAACAACCACCACTACTTCATACGACACTTTTTATTATTAATTCGATCCCACTATTCTGGCTCATTTTTTATATACTTAATTTTTATTATTATATAGATAATGTTTTAACCTATTTACCGTCACAGTGAGATTTCCAGTACATCAAATTCCATAATAACCTTCTAACCTGAACTTTTTGATACATACACCTGTGTTTTCCTTTTGCATTTCTATTTTTTACATTTCGTTTTTTTTAATTTTAGTTTAGTTTAGTCCAGTTTATTCATTTTTTAATTTTTTTTTATTAAATTAATTTTCAGAAAACCAGTATTCATTATTTTTTCACCATACCCAGTGCTCCATGCACTACGTGCCCTCTATAATACCCACCACCTGGTTCCCCCAACCTCCCACCCCCTGCCACTTCAAACCACTCAGATTGTTTTTCAGAGTCCATAGTCTCTCATGATTCACCTCCCCTTCCAATTTAACTCAACTCCCTTCTCCTCTCTAACACCCCTTGTCCTCCATGATATTTGTTATGCTCCACAAATAAGTGAAACCATATGATAATTGACTCTCTCTGCTTGACGTATTTCACTCAGCATAATCTCTTCCAGTCCTGTCCATGTTGCTACAAAAGTTGGGTATTCATCCTTTCTGATGGAGGCATAATACTCCATAGTGCATATGGAACACAACTTCCTTATCCGTCCGTTGAAGGGCATCTTGGTTCTTTCCAGTTTGGCAACCGTGGCCATTGCTGCTATAAACAATGGGGTACAGATGGCCCTTCTTTTCATGACATCTGTATCTTTGGGGTAAATACGAAAAATGTGTACGGAATCAGAAGAGACCCCAAATCGCTAAGGAAATGTTGAAAAACAAAAATAAAACAGGGGGCATCGCGTTACCTGATTTCAAGCTTGATTACAAAGCTGTGATCACTAAGACAGCATGGACTGGCATAAAAACAGACACAAAGACCAGTGGAACAGAGTAGAGAGCCCAGATATGGACCCTCAACTCTACGGTCTATTAATCTTCGACAAAACAGGAAAAAATATACAGTGGATAAAAGACAGTCTCTTCAATAAATGGTGCTGGGAAAACTGGACTGCTATATGTAGAAGAATAAAACTCGACCATTCTCTTACACCGTCCACAAAGATAAACTCAAAATGGATAAAATACCTCAACGTGAGATAGGAATCCATCAGAATCCTAGAGGAGAACATAGGCAGTAATCTCTTCGATATCAGCCACAGCAACTTCTCTCAAGATATGTCTCCAAAGGCAAAGGAAACAAAAGCAAAAATAAACTTTTGGGACTTCATCAAAATCAAAAGCTTCTGCACAGCAAAGGAAACAGTCAAAAAAAAAAAAAAAAAAACAAACAAACAAAAAAAAAAAAACAAAGAGGCAACACACGGAATGGGAGAAGATATTTGCAAATGACAGTACAGACAAAAGGTTGATATCCAGGATCTATAATGAACTCCTCAAACTCAACACACACGAAACAGGCAAACATATCAAAAAATGGGCAGAAGATATGAACAGACACTTCTCCAATCAAGAGATACAAATGGCTATCAGACACATGAAAAAAGTTCATCATCACTAGCCCTCAGGGAGATTCAAATTAAAACCACATTGAGATATCACCTCACACCAGTTAGAATGGCCAAAATTAACAAAACAGGAAACAACATGTGTTGGAGAGGATGTGGAGAAAGGGGAACTCTCTTACACTGTTGGTGGGAATGCAAGTTGATGCAGCCTCTTTGGAGAACAGTGTGGAGATTCGTCAAGAAATTAAAAATAGAACTTCTCTATGACCCTGAAATTGCACTCCTTTTTTTAATTTTTATTTTCTAATATTCATATACAGTTAAACTTCAAGGTAATCCCCTTTCCCCGATCAATGCCACCCCTATAGGTAAACCAATTCCTAATTCCCCCTTATCTTAGGAAAGTTAAATCCTTAACAAAGAGATCAAGATACATCCAGGAAGAATCAAAACAACCTTCCTCACCCACACTGAGAATTTACAACCACTCTCCCATCTTTTTCTTCCACCAGTATTTCTGTGGTTTTGTGTTTGTCCTGATAGTATATAAATCTTACTCTCGGGGTTCTTTTTGACGAGGTTCTTCCTTTATTTGCATATATATATATATGAAAATTATATATATATTATTTTTTTCTCTTTTCATATACTTTTATCAGTCTTTTTGTTTGTCTGTGTATGTTTGTATACTTCATAAATCTTACCTAGGGCCAATTTGGGCTGAACCTTCTCTTTTATCTCACCTTTCTTTCCTGTCTCTCACCCTCTCTCATTTTTCTTTTCCTTTACTTTTTCCTCTCATTTGGGTGAGGAATCCTGATTGCTCAGAAGCATTCCAGGGTGCACCTTGACTGCACCACAGTCGATAGACCCAACTACACTCGTTCAGCCATCTCTCACCAAAATGACTAGAAGGAGGAATGCCCAACAGAAGAAAAATACAGAGGATGGATGTCCTGCAACAGAGCTAACGGCTATCAACATAGACAATGTGTCGGAAAGAGAATTCAGGCTAACAATTATCCAAGCAATAGCTAGGTTGGAGAAAGCTATGGGTGACCCTACAGAATTGATTAGGGCCGAACTGAAAACGACCAGAGATCATGTTTTCAATATTAGGGAAGAGCTGAAAGCTACCAGGGATGAGCTTCACAATGCTCTCAATGAGTTCCAATCTAAATTCTCTCAACGCTAGAATAACTGAGACAGAAGATAGAATTAGTGATCTGGAGGACAAACAGATAGAAAGAAGGATCATGAAGAAGCCTGGAAGAAATAGCTTAGAAGCCACAAAAACAGAATCAGGGAAATAAATGATGCCATGAAATATTCCAACGTCAGAATTATTGGAATCCCTGAAGGGGAGGAGAAAGAAAGAAGTCTAGAAAATAAATTGGAACAAGTTCTTCGTGAAATTTTTTCCAAATCTTGTAAATGGAACCAGCGTTCATGTACTAGAGACTGAAAGGTTTCCCCCCAAGATTACAGATTCTCAAAGTCCTCAAGACACCTAATAGTAAGAATGCAGAATTATAATTGTAGGAACCTCTTGAAAGCAGCTAGGACAAAGAAGATCCTTACGTACAAAGGAAAGCCCAACAGAATAACGTCAGACCTGTCCACAGAGACCTGGCAAGCCAGAAAGGGCTGGCAAGATATATTCAGGGCACTGAATGAGAAGAACATGCATCCAAGAATACTTTATCCAGCAGGACTGACATTCAAAATGGATGGAGAGATAAAGAGTTTCCAAGACCGGCAAGGCTTAAAAAACTATGCAACCACCAAGCCGACACTGCAGGAAATATTAAGGGGGCTTCTTTAAAGGAGGAAAAAGCCCAATAATAGCATTGAACAGAAATATAGAGACAATCTACAGAAAGAAAGTCTTCAAAGGTAACTCGATGTCAATAAAAACGTATCTATCAATATTCACTCTCAATGTGAATGGCCTAAATGCACCCATAAATAGCACAGAGTTGACTGGATAAAACGACAGGACCCTCTATATGTTGTCTACAAGAGACCCATTTTGAACCTAAAGATACACCCAGACTGAAAGTGAAGGGATGGAGAAGCATCTTTCATGCCAATGAGCCTCAAAAAAAGGCTGGGGTAGCGATTCTCATATTAGATAAATTAGATTTTAAACTAAAGACTGTAGTCAGAGATACAGAAGGACACCACATCATTCTTAAAGGGACTATCCACCAAGATGATCTAACAATTATAAATATCTATGCCCCCAATATGGGAGCAGCCAATTACATAAGAAAATTGTTAATCAAGATAAAGAGTCATATTGAGTAGTTCATTATAGATCCTGGATATCAACCTTTTGTCTGTACTGTCATTTGCAAATATCTTCTCTCATTCCGTGGGTTGCCTCTTTGTTTTTTTGACTGTTTCCTTTGCTGTGCAGAAGCTTTTGATTTTGATGAAGTCCCAAAAGTTTATTTTTGCTTTTGTTTCCTTTGCCTCTGGAGACATATCTTGAAAGAAGTTGCTGTGGCTGATATCAAAGACATTACTGCCTATGTTCTCCACTAGGATTCTGATGGATTCCTGTATCACGTTGAGGTTTTTTATCCATTTTGAGTCTATCTTTGTGTGCGGTGTAAGAGAATGGTCGAGTTTCATTCTTCTACATATAGCAGTCCAGTTTTCCCAGCACCATTTATTGAAGAGACTGTCTTTTTTCCACTGTATATTTTTTCCTGTTTTGTCGAAGATTAATTGACTATAGAGTTGAGGGTCCATATCTGGGCTCTCTACTCTGTTCCACTGGTCTATGTGTCTCTTTTTATGCCAGTACCATGCTGTCTTGGTGATCACAGCGTTGTAATAAAGCTTGAAATCAGGTAACATATGTCCCCAGCTTTAGTTTTGTTTTTCAACATTTCCGTAGCGATTCGGGGTCTCTTCTGATTCCATACAAATTTTAGGATTATTTGCTCCAGCTCCTTGAAGAATACCGGTGGAATTTTGATTGGAATGGCATTAAAGGTATATATTGCTCTAGGCAGTATAGACATTTTAACAATGTTTATTCTTCTGATCCAAGAGCATGGTTGATATCCAGGATCTATAATGAACTCCTCAAACTCAACACACACGATACAGGCAAACATATCAAAAAAAAGGGCAGAAGATATGAACAGACACTTCTCTAGTGAAGACATACAAATGGCTATCAGACACATGAAAAAATGTTCATCATCACTAGCCATGAGGGAGATTCAAATTAAAACCACTTTAAGATATCACCTTACACCAGTTAAATGGCAAAAATTAACAAAACAGGAAACAGTATGTGTTGGAGGGGATGTGGAGAAAGGGGAACCCTCTTCCACTGTTGGTGGGAATGCAAGTTGGTGCAGCCTCTTTGGAGAACAGTGTGGAGATTCCTCAAGAAATTAAAAATAGAGCTTCCCTATGACCCTGCCATTGCACTCCTGGGTGTTTACCCCAAATATACAGATGTCATGAAAAGAAGGGCCCAATGTACCCCAATGTTTATAGCAGCAATGGCCACGGTCACCAAAGTGTGGAAAGAACCAAGATGCCCTTCAACGGATGAATGGATAAGGAAGACGTGGTCCATATACACTATGGAGTATTATAACTCCATCAGAAAGGATGAATACCCAACTTTTGTAGCAACATGGACGGGACTGGAAGAGATTATGCTGAGTGAAATAAGTCAAGCAGAGAGAGTCCATTATCATATGGTTTCACTTATTTGTGGAGCATAACGAATAGCATGGAGGACATGGGGAGTTAGAGAGGAGAAGGGAGTTGGGGGAAATTGGAAGGGGATGTGAACCATGAGAGACTATGGACTCTGAAAAACAATCTCAAGGGTTGAAGTGGTGGGGGGGGGGGAGGTCGGGGTACCAGGTGGTGCGTATTATAGAGGGCACAGATTGCATGGAGCACTGGGTGTGGTGAAAAAATAATGAATACTGTTTTTCTGAAAATAAATAAATAAATTTGATAATAAAAAAAAGAATATATAACAATTAAAAACAAAAAAAAATGTCATTTTCAAAAAATAAAAAAAATATATGCACATGCCATGGAGGGTGGACATGGGATTAAGTCCATCTACCTGTGTTCTATGGGCCCCTGAAGACTGGTTTCTCACAATGTCCCACCTCCCAGGTTCCCCAGGACTTTGTTGCTGATGATGACACATAGGAAGGAAATACTCTGACATTCTTTCTGAGTTTCCTTCCAAGTACTGAATCAAAGTTGTAACTAATTTGTCTCTACCTTGCAGCACGCTACAACAGAATATTTAACTAAAGGCTTTGATATCATCTGGTGACACCAAAGAGGTCAGAGACTGCAGAAGATCTGTGGGAAGTGAAAGCCAGACTGCCTCCAGTACCTTGATGTAAAATCAATTTTACTGCATTTCCAGATGCCAGGTAACCCCCATTATGGGTGGACATAGTGGCAGCATTCCCAAAGGTGACAGGAAGAACCAAAGGGACTGGGAGAAGGGAGACATTCTTCTGAAAGTAACTTTGGGTGAAGAAGGTTTGTCCCAACAGACCTTTTCCTGTCTTCTTGACCAGAATCTCTCATTGCCACAGAGACACAGATCCCACATCAGACATAAGATTGTGTCCACAGGCTGATACCATTGCCACATAAAATTAGACTCACCAACTCCCCTAATGGACAGGGATTTGAATTATATGCTGTTCTTTAATCCATTGTTACAAATGATACTCTGGGTTTCTGCTCCATGGTTAGCCCCTAGTATAGTTATGGGCACAAGCTTTTCCAAAAATGCCTTAAACTTATGACATAAACATATTACACATGCCCTTTTAGCATCTTCACAGTACTTCCTAATTTTAGTTATGTTTTATCTATATTTCCATAATTGACAATGAGCTTTCAAAACACCTATGTAAAGTAGAAACTGAACAGGGTAGAGAAACTTGCATATGATGCAAAATCATTCCTCTGCATATTCTTCAGGCTCATGGTTGTTGTGGAAAGCATATAAATAATACATTTCCTGAGCTCCTCAGCTACATATCTAGGGAGAGAAGCAAATTTATTGTGATATCAGACACTGGAAACAATTTGACCCCCAAACAACTTTTAAAAAAAAAATCCTGCTATGTCCACTCTTTGGACAGGTGCTAATCATTAAAACCAGTGATTCTTTTTTAAGGTTTATATTATATTAATTGTTTCAGACACATTGTATCTTGGTAGTTTTTACTTTAAATAGAAATAAACATCTTTAACAACTGAAATCTCACCTCCAACAGGAATCTCTGCACTCCCACAGTACTTTTCCTGTCTCACGTTAATTAGTCACATCTTATCTTGTGTTCCAGTGAGGTGTTCTGGTCTCGTCTCCATTAAACACTGGAGCAGCTCCAGTGGAGACCTGTTTATCTAGCAAAACACCAGTTTGCAGGGACACAGTGTGGAGAACATCTGGATAGAACAAAACAGCTGTCAAGTTTGCAACAACAGAGGGTCCTTCCCAGAAATTGTGGGAATTCTGACAATCTATATATGTGCATGAGACAGGAGCTTTGCAAAATGGATAAGCTAGAGTAACAGATGTATTTCTTAAGAAAAGTCAGTAAATTTTTATCAGAGGATGTGCTCATTGTTCAGGAAATTTTCAGAATACCTCTGAGTGTGCCAGGACAAGCTCCCTCTAGAATATTGCCTAAAAGAAGAAGACTCTGACATTCTCTGGTAGATAAAAGTGCAGATTTTGAGCTTCAGAACGAAGGGGAGGCTGCACCATAAATGAAAGCAATCAACATGGTCCTGAGAGAGAGAACCCAATTCTAGGCAGACCATGATGAGGAGACATAGATGGTCACTAAGAAGCAGAGGGTCTCTGGGAAGCAGGAGGCAGTGGATACCCATGTCTCAATTCTAAGCTATTTGCACTGAAGTAATGTAAACCCTCTGCACTGTCTCACATGACCATTTCATCATGGTTGTGTCTGGAGGGGGTAGTTTGGAATGGAGAAAATGGGGTAGAAGTATCCTTCCCATCTGTACTTCTCAAGGACACTATTTCCAGAAACCTCAACATAAAGGGTGCATTTCTACTACCTGAATGAAGCAAAATAAAAAGCGGGCAAATTATGTTGAAAATTAAGCCAGATGGAAATACATGAATGATAGTGACGCATCAGAGAACTGTTAATACAAGGTGAAGGGTGGGGACGAGAATGCTAGAGAAGATAGACAGACAGAAAGGATCATAACATGGACAAAAGGAGAAACAGAAAAGCCAGAGATAATCAGACACAGTGAACAAACCCTCCAGGAATCCACAGAGATATAAGGACTGAGGTGGAACTGCCCTTCTCACAGGATGAAGGATGGAGACCTCAAACTCTGGGGCTGATAGCTGGGTGCTCCCCTTAACTGTCTCTTTCTCTAACTCATGGCCAATTAGTCAGCAAGACTTGCCGGTGACAAGTTCAAGACACACTCAGAATCCAACCATTTCTCACCCCTTCGCTGCTGCCACCCTGGACAGAGCTCCTATCAGTTTTCACTTGGATGCCCTCAAGAATCTCCTCACCTTCCAGATTCCAATCTCCCATGTCCCTGTCTCACTCCTAACTATTCCCCACACCAGAGTCAGTCAGAGAATCCTTTACCATGTGGAGAAAGAGAGGGTTGTTGCTGGTTTGTGGCTTGTCTTCCCTCCTCAAAGGTAAGCCCCATGAAGGCAAGTTCTTCTATTTCTGTTCACTGCTGTATTCACAGAGTCCAGGGAGGGCTACAGTTTGTGCAGTTAGAACCAAATAAATATTAGTTAATGAACTACACAAACAGTTATAGAACTGTACACTAGATTTCTGGGTAAAGAATAAAGGATCAGGTGTCTGGGTGGCTCAGTGGGTTAAGCCGCTGCCTTCAGCTCGGGTCATGATCTCAGGGTCCTGAGATCGAGTCCCGCATCGGGCTCTCTGCTCAGCGGGGAGCCTGCTTCCTCCTCTCTCTCTCTGCCTACCTCTCTGCCTACTTGTGATCTCTGTCTATCAAATAAATAAATAAAATCTTTTAAAAAAATAAAAGAATAAAGGATCTGCATTTTGTATTTATTTGTGGGTTTTCAGAATGTTTGGGGTCTAGAAATCATGTCTCTCTCTCTCGCTCGCTCTCTTTTTTTTTTTTTTTTTTTTTTGGTCATTATCACTGAGACTACAATGGCCTCTTCATAATGTTCACTGCATGAACTAGTGGAAAGAATGTCCGATAGGTTGTCTACATTACATGCTGCCTAAAACTGGCCTGGACAGAATACGGATGCTGTTCTGTCCCCACACACAAGTGCAGGTACATGTAAAGAGCAGAGGTCATAAGCAATGGCCAGACTGCAGGAAAACCACCATGAGTTGAATGAATTCTGCACCAGCGACACACAGTGCAGAGGTGACGAAGATAACTCTTGTCTTCGAGGACTAAGAAAATTATAGGCATCTCTGCTTCTACCTGCTTGTGAACAAGTACCATGGTGGTATACGTGTTCGGAGGGAGATGCACACGGGGAACATTGGGAGCCACAAAGAAGTAAGTGATCATCTTACCTGAGGAGGCCACGTGGTCAAGGAAGGACTTACGATAAAGTTTTTACCTGAGCTGAACTATGTCTCAGGACGAAGTCTAGCAGATGAGAAAAGGCACAATGAGGGAAGAAGGCAGAGACTGTGTGAAGCCCAGCAAACATGGTCGCCCTCCCGAGTGGATCCTGGGAGGAAGTTAACAAAACGGGGAAGGGCAGGAAACCCTTATGGCACACATTCCTCTAAGGACAGAACCTGTGCTTTCCAACGCTCATGGACACTCCTCCTCTCAAACTACCATTTCCCCCTAGAAAGGTGACCAATAAAGGGGCTTAACTGAGTTGAAAACATTGGGAGACAAAATCAGAGAAGGGAATCAACTATCTACTTTCCACTCCAGTTTATGGGAGGACTGATGCATGTCTGTAGAGCACGGTGTTCCCTGTTATTGTCAGCACTTACAAGGAACAATGTAGGTTCACACCAGCTCTGTCCCAAAGCATGACATGGCTGCCAGGAGGCTCCATGTGGGGTAACACAGTCTTCTTCCTGGTTGTGCAGCTCCTGAGGCATTCCCATTGGATTTCCACTCCTTTGTTCTAAATGCACTTTGTACAAAGAAACGGACAGAATCTGAAGCAGAGATCATGTTTTCAGGAAAGCAAAATGGTTTTTATTTTCCGATTAAAAGAAAACCAGGAGGGTGGCAGAGTAGCAATACTTTTGCACTGTTTTGACAGAGACTACATTCTAGTCACAGTTAACACCCACAGTCAAGGTCCACAACGGCTCAATGTAAGTAAGTTCTTGGGACAGTAGGAGACACGCATTTGTCGAGCCTCCTAATAGGCCTCAGTAATGCAGGAAAACTATTCTCAACAAAAGGAGATTCCACACATGTCCGGTACACTCTGTGGGAGTGTGGGCAGGTGTGGCTGCAGAAATGGGTCCTCTCCATGCACTGGTGACAAGGAAAGAAGGCTCCTGGTTTGAGGCAAAGAGCAGCTGCTGTTCCCAGGTGGTGACTGCAGCTCACAGCTGAGGTTAGCAATGGAGCTGAGTGGAGAATGTGGGAGTTATGGGCATAGTCAGAGGCTGCCACTTGACATGACATCCACAGGCTGGTGCCTGAGTGTCGGATTTGTTTGTGCACCGGTTTCTTCTGCAGCAGGACAGCTCCCCAATGCTGTGCTTCCTCCTGGTGCCTCACGTCTTCCATGGACAGGTCTTTCTGAGCTTCTAACTCAACCGTCTCTGGTCCACTTCTTGTTGCCCTTAGTTCTCTTCTCCACAGACAGCAGAAAAGTTCCGGAACAACACGAGAGTTCTTCTCTTTTTGGAGCAAAGAACTCCTGGGCCCAGAGGGTGTGTGGGTGAGGCTGAAGCAAGTGGCTTCTTTCTGCTCTTTCAGATCTTCCTCCAGCTGGTGCTTCCAACTGCTGCCCTCAGAGCTGTCATTCATTAAAGCCAGTGATTCCTGATCAAGACAGCAACACGACTGTGTCCACAAGGATTGATTCTGGGGCAAAGAAGCCCTATAGAGAAAGTGCATAGAGTACAATGGCCCATTTATGAATCCTACGGAATTAAAGCCAGTATAAGGTGACATGAGGAAGAGCAATAGTTATGTGGGAACAGGGAGGACAAGGGAAAGGGAAGGAGGAATTCCAGGGGGAAATCTGGACATTTTAGGGAGAATTGAGGCACTCACTGTCCATAATGTTGATTGTGACACCTGTGTTTATTTATCACACACTCCGTATATGGGCCGTTCATCTTGTGTCGCATATACACATTGAATTTATTATAGGTAATAACAAGTTTGATTTTAAAGGGACATAGAGAGAGTGAATGTTACAGATACGAAAATACACCTGCACGATGCTGATTTTCTCTGTATTTATGGTAAAGTATAAAATAAGCAAAATCAATCCATCCCCATTAGAGGATGGGTTCCATATGCCTCATAGCCTGACACTCTGTCCTGCAGATGTTTCGGGGTGAAGGGCAGCGATTCCTGTGGGGGGAGCACTGACCTAGATGCTGGGGTCAGTCTCACCCCATATATGTTCATGGACACCCTACAAACACAAGCATACACCCTGGAATGTTATATAATAAAAAGCATTTTCTTCAACATTTATATTAGCACTAAAAGGTATTCACAACTGCTTGGGTCACTGCCTCTCTGTCAGACTAGATCCCAAGCTGAATATATAGCCAGAGGACATGCAAATAGGGTCCACCATCTGCTGATTAAAACAGCCCAAACCTGACTCTGCAGCTGGGAGAGGAGCCCCGGCACCAGGATTCCCAGGTGTTCCAGTCAGTGCTCAGGACCGGACACAGACAACTCACCATGGAATTTGTACTTGGCTGGGTTTTCCTTGTTGCTCTTTTAAAAGGTAATTCATGGTGAACAACAGACATTGAGGATGTGAGTGGATATGAGTGAGAGAAGACATGGGGGTGTGACTGATCCTTTACTGGGGTATCTTGTGTCTGCAGGTGTCCAGTGCGAGGTGCAGCTGGTGGAGTCTGGGGGAGACCTGGTGAAGCCTGGGGGGTCTCTGAGACTCTCCTGTGCAGCCTCTGGATTCACCTTCAGTAGCTACTGGATGCACTGGGTCCGCCAGGCTCCAGGGAAGGGGCTGCAGTGGGTCGCAGTTATTAGCTATGATGGAAGTAGCACAAGCTACGCAGACTCTGTGAAGGGCCGATTCACCATCTCCAGAGACAACGGCAAGAACACGCTGTATCTGCAGATGAGCAGCCTGAGAACCGAGGACACGGCAGTGTATTACTGTGCGAGAGACACAGTGAGGGGACATCAGTGTGAGCGCAGACACAAACCTCACTGTAGGACGGGATCTGGACCACCAGGGGTGCACACCACTCACCAATTCTGTCTTTAAGCCCCAGGAACAGGTGCAGCTGGAGGAGGATATGGGCAGGTTTCCTGTCAGGGTCTTTGCCATTCATGCCTTCAAGCTCTTTCCCCAAGGGAGCCTCTCTGGACACATGATTCTGTGCTTCCTCTTCAGTCTCTGATTTAGAAATTTGGGACAACAACTTTATGAACAGCACAAAAGACAGCATCAATTATACTTGCTTGTTCCTGTCTCTAAATACCAATGAATTACAAATATCTCCATGTATGTCATCTGAACCTTACAGGATTCCCAACTACACTCTCTGTTCATTGGAGGATCACCCAGCTCAGTGTGCAAGCTTGTCAAAACCAGTGTAAAGTGCGTGCTGGATATGAGCCCACAGAGGCATCAACAATGCAAAGCAAGAGAATTAACAGCCCTGGTAGAGTGTCAAACTTGAACTGTACTCACAGTATCAATAGTAATGACAAAATGGAATAGAAGAGGAAACCTGCACCAGGATGTTGTGTGGACAGAGTTTGAAGGTCACAAACAATCACAGAGACACACATACACACCCAGGTGAATATAAAACTTTTTAAATTTAATTTTATTTTCTCAGAGTTCCAAGAATCATTGTTTATGCACCATGCCTTGTGCTCCATACACTAGATGCCCTCCTTAATACCGACCACCAGGCTCATCCATCCCCACACCCCCTCGCTTCCAAAACACTCAGTTTGTTTCTCAGAGGCCACAGTCTCTCGTGGTTCATCTCCCCCTCTGATTCACCCCATTTCATTTTTTCTTTCCTTCTCCTAATGTCATCTGTGTTATTCCTAATGCTTCACAAGTAAGTGAAACCACATGATAATCGACTCTCTCTGCTTGACTTACTTTACTCAGCATAATCTCCTCCAGTACTGTCCATGTTGATACAAAAGTTGGGTATTCATCCTTTCTGATGGAGGCATAGAGTATATGGACCACATCTTCCTTATCCATTCATCCATTGAAGGCATCTTGGTTCTTTCCACAGTTTGGTGACCGTGTTCATTGTTGCTATGAACATTGGGGTACAAGTGGCCCTTCTTTTCACTACATCTGATTCTTTGGTGTAAATACCCAGTACTGCAATTACAGGGTCATAGGGAAACTCTATTTTTACTTTCTTAAGGAATCTCCACAATGTTTTCCAAAAGCGGCTGCTCCAACTTGCATTCCCACCAACAGTGGAAGAGGGTTCCCCTTTCTCCACATCCCCTCCAACACATGTTGTTTCCTGTCTTGTTAATTTTGGCAATTCTAATTGGTGTAAAGTGGTATCTCAGTGAGTGGGGGTTTTTTTATGATAAAATTAATTTTTTTATTTTCACCGTAACAGTATTCATTATTTTTCCACCACACTCAGTGCTCCATGCAATTCCTGACCTCTATAATACCCACCACCTGGTACCCCAACTTCCCACCCCCCTGCCACTTCAAACCCCTCAAATTGTTTTTCAGAGTCCATAGTCTCTCATGGTTCACCTCCCCTTCCAATTTCCCCAACTCCCTTCTCCTCTCTATCTCCCCAGGTCCTCCATGCTATTTGTTATGCTCCACAAATAAGTGAAACCATATGATAATTGACTCTGTCTGCTTGACTTATTTCAATCAGCATAATCTCTTCCAGTCCCGTCCATGTTGCTACGAAAGTTGGGTATTCGTCCTTTCTGATGGAGGCATTATACTCCATAGTGTATATGGACCACATCTTCCTTATCCATTCGTCCGTTGAAGGGCATCTTGGTTCTTTCCATAGTTTGGCGACTATGGCCATTGCTGCTATAAACAATGGGGTACAGATGGCCTTTCTTTTCACGACATCTGCATCTTTGGGGTAAATACCCAGGAGTGCAATGGCAGGGTCATAGCGAAGCTCTATTTTTAATTTCTTGAAGAATCTCCACACTGTTCAAAGTTTTATAGCTTGTAGGGTTAGGGAGTTACTTGCCTATTTTTAAATTTTGCTTCTTGACTATTCATTTGTTTTATTTTAACTTTTGTATAGTTGCCTTCTGTTTATGTCCTTTGTATGTGACAGAAGAATAGAACAACACAACCAGTAAACATTAACATACTCTATGTATCTCAACTCTACTCAGTTAAACCAGTAACACCAGGAAGCTCTTGGAAAGACGCAGATGACATCTTTTGAGGGGAAAGACTAAGGTCCAGTCCTGAGGCCCTGATCATTGCAGGGCTGGTCCACACGTCAGGTGTGGTGGAAGAAATGAGACTCTGTTGGAGATGCTTCAGTGTGAAATCGTGTGGTGTATATGCTTGTCACCATTGCATTTCAAATATTTAAGATTCTACATATTATGTGGGGTCTTTTTCCTAAAATAAACAATTAAAGGCAGGCATTTTTAACAACTAACAGAGAAAATGTATGCTCATATGTTTAGTGAATGGTTTTATAGTTTCATAACAATTTCAACATTTTCTCTAATTTAGGTAGAAATAGAGAAATTATGTCCCAAACGGATATTCATTGGGATCTAGAGTAAAGAGACTCAACTCCTTGCCTTTATCCATTTTCTCCCTCACATAATTAACAAAAACAGTCATGACTCTCTGTGTGGTGCCATATGGGTTGCCATTTCCTAACTCGTCTGTGCCCACACCTCACTGGCAGCTGTCCAAATATCTTGCCTCCCACATCCTGCCCAAGTGTGGTCGTCCTGAGCTCCTGGGCCAGGCTGGTTAACAGCGGTGCATCTGAGAACTCATGAAGCATGGACAAGTGTCAGCTGGCCTTTCCTTGCACCTCCCATTCCTCCGCAGGAACAAGCCCAAGCTTGAGAATGCATGTTTATGATGTGTTGTTCCCGGGTCCTCACTGTTGGACACCACACATGTATTCCAGTACCTGCTGCATTTTTCTTATTTTATATTTAATATAAATTTTATTAGTTACCACACAGTGTAATATTGCCTTCTGGAGCATAATTCAGTGATTCATCATTACATACAACACCTAGTGTCATCAAAACTGGTGCCCTCTTTCATGCTCATCATCCATCTCCCCAATCCTCACTCGTCTCCCTCCAACAACCTGCAGTTTGTTCTCTATTACTAAGAGTCACTTATGGTTGTTTCCCTCCTTCATTTTTTTCTTTTCCTACTTCACTTATGTTCATTTGTTTTTCATCATAAATTCCACATATGAATCATAAATGGGAGAAGATATTTGGAAAAAACATATGTGATAAAGTTTAATATCCATAATCTATAAAGACTTTCCCATACTCAACATGCAAATAATACAGTTAAAAATGGTCAGAAGAAAGGAACTAATAAAAACTTATTGAAATAAGACATCCAGATGGTTATCAGGTACATGAAAAGATGCTGAACGTTAGCCATCATCGGGGAAGCACAAATCAAAACCATGGAAAGATGTCACCTCATACCTGACAGAATGACTAAAATCCAATACCTGCTGAAGACAATTCTCAGACCAATGGAAATTTCATTAGTGATTCACATCAATTATAATTGAAAGCATATAGAGAAGTGGTTTCTAGGACTATTCCTCCCAGGAAAAGCAGCTGACCCTCACCTTACTGAGAGAGGAGACATTTCCCATACAATAGAATGTATGAATTTACCCTCAGGAGGGAAAAACTTCAGCGGCTTAAGAGCACCTGATAGATCATAGGGACTTGATCCAACATTCCTGCTCACATCTGAATACAATAAATATTGGATATTGTAGCCTATGAGCAGAGTGAGGAGCTCAAGTAAAGGAAGTAAGTATGAGGACATATCCTACCAATAGGACAATCCATAGTGGTTATGCTGAGAGGGTAACTCTTTGCATGTTGGATAAATGGGGAAGGCAAAAGAGAAGTCCCTGTATCTCTGCAAGGGTCTGTGACACCTGCTTGTGCATTGGGACCAACAGGGTGCACTCACAATCCCTCTGACTCAAGAACCATGAAGTTCATGATCCAGGACAAGAGGTTGGTTGATGGCTGGTCTCCTCTCGATGGTTTCCAGCTAAATGCTCTGTTAACTTCTCCCACACAGAAACACAGTAAACAGTTTGTAAATCTGTGGAAATGCAAAAGAGTCCTCCATTTTTGGAATAAACCATCAAAATGACAAAAACCAACTTGCCAAGGGTGAAGCACTGGGATAAATATAATTGATATCATCATGACAATAAATATGAACATAGAAGTACAATGATCCCCATTTCAGAAATGAAGAACTGTCTTTAACTAACAGCATGTGTTCTGATCTCAAGTGTTCTGATGTTAATTGTTTAAATAATAATTCCATTCTTTTATCTTTATTTAAAGTTTTCCATGGATGTGTACAGAGAGAACAGGTATAAATGTCCTTGTGGCTGCTGATAGCCCACAGCATCTCCACAAGCTCTGTGAGATTCTGTCAAGGCTTCTCAGTGTCTCCAAGTTTTGTGACAGAAAGACCTGGTTGCTCCACAAATAAGTGAAACCATAGGATAATTGACTCTCTCTGCTTGACTTATTTCACTCAGCATAATCTCTTCCAGTCCCGTCCATATTGCTACAAAAGTTGGGTATCCGTCCTTTCTGATGGAGGCATAATACTCCATAGTGTATATGGACCAAATCTTGCTTATCCATTCACCTGTGGAGCATAACAAATAGCATGGAGGACAAGGGGAGATGGAGAGGAGAAGGGAGTTGAGGGAAATTGGAAGTGGAGGTGAGCCATGAGAGACTATGGACTCTGAAAAACAATCTGAGGGTTTTGAAGGGGCGGGGGGTTGGAGGTCGGGGTACCAGGTGGTGGGTATTATAGAGGGCACGGATTGCATGGAGCACTGGGTGCGGTGCAAAAATAATGAATACTGTTATGCTGAAAATTAAAAAAAAAAAAAAAAAAGACCTGGAAGCCACACATCAGTCTACTGGGAATTCTGGAAATTCAGGAAGCCTGCTAATCTCATGTCCAGCTCTGTCTGCAGGAGATTCAAGGGAGCAAACAGTTCCCAGGGTGAGGAGCACAGACTCCGACACTGGGGCTCAACCTCACCTGCTGTGCTCACCTGGAGATTCACACAGCCATTCTGTGCTGCAGTGTGTACATACCCACCTGTAAAATACTGGTAAAATGGGTACCTAATCACAATGATGGGGTGCATAGTGAAAAAAGGAATATAATGTGTGATAAGCAGTTTCTCTACCAAAATCACAAAATAAAAGAGTACAGTTTCCTCAAAGATCTCATGGTGACCAAACTCCCCCAGGACCCTCACAACTGCTCTAGGTCACTGCCATCATGAGGATGTTACCTGGAAAATTTGATATATACTTAGGGAACATGCAAATAGGGCCTTCTCTCTGCTGATTAAAACAGCCCAGCCCTGACCATGCAGCTGGGAGAGGAGCCCCAGCACCAGGATTTCCAGGTGTTCCAATCAGTAATGAAGACAAGACACAGACAACTCACTATGGACTTTGTGCTTCACTGGGTTTTCCTTGTTGCTATTTTAAACAGTAATTCATGGTGAACAAGAGACCTTGAGTATGAGAGTGGATACGAGTGGGAGAAACGGTGGAGCTGCAACAATTTCCTGAGCAGGATGTCTTGTGTCCTCAGGTGTCCAGTGTGAGGTGCAGCTGGTGGAGTCTGGGAAAGACATGGTGAAGCCTGGGGGATCTTGAGACTCTCCTATGCAGGCTCTGGATTCACCTTCAGCAGTTACCACATGAGCTGGGTCCACTGGGCTCCAGGGATGTGGCTGCAGTGGGTCGCATGGATTAGCAATGATGGAAGTCGCAAAAGCTACACAGACTCTGTACAATTCAGCATCTCCAGAGACAATGGCAAGAACACGCTGTATCTGCAGATGAACAGCCTGAGAGCCAAGGACACAGCCATGTATTACTGTGAAACGACACAGCGAGGGGACATCAGTGTGAGCCCAGACAGAAACCTCACTGTAGGAGAGGATAGGGACCACCAGAGGGGGCACACTCCTCACCAATTCTGTCTTTAAGCCCAGGAGAAGATGCAGATGGAGGTTTTGGACAAGTTTCTGGTCAGGATCTGGCGATTCTTCTCCAGAGAATACTTTCCTCAGGGCCCTCTCTGCACACATGATTCTGTGCTTAACTTTTCACTCTCTGAATTCAAAAATTTGTTCTAATGGGAAAACAATTATATTAAAATGCACAAAATACAGATTCATTCATGTTGTTTATTCCTGTCCCTAAATATCAATGAATCACAAATATCCTGATGCTCATCAACTGAACCTTTGCAGGAATCCCAGAGGCACTCAGTATGCATCACATGTCCACCCAGATCAACGTGTACACTTGATAGAAAAAGCATAAAGTGCATGCTGGACATGAAGCCATAAAGGCATCAATAATCCAAAGTAAACAAAGTAAAGCAAAAATAATGAATACTGTTATGCTGAAAATAAATAAAAAGTAAATTTTTTAAAAAGACCACAGATTCACTTTTGCATATGATGCCCTTCATAGTGAAATAGAAAAAAATGTTGTTGATATTTAATACATCCTGAAGTTCATGTAATTATATTAAACAGTTGTACATTTTAAAAAGTTAAGAAGAAGAAGAAATGGTCTTTGGTGGGGGGTGTCACTGCCTTAAACAATCCTCATAGCATCAATGTTAGTGACAACATCAGAAAACAGTGAAACCCCACCAAGTGTGGTGTGGATGTAGAGCCTGAACATTACACACACACACACACACACACACACACACACAAAAGAGTATAAAACCTTCATAACTTTCTCTTACTTAATTTTTATGCAGCAAAGATGGTTCCAAAAACAGAAATACAAAGCATACAGGAAGACCTCAAGAAGCAAGAAAAATCTAAAAGACACCACCTAACATTACACTTAAAGGATCTAGAGAAAATGCAGTGACTGAAGCTAAATACAGCAGAAGGAAGGAAATACTAAAGACTAGAGCAGAAATAAATGGTATAAAAACCAAAAACAGCAGAACAGATCAAAGAAAACAAGGTCTAGTTCTTTGGAAAAAATAAAATAAAATCGAGAAACCTCTGCCTAGATTTATCATAAAGAAAAGAGAAAGCCCCAAATAAATCAAACAAGAAATCAATATGTTTCTCTGTGGAACAGACAGAGTCTTGGAGGGGTGTGGGTCAGGGGATGGGCTAACTTGGGGACGGGTGGTAAGGAGGGCACATACTGGGAAGAGCAGTGGGAGTGATACACAAATAATGAATTGTTGAGCTCTACATCAAAAACTAATGATGTACGATATGGTGGCTAACTGAACATAATTTTAAAAAGAATTTAAGCAGATAATGTTGTGAGAAAATAAATAAATAAAGCTACAATTCTAGGATGAACATTCCCCAATCCAAATCCTGAAATTATATTCAAAATTTTCTGTTTAAACTAGAAGTGGCTGTGGGGGATGAGGTAACTGGCCAAAGGGCATTAAGGAGGCATTTCATGGAATGAGCACTAGCTATTATAGGCAACTGATGAATCACTAAATACCTCTGAAACCGGTAATGCACTCTGTGTTACCTGAACTGAATTTAAATTAAAATAATTAAAGCATAATATAAGAAATCAGTGTGATTGAGTGTGTCATTCAAAGTCCTTGTTTTGAAAAATGCTGATGGAATTTTCATCAGGATGGCACTGAAAGTACAGATTGTTCTGGACATTTTAACAATGTTTATTCTTCCGATCCATGAGCAAGGAATGCTTTTTCATTACTTTGTGCAGGAACAAACAATCCTAAAATTTGTATGGAACCAGAAAACACCTGGAATTGCTACGAAATGTTGAAAAATAAAAACCAAACTGGAGGCATCACGTTTCCTGATCTCAAGATATACTACAAAGGTATTGTCACAAAGGCAGCATGGTACTGGCAAAACACAGACACATAGACCAGTAAAACAGAGACCCCAGTAATGGACCTGCAACTCTATGATCAAATAATCTCTGACAAAGCAGGAAAAAATATCTAGTGGAAAAAAGACAGTCTCTTCAATAAATGGCGCTGGGAAAATTGGAAAGCTACATGCAAAAGAATGAAACTTGGCCATTCTCTTACACGGTACACAAAAATAAACTTGAAATGGATAATAGGCCTCAATGTGAGGCAGGAATCTTTCAAAATTATAGAAGAGAACATAGACAGTAACGTCTTCGACATCAGCCACCGCAACATCTTTCAGGATACGTCTCCAAAGGCAAAGGAAACAAAAGAGAAAATGAACTCTTAGGACATTGTCAATATAAAAACCTTCTGCACATCAAAGGAAACAGTCAACAAAACAAAGAGGCAACCCATGGAATGGGAGAAGATAGTCACAAATGACGTTAGACAAAGGACTGATACAGAAGATCTATAAAGAACTCCTCAAACTCAACACACACAAAGCAGATAATCATGTTGAAAAATGGGCAGAAGACATGAACAGACACTTCTCCAAAGAAGACATACAAATGGCTATCAGACACATGAAGAAATGTTCATCCTCACTAGCCTTCAGGGAGATTCAAATCAAAACTACATTGAGATATCACCTTACACCAGTTAGAATGGCCAAAATTAGCAAGACAGGAAACAACATGTGTTGGAGAGGATGTGGAGAATAGGAAACCCTCTCACACTGTTGGTGGGAATCCAAGTTGTTTCAGCCACGTTGGAAAATAGTGTGGAGATTCTTTGGAAATTAAAAATAGAGCTTCCCAATGACCCTACAATTGCCCTACTGGGTATTTACAACAAAGATACTGATGTAGTGAAAAGAAGGTCCATCTGTACCCCAATGTTCATAGTCATAGCAATGGCCACAGTCCCCAAACTGCGGAAAGAATCACGATGCCCTACAATGGATGGATGGATAAGGAAGATGTGGTCCATATACACTATGGGGTATTATGCCTCCATCAGAAAGGACGAATACCCAACTTTTGTAGCAACATGGACGGGACTGGAAGAGATGATGCTGAGTAAAATAAGTCAAGCAGAGAAAGTCGATTATCATATGGTTTCATCTATTTGTGGAGCATAACAAATAGCATGGAGGACATGGGGAAATGGAGAGGAGAAGGGAGTTGGGGTAAATTGGAAGGGGAGGTGAATCATGAGAGACTATGGACTCTGAAAAACGATCTGAGGGGTTTCAAGTGGCGGGGGGGGGGGGAGGTTGGGGTACCAGGTGGTGGGTATTAGAGAGGGCACAGATTGCATGGAGCACTGGGTGTGGTGCAAAAATAATGATACTGTTATGCTGAAAATAAATAAATGAAAAAAAAAAAACTGGGAACGACCCCAAGCCCAATCACCAGCTTAAAAATGGACACATTGTGTTCTATGTTATCTTTGAAATGTTGCCCATCATTAAAAGAATAGTTTATTGCAGCTTCCTGATGGTGCATAGGAGAAGAATGAGCCACAAGCAAGTCAGCTGCAAGAGAATGGTACCACGGGGCAACAGTAGAAATGACTGTCACCCTGAGCAATTCCTCAGTCTCATATTTATTAGAAAGTAGGTAACAACCAACAAAGAAGATGGAGTAGGTTACACATTGACCATAAGTCTTGTAGATAAGTCAGAAGAAAGGAGAAATATGTCTGCTCACATAATACATGACCTTTAGTGACCAAGCCCAAAGAAAAGGATTGTTTGACTAACTGCAATCACTCTCTGGGGTAGGGGACATCACGGAAAAATGTAGCAGGCAAAGAGAAAAGGAGGGATTAGGTTCATCTGTGAGGCAGAAAGAAAAGAGAGGAATGAAGGTCGATGACCTAGAAGGCACTAATTCCACTAAACATGTGCGAAACTGAAAGAAGAAAAGAGGAAACTAACCATTCCAAGTAGAAAATAGTATGAATCCTTGGAAAATTAGAACAATCCATAGAAGCACCACAGTAAAAAGATAATGATAGAAGTAGACTGTTCTCTACCCAGTGTCTGCAGGGGGAGGTGTCCACTCCCCAAGGTCACCAGGTGGTTCTGAAGGTCTTGTGTTCCCTGTGTGCACACAGAGACCAGAAGCTTCTACTATATCCATGAGAATCCTCAGGTTGAGATGCTGGATTGGAGGGGCCTTCCACCTGCAGGGAATAACTAACTGATCCTTCAGTTGTTGCTGTCAGCTCAATGTGTGTGACCTCTACCATCCCAGGGAATCCTAACGACAATGTAATGGGATGAGGAGGAGGAGGAGGAGGGCTCTCAGGGAAGCACTTAGGTCAGGAGACAGCAATCTCATGATGGTATTAGGGCCTTTACACACCAGGACTGGGAAAGATCCTTGCCTCCTGGCCCCGTGTGAGGTGACAGGGAAAGGACACTCTTAGATGTGTAGGCTCTCCAGTCTCCAGATCTGTCCACACCTTGACATGCGACTTCCAAGACTACAGAAGAGAATGTGGGAAGTAGGTGTGTGTTGTTTAAAGTCACTCAGTCGTTGTACCTTGTTACAGCAGCTGGAACACATGAAGACATTAGTGACGCATGAACCCAAGCACTGATGCTCTGGAGTTTCTCTGCTGCTTTTGTTGTGCAAAGTACCTGATAAGTTCCTTCAGTGAGATTCAGAGTGGGCTTGTCACATGTTCCCTCCCGCAGACAGGACTAACCAGTTGACTATCCCAGGGCTCTGTGAAAGGATGCAGTGGACACGCACAAGGAGGACCTTGGTACAGGGAGTCAGGGTTTCCTAGAATTTCTGGAACTTTCACTTAAGGGTGATGATTTTTCAAACTTTCCAGAAGATGTGGATGTGATGACTCTGTGGGATTTGATTCTGATCATCACATAACAGAGTAGTGTTGTACTGAAAGCCCTAAAGGTTAAGCTCTTTTGTTCCCTAGTTCCTTTCAGGATTCTTTCCTTCTCTGTGTTGTGTTTTGTCAGTTTGACTATGATATGCCTTAGAGATCATCAGCTTTTGTTGCATTTAATGTGAATTCCCTATACTTCCTGGATTTTGATGTCTGTGTCCTTCTGCAAATTATGGAACTTTTCAGTTACTATCTTACAGAATAAACCTAATCCCTCCTTTTCTCTCTGTCCATCTCCAGAGACGCTTATGATACAAATATTATTATGTTTTTAAAAGGTCCCTGAGTTCCCTAAGTCTACCTTTACGGTCCATTATCTTGGATTCCATCATCTTCTCAGTCATTATTTTCTATAATTTTATCTTGACTACCACAAATTTGCTCCTCTCCATCCATCCTTATGTTTTATGGCCTCCACTTGGGATTGTGTCTTGGTTTTAGAGCTTGTTTGTTTGTTTTTAATTTGGACCTGATTCAATTTTAGTTCATCTCTCACTGCAGTAAGGGATTCTTAGTGTCTTCTAACTTTTTTCAAGGTCAGCTAGTATACTAAAAATCACCACTTTAAATTCTAGTACAGACTTCATATTTATGTTTGTATTGATTAAAAACCTGGGAATAAGATTTACATCTGACTCATTCTTTTATGGTGAATTTTTCCATCCTCTCATTTCTTTTCAATATCTTATTTTTTCAATTTTTATTTTGTTTTTTCAGTGCTCCAATTATCATTGTTTATGCACCACACCCAGGGCTCCATGCAATACGTGCCCTCCAGAATGTCCCCCACCAGGCTCAGCTAACCCCCCACTACCTCCTACTCCAAAACCCTCAGTTTCTTTCTCAGAGTCCAGTTTCTCAGGATTCATCTCACCCTCAATTTTCCCCAATTCTGTTCTTCTCTCCTTCTTTAAAAATCCTCCGTGTTATTCTTTATACTCCACAAGTAAGTGAAACCATATGATAATGGACTCTCTCTGCTGGACTTATTTCACTCAGCATCATCTCCTCTTGACGTGTCCATGTTGATGCATAAGGCGGATATTTATCCTTTATGATGGAGGCATAATACTCCATTGTATATATGAACCAAATCTTTATCCACTCGTCTGTTAATGGGCATCTTGACCCTTTCCACTGTTTCACAAATGTGGCCATTGCTGCTATGAATATTGGGGTATACATGGCCCTTCTTTTCACGACATCTGTATCTTTGGGGTAAATACCCAGGAGTGCAATTGCAGGGTCATAGGGAAGTTCTATTTTTAATTTCTTAAGGAATCTCCACACTGTTCTCCAAAGTGGCTGCACCTACTTGCATTCCCACCAACAATGTAAGAGGGTTCCCCTTTCTGCACATCCTCTCCAAAACACGTTGTTTACTGTCTTGTTAATATTGGCCAATCTAACTGGTGTAAGGTGATATCTCAATATGGTTTTGATTTGAATCTCCCTGATGGCTAAGGATGATGAACATTTTTTCATATGTGTGTTAGCCATTTGTATGTCTTCATTGCAGAAGTGTCTGTTCTGCAATGAAGAACATTCATTGTTTCTTTTCCTGGAGAATAAAATAAGATGAGGGGAATAAATTAAGACAAATAAATTAGGATTTGTCATAATGAATGCTTCTTAAATAGAATATAGATCACAAAAAATAAAATATATATCAATAAAAAAATTAAAAATAGAAAAAATAAGAATGTGTATTTATAAAAATTAAACCTAAAAAATGAGGAGGGAGTAATATAAACTGTAAAGAAAGATGAATCAGAAAATAAAACAAAAATAAAAATAAAAAAACTTAAGAATCAAAAGAAATAAAGCTAAGCCTACTTCCCTGGGAACTGAAAGTGTGCCACATTCTATGATCATTAAACTTGCTGAGATGGAATTGTTCTGAGGATCTTCTGGGGGAGGTGCCTCCTGTGACTATTCTCAGTGGTTTTGCCCTCATGGAAAGGCACCTCTTGGGAGCAGAGGGCAGGGCTTCCTGTAAGTGTGTCTGCCCTCCACTAGGTGCCACTGTTTTGCTTCCTGATGGCACTGATGGGTAGGTTGAACATAGCATCTTCTCTCTGGGCAGAGGTTGAAATTTCACATACACCCACTCTTCAGTGAGCCCTCACAGAGCAGCAATCAACCCCTTTCTCTCCAATGTTTCCATCTGAAACCCATGTTCACCCTACCTGTGTCTCAGCTGCTGTATCTCAGGCACATGATAGAGTTTCAAAACTTCTAGGGTCTCCTATGGTGTGGACCCATGCTATTCCTCCAGGGGAGAGTATTATATCTTTTTCCATTTTCCTACAGGTCACAGGAAATACATCCCATGACCAGATTGTGGTTCACTGTTTATGGCAAATCAGACCAGAAAGCCCGCAATTAGACTCACTGTTCAACCAGGTTCCTGGCTCTTTGCCTAGCATCTGTGCATCACAGTGGTACAACACATCCTTCTTGTGCCTCTGCAGACCTCAGACCCTGGAATTCTGCCCCACTTTTCCACATCAGCAGCACCTTTATGCCAGCCACATCTTCACAGTAGCACACTTCTAAAAGTTCATATTTTGTGCTCTGCTGCTACAATACATTGGGGTAGCTTCCAGAAGCAGGCTCCATCCCTGATGTCACCCCCACCCCCACAGCTCTATCTGTCCCAAGACAACTCTGCACCTATTACATAACAAAATGAGGTCGGTTTTCTATTTGACGACTAGTGGGCTTTGTTCTATCAGACCTCTGATTGTCTTCTTGGCTGCTCAGAATGACTTGATGACTACCTAGCTGTGTTCCAGAAATCCAAGCATAGCAACCCCTTCTCCACCATCCTAACTACTCCGTCCCACATTTTCTTGTAGCAAAGAGGGTGTGATCAACTCCTTCTTATAACAGCATATAACTCCTTCTTATTGCTGAAGCTCAAAGTTGAAATCCAGTGTTTTATTTCAGAATATCCTAATTTATTTCTCTCTTTGCTCTGATCCAGTTGGCTTATGGTTCACTTGCTCTTTGAATGAGCAAATCGATTAAATATTATGCAATTATTATATTATTTTGCATTCATGGTTGACATAATTCGTCCACCGACATAACCTCTCTCACTAGGAGACTCAGAGAAGAGTGCACCTCCTGGCAGTGATCTTGGGGCTATGAGCAGGTAGTGAGGGGTGCTCCCCAAGGACAAGGATTGCAGGAATGTTACTAGCACCACTCCATGTCTCTGTGCAGTGAACACAGGTGCATTTTGGATGGCATGGCCAGTTTGCAGTCTTCCTGATGCACATGATGCATTCAGGGATGGAAAGTGGGGAATGTGGAGAACAGAGGTACTGAACTCATGCATCAAGGTCAAAGAGTCTGATCTGAGAAAATGAAAACATATAGAACAGAGCTGCAACATGAGGTTGTATTGGAATTGAATTTCCCTGCTGCATCTGTTGTCAACAGTCCCTGTAAATCCTTCTTTTTTTAATTTTTTTTATTTATTTATGTATTATTTATTTATTTACTGCTCTCCCATTAGACTGAATTTACTACGTGAAAGGCAAAGGGCTTGGAACACTGAGAAAAATAAAATATTTGGAGAAAGAAAGTCAAAGAATCAACCAGAAACTTACAGTGGACCAACAGATTGACTTTGTTAGTTTAGGAGGGATATGATGCATGAATCCTTTTTAAATGTCCCACCACAGAATGCAGTAGGGCAGAGACTAGAAATGAAGGAAATATTCCTAAATGCATGGCCTCACCAGCTACTATCACAGGGAGATTAGGCATGTGCTCTTGAGTCCATTGACCACTACCCATCAGTGCCAGTGGGAGTATCTTTGGACAATAGAGTCCCTGCCTCTCTCAGAGATTGTGTAAATTTACTTTAGGGATACTCTTTTCTCAACCTTTCCAGAGAATGTGGATATGATGATCTTGTGGTATCTGACTCTGAACCACACTGTGAACCATTGTCCCACCATGACAGCTGTCAGGTGTGAACCTCAGCCATTGGATATAAAAGCTGGTATGACCCAGGATGGAAACACAAATCTAGAAGACTTTCATCTGCAGGAAGGAATGGAGGCTTTGCTTCAGGAATGGCTTCACAATGTAGGAAAGGGCACATACAAGAAATAAAACATATACATGTGCCATGGAGGGTGGACATGGGATTAAGTCATCTACCTGTGTTCTGTGAGCTCCTGAAGACTGTTTTCTCACAATGTTCCACCTGTCAGGTTCCCCAGAAAGTTGCTGCTGAAGATGACACACGAGAAGGAAATATTCTGACTCTCTTTCTGAGTTTCCTTCCAAGTACTGAATCAAGGTTGTAGCCAATTTGTCTCTAATTTGCACCATGTTACAACAGAACATTTGACTACCAGACTTTGATAACACCCCGTGACACCAAAGAGGTGAGAGACTGCAGATGATCTGAGAGAAATGACATCCAGGTTGCCTCCAGTATCTTGATGTAAAATCAATTTTATGGCACTTCCCAATGCCAGGTAACCCCCATCATGGGTGGACATAGTGGCAGCATTCCCAAAGGTGACAGGCAGACCCAAACAGGGACTGGGAGAAGGAAGAGATTCTTCAGAAAGTATCTTCAGGAGAAGCAGGAATGTCCCAAAAGGCCTTCTCCTGTCTCCCTGACCAGAATTATCTCATTGCCACAGAGACACAGATCCCACATTAGAAATCAGATTATGCCCACAAGGCTGATATTATTTCCACATAAAATTAGACCCACAAACTCCCTTAATGGACAAGGATTTGAATAATATGCTGATTCTTCAATCCATTGCTATAAATGTTACTCTAGATTTCTGCTCCATGGTTACACCCTAGTGTAGTTATTATGGGCATCAAGCTTTTCCAAATATACCTTAAACGTATGACATAAACATATTACACATGTCCTTATAGCATCTTCACAGAAACTTCCTCATTTTAATTATGTTTCATTTATATTCCCATAATTGACAATAACCTTTCAAAAACACCTATGTAAAGCAGAATTTTTTTTTTTAAAACAGGGCAGAGAAACTCGCATATTGATGCAAAATTGTTCCTCTGCATCTTCTTCAGGTTCATGTTTCTTCTGGAAAGCATATAAATAATACATTTTCTGAGTTCCTCAGCTACATATCTAGGGGGGAAGCAACTTTATTACAACATCAGATGCTGGAAACAATTCGAACCCCAAACAACTTCTTAAAAAAACTAAAATCCTCACAGACCTGTACCCCTGGGGATAAAAATATATGTTTATCAAAAATAAAAAAATTAAAAAAAAAACTAAAATCCTGCTTTGTTCATTCTTTGGAAAGGTGCTAATCTTTAAAACCAGTGATTCTTTTTTAATGTCTGCATTATATTAATTGTTTCAAAACTACATTGTACTTCAGTAGTTTTTACTTAGAAAATAAAGAACTGTAAGAACTGAAATCACACCTCTAACAGGAATCTCTACACTCCCCCAGTACTTTTCCTGTCTCACTTTAGTCAGTGATATCTTATCTTGTGTTCCAGTGGGTTGTCCAGGTCTCCTCTCCATTAAACACTGGAGCAGCTCCTGTCTATCAAGCAAATCTCCACTTTGCAGGGACAAACTGTGGAGAACCCCTGGATAGAACAAAACAGCAGTCAAGTTTGCAACAAGCCATCACATAAGAGAAAAGAACCAACCAAAAAGAGTGCACAGTCATCTTTTGAGGTTGTTAATAAGCACAACACCATGCAAAGGGAAGCCATGGCCAAGTCAAAACAACATTGAAAACCAGAGAGTCCTTCCCAGAAATTGTGGGAATTCTAACAACCTACATATGTGCATGAATTAGGACCTTTGCAAAAATGAAGCATATAGTGACAGACATTATTTCTCAGGAAAAGTCAGTAAATTCCTATCAAAGACATGTTCATTGCTCAGGAAAATTTCAGAATGACCTCTGAGTATTCCAAGACAAGCTCCCTCTAGGATACAGCCTGAAGGAACAAGACCTTGACAGTCTCTGGTAGATAAAAGTGCAGATTCTGAGCTTCAGAATGAAGGGGAGGTTGCACCATAAATGAAGGTAATCCGAGGTGGTCCTGAGAGAGAGAACCCAATTCTAGGTAAGACATGATGGGGAGACATAGATGGCAACTCAGAAGCAGAAGGACTCTGGAAAGCAAGAGGCAATGGATGCCAGTGTCTCAATTCTAATTGGCTCTAATGTAAACCCTTGGGACTGTCACACATGACAATGTCATCATGGTTGTGTCTGGAGGGGGTAGTTTGGAATGGAGAGAATGGGGTAGAAGTATCCTTCCCATCTGTACTTCTCAAGGACACTATTTCCAGAAACCTCAACATAAGGGCTGCATTTATTCTCCTACCTGAATCAACCCAAAACAAAAAAAGTGTGCAAAATATATTACAAAAGCTAAACCAGATGGAAATACATGAATGAGAGTGATGCAACAGAGAACTGTTAATACAAGGTTCAGGGTGGGGTCGAGCATGCTAGACAAGATAGACAGACAGAAGGGACAAACATGGACAGAAGGAGAAACAGTAAAGCCAGAGATAAGGAGACACAGTGACAAACCCTCCAGGAGTCCACAAGAGATACGAGGACTGGGGTGGAACTGTCCTTCTCACAGGATGAAGGATGCAGACCTAAACTCTGGGGCTGATAGCTGGGTGCTCCCCTTAACTGTCTCTTTCTCTCACTCATGGCCAATTACTCAGCAAGTCTTGCCGGTGACAAGTTCAAGACACACTCAGAATCCAACCATTTCTCACCCCTTCGCTGCTGCCACCCTGGACTGGGCTCCTATCAGTTTTCACTTGGCCGCCCTCAAGAATCTCCTCACCTTCCAGATTCCAATCTCCCATGTCCCTGTCTCACTCCTAACTATTCCCCACACCAGAGTCAGTCAGAGAATCCTTTACCATGTGGAGAAAGAGAGGATTGTTGCTGGTTTGTGGCTTGTCTTCCCTCCTCAAATGTAAGCCCCATGAAGGCAAGTTCTTCTATTTCTGTTCACTGCTGTATTCACAGAGTCCAGGGAGGGCTACAGTTTGTGCAGTTAGAACCAAATAAATATTAGTTAATGAACTACACAAACATTTATAGAACTGTACAGTAGATTTCTGGGTAAAGAATAAAGGATCGGGCGCCTGGGTGGCTCAGAGGGCTAGGCCGCTGCCTTCGGCTCGGGTCATGATCTCAGGGTCCTGAGATCGAGTCCTGAATCAGGCTCTCTGCTCAGCGGGGAGCCTGCTTCCTCCTCTCTCTCTCTGCCTGCTTCTCTGCCTACTTGTGATCTCTCTCTGTCAAATAAATAAATAAAATATTTTAAAAAAAAAAGAATAAAGGATCTGCATTTTGTATTCATTTGTGGGCTTTCAGAATGGTCGAGTTCTAGAAATCATCTCTCTCTCTCTCTTTTTTTTTTTTCTTTTGTCACTGAGATTACAATGGCCTCTTCATAATGTTCACTGCATGAACTAGTGGAAAGAATGTCCGATAGGTTGTCTACATTACATGCTGCCTAAAACTGGCCTGGACAGAATACGGATGCTGTTCTGTCCCCACACACAAGCGCAGGTACATGTAAAGAGCAGAGGTCATAAGCAATGGCCAGACGGCAGGAAAACCACCATGAGTTGAATGAATTCTGCACCAGTGACACACAGTGCAGAGGTGACGAAGATAACTCTTGTCTTTGAGGACTAAGAAAATTATAGGCATCTCTGCTTCTACCTGCATGTGAACAAGTACCATGGTGGTATACGTGTTCTGTGGGAGATGCACACGGGGAACATTGGGAGCCACGAAGAAGTAAGTGATCATCTTACCTGAGGAGGCCACGTGGTCAAGGAAGGACTTACAATAAAGTTTTTACCTGAGCTGAACCTTGTCTCGGGACGATGTCTAGCAGATGAGAAAAAGCACAATGAGGGAAGAAGGCAGAGACTGTGTGAACCCAGCACACATGGTCGCCTTCCCGAGTGGATCCTGGGAGGAAGTTAACAAAACGGGGAAGGACAGGAAACCCTTATGGCACACATTCCTCTAAGGACAGAACCTGTGCTTTCCAACGCTCATGGACACTCCTCCTCTCAAACTACCACTTCCCCCTGGAAAGGTGACCAATAAAGGAGCTTAACAGAGTTGAAAAGATGAGGAGACAAAATCAGAGAAGGGAATCAACTATCTACTTTCCACTCCAGTTTATGGGAAGACTGATGCATGTCTGTAGACCATGGTGTTCCCTGTTATTGTCAGCACCTACAAGGAACAATGTGGCTTCTCACCAGTTCTGTCCCAAAGCATAACATGGCTGCTGGGAGGCTCCATGTGGGGCAACACGGTCTTCTACCTGGTTGTGCAGCTCCTGAGGCATTCCCATTAGAGTTCCACTCCTTTGTTCTAAATGCACTTTGTACAAAGAAAAGTACAGAGTCTCAAACAGAGACCATGCTTCAGGAAAGCATAATGGTTCTTATTTTCCAATTAAAATAGAAAACCAGGAGGGTGGCAGAGTAGCAATACATTTGCACTGTTTTGACAGAGACTACATTCTAGTCACAGTTAACACCCACAGTCAAGGTCCACAACGGCTCAATGTAAGTAAGTTCTTGGGACAGTAGGAGACACACATTTGTCGAGCCTCCTAATGAGCCTCAGTAATGCAGGGAAACTATTCTCAACAAAAGGAGATTCCACACATGTCCGGTACACTCTGTGGGAGTGTGGGCAGGTGTGGCTGCAGAAATGGGTCCTCTCCATGCACTGGTGACAAGGAAAGAAGGCTCCTGGTTTGAGGCAAAGAGCAGCTGCTGTTCCCAGGTGGTGCCTGCAGCTCACAGCTGAGGTTAGCAGTGGAACTGAGTGGAGAATGTGGGAGTTATGGGCATAGTCCGAGGCTGGCCACTTGACATGACATCCACAGGCTGGTGCCTGAGTGTCGGATTTGTTCCTGCACAGGTTTCTTCTGCAGCAGGACAGCTCCCCAATGCTGTGCTTCCTCCTGGTGCCTCACGTCTTCCATGGACAGGTCTTTCTGAGCTTCTAACTCAACCTTCTCTGGTCCACCTCTTGCTGTCTTTGGTTCTCTTCTCCACAGCCAGCAGAATCAGTTCCTGAACAACAAGGGAGTTCTTCTCTTTTTTGGGACAAAGAACTCCTGGGCCCAGAGGGTGTGTGGGTGAGGCTGAAGCAAGTGGCTTCTTTCTGCTCTTTCAGATCTTCCTCCAACTGGTGCTTCCAACTGCTGCCCTCAGAGCTGTCATTCATTAAAGCCAGTGATTCCTGATGCAGACAGCAACACGACTGTGTCCACAAGGATTGATTCTGGTGCAAAGAAGCCCTACAGAGAAAGTACATAGAGTACAATGACCCATTTATGAATTTACAGAATTAAAGCCAGTATAAGGTGACATGAGGAAGAGCAATAGTTATGTGGGAACAGGGAGGACAAGGGAAAGGGAAGGAGGAATTCCAGGGGGAAATCTGGACATTTTAGGGAAAATTGAGGCACTCACTGTCCATAATGTTAATTGTGACACCTGTGTTTATCATATCACACACTCCGTATATGGGCCGTTCATCTTGTGTCGTATATACACATCGAACTTATTATGGGTAATAACAAAGGTGATTCTGGAGGGACATAGAGAGATCAGAAGATATGAAAACACACCTACACGATGCTCATTTTCTCTATATTTATGGTAAAGTATAAAATAAGCAAAATCAATCCATCCCCATTACAGGATGGGTTCCATATGCCTCATAGCCTGACACTCTGTCCTGCAGATGATTCCAGGTGGGGGGCAGCAATTCCTGTGGGGGGAGCACTGACCTGGATCCTGGGGTCAGTCTCCCCCCATATATCTTCATGGATACCCTACAAACACAAGTATACACCCTGAAATGCTATATAATAAAAAACTTTTTTTTTCAAAATTTGTCCTTAGCACTAAATTAAAGGTATCACAACTGTGGGTCACAGCCTCTCTGTCAGAATAGATCCCCAAGCTGAATATATAGCCAGAGGACATGCAAATAGGGCCTCCCCTCTGCTGATTTAACCAGCACAGCCAAGATCCTGCAGCTGGGAGAGGAGCCCCAGGCCCGGGATACCCAAGTGTTCATTCAGTGATCAGGACAGAACACAGACAGCTCACCATGGAATTTGTGCTGGGCTGGGTTTTCCTTCTTGCTCTTTTAAAAGGTAATTTATGGAGAAAAAAAAGAAATTGAGTATGTGAGTGAATGTGAGTGAGAGAAAAACAGGATATGTGATAGTTTCCTGACCAAGATGTCTTCTGTCTGCAGGTGTCCAGTGTGAGGTGCAGCTGGTGGAGTCTGGGGGTGACCTGGTGAAGCCTGGGGGGTCCCTGAGACTCTCCTGTGCAGCCTCTGGATTCACCTTCAGTAGCTACGACATGTACTGGGTCCGCCAGGCTCCAGGGAAGGGGCTGCAGTGTGTCGCATGGATTAATACTGGTGGAAGTAGCACAAGCTACGCAGACTCTGTGAAGGGTCGATTCACCATCTCCAGAGACAACGGCAAGAACACGCTGTATCTGCAGATGAACAGCCTGAGAGCCGAGGACACGGCCATGTATTACTGTGCAACAGACACAGTGAGGGGCCCTCATTGTGAGCCAGGACAGAAACCTCCGTGTTGACACAGGATGTGCTGAGCTGCAGGGGCACTCAGGGCTGCAGAGAGCGCTCAGCATCCACAGCAGAGATCAGACCCAGGAGCAGGTGCAGTAGGTAGGACTTCCTTTTGAGATCAGGGATTTCCTCTCCAGACCCTCAGCTGTCCACAGGGATTTTTTTTTCTTTCATCTCTAATACCTTGTGTTCTCCGTGCAGCCAACCACAAGAATATAACTTTGCTTCCACACAGCAGAGATCTCACCAGTCTCCGGGGAACTTCCCTTCATCAACCTCTTCTATGTCTCATTTTCGTCCTCCACTGAAGCACATGTTGCAATTTCCCATTGTCCTTGAGAAACATCTGCACAGCCCAGGCTCTCTGCATGCCTGTTCTCTGCCCTCAGCGGGGCACACACTGTCCCCACATGTTTATGAGCTTCTCCCAGCATGACTGCCCAAGTCAGTTCTTGTCCTCCTGGCTCCAGTGTATCCTCTGGCTCATTGTACATGTAGGTGGACACAGGCGATCAGGAACTGCCCTTCTGTAGGCACCGCTGCATTTCCTGGATGGAAAAGGAGTCCACCTGCTATGAGGGACGCTCAGATTTCCCCATGAAACTGGCGGGATGACAATCCAGAGAGGAAAACCCATCCCTTTCCTGCTGGGTCCTGTTCTGGTGGGGAGAGTCCATGAGAGCGTCCTTGGTGACTGTGTTTGAGACGTGTTTCCCAGCTTCCACACAGGGAATCCATGTGAATCCTGAGGTCCAGCTGGCAGGTCCCAGATCCCTGCCCACCCTGTGCTATCCATTGAATATCCATCAGAAACCAACCCCCAACCTCATTCTCTCCTTCTTCTGACTTCTCCCTCAACCTGTCCTGTATCCTGAGCCCCATGGAACTGGGGTCCTGTCACACTGACAAGATCTTCACCAAGTGTCAGATGGAGAAAGGCTCAATAATGAATGTCTCCCATGATGGGAGGGCTCTGAAGTGGGGCTGAAATGGGGATATATGGCTCAAACCACGATCCAGAAATAAAATAATATAGCAGGTACTATATGAGACAATACTGTCACTTCCTCTCATATCCCTGCTTTTGTCCCATTGAACTGGCCAGGATTTCCCCTAGAGAATTCATAAATATCTTCTGGGCTGTTTGCTCTCTTGATTTCCTGTGAAACCAGTACTGGTCTTCGCACATCAGAGGAGTCACAGGAAAGGCCCTTCCACTCAGAGTCCTTCTACTCTTGTAACGTCGAGGGGGGGTGGTCTGCATGGAATGCATCTTCTGTGTCTGAGGTGAATCTGTTTGCCTGTAGCTGGAGGAAGGTCAGGCCCACTCCTCAACTCAGCATGAAGCATCTTGGGATGGTCGTTCCCAAGAAGAGGGACACTCATTAGCGGGTCTTCCGTGTGTTGGCAGCTGTCCTGTGTGTGTATTTAATGCATTACAGGAATGTCTAAGAATAGTTACCAATCTAGTGTACCAGCCTCCTGTGAGTCTCCTTGTGTTGTGTTCACTGATCCAGATGAACCTGGACAAGGAGTCCCAGGTGTGCAGAACCTCACAGACTCTCTCACTTACCTGTGTCACCACCAAGTTCTCTTGAGCAACTGTGGACTTTCAGTATTCTCCATTGTTCCCCAAATCTCATCTCTGTTTTTTCTCTGCATAATCAGCAGGCTGTCCCCAGCTGTGTTTCTTATGAGGCATATATACATTTCTTTCTGCTCTAATATACAAACATTGGCAGAAAATGTCTGATGCATTGCCAAATTGTCATATCCTTCTTTCCATAATATCCGTGGTATGTTTCATTTATTGATAACCTCTGATGAATTATTACACTATAAATCTGTATATTTTTAGATTCTGCTACCCCTGGAAGTACTATTGGAATTACTTGCATAACTGGTAATATATTTTACAACCAAAAAGAGTTCACATATTTAACGGATGAACTTACTGTGCAATATAAATTATAAAAAACAACCTAAAGTAACAATCTGCTTGCGATTTTCATTCAAGATATTATAGTGCCCACTTCCCATTATTCTATTATTTGTAGAGTTATTTAGTATAAAATATAAAACATAATAGTGAGGTGGAGACAAGATGGCGGGGAAGTAGGAGGAGGCCCCTTTTCAACCTGTACCCTAAAGTGAGCTGATTACCTGCCAATGAAATCCGATCACCCATGAAATCAGCCTGAGATTAGAATTATACACGTCTGGATCTCTATGGGGGTAGAAGATACCAGTGGGCAGGTACAGAGGAGTGGTAACATCTGACTAATATGGGAAGATAAACAAAAGGGGGAGGGAGCCACCAGAAGAGACCCATTGGAAATAGGAGAGCGCCCTGCGACTGGGGACCAGCATTAACTTGGAGTCTGGTTGAAAGCACTCAAAAAGAACAAAGAATTGCAGGGGGAAGTTCTGGGAATCAGGGTGGTTAGGGACAGAGGCTTAAGTCCCTGGACCCAGGGCAGCCACCCCTGGTGCTGAGCCAGAGAGAGTGCAGTGAGGAAACCATGTCTTGGTCCCTGAGCCACAAGCAGGTCTGAGAGCATGTGAGGTCCAGCTCCCGTGAGGGGCTGGGAGCCCTGTCAGCCAGCAGAAGCACAGACTTTTCTGTAGTCCCCACGCGCACACCATGTCGTGCTATCAGAGCCTGAGTCGTGCCCCACACCCTCCCCTGAGAGAGGTGCGTGCAGGTGCCATCCCAGTGCTCTCTGTCCCAGAAGACCTGAGTACACTCAGTCCCTGCCAGCAGGAAAATCTTAGTGTGCTATCGCTGCTTGGAACCTCTCTGGCAGTCTGGAGCTGCCCTGAGAGCCACCGCTGTTGTCGTCGTTTTGGGTACAAGCAGGAGTACCTGTGTCCCCAGGGCCGGCAACATGGGACGTGCTCTTCCAGGGGCCAAGGGGGAACTTATGTGCTCTGCAGCTCCCAGAGGGGGATAGACTGAGGTTTCTCTCTGAGAGGGAGGTCTGGGTGCAATCTCTTTCCTCTAAACCTCCAAAGACCATCAAAAGCTGTCAAAGGAAGAAAAAACAAATGAACAAACAAACATAAAAACCTCCAGAGAACAAAGGCCTGAAAAACAGGTTTCCTCAGAGCCCACCCTCTTGAGGGGGGCTTGAGGACTTAACTCAGGGAACACTGCCTGGAAGCCTACATGGCAGACTCCTCCCCCAGGAAGCCAACCAGGGTAAAAAAAAAAAAAAAAAAGACGACAAGAGAACAACCACCACGACTTCATAGATACAACCCTTATTTTTAAACCGTTCCCAATATTCTGGTTCATTCTTTTATAGATAATTTTTTAACCTATTTACCAACACAGTGAGATGTCCAGTACATCAAATTCATAGTAACCTTTTAACCTGAACATTTTGATACATGTACCCGTTTTCCTTTTGCTTTTCCATTTTTTTAATTTTTTAATTTAATTTCAGTTTAGTTTGGTTTATTCTTTTCTATTTTTAGTTTTTAATATTAATATAGAGTTAAACTTCAAGATAATCCCAATCCCCCAATCAATGCTAACGCTATAGGTAAACCAATTTTTAATCCCCCTTTATCTTAGGAAAGTTGAATCCTTAACAAAGATATCAAGATACATCCAGAAAAATCAAAACAACCTTTCTCGCCCATACTGAAAATTTATAACTACGCTCCCATATTTTTCATCCTCCGGTGTGTCTATGTATTTGAGCGTTTCTAATAGTATATAAATCTTATAATTGGAGTTCTTCTTTATAAGGTTTTTTTTAATTTCACATATATATACATATATATATATATATATATATATATATATATATATATATATATCTCATGTCAAATACTTTTGTCAATCTTTTTGTTTGTCTGTTTTTGTTTGTATACTTGATAAATCTTACCTTGGAGCCAATTTGGGCTTAGACTTCTCTTTTTTTTAATTAATTTATTTTCAGAAAAACAGTACTCATTATTTTCTCACCACACCCAGTGCTCCATGCAATCCGAGCCCTCTATAATACCCACCACCTGGTACCCCGACCTCCCACCCCCCCGCCACTTCAAACCCCTCAGATTCCTGTCTCATATTGAGAGTCCATAGTCTCTCATGGTTCACCTCCCCTTCCAATTTCCCACAACTCCCTTCTCCTCTCTAACTGCCCATGACCTCCATGCTATTTGTTATGCTCCACAAATAAGTGAAACAATATGATAATTGACTCTCTCTGCTTGACTTATTTCACTCAGCATCATCTCTTCCAGTCCCATCCATGTTGCTACAAAAGTTGGGTATTCATCCTTTCTGATGGAGGCATAATATCCCATAGTGTATATGGACCACATCTTCCTTATCCATTCGTCTGTTAAAGGGCATCTTGGTTCTTTCCACAGTTTGGCGACCGTGGCCATTGCTGCTATAAACATTGGGGTACAGATGGCCCTTCTTTTCACTACATCTGTATCCTTGGGGTAAATACCCAGGAGTGCAATGGCAGGGTCATAGGGAAGCTCTATTTTTAATTTCTTGAGGAATCTCCACACTGTTCTCCAAAGAGGCTGCACCAACTTGCATTCCCACCAACAGTGGAAGAGGGTTCCCCTTTCTCCACATCCCCTCCAACACATGTTTTTTCCTGTTTTGTTAATTTTGGCCATTCTAACTTGTGTAAGGTGATATCTCAATGTGGTTATAATCACATTGAATATGTTGAATCTCCCTGAGGGCTAGTGATGATGAACTTTTTTCATGTGTCTGATAGCCATTTGTATGTCTTGATTGCAGAAGTGTCTGTTCATATCTTCTGCCCATTTTTTTATATGTTTGCCTGTTTTGTGTGTGTTCAGTTGGAGGAGTTCATTATAGATCCTGGATATCAACCTTTTGCCTGTACTATTTGCATATATCTTCTCCCATTCCGTGGGTTGCCTCTTTGTTTTCTTGACTGTTTCCTTGGCTGTGCAGAAGCTTTGGATTTTGATGAAGTCCCAAAAGTTTATTTTCGTTTTTGTTTCCTTTGCCTTTGGAGACATATCTTGAAAGAAGTTGCTGTGGCTGATATGGAAGAGATTACTGCCTATGTTCTCCTCTAGGATTCTGATGGGTTCCTGTCTCACATTGAGGTCTTTTATCCATTTTGAGTTTATCTTTGTGTACGGTGTAAGAGAAGGGTCGAGTTTCATTCTTCTACTTACAGCTGTCCAGTTTTCCCAGCACCATTTATTTAAGAGACTGTCTTTTTTCCACTGTATATTTTTTCCTGTTTTGTCGAAGATTATTTGACCATAGAGTTGAGGGTCCATATCTGGGCTCTCTACTCTATTCCACTGGTCTATGTATCTGTTTTTATGCCAGTACCATGCTGTCTTGGTGTTCACAGCTTTGTAGTAAAGATTGAAATCAGGCATCACATTACTTGATTTCTGCCCAATTTTTTAGTGGTTGTCTGTTTTTTTGAGTGTTGAGTTTGAGTTCTCTCTACATCTTGGATATTAGCCCTTTGTCTGTAGTGTCATGTGCAAATATCTTCTCCCATTTGTGCATTGTCTCTTTGTTTTTTTGACTGTTTCCTTTGCTGTGCAGAAGCTTTTGATCTTGATGAAGTCACAAAACATCATTTTTGCTTTTGTCCCCTTTGTCTTTGGAGACATGTCTTGAAAGAATTAGCTTGGCCAATGTCGGAGTGGTTACTGCCTATGTTCTCCTCTAGGATTTGGATGATTCCTGTCTCATATTGAGGTCTTTCATCCATCTTGAGTTTATATTTGTGTATGGTGTAAGTGAATGGTTGAATTCCATTCTTCTGTATATAGGTAATTTCCCCACCACCAATTATTGAAGAGACTGTCTTTTTTCCATTGGATATTTTTTCCTGCTTGCTCATTTACTTGATCATAGAGTTGAGGGTCCATGTCTGGACTGTCTTCTCTGTTCCATTGGTCTAAGTGTCTGTTTTTTACCAGTACCATGCTGTCTTTTTTTTTTTTTAGTTTCTTTTTAGTGTACCTGAATTCATTGTTTATGTACCACACCCAGTATTCCATGAATTATATGCCGTCCATAATATTACCATGCTCACCCAACCACTCCCGCCCCTTCAAAACCCTCAGGTTGCTGTCTTGGTGATCACTACTCTGTAATATAGCTTGAAGTCAGGCAATGTGATGACCCCAGCTTTGTTATCCTTTTTCAACATTTCCTTGTTGATCCAGGATCTTTTCTGGTTCTGTGCAAATTTTAGGATTGTTTGTTCCAGCATTTGATCTGGATGGCATTGAAAGTATATGTTGTTCTTGGCAACATAGAAATATTAGCAATGTTTATTCTTCCAAACCATGAGCATGAAATGTTTTTTTTCATCTTTTTGAGTCTTTTTTTTTTTTTTTCCTTCATAAGTTTTCTGTAATTTCTTCAGTATAGATACTTTACCTCTTTGGTTAGGTGTATTCCTATGTATCTTATTATTTTTGTGCTATTATAAATGGAGTCAATTCTCTATTTTCTCTCTCCACAGGTTGATTGTTAGTGTATACAAGATCAACTGATTTCTGTGCAAAGGATTTGTATCCTGCCATGTTACTGAATTGCTGCATGATTTCTAGTTGTTTGTGGTGGTGGAGTCTTTTGGGTTTTCCACATAAAGTATCGTGTCATCTGTGAAGAGAGTGTTTGACTCCTTCATTGCCCATTTGAATACCTTTTATTTCTTTTTGTTTTCTTATTGCTGTTGCTAGAACTTCTAGGACTATGCTGAACAATAGTGTCTAAAGGGGGCAACCTTGTCATGTTCCTGATCTCAAAGGAATGATATTTGCTGTGGGTTTTTCATAGATGGAATTTAAGAAATTGAGGAATGTTCCTTCTATCCCACACTCTGAAGAGTTTTAAGCGGGAAAGAATGCTGTATTTTATCGAACGCTATTTCTGCATCAATTGAGAGGACCATGTTATTCTTCTCTCTTCTCTTCTTAATTTGTTCTATCACACTGACTGGTTTGCAAATGTTGAATGGACCTGTCAGCCCAGGGAAAATCCCACTTGGCTGTGATGGATAATCCTTTTAAAGTACTATTATGCAATTATCTAGGATCTACGTGACAATTATCTAGGATCTACGTGTTCTTGGCAACATAGAAATATTAGCAATGTTTATTCTCCCAAACCATGAGCATGAAACGTTTTTCCATCTTTTTGAGTCTTTTTCCATTTCCTTCATAAGTGTTCTGTAGTTTGGCAACTATATTCAATCTCGTTACTGGTTATTGGTCTATTCAGGTTGTCAATATCTTCCTGTTTCAGTCTTGGAAGATTATAGGTTTCCAGGAATGCATCCATTTCTTCTAGGTTGCTTAACTTATTGACATATAGCAGCTGATAATAATTTCTGACGATTATTTCTATTTCCTTGGTGTTGGTGATGATCTCTCTACTTTCATTCATAATTTAATAATTTACTAATTTAATTTACATAACTTAACAATTTAATAATTTAATAATTTGGGTCATTTCTCTTTACTTTTGGATAATTCTTGCCTGTGGCTTATTTATCTTCTAATTCTTTCAAAGAACCAGCTTCTAGTTTCACTGATGTGTTCTACTGTATTTCTGGTTTCTAATTTATTGATCACTGCTCTGATCTTAATTGTTCCCCTTCTGATGCATAGGATAGGCTTAATTTTCTTTGATTGTCTTCTTCCCTGGTTGCTTCCCTAGCCCTAAAAAGAGGGCATGCTCCTCCAGATGCCAGTCAGCATGGGGAGGAGGTTGCTCCATAATGAAGGTAAGGCCACTTCCTCTGTGCTCTCTCCCAGTGTGCCAGCTACCTCATGGTCCACTTTCAGGAAACTTCCTATTCTCTCAAATGTTTGAATAATTACTCTCACACCTGATAAACACCTTTTCTCATAGACAGGATGGCGGAGAAATAGGAGATGCTGTTCCAACCGGTCCCCTAAAGTGAGCTGATTACCTACCAAAGAACTCTGATCACCCATGTAATCAGCCTGAGATTAGAATTATACACTTCTGGATCTCTATGGGGGCATAAGAGGCCAGCGGACAGGTTAAGTGGAGTGGGAACATCAGACTGATATTGGAAGATAAAGAGGGGGAGGGAGCCATCAGAAGCGACCCATTGGAAAGTAATACCGCAATATGAGAGTGCCCTGTGATTGGGGACCAGCATTAACTTGGAGTCTGGTTGAAAGCACTCAAAAAGAGCAAAAGATCTTAAGGGGAAATTGATTGAATCAGGTGGTTAGGGACAGGGGTTTAAGCCCATGAACCCAGGACCACTACCCCTGGTGCTGAGCCAGAGAGAGTGCAGCAGAGAACCAGGCCTTGGTCCCTGAACTGCCAACATGCATGAGAGCATCTGGATGGCGGCTCACGTGAGAGAATCTCATGTGGATGCCAGCTGGAGCTCTCTAGAACCACAGCCTTTTGTACTCTGCATGCACACTGTGCAAATGGGGTCTGAGTCACTCTCCACACCCTCCCCTGAAAGAGATCCTAGCCAGTGCTCTCTAGGACCAGGAGAGCTGAACACTCCCAGCCTGGACCAGCAGGAAAATCTCAGTGTGCTATCTCTAGTTGGGACCTCTCTGGAGGTCTGGACCTGCACAGACAGCCATGGCAGAGGCAACCACAGGAAGCCAGCTCTCTGGATTAGTATTTCCCATGGTTTTCAGTAAAAGCGGGAGTTCTTCTGACCACTGAGACTGTGACTGGGGATGTGTTCTGCCAGCAGCAGGTGGTGGAATTTACATGCTCTGGAACACCCAGAGAGAAACGGACTGAGGCTTCTCTCTGAGACGGAGGTCTGGGTGCAGTCTGCTTTCCTCTAGACCTCCAAAGAAATGCCAAAAGCCACAAAGGGAAGGGGAAAAAGAAAACAGAGAACAAAAGCCTGAAAAAACAGTTTCCTCAAAGCCCAGCGCCTTGAGAGGGACAGGAGGACTCAAGGATAGCAAGACTGCCTGAAAATACACGCAGCAGGCCCCTCCCACAGAAAGCCAGCCCGAAAAAAACCTACAAGAGAACAAACACCACTACATCCTAGATACAACTTTAATTTTTAATTCATTCTCACTATTCTCATTATTTTCAATTTTTAAATAATTTATTAACCTATTTACCATCACAATAAGATGTTCAGTACAACAAATTCCATAATAACCTTTTAACTTGAACTTTTTTTGATACATATACCTGTGTTTTTCTTTTGCTTTTCTATTTTTTAATTTTTTTTAAATATTCATATACAGATAAGCTTCAAGGTAATCCCTTTACCCAATCAATGCTACTCTTATATATAAACCAGTTTTAATCCCCCATTATCTCAGGAAAGTTGGGTCCTTTAACAAAGATATCATGATACATCCAGGAAGGGTGAGGAGGAGTCAAGTTGGCAGAGAAGTATCAGACTCAGGAGACATCAGGTAGCAGGGGATCATCTAGATAGCTTATCAAACCATTGCGAACACCTACAAATCCTACAGGAGATCAAAGAGAAGAAGAGAAAAAGAAAATCAACCACTTTCTGAAAGGTAGGACCATCAGAGAAGTGACTCCAAAGTGACGGGAAGATAGATCTAGAGGGAGGGGCCAGCTCTGAGAAAGCAGCAGAGCAATGGAGCACAAAACCAGAACATTTAAAAGGCTGCTCCCCTGAGGGACATCACTCCAGAAGCTAAGCCAGGGTCAAGCCCACGTAGGACAGCATGGTCCTCAGGTCCCACAGAGTCACGGAAGGATCAGGGGTGTCTGAGTGTCACAGAATTCACAGATATTAGAGCAGGGAAGCTGGCTACAGAGATGGAGCTGAGGAGTGAGCTCTCAACTCAGGGTTACCTTAAACTGTGATCCGTGGCACAATCAGACCACTGCTCTGTGAGCTGGGACCCCACAAGATCCGGGGAGAGCTTCCTGAAAGAGCTCAGGGATCTGTGGGATTCAGAGACTCCAGGCAGGGCTGTGTGCCAGAGACCAAGACACCCAGCCATAGGCTGGGTGATCTTGGAGCACAGCCAGAAGCCAGGGAGACAGGAGTGATTGAACGCTTTTCTCCGAGCGCACACTGAGTGGGGCGCCGAGCTCTAGGCTCCTTCAGCCAGAGACTGGGAGGCCGCCATTTTCATTCCCATCCTCTGGAGCTCTATGGAAAGCATTCATGGAACAAAAGCTCCCAAAAACCGAACCTTAGCAGATTACATAGCCGGGCCCCAGGTAAGGATGGTCCAATTCAACCTTGGGCAAAGACACTTGAGAATCACTACAACAGGCCCCTCCCCCAGAAGATCAGCAAGAAATCCAGCCAAGATAAAGTTCATTTACAAGGAGAACAGTGGAATTCCAGAGGAGGAGAAAGCAAAGCACGGAATGCATGGCTTTCTCCTCAGGATTCTTTAGTCTTGCAAAGTTAATTAATATTTTTTAACATTAATTTATTCTTATGCTAAAATTCTTTTTAACTTTTACTATTTCCTCTCTTAACTGATTTTTTCATTTCTTTTCAGTGTAACAGAATTCATTGTTTAGGCACCACACACAGTGCTCCATACAATCCATGCCATCCATAATACCCACCACCTGGCTCCCCCAACCTCCCACCCCCCGCCCCTTCAAAACCCTCAGATTCTTTTTCAGAGTCAATAGTCTCTCATGGTTTATCTCCCCTTCAATTTCCCTCAACTCCCTTCTCCTCTCCATCTCCCCATGTTCTCCATGTTATTTCTTATGCTCCACAAATAAGTGAAACCATATGATAACTGACTCTCTCTGCTTGACTTATTTCACTCAGCATAATCTCCTCCAATCCCGGCCATGTTGCTACAAAAGTTGGGTATTCATCCTTTCTGATGGAGGCATAATACTCCATAGTGTATATGGACCACATCTTCCTTATCCATTCGTCCGTTGAAGGGCATCTTGGTTCTTTCCACAGTTTGGCGACCGTGGTCATTGCTGCTATAAACACTGGGGTACAGATGGCCCTTCTTTTCACGACATCTGTATCTTTGGGGTAAATACCCAGGAGTGCAATTGCAGTCATAGGGAAGCTCTATTTTTAATTTGTTAGGGAATCTCCACACTGTTCTCCAAAGTGGCTGTACCAACTTGCATTCCCACCAACAGTGGAAGAGGGTTCCCCTTTCTCCACATCCTCTCCAACACATGTTTCCTGTCTTGTTAATTTTGGCCATTCTAACTGGTGTAAGGTGATATCTCAACTTGGTTTTAATTTGAATCTCCTGAGGGCTAGTGATGATTAACGTTTTTTCATGTGTCTGATAGCCATTTGTATGTCTTTATTGGAGAAGTGTCTGTCCATATCTTCTGCCCATTTTCTGACATGATTGTCTGTTTTATGTGTGTTGAGTTTGACAAGTTCTTTATAGATCCTGGATATCAATCTTTTGTCTGCACTGTCACTTGTGAATATCTTCTCCCATTCCGTGGGTTGCCTCTTTGTTTTCTTAACTGTTTCCTTTGCTGTGCAGAAGCTTTTGATTTTGATGAAGTCCCAAAAGTTTATTTTTGCTTTTGTTTCCTTTGCCTTTGGAGACATATCTTGAAAGAAATTGTTGTGGCCAATGTCGAAGAGATTACTGCCTATGTTCTCATCTAGGACTTTGATGGATTCATGTATCACATTGAGATTTTTCATCCATTTTGAGTTAATCTTTGTGTAAGCTGTAAGAGAATGGTCGAGCTTCATTACTTCTATACATAGCTGTCCAATTTTCCTAGCACTATTTATTGAAGAGACTGTCTTTTTTCCACTCAATATTGTTTCCTGTTTAGTCGAAGACTATATGACCATAGACTTGCCAGTAATATCTGAGCTCTCTACTCTGTTCCAATGGCCTATGTCCCTGTTTTTGTGCCAGTACCATGCTTTCTTGGTGATCAAAGCTTTGTAATAAAGCTGGAAATCAGGTGACATGATGCCCCTAGCTTTGTTTTTCTTTTTAAACATTTCCTTAGAAATTCAGGGTCTTTTCTGGCTCCATACAAATTTTAGGATTGTTTATTCCAGCACTTTAAAAATACTGGTGGCGGGGCGCCTGGGTGGCTCAGTGGGTTAAGCCGCTGCCTTCAGCTCAGGTCATGATCTCAGGGTCCTGGGATCGAGTCCCACATCGGGCTCTCTGCTCAGCAGGGGGCCTGCTTCCCTTCCTCTCTCTGTGATCTCTTCCCTTCCTCTCTCCTACTGTGATCTCTCTCTTTCAAATAAATAAATAAAATCTTTAAAAAAAAATACTGGTGGAATTTTGATCAGAATCACATTGAAAGTATAGATAGCTGTGGGCAGAATAGACATTTTAACAATGTTTATTCTTCCAATCCAAGAACATGGAATGGTCTTCCATCTTTTTGTGTATTCTTCAATTTCTTTCATGAGTGTTCTGTAGTTCCTAGTACAGATCCTTCACCTCTTTGGTTAGGTTTATTCCCAGGTATCTTGTAGTTCTTGGTGCTCTAGTAAATAGAATAGATTCTCTAATTTCCCTTTCTATATGTTTATTGTTAGTGTATAAGAAAGCACCTGATTTCTGCCCATTGATTTTTTGCCACATTGCTGATTTGCTGTAGGAGTTCTAGTAGTTTGGGGGTAAAGTCTTTTGGGTTTTATAAAGTGTTCTGTCATCTGTGAAACGAAAGGGTTTGACTTCTAATTTCCCAAATTGGATACCTTTTATTTCTCTTTGTTGTCTGTTTGCTGCTGCTAGGACATCTCTGTTGAACAAAGGCAGTGAAAGTGGGCATCTTTGTCATGTCCCTGATCTCAATGGGAAGGATTTCAGCTTTTCCCCATTAAGTATGATAATCGTTGTGTGTTTTTCATAGACAGATTTGATGAAGTCGAGGAATGTTCCCTCTATCCTTACACTTTGTTTTCTTTTTCTTTATTTAATTTTTATTTATTCTTTTTAATTTTATTTTTTTTTAATTTCTTCTCAGTGTTCCAGAGTTCATTGTTTATGCACCACACACAGTGCTCCATGCAATACGTGCCCTAATACTCACCACTAGGCTCACCCCCCCTCCCCCCCCCCATCCCTCCAAAACCCTCAGTTAGTTCCTCTGAGCCCACCTTCTCTCATGGTTCATCTCCCCCTCCAATTTCCCACAACGCCCTTCTCCACTCTATCTCCCCATGTCCTCTGTGTTATTCCTTATATCCCACAAATAAGAAAAACCACGATATTTGACTCCATCTGCTTGACTTATTTCACTCAGTATAATCTCTTCCAGTCCCGTCCATGTTACTACAAACTTTGGTTATTCATCCTTTCTGATGGAGGCATAATACTCCATAGTGTATATGGACCACATCTTCCTTATCCATTCATCCATTGAAGGGCATCTTGCTTCTTTTCACAGTTGGTGACTGTGGCCATTGCTGCGAAGAACATTGGGGTACAGATGGCCCTTCTTTTCACATCTGTATCTTTGAGGTAAATACACAGTACTGCAATTGCATGGTCATAGTGAAGTGTTGTTTCTAATTTCTTAAGGAATCTCCACACTGTTTTCCAAAGTGGCTGTACCAACTTGCATTCCCACCAACAGTGTAAGAGGGTTCCCCTTTCTCCACACCCTCTCCTACACATGTTGACTGACTTGTTTTCATTCTCACTGGTTTCCATGAATTGTTTAAGATCTTCTTTGATTTTCTGGTTAATCCAAGCATTCTTAAGCAAGGTGGTCCTTAGCTTCCTGGTGTTTGAATTTCTTCCAAACTTCTTATTGTTGAGTTCCAGTTCCAAAGCATTGTGGTCTGAGAATATACATGGAATAATCTCAATATTTTGGTATTGGTTGAGCCCTTTTTTTATGACTCAGTACATGGTCTATTCTGGAGAAGGTTCCATATGTGCTCGAGAAGAATGAGTATTTGTTGTTTTGGGGTGAAATGTTCTTTATGTATCGATGAGGTCCATCTGGTCCAATGTGTCATTAAATGTTCCTTTTTCTTTATTGATTTTCTGCTTGGATGATCTAGACAAATCTAGATCTAGACACTACTGAGAGTGGCATGTTAAGAGCCCCTATGATTGATGTATTCATATCAATATGACTCTTTATCTTGATTTACAGTTGTCTTATGTAGTTGGCTGCTCCCATATTGGGAGTAGAAACATTTATAATTATTAGATCTTCTTGGTGGATAGACCCTTTAAGAATGATGTCATGTCCTTCTGTATCTCTGACTATAGTCCTTAATTTGAAATCTAATTTATCTGACATGAGAATCTCTATCCCAGCTTTCTTTTGAGGCCCATTGGCATGAAAGATGCTTCTCCATCCCTGCACTTTCAGTCTGGATGTATCCTTAGGTTCAAAATGGGTCTCTTGTAAACAACATAAGGACAGGTCCTGTCATTTTATTCAATCTGCAACCCTGTGCCATTTTATGGGACAGGGGTTCCATATGGGTCATTCATGATGAGAGTGATCATTGAAAAATATGTTTTTATTGACATCACGTTGCCTATGAAGCCCTTGTTTCTACAGATAGTCTCTGTAAATTTCTGGTCGATGTCACTCTTGGGTTATTTCTTCTTTTATAGACCCCCCCCCTTAATGTTTCTTGTAGTGCTGGCTTGATGGTCACATACTCTTTTAAGCCTTGCTGGTCTTGGAAGCTCCTTATCTTTCCATCCATTCTGAATGTCAGCCTTGCTGAATAAAGTATTCTTGGCTGCATTTTCTTCTCATTTAATGACCTGAGTATGTCTTGCCATCCCTTTCTGGCTTGCCAAGTTTCTTTGGACAGGTTTGATATTATTCGGATGGACCTTCCTCAATGCCTGAGGAATCTCTTCCACCTAGATGCCCTCAGAAGCTCTTCCCTAAAATTATGATCTTCAGTTCCACAATCAAGTGCACTGAGGTTTTTCTAGCATAGTTGATCATGGGGGTAGGGGTGTGCAGGGATGTTCGTGTACCTTGAGACATGAACTCTTGTTCCGTTCTCCATACTGGGATAATTTTCATCCAGAACTTGTTTAACTGTATCTTCTAGTCTTCTCTCTTTCTCCACCCCCTCAGGGATCCCAATAATTCTGATGTTGGAACATTTCATGGCATCATTTATTTCCTGATTCTGTTTTCATGGCTTCTAAGCTGTTTGTTCCAGCCCTCCTCCTGATCCTTTTCCTCTATCAGTTTGTCCTCTAGATCACTAATTCTATCTTCTGCCCCAGTTACTCCAGCTGTTAGAGTATTTAGATTAGATTAGATCTCATTGATTAAACTTTTAACTTCTTCCCTGGTGCCTCTCACTTCTGCCCTTAGAGATTCTATATTGTCACTAATGGTCTTCTCCAACCTAGCCATTGCCTGGATAATTGTTATGCTGAACTCTCTTTGTTTCTTTTTTGAAGATTTTATTTATTTGACAGAGAGAGAGAAATCACAAGTAGGCAGAGAGGCAGGCAGAGAGAGAGAGAGAGGAGGAAGCAGGCTCCCCTCTGAGCACAGAGCCCAATGCAGGGCTTGATCCCAATCATGACCTGAGCTGAAGGCAGAGGCTTAACCCACTGAGCCACCCAGGCACCCCCTGAATTCTCTTTCTGACATACTGTTTATGTCCATATCCAAGAGTTCTGATGGAGAGGTCACAGTCTCTGAATTTTTCCACTGTTGGGTGTTCTTCCACCTAGTCATTTTGGTGAGAGGATTTTGAGGGGAATGTATCAACCACAATCCAGCCAAGGTGCATCCTGGAATGCTTCAGAGAAATCAGAAGTCACCACCAAAGAGAAATAAAAAAGAAAGAGATATAGAGAGAAAAAAAGACAAACCCAACCAGAATGAGCCCCTAAAGTAAGATTTATAAGGTATATAAACAAAAACAGACAAAAAAGAGAGACAAAAGTAAATGACAAATAAAAAGAAAAAAAAGAACCCAGCCAAAATGAATCCCAAGAATGAGATTTATATAATACCAGAACAAAAATAAATGCACAGAAACAGTGATAGAAGAAGAAGATGGGAAGGTAGTTGTAAATCCTTGATGTGGACGAGGATGGTTATTTTGATTCTTGCTGGGTATACCTTGATATCTTTGTTAAAAGACTCAACTTTCCTGAGATAAAGGGGGATTAAAACTGGTTTAGACATAAGGATAGCATTGAATAAGGAAAAAGGATTACCTTGAAGCTTATATCTATATGATTTTTAAAAAGAAAAAGAAAAGAAAAACACAGATATATGTATGGAAAAAGTTCAAGTTAAAATGTTATTATGGAATATGCTGTATTAAACCTCTAGTTGTAATGGTAAGTAGGTTAAAGAAATTAAAAGAACGATAATCATGAGAATGAATTTTTTTAAAGAGATGTATCTATGAAATATACAGATTTTAGGGTTATACTGGAAGTTTAATATATTGTTTTCCCCTGATGTTGGGGTATTACAGTAATATGGGGATATTGTGGTGGTTGTCCTCCTGTTCTTTTGGCTTTCCTTCTGGGGGAGGGGCCCACTGCACTGTTTTTCAGTCAGTCTTGCTTGGGTTGAGTCGTCCTGCCCCCTATTTAGGGGCTGGGCTCTGTGGAAACTGGTTCTTTGGGATTTTGTATTTTGGAGGGTTTTGGGGTTTTTTTTTTTTTTTTGCAGCTTTTTGGAGGTTTAGTGGAAAGCAAAATGCACCCAGACCTCCACCTCAGAGAGAGGCCTCAGTCTGTTCCCCTCTGGGTGATCCAGAACACACACTCCCCCTTGGCAAACTCCACTGAACAACGAAAATTCATGGTGTGGGCAGTGTGGGCCCCCAGCCACTGTCTCAGGGGTCGTCCAAAGTGCCTGCTTGTCTAGGCACCCCGTGGCCACTAAAACTACAAGTGATGTTGGTCTGGGGAACACATTTCCAGTCACTGCCTTTGCCAAGACTGTTGTATAGGGATCATGCAAACACCACTCAGTCATCCAGGTCACAGAAGGCTGCTGCCATGGAAGGATCCTGACCAGAGATCTCACCGAGTTCCTTCAGGCATGGGCTGGAGTATTCAGTCCTAGATGCCACTGGGTAACGCTCACACCAAGCTCTCTCAGGCCTGGGCAGGGAGTGCAATCAGACCCTGGTTGTGCAGTGTGAGCAGAGCACAAAAGGGTGTGGTTCTAGAGAGTTCAGGCTGGTGCCCATACCAGACTCCCTAATGCACAGGTGAGAGTGTGATGAGCACTTTCCTGAGCAGTAATGCAAGCAGTGCACATCCACGTGCTCAGGAACCAGGAACTGGAGGCTCAGTTGCACTCTCCCTGGCATGGGTGGTCACCAGAAGTGGCCGTCCTGGTCCGTGGTCTTAGGCCCATGCCCATGACTGCCTGATTCCACCAGTTGTCCCTTAATATCTTTTGCTCTTTTTGAGTGCTTTTAACCAGACTCCAAGCTAATGATGTTCTCCAACTACAGGGATTGCTTCTGGTGGCTCCCTCCCCCTCTGTTTATCCTCCAATATCAATCAGAGCATTCCCACTCTGCTTTTCTCCACTGGTGTCTTTTGCCCCATAGACATTCAGAAGTATACAATCCTACACCTCAGGCTGATTTCATGGGTGCTCACAGTGCTTTGGTGGATACTTAGCTCACTTTAGGGAACCCGTTGAAACAGGGTCTCCTACTTCTCTGCCATCTTTCCCTTTCTCTTCTTTTCAGTTTTTTTATTTTATTCTTGCATTTTGGTTTGCCTTTGTTTTTTCAATGGTGGCATCCATACACTCTGGATATTGCTGGGCTGCATCCTGCTTGGGTCTTGTTTGATATTTTTGACTCGATCCAGTCACTCGACCACCCATGGACATAATGACTAGGAGGAGGAAATCCCAAAAAAAAAAAAAAAAAAAAAAAAAGAACAACAGGCAACATCCTCTGCCACAGAACTAATGGATTCAGATATAACCAAGATGTCAGACACACACTTCAGGATAGCAATCATGACCTCAATAGCAAGGCTTGAAAAAAGGCATTTATGACAATATAGTATCCCCAAGAACAGAAATGAGTTCTAATCAGGCTGAGTTTAAAAATATTATGAATGAAATACAACCTAAGCTGGATTCTCTAACAGCCATGGTAAATGAGGCAGAAGAACAATTAGTGACCTACAAGATAAGCTGAGACAGAAGAAGGAAACTGAATAATACAGGGGTAGGCAGTTAGTGGCACATGAAATTAGACTTAGGGAGAACAATGTCATGAAAGGCTCAAAGTCAGGGGGCGCCTGGGTGGCTCAGTGGGTTAAGCCACTGCCTTCGGCTCAGGTCATGATCTCAGGGTCCTGGGATCGAGTCCCGCATCGGGCTCTCTGCTCAGCAGGGAGCCTGCTTCCTTCTCTCTCTCTGCCTGCCTCTCTGCCTACTTGTGATCTCTCTCTGTCAAATAAATAAATAAAATCTTAAAAAAAAAAAAGAAAGGCTCAAAGTCAGAATTACTGGGATCCCCAAGGGGATGGAGAGACAGAGAAGACTAGAAGATATAGTTGACCAAGTCACATCAGACAACCTCCCTAATCTGGAGAAGAAAACAAGCATTTGAGACCAAGAAACACAGAAGACCCCTCCAAAAATCAATAAAAATAGATCAAAACCCTGACATGAAATAGTGAAGCATGCAAATAATAGTCAGGGAAGATATCCTTAGCAGAAAGGGGGAATAGTTTTCTTACATACAGAGGGAGAATCATCAGAATAACATCAGAACTGCCCACAGAAACCAAACAAGCCAAAAGGGATGTAGTATAGATTCAGGGTATAAATGGAAAGAGCATGCAGCCAAGAATACTTGATTAAGCCAGACTGTCATTCAGAATGGATGCAGAGATAAAGACCTTTCAGGGCACACAGAACTGAAAGATGATGTGACCACCAAGACAGACATGCAAGAAATATTAAAGGGGATTCTGTAAAACACACAAATATGGAAGACCATTCTATGCTCATGGATCAGAAGAATAAACATTGTTAAAATGTCAATATTTTGACATTTTAGAGCATAGATTGACTAGAGCAATCTATACTTTCAATGCCATTCTAATCAAAATTCCACTGACTTTTTTCAAAGGGCTGGAGCAAACAATCCTAAAATTTGGAATCAGAAAAGATGCTAAATAGTTAAGGAAATGCTGAAAAAGAAAAACAAAACTGGGGGCATCACGTTGCCTGATTTCAAGCTTTAGTACAAACAGGTGATCGCCAAGACAGCATCATACCAGCACAAAAACAGACACATAGACCAGTGGAACAGAGTAGAGAGCCCAGATATGGACCCTCAACTTTGTGCTCAACTAATCTTCGACAAAGCAGGAAAAGAGTCTCTTCAATAAATGGTGCTGGGACAATTGGACAGCTATATGTAGAAGAATGAAACTCGACCATTCTCTTACACCATACACAAAGATAAACTCAAAATGGATAAAAGACCTCAATGAGATGCAGGAATCCATCAGAACATAGAAGAGAACATAAGTAACATAAGTAACCCCTCTGATATTAGCTACAGCAACTTCATTCAAGATATGTCTCTATCGCATATTGAGGTCCTTCATCCATTTTGAGTCTATTTTTGTGTGTGGTGTAAGGACAAAGGGAAAAAAAAAGCCAAAATGAACTTTTGGGACTTCATCAGAATCAAAGGCTTCTGCACAGAAAAGGAAAGAGTCAACAAAACAAAGAAGCACCCACAGAAGGCAAGAAAATAATCTCAAGTGACACAACAGACAAAGGGCTGGTATCCAAGATCTATAAAGAACTCCTCAAACTCAACACACAGAAAACAGAAAATCATGTCATAAAATGGGAAGAAGACATGAACAAACATTTCTCCAAAGAAAGCATAAAATGGCTAACAGACACATGAAAAAATATTCATCATCACTAGCCATCAGGGAGATTCAAATCAAAACCACATTGAGATACCACCTTACACCAGTTAGAATGGCCAAAATTAGCAAGATAGGAAACAACATGTGTTGAAGAGGATGTGGAGAAAAGGGAACCCTTTTACACTATTGGTGGGAATGCAAGTTGGTGCAGCCACTTTGGGGAACAGTGTGGAGATTCCTTAAAAAATTAAAAATAGAGCTTCCCAACATCTTGCAACTTTCCTGTATATCTGAATCTATTCGAAAATAAACATTTAAAAAATAAAAAGAAATAGAACTTCCCTATGACCCTGAAATTGCACTACTGGCATTTACCACAAAGATACAGATGTATTGAAAAGAAAGGCCATTTGTACCCCAATGTTCATAGCAGCAATAGCCACAGTCGCCTAACTCTGGAAAGAACCAAGATGCCCTTCAATAGGCAACTGGATAAGGAAGAGGTGGTCCATATATACTATGGAGTATTATGCCTCCATCAGAAAGGATGAATACCCAACTTTTGTATCAACATGAACAGGACTGGAGGAAGTTATGCTGAGTGAAATAAGTGAAGTAGAGAAAGTCAGCTATCAAATGGTTTTATTTACTTGTGGAGCATAATAAATAACCGGATGACATGGGGAGATGGAAAGGAGAAGGAAATTGAGGAAAATTGGAGGGGGAGATGAACCACAGGAGACTATCGACTGAAAAACAATCTGAGGGTTTTGAAGGGGCGGGGGTTGGTAGGTTGGGTGAACCTGGTCGTGGGTATTGTAGAGGGCACGGATTGCATGGAGTACTGGTATGGTGCATAAACAATGAATTCTGGTACACTAGAAAGAAATTTTAAAAAGTAAAAATTTTTTTAAAAATAATTCTTAAATGCACTGATCAAGCAAAGTGGTAAAAGAGTAGGAGACTTCATTTCATCTGCTTCCCTGAATTTAGCTAGATAACTCTCTAATCACTCAGAATATCTGAGTTCAACCTGAGAGGTAAGGGAAAAAATGCTGGAATTCTATAAATGAAAAAGAACCACTTTTTTCAAGGAAGGCTGAGAATCGAAAGAAAGCAGATATATCAGAGGATATATACAACAGGGGAGGGAACTTCAGAAAGACAGCCAAAATAAGTGATACAGCCCCTGATGGCAAAACCAGAATCATTAGAAATCTGCTCCTGTGAGAGAAATTCCTGCTTGAAACGTGCTCTTTGATGAAGGTGGCGGGGCAAAATCTTAGATGGAACAGTGTGGTCTCAGGATCACGGAGACACAGACAAACGGGGAATGCCTGAACCTGCAGAGTTCCTCAGCATTGGAGCAGGGAAACTGGTTATGGCCTGAGAACTTGGGAGGGGATCTCAGCTCAGTTCTCTATAAACCCTGAGCCCTACTGGCTCTGGTGACAGCTCTCAGTGTGGGGGAGGTATGTTGCAAACGACAGAAAAAGCAGTGGCCCACCGCCATCCCACAGGAGGAGTGGCTCAGGAGTGCACATGACCAGGGGACCACTCTCCATGGGGGATCCTGAGAAGGACAGAAAGACATGACCCTCCACCTACCTAGGAGGACTGGTGTAGGTGCACACCACAGGAGTCTAGATGTGACACACACAAAAGAGAAGACCTCGTATCCCTGAGGATTTTCTGAAGAAAGGGGCTGGGATCATTTAGTTCCAGGACTGGATAGCATCATATGGCCATTTTTATTCTCATCCTCTAAGGAGACTCAAATGCCTTCAAAGAACAAAAGCCACAGAGAAAAACTAGAAACAGCTTACACTGACCCCGACCCCTGGCAAGGGGAGGTACTACAACTCCACTGGCACAGGGACACCTGAGAATCAGTGCAGCAGGCCCCTCCCCCAGAAGAACAGCCAGAAGGACACTGAGCACCACGTGTATAGAGCACTCAGCACTGCACAGCTCCAGCTCTAGGGGGAAATACTACATAGAATTTGAGGTTGTTTCTCATGATTCATTGCTGTTTCAGTTTAAAATTTTTCCTTTATTTTCGCTTTTTTTCTTCGCAATGACTTTCTTATTTTAACAACTCTGTTTTTAAGTCTTAATCTAACTCGAATTTTGTACACTTACTTTTTGTACATATATTCTTCATTTTTGGCTTACTTTCACTGTATTCAATTTTATTTTTGTATATATATACACACATATATACATATATATGCAAATATATATATATATATATACATATGTTTTGCTTTCTTTACAATTTTGGGATTTAGTGTCTTCTAACACACAGACCAAAATATACTCAGGACCAACTGGATCACCCTGTTCTGTTCACCTGGGAGTTATATTCTCGCGTCCACACCCAGCATTTTTGTTTGGTTGGTTCTGACCTCTTCGGATTTGTCTAGTGTGTATTTTGCTTGAGTTTGGGTTGATATTTGTGTTTTGTTCACTCATTCATCCATTCTTTCCTGGTAAAATGACTGGAGAGAGGAATTCAAAACAGAAGAAAGATCCAGAGGTAAAACTCTCTGACATAGATGTAATCTATAAAATAAAATTTTAAAAATTTAAAATAAATATATAAATAAATAACTAATAAAAAATACAATAAAATAAAATTATACTATATTCGCTTCTTAGATAACTGCAAAACATTAAAATAAATGATTCTTCCTACAGAGAGCAGCATGATTGAATTTTCAAGGATTTGTGCAGAGCAAAAGAAAAGTCCTACAAATAAAATTACATAAAATATAAATTCTTGAAAATTAAAACTAGTCTAAGTAATCCGAGAACAGCCCATACTTGTGTGGGTACATAGTGAAGAAGGGACAAGGAAGGAGGAATTCCAGAAAAAATACAGGAAATTTTATAGAGGGTTGATTTGTTCACTCTGGATAATGTTGATTTTGACACCCATGTTTATCCTATCACACACTCTGCCTATACGCCATTCATTCCGTGCCAAGCACACTCACCAAAATTCTTACAAATAATCCCAGAGATGACTTGGGAGGAACACATAGATATTGAAATGTTGGAAAATACACCTACCAAACCCAATGCTCTCTATATTTCAGGACAACATAGAGAGGAAGTAAAACCATCCTGTCCCCATTACAGGAAGGATTTCCACATTCCTTACCAGCCTGAAAACTCTGTCTTCCAGGTGGTTCAGGGGACAATATGTCCTGTGGGGATATATAGTCAGAGAACATGCAAATAGGGCCCTCCATCTGCTGATTTAAAACAGCCCAAACCTGACTCTGCAGCTGGGAGAGGAGCCCCAGCACCAGGATTCCCAGGTGTTCCAATCAGTACTCAGGACAGAACACAGACAACTCGCAATGGAGTTTGTGCTTGGCTGGGTTTTCCTTGTTGCTCTTTTAAAAGGTAATACATGGAAACCTGCTGGGGGAGGAGTCAAGATGGTGGAGAAGGAGCAGGCTGAGACATCAGGTACCAGGAGATCAGCTAGATAGCTTATCTAACCATTGCAAACACCTACAAATCCAATGGGAAATCAAAGAGAAGAAGAGCATCAATTCTAGAAACAGAAAAAAAACCACTTTCTGAAAGGTAGGACTGGCAGAGAAGTGAATCCAAAGTGACGGGAAGATAGACCACAGGGGGAGGGGCCCGCTCCCAGCAAGCGGTGGAGCAATGGAGCACAAAAGCAGGATTTTTAAAAGTCTGCTCCACTGTGGGACGTCACTCCAGAGGCTAAACCGGGGGGAAGCCCATGCGGGGTCAGCGTATCCCCAGGTCCCGTGGGGTCACAGAAGGACTGGGGGTGTCTGAGTGTCACCGAGCTTGCAGATTTTACAGCAGGGAAACCGGCTACTGAGACAGAGGGGAGGAGTGAGTGCTCAGCTCCGGGTTACCTTGAACCGTTGGCAGCCTGGGTGAGCTCGGAGTGGGGCCGGAGGCCAGGAAGACAGAGTGACTGAGCACTTTTCTCCACATGCGACTGGAGGCCAGGGAGATGGAAGCGACTGAGTGCTTTTCTCCAAGCACAACCAGAGGCCAGGGAGGCGGGGGCGGTTGGGTGCTTTTCTCTGAGGGCCCACTGAGGAGCAAGACACCGAGATCTCACCTCCTCCAGGCCGGAGGTTGGGAGGCCGCCATTTTCATTCCCGTCCTCTGGAACTGTACGGAGAGCATTCAAGGAATAAAAGCTCCTGAGAGCGAACCGAGCAGAACACTTAGCCCGGCCCCTGGTAAGGGCGGTGCAATTCCGCCTGGGGCAAAGACACTTGAGAATCACTACAACAGCTCCCTCCCCCAGAAGATCGACAAGAAACCAAGCCAAGACCAACTTCACTTACCAAGGAGAACAGTGGAATTGGAATCCTCCTCTGGAGAAGAGGAGAAAGCAAATCTTACCTGGACAAAATGACAAGGCGGATAAAACTCACCACAAAAAAAAAGAACAAGAGGTATAGTACCAAAGGCTGGGAATTTAATCAATGCAGACATTGGTAATATGACAGACCTAGAGTTCAGAATGATTCTCAAGATCCTAGCTGGGCTTGAAAAAAGCATAGAAGATATTAAAGAAACCATCTCTGGAGAGATAAAAGCCCTTTCTGGAGAAATAAAAGAACTAAAATCTAACCAACTTGAAATCAAACAAGCTATTAATGAGGTGCAATCAAAAATGGAATCTCTTACTGCTAGAATAAATGAGGCAGAAGAAGGAATTAATGATATAGAAGACCAAATGACAGAGAATAAAGAAGCTGAGCAAAAGAGAGACAAACTACTGGACCACGAGGAGAGAATTCAAGGATAAGTGACACCATAAGACGACACAACATTAGAATAATTGGGATTCCAGAAGAAGAAGAAAGAGAGAGGGGAGCAGAAGGTATATTGGAGAGAATGTCCCTAATATGGCAAAGGGAGCAAGCATCAAAATCCAGGAGAGCGAAGAATGCCCCTCAATATCAATAAAAATAGGTCCACACCCCATCACCTAATAGTAAAATTTACAAGTCTTAGCGACAAAGAGAAAATCCTGAAAGCAGCCCAGGAAAAGAAATCTGTAACACAAGGGCAAAGATTGGCAGTGGACTTATCCACAGAGACCTGGCAAGCCAGAAAGAACTGGCATGATATATTCAGAGCACTAAATGAGAAAAGCATGCAACCAAGAATACTATATCCAGCTAGGCTATCATTGAAAATAGAAGGAGAGATAAGATCTTCCAGCACAAACAAAAACTGAAAGATTTTGCAAACACCAAACCAGCTCTACAGGAAATATTGAAAGGGGTCCTCTAAGCAAAGAGAGACCCTGAAAGTAGTAGATCAGAAAGAAACAGAGACAATATACAGTAACAGTCACCTTACAGGCAATACGATGGCACTAAATTCATATCTCTCAATAGTTATCCTGAATATCAATGGGCTAAATGCCCCAATCAAAAGACACAGGTATCAGAGTGGATAAAAAAACAAAACCCATCAATATGTTGCCTACAAGAAACTCATTTTAGACCCAAAGACACCTCCAGATTTAAAGTGAAGGGGTGGAAAACAATGTACCATGCTAATGGACATCAGAAGAAAGCTGGGGTTGAAATCCTTATATCAAATCAATTAGATTTTAAGCCAAAGACTATAATAAGAGATGAGGAAGGACACTATATCATACTCAAAGGGTCTGTCCAACAAGAAGAAATAATAATTTTAAATATCTATGCCCCTAACATGGGAGTAGCCAACTATATAAACCAATTAATAACAAAATCAAAGAAATATATCCACAATAATACAATAACATTAGGGGACATTAACACTCCCCACACTGAAATGGACAGATCATCTAAGCAAAAGGTCAACAGGGCAATAAAGGCCTTAAATGACACACTGGACCAGATGGACATCACAGATATATTCAGAACATTTCATCCCAAAATAACAGAATACACATTCTTCTCTAGTGCACGTGGAACATTCTCCAGAATAGACCACACCCTGGGTCATAAATCAGGTCTCAACCAGTATCAAAAGATTGGGATCATTCCCTCCTTATTTTCAGACCAAAATGTTCTGAAGCTAGAACTCAATGGCAAGAGGAAATTTGGAAAGAACCCAAATACATGGAGACTACACAGCATCCTTCTAAAAAATAAATGGGTCAACCAGAAAATTAAAGAATTGAAAAAAAAATTCATGGAAACAAATGATAATGAAAACACAATGGTTCAAAATCGGTGGGACACAACAAAGGCAGTCCTGAGAGGAAAATATATAATGATACAAGCCTTTCTCAAGAAACAAGAAAAGTCTCAAGTACAAAACCTAACCCTACACGTAAAGGGGCTGGAGAAAGAATAATCAAGAAACCCTAAACCCAGCAGGAGAAGAGAAATCATAAAGATCAGAGCAGAAATCAATGAAATAGAAACCAAAAAAACAATAGAACAAATCAACGAAACAAGGAGCTGGTTCTATGAAAGAATTAATCAAATTGATAAAACCCTGGCCACGCTTATCAAAAAGAAAAGAGAAAGGACCCAAATAAATAAAATCATGAATGAAAGAGGAGAGATCACAACTAACACCAAAGAAATACAAACTATTATAAAAACTACTATGAGCAACTCTACAACAACAAATTTGACAATCTGGAAAAAAAAGGATACATTTCTAGAGACATATAAACTACCACAACTGAACCAGGAAGAAATAGAAAACCTGAACAGATCCATAACCAGTAAGGAGATTGAAACTGTCATCAAAAATCTCCAAACAAACAAAAGCCCAGGGCCAGATGGCTTCCCAGGGGAATCCTACCAAACATTTAAAGAAGAACTAATTCCTATTCTCCTGAAACTGTACCAAAAAATAGAAATGGAAGGAAAACTTCCAAACTCATTTTATGAGGCCAGCATCACCTTGATCCCAAAACCAGACAAGGATCCCATCAAAAAAGAGAACTACAGACCAATATCCTTGATGAACACAGATGCGGAAATTCTCACCAAAATACTGGCCAACAGGATTCAATAGTACGTTAAAAGGATTATTCACCACGACCAAGTGGGATTTATTCCAGGGCTGCAAGTTTGGTTCAACATCCGCAAATCAATCAATGTGATACAATACATAAATACAAGAAAGAACAAGAACCATATGATACTCTCAATAGATGCTGAAAAAGCATTTGACAAAGTACAGCATCCCTTCCTGATCAAAACTCTTCAAAGTGTAGGGATAGAGGGCACATACCTCAATATTATCCAAGCCATCTATGAAAACCCCCACTGCAAATATTATTCTCAATGGGGAAAAATTGAAAGCTTTTCCGCTAAGGTCAGGAACACAGCAGGGATGTCCATTATCACCACTGCTATTCAACATAGTACTAGAGGTCCTAGCCTCAGCAATCAGACAACAGAAAGAAATTAAAGGCATCCAAATTGGCAAAGAAGAAGTCAAATTATCACTCTTCGCAAATGATATGATACTCTATGTGGAAAACCCAAAAAACTCCACTCCAAAGCATTAGAACTTGTACAGGAATTTAGTAAAGTGTCCGGATATAAAGTCAATGCACAGAAATCAGTTGCTTTTCTCTACACCAACAAGACAGAAGAAAGAGAAATTAGGGAGTCAATCCCATTGACAATGGCACCCAAAACTATAAGATACCTAGGAATAAACCTAACCAAAGAGGCTAAGAATCTAGTTTCAGAAAACTATAAAGTACTCATGAAAGAAATTGAGGAAGACATAAAAAAATGGAAAAATGTTCCATGCTCCTGGATCGGAAGAACAAATATTGTGAAAATGTCTATTTTACTTAAAGCAATCTACACACTTAATGCAATCCCTATCAAAATCCCATCCATTTTTTTCAAAGAAACGGAAAAAATTATCTAAAATTTATATGGAACCACAAAAGACCTCGAATAGCCAGAGGAATATTGAAAAAGAAAGCCAAAGTTCGTGGCATTACAATTCCGGACTTCAAGCTCTAGTACAAAGCTCATCATCAAGACAGCATGGTACTGGCACAAAAACAGACACATAGATCAATGGAACAGAATAGAGAGCCCAGAAATAGACCCTCAACTCTATGGTCAACTAATCTTTGATAAAGCAGGAAGGAATGTCCAATGGAAAAAAGACAGTCTCTTCAACAAATGGTGCTGGGAAAATTGGACAGCCACATGCAGAAATATGAAATTGGACTATTTTTTTTCATCACACACGAAAATAGACTCAAAATGGATGAATGACCTCAATGTGAGAAAGGAATCCATCAAAATCCTTTAGGAGAACACAGACAGCAACCTCTTCTACCTCAACCGCAGCAACTTCTTCCTAGGAACATCACCAAAGGCAACAGAAGCAAGAGCAAAAATTGAACTATTGGGACTTCATCAAGATCAAAAGGTTTTGCACCGTTAACAAAACCAAAAGACAACTGAAGGAATGGGAGAAGATATTTGCAAAAACTGAAAATAGAGCTACCATATGACCCAGCAATTGCACTACTGGGTATTTACCCTAAAGATACAAACGTGGTGCTCCGAAGGGGCATATGCACCCAAACGTTTATAGCAGCAATGTCCACAATAGCCAAACTATGGAAAGAACCTACATGTCCATCAACAGATGAATGGATAAAGAAGATGTGGTATATATACACAATGGAATACTATGCAGCCATTGAAAGAAATGTAATCTTGCCATTTGTGATGACATGGATGAAACTAGAGGTTATCATGCTTAACGAGATAAGGCAAACAGAAAAAGACAAATATCATATAATCTCCCTGATATGAGGAAGTGGAGATGCATTGTGGGGAGTTTGGGGTGTAGGAAAAGGATAAATAAAACAAGATGGGATCGGGAGAGAGACAAACCATAAAAGACTCAATCTCAAAAAACAGACAGAGGAATAGTTTCACTTATTTGTGGAGCATGACAAATAGCATGGAGGACAAGGGGAAATGGAGAGGAGAAGGGAGTTGAGGGAAATTGGAAGGGGAGGTGAACCATGAGAGACTATGGACTCTGAAAAACAATCTGAGGGTTTTGAAGGGGCAGGGGGTGGGAGGTTGGGGGAACCAGGTGGTGGGTATTAGAGAGGGCACGGATTGCATGGAGCACTGGGTGTGGTGCAAAAACAATGAATACTGTTACGCTGAAAAGAATTTTAAAAAAATAAAAGGTTAAATAGTAAAAAAAAAAAAAAAAAAAAGTAGACAGAGGGTTGCTAGGGGAGGGGGAACAGAAGAGGGTGGTGGGGATATGGACATTGGGGAAGGTGTGTGCTATGATGAGTGCTGTGAAGTGTGTAAACCTGGCGATTCACAGACCTGTACCCCTGGGGATTAAAAATACATTATATATGCTTATTAAAAAAATTAAAAATTAAAAAAAGTTTTAAAAAAAGGTAATACATGGAGATTAAGAGACTTTGAGTATGATAATGTATACGAGTGAGAGAAACAGTGGGTGTGTGACAGTTTCCTGACCAGGATGTCTTGTGCCTGCAGGTGTCCAGGGTGAGATGCAGCTGGTGGAGTCTGGGGGAGACCTGGTGAAGCCTGGGGGTTCCCTGAGACTCTCCTGTGCAGCCTGTGGATTCACCTTCAGTAGCTACTGGATGAGCTGGGTCCACCAGCCTCCAGGGAAGGGGCTGCAGTGGGTCACATATATTAGCAGTGGTGGAAGCACATACAATACAGACCCTGTGACGGGCCGTTTCACCATCCCCAGAGACAATGGCAAGAACAAGCTGTATCTGCAGATGAACAGCCTGAGAGTCGAGGACACAGCCGTGTATTACTGTGCAACAGACACAACGAGGGGACATCACTGTGAGTCCAGACACAAACCTCACTTAGGAGGGGATCTGGACCACCAGGGGGTGCACACAACTCATCAATTCCTCTTTAAGCCCCAGGAACAGATGCAGATGAAAGTTATGGGCAGGTTTCCTGTCAGAATCTAGCGATTCCTCTCCAGAGAACACTTTCCCTCAGGAACCTCCTCTGCACACATAATTCTGTGCTTACCTCTTCACTCTATGACTGAAAATTTGTTCTAATGGGAAAACAATTATACTAAAATGCAGAAAATACAGTCACTCACGTTGTTTCTTGCTGTCCCTAAATACCAATGAATGACAAATAAACTGACCCTCACCAGGTGAGCCTTTACAGGAATCCCAGCTGCTCTCACTGTGCATCACAGGTCCACCCTGCTCAACGTGCAAACTTGCTAGAAGCAGCATGAAGTGCATGCTGGACATGAGGCTACAGAGGCATCAACAATCAAAGGCAAAAGAAGAAAGGGACTTGGTTGGGGAGTCACTGTCTGAAGCAATGTTCACAGGATCAATGTTAGTGACAACATGGGAAAGCAATGGAGCCCCCACCAGGTGTGATGTGTAGTCTGGACATTACACACACACAGGCATAAACACACACACACACAGACACACACACGAGTATGAAACCTTTTTCAGTTTGCTCTAATTTCTCTGCAGCAAAAGTGGTCCTAAGACAAAAATACACATCATACATGAAGACCTCAAGAAGCAAGAAAAATCTGAAAGAAACACTCTAACGTTACACCTGAAGGAGCTAGAGAAAGTTGATAACTAAAGCCTAAATACAGGAGAAGGAAGGAAATGGTAAAGATTATAAATGTAAAAAAGTAAATGTATAAGATTATAAATGTAAAAAAGTAAAGTAATAAATGATATAAAAACAAAACAAGACAAAAAACAAACACAAAACAGAACAAAAAACCAAGGTCTACCTTTTTGGAAAAATATAAAATAAAATTGAGAAGTCTCTGCCTAGATTTATCAAAGGAAAAAAGAAAGCCCAAAATAAATGATATCAGAACTCAATATGATTCTCTGTGGAACAAGCAAGATTTGGAGGGGTAGGAGGGGCCGGATGGGGAAACTCGGTGATGGGAAAGAAGGACACATGATGAGTGAGCACTGCGTGTTACACACAAATAATGAATTGTTGAAAAACATTGAAAAATCCAGAATACACCAGCTGAGTCTACACCTTAAAGAACTGGAGAATCAACAACATATCAAACCAACTCCACACATAAGAAGGGAAATCATCAAGATTAGAGCTGAGATCAATGAGGTAGAAACCAGAGATACAGTAGAGCGTATCAATGAAACCAGAGGCTGGTTTTTTAAAGAATCAATAAGATCGATAAACCATTGGCCACACTAATCCAAAAGAAAAGAGAGAGCTCAAATTCATAAAATTATGAATGAAAAGGGATAGATCACAATGAACACCAAAGAAGTAGAAACAATCATCAGAAGTTATTATCAACAGTTATATGCCAATAAGCTAAGCAACCTAGATGAAATGGATGCATTCCTGGAAAACTGTAAACTCCTAAAATTGAACCAGGAAGAAAATGACAACCTGAATAGGCCAATTTCTACTAACGAGATTGAAGCAGTGATCCAAAACAGTCCAAAAAACAAGAGTCCAGGACCTGACGGATTCCCTGGGGAATTCTACCAAACTTTCAAAGAAGAAATAACACCTATTCTCCTGAAGCTGTTTCAAAAAATTGAAGCAGAAGACTCTTTTCAGACTCTTTCTATGAAGCCTGCATTATCCTGATTCCCAAACCAGGCAAAGACCCTACCACAAAGGAGAATTTCAGACCAATATCACTGATGAATATGGATGCTAACATTCTCAACAAGATCCCAGCCAACAGGATCCAACAGCACATTAAAAAGATTATCCACCATGACCAGACAGGATTCATCCCTGGGCTACAAGGATGGTTCAACATTCTCAAATCAATCAATGTGATACAACAAATTAATATGAAAAGAGAGAAGAACCACATGGTCTTCTCAATCAATGCAGAAAAAGCATTTGACAAAATCCAGCATCCGTTCCTGATTAAAACGCTTCAAAGTATAGGAATAGAGGGAACATTCCTGAATTTCATCAAATCTATCTATGAAAGACCCACAGCAAATATCATCCTCAATGGGAAAAAGCTTGCAGCCTTCCCGTTGAGATCAGGAACACGACAAGGATGCCCACTCTCACCTCTATTGTTCAACATAGTATTAGAAGTCCCAGCAACAGCAATCAGATAACAAAGGGAAATAAAAGGTATCCAAATTAGTAATGAAGAAGTCAAACTCTCTCTCTTTGCAGATGACATGATTCTTTATATGGAAAACCCAAAAGACTCCATCCCCAAACTACTAGAACTCATACAGCAATTCAGCAACGAGGCAGGATACAAAGTCAATGTACAGAAATCAGTTGCTTTCTTATACACTAACAATGAAAGTACAGAAAGGGAAATTAGAGAATCGTTTCCATTTACTATAGCACCAAGAACCACAAGATATCTGGGAATAAACCTAACCAAATAGGTAAAGGATCTGTACTCGAGGAACTACAGAACACTCATGAAAGAAATTGAAGAAGACACAAAAAGATGGAAGACCATTCCATGCTCTTGGATTGGAAGAATAAACATTGTTAAAATGTCTATACTGCCTAGAGCAATCTATACTTTTAATGCCATTCCCATCAAAATTCCACCGGTATTTTTCAAAGAGTTGGAGCAAATAATCCAAAAATTTGTATGGAAACAGAAGAGACCCTGAATCACTAATGAAATGTTGAAAAACAAAAATAAAATGGGAGGCATCATGTTACCTGATTTCAAGCCTAACTACAAAGCTGTGATCATGAAGACAGCAGGGTACTGGCATAAATACAGACACATGGACCAGTGGAAAAGAGTAGAGAGCCGAGATATGGACCCTCAACTCAATGAGCAAATAATCTTCGACAAACGGGAAAAAATATACAGTGGAAAAAAGACAGTCTCTTCAATCAATGGTGTTGGGAAAACTGGACAGCTATATGTAGAAGAATGAAACTCAGCCATTCTCTTACACTGCACACAAAGATAAACTCAAAATGGATAAAAGACTTCAATGTGGGACAGGAATCCATCAGAATCCTAGAGCAGAACAAAGGCAGTAATCTCTTTGATATCAGCCACAGCAACTTCTCTCAAGATATGTCTCCAAAGGCAAAGGAAACAAAAGCAAAAATAAACTTTTGGGACTTCATCAAAATCAAAAGCTTCTGCACAGCAAAGGAAACTGTCAAAAGAACAAAGAGGCAACCCACGGAATGGGAGAAGATATATGCAAATGACAGTACAGACAAAAGGTTGATATCCAGGATCTATAATGACCTCCTCAAACTCAACACACACAAAAGAGGCAATCATATTAAAAAATGGGCAGAATATATGAACAGACACTTCTCCAATCAAAACATACAAATGGCTATCAGACACATGAAAAAATGTTCATCATCACTAGCCCTCAGGGAGATTCAAATTAAAACCACATTGAGATATCACCTTACACCGGTTAGAATGGCCAAAATTAGCAAGACAGGAAACAACTAGTGTTGGAGGGGATGTGGAGATAGGGGAACCCTCTTCCATTGTTGGTGGGAATGCAAGTTGGTGCAGCCTCTTTGGAGAACAGTGTGGAGATTCCTCAAGAAATTAAAAATAGAACTTCCCTATGACCCTGCCATTGCACTCCTGGATTTTACCCCAAAGATACAGATGTAGTAAAATGAAGGGCCATCTGTACCTTAATGTTTATAGCAGCAATGGCCACGGTGGCCAAACTGTGGAAAGAACCAAGATGCCCTTCAACGGATGAATGGATAAGGAAGATGTGATCCATATACTCTATGGAGTATGATGCCTCCATCAGAAAGGATGAATACCCAACTTTTGTAACAACATGGACGGGACTGGAAGAGATTATGCTGAGTGAAATAAGTCAAGCAGAGAGAGTCAATTATCATATGGTTTCACTTATTTGTGGAGCATAACAAATAGCATGGAGGACATGGGGAGTTAAGAAGGAGAAAGCAGTTTGGGGAAATTGGAAGGGGAGGTGAACCATGAGAGACTATGGTCTCTAAATAACAATCTGAGGGGTTTGAAGTGGCAGGGAGGTGGGAGGTTGTGGTACCAGGTATTGGGTATTATAGAAGGCATGGATTGCATGGATCAATGGTTGTTGTGAAAAAATAAAGAATACTGTTATGCCGAAAATAAATTTAAAATAATCAACGATGAAAAAAAAAAAAACTAATGATGTACTATACATTAGATAATTGCACTTAATAAAAAAAAAGGATGAATACTTAAAAGCTACAAAGAACTTAACAAACTCAACACCCCAAAATGAATTAATCCAGTCAAGAAATGTGGAGAACACAAGAACAAACATTTCTCCAAAGAGGACATACAAATGGCCAAGAGACACATGAAAAAATACTCCACATCATTTAGCATCAGGGAAATATAAATCAAAACCACAATATGATATGACAACACAGGTGACAAAGGCTACAATGACAAGACAGGAAACAACAAGTGTTGGCAAGGATGTGGCAAAGGGGAACCCTCTTGCATTATTGGTGGTAATTCGACCTGGTGCAGCCACTCTGGAAACAATATGTTGGTGCACATTCCAGAGCTCAGGACACCCTGGGAAGTAATACCATGGATGACAGGTAGTGTCTCTGGAGGAGGAATATGGTTACTTGGGGCCTTCAGGGCCCTCTGACCACAAGTCCCAGCCACAGGTGGGGGTGCAGACAGAACCTGGGAAGTGACAGGTTCCTGTAGGGCTCTGCCGTGTCCAATGCTGGGAACAAACCCATGCTTAGGGCTCCTCTATATTCCTGCCTCTGAGTCACAATTTCCCTTATAACCTCACACTCTGGGGAAATGTTTCAGGTACCCCTGAGCCTTCATCGATTCAGTCATTACAAGATGCTAAATAACACAAATGATCTTATTTACGTCCTCTCCATTTAAAGATGTGATCCTGCTTATGTAATGACTTAGGTTTCAAAGACATATTCCATGGACTGTTATAGGGGAAGATCTGCTCCAGAGCTTACACAAAAGTATATAACAGCCAATATCTACAAGGAGGCATCACCACCCTAAGTGGAAACTGTGTTTATACATTAGCAAATGTATAAACACATATCCTGACTTGGGTGTTAACCCAAAGTTGACATCAAAATATTCTTTCCTCATGAAAATATGGTTTTAGAAACAATGACAATTTTGGACATTCCATTTTATGTGTTCATAATGATATGATTCCTGTGTAGTGTCTTTTAAAATAATATAAACTTATGTAAGTATCCATCTGTCATCTATCTGTACGATAGTCAACCGATCTCCATTTGAAGTCTACTCATCTATCTCAGCATTTATCCACTTGCTGCAGGTTTTTCAGGAATATGAATATAAGCCCCACAATCTCTTATTAGACTTCTAATGATTAGGTCCTAATAATTTCTGAGTCATTAACACCATTTCCTTCAGGGTAGTATTTGAGTGTCATTAACTCCATGCCTGAATTAATGATCATCTCTGTGCTGCATAAGAGAAAAGTTACCCACTTTTCTTTAAAGCAAGATCCTCCTCCTCCAACAGATAACAGGCCCCTGTGTGAGGTGGATTTCTCAGGACCAGGGAGGCACCCTCCAAGCATAGGAACAGAATAGGTGCCTCGTGTTGGTGTCCATGCACTTGAGGACAGAGATAACACTTACACGTTTGGCAGACATCTTCGCAGACAAAGCCCATCAGAAGAGACCATTAGGATCAAAGGTCCCCAGATGCACCCATGCTGTGCATGTAGTTGTTCATTTGGAAAGCTGTAGCTACAAAGTGTGGATCCCATTAAGTATCTTTTTGAAAAATAGTTTAGATTAAAATGAATTTTGAATCATTCATTTATTCAACATTTATTCTTATGCTCAGAAAGTCAGGCCATCTATTGACCTGCTTCCAACACAGCTCATAGACCAAGGGCTCACTCATCCCAGACCAACATACCTTGTGAGTTCAACAAGGAGATGCTCATGGGTGGTCCTGGAAGGTCCGGAGGAGCCTAACTCTGTCCAGTTGACTTCCAAGGACAGGCTCCCTCCCACACATGCAAACTTCTCCTCAACCTCTAGGGTAAAATTCACTCTCAGGTGTGGTAGCTCACAGCTCTCTCTTCAGACAGGGTGAGGTCTCTGGGGAAGGCAGAGCCTTGGTCTGGAAGAAAATGAGTTTCTAGGCCCTTCTCTGTGTCTGGTGACAGCTCCCCAAAGAGATGGTCCAGATGTCAGACATGGGACCATTGGGATGGTTGTGAGTGTCATGAGTGACGGGGCCTTGTGCTAAGGTATCCTGTCCCAGGTGCTGCTTCAGGAGTCAGGCTCATGACTGGTGATGGACTGACAGACCCTGCACCTCACGATCACCATCTGCAGATTCTCCATGTCATGCAGTAATTTCTGGTGGCAATGAATCCACCAACCCCAAGTGACTAGGGGCAGTGAATTGGTTTATAAATCATAGGTAAAGCACACATGATGCTCCATCCAACAAGAGCTACATGTACATCTCCAGAGTCACATCCAAGAACGAGTTCTTGCAGCTGACTGATCTCAGTGCCACCAAGGTCCTGGTCATGTATTACTGGTAGAGACATAGTGAGGGAATGTCAGTGTGAGCCCAAACCCAAACCTCCCTGCAGGAACACAGGAGAGGCTGGGCTGCAGGAACAGTCAGGACACCAGTGGGCGCTAGGATCACCAGGGGGCGCTTGGGTCACTAGGGGCACTCAGGACACCAGGGGGCTCTAAGACCCACCAAATACAGGGTAGGTCTAGCTGCTGGTGAAGAAGGTGAATTGTTTTCCTTCTCAACTAGAAAAATATGTACTGGGCTTGAGGGAGTGTGGTTTTGTACAGGTTCTGATATTTTAGTATTTATTTATTTAGTATTTTAGTATTGTATGTTATAATCATTGAGTTTCAAGGTGAAATAATTTTTACACTAAAATATATTTTATGTGTTCTCTGGAAATAAAAGATGAAAAATATATATTCCAAAGATACAATAATGTGAAGCTATTTCCTCTTATCCTTTCAGATTTTATTAATATGTATTGATATTTCTAACTACAAAGCAATTGGATTTTAATATATAACAATTAAATGCATAGTTTAAAAATATCTAGAGTAATTTATTTATTAAGTATTTTAATGAATATTATTATTAAATATTTTAATACTATTTAATACTCTTAAACACCCTTATTAAATTTCTCAATTAAATACTTCTATAAATAGTTCCTAAATAATAAAATTGAATGATGACAAAATATCAGTATTTGGGATTATCCTTAACTGACTTCAATATATCCACATACTATACATGAATTAATTTTTCATTTTTCACTTCAAATGTAGTCATTCATTAGACTGTTCTTGACAAAATCAGTATTGCTCTGTGTTTTGGAAAGATGACATCATCTTGAGACTCTCATCTGCACTCTTGCTTCGGCAAGGCTTTAAGAATCGCCCCCAGGATGAGGAGAACCTGTCTTCCCTCATCGGTGTTCAAGGACCAGGGGTCTTTCCCTTCTTAGATCTCATGATCTTTTCATCATCTCTTTACTCCTCATTATCCTCACTCAGCTCTTGACCCAAACACACATGACACTTCATTCATAGAATTTTGATTGTTAGCCCTTCACATGTCTGACACATTTTGGCACTTACAAGCCACAAGAACATACCAGAAGCTCCATGTATTAGTCATGGTTCTCCTGAGGAAAGGAACACATAGCCCACTGCATATATCACTAAAGAGTCTGAGAAGTTCCATGATCTGCTGTCACAAGGTGGAGACCCAGGACGGCCAGGGATGAAAGTCTCATCAGATTCCCAGTGTGGTCTAGTCAGAGATCCTGGGGACCTGAAGGTGTAACTGCATCCAAGGGCAGGAGGTGACCAGTGTCCCTGCTCAAACATGCACACAGGAAATAAGTGTGAGAGAATTCCTCCTCCTTCAGCCTTTTATTCTACTCAGAACCTTCATGGATTGGATGATGCTCACATACAGAGAGACCATGGATGCAAATGCCAATCCATTCCAGAAACAGCATCACAGACACCCAGAGAAACAATGTTCAATCTGCTCTACCATGTCACTATCACACTGACACATCGAGCTAACAATCAACCATCAACGTCCCATAAACTGGGCCTCCATACTCATTGCCTTAATCACACTCATTCTGCAAACACAGAAAATAACACAGTCACAATTTCACCATATATGATACAAGTATCCTGCATACAACCAAAACCATCTGAAACCTTCCCCAGAAGAGGAGGTGAAGCTCTTCAGTGGTGTTTTCTCTTCTCATTGATATCCTTAAACTGAAATACTATGATGCATAATTAAGAATTCTTAAATGCAATGATATAAAGTCAATACATCTTATGTACATGGCAAAGAAAAAGAAAGAAACAAAACAAAAACATATCCATATTTAAAAAAAAAATAAGTAGGATGTAAGCATGATAGCTAAGGTCCTCATTTCTGTAAATGGAAAGACTGAAAACTGGGATATAGAGCTGCTTTCATACTCTACTGATGATGTATTCTCTCTCTTGTCAGCCAAGTCTTCAAGCTGTGCCAAGCCATTACCTGGCACGATGACCAATATCTTCTTTCCAGAAGGATCTTGAATTTGCCTCAAATTTGCAAGATGTTGCCACTGAATTAATGTTGTAATCCTGCCTTCATGAGGGAAATTCTGTCGTATAAAACAGGTGCTCTAGGGAGGTGGAGAACATCATAAGACAAGTGAATTCCCTCTGAGGAACTAACTGAAGATATTGGAGGGAACTGGGTAGGAGATTGGTTGAGCCTGGTGGTGGATATTGTGGAGGGCACGTATTGTATGGAGCACTGGGCATGGTGCATAAACAATGAATTCTGGAACACTGAAAAGAAATTTAAAAATTAAATACATTTTTAAAAATAAATAAATAATTTTTAAAAAGACTAGTGAGTTCCACCTTTAACTGGTGTCTGAATATCATACAGAATCAAATGTGAACCAGGTTCAACTTTTTCTTCCCCTCAGAAGTAATTGTAGAGCTCTCCCCATGAGACCATATATGTAGGTTAGGAGAGAGAAAGCAGTACAGCAGGATGGGAAATCATGGACATGTAGAAAATTCTTCATGTGACTTACCTGTGTCTTCAGGATCTCTTCAGACACCATCATTTCTTCCATAGGCTGATTGAGTATCACTGTACATGCTCCACTTTATGGCTTGGACATTCAAATAACACCCACTTCAAGATGGACAGCTCAATTTCCATGGCAACCTAGTGACTCGGGCTTGAACCTATAGTTCCTAAGATCCAGGAACAGGCTTCCAGCTATTTCTCAAAAGAAGAATCATGATCTGCAAAGAATGGCGGGGTTTTACTCCAAAATTTTAAAGTGCAAGACTGTGATTTACCTGCCACAGCTCTTAACAACTTGTGCAGCACAAACTGGACATGGGAATGGGCATGGGGTGAACTTCACCATCCCTACATCCTCTATATCCATGACGGTAGCACTAATCTTAGCAGTTCTTCAAGGAGCATGTATCAGCAAAATGTCCTATTCTAGAAAGATGTAATTATATACATCAGTATGTTCATCCTCACAAGATACCACTACACCTGCACTAAGAATGGCTACAATACAGAAAGGCAGACAATACCATATGCCAACAAGCATGTACAGAATGGAGGTTTATTATTCATTTCCAGCTGAAATTTCACCTGCAGAAAGAACATACGTAATTAGATCCCATGGTAAGAGAGCCTGAGAAGGCCCAGGCTCCGTCCTCTACAAGCTCGAAGGGATGGTGGAATAAATTATTCTCAGGCTGTTGGATGGAGAACCAGGGAACCCCTGGATGTATTGCTCAGTCCAAGAGTAGGGTAGGAAAAGAGGAGATGAGCAGTTCAGGCAATGAGATTGAAATAAAAGGGTACCTTCCTCCTTCTTATGCCTTTGTTCTCCAGTTTCTTAGTGGGTTGGAGGATACTCACCTCCACTCAGAAAGGAAAACTGTTACACAGCAGGGATCCAATGCTAATCTCACCTAGAAGCACACTGATTCCTATGGAAATCCAAGGTTTCTGTGCAAGACTTGTAGACTCAGCCAGGTCTGTGCCTCTCGGTAGTGTGGGGGATGGACTCCTCTGTGACCTCAACTTTCTAAGGGGGTCAAGAAATATATCTTCCTTTTTTTAATATCTTCGATATTTTCTTGTTTCAAAGATGGTGTGATAAGTACCCAGTGCTTTATATATTGAGGCTCAAAATGGCACCCTGCTGTTTTATTTCAGAATATCTTAACCTTATTTCCCTTCCTCCTCTGATCCAGTGGTCCTATGAGCACTACTGCTGTTTTAATGTGGAAAACCCGGTGAATATTATTCAATAAGTATATGATTTTGCAGTAAGTGACTGTTGCCACCTGGGGTCCAGACACATACTCTCACCCAACAAGTCACAAGGAGAAGAAAACACTTGTCAGCAATGAGACAGTCACTTTGAGCAGGAAGTCAGAGGCCTCAAAAGTATGAGAATGGCAGGGATATTGTCAGCATCACTCAGTTTCCCACTGCAGTGGACATTGCTGCATTGTGAATGGTTTGACTGGATGGAAGTGTTCTTGATGCACAGGATCCTTTCAGGAATGGAAACTACTGGATATGAAGACAGAACACAAGTCTTATGTTCACCCTGTGGGATCAAAGGGACTGATCTAAGAAAACCTAAACTGAGGTTGATCAGAATTGCACCTGAAACTGAATTCCTCCATCTTGTCATTTTCCCTAAGATTCAACCTTCTTTGGTGTGCTAAAAAATGCAGTTCTGTTGAGGGTTTGTTGATTCAGAGAAGTCTCTGGTGTGTACTGGTGTGTACTATAAAAAATAAAATATTAAAAAGAAGATGTGGTGTATGTGGAGAGAGTGGAACATTATTCACTCATACAAGAAAATGAAATCTTGAAAATTCCAATGACTTGGATGGAGCTGGAGAGGTTTTTTATATTTATATTTTATTAATTTTCAGCATAACAGTATTCATTATTTTTGAACCACACCCAGTGCTCCATGCAATCCGTGCCCTCTATAATACCCACCACCTGGTACCCTGACCTCCCACCCCCGGCCCCTTCAAAACCCTCAGATTGTTTTTCAGAGTCCATAGTCTCTCATGATTCACCTCCCCTTCCAATTTCCCCGAACTGCCTTCTCCTCTCTAAGTCCCCTTGTCCTCCATGCTATTTGTTATGCTCCACAAATAAGTGAAGCCATATGATAATTGACTCTCTCTGCTTGACTTATTTCACTCAGCATCATCTCTTCCAGTCCCATCCATGTTGCCACAAAAGTTGGGTATTCATCCTTTCTGAAGGAGGCATAATACTCCATAGTAACATGGACCACATCTTCCTTATCCATTCATCCATTGAAGGGCATCTTGGTTCTTTCCACAGTTTGGCCACCGTGGCCATTGCGGCTATAAACAATGGGGTACAGATGGCCCTTCTTTTCACTACATCTGTATATTTGGGGTAAATATCCAGTAGTGCAATGGCAGGGTCATAGGGAAGTTCTATTTTTAATTTCTTGAGGAATCTCCACACTGTTCTCCAAAGTGGCTGCACCAACTTTCTGAGCTTCTAACTCAACCTTCTCTGGTCCACTCTTGCTGCCTTTAGTTCTCTTCTCCACAGACAGCAGAAACCGTTCCTGAACAACAAGGGAGTTCTTCTCTTTTTGGAACAAAGAACCCCTGGGTCAAGAGGGTGTGTGGATGAGGCTGAAGCAAGTGGCTTCTGTCTGCTCTTTCATATCTTCCTCCAGATGGTGCTTCCAACTGCTACCTTCAGAGCTGTCAGTCATTAAAACCAGTGATTACTGATACAGACAGCAACACAACTGTATCCACAAGGATTGATTCTGGGGCAAAGAAGCCTTACAGACAAAGTACATAGAGTGAGATGATCCATTTATGAATTCTACAGAATTAAAGCCAGTATAAAGTGGCATGAGAAAGAACAATATTAACGTGGGGACAGGGTAAATAAGGGAAAGAGAAGGAATTCCAGGTGGGAAATTCTGGAAATTTTAGGGAGAATTGATGCACTCACTGTCAATAAAGTTGACTGTGACACTTATGTTTGTCATATCACACACTCCATATGTGGGCTGTTGAACTTGTGTCGAAATACATGTCAAACTTATTATAGGTAATAACAAAGGTGATTCTAGAGGAACGCAGAGAAAGTGAAACGTTAAAGACATGAAAATACACCTACACGATGCTGATTTTCTCTGTATTTATGATAAAGTATAATATAAGCAAAATAAATCCATCCTCATTAGAGGAAGGGATCCACATTCCTCATAGCCTGATATTCTGTCCTGTAGATGATTCGGGGTGGGGGCAGCAGATCCTGTTTGGGGAGCACTGACATAGGTCCTGGGGTCAATCTCACCCCGTATATGTTCATGGCCACCTTACAAACACAAGTATACACCCTGGAAAGTTACATAATAATTTTTTTTTCAAAATTGGTCATTAGCACTAAATTAAAGGTATTCACAACTGCGTGGGTCACTGCCTCTCTGTCAGAATACATCCCTAAGCTGAATATATAGCCAGACGACATGCAAATAGGGCCTTCCCTCTGCTGATTTAACCAGCACAGACAAGATCCTGCAGCTGGGAGAGGAGCCCCAGGCCCGGGATACCCAGGTGTTCACTCAGTGATCAGGACAGAATACAGACAACTCACCATGGAATTTGTGCTGGGCTGGGTTTTCCTTCTTGCTCTTTTAAAAGGTAATTTATGAAGAAAAAAAGAAATTGAGTATATGAGTGGATATGAGTGAGAGAAACACTGGATATGTGATAGTTTACTGACCAAGCTGTCTTCCATCTGCAGGTGTCCAGTGTGAGGTGCAGCTGGTGGAGTCTGGGGGAGACCTGGTGAAGCCTGGGGGGTCCCTGAGACTCTCCTGTGCAGCCTCTGGATTCACCTTCAGCAACTACTACATGGACTGGGTCCGCCAGGCTCCAGGGAAGGGGCTGCAGTGGGTCGCACGTATTAACAATACTGGTAGTAGCACAAGCTAAGCAGACTCTGTGAAGGGCCGATTCACCATCTCCAGAGACAACGGCAAGAACACACTTTATCTGCAGATGAACAGCCTGAGAGTCGAGGACACAGCCGTGTATTACTGTGCAGCAGACACAGTGAGGGGCCTTCAGTGTGAGCCAGGACAGAAACCTCCCTGTTGTCACAGGATGTGCTGAGCTGCAGGGGCACTCAGGGCAGCAGAGAGCGCTCAGCATCCACAGGGCAGAGATCAGACCCAGGAGCAGGTGCAGTGGGGTAGGACTTCCTTTTGAGATCAGGGATTTCCTCTCCAGACTCTCAGTTGTCCACAAGGATATATTTTTTTTCTTCCATAGCTAATACCTCATGTTCTCCATACAGCCAACCACAAGAATATAACTTTGCCTCCACATAACTGAGATATCACCAGTCTCTGGGGAACTTCCCTTCATCAACCTCTTCTATGTCCCATTTTCGTTCTCCACAGAAGTACATGCTGCAGATTCCCATCGTCCTTAAGAAGCACCTGCACAGCCCAGGCTTTCTGCATGCTGCGTGCCTGTTCTCTGCCCTCAGGGGGTACATACTGTCCCCACATGTTTATTAGCTTCCCCCAGGATGACTGCCCAAATCAGTTCTTGACCTTCTGGCTCCATTGTATCCTCTGGCTCATTATACATGTGGGTGGACACAGGTGATCAGGAACTGCCTCTCTGTAGGCACCACTCCATTTTCTGGATGGAAAAACAACCCACTTGTTATGAGGGCTCTCAGATTTCCCCAAGAAAGTGGTGGGATGACAACCCAGAGAGGGAAACCTGCTGGGTCCTGTTCTGGTGGGGAGAGTCCATGAAAGCATCTTTGGTGAATGTGTTTGAGATGTGTTTCCTGGCTTCCAAACAGGGAATCCATGTGAATCCTGAGATCCTGTGCTGTCCCTTGAATATCCATCAGAAACCAGCCCCCAACCTCACTCTCTCCTTCTTCTGACTTCTTCCTCAATCTGTCCTGGACCATGAGCCCCATGGAGCTGGAGCCCTGTAACTCTTCCCAGATTTTCACCATGTGCAAGATGGAGAGAGGCTCAATAGTGAATGTCTACCATGATGGCAGAGCCCTAAATTGTGGCTGCAATTGAGATCTACGGCTCAAACCATGATCCAGAATTTAAATATTATATCAACTACTACAGGAGACAATATTGTCACTTCCTCTCATATCCTTGCTTTTGTCCCATCGACTGGCCAGGATTTCCCCTAGAGAATTCATAAATAACTTCTGGGAGGTTTACTCTCTTGATTTCCCATGAAACCAGTACTGAAAACTGCACATCAGAGAAGTCACAGGAATGGGGCCATCTGAGGGGGGTCGGCATGGAATCCATCTTCTGTGTCTGAGGTGAATCTGTGCCCTTGTAGCTGGAGCAGTGTCAGGCCCAGTCCTCACCTCAGCATGAAGCTCCTGGAGATGGCCGGTCCCAAGAAGAGGGAAACTCATTAGGGGTCTTCTGTCTATTGAAAGCTGTCCTGTGTGTATATCTCAGACATTTCACGAATGTCTAAAAACAGCTCCTAATCTAATGTACCTGTCCCCTGTGACTCTCCTTGTGTTGGGTGCACGGGTACAGATGAACCCAGACAAGGAGACCCAGGTGCGCAGCACCGCAAACTCTCTCACTTACCTGTGTCACCACAGAGTTCTCTTGAACATCCTGCTCAAGAATGTTTGGATCAACCAGGAAAGCAAAGAAGAAATTAAACAATTTCGGGAAACAAATGAGGATGAGGACACTTTGATCCAAAAACTATGGGATACAGCAAAGGTGGTCCTAAGGGGGAAATACATAGCCATCCAAGCCTCCCTCAAAAAAAAAAAAATAGAAAAATCCAGAATATACCAACTGTCTCTACACCTTAAAGAACTGGAGAATCAACAACAAATCAAACCAACTCCACACATAAGAAGGGAAATCATCAAGATTAGAGCTGAGATCAATGAGGTAGAAACCAGAGATACAGTAGAACGTATCAATGAAACTAGAAGCTGGGTTTTTGAAAGAATCAATAATATCAATAAAACATTGGCCACACTAATCCAAAAGAAAAGAGAGAAAGCCCAAATTCATAAAATTATGAATGAAAAGGGGGAGATCACAATGAACACTAAGGAAGTAGAAACAATCATCAGAAGTTATTATCAACAGTTATATGCCAATAAGTTTAGCAACCTAGATGAAATGGATGCATTCCTGGAAAACTATAAACAACCAAAATTCAACCAGGAAGAAATTGACAACCTGAATACACCGATATCTAATAACGAGATTAAAGCAGTGATCAAAAACCTCCCAAAAAACAAGAGCACAGGACCTGACAGATTCCCTCGGGAATTCTACCAAACTTTCAAAGAAGAATAACACATATTCTCCTGAAGCTGTTTCAAAAAATTGAAGCAGAAGGAAAACTTCCAGACTCTTTCTATGAAGCCAGCATTACCCTGATCCCCAAAGCAGGTAAAGACCCTACCACAAAGGAGAATTTCAGACTAATATCACTGATTAATATGGATGCTAAGACTCTCAACAAGATCCTAGCCAACAGGATCCAACAGCACATTAAAAAGATTATCCACCATGACCAGGTGGGATTCATCCCTGGGCTACAAGGATGGTTCAACATTCGCAAATCAATCAATGTGATACAACAAATTAATAGGAGAAGAGAGAAGAACCACATGGTCGTCTCAATTGATGCAGAAAAAGCATTTGACAAAATCCAGCATCCGTTCCTGATTAAAACGCTTCACGAAGTATAGGGATAGAGGAAACATTCCTGAACCTCATCAAATCTATCTATGAAAGACCCACAGAAAATATCATCCTCAATGGGAAAAAGCTTGCAGCCTTCCCATTGAGATCAGGAACACGACAAGGATGCCCACTCTCACCACTCTTGTTCAACATAGTATTAGAAGTCCCAGCAACAGCAATCAGACAACAAAGAGAAATAAAAGGTATCCGAATTGGCAATGAAGAAGTCAAACTCTCTCTCTTCACAGATGACATGATTCATTATATGGAAAACACAAAAGACTCCACCCCCAAACTACTAGAACTCATACAGCAATTCAGTAACATGGCAGGATACAAAGTCTATGTACAGAAAACAGTGGCTTTCTTATAAAGTAACAGTGAAAGTACAAAAAGGGAAATTAGAGAATCGATTCCATTCACTACAGCACCAAGTACCATAAGATACCTGGGAATAAACCTAAAAAAAGAGGTAAAGGATCTGTACTTGAGGAACTACAGAACACTCATGAAAGATATTGAAGACGACACAAAAAGATGGAAGACCATTCCATGCTCTTGGATCGGAAGAATAAACACTGTTAAAATGTCTATACTGCCTAGAGCAATCTATACTTTTAATGCCATTCCGATCAAAATTCCACCAGTATTCTTCAAAGAGCTGGAGCAAATAATCCAAAAATTTGTATGGAATCAGAAGAGACCCCAAATCGCTAAGGAAATGTTGAAAACCAAATTAAAGCTGGGGGCATCACGTTACCTGATTTCAAGCTTGATTACAAAGCTGTGATCACCAAGACAGCATGGTACTGGCATAAAAACAGAGCCATAGACCAGTGGAACAGAGTAGAGAGCCCAGATATGGACCCTCAACTCTATGGTCAATTAATCTTCGACAAAACAGGAAAAAATATACAGTGGAAAAAAGACAGTCTCTTCAGTAAATGGTGCTGGGAAAACTGGACAGATATAAGTAGAAGAATGAAACTCGACCATTCTCTTACACCGTCCACAAAGATAAACTCATAATGGATACAAGACTTCAAAGGGTGACAGGAATCCATCAGAATCATAGAGCAGAACAAAGGCAGTAATCTCTTCGATATCAGCCACAGCAACTTCTCTCAAGATATGTCTCCAAAGGCAAAGGAAACAAAAGCAAAAATAAACTTTTCGGACTTCATCAAAATCAAAAGCTTCTGCACAGCAAAGGAAACAGTCAAAAAAACAAAGAGGCAACCCACAGAATGGGAGAAGATATTTGCAAAGGAAAGTACAGACAAAAGGTTGATATCCAGGATCTATAATGAATTCCTCAAAGTCAACACACACAAAACAGGCAAACATATCAAAAAATGGGAAGAAGATATGAACAGACACTTCTCCCATCAAGACATACAAATGGCTATCAGATACATGAAAAAATGTACATCATCATTAGCCCTCAGGGAGATTCAACTTAAAACCACATTGAGATACCACCTTACACCAGTTGGAATGGCCAAAATTAACAAAACAGGAAACAACATGCATTGGAGAGGATGTGGAGAAAGGGGAACCCTCTTCCACTGTTGGTGGGAATGCAAGTTGGTGCAGCCTCTTTGAAGAACAGTGTGGAGATTCCTCAAGAAATTAAAAATAGAACTTCCCTATGACCCTGCCATTGCACTCCTGGGTATTTACCCCAAGGATACAGATGTCGTGAAAAGAAGGGCCATCTGAACCCCAATGTTTATAGCAGCAATGACCACATTCGCCAAACTGCGGAAAGAACCCAGATGCCCTTCAACGGACGAATGGATACGGAAGATGTGGTCCATATACACTATGGAGTATTATGCCTCCATCAGAAAGGATGAATACCCAACTTTTGTAGTAACATGGATGGAACTGGAAGAGATGATGCTGAGTGAAATAAGTTAAGCAGAGAGAGTCAATTATCATATGGTTTCACTTATTTGTGGAGCATAACAAATATCATGGAGGACAAGGGGTATTAGAGAGGAGAAGGGAGTTGGGGTAAATTGGAAAGGGAGGTGAACCATGAGAGACTATGGACTCTGAAAAACAATCTGAGGGTTTTGAAGGGGTGGGGAGTGGGAGGTCAGGGTACCAGGTGGTGGGTATTACAGAGGGCATGGATTGCATGGAGCACTGGGTGTGGTGCAAAAATAATGAATACTGTTATGCTGAAAATAAATAAAAAATAAATTTAAAAAGTTTAAAAAAAGAAAGATAGTGAACAAGTGACTAAACCACATGGAGTCACCACACTCCAATTTCAAGCTAGATTACAAAGCTGTTTCATGAAAATGTTAGGGTCGAGAAGACCTCAACCCAGGGAGGCGGGGAGGAATGACACCAAGGCAGCTCTTTCTGCAACAGCAAGGGTTTTATTGTTCCAGCATGCTGGCGCTCTGCAGCATTCCTGAAAACCAGGCGGAGGCTGAGAGCCCCAATCCAAGGGAGTATGGGGTTTTTATGCATTTTTAGACAAAGGCTTGTCACAAAGCCATAATCACAGTGGCCTCTTTACATAGTTACAGTTCCTGGTAAGCTCTGCACAGTTTACATTTTTTAGCCATATCTTGTGCTCGCTTCGGCAGCACATAGACATTTTTTAGCCATATCTTATCGTCCGGGTGTAGCTGGGCGGCTGTGAAACTAGGACAAAACAGTTCTCTTCTTTGTTAACCATAAGCACAATTCAAAGACATCTCCTAAGCAGGGAACGTGCTCAGGAAGCGGGGCAAGGGCAGGGAAGGTCATGTTCTTATGTTTCAAAGTTCTAGCCACAAGGCTAGTGAAGCAGTTACAAAAAGCAAGTTAAGCAAGTTAGCAGAAGCTTTACACAGTTAACTCTTTCAGCCCTGGATCCCTTCAAAAACAGTATGGTGCTGGCACAAAAGCAGACACACAGGACAATGGAACACAACAGAAAGGTTGGAAACTGATAGTCCTAGTACTTTTGCAAAGTTTATCCATTCATATATTGAAGGTATATTTAAATTTGGCTCTCATAGAACTCTTAACTCTGAATGGGAATTTATATTTTGATGTCCTGTTCCAACATTTTTAAACAATAAATGCATTTTTAAACATTTTATTTATTTATTTGACAGGCAGGGACAACAAGTTGTCAGAGAGGCAGGCAGAGAGAGGGGGGTCCTGAAGCAGACTCCCTGGCCCACCAGAAAGCCCGATGGGGGTGCTCAATGCCGGGAATCCGGGATCATGAACTGAGCCAAAGGCAGAGGCTTTAACCCACTGAGATGCCCAGGGGCCCGATAAATGCATTTTTTAAACAAACAAAAAAAGAATACTGCATATTTTCAAAGTGCCATCTAAACAAAGTGATCCACGAACAATGCAATCTTTGTTTTTAACTTGTAAAGAATTGAACCTGAGTCTGGAGCTAACTATATACTCAGAGAACATGCAAATAGGGTCTTCCCTCCACTGAATAAAACTGCCCAGCCCGGACCATGCAGCTGGGAGAGGAGCGCCAGTCCTAGGATTTCCAGGTGTTTACATTCACTGAGCAGGACAGAACACAGAGAACTCACCATGGAGTTTGTGCTGGGCTGGGTTTTCCTTGTTGCTCTTTTACAAGGTAATTTCTAGAGAACCAAAGAAATTGAAGATGTGAGTGGATATGAGAGAGAAACCATGGGTGTGTGACAGATTCCTGACTGGGATGTCTTGTGTCTGCAGGTGTCCAGTGTGAGGTGCAGCTGGTGGAGTCTGGGGGAGACCTGGTGATGCCAGGGGGGTCCCTGAGACTCTCCTGTGCAGCCTCTGGATTCACCTTCAGCAGCTACGGCATGAGCTGGGTCCGCCAGGCTGCAGGGATGGGGCTGCAGTGGGTCGCAGTTATTAGCAGTGATGGAAGTAGCACAAGATACGCAGACTCTGTGAAGGGCCGATTCACCATCTCCAGAGACAACAGCAAGAACACGCTGTATCTGCAGATGAACAGCCTGAGAGCCGTGGACACGGCCATGTATTACTGTGTGAGAGACACAGTGAGGGGACTGCAGTGTGAGCCCAGACACAAACCTCAAACTACAAGGGTATCAGACCAGCAGAGGGTGCACACCACTCACCAATTCTGTCTTTAATCCCAGGCGCAGGTGCACATGGAGTCTATGGCTTATTTCCTGTCACGGTCTGGGGTTTCCTCTCTATAGAGCCGTTTCACCAAGGGAGCCTCCTTGACATTATCCTGTGCTTACCTATTCACTCTCTGACTTAGAAACTTACTTGTAGCAGGAAGACAAATATACTAACATGCAAAAAAAAAGTCAGTTACGTTAGTTTCCTCTTGTCATTAAATACCAATAAATTAAAAATATCCTGATGCAGGTCAACAAAACCTTTAAAAGAATCTCAGTGGCCCTCACTGTGGATCACAAAAACCTCCAGTGGAGCCAGAAGACCACACACACACACACACACACACACACACACACGTATAAAACCTCCACTGAAAAAATTAAATTAAATTTAAGAAAATAGTAGAAAACCGTTACCACCATCCTGTAATTTCTCTGCAGTAACGGTGGTCCTAAGACAGAAATACACAGCATACAGGAAGGCCTCAAGAAGGAAGAAAAATCTCAAATAAACAACCTAACATTACACCTAAAGATGCTAGAGAAATAGCAGTGGCTGAATCCTAAATAGAGCAGAAGGAAGGAAAGAGCAAGATTAGAGCAGAAAGAGATTATATAGAAACTAAGAAACACAGAACAGATCAAAGAAACCAGGGTCTGCATATGTTTTCTAATTCAATTAGCTGAGAAATAGTACATCATTGACTTTTGATATGATATTCAATGCTCCATCTGTTCAGTATAAAACTCTATACTCATCACGTCACGTGATACTTTGGGGAAAAAATCCTCAATACACCTGAGAATCCTCTACCTAAGTTTACAAATGAAACAGAAAGAGCCCAAGTAAATAACAAAGAAATCTATCTGGGCCAGTGTGTCATTCAAAGCCCTTATTTCCTTGGTGCATGAACAATGAATTCTGGAGCACTGAAAAGAAATTAAAAAAAAAAAAAAAAAAACATGAAAAAAAGTCTATATTCTTTTTTAATGTTCACTTAGCCTGCATATAGTACATCATCAGTTTTGATGTAGTGTTCAAAGATTCATTAGTTGTGTGTAACACCCAGTGCTCATCGCATCACCTGCCCTCCTTAATCCCCATCACCTGCCTACCCCATCCCCCACCACCCTCACTTCTGCAATCCTTGTTTGTTTCCCAGATCCACAGTCTCTCATGGCTTGTCTCCTTCCCTGATTTTTACTTTTCAGAGTTCCAGCATACACTGTTTATGCACCACACCCAGTGCTGCATGCAGTACGCGTCCTCCTCAATACCCACCACCAGGCTCACCCATCCCGCCACCCACTCCACTCCCAAACCCTCAGTTTGTTTCTCACAGTCCACGGTCTCTCATGCTTCATCTCCCCCTCCGATTTGCCACAATTCAGTTTTCCCTTAATCTCCTAATATCTTCTGTGTCATTCCTTATGCTCCACAAATAAGTAAACCCGTATGCTAATTGACTTCCTCTCTGGTCGTCCTCATTACCCCTTATGTTCCACATAGAGGTGAAACCATAGGATAATTATCTTTCTCTACTTGACTTATTCTACTTGACATAACACCCTCCAGTTTCATCCAAATCGATGAAATGGTAGGTACTCATCCTGTCGGATGGCTGAGTAATATTCCATTGTACATATGGACCACATCTTCTTTATCCATTCATATGTGGAAGGACATCTCACCTCCTTCCACAGATTCACTATAGTGGACATTATTCCTATGAACATTGGGGTGCATGTGCGCCTTTTTTCACTACATCTGTATTTTGGGGGTAAATACCCAGTAGAACAATTGCTGAGTCATAGGGTAGTTCTATTTTTAATTTTTGTGGGATCTAGACACTGCTGTCCAAGGTGGCTGTATCAACGTGCATTCCCAACTACAGCGTAAGAGAGTTCCCCTTTCTCCACATCCTCTCCAACATTTGTTGTTCTCTGTCTTGTTAATTTTAGTCTTTCTAACTAGTGAAAGGTGATATCTCATTGTGGTTCTCACTTATATTTCCGTGGTGACAAGAGATGTGGAACATTTTTTCATGTGTCTGTTGGACACATGTATGTCTCTCTGGAGAAGGGTCTATTCATGTCTTCTGCCCATTTTTTGACTGGATAATTTGGTTTTTGGGTGTTCATTCTGGTAAGTTTTTTATAGATCCTGGATATCAACCCTTTTTCTGTAGTGTCATTTGCAAATATCTTCTCCCATTCCATACGTTGCCTTTTAGTTTTGTTGACCGTTTCCTTTGCATCACAGAAGATTTTTATTTTGGTGAAGTCCAAAAGTTCCTTTCTGGTGTTTTTTTTTTTTCAACGTAACAGTATTCATTATTTTTGCACACCCAGTGCTCCATACAATCCGTGCCGTCTATAATGCTGGGAAAATTGGACGGCCACATGCAGAAAAATGAAATTGGACCATTTCCTTACACCACACACGAAAATAGACTCAAAATGGATGAAGGACCTCAATGTGCGAAAGGAATCCATCAAAATCCTTGAGGAGAACAAAGGCAGGAACCTCTTCGACCCCAGCCGCAGCAACATCTTCCTAGGAACAATGCCAAAGGCAAGGGAAGCAAGGGCAAAAATGAACTATTGGGATTTCATCAAGATCAAAAGCTTTTGCACAACAAAGGAAACAGTTAACAAAATCAAAAGACAGCTGACAGAATGGGAGAAGATATTTGCAAACGACATATCAGATAAAGGACTAGTGTCCAGAATCTATAAAGAACTTAGCAAACTCAACACCCAAAGAACAAATAATCCAATCAAGAAATGGGCAGAAGACATGAACAGACATTTCTGCAAAGAAGACATCCAGATGGCCAACAGACACATAAAAACGTGCTCCATATCACTCGGCATCAGGGAAATACAAATCAAAACCACAATGAGATATCACCTCACACCACTCAGAATGGCTAAAATCAACAAGTCAGGAAATGACAGATGCGGGCGAGGATGCGGAGAAAGGGGAACCCTCCTACACTGTTGGTGGGAATGCAAGCTGGTGCAGCCACTCTGGGAAACAGCACGGAGGTTCCTCAAAATGTTGAAAATAGAACTGCCCCATGACCCAGCAATTGCACTACTGGGTATTTACCCTAAAGATACAAACGTAGTGATCCGAAGGGGCACGTGCACCCGAATGTTTATCACAGCAATGTACACAATAGCCAAACTATGGAAAGAACCTAGATGTCCATCAACAGATGAATGGATCAAGAAGAAGTGGTATATATACACAATGGAATACTATGCAGCCATCAAAAGAAATGAAATCTTGCCATTTGGGACAACATGGATGCAACTAGAGCGTATCATGCTTAGTGAAATAAGTCAAGCAGAGAAAGACAACTATCATATGATCTCCCTGATATGAGGAAGTGCTGATGCAACATGGGGGCTTAAGTGGGTAGAAGAAGAATCAATTAAACAAGATGGAATTGGGAGGGAGACAAAACATAAGTGACTCTTAATCTCACAAAACAAACTGAGGGTTGCTGGGGGGAGGGAGATTGGGAGAAGGGGGTGGTATTATGGACATTGGGGAGGGTATGTGCTTTGGTGAGTGCTGTGAAGTGTGTAAACCTGGTGATTCACAGACCTGTACCCCTGGGGATAAAAAATATATGTTTATAAAAAATAAAAAATTTCAAAAAAAAGAAATACAGAAACACTACATCAAAACTAATGATGTCCATATGGTAACTAAAATAAATAGATAGATAAATAAATAAATAAATAAATAAATAAATAAAATAAAGAAACATGGGAACAATTCCAAGCCCAATCATCGGCTTAAAAGTGGACTTATTGTGCTCTCTCTCATCTTTGGAAAGTTGACCATCATTAAAAAAACATAATAAATATGGGGGTATTGTCAGGTATTTGGTTCACCAATAGAAGCCCTAGAAATAAAGGTACATTTCACACAATTACAAAATTATAAAATCTAGAAAATTAAAGCTAGTGTGAGGTAACATGAAGATCAATAGCTATGTAAGGACAGAGCGAAGAAGGAATGAGGAAGGAAGAATTGCAAATACAGGAAAATTTGTGGAAAATGGATTTTCCTGCTCTGGGTACTGTTGATTCTGACACTTGTGTTTCTCATATCGCACTCTCTGCCTGTGTGCAGTCCATCCTGCGTCAAGAACACTCATCAAAACGATTACAAATAATCCCAGAGATGACTTGGGATGAACCCAGTGACAGTGTAACCTCAGAGACTTGAAAGAACACCTGCATGCACCCTGATTGTGTATTTCAGATAAATTCTAGAACAAAGTCATCTTTTCCTCACTACAGGCAGCATCCTACGTTCTCCATGAACCTGTGTACTCTGTCCTGCAGGGTCTCAGGGTGTGTAGTAGGTCCTGTGAGAGGAGCACAGGTCCAAATCCCAGGGCTCACTCTCACCCCAGTGTCCTTGGACACCTCACAAACCCTCCACAATTCTGGGTGTAGGATCATGTCACTTTAAGGGGAAACAAGATACCTACACCCCGATATGTGTGACTATGTGAAATCAAACTGGTCAATGGAAACCAAGCAGGTACTCTGAAAATCATATACTTAAACTTCATCTTTTCCCAAATCCTGTCAGTATCACCAAATCAAAGGCAGTCACAGATGCTGTGGTTACTGTCCTCTCTGTCAGTACGGATACCATGCTGGCTACAGAGTCAAGGGTCATGCAAATAGGGTCCACCTTCTGCTGATTAAACCAGCCCAGCCCCAAGCCTGCAACTGAAATGGGAACCCCAGTCTCGGGATTCCCAGGTTTTCCATTCAGTGTTCAGGACAGAACAGAGACAGCTCATGATGGAGTTTATTCTTTGCTGGATTTTCCTTGTTACTCTTTTAAAAGGTCATTTACAGAGAACAAGAGACATTGAATAAGAAAGTGGATATCAGTAAGAAAAACAGTGAGTGAAGGACAGTTTCCTGACCAGGATGTCTTGTGTCTGCAGGTGTCCAGTGGGAGGTGCAGCTGGTGGAGGCTGGGGGAGACCTGGAGAAGCCTGGGGGGTCCCTGAAAATCTCCTGTGTAGCCTCTGGGTTCACTTTCAGTTACTATGGCATGAGTTGGGTCTGCCAGGCTCTAGGGAAGGGGCTGCAGTGGGTCTCAGCCATTACGAGTGGTGGTAGTTGCATATACCATGAAGACACTGTGAAGGGCCAATTCACCATCTCCTGAGACAATGGCAAGAACATGCTGATTCTGCAGGTGAACAGCTGAGAGCTGAGGACACCACTGTGTGTCACTGCAATGTGTGTACCCAGTGTGTACACTCTTAGGGTGAGGCCCGACACAAACTTTTCTGCAGGGACACAGGAGTAGCTGGACTGCAGGGGTTCTCAAGGCCTCAGGAGGCTCTCTGGTCACCAGAGGGAGCTCAGGTCCCCAACAGGCATTCAAGTCACCAGGAGTCAGTCAGAACACCAGGGGGCTCTCAGGGCACAGGAGCTCTCAGGGCACCAGGGAGTGATTAGGACAGAAGGATCACATAATTCAGTTCTCTTGAGGTGCTCAGGACACCAGGGGGTGCTCACTTCAGCACGGTGCACTCAAGAACCACAGACACAAATCAGACCCAGGAGCAGTGGCAGGTGGGGGGGGCCTTCTACTGAGACATGGGGTTTCCCCTCTAGCCTCTGTAGATTCACTCAGGGATATATAAAGTTATTTCTTTGATCTCTAATTTCTCATATTGTCCATGTAGCCAACCAGAATGAGATAACATTGTCTACATGCAGATGAGATCTCACCAGTCCCTAGGGAACTTTCCTTCATCAACTTTATCCATATCCTGTTTCTCTTTCTCCAAAAAGGACCTGCAGGAATTCTCATCATCCCTGAGAAGCACCTGCACAGGCCAGGCTTTCTGAGAGCTTTGTTCCTGTTCTCTGACCTCATCGGGCACACACTGTCTCCACATGGTTATAAAAATTTACCCCAAAGATACAGATGTCATTAAAATAAGGGCCATCTGTACCCCAATGTTTATAGCAGCAATGGCCACAGTCGCCAAACTGTGGAAAGAACCAAGATGCCCTTCAACAGACGAATGGATAAGGAAGATGTGGTCCATATACACTATGGAGTATTATGCCTCCATCAGAAAGGATGAATACCCAACTTTTGTAGCAACATGTCCGGGACTGGAAGAGATGATGCTGAGTGAAATAAGTCAAGCAGAGAGAGTCAATTATCATATGATTTCACTTATTTGTGGAGCATAACAAATAGCATGGAGGGCAAGGGGAGTTAGAGAGGAGAAGGGAGTTGGGGTAAATTGGAAGGGGGGGTGAATCATGAGAGACTATGGACTCTGAAAAACAACTGAGGGGTTTGAAGTGGTGGGGGGGAGAGAGGTTGGGGTAACAGGTGGTGGATATTATAGAGGGCACAGATTGCATGGAGCACTGGGTGTGGTGAAAAAATAATGAATACTGTTTTTCTGAAAATAAATAAATAAATTTAATTTAAAAAAAAAAAACCAGGACATCTACCAAAACTGGGTCCTTGTCCTCCTAGGTACAGTTTATCCTCTGGCTCATTATCCAAGTGGGTGGACACTGGTGATCAGGAACTGTCCTTCTGGAGGCACCGCTCCATCTCTTCGGTGAAAGGTAGCCCATCTGATGGGATACACTCTCTGATTTCCCCCAAAGAAACAGGCAGGATGACCTGAAAGTTGACAACCAGAGACAAAAACCCATCGCAGTACTACTGGGTCCTGTTCTGGAGTCTATGAGAGCAGCCTTTGGGGATGCGTCTGAAATGTATTTCCAGGCTTCCACACAGGAAACCCACATGAATTATCAGATCTGGCTGGTACAGTGTGGATCCTTGCCCATCTGTTGCTATTCTTTAATTATCCCACAGAGAGTCACCATGTCCTCTCTCTGCCCCATTGTAACTTCTCCCTCAACCTGTCCTGGCCCCTGAGCCCCATGTGACTGGAGTCCTGTCACTCTTTCCTGATCCCCAGCAGGTGCCAGTTGTAGAGTGAGGCTCAATAACGAATGTCTACCATGATTACAGAACCCTAAAGTGGGGCTAACCTGGGAACTCTGGCCCAAAATATGATTCAGAAGAACAATAATGAATCAACCACTGATGAGACAACATTGACCTTTCCTCTCATGTCCCTGCTTTTGACTCATTTTGAGCTGGATTCCATATAGAATTCAAAAATAACTTCTGATTTTCTAGGTCTCTTTGCTTTTTCTTGTTGTTATTATTATAGAAGATCCCTATCATAGGGGGATAAGGTGTGGGTATAGACAGGTGTTTGTAGTTTATGGTTGGTCTTTATATTCCTGACCTGAAACCCTTGATGTCATCCTCACAAGAAATCTCAGGTTATACCTCACTGAGTTGACACAGGAAGGCCTAAGGGGAGGGGAGAGGAGGGCGTACTTCCCTGACCCCACACAAAATCTAGAATGACCTGGATGTTGGCATATAACTTCCTCCAGTTCTTGAATTATCTGGCAAGTTTCATAAGAAGATCTTTCCCCACCTCAGAAGCATAGCAAATGTTCATCCTTTCATTCCTGGGGGAATGAGGTGGGGCTTCTAGACTGAAAACACAAAACTTGTAGGAAACCCTAAGGTTGTCACCAATTCCACAGGAGCTTCAACTCAGACATCTCCACACTGGACCTTCGTCAATTCACCATCTGCCTTTCAATTTTCCTATTTTCTTGTGGGGTCCTGTAGATATTTCTCTACTTTCCTGTGGGTCCTGTGGATATATCTGCAGGTGGCTTTTGCCTTAGTAAGTTGTGATTCCTTGCATATACCCATTTGTAAACTCAATTTTTGGGTCACAGTTCTCCCTGAACTATGATCTGAATATATGTGTCCCCTGCAAATTCAAGTGTTCTAATGTAATGTCCAATGAGATGGCAAAGGAGTAAGGGCCCCAGGAGAATATTTGGTTAAGAATGGAATCAGAGCTGTTGTGATCCCACAGGATCCTCAAAACCTTCCATTTACCATATGAAGGCACAGTTTAAAGACATGCCCAATGATCCCGATGGAGGCACTCACTACACAATGAATATGCCAATACCTTGATCTCGCACTTGGAAGGCTCCACAAATGTGAGAAATTTATTTCTAAGCTGCCTGGTTTATGCTCTCTGTTATACCATCCTGAGAAGTGTGGAGCTGCTCTAACAAGGACCTAAATCATGGAAGCTGTTTGGATCTGAATAATGGGTAAGGGCTAGCAGGCTTCTGTGATGTGTGCAGAAGCAGCCTACATTGCCAGGAAGGGGTCATAAAGGGTGATTCATGGGAGACCCCAGAAGGAAAGAAGAGACCTACAATGAAAGCCCCAATCTTCCTAGAGAGTATCTAAATGCTTAAGGACTGTATGTGGTAAGACATAAACATTATGGGCCACTCTGATGTTGTCATAGACAAGATGAGGAATGTGCCTTTGGGAAACAGAGGGGAGGTGACCTATGTTGTAGACTGGTAGAGAGCATGCATGCATTGAGATTGAAAGGAAGAATTAGGGAGAGGTGCAACTTGGTAAGAGGCTGAGGGAATTTCTGAGCAAAGGCTTAAAGCATCAGAAGGCTTCTCTGGAATTCTATGATAAAGTGTGGTATGAACAAATGACATGAAGACATAATCATTAATCAGTATGAAGCAGAACTGAAAATTTTGGAAAATCCTCAGGCTGTTCCTACTGGAAGGAAGGAGAGATCTTGTTCCAGAGAAATCAGGAAGGATGTGGAAATACTTGATGGGGGGTGGTTATGGGTTGACCATCTCAGCATAACCCTAGAGCTCCTCATCAAGACCCTGAGAACAATATGAGCCTCTAAAGAGAAGCCTGGACCTACTCTCCACAACATTTTGGAGATCAATAGGACTGACCCCCTCCCAGCACAGGCTGAAAAAGGTGGCCTGGATGTGCTGCATGACTTGACATTGAACTTCAGTCTTTCATAACTCTGATGGAATTCATTTCCACAGTTTATACACTACCCAGGCAGTGGTATTTGTCACAGCCACCAGATCAGACAAAGATATCCTATCACAACATCTCTGTTGGGTGTGAGAAGAGCTGGTGACTTCCAGTTGTTCAGCTTATGGGCAAACTACAGACGTCCAGGCTTTGACAGGTCTGACCAGAAACCAGATTCCTCATGTCACACATGAATAATAGGGATTTGGTTTGTTGTTACATATTTAGTACTTGTTACTTTGCTTCTCCAAATGAAAAGGTTTTTTCATTTTAATTTAAATTCACTTAATTAACACATAGTGTATCATTAGTTTTGGAGTAAAGTTCAGTAACTCTTCGGTTGCATATAACACCCAGTGCTCATTACATCACATATCCTGCTCAATGTCCATCACCCACTTACCCCAGACACAGCCCCTCCCCTCTAGCAACCCTTCGTTTGTTTCCTAGATTTAAGAGTTTCTCACGGTTTGTCTCATTCTCTGATTTCGTCTTATTTTATTTTTCCCTCCCTTCCCCCATGATCGTGTTTTGTTTCTTAAGTTCCGCATATGAGTGAAATTGTATGATAATTTTTCCTCCCTGGTCGACTTATTTACCCTCGCATAACAGTTTCTAGTTCCATCAGTGTCTTTGCAAATTTTTTTATGGAGAAGTACATTCCATTGTAGATCCATGTATATCTTCTTTATCCATGAAAATAATGATACAGGGTAGGATGGAACCTTGTTCATGGCTTCCAAGGAAATGGTTTAGTCATTTACCATTAAATGAGACATCTTTCATTCATTAAATCATTTTTAGTTTGATGATCATTACTTTTTATCTTAAATAGGGAGATGACTTCTTGATGTTAACATTTGAGCACATTACGATTAGAAGAGACTCTGTAGAAATATGTAATTTTTACACACGTGGTTATGTTAGGTTTACCAGCATTTCATTACAATATGTGCATTTGGGTCTATCAGACACATCATCCTGGTGGTGACCTGGCTCAGGTTCAGGTGTTTGTCTACCCAGACCCCATGTCTCCACCTGAGAAGGTAGGTGCACAGGGCATCACAGACACTGGTCCACAGGGACTGACACATCAGGTTTGCCATCCCTGGTCCCCTGGTTCCAGATCAGCACTCATTTCTGCTCCTAAGGAAATTGCCTTACCCAGTAGCCTCCACAGCTCTGTACTCGGGCGCATTCTCAGTGGAAAGAGCCCTGGTAACACAGAGTTGGGGATGTGGCAAGGGTGTATATCCTCCAAGAGATGTTTGGATGTGAGACCTTAGCATCCCAGGAATGTGTTTCCCCTCTGATGTGTCTTCTCTCTGAATGAGCCATTTCCTGATATGAAATATTCTGCTTTGTGAATATGCAAATAAGCCAAGGTATACTCTCTTAAATATACACATGTTTGGGTCCTGAGAACATCACCCAACAGCTGCACACGATCCTTTGTAGATACCATGAGAGCACAGCACCTCACCATGGACTGGAGCTGGAGAATCCTCTTCCTGGTGGTGTTGGCTACAGGTAGGTGATTCCTCCAGTCCTTTGGCAGAGGAGGGGAACAGGGCCAGTCAGCATGACTTCATCATCTCCTATTCCCTCTCCACAGGTGTCCACTCCCAGGTGCAGCTGGTGCAGTCTGAGGCTGAGGTGAGGAAGCCCGGGGAATCCGTGAAGGTCTCCTGCAAGGCATCTGGGTACACCTTCACCAGCAATGCAATGAGCTGGGTGCGACAGGCACCAGGAAAGAGCCTGCAGTACATGGGATGGATCAACACAAACACTGGGAAACCAACATATGCCCAGGGCTTCTCCGGTCGATTTATTTTCTCCATGGACACCTCTGTCAGCACAGCCTATCTACAGATCAACAGCCTGAACTCTGAGGACACGGCCGTGTATTACTGTGCAAGAGACACGATGTGAGAACCCACATCCTGCCTGTGTCAGAAACCTGCAGAAGGCTCATCTGTGCTGGACTGAGGAGGTGACAGGGACAACAAAGATAAAGACACTCTATGACCGAGGGCCAGGCACTTCTCTTTTATTTTTTATTGTTATGTTATTTTAGTCACCATACAGCACGTCATGAGTTTTTGATGTAGTGTTCCAAGACTCATTGTTTGCATATAACACCCAGGGCTCCATGCAGCATGTGCCCTCCTTAATACCCGTCCCAGGCTAACCCAACCCCCACCATCCTCCTCTCTAAAACCCTCACTTTATTTCTCAGTATCCGTAGTGTCTCGTGGTTCATTTCACCCTCTGATTCCCACAACTTCATCTTCCCCTCCTTCTTCTAATGTCCTCCATGATATTCCTTATCTTCCACAAATAAGGGAAACCTATGATAATGGTTTTTCTCTACTTAACTTATTTCACCCAGTAGAATTTCCTCCAGTCCCATCCATGCTGATACAAAAGTTGGGTATTCATCCTTTGTGATGGAGGAGTAATATTCTGTTGTAGATATGAACTGCATCTTCCTTATCCATTCCTCTGTTGAAGGGCATTTCAACTGTTTCCACAGTTTCGCAATTGTGGACATTGCTGCTATGAACACTGGGGTTTACGTGGCCCTTCTTTTCACTAATTTGTATCTTTGGGGTAAATACCCAGTAGTGCAATTGCTGGGTCCTACAGTAATTCTGATTTCATCTTTTTTAGGACCTCCAACTTTTTTCCAGTGTGGGTGTATCAATTTGCATTCCCCAACAGTGTAAGAGGCTTCTCCTCGCTCCACAACTCTCCAACATTTGTTGTTTCTTGGCTTCTCTTTTTTTTTTTTTTAATTTTATTTCATTGTTTCCAGTGCTCCAAAATTCATTGTATATGCATTGTTACTTGTGCCATTCTAACTCGTGTAAGGTAGTATCTCAGTGTGGTTTTCTTGTTGTTGTTGTTACTGGTATGTATTTTATTTTTTTTTTTAATTTCTTTTCAGTGTAACAGAAATCATTGTTTATGCACCACACCCAGGGCTCCATGCCATATGTACCCTCCATAATGTCCAATACCTGTCTCCCCCAACCTCCCACACCACACCCCTTCAAAACCCTCAGATTGTTTTTCAGAGTCCATAGTCTCTTATGGTTCATCTCCCCTTCCAATTTTGATTTGAAATTCCCTGAAGGCGAATGATGATGAACACTTTTTCATGTGCCTCTTGGTTATTCATATGTCTCCTTTGGAGAAGTGTCTGTTCATGTCTTCTGCCCATTTTTTGATGTGATTATCTGTTTTTTTTTTTGTTTTTTTTTTTGGTTTTTTTTTAGTGTTGAGCCTGAGTTCTTTCTACATCTTGGATATTAGCCCTTTGTCTAATATCTGCAAATATCTTCTCCCATTTGTGCATTGTCTCTTTGTTTTGTTGACTGTTTCCTTTGCTGTGCAGAAGCTTTTGATCTTGATGAAGTCACAAAACATCATTTTTGCTTTTGTCCTCTTTGCCTTTGGAGACATGTCTTGAAAGAATTAGCTTGGCCAATGTCAGAGTGGTTACTGCCTATGTTCTCCTCTAGGATTTGGATGATTCCTATCTCATATTGAGGTCTTTCATCCATCTTGAGTTTATATTTGTGTATGGTGTAAGTAAATGGTCGAGTTCCATTCTTCTGTATATAGGTAATTTCCCCAGCACCAATTATTGAAGAGACTGTCTTTTTTCCAATGGATATTTTTTCCTGCTTTGTCAATTACTTGATCATAGAGTTGAGGGTTCATGTCTGGACTGTCTACTATGTTCCATTGGTCTAAGTGTCTCTTTTTGTACAGTACCATACTTCTTTTATTTTTTTTTTTAGTTTCTTTTCAGTGTACCAGAATTCACTCTTTATGTACCACACCCAGTGTTCCATGCATTATGTGCACTCCATAATACCCACTACCATGCTCACCCAATGTCCTACCCTTGACCCTTCAAAACCCTCAGGTTGCTGTCTTGGTGATCATTACTCTGTAATATAGTTTGAAATCAGGCAACGTGATGACCCCAGCTTTGTTATCCTTTTTCAACATTTCCTTATTGATTCAGGATCTTTTCTGGTTCTGTGCAAATTTTAGGATTCTTTATTCCAGCACTTGATCAGGATGGCATTGAATGTATAGGTTGCTCTTGGCAACATAGAAATATTAGCAATACTTATTCTTCCAAACCATGAACATAAAATGTTTTTTCCATCTTTTGAGTCTTTTCCCATTTATTTCATAAGTGTTCTGTAGTTCCTGGAGTATAGATCCTTTACCTCTTTGGATAGGTGTATTCCAAGATATCTTATTATTTTCGTGCTATTGTAAATGGAGTCAATTCTCTATTTTCTCTTTCCACAGGTTCATTGTTAGTGTATACAAAAGCAACTGATTTCTGTGCATAGGTTTTGGGTCCTGCCGTGTTACTGAATTGCTGTATGAGTTCTAGTTGTTGGAGGGTGGAGTCTTTTGGGTTTTCCACTTAAAGTGCCATGTCATCTGTGAAGAAAGAGAGTTAGACTCCTTCTTTGCCCATTTGAATACCTTTTATTTCTTTTTGTTTTCTGATTGCTGTTGCTAAAACTTCTAGCAATATGCTAAACAATAGTGGCTAAAGGGGGCAACCTTGTCATGTTCCTGATCTTAAAGGAATGATATTTGCTGTGGGTTTTTCATAGATGGAATTTATGAAATTGAGGAATGTTCCCTCTCTCCCACACTCTGAAGAGTTTTAATCAGGAAAAGATGCTGTATTTTACTGAATGCTATTTCTGCATCAATTGAGAAGACCATGTTGCTCTTCTCTCTTCTCTTATTAATTTGTCCTATCACACTGACTGGTTTGCAAATGTTGAAAGGACCTGTCATCCCAGGGAAAATCCCATTTGGTCATGATGGATAATCATTTTAATGTACTAATATGCAATTATTTAGGATCTACATGACAATTTTGGCACCCATATTTATCAGGGATATTGGTCTGAAATTTTCCTAATTGATGGGGTCTTTGCCTAGTTTGGGGTCAAGGTAATCCTGGCCTCATAGAATAAGTACAGAAGTTTTCCATCTGTTTCGACTTTTTGAAAAAGGTTCAGGAGAATAGGTATTATTTCTTCTTTGAGTATTTGGTAGAATTCCACACAGCGACCAGCACATCCTGGACTCCTGGTCTTGGGAGGTTTGTGATCATTGCTCCAATCTCGTTACTGGTTATTGGTCTATTCAGGTTGTCAATATCTTCCTGTTTCAGTCTTGGAAGTGTATAGGTTTCCAGGAATGCATCCATTTCTTCTAGGTTGCTTAACATATTGACATATAGCAGTTGATAATAATTTCTGATGATTGTTTCTATTTCCTTGGTTTTAGTCATGATATCTCCACTTTCATTCATAATTTAATAATTTACTAATTTAATTTACATAACTTAATACTTTAATAATTTAATAATTTCAGTCCTTTCTCTTTACTTTTGGATAATTCTGGCCTGTGGCTTATTTATCTTACTAATTCTTTCAAAGAACCAGCTTCTACTTTCATTGATGTGATCTACTGTATTTCTGCTTTCTATTTCACTGATCTCTGCTCTGATCTTAATTGTTACCCTTCTAATGAATAGGTTAGGCTTAATTAGCTTTGTTTCTCTTCTTCCTGGGCTGCTTCCCCAGCTGCAGCAAGAGGGCGCACTCCTCCAGCTGCCAGTCAGCCTGGAAAGGAGGTTGCTCCATGAAGAAGGCAAAACCATTTCCTCTGCACTCTCTCCCAGCGTGCCAGCTACCTCGCAGTCCACTTTCAGGATACTTCCTATTCTCTGGAATGTTTGAATAATTACTCTCACACCTGATAAACACCTTTTCTCAGGAGACAGGGTGGCGGAGAAATAGGAGATGCTGTTCCAACTGGTCCCCTAAAGTGAGCTGATTATCTACCAAAGAACTCTGATCACCCATGTAATCAGCCTGAGATTAGAATTATACACTTCTGGATCTCTATGGGGGCAGAAGAGGCCAGTGGACAGGTAAAGTGGAGGGGGAACATCGGATTGATATTGGAAGATAAATAAGAGGGAGAGGGAGACACCAAAAGTGACCCATTGGAAAGTAATACCCCAATATGAGAGAGCCCTGTGATTGGGAATCAGCCTTAACTTGGATTCTGGTTGAAAGCACTCAAAAAGAGCAAAAGATCTTGAGGGGAATTTGGTTGAATCAGGTGGTTAGGGACAGGGGTTTAGGACCATGAACCCAGGACCACTACCCCTGGTGCTGAGCCAGAGAGAGTGCAGCAGAGAACCAGGCCTTGGTCCCTGAACTGCCAATATGCATGAGAGCATCTGGATGGCGGCTCACGTGACAGAGTCTTGTGTGGATGCCAGCTGGAGCTCTCTAGAACCACTGCTTTTTGTACTCTGCATGCACACTCTGCGAATGGGGTCTGAGTCATGCTCCACACCCTTCCCTGAGAGAGATCCTAGCCAGTGCTCTCTAGGACCAGGAGAGTCTGAACACTCCCAGCCTGGGAGAGCATGTAAATCTCAGTGTTCTATCTCTCTTGGGACCTCTCTGGAGGTCTGGACCTGCACAGCCATGGCTGAGGCAGCCACAGGAAGCCAGCTCTCTGGACTAGTATTTCTCATGGCTTTGGGTAAAAGCGGGTGTTCTTCTGACCACTGAGACCGTGGCTGGGGATGTGTTCTTCCATTAGCAGGGGGGTAATTTATGTGCTCTGGAACACCCAGAGAGTAACAGACTGAGGCTTCTCTCTGAGGCAGAGGTCCTGGTGCAGTTTGTTTTCCTCTAACCTCCAAAGAAATGCCAAAATCCACAAAGGGAGAAAAAAAAAACTCTGGAGAAGAAAAGCCAGTTTCCTCAGAGCCCAACCTTGAGAGGGGACAGAAGGACTCAGCTATAGCAAGACTTCCTGAAAAGACACATAGCAGGCCCCTCCCACAGAAAGCCAGCCAAAAAAAAAAAAAAAAACACAAGAGAACAACCACCACTACTTCCTAGATACAACTTTAATTTTTTTTAATTTCTTTTGAGCGTAACAGTATTCATTGTTTTTGCACCACACCTAGTGCTCCATGCAATCCATGCCCTCTATAATACCCACCACCTGGTTCCCCCAACCTCCCACCCCCCACCTGTTCAAAACCCTCAGATTGTTTTTCAGATTCCACAGTCTCTCGTGGTTCACCTCCACGTCCAATTTACCCCAACTCCCTTCTCCTCTCCATCTCCCCATGTCCTCCATGGTATTTGTTATGCTCCACAAATAAGTGAAACCATATGATAATTGACTCTCTCTGCTTGACTTATTTTACTCAGCATAATCTCTTCCAGTCCCGTCCATGTTGCTACAAAAGTTGGGTATTCATCCTTTCTGATGGAGGCATCATACTCCATAGTGTATATGGACCACATCTTTCTTATCCATTCATCTGTTAAGAACTCCTCAGGGGAGACAAGGGGCAGGGAAGTAGGTGGAGGCACCCTTTCAACCACCCTAAAGTGAGCTGATCACTTCCAAAGAACTCCGATCACCCACGAAATCAGCCTGAGATCAGAATTATACACGTCTGGATCTCTACTGGAGCAGAAGATGCCAGTGGGCAGGTAAAGCGGAGTGGAAAAGTCGGACTGATATCAGAAGATAAACAAAAGGGGGAGGGAGCCACCAGAGGTGACCCGTTGGAAAGTAATATCCCAATATGAGAGTGCCCTGAGCCTGGGGACCAGCATTAACTCGGGAATCTGGTAGAAAGCACTCAAATAGAGCAAAGGACCATGGGTGGGGGGGGTTGCGGGAATAGGGGTGTTAGGGTCCGGCTTAAGTCCCCAGACCCAGGACAGCCACCCCTGGCTCAGAGCCAGAGAAAAACCAGGTCATGGTCCCTGAACCACCAGGGCGCCTGAGAGTGTGTGGCGCCTGGCTCCCATGAGGGGCTGGGAGCCTCACCAGCCAACAGAAGCACAGCATTTTTGCAGTCCCCACACGAGTGCCTTGCAGTGCCATCAGAGTCAGAGTCCTGCCCCTCGCCCACCCCTGAAAGAGGTGCACAAAAATCCAGCCAGGTGCTCTCAGACTGGAAAGACCAGGTACTCCCAGCCTGGGCCAGCGGGGAAAATCTCAGTGTGTGATTGCTGCTCAGAACTTCTCTGGCACTCTGGGCTGCCCAGACAGCCACTGCTGCTGAGGTTTTGGGTACAAGCAAAAAATCCTGAGTCCCCAGGGACTGCCACTGGGAACCTGCTCTGCCAGCAGCCAAGGGGGGATTTATTTGGGCTCTGCAGCCAGACAGAGGCTTCTCTCTGAGAAGGAAGTCAGGGTGACGTTTGCTTTTCTCTAAACCTACAAAATCCATCAAAAGCAGTCAAGGTGAGAGAAAAACAAAAGTGAACAATTACAAAAACCTCCAGAGAACAAAAGCCTGAAAAAACCAGTTTCCTCAGAGCCTACCCCCTTGAGGGGGGCGGGAGGACTTAACTCAAAGAACATCATTGACTGAAGACCCACATGGCAGGACCCTCCCCCCGAAAACCAATCAGGAAAGGAAAAAAGAAAAAAAGACGACAAGAGAACAACCACCACTACTTCATACGACACTTTTTATTATTAATTCGATCCCACTATTCTGGCTCATTTTTTTTATATACTTAATTTTTATTATTATATAGATAATGTTTTAACCTATTTACCATCACAGTGAGATTTCCAGTACATCAAATTCCATAATAACCTTCTAACCTGAACTTTTTGATACATACACCTGTGTTTTCCTTTTGCATTTCTATTTTTTACATTTCTTTTTTTTTTAATTTTAGTTTAGTTTAGTCCAGTTTATTCATTTTTTTAAATTTTTTTATTAAATTAATTTTCAGAAAACCAGTATTCATTATTTTTTCACCATACCCAGTGCTCCATGCACTACGTGCCCTCTATAATACCCACCACCTGGTTCCCCCAACCTCCGACCCCCTGCCACTTCAAACCACTCAGATTGTTTTTCAGAGTCCATAGTCTCTCGTGATTCACCTCCCCTTCCAATTTAACTCAACTCCCTTCTCCTCTCTAACACCCCTTGTCCTCCATGATATTTGTTATGCTCCACAAATAAGTGAAACCATATGATACTTGACTCTCTCTGCTTGACGTATTTCACTCAGCATAATCTCTTCCAGTCCTGTCCATGTTGCTACAAAAGTTGGGTATTCATCCTTTCTGATGGAGGCATAATACTCCATAGTGCATATGGAACACATCTTCCTTATCCGTCCGTTGAAGGGCATCTTGGTTCTTTCCAGTTTGGCAACCGGGGCCATTGCTGCTATAAACAATGGGGTACAGATGGCGCTTCTTTTCACGACATCTGTATCTTTGGGGTAAATACGAAAAATGTGTACGGAATCAGAAGAGACCCCAAATCCCTAAGGAAATGTTGAAAAACAAAAATAAAACAGGGGGCATCGCGTTACCTGATTTCAAGCTTGATTACAAAGCTGTGATCACCAAGACAGCATGGACTGGCATAAAAACAGACACAAAGACCAGTGGAACAGAGTAGAGAGCCCAGATATGGACCCTCAACTCTATGGTCAATTAATCTTCGACAAAACAGGAAAAAATATACAGTGGAAAAAAGACAGTCTCTTCAATAAATGGTGCTGGGAAAACTGGACTGCTATATGTAGAAGAATGAAACTCGACCATTCTCTTACGCCATCCACAAAGATAAACTCAAAATGGATAAAATACCTCAACGTGAGATAGGAATCCATCAGAATCCTAGAGGAGAACATAGGCAGTAATCTCTTAGATATCAGCCACAGCAACTTCTTTCAAGATATGTCTCCAAAGGCAAAGGAAACAAAAGCAAAAATAAACTTTTGGGACTTCATCAAAATAAAAAGCTTCTGCACAGCAAATGAAACAGTCAAAAAAAAAAAAAAAAAAAACAAAGAGGCAACACACGGAATGGGAGAAGATATTTGCAAATGACAGTACAGACAAAAGGTTGATATCCAGGATCTATAATGACCTCCTCAAACTCAAAACACACAAAACAGGCAAACATATCAAAAAATGGGCAGGAGATATGAACAGACACTTCTCCAATCAAGATATACAAATGGCTATCAGACACATGAAAAAAGTTCATCATCACTAGCCCTCAGGGAGATTCAAATTAAAACCACATTGAGATATCACCTCACACCAGTTAGAATGGCCAAAATTAACGAAACAGGAAACAACATGTGTTGGAGAGGATGTGGAGAAAGGGGAACCCTCTTCCACTCTTGGTGGGAATGCAAGTTGATGCAGCCTCTTTGGAGAACAGTGTGGAGATTCGTCAAGAAATTAAACATAGAACTTCCCTATGACCCTGAAATTGCACTCCTTTTTTTAATTTTTATTTTCTAATATTCATATACAGTTAAACTTCAAGGTAATCCCCTTTCCCCAATCAATGCCACCCCTATAGGTAAACCAATTCCTAATTCCCCCTTATCTTAGGAAAGTTGAGTCCTTTAACAAAGATATCAAGATACATCCAGGAAGAATCAAAACAACCTTCTTTGCCCACACTGAGAATTTACAACCACTCTCCCATCTTTTTCTTCCACCAGTATTTCTGTGGTTTTGTGTTTGTCCTGATAGTATATAAATCTTACTCTCGGGGTTCTTTTTGACGAGGTTCTTCCTTCATTTGCATATATATATATGAAAATTATATATATATTATTTTTTTCTCTTGTCATATACTTTTATCAGTCTTTTTGTTTGTCTGTGTATGTTTGTATACTTCATAAATCTTACCTAGGGCCAATTATGGCTGAACCTTCTCTTTTATCTCACCTTTCATTCCTGTCTCTCACCCTCTCTCATTTTTCTTTTCCTTTACTTTTTCCTCTCATTTGGGTGAGGAACCCTGATTGCTCAGAAGCATTCCAGGGTGCACCTTGACTGCACCACAGTCGATAGACCCAACTACACTCGTTCAGCCATCTCTCACCAAAATGACTAGGAGGAGGAATGCCCAACAGAAGAAAAATACAGAGGATGGATGTCCTGCAACAGAGCTAATGGCTATCAACATAGATAATATGTCGGAAAGAGAATTCAGGCTAACAATTATCCAAGCAATAGCTAGGTTGGAGAAAGCTATGGGTGACCCTACAGAATTGATTAGGGCTGAACTAAAAACGACCAGAGATCATGTTTTCAATATTAGGGAAGAGCTGAAAGCTACCAGGGATGAGCTTCACAATGCTCTCAATGAGTTCCAATCTAAATTCTCTCAACGCTAGAATAACTGAGACAGAAGATAGAATTAGTGATCTGGAGGACAAACAGATAGAGAGAAGGATCATGAAGAAGCCTGGAAGAAATAGCTTAGAAGCCACAAAAACAGAATCAGGGAAATAAATGATGCCATGAAATATTCCAATGTCAGAATTATTGGAATCCCTGAAGGGGAGGAGAAAGAAAGAAGTCTAGAAAATAAATTGGAACAAGTTCTTCATGAAAATTTTTCCAAATCTTGTAAATGGAACCAGCGTTCATGTACTAGAGACTGAAAGGTTTCCCCCCAAGATTACAGATTCTCAAAGTCCTCAAGACACCTAATAGTAAGAATGAAGAATTATAATTGTAGGAACCTCTTGAAAGCAGCTAGGACAAAGAAGATCCTTACGTACAAAGGAAAGCCCAACAGAATAACATCAGACCTGTCCACAGAGACCTGGCAAGCCAGAAAGGGCTGGCAAGATATATTCATGGCACTGAATGAGAAGAACATGCAGCCAAGAATACTTTATCCAGCAGGACTGACATTCAAAATGGATGGAGAGATAAAGAGTTTCCAAGACCGGCAAGGCTTAAAAAACTATGCAACCACCAAGCCGACACTGCAGGAAATATTAAGGGGGCTTCTTTAAAGGAGGAAAAAGCCCAAGAATAGCATTGAACAGAAATATAGAGACAATCTACAGAAAGAAAGTCTTCAAAGGTAACTCGATGTCAATAAAAACGTATCTATCAATATTCACTCTCAATGTGAATGGCCTAAATGCACCCATAAAATGGCACAGAGTTGACTGGATAAAACGACAGGACCCATCCATATGTTGTCTACAAGAGACCCATTTTGAACCTAAAGATACACCCAGACTGAAAGTGAAGGGATGGAGAAGCATCTTTCATGCCAATGGGCCTCAAAAAAGGCTGGGGTAGCGATTCTCATATTAGATAAATTAGATTTTAAACTAAAGACTGTAGTCAGAGATACAGAAGGACACTACATCATTCTTAAAGGGACTATCCACCAAGATGATCTAACAATTATAAATATCTATGCCCCCAATATGGGAGCAGCCAATTACATAAGAAAATTGTTAATCAAGATAAAGAGTCATATTGAGTAGTTCATTATAGATCCTGGATATCAACCTTTTGTCCGTACTGTCATTTGCAAATTATCTTCTCTCATTCCGTGGGTTGCCTCTTTGTTTTTTTGACTGTTTCCTTTGCTGTGCAGAAGCTTTTGATTTTGATGAAGTCCGAAAAGTTTATTTTTGCTTTTGTTTCCTTTGCCTTTGGAGACATATCTTGAAAGAAGTTGCTGTGGCTGATATCAAAGACATTACTGCCTATGTTCTCCACTAGGATTCTGATGGATTCCTGTATCACGTTGAGGTTTTTTATCCATTTTGAGTCTATCTTTGTGTGCGGTGTAAGAGAATGGTCGAGTTTCATTCTTCTACATATAGCAGTCCAGTTTTCCCAGCACCATTTATTGAAGAGACTGTCTTTTTTCCACTGTATATTTTTTCCTGTTTTGTCGAAGATTAATTGACTATAGAGTTGAGGGTCCATATCTGGGCTCTCTACTCTGTTCCACTGGTCTATGTGTCTCTTTTTATGCCAGTACCATGCTGTCTTGGTGATCACAGCGTTGTAATAAAGCTTGAAATCAGGTAACATATGTCCCCAGCTTTAGTTTTGTTTTTCAACATTTCCTTAGCGATTCGGGGTCTCTTCTGATTCCATACAAATTTTAGGATTATTTGCTCCAGCTCCTTGAAGAATACCAGTGGAATTTTGATTGGAATAGCATTAAAGGTATATATTGCTCTAGGCAGTATAGACATTTTAACAATGTTTATTCTTCTGATCCAAGAGCATGGTTGATATCCAGGATCTATAATGAACTCCTCAAACTCAACACACACGATACAGGCAAACATATCAAAAAAAGGGCAGAAGATATGAACAGACACTTCTCTAGTGAAGACATACAAATGGCTATCAGACACATGAAAAAATGTTCATCATCACTAGCCATGAGGGAGATTCAAATTAAAACCACTTTGAGATATCACCTTACACCAGTTAAATGGCAAAAATTAACAAAACAGGAAACAGTATGTATTGGAGGGGATGTGGAGAAAGGGGAACCCTCTTCCACTGTTGGTGGGAATGCAAGTTGGTGCAGCCTCTTTGGAGAACAGTGTGGAGATTCGTCAAGAAATTAAAAATAGAACTTCCCTATGACCCTGCCATTGCACTCCTGGGTGTTTACCCCAAATATACAGATGTCGTGAAAAGAAGGGCCCAATGTACCCCAATGTTTATAGCAGCAATGGCCACGGTCGCCAAAGTGTGGAAAGAACCAAGATGCCCTTCAACGGATGAATGGATAAGGAAGATGTGGTCCATATACACTATGGAGTATGATGCGTCCAACAGAAAGGATGAATACCCAACTTTTGTAGCAACATGGACGGGACTGGAAGAGATTATGCTGAGTGAAATAAGTCAAGCAGAGAGAGTCCATTATCATATGGTTTCACTTTTTTGTGGAGCATAACGAATAGCATGGAGGACATGGGGAGTTAGAGAGGAGAAGGGAGTTTGGGGAAATTGGAAGGGGAGGTGAACCATCAGAGACTATGGACTCTGAAAAACAATCTCAAGGGTTGTAGTGGTGGGGGGGTGGGAGGTCGGGTACCAGGTGGTGGGTATTATAGAGGGCACAGATTGCATGGAGCACTGGGTGTGGTGAAAAAATAATGAATACTGTTTTTCTGAAAATAAATAAATAAATTTGATAATAAAAAAAAGAATATATAACAATTAAAAACAAAAAAATGTCATTTTCAAAAAATAAAAAAAATATATGCACATGCCATGGAGGGTGGACATGGGATTAAGTCCATCTACCTGTGTTCTATGGGCCCCTGAAGACTGGTTTCTCACAATGTCCCACCTCCCAGGTTCCCCAGGACTTTGTTGCTGATGATGACACATAGGAAGGAAATACTCTGACTTTCTTTCTGAGTTTCCTTCCAAGTACTGAATCAAAGTTGTAACTAATTTGTCTCTACCTTGCAGCACGCTACAACAGAATATTTAACTAAAGGCTTTGATATCATCTGGTGACACCAAAGAGGTCAGAGACTGCAGAAGATCTGTGGGAAGTGAAAGCCAGACTGCCTCCAGTACCTTGATGTAAAATCAATTTTACTGCATTTCCAGATGCCAGGTAACCCCCATTATGGGTGGACATAGTGGCAGCATTCCCAAAGGTGACAGGCAGAATCAAAGGGACTGGGAGAAGGGAGAGATTCTTTTGAAAGTAACTTTGGGAGAAGAAGGTTTGTCCCAACAGACCTTTTCCTGTCTTCTTGACCAGAATATCTCATTGCCACAGAGACACAGATCCCACATCAGACATAAGATTGTGTCCACAGGCTGATACCATTGCCACATAAAATTAGACTCACCAATTCCCCTAATGGACAGGGATTTGAATTATATGCTGTTCTTTAATCCATTGTTACAAATGATACTCTGGGTTTCTGCTCCATGGTAAGCCCCTAGTATAGTTATGGGCATCAAGCTTTTCCAAAAATGCCTTAAACTTATGACATAAACATATTACACATGCCCTTTTAGCATCTTCACAGTACTTCCTAATTTTAGTTATGTTTTATCTATATTTCCATAATTGACAATGAGCTTTCAAAAACACCTATGTAAAGTAGAAACTGAACAGAGTAGAGAAACTTGCATATGATGCAAAATCATTCCTCTGCATATTCTTCAGGTTCATGGTTGTTGTGGAAAGCATATAAATAATACATTTCCTGAGCTCCTCAGCTACATATCTAGGGAGAGAAGCAAATTTATTGTGATATCAGACACTGGAAACAATTTGACCCCCAAACAACTTCATAAAAAAAAATCCTGCTATGTCCACTCTTTGGACAGGTGCTAATCATTAAAACCAGTGATTCTTTTTTAAGGTTTATATTATATTAATTGTTTCAGACACATTGTATCTTGGTAGTTTTTACTTTAAATAGAAAGAAACATCTTTAACAACTGAAATCTTACCTCCAACAGGAATCTCTGCACTCCCACAGTACTTTTCCTGTCTCACGTTAATTAGTCACATCTTATCTTGTGTTCCAATGAGGTGTTTAGGTCTCCTCTCCATTAAACACTGGAGCAGCTCCAGTGGAGACCTGTTTATCTAGCAAAACACCAGTTTACAGAGACACAGTGTGGAGAACATCTGGATAGAACAAAACAGCAGTCAAGTTTGCAACAACAGAGGGTCCTTCCCAGAAATTGTGGGAATTCTGAAAATCTATATATGTGCATGAACTAGGAGCTTTGCAAAATGGATAAGCTAGAGTAACAGATGTATTTCTTAAGAAAAGTCAGTAAATTTTTATCAGAGGATGTGCTCATTGTTCAGGAAATTTTCAGAATACCTCTGAGTGTGCCAGGACTAGCTCCCTCTAGAATATGGCCTAAAAGAAGAAGACTCTGACATTCTTTGGTAGATAAAAGTGCAGATTTTGAGCTTCAGAACGAAGGGGAGGCTGCACCATAAATGAAAGCAATCAACATGGTCCTGAGAGAGAGAACCCAATTCTAGGCAGACCATGATGAGGAGACATAGATGGTCACTAAGAAGCAGAGGGTCTCTGGGAAGCAAGAGGCATTGAATACCCATGTCTCAATTCTAAGCTATTTGCACTGAAGTACTGTAAACCCTCTGCACTGTCTCACATGACCATTTCATCATGGTTGTGTCTGGAGGGGGTAGTTTGGAATGGAGAAAATGGGGTAGAAGTATCCTTCCCATCTGTACTTCTCAAGGACACTATTTCCAGAAACCTCAACATAAGGGCTGCATTTATTCTCCTACCTGAATGAAGCAAAATAAAAAGTGACCAAATTATGTTGCAAAAATTAAGCCAGATGGAAATACATGAATGATAGTGACGCATCAGAGAACTGTTAATACAAGGTGCAGGGTGGAGATGAGAATGCTAGAGAGGATAGACAGACAGAAAGGACTATAACATGGACAAAAGGAGAAACAGAAAAGCCAGAGATAATCAGACACAGTGAACAAACCCTCCAGGAGTGCACAAGAGATATGAGGACTGAGGTGGAACTGCCCTTCTCACAGGATGAAGGATGGAGACCTCAAACTCTGGGGCTGATAGCTGGGTGCTCCCCTTAACTGTCTCTTTCTCTCACTCATGGCCAATTAGTCAGCAAGTCTTGCCGGTGACAAGTTCAGGACACACTCAGAATCCAACTATTTCTCACCCCTTCACTGCTGCCACCCTGGACAGAGCTCCTATCAGTTTTCACTTGGACACCAGCAAGAATCTCCTCACCTTCCAGATTCCAATCTCCCATGTCCCTGTCTCACTCCTAACTATTCCCCACACCAGAGTCAGTCAGAGAACCCTTTACCATGTGGAGAAAGAGAGGGTTGTTGCTGGTTTGTGGCTTGTCTTCCCTCCTCAAAGGTAAGCCCCACGAAGGCAAGTTCTTCTATTTCTGTTCACTGCTGTATTCACAGAGTCCAGGGAGGGCTACAGTTTGTGCAGTTAGAACCAAATAAATATTAGTTAATGAACTACACAAACAGTTATAGAACTGTACACTAGACTTTTCATCACTGAGACTACAGTGGCCTCTTCATAACGTTCACTGCATGAACTTGTGGAAAGAATATCCGAGAGGTTGACTACATTACATGGTGCCTAGAACTTGCCTGGACAGAATATGGATGCTGTTCTGTCCCCACGTACAAGCACAGGTACATATAAAGAGTAGAGGTCATAAGCAATGGCCAGTCTGCAGGAAAACCACTATTCAACATGGCTGAATGAATTCTGCACCAGCGACACACAGTGCAGAGGTGATGAAGATACCTCTTGTCTTCGAGGACTAAGAAAGCTGTAGGCATCTCTGCTTCTACCTGCTTGTGAACAAGTACTATGGTGGTATACGTATTCTGAGGGAGATGCACACGGGGAACATTGGGAGCCACAAAAAGTAAGTGATCATCTTACCTGAAGAGGCCATGTGGTCAAGGAAGGACTTCTGAGGAAGTTTTTAGCTGAGCTGAACCATGTCTCAGGACGATGTCTAGCAGATGAGAAAAAGCACAATGAGGGAAAAAGGCATAGACTGTGTGAAGCCCAGCACACATGGTCGCCTCCCCGAGGCAACAAAGATCTCCCCGAGTGGATCCTGGGAGGAAGTTAACAAAACTGGGAAGGACAGGAAACCCTTATGGCACATGTTCCTGTAAGGACAGAACCTGTGCTTCCCAACACTCATGGACACTCCCCCTCTCAAACTACTCATTTCTCCCTAAGAAGGTGACCAATAAAGGGGTTTAACAGAGTTGAAAATATTGGGAGACAAAATCAGAGAAGGGAATCAACTATCTAGTTTCCACTCCAGTTTATGGGAAGACTGATGCATGTCTGTAGAGCACGGTGTTCCCTGTTATTGTCAGCACCTACAAGGAACAATGTGGCTTCTCACCAGTTCCGTCCCAAAGCATGATATGGCTGCCAGGAGGCTCCATGTGGGGTACCACAGTCTTCTTCCTGGTTGTGCAGTTCCGAGGCATTTCCATTAGAGTTCCATTCCTTTGTTCTAAATATATTTTCTACAAAGAAAAGGACAGAGTCTCAAAAAGAGACCATGTTTTCAGGAAAGCATAATGGTTCTTATTTTCTGATTAAAATAGAAAACCAGGAGGGTGGCAGAGTAGCAATACATTTGCACTGTTTTGACAGAGACTACATTCTAATCACAGTTAATACCACAGTCAAGGTCCACAATGGCTCAATGTAAGTAAGTTCTTGGAGTCAGTAGGAAACACACATGTGCTGAGCCTCCTAATGAGCCTCAGTAATGCAGGAAAACTATTCTCAACAAAAGGAGATTCCACACATGTCCGGTACACTCTGTGGGAGTGTGGGCAGGTGTGGCTGCAGAAATGGGTCCTCTCCATGCACTGGTGACAAGGAAAGAAGGCTCCTGGTTTGAGGCAAAGAGCAGCTGCTGTTCCCAGGTGGTGCCTGCAGCTCACAGCTGAGGTTAGCAGTGGAGCTGAGTGTAGAATGTGGGAGTTATGGGCATAGTCAGAGGCTGCCACTTGACATGACATCCACAGGCTGGTGCCTGAGTGTCGGATTTGTTCGGGCACCGGTTTCTTCTGGAGCAGGACAGCTCCCCAATGCTGTGCTTCTTCCTGGTGCCTCACATCTTCCATGGACAGGTCTTTCTGAGCTTCTAACTCAACCTTCTCTGGTCCACCTCTTGCTGTCTTTGGTTCTCTTCTCCACAGACAGTAGAATCAGTTCCTGAACAACAAGGGAGTTCTTCTCTTTTTGGGACAAAGATCTCCTGGGTCAAGAGGGTGTGTGGATGAGGCTGAAGCAAGTGGCTTCTGTCTGCTCTTTCAGATCTTCCTCCAGCTGATGCTTCCAACTGCTGCCTTCAGAGCTGTCAGTCATTAAAGCCAGTGATTCCTGATGCAGACAGCAACACGACTGTGTCCACAAGGATTGATTCTGGGGCAAAGAAGCCGTACAGAGAAAGTGCATAGAGTACAATGGCCCATTTATGAATTCTACAGAATTAAAGCCAGTATAAGGTGACATGAGGAAGAACAATAGTTATGTGGGAACAGGGAGGACAAGGGAAAGGGAAGGAGGAATTCCAGGGGGAAATCTGGACATTTTAGGGAGAATTGAGGCACTCACTGTCCCTAATGTTGATTGTGACACTTGTGTTTATATATCACACACTCCGTATATGGGCTGTTCATCTTGTGTCGCATATACACATTGAATTTATTATAGGTAATAACAAAGTTGATTTTAAAGGGACGTAGAGAGAGTGAATGTTACAGACATGAAAATACACCTGCACGATGCTGATTTTCTCTGTATTTATGGTAAAGTATAAAATAAGCAAAATCAATCCATCCCCATTAGAGGATGGGTTCCATATGCCTCATAGCCTGACACTCTGTCCTGCAGATTATTCGGGGTGAAGGGCAGCAATTCCTGTGGGGGGAGCACTGACCTAGATGCTGGGGTCAGTCTCACCCCACATATGTTCATGGACACCCTGCAAACACAAGTATACACCCTGGAAAGTTATATGATAAAAAGCATTTTCTTCAACATTTATATTAGCACTAAAAGGTATTCACAACTGCTTGGGTCACTGCCTCTCTGTCAGACTAGATCCCAAGCTGAATATATAGCCAGAGGACATGCAAATAGGGTCCTCCATCTGCTGATTAAAACAGCCCAAACCTGACTCTGCAGCTGGGAGAGGAGCCCCGGCACCAGGATTCCCAGGTGTTCCAGTCAGTGCTCAGGACCGGACACAGACAACTCACCATGGAATTTGTACTTGGCTGGGTTTTCCTTGTTGCTCTTTTAAAAGGTAATTCATGGTGAACAACAGACATTGGGGATGTGAGTGGATATGAGTGAGAGAAGACATGGGGGTGTCACCGATCCCTTACTTGGGTATCTTGTGTCTGCAGGTGTCCAGTGTGAGGTGCAGCTGGTGGAGTCTGGGGGAGACCTGGTGAAGCCTGGAGGGTCTCTGAGACTTTCCTGTACAGCCTCTGGATTCACCTTCAGCAGCTACAGCATGCAATGGGTCCGCCAGGCTCCAGGGAAGGGGCTGCAGTGGGTCGCATATATACGCTATGATGGAAGTAGCACAAGCTACGCAGACTCTGTGAAGGGCCGATTCACCATCTCCAGAGACAACGGCAAGAACACGCTGTATCTGCAGATGAACAGCCTGAGAGCCGTGGACACGGCCATGTATTACTGTGCGATAGACACAGTGCAGGGACATCAGTGTGAGCACAGACACAAACCTCAGACTACAAGGGTATCAGACCAGCAGGGGGTGCACACCACTCACCAGTTCTGTCTTTAAGCCCAGGAGCAGATGCAGATGAAGGTTATGGGCAGGTTTCCTGTAGGGATCTAGTGACTCATCTCCAGAGAACACTTTTCCTCCGGGACCTTCTCTGCACACATGATTCTGTGCTTAACTCTTCATTCTCTGGCTTTGAAAATGTGTTCTAATGGGAAAACAATTATACCAAAATGCAGAAAAAACTGAATCACTAACGTTGTTTATTCTTGTCCATAAATACCCATGAATCACAGATAAACTAGTGCTCATCAAGTGAGCCTTTACAGAACTCCCAGCTGCTCTCACTGTGCAGCAGAGGTCCACCCTGCTCAACGTGCAAACTCGCTAGAAGCAGCATGAAGTGCATGCTGGATGTGAGGCCACCAGAGGCATCAACAATTGAAAGCAAAAGAAGAAAACATCTTTGTTGGGACATGACTGTCTGAAACAATGCTCAGAGCATCAATGTTAGAGACTACATGGGAAAGCAATGGAGCCCCCACCAGGTGTGATGTGTAGTCTGGACATGACACACACACACAGGCATAAACACACACACATACACACACACACACACACACACACACACACACACAAGCATGAAACCTTTTTCACTTTGCCCTAATTTTTCTGCAGCAATGGTGGTCCTAAGACAAAAATACACAGCATACAGGAAGACCTCAAGAAGCAAGAAAAATCTGAAAGAAACACTATAACATTACACCTGAAGGAGCTAGAGAATGTTGATGACTAAAGCCTAAATACAGGAGAAGGAAGGAAATAGCAAAGATTAGAGCAGTAATAAGTGATATAAAAACAAATGAAAAAAAAACAAACAGAACAGAACAAAAAAGGAAGGCATAGTTTTTTGGAAAACAAAAACAATAAAACTGAGAAACCTCTGCCTAGATTTATCAAAAGGAAAAGAAGAAACCCAAAATAAATGATATCAGAAATCAATACGATTTTCTGTGGAACAAATAGGGTTTTGGAGCGGTAGGAGGGGCCGGATGGGGAAACTCGGTGATGGACAATGAGGACACATGATGAGTGAGCACTGCGTGCTTCATGCAAATAATGAGTTGTGAACGACATCAAAAACTAACGATGTACTATATGGTGGCTAAATGAACATAATTTTAAAATGAAATTTAAGGAGATATTGTGAGAAAATAAATACTTAATACTAGAATTCTAGGAGGAACATTTCCCAATCTAAATCCTGAAATAATACTCAAAATTTTGTGTTCAAACTAGAGGTGGCTGGGGTGGGGGATGGGATAACTGCCTCATGGGCATTCAGGAGGGCACGTGATGGAATGAGCACTCGGTGTTATATGCACCTGATGAATCACTGAATTCTACCTCTGAAACCAGGAATGCACTATCTGTTAACTAAATTGAATTCCTGCTCCCTTTACTTGTGTTTTCTGTTAAATAAATAAATACAATCATTTAAAATAAGTTAACTTAAGAATACATAAAAATTTAAAAAATAAAATAAAAATTTAAAACAAAATCAAAGGAAAGAAATCAATCTGATCTAGTCTGTCATTCAGAGTCTGTGCTTCAGGAGATGAGGAGCAAGATGGCGGCAGAGAAGGGCCCTCCTTTCTGCTGGTCCCTTGGATTCAGCTGGATGTGCATCAAACCATTCTGAACACACACGAATTCAACCTCAGACGTAAGAACAATTATCTGGATTTTTACAAGAGGCAAAATGACTGGTTTTTGTGAGGTAGGAAGTGGAGAAACATAAATCTTTGGGGGAAATATCGGAAGATAAATGGAGATTGCAGGGAGTCTCCATGAGCCAGCCACCGGGAGCAAAAAATCAGGACCTGCGAAATCTGCTCCAGCGAGAGACTCCCTTACTGAAAGGAGCACAGGGATGAATAGGACAGGATTGTGGGTGGATCACTGGGATCTCAGATCACAGGAAGCCAGAAGTAATGGGGAAGCCTATCCAATAGACTGCCCAAGCAGTGGCACAGGGAGAGGGGTTACAGTCAGCAAGCTCAGAGGGACTCTCAGCTTCAGTCACCATAAACCACAAGTCAGGCCAGTTGGGAGACTGCTCTGTGCCTGACCACCCTGAAAACGACTAGAAGGTTTAGGCTGCTTAACATCCCAGAAGAGATATAAAACGATTTGGGACCAAACCAGGGCAACAGCTCTCAGGGCAGTGTGGCCTATGAAAGGACACTGGAGAGGCACCGGGTCGTGAACGGGGAGCCACGCAAGAGGGTGCATGAGTGAGCCCATGGCTTGGTGCACAAAGTGGCTACATCCACACCTGGGCAACAGTTCTCGGAATGATGTGACACCAGACAGGACACTGGGTCAGCACCAGCATGACCTAGAAGGTACTCAAGATGGTGCACGCACGAGACCAAACCCACTAACAATTGCAAAGTCAGAAAGCACGGAGACACTCATGGGTCCTGGAACTTTCCCCAGAGAGTTGCAGTGGGCATCAATAATGCACGTCTGGGGATTTAGGTACACATAGAAGTAGAGATGGATTGACCTGAGATGGTGGTGGGGGTCCGGGCCACCACATTATGGCTCTGGGCTGGAGATTCCCACAGGGCCATGTTTGCTCTGACCCTCTGAGGAGAAGCAGAAAGCCACCAGGGAAAAAGAAACAGACACAGGGTCCGATCCCATTCAGCCAATGACCTTGACAAGAGTAGGGCAACTCCAACAGGACAAAGATGCATGAGAAACCAAGCATCAGGCCCCTCTCCCAGAAGACAGACTGGAAGAACAGGTGAAGGATCAGGTTACTTCCCACAGGAACGGGAAACTCCAGCACCAGGGGAAATTACATAGGGAGCTCCAAGTGTTCCCTCAGGACTTGCTTATACTCAGGATAAAAGTTTACATTTCTTTTTTCTTTCTTTTCTTTTGCTAGCTTTTTCTTGTTATACCGTGTTCCCATTTCAAAGAGAGTCTTATTTCCTAGTTTCAGTTTCTAAATTTCAAATCTTCATTTTATAGATTTATGCCCCACATAACCCAATTTTTCTCTCTAATCAATTTATATATAAAATAAGTTGTGATTTCCTTAACATTTTCACATATAGTGTCTTCTAACATGTAGACCAAAACTCAGGAACAGGGAGATCGAGGCAAGATGGGGAGGTGTAGGTTAAAGCAAGTCCCTTCAATTTAGCTGCAAATCTATAAACTACTTTGAACACCCATGAAATCAGCCTGAGAGGTAATAATACAGATGTGTATTTCTACAAGCAGAAAAGTGGCTGTGTTCAGCAAAATGTCTATTATACCAGATCTTTTTTCCATAGGACACTATGACTTGTATTTTTACAGACCTATATTTTTTAACAGGTACATGCTTTATCTTAGAAAGTTGTTCACTCTATCCAGTTTTACCTTCTTATATATCCATCCTTTAATCTTCTAGTGATTTTGGAGATTTAGTGTCCTCTAATATATGGGTCAAAATACACCCAGTAACAATGAAGCACTCTATTTTGTCCAAAACAAAAGTTACAGCCACTCTTTTACTTGCACCCTTTTTATTTCCTACTGTCTATATATTTCATATATTTTTGAATTTTTTTCAATGCTTTTAATTTTAATTTTTTTCAGTATTCCAAGATAGATTGTTTATGCACCACACCCAGTGCTCCATGCAATACCTGCCCTCCATAATACCCACCAGCAGACTCACCTAACCTCACACCCCCCTCCCTTCCAAAACCTTCAGTTTGTTTCTCAGAGTCCAGAGTCTCTCATGGCTCATCTCCCCCCAAATTTCCCCCAACACTCTTCTCCCCTCCATGTCCCCATGGCCTCCATGTCATTCCTTATGCTCCACAAAAAAGCAAAACCATAAGATAATTGACTCTCTGCACTCACTTATTTCACTCAGCATAATCTCCTCCAGTCCCGTACATGTTGATGCAAAAGTTGGGTTTTCATCCTTTCTGATGGAGGCATCATACTCCATAGTGTATATGGACCACAGCTTCCTTATCCATTCGTCCGTTGAAGGACATCTTGGGGTTTTGTTTTTCAGTATTTTTTTTATTTTGGGGGGATTTTATTTATTTTTAGCATAACAGTACTCATTATTTTTGCACACACCCAGTGATCCACGCAATCCGTATCCTCTCTAATATCCACCACCTGATTCCCCCAACCTCCCACCCCTCACCGCTTCAAGCCCCTCAGATTGTTTTTCAGAGTCCATAGTCTCTCATGGTTCACCTCCCCTTCCAATTTCCCTCAACTCCCTTCTCCTCTCCATCTCCCCTTGTCCTCCATTGTTATGCTCCACAAATAAGTGAAACCATATGATAATTGACTCTCTCTGCTTGACTTATTTCACTCAGCATCATCTTTTTCCAGTACCGTCCATGTTGCTACAAAAGTTGGGACATCTTGGTCCTTTCCACAGTTTTGAGACCATGGCCATTGCTGCTATAAACATTGGGGTACAGATGGCCCTTCTTCTCACTACATATGTATCTTTGGTGTAAATACCCAGGAGTGCAATTGCAGGGCCATAGGGAAGCTCTATTTTGAAATTCTTGAGGAATCTCCACACTGTTCTACAAAGTGGTTGCACTAACTTGCATTCCCACCAACAGTGGAAGAGTGTTCCCCTTTCTCCACGTCCTCTCCAACACACGTTGTTTCCTGTCTTGCTAATTTTGGCCATTCTAACTGGTGTAAGGTGGTATCTCAATGTGGTTTTGACTTGAATCTCCCTGATGGCTAGTGATGATGAACATTTTTACAAGTATCCGATAGCCATTTGTATGTCTTCATTGGAGAACTGTCTGTTCATGTCCTCTACCCATTTTTGACATGAGTATCTGTTTTGTGTGTATTGAGTTTGAGGAGTTGTCTATAGATCTTGGATATCAGCCCTTTGTCTGTACTGTCATTTGTGAATATCTTCTCTCATTCCATGGGTTGCCTCTTTGTCTTATTGACTGTTTCCTTTCCTGGGCAGAAACTTTTGATCTTGATGAAGTCCCCAAAGTTCATTTTTGTTTTTTTTCCTTTGCCTTTGTATACATGTCATGATAGAAGTGGCTGTGGCCATTGTCGAAGAGGTTACTGCCTATGTTCTCCTCTAGGATTCTGATGGATTCCTGTCTCATGTTGAGGTCTTTTATCTATTTCGATAAAATTATTGCTGTGTACGGTGTAAGAGAGTGGCTGAGTTTCATTCTTCTACATATAGCTGTCCCATTTTCCCAGCACCATTTATTGAGGAGACTGTCTTTTTTCCACTGTATATTTTTTTCCTGCTTTGTCAAAGATTATTTGACAATGAAGCTGAGGGTCCATATCTGGGCTCTCTACTCTGTTCCACTGGTCTATGTGTCTGTTTTTATGCCAGTACCCTGCTGTCTTCATGATCACAGCTTTGTAGTAGAGTTTGAAATCAGGTAATGTGAGGCCCCCAGTTTTGTTTTTCTTTTTCAACATTTCCTTAACGATCCAGGGTCTCTTCTGATTCCATACGTATTTTACAATTGTTTGCTCCAGCTCCTTGAAAAACGCTGCTAGAATTTTGATCGGAATGTCATTGAAAGTATAGATTGCTCTAGGCAGGATAGACATTTTAACAATGTTTGTTCTTCTGATCTATGAGCATGGAATGGTCTTCCAACTTTTTGTGTCTTTTTCAGTTTCTTTCATGAGTGTTCTGTAGTTCCTTGAGTACAGATCCTTTACCTCTTTGGTGAGGTTTATTCCCAGGTATCTTATGGTTCTTCATGCTATAGTAAATGGAGTCCATTCTCTAATTGCCCTCTCTGTATTTTTATTGTTGGAGTATAAGAAAGCAATTGATTTCTGTACATTTATTTTGTATCCTGCCACATTACTCAACTGTTGTATGAGTTCTAGTAGTTTGGGGGTGGAGTCTTTAGGGTTTTTCATAAAGTATCATGTCTTCTGCAAAGACAGAGAGTTTGACTTCTTCATTGCCAATTTGGATACCTTTTATTTCTCTTTGTTGTCTTATTGCTGTTGCTAGGACTTCTAATACTATGTTGAACAAGAGTGGTGAGAGTGGGCATCCTTGTCGTATTCCTGATCTCAAAGGGAAGGCTGCAAGCTTTTTCCCGTTGAGGATGAAATTTGGTGTGGCTTTTTCATAGACAGATTTGATAAGTTGTAGAATGTTCCCTCTATCCCTATACTTTGAAGTGTTTTAATCAGGAACAGATGCTGTATGTTCTCAAATGCTTTTTCTGTTTCAATTGAGGGGACCATATGGTTCTTCTCTCTTCTCTTATTGATTTGTTCTATCACATTAATTGAATTGCGAATGTTGAACCACCCCTGCATCCCATGGACAAATCACACCTGGTCATGGTGGATAATTTTTTTAATGTACAGTTGGATCCAATTATCTAGGATCTTGTTGAGCATCTTAGCATCCATATTCATCAGGGATAATGGTCTGAAATTCTCCTTTTTGGTGCAGTCTTTGTTTGGGGAATCAAGGTAATGCTGGCTTCATAAAAAGAGTCTGAAAGTTTTCCATATGCTTCAGTTTTTTAAAAACAGCTTCAGGAGAATAGGTTTTATTTCTTCTACAAAAGTTTGATAGAATTACCCAGGGCAGATCGAGTCCCGCATCGGGCTCTCTGCTCAGCAGGGAGCCTGCTTCCTTCTCTCTCTCTCTCTCTCTGCCTGCCTCTCTGCCTACTTGTGATCTCTCTCTGTCAAATAAATAAATAAAATCTAAAAAAAAAAAAAAAAGAAAAAAAAAAGAATTACCCAGGGCATCTGCAGGTCCTGAGCTCTGGTTTGGGGGAGGCTTTTGATCACTGCTCCAATCTCATTACTAGATATTGGTCTATTCAGGTTGTCAGTTTCTTCCTGATTCAGTTTTGGAAGTTTATAGTTTTCCAGGAATGCGTCCATTACATCAAGGTTGCTTAACTATGCATATAGCTGTTGATAATAATTTCTGATGATTATTTCTATTTCCTTAATGTTAGTTCTGATCTCTCCCTTTTCATTCATAATTTTATTAATTTGGGTCTCTTTTCTTTTCTTTTAGATGAATTTGGCCGATGTTTCATTGATCTTATTGATTCTTTAAAAAAAAACAGCTTCTAGTTTCAATGATGCGTTCTACTGTATGCCTAGTTTCTATCTCATTGATCTCTGCTCTAATCATGATTATTTCCCTTCCTATGTGTGTAGTTGGCTTATTTGTTGTTTGTTTGTTTTTTGTGTTTTTTTTGTTGTTGTTGTTGTTAACTCTCCAGTTCTTTAAGGTATAAACACAGCTGGTGTATTCTGGATTTTTCTGTTCTTTTTTGAGGGAGGATTGAATGGTTATGTATTTCCCCCTTAGGACCTCCTTGGCTGTATCCCATAGGTTTTGGACTGAAGTGTCTTCATACTCACTGGTTTCCATGAATTGCTTAAGTTCTTCTTTGACTTTCTGGTTGATGCAAGCATTCTTAAGCAAGGTGGTCTTAGCTTCCAGGTATTTGAGCTCCTTCCAAACTTTTTCTTGTGGTTGAGCTCCAGTTTCAAAGCACTGCGGTCTGAGAATATACATGGAATAATATGAATGTTTTGGTATTTTTTGAGTCCAGATTTATTCCATGTGTGCTCAAGAAGAATGAGTATTCTGTTGTTTGAGGGTGGAATGTTCTCTATATATTGGTGAGGTCCATCTGGTACAATGTGTCATTCAATGCTCTTGTTTCCTTATTCATTTTCTGCTTGGATGATCAGCCTATTACTAAGAGTGGTGTGTTAGGATCCCCTATGATTAATGTATTCATATCAGTATGTCTCTTTATCTTTATTCACAATTGTCTTATGTAGTTGGCTGCTCCCGTAAGGGGGTGGGGCATAAATATTTACAATTATTAGATCTTCTTGGTGGATAGACCCTTTAAGAATGATGTAGTGTCCTTCTGTATCTCTGATTACAGTCTTTAGTTTAAAATCTAATTTCTCTGATATGAGAATCGCTACCCCAGCCTTCTTTAGAGGCCCATTGACATAAAACATGCTTCTCCATTCCTTCACTTTCAGTCTGGATGCATCCATAAGTTCAAAATGGGGCTCTTGTAGACAACATATGGACAGGTCCTGTCCTTTTATCCAGTCTACAAGCCTGTGCCATTTCATTGCAACTTTCAGGGTGTTCATGTTGAGGGTGATTATTGAGAGATACATTTTTATTGGCATCGTGTTGCCCATGAAGTCCTTGTTTCTACAAACTCTCTCCATATATTTCTGTTCTATGACACTCTTGGGTTTTTTCTTCTTTTATAGACAATTCCCTTAATATTTCTTATAGTGCTGTTTTGGTGGTCACATACTCTTTTAAACCTTGCCAGTCTTGGAAGCTCTTTTTCTCTCCATCATTTTGAATGTCCGCCATGCGGATAAAGTATTCTTGGCTGCAAGTTCTGTTCATTTAGTGCTGTGAATATGTATTGCCAGCCCTTTCTGGCTTTCCAGGTTTCTGTGGACAAGTCTGAAGTTATTCTGCTGGACCTTCCTCTATACATAAGGAATCTCTTCCCCTTATCTGCTTTCAAGAGCTTCTGTCTAAAATTATGATTCCTCAATTTTACAATCAGGTGTCTCGAGGTCTTTCTAGTTTCTATGATCTTGGGGCAGATCTTTCTCCTCTGAGACACAAACCCAGGTTCCCTTCGCCAGATTGGGAAAATTTTCATGGAGAATTTCTTCAACTATATCCTCTACTCTTCTTTCTTTCTCCTCCCCCTCAGGGATTCCAAGATTTCTGACACTGGAACATTTCATGGCATCATTTCTTTAACTAATTCTCTTTTCATGGCTTCTAAGCTATTTGTTCCAGGCCTGCTCCTGATCTTTTTTCTCTATCAGTTTGTCCTCTAGATCCCTAATTCTATCTTCAGCTTCAGTTACCCTAGCTGTAGAAAACTTAGATTAGATTGGAATTCACTGAGAGCATTGTTAACATCATCCCTGGTTGCTTTCACTTCTGCCCCCTAACCTATTCCATGTTGTAATTAATGGTTTTATCTAACCTAGCCATTGTCTGGAAAATTGTTAGCCTGAATTCCCTTTCCGACATGCGGCTTATGTCCATATCCAATAGCTCTGATGGTGAGGGCACAGTCTCTGTATATTTCCTCTGTTGGGCATTCCTCCTCCTAGTCATTTTTGTGAGAGATGGTGAGGGGATGTGTAGCTGAATGTATCAACTGTGATCCAAGAAACATGCACCCCGGAACACTTCTGATCAATCAGGAGTCCCCACCAAAAGGAATGAAAAAAGAAACAGAGAGGGAAAGAGAGACAGGAAAAAAAATGTAAGTAAAAAAAAAGAAGACCCAGCCAGAATGGGCCCCAAAGGTAAGACTTATAATGTATACAAACAAAAACGGACAAACAAAAAGACCAACAAAAGCAAATGACAAGAAAAAAAGAAACCAGCCAAAATGAACCGTAAGTATAAGGTTTATATACTACCAGAACAAAAACAAATATGCAGAAACACTGACAGAAGAAAAAGATGGGAGGGTGATTATAAATCCTCAGTGTGAGTGAGGACAGTTATTTTTATTCTTCCTGGGTGTATCTTGATTCTTTGTTAAAGGACTCAACTTTCTGGAGATAAAGGGGGATTAAAATTGGTTTATATATAGGGGTAGCATTTATTGTAGGAAGAGGATTACCTTGAAGCTTATCTCTATATGAGTATTTTTTTAAATAAAAAATCAAAAGAAAAACACATGTATATGTATCAAAAAAAATTCAAGTTGAAAGGTTATTATGGAAATTCTTGTATTCAACATCACGTTGTAATGGTCAATAGGTCAAAAAATTTGTTTAAATTTAAAAAGAATGAGAATAGTGGGAACAATTAAAAATAGAAGTTTTATCTATGAAATATACAAGTTTTAGAGCAATACTGGGAGCTTAATATCTTCTTTTCCCCTCGTAGTGGGCTTTTACAGTTTTATGGGGACACTGGTGGTTGTCCTCACCTTTTGGGGGGGGGGCTGGATTTCTGGAGGAGGGGCCTTCTGTGTTTTTTTGCTTAGGTTGAGTCCTCCTGCCCCTTATCATGGGGCTGTGCTCTGAGGATACCTGTTTTTCAGGCTTTTGTTCTCTGCAGGTCCCCCCCCCCCCGGCAGCTTTTGGCAGTTCTTCAGAGGTTTAGGGGAAAGCAAACTGCACACAGACCTCTGTTTCAGAGAGAAGCCTCAGTCTGTTCCCATCTGGGTGGTCCAGAGAACATAGACTCCCCCTCTGCCACCTCCCACCAGCAGAGCTCGTTCTCAGCCACCTTCTCAGGGGTCACAGGAGCTCCGATTGTCTCTACACCCTGGTGCTAGTAAAACCATGATATTGATCCAGGGAGCTCATTTCCAGTGGCTGCCATTGCAGGGCTGCTGTTTGGCCAGGTCCAGACTGCCCTACAGATCCCAACTAGAAACAGCCCACTGAGATTTTCATTTCAGCCTAGGTTGGGAGTGTTCAGATGCTTTGACGGTCCTAGGACCCACCAGCTAGTACCCACACGGACCTTTCTCTGGGGACAGTGTGGTACACAGCTCAGGCCCCAGATATGCAGTGCCTGTGTAGTGTGCAAAAGCCTGTGGTTCTAAAGAATGGAGGATGGCATCCACCCAAACTCTCACACATGGGTGCCAGAGGCTCAGGGACCATGGCCTAGATTCTTCACTGCACTCTCTCTGGCACTGTGCCAGCAGTGTCTGTCTTGGGTCCCTAAGCTTAAGCCTGTGCACCAGAGTGCCCAACTCTACCAGTTTCCTCTTGATATCTTGTGCTCTTTTTAGTGCTTTTAACCAGCCTCCAAGTTAATGCTGCTCCCCCAATAACAGGGCACTCTCGTATTGGGGTATTACTTTCCAATGGGTCACTTCTGGTGGCTCCCTCCCCCTCTTATTTATCTTATGATATCAGTCAGATGTTACCACTCTGCTTTACCTGTCCACTGACATCTTCTGCCCCTGTAGAGATCCAGAAGTGTATCATTCTAATCTCAGGCTGATTTCATGGGTGGTCAGAGTTTTTTGGGTAGATAATCAACTCACTTTAGGAGACTGGTTGGAACAGTATCTCCTACTTCTATGCCATCCTGTTTCCTGAGAAAATGTGTTTATCAGGTATAGCAGTAATTATTCAAACATTCCAGAGAAGAGGAAGTATCCTGAAAGTGGACTGCGAGGTAGCTGGCACACTGAGAGAGTGCAGAGGAAGTGGTCTTGCCTTCCTCATGGAGCAAACTCCTCCCCACCTGACTGGCATCTGTTATCTTCTGATATCAGTCCAACTTTCGCACTCTGCTTTACCTGTCCACTGGTGTCTTCTGCCCCCGTAGAGATCTAGAAGTGTATAATCCTACATCTCAGGCTGATTTTATGGGTGTTCAGAGTGTTCTGGTAGATAATCAGGTCACTTTAGGGGACCAGTTGAAACAGTGTCTCATACTTCTCCACATCTTTTCCCCCTCATTTAATTGAATTTAAATTAAAGAAATAAAATAAAATAAAACCTTCAGTCTCAAAAAAAAAGAAAGAAAGAAAGAAAGAAAGAAAGAAAAGAAAAGCAAGGAACAAAAAAAAAATTTCCACTTCAAAGTATAAGGATAGAGGGAACATTACAGAATTTCATCAAATCTATCTGTATAAAAATAAGTTTCCAACATCAGATGGTTTTCTCTGTGGAAGATAGATATTTAAGATATTTAAATAAATATTTAAATATTAAATATTTAAGATTTTTAAAGAAAAATTAAGGCTAATGCATCACAATGTCTTCTAAAAAACTGATGAGAAATAAATATGCCCCAATTCATTGTATGACGCCAGCATTACTCCAACACCATAGCCAGGCAAGGACTGCACAAGAAGGGAAAGTTCAGGTTAGTATCTCGCATGAACATACCTGCAAAAATCCTGGCCGACTGAACGCAAATACACACTGAAATGATCGTATATGATGACCTAGTGTGAATCATCCCTCAGATGCAAGGTTCATTCAACACACACAGATCAATAAATGGGACAAACTGCTTCAATAGAGTGAAGGATTGAATCTACATCATCCTCTCCATCGATGCCTAAAACCGTTTGTACAGATATCAGTGCCTTTCTTATACACTAACAATGAAAATACAGAAAGGGAAATTAGAGAATTGATTCCATTTACTATAGCACCAAGAACCATAAGATACCTGGGAATAAACCTAACCAAAGAGGTAAAGGATCTGTATTCAAGGAACTACAGAACACTCATGAAAGAAATTGAAGAAGACACAAAAACATGGAAGACCATTCCATGCTCTTGGAATGAAAGAATAAACATTGTTAAAATATCTATACTGCCTAGAGCAATCTATACTTTTAATGCCATTCCGATCAAAATTCCACCGGTATTATTTTTAATTTATTTTTTATTTTCAGTATAACAGTATTCGTTATTTTTGCACCACACCCAGACACATGAAAAAATGTTCATCATCACTAGTCATCAGGGAGATTCAAATTAAAACCACATTGAGATACCACCTTACACCAGTTAGAATGGCCAAAATTAGCAAGACAGGAAACAACATGTGTTGAGGGGATGTGGAGAAAGGGGAACCCTCTTCCACTGTTGGTGGGAATGCAAGTTGGTGCAGCCTCTTTGGAGAAAGGTGTGGAGATTCCTCAAGAAATTAAAAATAGAGCTTCCCTATGACCCTGCCATTGCACTCATGGGTATTTAACCCAAAGATACAGATGTAGTGAAAAGAAGGGCCATCTGTACCCCAATGATTATAGCAGCAATGGCCACGGTCGCCAAACTGTGGAAAGAACCCAGATGCCCTTCAACGGACGAATGGATAAGGAAGATGTGGTCCATATACACTATGGAGTATGATGCCTCCATCAGAAAGGACGAATACCCAACTTTTGCAGCAACATGGACGGGACTGGAAGAGATTATGCTGAGTGAAATAAGTCAAGCAGAGAGAGTCAATTATCACATGGTTTCACTTATTTGTGGAGCATAACAAATATCATGGAGGACAAGGGGTATTAGAGAGGAGAAGGGAGTTGGGGTAAATTGGAAGGGGAGGTGAACCATGAGAGACTATGGACTCTGAAAAACAATCTGAGGAGTTTGAAGGGGCGGGGGGTGGGAGGTTGGGGTACCAGGTGGTGGGTATTATAGAGGGCACGGATTGCATGGAGCATTGGGTGTGGTGCAAAAATAATGAATACTGTTATGCTGAAAATAAAAAATAAATTAAAAAAAAGTCCCTCTCCATCCCCTCAGATTTAGTCTGGATGTATGTTTAGGTTTAGAATGAGTCTATTGTAGACAGTATGTGGATGGGTCCCATCTTCTTATCCTATCTGCAACCCTGTGCCATTTTATGGGAGCATTTAGAACATTCATGTTGAGAGTGATTATTGAAAGATATGATTTTATTTTCATCATGTTGCTTGTGAAGACCTTGTATCCATAGATCGTCTCTGTAAATTTCTGTTCCATAGTACTCTTGGCATCTTTCTTATATTATTGACCCCCCCCCTTAATATTCCTGTAGTTCTGGCTTAGTGGTTACATATTTTTACAGTCTCTGCCAGTCTTGGAAGTTCCTTGATTCTCCATCCATTCTAGGTGAGAACCTTGCCAGATAAAGTATTCTTGGCTGCATATTCTTCACATTTATGCCCTGAATATATCCTACCAGCCCTTTCTGGTTTGCCAGGACTCTGTGGACAGGTCTGACATTTTGCTGATTTTCCTCCCTCTCTACATAAGGAATCTCTTCCTCATAACTACCCATAAGATGGTTTCCTTGTTTTTAAGATTTGTGTATTTTATTACTATGTGCCGTGGCATTGGTTGATTTTCCTTGATCTTGAGGGGTCCTCTCTGCCTCTAGGACATGAGTGCTTATATCATTCCCCAGATTAGGGATGTCCTCACCTAGGATTGGCTCAAATATATATTCTAGTCCTCTCTCTCTCTCTCCACCCCCTAAGAGATCCCAATAATTGTATATTTATACAATAACTATGTATGAAACATACATGGGTATGTCTTATGGGGTCATTTATTTCTTGAACAGTTTTCATGGATTCTAAGTTGTGTGTTCCAGGCCTCCTCCTGATCCTTCTTTTCTATCAGTTTGTCTTCTACATCACTAATCCATTCTTCTGCCTCATTTACCCTGACTGTTAGAATATCTAGACTAGAATGGATCTTACTGATAGCATTTTTAAGTTCTGCCAGGTCATCTCTCACTTATTCCCTTAGAGAATCTATGTTGCCATTAATGGTTCTCTCCAACCTAGCCATTGTCTGTATAACGGTTACACCGAAGTGTATATCCAACATCTTGCTTATATCCATATCCATTAGTTCTTTGGCAGAGGCCACACTCTTCAAATTTTTCCTCTGTTGGTTATTCCTCATCCTAGTCATTCTGTTGAGAAGTGGTTGAGGGAATATACAAAGTCCAAGTTATTGACTGCAACCCAAGAAAATGCACCTGTTTTATAGGGACCTTAGGGTTGTAGGTCTCTTGTTCTTTCACCCAGTCTTCTGGAGAAGGGGTCTGCTGCAGCATTACTCAGGCAACCCTTATTGGGCAGAGTTGTTCTGCCCCTTGTGGGTGGATGGGCTCAGTGAAAGCCGGTTTGGGGGGGCTTTTGTTCTCTCAAAATTTTCCCTGGTGGCTTTCTGTGTCTCTTTGGAGAGTCAGAACAGAAATAACTGTATTCAGTCTTCTATATCAGAACTGAGAGATCAAAATCTGTTCTCCAGAAAGTCCTCCAGGCCACACGGACTCCATTTTTGTCTGTGTTGCTAAAAACCACAGCATCTTGGGTTGTGCACCCCATAGCAGCATTCCCAGCCCTTGCTACAAGGTCCAGGCACATCTCTGCCCTTTGTGCTTCTCAAACAACCAGCCACCCCAAGTTTGCATGCAAAACACTGCAGCTCCATGTTTCAGAGAGGTGCCTACCCTAAAGTCCTTTCTCTGCTGCTACTCATCAGTAAGTCTGTGCACGATCAGCAGCACGGTAAAATTTTGCAATCCAGGGTTGAAAGACCTTGGAAGCTTCCTCCTCCTTCCATTTATCTTCCGTTATCTACCCACAGAATAATGGATCCACACTTCCTATCTCAAAACCGGTGGCCTGAGATATTATGTAGGTATAGACCCTGATATATCTTCTTACATCTCAGAAAATTTTAAAATAAATTAAATAAATAAATAAATAAATAAATAAATAAATAAATAAAATAAAAACCCACGTTGACTGTACTATCATTTCCAAATATCTTCTCCTATTCCGTGGGTTGCCTATTTGTTTGTTCCTTTTTTTTTTTTTTTAACTATTTCCTTCGCTGTGCAGAAGCTTTTGATTTTGATGAAGTCCCAAAAGTTTATTTTCACTTTTGTTTCATTTGCCTTTGGAGACATGTCTTGAAAGAAGTTGCTGTGGCTGATATCGAAGAGATTACTGCCTATGTTCTCCTCTAGGATTCTGATGGATTCCTGTCTCACATTGAGATCTTTGTGTACGGTGTAAGAGAATGGTCGAGTTTCATTCTTCTACATATAGTTGTCCAGTTTTCCCAGCACCATTTATTGAAGAGACTGTCTTTTTTCCACTGTATTTTTTTTCCTGTTTTGTCGAAGATTAATTGACTATAGAGTTGAGGGTCCATATCTGGGCTCTTTACTCTGTACCACTGGCCTATGTGTCTGTTTTTATGCCAGTACCATGCTGTCTTGGTGATCACAGCTTTGTAGTAAAGCTTGAAATGAGGTAACGCAATGCCCCTAGTTTTATTTTTGTTTTTCAACATTTCCTAAGTGATTCGGGGTCTCTTCTGATTCTATACAAATTTTTGGATTATTTGGTCCAGCTCTTTGAAGAATACCAGTGGAATTTTGATTGGAATGGCATTTAAAGTATAGATTGCTCTAGGCAGTATAGACATTTTAACAATGTTTATTCTTCCAATCCAAGAGCATGGAATGGTCTTCCATCTTTCTGTGTCTTCTTCAATTTCTTTCATGAGTGTTCTGTAGTTTCTCAAGCACAGATCCTTTACCTCTTTGGTTAGGTTTATTCCCAGGTATCAGGAGAAGAGTGTTGGGGTAAATTGGAATGGGAGGTGAATCATGAGAGACTATAAACTCTGAAAAACAATCTGAGGGGTTTGAATTAGGGGCGGGAGCTTGGGGTACCAGGTGGTATTTTGTGCATTCTAGTATAATTGTTTTCCCATTAGAACAAATTTCCAAAGTCAGAGAATGAAGAGGTAAGCACAGAATCATGTGTGCAGAGAAGGTCCCTGAGGGAAAGTGTTCTCTGGAGATGAGTCGCTAGATCCCGACAGGAAACCTGCCCATAACCTTCATCTGCATCTGCTCCTGGGCTTAAAGACAGAACTGGTGAGTGGTATGCACCCCTTGCTGGTCTGATACCCTTGTAGTCTGAGGCTTGTGTCTGGGCTCACACTGATGTCCCTGCACTGTGTCTCTCGCACAGTAATATACAGCCGTGTCCTCGGCTCTCAGGCTGCTCATCTGCAGATACAGCGTGTTCTTGCTGTTGTCTCTGGAGATGGTGAATTGGCCCTTCACAGAGTCTGTGTAGTATGTGTAACTACTTCTACTGCTAATCCATGCGACCCACTGCAGCCCCTTCCCTGGAGACTGGCGGACCCGGCTCATGCCGTAGTTACTGAAGGCGAATCCAGAAGCTGCACAGGAGAGTCTCAGGGACCCCCCAGGCTTCACCAGGTCACCCCCAGACTCCACCAGCTGCACCTCACACTGGACACCTGCAGACACAAGACATCATGGTCAGGAAACTGTCACACACCCATGGTTTCTTTCACTCATATCCACTCATGTCCTCAACGTCTCTTGTTCACCATGAATTACCTTTTAAAAGAGCAACAAGGAAAACCCAGCCAAGCACAAATTCCATGGTGAGTTGTCTGTGTCCGGTCCTGAGTACTGATCGGAACACCTGGAAATCTTGGTGCTGGGGCTCCTCTCCCAGCTGCAGAGTCAGGTTTGGGCTGTTTTAATCAGCAGATGGAGGACCCTATTTGCATGTTCTCTGACTATATATTCAGCTTGGGATCTATGTGACCATAGAGGGCAATGGCCAGAAGACATCAGACTGCCTTCGTTCTGGGGACATTGAACACTTTAGAATATTATATGGTTTTCATTATATAACTTCCCAGAGTATATACTTGGACACGTGCTACTTTCTTTTTACATATTCACACAAACGTTGTGGGATGGATGTCTTGTTATGCCATAATGAAATGTAAACCTACACCCAGAATTTTAGAGGGTTTTGTGAAGTGTCCAAGACAACACACAGGGTGAGAGTGAGCCCCAGTATGTGGCCCTGTGCTCATCCCCACAGGACACGCTGTCCCCTGAACCACCTGGAGGACAGAGTGGGCAGGCTGGTGAGGACTGTGGAACCCCTCCTGTGATGGGGATGGGATGACTTTACCTCCTTATGTTGCCCTGAAATATAGAGAGCATCAGGGTTAGTGCAGGTATGTTTTCTAATATGTTAATGTCTCTGTGTTCCTCCCAAGTCATCTCTGGGATTACTTGTAAGAATTTTGGTGAGTGTGCTTGAACGGAATGAACAGCATATAGGCAGAGTGAGTGATAAGATAAACATGGGTGTCAGAATCAACATTATCCAGAATGAACAAAACAATTCTCCATAAAACTTACCATATTTTCTCTGGAATTCCTCCTTCCACTTCCCTTCACTATGTACCCACACAACTATGGGCTTTTTTTCATGTTACTTAGACTAGTTTTAGTTTTGAAGAATTTATATTGTATGGAATTTTGTTTGTAGGACTTTTTTTTTCTCTGCACAAATTCTTGAAAATTCAACCATGCTGCTATCTGTAGCAAGAATCATTTATTTTAATGTTTGGCAGTTACTCAAGGAGTGAACATAGCATAATTTTATTTTATTGTATTTTTTATTTTAAAAATTATTTTAATTAACATTTATTTTTTGCCCCAGGGGTACAGGACTGAATCATCAGGCTTACACATTTCACAGCACTCAACATAGCACATACCCTCTCCAATGTCCATAACCCAACTACCCTATCCCTACTCCCACACCCCCCAGCAACCCTCAGTTTGTTTTGTGTGATTAAGAGTCCCTTATCATTTGTCTCCCTCCCAATTCCATCTTGCTTCATTTTCTCCCTCCCTACCCCCAACGACCAGACCACCCATCCTGCCTTTCAAATTCCTCATATCAGGGAGATCATCTGACAATTGTCTTTCTCTGAGTGACTGATTTCACTCAGCATAAGACCTTCTAGCTCCATCCACCTCATTGCAAATGGCAAGATTTCATTTCTTTTGATGGCTGCATAGTATTCCACTGTGTATATATACCACATCTTCTTCATCCATGCATCTGTTGATGGACATCTAGGTTCTTCCCATAGTTTGGCTATTGTGGACGTTGCTGCTATAAATATTTGGGTGCACATGCCGCTTCAGATCACTGTATTTGTATCTTTAGGGTAAATACCCGTAGTGTGATTGGTGGGTCATGGGGTAGTAGTGCGATTGCTGGGTCATAAGGTGGCTCTATTTCCAACTTTTAAGGATCCTCCATGCTGTTTTCCAGAGTGGTTGCACCAGCTTGCATTCCCACCAACAGTGTAGGAGGGTTCTCCTTTCTTTGCATCCTCACCAGCATCTGTCATTTCCTGACTTGTTAATTTTAGCCATTCTGACTGGTGTGAGGTGGGATCTCATTGTGGTTTTGATTTGTATTTCCCTGATGCCAAGTGATGTGGAGCACTTTTTCATGTGACTGTTGGCCACCTGGACGTCTTCATTGCAGAAATGTCTGTTCATGTCCTCTGCCCATTTCTTGATTGGATTATTTGTTCTTTAGGTGTTGAGTTTGATAGCTTCTTTATAGATTTTGAATAGTAGCCCTTTATCTGATATGTTATTTGTGAATATCTTCTCCCATTCTGTTAGCTGTCTTTTGGTTTTGTTAACTGTTTGCTGTCCAAAAGGTTTGATCTTGATGAAATCCCAATAGCTCAGTTTTGCCCTTTCTTCCCTTGCCTTTGCCGATGTTCCTAGGATGAAGTGGCTGTGGCTGAGGTTGAAGAGGTTGCTTCCTGTCTCCTCAAGGATTTTGATGGATTTCTGTCTCGCCTTGAGGTCTTTCATCCCCTTTGAGTCTATTTTTGTGTGTGGTGTAAGGAAATGGTCCAGTCTCATTCCTCTGTGTGTGGCTGCCCAATTTTATTGTATTTTTAATTATTTATTTATTTAAAAAATTTTGAATTTTATTTTAGAGATTACATCTGTGGCAGAGAGATTTACCTCTGGATATTTCTTCTGCTTTGAATTCCTCTCTCTAGCCATTTTGCTTAGAGAAGTGTGGATGAATGAGTGAACAAAAGCACAAATATCAACCCAAAGTAAAGCAAAATATACAGTAGAGAAGTCTGAAGAGGTCAGAACCAAACAAACAAAAATACTGGGTGTGGAAAAGAGAATATAATCTCCCAGTGGACAAAACAGTGGGATCCACTTTGTGTGTCAGAGAAACCAGGTCATGGTCCCTGAACCACCAGCGCGCCTGAGGGCACGTGGGGCTTGGCTTCCGAGAGGGGCTGGGAGCCTCGCCAGCCAACAGAAGCACAGCCTTTTTGCAGTCCCCATGCAAGTGTCCTGCCATGCCATCAGAGTCCGAGTCGTGCCCTGCGCCCTTCCCTGAGAGAGGTGCGCACAGGCAGGCACCAGCCCGGTGCTCTCCAGCCCAGAAAGACCAGGCACTCCCAGCCCGGGCCAGTGGGAAAATCTCAGTGTGCCATCGCTGCTTGGAACCTCTCTGGCAGTCCGGAGCTGCCCAGACAGCCGCCGCTGCCGTGGTTTTGGGTACAAGCAAAAAATCCTGAGTCCCCAGGGACCGCGTCTGGGAACCTGCTCTGCCAGCGGCCAAGGGGAGATTTATTTGGGCTCTGCAGACAGACGGAGGCTTCTCTCTGAGAGGGAGATCAGGGTGCAGTTTGCTTTCCTCTAAACCTACAAAAACCATCAAAAACGGTCAAGTCTTAATCTCACAAAACAAACTGAGGGTTGCTGGGGGGAGGGGGTTTGGGAGAAGGGGGTGGGATTATGGACATTGGGGAGGGTATGTGATTTGGTGAGTGCTGTGAAGTGTGTAAACCTGGTGATTCACAGACCTGTACCCCTGGGGATAAAAATATATGTTTATAAAAATTAAAAATTAAAAAATAAATAAATAAATAAATAAATAACGGTCAAGGCGAGAGAGAAAAACAAAAATGAACAAATATAAAAACCTCCAGAGAACAAAAGCCTGAAAAAACCAGTTTCCTCGGAGTCCATCCCCTTGAGGGGGGCGGGAGGACTTAACTCAGAGAACATCATTGACTGAAAACCCATGTGACAGGCCCCTCCCCCAGAAAACCAATCAGGAAAGGAAAAAAAAAAAAAGACAACAAGAGAACAACCACCACTACTTCAAAGGACAATTTTTATTATTAATTCGTTCCCATTATTCTGGCTCATTTTTTATATAGATAATTTTTTATTATTATATAGATAATTTGTCAACCTATTTACTGTCACAGTGAGATGTCCAGTACATCAAATTCCATAATAACCTTCTAACCTGAGCTTTTTGACACATACACCTGTGTTTTCCTTTTGCATTTCTATTTTTAAATTTTTTTTTAAATTTTAGTTTAGTTTAGTCTAGTTTTTTCCTTTTTTAATTTTTATTTTCTAATATTCATATAGAGTTAAACTTCAAGGTAATTCCCTTTCCCCAATCAATGCTACCCCTATAGGTAAACCAATTCTTTTTTTTTTTTTAAGATTTTATTTATTTATTTGTCAGAGAGAGAGAGCAAGAGCGAGCACAGGCAGAGTGGCAGGCAGAGTCAGAGGGAGAAGCAGGCTCCCTGCGGAGGAAGGAGCCCGATGTGGGACTCGATCCCAGGACGTTGGGATCATGACCTGAGCTGAAGGCAGCTGCTTAACCAACTGAGCCACCCAGGCGTCCCAGGTAAACCAATTCTTAATCCCCCTTTATCTTAGGGAAGTTGAGTCCTTTAACAAAGATATCAAGATACATCCAGGAAGAATCAAAACAACCTTCCTCACCCACACTGAGAATTTATAACCGCTCTCCCATCTTTTTCTTCCACCGGTGTTTCTGTGTTTCTGTGTTTGTCCTGATAGTATATAAATCTTACACTTGGGGTTTTTTTTGATGAGGTTCTTCCTTTATTTGCATATATATATGCAAATAATGTATATATATATGCAAATATATATTTTTTCTCTTGTCGTATACTTTTATCAGTATTTTTGCTTATCTGTTTTTGTTTGTATACTTCATAAATCTTACCTTGGGGCCCATTTGGGCTGAACCTTCTCTTTTATCTCACCTTTCGTTCCTGTCTTTCTCTCTCTTTTTTTCTTTTCCTTTTCCTTTTTCTCTCATTTGGGTGGGGAACCCTGAATTCTCAGAAGTGTTCCAGGGTGCACTAGAATGCACAAAATACAGCGTCACTCACGTTGTTTATTGCTGTCCCTAAATACCATGAATCACAGATAAACTGGTGCTCATCAAGTGAACCTTTACAGGACTCCCAGCTGCTCTCACTGTGCAGCACAGGTCCACCTTCCTCAACGTGCAAACTCACTAGAAGCAGCATAAAGTGCATGCTGGATGTGAGGCCACCAGAGGCATGAACAATCGAAAGCAAAAGAAGAAAACATCTTTGTTGGGACATGACTGTCTGAAACAATGCTCAGAGCATCAATGTTAGTGACAACATGGGAAAGCAGTGGAACCCCCTCAAGGTGTGATGTGTAGTCTGGACATTACACACACACATGCATAAACACACACACACACACACACACACACACACACACAAGCATGAAACCTTTTTCACTTTGCCCTAATTTTTCTGCAGCAATGGTGGTCCTAAGACAAAAATACACAGCATACAGGAAGACCTCAAGAAGCAAGAAAAATCTGAAAGAAACACTATAACATTACACCTGAAGGAGCTAGAGAAGGTTGATGACTAAAGCCTAAATACAGCAGAAGGAAGGAAATAGCAAAGATTAGAGCAGTAATAAGTGATATAAAAACAAAACAAAACAATAAAAACAAACAAACACAAAACAACAAAAGAGCAAGTTCTAGTTTTCTGGGGAAAAAAAAAGAACACTAAAATTGAGAAACCTGTGCCTAGATTTATCAAAAGGAAAAGAGAAAACCTGAAATAAATGATATCAGAAATCAATATACTCCTCTGTGGAACAAATAGGGTTTGGGAGGGGTAGGAGGGGCCGATTGGGGAAACTCGGTGATGGGCAGTAAGGACACATGATGGGTGAGCACAGGACTGCGTGTTATCAGAGAGGAACGGACTGAGGCTTCTCTCTGAGACGGAGGTCTGGGTGCAGTCTGCTTTCCTCTAGACCTCCAAAGAAATGCCAAAAGCTGCAAAGGGAGGGAAAAAAAAATCCAGAGAACAGAAGCCTGAAAAACCAGTTTTCTCAGAGCCCAGCCCCTTGGGAGGGGCAGGAGGACTCAACTCTAGCAAGACTGCCTGAAAAACCATGCAGCAGGCCCCTCCCACAGAAAGCCAGCCAAAAAAACAAAGAAAACAAAACAAGAGAACAACCACCATTACTTCCTAGATACAACTTTTATTTTTAATTCATTCCCACTATTCTCGTTATTTTCAATTTTTTTAATAATTTATTAACCTATTTACCATCACAATGAGATGTTCAGTACAACAAATTCCATAATAACCTTTTAACTTGAACTTTTTTGATACATATACCTGTGTTTTTATTTTGCTTTTCTATTTTTTAATTTTTTTTAAATATTCATATAGAGATAAGCTTCAAGGTAATCCAGTTTACCCAATCAATGCTACTCTTATATATAAACCAGTTTTACTCCCCCATTATCTCAGGAAAGTTGGGTCCTTTAACAAAGATATCAGAATATCCAGGAAGGGTGAGGAGGAGTCAAGTTGGCAGAGAAGTCGCAGGCTGAGGCGACATCAGGTAGCAGGGGATCATCTAGATAGCTTATCAAACCCTTGCGAACACCTACAAATCCTACAGGAGATCGAAGAGAAGAAGAGAAAAAGAAAATCAACCACTTTCTGAAAGGTAGGACCATCAGAGAAGTGACTCCAAAGCGACAGGAAGATAGTCCTCGAGGGGAGGGGCCGGCTTCTGGAAAGCAGCAGAACAATGGAGCACAAAACTAGAACTTTTAAAAGGCTGCTCCCCTGAGGGACATCACTCCAGAGGCTAAGCGTGGTCCTCAAGTCCCACGGAGTCACGGAAGGATCAGGGGTGTCTGAGTGTTGCAGAGTTCACAGGTAATAGAGTGGGGAAGCCAGCTACAGAGACAGAACCGAGTGAGCTCTCAACTCAGGGTTACCTTAAACTGTGATCCGTGGCACAATCAGACCACTGCTCTGTGAGCTGGGACCTCACAAGATCCGGGGAGAGTCCCCTGAAAGAGCTCAGGGATCTGTGGGATTCAGAGACTCCAGGTGGGGCTGTGTGCCAGAGACAGACACACTCAGTCACAGACTGGGTGAGCTCAGAGCGCAGCCAGAAGCCTGGGAGATGGGAGTGATTGAACGCTTTTCTCCAAGCACACACTGAGGACTGAGGCCCCAAGCTCTCGGCTCCTCTGGCCAGAGACTGGGAGGCCACCATTTTCATTCCTGTCTGGAGCACTATGGAAAGCGTTCACAGAACAAAAGCTCCCAAAAACCGAACCTGAGCGGATTACTTAGCCGGGCCCCTGGTAAGGGCGGTGCAATTCAACCTTGGGCAAAGACACTTGAGAATCACTACAACAGGCCCCTCCCCCAGAAGGTCAGCAAGAAATCCAGCCAAGATGAAGTTCACTTACAAGGAGAACAGTGGAATTCCAGAGGAGGAGAAAGCAAAGCACGGAATGCATGGCTTTCTCCCCATGACTCCTTAGTCTTGCGAAGTTAATTAATATTTTTTTTATTTTTTTATTTCTTTTCAGTGTAACAGCATTCATTGTTTTTGCACCACACCCAGTGCTCCACGCAATCCGTGCCCTCTATAATACACACCACCTGGTTCCCCCAACCTCCCACCCCCACCCCTTCAAAACCCTCAGATTGTTTTCCAGAGTCCATAGTCTCTCATGGTTCACCTCCCCTAATTTTTTCTTATGCTAAAATTCTTTTTAACTTTTACTCTTTCCTCTCTTAATGTTTTATTTTATTTCTTTTCAGTGTAACGAATTCATTGTTCATGCACCACACCCAGTGCTCCATACAATGCGTGCCCTCCATAATACCCACCACCTGACTCCCCCAACCTCCCACCCCCTGCCCCTTCAAAACCTCCAGATTCTTTTCCAGAGTCCATAGTCTCTCATGGTTCACGTCCCCTTCCAATTTCACTCAACTCCCTTCTCCTCTCCATCTCCCCTTGTCCTCCATGATATTTGTTATGCTCCACAAATAAGTGAAACCATATGATAATTGACTCTCTCTGCTTAACTTATTTCACTCAGCATAATCTCTTCCAGTCCCGTCCATGTTGCTACAAAGTTGGGTATTCATCCTTTCTGATGGAGGCATAATACTCCATAGTGTATATGGACCACATCTTCCTTATCCATTCGTCTGTTGAAGGGTATGTTGGCTCTTTCCACAGTTTGGTGACTGTGGCCATTGCTGCTATAAACATTGGGGTACAGATGGCCTTTTTCTTCACTAGATATGTATATTTAGGGTAAAAACCCAGTAGTGTAATTGCAGAGTCATAGGGAATTTCTATTTTTAATTTCTGTTTCTTATTAACATAAAATGTGTTATTAGCCCCAGGGGTACAGTTCTGTGAAGCTATTTTAAATTTCTTAAGGAATCTCCACACTGTTCTCCAAAGTGGCTGCACCAACTTGCATTCCCACCAACAGTGTAAGAGGGTTCTCCATTCTCCACATCTTCTCCAACACTTGTTGTTTACTGTCTTGTTAATTTTGGTCATTCTAACTGGTATAAGGTGGTATCTCAATGTGTTTTAATTTGAGTCTCCCTGATGGCTAGTGACTGTGAACATTTTTTCATGTGCCTGTGAGCCATTTGTATGTCTTTATTGGAGAAGTGTCTGGTCATGTCTTCTGCCCACTTTTTGACAAGATTATCTATTTTGTGTGGGTTGAGTTTGAGGTGTTCTCTATAGATCTTGGATATCAGCCCTTTGTCTGTAATATCATTTGTGATATTCCCATTCCGTGGGTTGCCTCTTTGTTTTGTTGACTGTTTCCTTTGCTGTGCAGAAGCATTTGATCTTGATGAAATCCCAAAATTTCATTTTCACTTTTGTTTCCTTGGCGATTGGAGAAATATCTTGAAAGAAGTTGCTGTGGCTGATATCGAAGAGGTTACTGCCTATGTTCTCCCATATGATTATGATGAATTCCTGCCTCCATTGAGGTCTCTCATCCATTTTGAGTTTATCTTTGTGTATGGTGTAAGAGAATGGTCGAGTTTCAATCTTCTACATATAGCTGTATGTATGTATTTCCCCAGCACCATTTATTGAAAAGACTTTTTTCCACTGTATATTATTTTCCCTGCTTTTTTAAAGAATTTGACCATAAAGTGGTCCATATGTGGGCTCTCTACTCTGTTCCAGTGGTCTGTGTGTCTGTTCTTAATGCCAGTACCATGCTGTCTTGGTGATCACAGCTTTGTGGTAAAGCTTGAAATCAGGCAACATGATGTCACCAGTTTCATTTTTCTTTTTCAACATTTCCTTAGCAATTTCTCTTCTGATTCTATACAAATTTTAGGATTGTTTGCTCCAGCTCTTTGAAAAAATATCAGTGGAATTTTTATCGAAATGGCATTTAAAGTATAGATTGCTCTAGGCAGTATAGACATTTTAACAATGTTTGTTTTTCAGATCCATGAGCATGGAATGGTCTTCCATCTTTTTGTGTCTTCTTCAATTTCTTTCATGAGTGTTCTGTAGTTCCTCGAATACAGATCCTTTACCTCTTTGGTTAGGTTTATTCCCAGGTATCTTATGGTTCTTGGTGCTATAGTAAATGGAATCGATTCTCTAATTTCTCTAATTTTGTTAGTGTATAAGAAAGCCACTGATTTCTGCACATTGACTTTGTATCCTGCCACGTTGCTGAATTGCTGAATGAGTTCTAGTAGTTTAGGGGTGGAGTCTTTTGAGTTTTCCATATAAAGAATCATGTCATCTGCAAAGAGATAGAGTTTGACTTCTCCATTGCCAATTTGGATACCTTTTATTTCTCTTTGTTGTCTGATTGCTCTTGCTAGGACTTCTAATACTATGTTGAATGAGAGTGGTGAGAGTGGGCATCCTTGTCGTGTTCCTGATCTCAACGGGAAGGATGCAAGCTTTTTCCCATTGAGGATGATATTCGCTTTGGGTTTTTCATAGATAACTTTTATGGAGTTGAGGAATGTTCCCTCTACCCTATACTTTGAAGTGTTTTAATCAAGAACAGATGCTGTATCTTGTCAAATGTTTTTTCTGCATCAGTAGAGAGGACTATGTGGTTCTTCTCTCTTCTCTTATTAATTTGTTCTATCACACTGATTGGTTTGCAAATGTTGAACCATCCTTCCAACCCAGGGATAAATCCCACCCAGCCATGGTAGATAATCTTTTTAATGTCCTGTTGGATCCTGTTAGCTAGGATCTAGTTCACAATCTTAGCATACATATTCATCAAGGATATTGGTCTGAACTTCTCTTTCCGGTTGGGTCTTAGCCTAGTTTGGGGATCAGGATAATGCTGGCTTCATAAAAAGAGTCTGGGAGTTTTCCTTATGCTTCAATTTTTTTGAAACAGTTTCATGAGAAACTTTCTTTGAAAGTTAGGTACAATTGCCCCAAGGAATCCATCAGGTCCTGGGCTCTTGTTTTTTGGGAGGTTTTTGATCACTGCTTCAATCTCATTCCTAGGTATCAGTCTATTCATGTTGTCAGTTTCTTCATGGTTCAATTTTGGAAGTTTATCGTTTTCCAGGAATGCATCTATTTCATCTAGATGGCTTAATTTGTTGCCATACAACTGTTGATAATAATTTCTGATCATTGTTTCTATTTCCTTGGTGTTAGTTGTGATCTTTCCCTTTTCATTCATAATTTTATTAATTTGTGTCTTCCCTCTTTTCTTTTGGATTAGTGTGGTCAATGGTTTATTGATATTATTGATTCTTTCAAAAACACAGTTTTTAGTTTCATTGATGCATTCTAACTGTATCTCTAGTTTCTATCTCATTGATCTCTGCTCCACTCTTGATTGTTTCCCTTCTTGTGTGTAGAGTTGGTTTAATTTGTTGTTGATTCTCCAATTCTTTAAAGTGTAAAGATAGATGGTGTATTCTGGATTTTTCAATTTTTTGAGGGAGTCTTGGATGGCTATGTATTTGCCCTTATGACTGCCTTTGCTGTATCCCATAGGTTTGGGACCAAAGTGTCTTCATTTTCTTTGGTTTCCATGAATCGTTTAAGTTCTTCTTTGACTTTCTGGTTGACCACCTCAATCAAGGTGGTCTTTAGCTTCCAGGTGTTTGAATTCCTTCTGAACTTTTCCTTGTGGTTGAGCTCCAGTTTCAAAGCATTTTGATCTGAGAATATGCAGGGAATCATCTCCATCTTTTGGTATCAGTTGAGTCCTGATTTGTGACCCAGTATGTGGTCTATTCTGGAGAAGGTTCCATGTGCACTTGAGAAGAATGAGTGTTCTGTTGTTTTAGGGTGGAATGTTCTGTATACATCTATGAGGTCCATCTGGTCCAATGTGTCATTCAATGCTCTTGTTTCTTTATTGATTTTCTGCTTGGATGATCTATTACTGAGAGTGGCATGTTAATATCTCCTACTATTAATGTATTCAGAGCAATATCACTTTTTATCTTCATTTACAGTTGTCTTATGTAGTTGGCTGCTCCTGTATTAGGGGCAGAAATATTTACAATTGTTAAATCTTCTTGGTGGATAGACCCTTTAAAAATGATGTAGTGTCCTTCTGTATCTCTGACTACAGTCTTTAGTTTAAAATCTAATTTATCTGATATGAGAATCGCTACCTCAGCTTTCTTTTGAGGCTCATTGGCATGAAAGATCGTTCTCCATCCCTTCACTTTCAGTCTGGATGTATCCTTAGGTACAAAATGGGTCCTTGAAAGAGGAACCCTCCTACACTGTTGGTGGGAATGCAAGCTGGTGCAACCACTCTGGAAAACAGCATGGAGGTTCCTCAAAAAGTTGAAAATACAGCTACCCTATGACCCAGCAATTGCACTACTGGGTATTTACCTTAAAGACACAAATGTAGTGATCTGAAAGGGCACGTGCACCTAAATGTTTATAGCAGCACTGTCCACAATAGCCAAACTATGGAAAGAACCCAGATGTCTATCAACAGATGAATGGATAAAGAAGATATGGTGTATATATAAAGTGGAATACTATGCAGCCATCACAAGAAATGAAACCTTGCCATTTGTGATGACGTGGATGGAACTAGATGGTATTAAGCTTAGCGAAAAAAGTCACTGGACAAAGACAACTATCATATAATCTCCCTGATATGAGGAAGGGGAGATGCGATGTGGAGGGTTTGAGAGTAGGAAAAGAATAAATGAAACAAGATGGTATCAGGAGGGAGACAAACCATAAGAGACTCTTAATGTCACAAAACAAACTGAGGGTTGCCAGGGGGAGGGGGGAGGGAGAGGGTGGTGGGGTTATGAACTTGCGGAAGGTATGTGCTATGGTGAGTGCTGTGAAGTGTGTAAACATGGCAATTCACAGACCTGTACCCCTGGGGCTAATAACACATTATATGTTATTACAAAAAAATTTTTTTTAATTATTAAAAAAAAGAAAGAAATGGCCTGTGCAGAGACACCCTGATCTCCTCTGTCCCCCTGAAAGCTGGACATGAGTCTCCTATGGGAAAGGCACCCTCCCTGGGCCAGGATGAGACAGATGTCCTTAGCACCATAAATGGAAGTTTAAGGCCTAGAAGACTGTATAAACACACCTTATTTCCTCATTAACTTGAATTTGTTAGTTTATGTTTCCAGAACGGAAATGTCACACACAAAAAGCCAGAGTGGAGGAGATGAGTATCCTTCTGGATTGGATGAAATATCTTCTCACAAGAGCTTGATGTTGTGTGTAGAGGGTCTTCATGGGTCTCCTTCAAGGTCAGCAGTGCTGTTGGGGCCTGGGAGCACTCTGGTGACAGCAACAGTGTGCCATCCTCCAGCCTGTACTCAGGGTCATGGACAATAGGACCTCACACAAAGTACACCTGCATAGGCAGGGCCTGTGTCCCCCCTGGCCTGGGAGTCTGGGCACTGGGCTCATGACCAGCAAGAGGAGGCCTGAAAAGTGCAGGGACTCTGGGCTGTGCTTGCTGCTGCTGGCATAGTGTGGACACCAGCAGGTGTGAGCCTGGTCCTGTGCCTGAGACAGTCAGGAGCAGTCATCCTCTGACCATCATTGGACTGTAGCTGGGAGCCCTGGTGACCCCATGCCTGTGGGGGAGGGTGACCTGAGAATTGGATGAGGAAGAGCAGTGTCAAGTTAGCTGACTCAGAGGACACTGTTCCAGGTCACCTGCTAAGTGGGGCAGCAGAGGGACAGGTGAGGGGGTCAGCTCTCTCCGAGACCTGTCTCAGTTCCATAAGACCACTCATCACTAGGACTGCTCTGGTTCTGTCTATTCCTGGGGCTCCATTCTGCTGGTCATCTTCACTCCTGACACCTGCCCCTTGGACCTCAGGCAGCACTTTCACCCGGATCTGTGCTTCTGCCAGCGACTTCATAGATAACCCTGGATAAACAATGGACTAAGAGTAGGACAGGTATTGGTCAAGATGGCAAGGAACCAAGGAACAGATCTGTGGCCCGGAAAGGAGGGTCCAATACTTGATCAGGAAATGGTAGGAACCCTGTCTTCAAGCTGATGTCACTGTTGTCCCTGAGCATGCCTACAATCTCCTCCTTAGACAGATCTGTGTACTGTAGCCCCTCAATGGTGACCCTGGTGTGCTGGTCCTGTGTGGGGAGAGGAATTTTAATTTCTAATGACAAACCCCTGTGAGTCCAGAAGGACTGGGTGTGGGATGTGACCTTCACAGTTTGCTCCAGAGGTTACCTCTCATTCCTCAAGCACAAGACAGCCCAGTGAGAACACTGTGTCCTGTTGCAGGTGCAGAGTGGGGTGCAGGATTGGCAGCATCCTTGCCCCCTGCATGCACTGCAACATGAGGTCCTAGATCACATCTGAGAGGCTGTGGCCTACCTGTGTGGACAAGGACGTCCCATCCACCATGTCTGCTGGAATCTGTGGGTGTTCAGAGAATCAGGAATGTAACCTCCTCCTTTTGGCTCACCCTATCACCTCAGGGCAAACTGTAAATGGGGACCTTGACATTGTTAATTATGTAAAGTACTTGCCAATATTAAAGAACAAATGCCCAGAGAAGATGAGATGAATATGGAAGGGATAAAGTACACAAGGAAAGCAGGAAATAGTTGTAAATTATATCAGGAGACAATGTGAACCTGGTCGTTTATAACCTTATAAGAATCTGTTCTCTACAAACATATATGTGTTTACATTTCATATGTGAGAGACAGAAGCAGAGGAGCAGGACAGAAAGAGGGAATGTGCAACAGAGAAAAATAACTTTTCTGTAATAAATTCATAATTCATAAAGTCTTTGGAGCACCTGGAGGGTCCTGTCTGTAAGGTCCACATTGATGTAGAAATCAAGGTGAAAACCAAGACGCTCCAGACACTGCCCCTAAGCCCCTGTCCAGCTTCCCTGTCATCCTCCTCCTTCCCATCAGCAATTGGGCTCTGGTTGGTGGTGGGTGGGCCCTGGTGCTTGGACCCCTGAAGGTGCCTGTGTATTAGGATCTCCATGTCTCAGATTGTGTGGAAAAGGAACACCAGAGTTTCCCTTCCCGACTCAGATTAATGGGTTTTTTCCAGAACCATCTGTGCTCAGGGTGGAGAAAGGACCATGTAGGTTGGATTTTAGGTGGGGTTTTTTTTTTTTGTTTGAATTCAGTTAACAACACATAATACATCATTAGACTCAGATGTCATATTTGATAATGCCTCAGTTGTATATACGGATTTCTGTTCCGTGGATGTAACTAGAGGGTATTACACTGAGTGAAAGAAGTCAATCAAAGAAAGACAATTATCATATGCTTCAAGCATATGTGGAATATAAGAAGTAGAGGATCATAGGGGAAGGGAGGGGAAACTGAATGGGATGCCCTGAGACAGGGAGACAAGCCATGAGATACACTGAACTATAGGAAACAAACTGAGGGTTAGGGAAGGGAAGTGGGTGGGGGCAATGGAGTAACTGGGTGGTGGGCATTGAGGAGGTCACATGATGTGATGAGCACTGGATGTTGTACACAATGATGAATTACTGAACACTACATCTGAAACTAATAATGTACTCTATCTTGGCTAATTGAATTTAAATAACATTTTTAAAAAGTAAAGAATATCCACATAACACCCTATCTCTCTGCCTTGCCCTCCACACGGATGAGCTTGTTTCCTTATGTTAATGCGAGAGTATAGTTCTGAATATCCCTTTTGCAGGTGGATTGCCATCATCTGGGACCCCATATCTCATTTGTGGGAGCAAATGACCCAAACTGGGCAATCAGTCAGGGTCTGGAGTCTGGACAACTGCCTGTCCTCCAGGTTTGTGAACAGGTATTTCTGCAGGTTGAACTTGCAGCCCACTGTTGGACAGCCTGGCAATGGAATACAAGAGAACATTCACAAGGTTTCTAAACGTTCATCAGCTCCAGCACAAACCTCGAGCAACTGATGCTAGAGAACAGTTCAGGAAGGACTGGAGCATAAATCACTAGGACCAGGCTCTGTGGGTCCTCGCACCACTCAACATGGGGACACCAAGAACTGGTGACTGTCACCAGGGTTCAGGATCTTTAATGCCTCCCCTCCTCCATAGGGACCCACATGCAAATCACCTGGGGTGCTCCCAGAAGAAATAGACATCACAGGCAGAGGTCAGTGTGCTGGGTCTCCATCCTGCAGGCAACCATGCAGCTGCTGTGGTCCCTCCTCTGCCTTCTGGCAGCTCCCCTAGGTGAGGATCTGGGGACTCTGGGATAGACAGTGGCCTTTCTGTGGGATGGGACAGACTCACCATGACTCTCCTTGTCCCCAGGTGTCTTGTCTCAACTTACACTTCAGGAGTCAGGCCCAGGACTGGTGAAGCCCTCACAGACCCTCTCTCTCACATGTGTTGTCTCCGGGGGCTCCGTCACCAGCAGTTACTATTGGAACTGGATCCGCCAGCGCCCTGGAAAAGCACTGGAGTGGATGGGCTACTGGACAGGTAGTACAAGGTACAACCCGGCTTTCCAGGGCCGCATCTCCATCACTGCTGACACATCCAAGAACCAGTTCTCCCTGCAGCTGAGTTCCATGACCACTGAGGACACGGCCGTGTATTACTGTGCTAGAGGCACACTGAGGAGACGTCAGTGTGAGCCCAGACACAAACCTCCCTGCAGGGACACAGGAGCGGTGGGGCTGCAGGTGGCCCCAGAATCCGCCAGGGGGTGCTCAGGACACCAGGGGGAACTCAGGTCACTTTCCGGAGCTCAGGTTACCAAAAGGTGCTCAAGAGACAAGGGGCGCTCAGGTCAGAAGGGGTACTCAGGTCACCATGGGGCGCTCAAGACCCACCAATACACTTTCCACACCAGAAGCAGGTGGAGTGAAGATTAAGCACATGTTTCCTGGCACAGTTTGGGGCTTCCTTTCCATAAAGCAGTTTCCCCAATGAGACTCTCTAGAATTATGATTTGTTCTTACTTCTTACATCTATGAATTGAAACATTGGCTATAATAGGAGAAAACTATATGTCCATGCACAAAGAGCAGGAAGTCACTTACTTGATGAATCTTTTCCCTCAATGACAATTATGGACATTCTGATGTAAACCTGCTAAGCCTGTAAAAGTTTCAGCTGGACTCAACAACGCAACATCACACAGCCCAGTATACAAGCTGTGAGCCACCATCATCAAGTTCATGCTGGACATCAGGTACAGGGCCATAATGAAGCCAAAGCCAGAGAAGAATGGCCCCAGTGTGGGGGGTCATTGTGTGAACCACGTGCTCACAGCTTCTGTTTAGCTGACACCATCCAGAGCCAGAGGGACCTCAAACAAGCTTGGTACAGTTGGTGAATCAGATGATACAATACACACTTACAAGAGAATATGGAATATTAATCACCTCCATCATCAAAGTGTCTGTTGATTTCAGGGAATGCCTCCCAGCATGTCAGAAATGCTCCAGTAAACCTTAGAAAGGACACAAAATAAGGGATTTTTTTTATTGTGATACTGTGAGTTAGTGCTGGAAAATTCCATAGGGATCTGGAACACCAGGGGCACAGAATCTAATCTTTCCTAGGAGATTTCCATTTATGAAGCACGAGAAGACGGAGGAATGAGGCTTCTGGTGCCAGTAAAAAAATCATCAGAAGATACAATGTCATGACTAATTCCATGCAACAACTACAAAAAGGAGTGAAAAGGAATATACATGATAAATAGGTGTAGAAGACCATCTGAGTCCCTTGAAAATATGAATGATAATATATAAGCAGACAATAATAAGAAAGCTATGAGTAGAGGACAAGGGTCTTACCCAGTGTCTCAGGTGAAAGATGTCCACTTCCCAAGGTCACCAGCAGGTTCTGATGGTCTTGTGAACCCTGTGTGCACACAGAGACTAGAAGCTTCAGCAGGATCCATGAGAATGCTCAGGTTGAGGTGCTGGTTGGGAGGGGCCTTCCATCTGCAGAGATTAATTGATCCTTCAGTTACTAATATCAGCTCAATGTGTTTAATTTCTACCATCACTATGTTGAAACCTAACACCAGTTTAATGGAATGAGTGGGTGGCGACTTAGGAAAGCACTTAGGTCAGGAGCGTGCAGTCTCATAATGGGATTAGAGCTCTTATACACCAGGACTGGGAAAGCTTTCTGCCCCTTGGCCCCATGTGAGTTTACAGAGAAAGGACCACCTAGGACGTGAGTTCTCTCGGGACACCAAATCTGCCTGCACCTTGATATGGCACTTCCCAGACTCCAGAACTGTGAGGAATGTGTGTCTAATGTTTAAAACCACCCAGTTCATGTACACTGTAACACCAGCTGGCACACATGGAGTCATTAGTGAAGCATGAACCCAAGCATTTTTTCTGGCAGAGTTTTCAGAGTTTGTGGCAGTGATAACTGATGGGATTTGAGTATTAACATCATTTTACAGAGTTGTGTTATGCTGATTGCCATGAGCTGTGCCACTCAGTCACTGGACATAATGTTGTTACCCCATGTTCCCATCATGAAACCAAGGATGTGGGTTTCGGTGACTCTCCATCTGATTGTGAGGGTAGGTTCCTCTTGACGTGTTCATTACTGGAAACACTCAAGGCACCTACATTACTTGTTTATCCTTTATTGTGTTATTTATATGCAATGCTTGTGTGTGTGTGTGTGTGAATTTTTTATTTCTTTTCAGTGTAACAGAATTCATTGATTATGCACCACAACCAGTACTCCATGCAATACGTGTCCTCCATATTATCCACCACCTGGTTCCTGCAATCTCCCATCCCCCGCCCAATCAAAACCCTCAGTTTGTTTTTCAAAGTCCATAGTCTTTCATGGTTAATCTCCCGCTCTAATTTCTCTCAACGCCCTTCTCCTCTCCATCTCCCCATGTCCTCCATGCTATTTGTTATGCTCCACAAATAAGTGAAACCATATGATAATTGACTCTCTCTGCTTGACTTACTTCACTCAGCACAATCCCTTCGAGTTCCAGCCATGTTGCTACAAAAGTTGGGTATTCATCCTTTCTGATGGAGGCATAATTCTCCATAGTGTAGATGGACCACATCTTCCTTATCAATTCATCCGTAGAAGGGCATCATGGTTCCCTCCACAGTTTGGAGACCGTGGCCATTGCTGCTATAAACATTGGGGTACAGATGGCCCTTCTTTTCACAACATCTGTATCTTTGGGGTAAATACCCAGGAGTGCAATGGCAGGGTCATAGGGAAGTTCTATTTTTAATTTCTTGAGGGATCTCCATACTGTTCTTCAAAGAGGCTGCACCAACTTGCATTCCACCCAACAGTGGAAGAGGGTTCCCCTTGCTCCACATCCCCTCCAAAACACGTTATTTCCTGTCTTGCTAATTTTGGCCATTCTAACTGGTGTAAGGTGATATCTCAATGTGGGTTTAATTTGAATCTCCCTGAGGGCTAGTGATGATGAACATTTTTTCATGTGTCTGATAGCCATTTGTATGTCTTCATTGGAGAAGTGTCTGTTCATATCTTGTGCCCATTTTTTTATATGATTGTCTGTTTTGTGTGTGTTGAGTTTGAGGAGTTCTTTATAGATCCTGGATTTCAACCTTTTGTCTGTACTGTCATTTGCAAATATCTTCTCCCATTCCGTGGGTTGCCTCTTTGTTTTTTTGACTGTTTCCTTTGCTGTGCAGAAGCTTTTGATTTTGATGAAGTCCCAAAGGTTCATTTTTGCTTCTGTTTCCTTTGCCTTTGGAGACATATCTTAAAAGAAGTTTCTGTGGCTGATATTGAAGAAGTTACTGCCTATGTTCTCCTCTAGGATTCTGATGGATTCCTATCTCACGTTGAGGTCTTTTATCCATTTCAAGTTTATCTTTGTGTACAGTGTAAGTGAATGGTCGAGTTTCATTTCTTCTACCTGTAGCTGTCCAATTCTTCCAGCACCATTTATTGAAGAGACTGTCTTTTTTCCACTGTATATTTTTTCCTGTTTTGTCGAAGATTATTTGCCCATACAGTTGAGGGTCCATATCTGGGTTTTCTACTCTGTTTCACGGGTCTATGTGTCTGTTTATATGCCAGTACCATGCTGTCTTGGTGATCACAGCTTTTTAGTAAAGCTTGAAATCAGGTAATGTGATGCCCCCAGCTTTATTTTTGTTTTTCAACATTTCCTTAGCGATTTGGGGTCTCTTCTGATTCCATACAAATTTTTGGATTATTTGCTCCAGCTCTTTGAAGAATACCGGTGGAATTTTGATCGGAATGGCATTAAAAGTATAGATTGCTCTAGGCAGTATAGACATTTTAACAATGTTTATTCTTCCAATCCAAGAGCCTGGAATGGTCTTCCATCTTTTTGTGTATTCTTCAGTTTCTTTCATGAGTTTTCTGTAGTTCCTCAAGTACAGATCCTTTACCTCTTTGGTTAGGTTTATTCCCAGGTATCTTATGGTTCTTGGTGCTATAGTAAATGGAATCGATTCTCTAATTTCCCTTTCTGTATTTTCATTGTTAGTGTATAAGAAAGCCACTATTTTCTGTACATAGACTTTGTATCCTGCCATGTTACTGAATTGCTGTATGAGTTCTAGTAGTTTGGGGGTGGAGTCTTTTTGGTTTTCCATATAAAGAATCATGTCATCTGCGAAGAGATAGAGTTTGACTTCTTCATTGCCAATTTGGATAACTTTTATTTCTCTTTGTTGTCTGGTTGCTATTGCTAGGACTTCTAATACCATGTTGAACAAGAGTGGTGAGAGTGGGCATCCTTGTCGTGTTCCTAATCTCAACGGGAAGGCTGTGAGCTTTTTCTCACTGATGATGATATCTGCTGTGGGTCTTTCATAGATAGATTTTATGAAGTTCAGGAATGTTCCCTCTATCCCTATACTTTGAAGCGTTTTAATCATGAATGGATGCTGGATTTTGTCAAATGCTTTTTCTGCATCAATTGAGAGGACCATGTGGTTCTTCTCTCTTCTCTTATTGATTTGTTCTATCACATTGATTGATTTGCGAATGTTGAACCATCTTTGTAGCCCAGGGATGAATCCCACCTGGTCATGGTGGATAATCTTTTTAATGTGTTGTTGGATCCTATTTTCTAGGATCTTGTTGAGAATCTTAGCATCCATATTCATCAGTGATATTGGTCTGAAATTCTCCTTTTTGGTGTGGTCTTTGCATGGCTTTGTTCAATGATATTCTTGGGGTTTTTTCCCTCTTTTATAGAAGCCCCATTATTATTTCCTGCAGTGCTGGCTTGGTGGTTACATAATATTTTAAACCTTGGTGGTCTTGGAAGCTCTTTGTCTCTCCATCCATTTTGAATGTCAGTCTTGCTGGATAAAGTATTCATGGCTACATGTTCTTCTCATTTAGTGCCTGAATACATCTTGCCCGCCCTTTCTGGCTTGCTAGGTTTCTGTGGACAGGTCTGACATTTTTCTGATGTGCTTTCTTCTGTACATAAGGAATACCTTCCCCTTAGCTTCTTTCAAGAGCTCCTGTCTACAGTTATGATTCATCATTTTCCCAATGAGGTGTCTGGAGGTCTTTCTATATTCTATGATCTTGGGGACAGCCCTTTCTGCCTCTACAACACGAATGCTGGTTCCATTAGCCAGATTGGGAAATTTTTCATGGAGATTTTGTTAAACTATATCTTCTAATCTTCTTTCTTTCTCCTCCACCTCAGAGATCCCAATAATTCTACGTTGGAACATTTCATGGCATCCTTTATTTCCCTAATTCTGTTTTCATGGCTTCTAGGCTGTTTTTTCCGGGCCTCTTCCTGATCCTATTTCTCTCAATTTGTTCCCTAGATCACTAGTTCTATCTTCTGCCTCAGTTACCTTAGCTCTTAGAGAATTTATATTAGATTGGAAGTCATTGAGAGCATTATTAACATCATCTCTGGTAGCTTTTATGTCTGCCCTAATCTATTCCATGTTGTCATTAAAGGTTTTCTCTAACCTAGCCATTGCCTGGATAATTGCTACCCTGAATTCCCTTTCTGACATACTGTTTTTCCATATCCAGTAACTCTGATGGAGAGAGGGCACTGTCTGAATTTTCCCTCTGTTGGGCATTCCTCCTCCTAGTCATTTTGGTAAGAGATGGCTGAACGGATGTAGCTGGATGTATCGACCATGGTGCAGTCAAGGTGCACCCTGGAATGCTTCTGAGCAATTGGGAGTCCCTAGCAAAAGAGATTTTAAAAATAAAAAAAAAAGGAGGGGGGAGAAAAGAGAAGAACCAGCCTAAATGGGCCCCAAAGGTAAAATTTATAAAGTATACCAACAAAAACAGACAATCAAAAAGACCAACAAAAATAAATGACAAGAAAAGATAGAACCCACCCAAAATGAACCCCAAGTATAAGATTTATATACTACCAGAACAAAAACAAATATCCAGAAACACTGACAGAAGAAAAAGATGGGAGGGTGGTTATAAATTCTCAGTGTGGGCGAGGAAGATTATTTTGATTCTTCCTGGGTGTATCTTGATATCTTTGTTAAATGATTCAACTTTCCCACGATAAAGGGGGACTAAAACTGATTTTTATATATGGGTAGTATTGATTGGGTAAAGAAGATTGATTACCTTGAAGGTTATCTCTATATGAATATTTTAAAAATAGAAAAAAAGAAAAACACAGGTATATGTATCCAAAAAAGTTCAAGTTAAAAGGTTAGTATGGAATTTGTTGTACTGAACATTTTATTGTGATGATAAATAGGTTAAAAATTTATTTAAAAATTTAAAAGAATGAAAATAATGGGAACGAATCAAAAATGAAAATTGTATCTATGAAGTATGCAAGTTGGGGGCAATACTGGGAGTTTAATATCTTCCTTTCCCCTCATATTGGGATTTTACAGTTTTATGGGGACACTGTGTTGGTTGTCGTCTCATTTTGCGGGGGCTGGCTCTCTGGGGGAGGGGTCAGCCAGGTTGTTTTTCAGGCAGTTTTGCTTGGGTTGACTCCTCCTGCCCCCTAAAAAGAGGCTGGGCTCTGAGGAACCTGGTTACTCAGGCTTTTGTTCTCTGGAGAATTTTTTTTCCCCCTTGGTGGCTTTTGGTGGTTCTTTGGAGGTTTAGAGGAAAGCAAACTGCCCCCAGACCTCGGTCTCAGAGAGAAGCATCAGTCTGATTCCCTCTGGGTGGTCCAGAACACATAGATTCCCCCTCTGCTGCCTCCCACCAACCAAGCACGTCCCCAGCCACCATCTCAGGTGTCGCAGGAGCTCCCACTTGTCTCTGAACCCTGGTGCTACTAAAACCATGAGCAATATCGGCCCAGGGAGCCTGCTTCCAGTGACTGCCTTTGCCAGGCTGCTGCCTGGGCAGTCCAGACAGCCAGAGAGATCCCAACCAGAGAGAGCACACTGAAAATTTTTCATGTCGGCCACACTGGGAGTGCTCAGACTCTTGGTTGGTCATAGAGACCATTGGCTAGAGCCCGCATGGGCCTCTCTTATAGGAGGGTATGGAGTATGGCTCAGGCCCCCATTGTGCAGTGTGGGTACAGAGTACAACAAGCTGTGGTTTTAGAGAGCACTGGCTGGCATGCACCCGGACTCTCTCACATGGGCCAGTGGCTCAGGGACCATGACCTGGATGCTTCACCACACTCTTTCTGGCATGGCACTGGCTGGCAGTAGCCATCCTGGGTCAGTGGGCTTAAGCCCATTCCCATAACCGCCCCATTCCACCAGTTGCCCCTTAAGATCTTTTGCTCTTTTTGAGTGCTTTATACCAGACTCCAAGTTAATGCTGGTCCCCAATCACAGGACACTCTGGTATTGTGGTATTACTTTCCAATGAGTCACTTTGGGAGGCTCTCTCCCCCATCTCTTTATTCTCTGAAATCAGTCCCATCATTCAAATTCCACTGCTTTAATGCATCACTGGTGTCTTCTGCCCCCATAGAGATCCAGAAGTGTATAAGTCTGCATCTCAGGCTGATTTCATGCATGTTCAGAGTGGTCTGATAGATAATAAGTTCAGTTTAGGGCGCTGGGTTGAAACAGCATCTCCTACTTCTCTGCCATCTTGCCTCCCTCCTCCAACTTACACTTTCAATAATATCCATATCAATATACCATCAACAGTTTTCACAGCACTGGAACAAACAATTCTACAATGTTTGGAGCCCCCAAAAGACACCAAATCACCAGGGAAATGTTGAAAAAGAAAACAAAAGCTGGGGCCATCACAATGTCTGATTTCAAGCTATATTACCAAGCTATAGTCATCAAGAGAGTATGGTACTGGCGCAAAAACAAACATATAGATCAATGGAACAGAATAGAGACCCCAGAAATTGACCCTCAATTCTATGGTCAACTACTCTTTGAAAAATCACAAAAGAACATCCAAAGGAAAAAAAGACAGTCTTTTCCATAAATTGTTCTTGGAAAACAGGACAACCACATGCAGAAGAATGAAAGTGGACCATTCTCTGACACTACAAACAAAAATAAACTCCAGATGGATGAAGGACCTCAATGTGAGACAGAAATCCATCAAAATACTAGAGAACACAGGCAGTAACCTCTTCAACACTGGCCACAGCAACTTCTTTCAAGATACCTCTCTAAGGCAAGGGAAAGAAAAGCAAAAACTAACTTTGGGGACTCCATCAAGACAAAAAGCTTTTTTGTTTGTGGAGAACAGATTCTCATAAGGTTATAAACTACCAGGTTCACATTGTCTCCCCATATAATTTACAATTATTTCCTGCTTTCCTTGTGTATTTTATCACTTCCATATTGATCTCATCTTCTCTGGGCATTTGTTCTTTAATATTGGCAAGTACTTTACATAATTAACAATGTCAAGTTCCCCTTTTACAGTTTTCCCTGAGGTGATAGTGTGAGCCAAAAGGAGGAGGTTACATTCCTGATTCTCTGAACACCCACAGATTCCAGCAGACATAGCTGATGGGACATCCTTGTCCCCACAGGTAGACCACAGCCTCTCAGATGTGATCTAGGACCTCATGTTGCAGTGCATGCAGGGGGCAAGGATGCTGCCAATCCTGCACCCCACTCTGCACCTGCAACAGGACACAGTGTTCTCACTGGGCTGTCTTGTGCTTGAGGAATGAGAGGTAACCTCTGGAGCAAACTGTGAGGGTCACATCCACACCCAGTCCTTCTGACTCACAGGGGTTTGCCATTAGAATTTATAATTCCCCTCCCCACACAGAACCAGCACACCAGGGTCACCATTGAGGGGCTACAGTACACAGATCTGTCTAAGGAGGAGATTGTAGGCATGCTCAGGGACAACAGTGACATCAGCTTAAAGACAGGGTTCCTACCATTTCCTGACCAAGTCTTGGACCCTCCATCCTGGGCCACAGATCTGTTCCTTGGTTCCTTGCCATCTTGACCAATACCTGTCCTACTCTTAGTCCATCGTTTATCCAGGGTTATCTATGAAGTCGCTGGTAGAAGCACAGATCCGGGTGAAAGTGCTGCCTGAGGTCCAAGGGGCAGGTGTCAGGAGTGGAGATGACCAGCAGAATGGAGCCCCAGGAATAGACAGAACCAGAGCAGTCCTAGTGATGAGTGGTCTTATGGAACTGAGACAGGTCTCGGAGAGAGCTGACCCCCTCACCTGTCCCTCTGCTGCCCCACTTAGCAGGTGACCTGGAACAGTGTCCTCTGAGTCAGCTAACTTGACACTGCTCTTCCTCATCCAATTCTCAGGTCACCCTCCCCCACAGGCATGGGGTCACCAGGGCTCCCAGCTACAGTCCAATGATGGTCAGAGGATGACTGCTCCTGACTGTCTCAGGCACAGGACCAGGCTCACACCTGCTGGTGTCCACACTATGCCAGCAGCAGCAAGCACAGCCCAGAGTCCCTGCACTTTTTAGGCCTCCTCTTGCTGGTCATGAGCCCAGTGCCCAGACTCCCAGGCCAGGGGGGACACAGGCCCTGCCTATGCAGGTGTACTTTGTGTGAGGTCCTATTGTCCATGACCCTGAGTACAGGCTGGAGGATGGCACACTGTTGCTGTCACCAGAGTGCTCCCAGGCCCCAACAGCACTGCTGACCTTGAAGGAGACCCATGAAGACCCTCTACACACAACATCAAGCTCTTGTGAGAAGATATTTCATCCAATCCAAAAGGATACTCATCTCCTCCACTCTGGCTTTTTGTGTGTGACATTTCCGTTCTGGAAACATAAACTAACAAATTCAAGTTAGTGAGGAAGTAAGGTGCATTTGTGCAGTCTTCTGAGCCTTAAACTCCCATTTCTGGTGCTAAGGACATCTGTCTCATCCTGGTCCAAGGAGGGTGCCTTTCCCATAGGAGACTCATGTCCAGCTTTCAGGGGGACAGAGGAGATCAGCGTGTCTCTGTACAGGTTATTTCTCAAGTACATTTAATCCAAGGGCACACGTGGGGTAGCATATTCTGTTTTCCTTCCCCTGTAATCCTGGAGTAGAGACACTGCAGTAAATACCCTGTGAGCCCAGACAGGGTCCTGCTTTCATGGCTGTGGTGTCAGCTGCTGGGAATACTCAGGACCCCACAGCAGAGGGCTGCTGCCCCAGGAGCAGGTGCACAGGGGTCTGGGGAAGTCTTTCCTCTCAGAAACTGGGGTCTCCTTTTCCAGAAAATAATTTAAATATGGGTAGGACAAGCAGTGCTAAAGGGTGTGTAAATATCCTGTTCTATCAGGAACATTTACCAAACTCCAAGCAATGAAAAGCACATTTGAAAAGGATGATATTCCAGGGCTTTTAGATATCTTAACTGTAAAGAGATGGAGGACTGAATGCATTATTTGCTCATTGGATGCAGCATTTTGGAGACACACTGATCCAGCTATAAAACATCCAGGTTTTAGAGCCAAGAACAGGTTCAGACGGTCTCTCTGTCATTCAAAGTTGGTTCCAAAATGAGGATAATTTCCTGTGGGTTCTTTTCCCTTAGTGGGAGAAGTTCGGCACACAGTTTAGGGAGCTGGCAGGGTATACATGACCTCAAACAAAGATTATGACTTGGGTTCTCAACGTCCTACTGACCATGGTCCCTATGATGTCTATCTGCTCCTTATCTTGATGGGTCTGGTTTTGAGTATGGGATACGCTGCCTCATGGATATGCAAATGATCTGAGGTACGCAAGGTTAGATATGAGGATGCCTGTGGCCTGAGAGCATTGCCCAACAATGGCACCTCTCCACTACAGTAGCTCTGAGAGCACAGCCCCTCACCATGACCTGGAGCTGGAGAATCCTCATCTTGATGGCACTGGCTACAAGTAAGGGACTTTCAGTCTCTGGGCTGAGGAGGGGTCAAAGGCCAGTCAAGAATGACTTCATCCCCACCTGTTCCCTTTCCAAAGGCGTGTACTCCCTGGTGCAGCTGATGCAGTCTGGGGCTGAGGTGAGGAAGCTGAAGCATCCAGGAAGGTCTGCCATAGGCATCTGGATACATGGTCACTGACTACTATATGCACTGCATGTGACAAGCCCCTGGACAAAGGCTTGAATGGAGTGGGTTCATTGACCATGAAGATGGTGCCACAAGTTATGCATGACATTCCATGGCAGAGTCACCCTGATGGCAGACGCATCTGCTAGCACAGCCTACATGGAGCTGAGCAATCTGAGGTCGGAGGACATGGCCATGTTTCACTGTGGGAGACAAACTGTGTGAGAACCCATATCTTGGTTGTGCCAGAAACCCTGGGGCAGGGGAAGCTGTGGTGATGGGCTAAGGAGATATGAAATACATGGATTCCCCTGCCTTCATCATACTTCTTCCCCAGAAGTTTGGGACAATGAATCATATTCTCATGGGGACCCCAGTCTTTTAGGGGAAGGTTTGAAGAGTCCAAATATACTGAAATAAAAACACAGGTAAAAAGGTTTGCGTAAAAGAACACTTTTTTTTTTTTTTGCTTTATTATGTGCAGTTAGTCAACATATAGTTTATCATTAGGGTTTTTTTTTGTAATTAGGTATTTATTTATTTATTTGAGACACAGAGGGAGCAAGCACAAGCAGGGAGGGGGTCAGAGGGAGAGGGAGAACAATGAGCCCCATATGAGGGCTTGATTCCAGGACTCCAGGATCATGACTTAAGCCAAAAGCAGCCACTGAATTGACTGAGCCACCCAGGTGCCCACATCGTTAGTTTTTGTTTTGTTTTTTGTTTTTTGTTTTTTATTATTATGTTAGTCACCATACAGAATATCATTAGGTTTCTTTGTTTTGGTTTTGGGTTTGGTTTTTTTTTTTTTTTTTTTAGACTTAATGTTTATTTTTTTCCTAGGGTTTTTTTTTATTTCTTTTCAGTGTTCCAGAATTCATTGTTTATGTACCACACCCAGTGCTCCATGCAATACATGCCCTCCACAATACCCACTACCAGCCTCACCCAAACCCCACCCCTTCAAAACTCTCTTTAGTTTTTGATGTAGTGTTTCATGATTCATTGTTTGCATATAACCCCCAGAGCTCCATGTAATACCTGCCCTCCTTATTCACACATCACTGGACTAACCCACCCCCTCACTATCCTCCCCTCTGATACCCTGTTAGTTCCTCAGAGTCCACAGTCTCTCATGGTTCATCTCCCGCTCCAATTCCCACCAACTCCCTTTGCCTCTCCATCTCCCAATGTCTTCCATGTTATTCCTTATGCTCCACAAATAAGTGAAACCATGTGATAATTGACTCTCTCTGCTTGACTTATTTCACTCAGCATAATCTCTTCCAGTCCCGTCCATGTTGATACAAAAGTTGGGTATTCATCTTTTCTTTTCTTTTTTAATTTTTTATTTTTTATAAACATGTATTCATCCTTTCTGATGGAGGCATACTATGCCATTGTATATATGGACCACATCTTCCTTATCCATCCCTCTGTTGAAGGACATCTTTGCTCTTTCCACAGCTTGGCAACTGTGACCATTGTTGCTATGAACATTGGGGTACAGATGGCCCTTCTGTTCACTACATCTGTATCTTTTGGGTAAATACACACTAGAGCAATCGCAGGGTCATAGGGAAGCTCTATTTTTAATTTCTTAAGAAACCTCCACATTGTTTTCCAAAGAGGCTGCACCAACTTGCATTCCCACCAACAGTGTAAGAGGGCTCCCCTTTCTCCACATCCTCTCCGACACATGTTGTTTCCTGTCTTGTTAATTTTGGTCATTCTAACTGGTGTAAGGTGGTATCTCAATACGGATTTGATTTTAACCTCCCTAATGGCTAGTGATGATGAACATTTTTTCATGTGTCTGTTAGCCACTTGTATTCAACCTGTGCTTTAAAATAAGTGGTTTTTCCCACTTATTCATCAGTTTTATAAAGTTCTCTCTTCTCATATAATTATTATTTCAAGTGTGTGAATCATGTCATTCAATGACAGAGGATATGACTCACACCCTTCTGTTTCTATTTTTTGAAATGGCTTCGGGAGAATAGGTATTATTTCTTCTTTAAAAGTTTGGTAGAATTCCCTTGGGTAGCCATTGGTCCTCAGATCTTTTTTGCAGGAAAGGGGCATTTTTTATTACTTCTTCAATTTCTTTGCTGGTTATTGGTTTGTTCAGATTTTCTGTTTCTTCATGCTTCATTTTTGGTAGTTTATACGTTTCTAGGAATGCATCCATTTCATCCAGATTGCCTAAATTGTTGGCATATAATCACTCAAAATAAGTTCTTATAATTGTTTGTATTTCTTTGGTTGGTTGTGATCTCTCCTTTTTCATTCATGATATTATTTATTTGGGTTATTTCTCTTTTCTTTTGAATAAGTCTGGCCAGAGGTTTATCGATGTTATTCATTCTTTCAATGAACCAGCTTCTAATTTCATTGATCTTTTCTACTGTTCTTCTGGTTTCTGTTTCATTGATTTCTGCTGTAATCATTATTATTTCTCTTCTCCTGCTTTGTTAGGCTTCATTTGCTGTTCTTTCTCCAGGTCCTTTAGTTGTAATGTTAGCTTGTGTATTTGGGATTTTGCTTGTTTCTTGGGAAATGTTTTAATTGCTTTATATTTCCCTCTTAAGTCTGCCTTTGCTGCCTCCCAAAGGTTTTGAAAAGTTGCGTTTTCATTTTCACTAGTTTCCATGAATTTTTTTAAAATTTTCTTTAACTTCCTAGTCAACCCATTCATTCATGTATCTTATTTTATTTTATTTTATTTTCTCCCTTTTTTTTTATGTCATGTTAGTCACCATAGAATACGTCATTAGTTTTTGATGTAGTGTCCCATGATTCCTTGTTTGCAACCCAGTGGTCCATTCATTCTTTAACAGAATGCTCTTCAACCTCCAAGTGCTTGAGTTCCTTCCAAATTTCTTCTTGACCTTGAGTTCCAGTTTCAAAGCATTGTTGTCTGAAAATATGCAGGGTATAATCCTAATCTTCCGTTATCCTTTGAGACCTGATTTATTGCACAGTTTGTGATCTATTCTGGAGAATGTTCCATGTGCAGTTTTGAAGAATGTGTATTCTGTTGCTTTGGGATGGAATGTTCTTTATATATCTGTGATGTCCATCTGTTCCAGTGTGTCATTCAAAGTCCTTGTTTCCTTGTTGATTTTCTGTTCTAATGATCTGGCCATTGCTGTGAATGAGGTGTTGAAGTCCCCTAGTATTATTGTATTATCTACGTGTTTCTTTACTTTGATTATTAATTGGTTGATGTAAAAGGCCTCTCCCAGATTAGGAGCATGAATAGTTATAAGTACTAGATCTTATTGTTTGGTAGACTCTTTAAGTAAGATATAGCATCCCACTTCCTCTCTTACTACAGTCTTTGGTTCAAACTCCAACTTCTTTGACATGAGGATTGCTACTCCAGCTTTCCTTTGAACTCCATTGACATGATAAACTCTTCTCTACCCCCTCAGTTTTAATCTGGAGGTGTCTTTGGGTCTAAAATGAGTTTTTTCCTGGTGATTCACAGACCTGTACCCCTGGGGCTAATAATACATTATATGTTAATAAAAATAATAATAAATTTTAAAAAGAAAGACAAAAATAAATAAGTAAAATGAGTTTCTTATAGACAGAATATCAAAGGGTCTTGTTTTTTATTACAGTCTCATATCCTGTGCCTTTTTATTGGAGCATTTAGTTCATTTGCTTTCAGGTTAGTTGAAAGAGATTAACTTAATGTCATTTTGTTACCTGTAAAGTCTTGTAGGGCTGATTTAGTGATCACAAATTCTTTTAGTCTTTGTTTGTTCTGGAAGTTATTTATCTCTCCTATTTTGAATGACATCCTTGTTACATCAAGTATTCTGGCCACATATTTATCCCATTTAGCATATTGAATATATCATGGCAGGCCTTTCTGGCCTGCCTGGTCCCTGTGGATAGGTCTGCTGCCAACCTTATATGTCTATGTCTCTTATTCCAGCTGCTTTTAGGATTTTATCTTTATCTCTGAAGTTTGCAATCTTCGCTATTATAGGTTTGGTTGTTGACCTATTTTTATTGATATTGAAGGGGATTTCCTACACCAGATTACGGAAGTTCTCAGGTATAATTTGTTCAAATAAACCTTCTGCCCATCTCCTTCTTCCCTCATCTCCTTGGACCCCTATTATTCAAATGTAATTATACTTTATGGTATCACTGATTTCTTGACGTCTCCCCTCATGATCCAGTAGTTGTTGTTTTTGTCTTTTTCTCAGCTTCCTTACTTTCCATCATTTTGTCTTCTATATCACTGACTCTCTTTTCTTGCTCATTTATCCTAGCTGTTAAAGCCTCCATTTATGACCGCATCACAGTAATAGAATTTTTAATTTTGCCCTGATGAGATTTTAGTTCTTTTATTTCTGCAGTAAGAGATTCTCTAGTATCCTCTGTGTTTTTTTAAAACTCACCTAGTATCTTTAAAATCGTTATTTTGAATTTTAGTTCCAACATCTTACTTATATCTGTATTGACAAAATCATGACAGAGAGTACTACCTCTGGTTCTTTCTTTTGCTATGAATTTCTCCTTCTAGTCATTGTGTCCAGAAAAGAAAGGAGGAAAGAAAGAAATAAAAGGAAAAAGGGGAAGCAAAATGACAGAAGAGTAGGGGACCTCATTTCATCTGGTCCCTTGAATTTAGCTGGATATCTATCACACCATTCTGAACACCCATGAATTCAGCCTGAGATGTAAGAAAATATATCTGGAGCTCCATGATCTGAAGAATTTGAGAGGCAATGTGGGGGGTTTGGGGAGTAGGGAAGGAAAAAATGAAATAAGATGGAATCGGGAGACAGACAAACCATATGAGACTCAATCTCACAAAACAAACTGAGGGTTGCTGGGGGAGGGGGGAGGGAGAAGGTGGTTGGGTTATGGACATTGGGGAGGGTATGTGCTATGGTGAGTATGGTGAAGTGTGTAAACCTGGCGATTCACAGACCTGTACCCCTGGGGCTAATAATACATTATATGTTAATGAAAAATAAATCACATATTATACCCAAAAAATGGAAATATATCTAGAACTTCACAAGCAGAAAAATGACTGTTTTTTGCAAGTGAGGAGGTGTGGAGTCATGAATCTATAGGAAATATTGGAAGATAAATGGAGGGGGGAGGGAGCATCTAAACTTTGGCTACTGGAAAGTGATATAACACAGGAGTGCAAAATCAGAACCCTTAGAAATCTGCTCCAATGAGAAACATCCCTTTCTAAAGGGGCTCAAGGGGTGAAAAGGGCAGAGTTCTAGGTGGATCATTGTGGTCTCTGGATCCTAGGGGACACTGAAAGATTGGGGATGCCTGGACCGAAGAGTGCCCAATCAGTGGAGCAGGGAAACTGGTTACAGTCAGCCAGCCCAGAAGAGACTCCCAGCTCTGGTCACAATACACTGTGAACAGGCCATTCAGGTGATCTCTTTATGCCTGAGCACCCTGAAAAGGACTGGAACATGGAAGCCATTTGCCATCCCCTGGCAGGGACAAAAAGGCTGCCCCATGCCTGGGCAACAGCTCTCAGGGTGGCAGCCACCCTGGAAAGGACAATGGGGCAGCATTCTGCTCTGAGCAGGGAGTGGCAGAGTAGTAGGGTGCACATGCTAGCCCACAACCACTCACCGCTGCAAAGACACAAAGTACAGATATGCTTGCAGTTCCCTGGGACTCCCTGGGGGAGAACTGCAGTGGACACAAACATTGGGAGTCTTCAGAGTTTGGTGTACACAGAAGTGGAGATGGTTTGATGCAGAGGTTTATTGAAGAGGAGGAACTGTGGTCTCACAGCTTTGGGCCAGATACCAAAGACATGGCTGTCTTTGCTCTGACCCTCTGGAGAGGCAGGGAAAGCTACCAGGAACCAAAAACCACACAAGCAGCTCACATTGAACCCATCCTCCTGACAAGGGTGAGGCAACGCTTAAGAACAGGTGAATGAGGACGCCTGGGTGGCTCAGTGGGTTAAGCTGCTGCCTTCTGCTCAGGTCGTGATCTCAGGGTCCTGGATCGAGTCCCGCATCGGGCTCTCTGCTCAGCAGGGAGCCTGCTTCCTCCTCTCCCTCTCTCTCTCTCTCTCTCTCTCTGCCTACTTGTGATCTCTCTCTGTCAAATAAATAAATAAAATCTTTAAAAAAAAAAAAAAAAGAAAGAAAGAAAGAAAGAACAGGTGAATGACAAGCTCGTGGATCCCCCAAGACTGTAAAACTTCAAAGCCAGGGGAAGATAGTATATTGAGCTCAGAGTGTTTCCTCCTGACTTATTGATCCTTCAGTCTGAAATGTTCCATTTCTTTTTTCTTTTTTACCTTTTTCCCACTTCAACTAGATTCTTATTTTACCAATTTGTGTTTTTAAATTTGCTTTTTATCTTTTTTTTCATGTCTACCTTTATACATTTACCCCTCATTCTAGTCCTTTTTTCTCTCTATTCGATTTTATTTTTACATTTGAGTTTTGATTTCTTTGCAATTTTGGGATATAGTGTCTTCTAACACACACACACACACCAAAATTCAATCAGGAATAAGTGGATCACCCTGCTTTGTCCACTCTGTGAGATTATAGTCTGTCTTACCTCCCCCCTTTATACGGTATTGTTCCATTCTGGCTTTGTTTGCTTTTCTGTGGTAGCTTCTAACCACTTCAGATATTTTTTTAGGTTTTTTTTTTTAATTTCTTTTCAGTGTACCAGAATTCATTGTTTATGCACCACACCCAGCGCTCCATACAATACATGCCCTCCTTAACACCCACCACCAGGCTCACCCAACCTCCCACCTCCCACCCCTTCAAAACTCTGTTTTTCAGAGTCGGTAGTCTCTCATGGTTCGTCTCCCCCTCCAATTTCCCTCAACTCCCTTCTCTCCAGCTCCCCACGTCCTCGTGTTATTTCTTACGCTCCACAAATAAGTGAAACCATATGATAATTGACTTTCTCTGCTTGACTTATTTCACTCAGCATCATCTCTTCCAGTCCCGTCCATGTTGACACAAAAGTTGGGTATTCGTCCTTCCTGATGGAGGCATAATAACCACTTCAGATTTTTTTCTAGGGTGCACTGTACTTGGGTTGTGGTTGGTATTGTAGAATCTGTTCATTCACTCAACCATCCCTCAACAGTATAACTAGGAAGAGGAACTCTCAACAACATTATGGAGGTTCCTCAAGACATTAAAAATAGAACTGTCCTGCAACCCAGCAATTGCACTACTGGGTATTTATCCCAAAGACAAGTGGCTCCCCAGTGACCTACAGTTATGTGGGTAAGTCCATCCCAGGTCAACAGAACACCCAGCCAAGTCATGTGAATGAAATAAATGTGTATTATTATGCAGTACTGAGGTTTTGATGTAGTTTTAATGTACACCTAATTTAACATCTGTTGGTTCACTAAGACTATGGTCTTATCTATCCCAAAGATACAGATGCAGTGAAAAGAAGGGATATGTGAGCCCCAATGTCATACAGCAATGTCCACAATAGCCAAACTGTAGAAGGAGCTGAGATGTCCTTCAAGGGATGAATGGGACCAATGAGAAGTGCTGTGTGTACAGAGCCCTCCTCTGAGATGGTCAGGAGCTCAGGGGAGGCCAAAAGGAACCCGATGCAGCACCACTCCTCCCAAGGCTCATCAAGGTCTGCTCTCAGAGACTGGGGGCTTAGCCAGGGAGGTGCTGCCACCTCTGTGGAGAGAGGTTCTACAGGGTCCTCCCTCTGGGCAATGCCACACAAGGCAGCAATGCAGGACCCAACCTCGGGGCCAGATGGGGTCCACAGGAAGAGCATCTCTGGAACACACATCCTGAGAATCCAACAAGCTCCCAGGAGGCTGGACGCAGGGAGAACTCAGGCTTTTCCTTGCTTACTTCCTCACTTGGAATTGCTGCCATGGGCAGCCACAGCCTTTGGAATGAGACCTTAAAACCCAGTGGAGGGCGCCTGGGTGGCTCAGTGGGTTAAGCCGCTGCCTTTGGCTCAGGTCATGATCTCGGGGTCCTGGGATCGAGTCCCGCATCGGGCTCTCTGCTCAGCAGGGAGCCTGCTTCCTCCTCTCTCTCTCTCTGCCTGCCTCTCTGCCTACTTGTGATCTCTCTCTGTCAAATAAATAAATAAAATCTTTAAAAAAAAAAAAAAAACAGTGGAAATACCTTTTCAACACTGACCATTCGTGATGCTGGGAGCCCCACCAAGCTCTGGGACTGAACTCAGGGGAGGGTCAGGGACCCAGAGGGAGCCAACACCCCCCAGAAGATGAAGGAGCAAAGGCAGCAACATGGGCCCCTTGGGCAGAGAAGATGAGCACCACAGGAGGGACAAGACTCAGAGAGGCCCTCCCCATCTGCCAGATAGCAGTGATGTCAAAGCCTGAACCCCACAGGATATAGGCAGTTGGTGTGGGGGGTCCAACAGAGGGCCAGCCCTCCAGCTCCAGAATCCCATAGGGAACTTGAGACAAATAGACGCCAATGTTGGCCAGGCCCTGGGCAGCCCTCTCTAGAATTTCTGGTGGTCAAGAGAAGGGATGAGAGACAACGAGTGTCCAGAGGAAAGCATTTAAACCCACTCAGAATCACCCACATTCACAATGGAGTCTAAGCCCAGGGGCCACTGGAAGGACAGAGAGGTAAGACTTCGGGGGCCTCGGGAGAAGGTGAGGGTCCTGAGCAGCCACAGCAAACGTCACCCTCACGGGGGCTCTGGAGTTCTGGCAGCAACCCCAGTCAGGTGTGCAGGAGGGCACCTGGGCCTCACCTGCTCCTGGGGCTCCCCTGGGCCTCCCCTCTGCCTGGGCCTCCCCTGCACCTGCACTCGGACCTCCCCTGAGACTGAACCTCTCCTTCACCTGTAACTGGGCATCCCTTAGGTCAGGACATCCTCTGATCCTTTACGTAGACCTCACCTGTTCGTGGGCTTCCCCTGGACCATTCCTTTGTCAGGACCTCCTCTCACCTTCCCTGGGCCTCCTCGGGTCTGGAATACCACTTCTTCTGCACCTGAGCATAATCTGAAACTGGGCTATCCCTGGGCCTGGGCTGCACCTGCACCTGCACATTGGCCTCAACTGATCTTTGGCCTCACCTGGCCTTCTCTCAGCAGCACCCCCCAATGTGAACCCCTGTGTACTTATACCTGGGCCTCACCTGCACCCGGGCCAGGGCCTACCCTTTTCCTGGAATACACATCACCTGTGTCTGGGCCGCCCCTGATCTTCCCCTCTGCCTGGGCCTCACCTTCACCTACACCTGTGCCTCCACTGGGTATAAACCCTCCCTACACCTTAACCTAGGTCTCCCCTGGGTCTGGACCTCTTCTTTAGGTGCACCTTGGCCTCTCCTGGGACTGTACTTTCCCATAGACCGCCCCTTGGCCTAGACCTCCCCTGCACCTGAACCTGGGCCTTCCTGAGTCTGGACTACCAATACCTGGCCTTCATCTGTACCTAAGACTCCCCTGGGCCTCCTGTGGCCTGGGCCTCCCCTGAAAGAGTATCTGGGTCTCACCTGCTTTGGGCTATACCTGGGCTATCCCTGGGCCTCACCTGGGTCTGGACTCCCCTGCACCTTTACCTGGACATCCCTTGACCCTCCCATGAGTCTGGACCTCTCCTGCACCTGTACCTGGAGTACCACCGCATCTGTACCTGGGCCTCATGCACTTCTGGGCCTCCCCTGTACCTATACCTGGACCTCATCTCCCCTGGGCCTCCTACTCACATGTACCTGGTCTTCTCCTGAAATGGACCTTCCCTTCAATTGGACTTGTGCCTGCCCTCTGTCTAAATGTCCCTTGGACCTCCACTGGGTCGTGGCTTCCCCTTTACCTATACCTCATTATCCCTGGGTCTGGACGACCACATCACCTGCATCTGGGCCTCAATTGAACCTGTATTTGGGCCTCCCCTAAGTCTGGATGACCGTGTCAGTTATACTGAGGGCTCACCTGTACCTGGGTCTCCCCTGGGTCTCCCCTATGCCTGGAAGTTCTGCTGAGAACTGCACCTGGACCTGGACCTCTCTTGCACCTGTAACTGTGCATCCTTTAAGTCTAGACTAACAATGCCCCTCTGCCCAGTCCTCACCTACACGTGAGCCTCCCCTGGGCTTTGCCTAGACCTTCCCCTCACCTGAACCTGGGACTCCCCTGGCCCTCTTCTGGGCCTGGACCTCCCCTTCATCTGTACCTGGGACTTCTCTGGGCCTCCCCTAAGTCTGGGCCTCCGCTGCATCTGCACCTGGGCCTCCACCGGGTATAGACCCTCCCTACACCTCTACCTTGTTCCCCGCTGGGTCTCCACTCTGCCTGGGCCTCTCCTGGGACTGCATTTTCCCTGGACCTCCCTTGGTCTAGACCTCCTCTGCACCTGCACCTGGGCCTCCCCTGCCCCTGTTCTTGGTTCTCCCCTGAGACTGGACCACTCCTTTACCTGTAACGCGGCATCCCTTAGGTCTGGACCTCCCCTAAAGCCTATCTGGGCCTCACCCATTCTTGGGTTTCCCTGAGCCTTCCCAGGGCCTGGAACTCCCCTTCCCCTGCGCCTGGGGTTCCACGGAGTCTGGACAACTGCTGGGCCTGCAGCTGGGTCTCCCCTGGGTCTGGACCTCCCCTCCACCTATACGCGGGCCTCCCTGAGTCTGGTCCTTGGTGTCCTGTCCCAGGACCACATCTGCACCTGGGTCTCCCCTTACCTCCCCTGGGCCTCCTGAGGGCTGGGCTTCCCCTGAAGGAGTACCTGGGCCTCCCCTGCGCTGTCCCTGGGCCTCAGCGGGGTCTGGACCAACCGTCCCTGTGTACCTTGGCTTCCCCTGGCTCTCGACCTCCACCTGCATGTGGGGCTCCCTGAAGTCCGCACTGTCCCTGCTCCTCCCGACCCTAATCTATACCTGGGCCTCCCCAGAAGGAATACGAGGCCTCACCTGCTTGGGGCTGTGTCTGGGATGTCCCTGGGATGTCCCTGGGCTTCACCTGGGTCTAGACTCCCCTGAGCCTCCACCGGCGCCTCTCCTGAGTCTGGGCCTGTCCTGGGTCCGTCCACTCCTTCATGGGTACATGGCGTTGCCCTGAGTACGGACCATCCTGGGAGCTCCCCTGGCTCTGCACCTCCCACGAATATGTGCCTGGGCCTCCCCTGGGTGTGACCTGCCCTCACCTGGATGTGGACCCCCTGGTTCTGGACCCCGGTACCTGCACCTCAGCTCCCGGCTTCTAAATCACACTTTACTGCCCCTAGGCCTCCCCTGGTCCTCTCGGGGGCCTCCTCGGGGCCTCCCCAGGGGTGGGCCTCACCCGTAACTGTACAACCTGCACCTGCACTAGAACCTCCCCTGGGCCCGGGCCTCCCCTTACCTGACCCTGGACCTCTCCTGGGCCTGCACGTCCGTGCAACCTGCAGCGGGGCCTCCCCAGGGTCTGGATCTGCGGCACCTGCCCCTGGGCCTCCCTGGCTGTGGACTTTGCCTCCGACTGTACCTGGGCTTCCTCCCCTTCACCTGTCCTTGGGCCTCCCCTGGCCGGTGACCAACAACGCCTGTACCTGCGCCCCATGGACGTCCCTCAGCTTCGCCTGGGCCTGTCCTGGGCCTGCGCCGACCCTCCCCTGTAACTGCGCTGGGTCAAGGCCTCCTGTACCCTGCATCTGCCCGCCAAGGTCCTGCACCGGAGCATGGACCGGGGACGCTGCCCTCGGCACGCACAGCGGGGTCGCCCCGGTCTACCGTCGCCCCGGCCGGCCCTCAGCTGCCGGCACCTGCGTTCCACGGTACGGGCGCCCGGGCCTCTGCTCCCGCGGCCGCTGCCGCCCCGGGTCTCCCGCGGCCCCTCCGCGGGCTCTCCCCGGGTGCGGACGTCGTCTGCACTGCGCCTGCGCCTCTCCTGGGCCGGGCCTCGGCGTCCTTATGCTGGGCCTCGCGGGCTGGGGGACTGGCCGGAACCGCCTGGCTCGGACTCGCCGGCGCCGGAGCCTGGGCCGCCCCGGAATGAGTCTCCGCAGCACCTGCCCCTGGTCCTCCCTGGATCACTCTCCTCAGCACCTGCCCCCGGGTCGCCCCTGGATCACTCTCCTGAGGACACTCGGGCGCGCAGCAGCCCACGCGGCCGCCCCCCGCCCCCCGCCCCGGCGCGCAGCCCGGAGCCCCGCCCGGAGCCCCGCGGCCGCCCCGCCCCGCCTGCGGCTCGGGCACGCCCACCGCCTCCCGGGCTCCGCCTCCATCCGCGCGCCCCCCCTCGAGCCGCCGGGCTCCTGCCCGGGGGGCCACAGGCAGGAGGCCCCAGGGACGGACGATTCGGACTGGGTCTGTGTCACGGTGGTGTATTATGATAGTTACGGCTACTACTCCCACAGCGTCACGGACCCCACCGAAAACCCCGCCCCGGGGTCCCAGCCCCGGCCCTGCCCCGGGCCCAGCAGGGACACCAGCCGAGGACACATCGCTGATCCGGCCGGACCGTCCTGCCGGTGCCAGGACTCCCCTCAGGTCCGATCCTGACCCCACCTGAGGCCCCTGGGACCCTCAGTGCACTCGGCGAGTCCGGAGGTTTCCAGAAGAGCACACCCTCCCCCACGGCCGCCCTTGGCACCTCTGGGCACACACCCCGGGTCTGCGAGCGAGTGCCCGAAGGACGCAGGGCTGACCCGCCAGGGCTGCCCCCATAGCCCAGACCCACCCGGTCCCCCCAGAGGACCCGGAGCAGCCCCACACCCGCCCTGCCCGCCCACGGAGTCTTGGCATCGGCCCACCCCGGCAAGGGCCCTGCCCTCCTCCCCGGGGAGGCAGGGCAGGAGAGGACGACCAGACACCCCCAGCTGCCCGGGACTGTGGGGCAGGTGCACGGGACACCTGTGCGTCGGGGCCCAGCAGACGCCTGCAGCAGGGAAGGGGTCCTTCTGCCACCTGCCAGGTTTTTTGACAAGGAACTTCCCACTGTGTTACTACGGTAGCTACAGCCACAGTGACAGACCCCGGGGCAATAACCCTGCCGGACCCCAGGGCTCTCCAGTCTGGCCCTAAGAGCCCCAGTCCTACCTGCCCACTGTGGTTCATGTGCTGATGGCCAGGAGCCCCTCCCCAGGCCCCAGACTTGTGTGTCCATCTGGGAGGTACTGACGTGGGGCCCGAGGACCCATTCCTTGTGCAGCCCCCCGTGTCCCCTGCACAGGCTCCCCTCCGGGTGCAAACTGCGAAAACCCTACGGCATCGTCTCTCACCGGTAAGACGGGGGCAAGGGGCTCCTCGCTTCCCCCACACACACCCGGCCCAACGCTGCCGTGTGGGGGGATGAGACAGAAGGGTCCACACATTGGTGACGCGTGGCAGGGACAGAGCTGGGGCACCGCAAAGTCAACGCGGGGCCCAGGGGCTGGGACGGTCAGTCGGGATGGCCAGGACCAGTGGACAGGATCTCCCCGAAGCCCCACCGAGTTAGGGACCACAGGGAGGGGCCATGTGCAAGCACGAGAGGATGTGAGGAACCCTGGGGGGGAGGGGGCAGGGGCTCCGGGGAGGGTCCCGGCACTAGGGGCTGTGACCGCCCTGGGACAGGAAGGAGCAGAGGCACCAACATGGGCCCCGTGGGCATCACAGGAGGCACAGGTCCCAGCAAGGACTCACCCCACCCCCCAGGCAGCGGTGGTGTCAAGGCCTGAAGGCCCCGCAGGGCACCGGCAGCTGGTGTGGGGGGTCCAGAGAGGGCCAACCCGCCCGCCCCAGATCCCATGGGAAAATGGAGACCAACGGACGCCATGTCGCCCAGGCCCTGGGCAGCCCTTTCCAGAAGCTCCGGTGGTCGAAGGGGGGACGAGAAGCACGCAGTGCCCCAGGGAAGCATGTAGGCCCCCTCGGAGGCGCCCACACCCACCACGGAGTCGAAGCCGGGAGCTCCTGGGAGGACAGAGAGGCGAGACGCCTGGGGCCTCGGGACACAGTGAGGGTCCTGAGCAGCCCCAGCAAACGCCGCCCTCCCGGGGGCTCGGGCGCTCCAGCAGCCCCCGCAGCCGGGTGTGCAGGACGGCTCCTGGGCCGCCCCTGGGCCTCGGTTTCCTGCACCTGCACCCGGGCTCCGCTTGGCCTCCCCTGAGTCTGGACAACCGCGTCGCCTGCACCGGCCCTGCCCCACCTGTCCCTGGGCCTCCCCTCAACACCTGCCCCTGGGTCTCCCCCGAAATCAGTTCTCCTCGGCGCCCGTCCTGGGTCTCGGCCCCACCGGCACCGCCCACCTGCACGCGCTCCAGGTCCGGCTGGAACCAGAAAGGACCGTGGGACGGAGGGTTTCTGGGCCCCTCCGCCCAGGGGCTCTGGAGACGCTGGGCCCCGCGCAGACGGCAGAGGGAGACCGGTGCGGGGCGTCAGGGGCACCGCGGGGGCCTGGGACCAGCGGGAGGAGCCCGGCGCCTTCCAGCCGCCCTCGCAGGCCGCGCCGCTCGGCAGACCCAGGTCCCCAGGGTCCGTGGCGCCAGGACCGACGGCGGCCGCCTCCCTCCCCGCCTGTCCTTCCTGGGTGGGAGCCCCCTGCCGGCCCCAGGGTCCAGCGGCCCCGGAGGGACCCCCACACCGCGCGGCGGTTCCTTCGACCAGACGCCTGTCCCACCGGCTTGGGTCCCCAGTCGGGCGCGCAGCAGCCCACGCGGCCGCCCTCCCGCGCGCAGCCCGGAGCCCCGCCGGGAGCCCCGCGGCCGCCCCGCCCCGCCCCGCCTGCGGCTCAGGCACGCCCACCGCCTCGGGCACGCCCACCGCCTCGGGCACGCCCACCGCCTCGGGCACGCCCACCGCCTCCCGGGCTCCGCCTCCATCCGCGCGCCCCGCCTCGGGCCGCGGGGCTCCACAGGCAGGAGGCCCCAGGGACGGAGGATTCGGGCTGGGTCTGTGTCACGGTGGGGTATTGTGATAGTTACGGCTACTGCTTCCCACAGCGTCACGGACCCCACCGAAAACCCCGCCCCGGGGTCCCAGCCCCGGCCCTGCCCGGGGGCCACAGGCAGGAGGCCCCAGGGACGGACGATTCGGACTGGGTCTGTGTCACGGTGGGGTATTGTGATAGTTCCGCCTGCTTCCCACAGCGTCACGGACCCCACCGAAAACCCCGCCCCGGGGTCCCAGCCCCGGCCCTGCCCCGGGCCCAGCAGGGACACCAGCCGAGGACACATCGCTGATCCGGCCGGACCGTCCTGCCGGTGCCAGGACTCCCCTCAGGTCCGATCCTGACCCCACCTGAGGCCCCTGGGACCCTCGGTGCACTCGAGCACACCCTCCCCCACGGCCGCCCCTGGCACCTCTGGGCACACACCCCGGGTCTGCGAGCGAGTGCCCGAAGGACGCAGGGCTGACCCGCCAGGGCTGCCCCCATAGCCCAGACCCACCCGGTCCCCCCAGAGGACCCGGAGCAGCCCCACACCCGCCCTGCCCGCCCACGGAGTCTTGGCATCGGCCCACCCCGGCAAGGGCCCTGCCCTCCTCCCCGGGGAGGCAGGGCAGGAGAGGACGACCAGACACCCCCAGCTGCCCGGGACTGTGGGGCAGGTGCACGGGACACCTGTGCGTCGGGGCCCAGCAGACGCCTGCAGCAGGGAAGGGGTCCTTCCGCCACCTGCCAGGTTTTTTGACAAGGAACTTCCCACTGTGATAACTACGATAACTACCACAGCGACAGACCTCAGGGCGAAAACCCAGCCGGACCCCCGGGCCCTCCAGTCGGGCCCTGAGGGTGAGAGCTGGGACCCTGGGTCCCCAGAGCAGCAGCAGCAGCTCGGCCCATGGGCTTGTGTTCAGCTACAACGTCCACCCCCAGCCGCAGCCCGGAAGGGCCAGGGATGGCCACGCATCTCGCATCGAGCTGGCAGGCACAGCCCTGGCTCTCCTGGCTGCGGGCGGCAGGGATCAGGAAGGACAGGGCCTCCCGCGAGCAAACTGTCAGGGACCCAGCTCCCCGTGAGCACGACCCCCAGAGACCCAGGGCAGGCTGACAAGAGTGGACACTGGGGCTAGGCCTGTAGCAGAAGCTCATCCCTGATGTTCGACGCAGAATGAGGTTCAAGGGAAGTGGAGCATCCCCTGGCCCCCGGTATCCTGACGGAGGTGGCTCCTGTTCCAGGCCTGGCCATCGGGGGTCCGTGGCCTCTCCCCCAGGAGAGGGGCTGTGCAGGCTCTGGCTGTGGGCTGTCTTGCTGGTCATGGCCAGGCGGTGCTAGAAACCCACCCCCAGCAGGCGGCTCCAGGGAAAGCCCCTCCGAGGAGCCGGCCCAGACCAGCAGCACGGGCGCCCGTGCCCCCCAGCGCAGGCTCTGCAATGGTGCCCGCTGTTGTGCTGCCCTCCAGACCTAAGGGGCTCCGGGGGGCGGACACTGTCCAGGGTCTCGTCTGGCTCTCATCCACACAGCCGTCCCCCAGCTCTGGCCGCTGCTGCACCCTCCCGTGCCCACATCCAGCCTTCTGTCCCCAGGGGCTGTTCCTGGGATGGGGACCTACGGTGTGGACCTTCCTGGCAGGGAGGCCGCAGGATGGCAGGGATTCTAACCAGGCATGTCGCCCCAACTCAGAGACATACAGACGACGCGGCAAAGCTGCAGCCCACGTCTTCCAGAAGGGTGACCTGGCTGGCATAGACAAAGGGCAGTGGCCTTGTGGCCGGTCCCCCCACAAGGCCTCCCTGGGAGCCATCCCCTCCCCCCCCCACCATCCACCCCATCCAGGGTCCCTCGGACCCTCCTGCCAGCTCACAGCGGGCTCCCACACAGACAGGTCCTCACCCGCCAGCACACGCCCCGCCCGCCCTCCTGGGGCAGCCGGTCTGAGCTCTGGGATGCAGCCGACCACACACCTCCAGGTCCAGCCTGCCCAAGTGCCTCCCAGCCCTGGCGTCCACAGGAAGGGCTCAGAGATGTGGCGTCCACCTGGCAGCCAGCCAGACGTCCTGGGAACAGCCTGTGTCCTCCCAGCCCAGCCCAGGGGCGGCTGACCGCAGCTTCCCGTCTCCCACCCCAGCGACTGGCGTGCGTCCGGGTCCCAGGGCAGCTCCAGCCCCTCCACAGCCCTGGTGGCCCCTGCACAACCCCCTTTCCTGAGGAGGCTCCTCCTGCCAGCCCCGCCTCGGGTGCCAGCTAGGGTTCTTGTCACGGGGCCTCCAACAGTGGTCTAGAGGACTACACGTACCACCGTGATGCCTCCCATAGCACCAAAGAGCCCACTGCTCCCCCGGGCCCACCTCTGGCCCCTTTGAGTCTGGGGCTCTGGTCTCTGGCCTCTGGGGGGACGGGCCCCTCGTGCTCAGGGCCTCCTCCGGCTGACTGCTTCTAAACGGTGAGGTAGTGTCCCGTGTGGCCGGAGCGGCTGGCTCTCCGGGGAAGGAGGAAAGCACAGGTCTGTGCAAAGGGAGCGCCCGGCCTCCCCCCAGGACAGAGTGCAGAGCCCCCAGAATGGGCTTCACCCCCGGTGCAAGGAACCTGTCATCTGCCAAGTGTCCCTCTGTAGAGGCTCCGTCACCACCTCCACGGTGGGGGACTGAGGACTGGCCGGGCCCACCCCTCTAAGGAGCAGCCTGGGAGTTCGAGGGGGAGCCCAGGGGGTCTGAGGGGGAGCCCAGGGGTCCCAGTGGGAGCCCAGGGGGTCCGAGGGGGAGCCCGGGGGTCCGAGTGGGAGCCCAGGGGGTCCGAGGGGGAGCCCAGGGCCCTGTCTGGGTGCCCCCATGCTGCCCGTGTTCCCCAGGGGCCACCTGGAGACACGGGCTCTTCTCTGTCGACAAATGGGCCACACCGGGGTCGGCACCCCAGGGGGACCCAGGCCCCCTCGGTCAGCCCCCATCTCCCAGCACTCAAGCCTCCCAGGGTGACACCTGGCTGAAGGGGCCCCGGCCTCCACCAGGACGGGGTGGGCAGCCACGAGCTGGGCCCTCCCCCAGCCCCGGGGACAGGCCATATTGTCTGAGCGTCTGTCACTGTGGGTACTGGAATAGTATCTCCCACAGTGACATGTCCTGTGCTCAAAACCAGCCGCCCTCACCGGCCCGCTGTCCCCTGCTCGAGCCGTCCCCACCCTGTCACCAACCTCCCTCCACCCTAGGATGTGGTGAGCTGAGTCCACTCCGTCCCCAGCACCAGACAGTGCGGAACGACCCAGGCTGCAGCAGACTGAGCGCCAGGGGCCCAGGCAAGCACCCCGTGAGGAGCGGACCTGCACAGCACCGACCCTGGCCCTCCCCCCGCCCGTGCTCACACCCGACCCGCCTCGCCCCCAGGACGCAGGACGGAATGGGCTTCTGGCCACACACGGGAGGCCCTTCCTGCAACCTGCGCTCAGGCCTCGGCAGGTGGGCAGGGGGTCGGTCGGCCTGCAGGCCCTGTCTGGAGAGCCCTGCCCCCAGCACCCTCCGCCCGAGGCCCTTGCCTCACCTCCTCTGCCTGCTCCCTCTGCTCTCCCCTCCCTGCCCCTGGGCTCTCTGTGCCAGGACTTCCTCAGGGACTTGCAGCAGGACCGGCCTCCCAGGAAATGCCAGGCAGCGCCTCAGGTGGGACGGCTCAGGCCTGAAGCCTGAGGTCACTCCCCTGCGCTCTGCCTGAGCCCGGGGCGCTTGCCTGTCCCCCAGGTCCCAGCTCCCCTCGCCCAGCCCCTGCCTGGTGGAGGACAGGTGCCTGGGTTGCAGCCAGGGCAGGGCGAGGGGCTGGGGCAGCTGCAGGCAGAGCTGAGGACGGCCCCAGCCCCGCCCACACCCCACACCTGGGGAACAGGCCTGACTGGCCGTTGGGCACCAGCCCCTCTCCTGGTGGAACAGACCCTGCGGTGCTGCCCCCGCCCCCGGGGAGCCCCTCACTGACTGAGGGCAGACCCCTCACAGACGGGATGCACCAGCACACCCAGGGGGCCCCGCGGGCAGGAGGGCTGAGCACAGCAGGGCGGCTCCGGCCGGGCTGGCGGGCGCGCAGGGGCGGCTGGCCTGTGCCTCAGAGCCCACCCACCTGCCGGCCGACCGCGGACGCGGCTGGAAGCACCTCGGGGTCCTCGCCCACAGCACCCAGCGCGCGGACGCCCGCGAGCCTCAGTCTGAGCCCAGGAGGTTTCTGACCCCGCCTGTGTCACTGTGGCTACAGTAGCAGCTGGATCCACGGTGACACTCTCCAGGCCACAAACCCCGCCCGCGGGCCCCCGGGCAGAGGGGCCTCCTCCCGGTGCGCTGCTGGGCCTGCCCTCCAGGCTTGCGGGCACCCCCACAGCCTCGCCCTTCGTCCTCAGCCGCCAGCGACTGCCCGAGGACAGACCACCATGGTCTCCCCGCCCCGGGACCTTGGTGGACTCTGTACGGGCCTGAAGCAGGGTGAGCGTTAGCGGATGGGGCTCACCGTGCCCCGCACCATTCATAAAAACCTCAGTGCTGGTCCCCACCGCGTAGGAGACTGGGCCCAGCAGTCCAGCCCGCAGTGTGGAGGCCCTGAGGCCAGGAGCAGCCCCGAGTCAGTGCGGCCGACCAGGAGGCAGCGCTGCAAGGCTGCCTGGGCCCAGCCCCAGAGCAGTGCTCGGACAGCGGAGCCCTGTGCCCAGCCAGGCCGTGTCTGCGGGCTCCTCAGTAACCGGACAGCCAAGGTCCCTCAGCAGCCCCTTTCACGGTAAGGACAGGAGGCCGGTGCGGTCACTGTGGGGCTGGGCCCTGTCCTCAGCCTCCCTCGTCTGCTCTGCGGGCCCTGGCCAGAGCCGACCCTCAGGGACACGTCTGCTCCTGCCACCCGTGCCCTGGGGCAGACCCCTCCTGCCATGCATCCTGAGCCAATGCCGAGCACGGACCACCATCCCCTGCCGGGGGCCAAGGCTGTCTGGGCAGCAGCTCCCTGGGGCAGACTTGCAGAAGCCACGCCTGGACACAGCCCGACTGGGCCTGCGTCCCCCCCACTGAATGTGCAGCAGGTGGGCCGCACACACAGTGCAGCTCCGCTGACAGCCTGCAGCCCCGGGCAGCACCAGGAAGGCTGCCCAAGGAGACCCCCGCCCCTTCTGTCCACAGCTGAGCCCATGCCCTCCCCCAGGCAGACCCTCCCTGGGGTTCCCGCACTGCAGCCTGCCGGGTCCTCCAGGGCTACTGTCCAGCACTGAGGACTCAGCTGCCCCGGGCAGCCAGAGGGCCCAGCCCACCGTGGAGCCTGGGGAGCTCTGGGTGCCTGGGGTACTCCACTGACAGACCCACCAGCTGGTCACTCTAGAGCCCGTCCCCCGAGGCTCTGAGCCCCCACCATGGGCAGCGGCGGCACTCACAGGGCTCTTTCCTGGGAGAAGGCCCCACGCATCCGGGCCCCCACCTGCCGGCACTGGTCACAGAGAGAGTGTGGGCCTGAAGGGCAGCGGAGCCTGGGGCCGGCAGGCAGGAAGACACACGCCCCAGGGCACAGAGCCCCCCCCCACTTCCTGCCCTGGCCCCACCCCCATGCCCCTCCCCTCCCTGCCCTCCCTGAGCTCAGCTCTTCCGGGTTCTCAGGACTCTTTTTTTTTTTTTAATTTATTTTCAGCATAACAGTATTCATTATTTTTGCACCACACCCAGTGCTCCATGCAATCCGTGCCCTCTATAATGCCCACCACCTGGTACCCCAACCTCCCACCTCCCGCCCCTTCAAAACCCTCAGATTGTTTTTCAGAGTCCACAGTCTCTCATGGTTCACCTCCCCTTCCAATTTCCCTCAACTCCCTTCTCCTCTCCATCTCCCCTTGTCCTCCGTGCTATTTGTTATGCTCCACAAATAAGTGAAACCATATGATAACTGACTCTCTCTGCTTGACTTATTTCACTCAGCATACTCTCTTCCAGTCCCGTCCATGTTGCTACAAAAGTTGGGTATTCGTCCTTTCTGATGGAGGCATCATACTCCATAGTGTATATGGACCACATCTTCCTTATCCATTCATCTGTTAAAGGGCATCTTGGTTCTTTCCACAGTTTGGCGACCGTGGCCATTGCTGCCATGAACATTGGGGTACAGATGGCCCTTCTTTTCACAACATCTGTATCTTTGGGGTAAATACCCAGGAGTGCAATGGCAGGGTCATAGGGAAGCTCTATTTTTAATTTCTTGAGGAACCTCCACACTGTTCTCCAAAGAGGCTGCACCAACCTGCATTCCCACCGACAGTGTAAGTTCTCAGGACTCTCACCTTGAAGCTGGGATTTCTCTGCAGGGGTTCCTCCGCAATTTCCTTTCCGTTCGGTTTTTCCTCACTCCCAGCACCTCGATCCCGCACTCACGCCTGCTCCTTCACGGTCCGTCACCCCAGAGAACCTAAGCCAGGCCCTGGGGGGTCCCCACATTTACACACGTGCGGCTGCATGAGGCCGCGACTGGGAGGGCATGGCTGGGAAGCTGGGTCACTCTCCTGCCTGCTGGAGTCAGTCAAGGCAGCTACCTGGAGGAGGAGGCGCTTTCGCTGCAGGTGGAGAGGAGAAGAGTGCGGGACCTGGCAATGGGGGCCCAGGATGCCCCCGGGAGGGCAGGGAGCCTGAGGACTCTGTGTCTCCCCGAGACCCACACGGGAGCTCCAGGACCAGCCAGAGCCCAAGACAGGAGCCATCGTCCCAGACAGTGGTGGACGGGGCGGGGGTCACGAGGACCCAGACACACAAGGTCCAGGAACAGAGAAGCTCTCCCAGCCCTGGCACCCCCCAAGGCGCAGGACACAAGCCCATGCCCCCAGGCAGGGGGACAAGAGGGACAGGTCCCACTCAGATGCCCAGGAATCTGACTGGCCCATGGATTCAGACAGAGCCTCCTGGGTCCGGGGTGGCCAGTGGGGTCCCAGGGAGCCCCAGGCAGCCCCGTGTGAGGACCTGTCCCTGCTCGGCCATGGCCAGTGGTCAGGAAGGAAGCTGCACCATTCCTCATGCCCCAGAACACAGGAGCCCCGTGAGCTCCCTCCCCCCACAACGACCATCTGAGCCAGCCCTTGCCATGACCCCCAACCCATGCAGACAGTCACCCCACCCCCTCCCAGCCCACCACCCTGGGAGGCTGCTGCTCTCCCCTATGTGGTCACCAGGACGGGTCTGAGGACCCTCTGCCCAGCTCACTGGGATGACAGCCATGACCCCATGACCCAAGACTGGCCCAACCCTCCACAGCCAGGCCTGGCCACCCAGGACTCATGACCCCATGCCCCCTGGTGCCACACGCTGAAGCGGGCTGTGGGCTGCCCTGCAGAGCTCCGCCAGGCCCTCTCCCCTCTGTGGGGCTGTCCCAGTGCCCAGCCCAAATCCATTCTCCCCTCATCTTCCAGCTCACAGTCGCCTGCAACCTGGTGGCCACAGCACCCACGCCTGGTCAGTGAGACACACTTGCGGGCAGGGCACTTCCAGAGCATGGTTTGCTGTTTGCAGTCTGCCCGTCCTGGGGTGCAGGCGCAGTGCCCAGAGATGAGCAGCCCCTTTGCGCACCTACTAAAGGCAGCGAAAAGAGAGGGAGCTTTAGTCCCCAGTGGCGTTCCGCGACTCCTCCGTTCTCACGTGTGGGCGATAACCTCGGCGTGGCGAAGCTGCTGCAGTGGGGTTTCTGTTAGCCCCGTCCTGACTGGTCCCCACGGAGGACATCCACACTGGGATCATGCTGTGCGTCCCCTCTGCTGTCCCGTCTCCCCACCTGCCACGCGTCGTCCAGGCGCCCACCAACCTGCTTACATGTGGGGTGGGAGTGGGGGGCCCTCGGGGGGCCATCCTTAAAGATGGCCAACAGGACACAGCCATGCGGGACCACACCAGACACTGGGAGGGGCCGCCCGTCCAGTGCTTTCCCTCACCTAAAAGCAAGAATGGAGGCCATGTGGGATGATTCTCTTTTCCGTTACAGGAGTGTTGTTACTTAATCAAGCCGGACAGGCTGCAAGCCGGGTCATTAACGGGGGCCTACGGAGGTGGCCTGTGCGGAAGCAGAGCGGTGTCTACGACGTGTCCTCTCTCCCAGACCCCGCTTCCTTGCACCTGGCAACCCGAGCTGCCCAGACCTTCACTCGCACTTTGCTGTATTAGTGCACGTTGTTAAGATGCATCCCTGCCAGGCTTCGTAAGAGGACAAGGTCCATACACTCGGGTCCATTAGACATGACCTGCGGGGCTGGAAATAGCGAGAATGGACATCTGTGCAGGCCGCACTGGCATGTCCTCCCAGCGCAGGGCCAGGCGCCTCCGGAGGAGCTCCGCCTGCGGTGTGAGCCCGCAGCCTGCGGGGAAGCCAGCCCCAGGCACCCTCGCCAACGGCAGCAGGAGCATGAAGACGGAGGCCCCTGCGGCCCAGCTCACCCGCACCGCAGGTCCCTAGCACTTCAGGACCCACCTCCAGCTCCCCAGACGCGACCCTGTGTGCAAGGCAGGGCCTGTGAGGTCCCCGTCCGGGCTCCAGCACCCGCGATGTGCCCGTCACGGCGGAACTCTCCCGTGCACACAGGCCCTCGAAGCCCTCCGCAGGACCCCCCACCCCGGTGCACCTGCTGGAAACCCTCCCAGAGCACCATCTGTCCTCAGACAAAACCCCACAGCCCCTCCGCTGGCCCTGACTGGCCCTTGATGGGGCTCGATCCCCGGACCGACGAGGTCCTCCCTGGGGTCACGTCACTGGGCAGGTCGTCCCCTCGGAAGCCTTGGCGGCTGCGCCTCCCTCAACCCGGGGATGCAGATGCCAGTCCTGCTCCTCCGACTCGCTCCCCCCCCCCCCGCCTTGGGACACCCACGGAAGGGTCACCCCTCCCCGTGGTCCCACCACCTGCCCATCGCAGGGAGAGGTAACTAGGAACCCGAAACCAACCATCAGGCGCAGCTCCGGGCAGTATCTGGAACTTCCTTAAGAGTCTCCAGAAAACAGCAGCGCAGACCCCGCCGCCGGTAAGGAACCTCGGTGCGGAGGTGGAGGGGCTCGAGGCGGCGGGGCGCATGGGGGGCCTGCTCTCCGCCGCCCTGCGCGCGACGGGACATCAGAGATTTGCGGCGGCTCCACCAGCAGCTGCCGGTCCCGCAGGAGGTGCGGAGCTGCCAGGACAGCACCCTGGGCCAGGCCCCGGGGGAGGTGGCAAGCCGGGGGCCTCAAGGTGACAGAGCCACAGAGAGCCACGTCGGTACTTCCGGACGTTGGCCTGGAAGGCGCTCAGGCGCGGGGCCGGCGCTGTCTCAGGATCCCCGGGGCCACGGAGAGGACGGGGTGCCGGGGGGCGGCGAGGCTCCCAGGCACCCGAGCAGGAACCCCGTCCACACCAGGAGCCCCGCAGGACCCTCAGCTCAGCGCTGCCGTCAACCGCAATGGGCGGCCCCATCCAGCCACCGCCACCGCGAGCCCAGCGCGCAGCGGACCCCAGCGCCGCCCCACCCGCTGGGGAGGGACACAGGGGCGCAGCGCGGGTCTGCAGGGTGTGGCGCACAGGGAGGTGGTGGCTGCTTCTCCCCCAGGGTTTACTGGAGGAGGGGCCGCCGTCCTGCAGCTCCGGGCTGGAGACCACGATGTGGCCATTTTTACTCTCATCCTCTAAAGAGGCTCAAGTGCCTTCGGGGAACAAAAGCCACAGAGAAAAACTGGAAACGGCTTACACCAACTCCTACCCCTGGCAAGGCTGTTGCAACTCCGCTGACCCAGAGACACGTGGTGCAGGTGCATCAGGCCCCTCCCCCAGAAGACCCGCGGGAAGGACAGGGAGCACTCAGCACCGCACAGCTCCGGCTCTGGGGGAATGCCACATAGATGTTGAGGTTGTTTCTCGCGATTCACTGGTATTTCAGGTTAAAATTTTTTCTTTCCTTTTTTTCCTTTTCAACAACTTTATTTTATCAATTCTTTATTTTTAAGTCTTTTTTTAACTTTCATTTTTACATTTACATTTTCTACCTATATTCTTCATTTTTTTGCTTCCTTTCACTATATTCAATTTTATTTTCCTATATATATAAAAGTTTTGCTTTCTTTACAATTTTGGGATTTAGTGTCTTCTAACACCGAGACCAAAATGCACCCAGGATCAAGTGGATCACCTTGTTTTGTCAGCCTGTGAGATTATATTCTTTATTCTTTTTTTTTTTCCTTGTATTTTTGGTTTCAGACTCTTGAGACTTATCTACTGTGTATTTCACTGGGGTTGTTGTTAATCTTGTTTATTTTGTTCTCCCATTCATCTATTCTTCTCTGGACAGAATGACTAGGAGGAGAAATTAACAACAAAAGAAAACCAGAAGTAACATTCTCTGATATAGATTTAGTCAATATGGATATAAGTAAAATGTTAGAACTAGAATTTAGAAAAGAGATTATATAGAGTTACTAGGTGGGCTTGAAAAAAATATATAAGACATTGGAGAATCCTTCAGTACAGAAATTTAAAAAAAAAACTAAAATCTAATAGGCTTAAATTAAAAAATGATTTAAGGGAGAAAAACAAAAATAAAACTGGGGCATCACGTTACCTGATTACAAGCTTTATTACAAACCTGTGATCACCAAGACAGCATGGTACTGGCATAAAACAGACACATAGACCAGTGGAACAGAGTAGAGAGCTCAGATATGGACCCTCAACTCTATGGGCAAATAATCTTCGACAAAGCAGGAAAAAATATACAATGGAAAAAAGACAGTCTCTTCAATCAATGGTGCTGGGAAAACTAGGCAGCTATATGTAGAAGAATGAAACTCGACCATTCTCTTACACCATCCACAGAGATAAACTCAAAATGGATAAAAGACCTCAATGTGAGACAGGAATCCATCAGAATCCTATAGGAGAACATAGGCAGTAATCTCTTCGATATCAGCCACAGCAACTTCTTTCAAGATATGTCTCCAAAGGCAAAGGAACAAAAGTGAAAATAAACTTTTGGGACTTCATCAAAATCAAAAGCTTCTGCACAGCCAAGGAAACAGTCAAAAAAAGAAAGAGGCGACCCATGGGATGGGAGAAGATATTTGCAAATGACAGTACAGACAAAAGGTTGATATCCAGGATCCATACAGAACTCCTGAAACTCAACACACACAAAACAGATAATCATATCAAAAAATGGGCAGAAGATATGAACAGAGACTTCTCCAATGAAGACATACAAATGGCTATCAGACACATGAAAAAATGTTCATCATCACTAACCATCAGGGAGCTTCAAATTAAAACCACATTGAGATATCACCTTACACCAGTTAGAATGGCCAAAATTAGCAAGACAGGAAACAACATGTGTTGGAGAGGATGTGGAGAAAGGGGAACCCTCTTCCACTGTTGGTGGGAATGCAAGTTGGTGCAGCCTCTTTGGAGAACAGTGTGGAGATTCCTCAAGAAATTAAAAATAGAGCTTCCCTATGACCCTGCCATTGCACTCCTGGGTATTTATCCCAAAGATACAGATGTTGTGAAAAGAAGGGCCATCTGTACCCCAATGTTTATAGCAGCAATGGCCACGGTCGCCAAACTGTGGAAAGAACCAAGATGCCCTTCAATGGATGAATGGATAAGGAAGATGTGGTCCATATACACTATGGAGTATTAAGCCTCCATCAGAAAGGATGAATACCCAACTTTTGTAGCAACATGGACCGGACTGGAAGAGATGATGCTGAGTGAAATAAGTCAAGCAGAGAGAGTCAATTATCATATGGTTTCACTTATTTGTGGAGCATAACAAATAACATGAAGGACAAGGGGTGATGGAGAGGAGAAGGGAGTTGGGGGAAATTGGAAGGGGAGGTGAACCATGAGAGACTATGGACCCTAAAAAACAATCTGAGGTGTTTGAAGTGGCGGGGGGTGGGAGGTTGGTGTACCAGGTGGTGGGTATTAGAGAGGGCACGGATTGCATGGAGCACTGGGTGTGGTGAAAAAATAATGAATACTGCTATGCTGAAAATAAATTAAAAATAAATTTTAAAAAAAGACAAAGAAAAAAATGATTTAAGGGAGACATAGTCTAAAATAGATGCTCTAACAGCTAGGATAGATGAGACAGAAGAGTCAGTGACATAGAAGACAAAATGTTGGAAAGGATGGAAGTTGAGGAAAGAGAAAAACAGCTAATCGATCATGAGGGGAGGCTTTGAGAAATCAGTGATATCATAAAACAAAACAATATTAGAATCACTCTAGTCACAAAGGAAGAAGAAAGCAAGAGAGGGACAGAAAGAATTTTTCAGCAAATCACAGCTGAGAACTTCCCTAATCTGGGGAAGGAAACAGGCATGCATGTCCAGGAGGCACAGAGAACCCCCCTCGAGATCCATAAACATAGATCAATACCCAGACATATAAAAGGGAAGCTTGCAAATCTCAGAGATAAAGAGACAATCCTGAAAGCACCTCAAGACAAGAACTCCTTAACCTACAGATATAGGAATATTAGACTGACATCAGACCTGTCCACAGAGACCCAGCAGGCCAGAAAGAGCTGGCATGAACTATTCAGGGCTAAATGAGAAAAATATGCAGCCAAGAATCCTTTATCTAGAAAGGCTGTTATTAAGAATAGAAAGAGAGATAAAGAGCTTTCAGGACAAACAGAAACTAAAAGTATTTCTGATCACTAAACCACCCCTACAAGAAATATTAAAGGGGATACCTTAAGTGAAGAGACCCCAAAAGTAACATAGACCAGAAAGGAACAGAGACAATCTACAGAAACAGAAACTTTACAGGTAATTCAATGGCGCTAAATTAATGACTTTCAATAGTTATTCTGAATGTAAATGGGCTAAATGCTTCAATCAAAAGACATAGGGCATCAGATTGGATAAAAAAGCAAGACACATCGATATGCTGTCTGCAAGAGACTCACTTTAGGCCTAAAGACACCTCCATACTGAAAGTGATGGGGTGGGGAACTATGCATTTATCACAGTAATGGACATCAAAAGAAAGCTTGCAATAGCAATCCTCTGTCAGATACTTAGACTTTAAACCAAAGGGATGTAGAGGGATAATATATAATACTTAAAGGGTCTATCCAACATATGATCTAACAATCATAAATATTTATGCTCCCGATTTGTAACCAGTCAATTATATGAAGCAATTAATAACAAAATTAAAGAAACACATTGATAATAATACAGTAATACTAGGGGACTTCACCGTCCTACTCACTGCAATGGATAGATCATCTTAGCAGCTGATCAACAAGGAAACAAGGGCTTTGAATGACACACTGGACCCGAGGGATATCACAGATACACATCACAGATACACTCAGAGCATTTTATCCTAAAGCAACAGAATACATATTTTCTCCAGTGCACATGGAACATTCTCCAGAGGAGATCACATACTGGGTCACAGATCAGGTCTCAACCATACCAAAAATGTGGGACTATTCCCTGTATACTTTCAGACCACAGTTCTTTGAAACTTGAACTCAGTAACAGGAGGAAATTTGGAAGGAACTCAAATACCTGAAGGTTAAGGAGAATCCTACTGAAGAATGAGTCAACCAGGAAATTGAAGATGTAGTGAAAAGAAGCGGCACATGCATCCCAGTGTTCATAGCAGCAATGTCCACAATCGCCAAACTGTGGGAAGAGCTGAGCTGCCCTTCAACAGACGAATTGATAAAGAAGATGTGATCCATATATACAATCAGCCATCAGAAAGAATGAATACCCAGCTTTTGCATCAACATGGACAGGACTGGAGGAGATTAGGTTAAGTGAAGTAAGTCAAGCAAAGAAAGATAATTATCATATGGTCTCACTCGTATGTGGAACATAAGGAAGGAAGAGAAGGAACATTAGGGGAAGAAAGGGAAAACTGAAGGGGGGGTTAGAATCAGAGATGGAGACAAACCATAAGAGACTGTGGACTCCAGGAAACAATCTGAAGGTTTTATAGGACAGTGGATTGAGGGGATGAGTTGGCCTGGTGATAGGTATTAAGGAGGGTACGTATCGCATGGAGCACTGGTTGTTATATGCAAACAATGAATCATGGAACACTACATCAAAAACTAATGATGTACTCTATGGTGACTAGCATAACATAATAAAAAAATGGATATCTAAAAAAAGAAAATTTAAAATATAAAAAGATACACAATAAAAATGGAAAGTCTCAAAAAGAAAAGAGAGAAGAATTTTAAAAATCCATGGAAACAAATGAAAATGAAAACAAAGCTGTTCTAAACCTTGAGGATGCAGCAAATGCAGTCCTAAGAGGAAGTATATAGCAATACAAGCCTTTCTCAAGAAACAGGAAAAGTCTCAAGTACACAACATAACCCTCCACCTAAAGGACCCCTCCACCTAAAGAAAGAACAGCAAAGAAAGTCTAAGCCAGGCAGGAGAAGAGACTTAATAAAGATCAGAGGAGAAATCAATAAAATAGAAATTTTTAAAAATACATAGAACGATCAACAAAAATTGGAGATGATTCTTTGAAGGAATTAATAAGTTTGATAAACCCCTAGCCAGGCCTACCAAAAAGAGAAAGGATCCAAATAAATAAAATCATGAATTAAAGAGGAGAAATCACAACCAACACCAAGGAAATACAATTATAAGAGAATATTTTAGGTAACTGTATGCCAGCAAATTTGACAATCTGGAAGAAATGGATGCATTCCTAACAATGTATAAATTACCAGAACTGAAACACAAAGAAATATAAAATCTGAACAGACCCATAACCAGCAAAGAATTTGAAGCAGTAATCAAAAATCTCCCAAAAATGGGAGGTCCAGGAACAGATGGCCTCCCAGCAGAATTCCACCAAACATTTAAAAAAGAATTAATACCTGGTCTTCTAAAAAAAAAAAAAGAAAACTTCCAAACTCATTCTTGGAGGCCAGCATTACCTTGATCCCAAAACCAGACAAAGACCCCACCAAAAAGGAAAATTACAGATCAATATCCCTGATATTGATACCAAATATCCCTGAACACAGATACCAAAATTCTCAGTACAATGCGGTGGCTGCATGGCTCAGTCAGTTAAATGTGTTACTCTAGATTCCGACTCAAGTCATGGACTCAGAGTTAGGGGAGTGAGCCCTGCATCCAGCTCTGCACTCAGTGGAGCGTCTGCTTATGGATTCTCTCTCTTCCTCTCCCTCTTCCCCTCCCCGATTCATGTGCACACTCTTTCTGTCTCTAAAATAAATAAATAAAATCTTTCAAAAAGTTCTTAATAAAATAGAGCAAATTGAATTCAACAGTACATTGTAAGAATTATTCATCACCTTCCAGTGAGACTCATTTCTGGGCTGCAGGGGTGGTTCAATATTCATAAATCAATCAATGTGATACAGCACATTAATAAAACAAAGAACAAAAGGATCCTCTCAACACATGAACATTTGGCAAAATGCAGCACATTTCTTGGTTAAAAAAAAAAAAAAAAGCCCTCCACAAAGTAGGGATAAATGGAACATACCTCAACATCACTAAAGCCACATACGAAAGACTCCCAGCTAATATCTTTCCTCAATGGGGAAAAACAGAGGCTTTCCCCTACTGTCAGTAACAAGACAAAGATGGCTACTCTCACCAATACTATTTAACATAGAACTGGAAGCCTCTGAATCAGACAACAAAAAGAAATGAAATGCATCTAAATAGGCAAAAAAAAAAAGTCAAATTTTCACTGTTCTTAGATGGCATGATACTCTACACGGAAAACCTGAAAGGGTGCCTGGGTGGCTCAGTGGGTTAAGCCTCTGCCTTCGGCTCAGGTCATGGTCTCAGGATCCTGGGTTCGAGTCCCTCGTGGGGCTCCCTGCTCAGGAGGGAGGCCCCCAGTGCCTGCCTCACCATCTACTTATGATATCTCTCTCTCCATCAAATAAATAAAGAAAACCTTAAGAGAGAAAGAAAGAAAGAAAACATGAAAGACCACCAAAAAATTGCTAGAACTCAAAAAAAAAATTGCTAGAACTCATACAGAAATTCAGTAAATTTGCGAGACATAATAAAATCAATGTGCAGAAATCTGTTGCATTTCTATACACCAATCTGGAAGCAATAGAAAAAGGAATCAAGGAATCGATCCCATTTGCAATTGCACCAAAAGCAATAGGATACCTAGGAATAAACTTAACCAATGAGGTAAAAGATCAATACTGTAAAAACCATAAAACACTTATGAAAGGAATCGAAGAGTACAGAAAGAAGTGGAAAAACATTCCATGCTCATGGATCAGAAGAACATTGTGAAAGTGTCTACACTACCCAGAGCCACCTACACATTTAATGCAATCCCTATCAGAATACCACCATCATTTTTCACAGAGCTAGAGTCAAAAATCCTAAAATTTATATGGAATCAGAAAAGACCCCCAAATAGCCAGAGGAATGTGGAAAAAGACCAAAGCTAGTAGCCTCACAATTCAGACTTCAAGCTCTATTACAAAGCCGTAATCATCAGGATGGTATGGTACTGGCACAAAAACAGATGCAGAAATCAACGGAACAGAACAGAGAGCCCAGAAATGGACCCTCAAATCTACGATCAGCTAATCTTCAACAAAGCAGGAAAGAAGACAGTCTCTTCAGTAAATGGTGCTGGGAAAATTGGACAGCCACGTACAGTGGAATGAAACTGGACCATTCACTTACACTGTACACCAAGATAAATTCAAAATGGATGAAAGACCTCAATGTGAGGCTGGACTCTTTCAAAATCCTAGAGGAGAACCCAGGCAGCAACCTCTTCGACATGGGCCATGGCAACTTCTTACTAGACCCATGTCCAAAGACAAGGAAAACAAAAGCAAAAATGAAGTATCAGGCCTTCATCAAGATAAAAAAAAATCTTTTGCACAGCAAAACTCAACCAAAGTGCAAGTCATACTGTGGGATGGGAGAAGATACTTGCAAACAACATATTTATAAAGAACTTGTCATACTCAACACACAAAAACCGAATAATCCAATTTAAAAATGGGCAGTAGACAAAAGCAGCCATTTCTCCAAAGACATACAAACAGCTAATGGACACATGAGGAGATGCTCCACATCCCTCACCATCAGGAAAATGCAAATCAAAGCCACAATGGGATACCACCTCAGAAGGATCAGAATGGATAAAACGAACAACACAAGAAACAACCAGAGCTAGAGGGGATGCAGAGAAAGGGGAGCCCTCCTGCACTGCTGGTGGGAATGCAAGCGGGTGCGGCCGCTCTGGAAAACAGCAGGGAGATTCTTCAAAAAGTTGAAAATAGAGCTGCCCTATGACCCAGCAATCGCACTACCGGGTATTTACGCAAAGGATATCAGAATGATAATTCAAAGGGATACATGCACCCCAATAATTACAGCTACCACAGCCAAATTTTGGAAACAGCCCAAGTGACCACAGAAGGAGGAATAGAAAAAGCTGTATCATGTGTATGCATGGAATATTATTCATTTTAAAAAAAGGATAAAATCTTGCCATTTGCAGTAACATGGATGGAGCTACAGAGAATAATGCTGAAGGAAACCAGTCAGGCAGAGAAACATACACCATTTGATTTCACTCACGTGCGGATTTGAAGAAACAAAACAGAAAGCCAAGGGTGGAGGGGAAAGAGAGACCAACCCTGAAACAGACTGTCAACCACAGAGAACCCACTGACGGTTACAAGAGGAGAAGTGAGTGGGGGATGGTGGAGAGGGATCAAGGAGTGCACTTGTCCTGATGAAATAAAATATATATATATTAAATTAAAAAATAATAAAAATAAAAATATACTAAAATTTTTAAAAAATTTTAAAGATTTCAGCCTCCGTGTCATGGTGGATGACCCCTTGCCTCTTCCCCACATGTGCTCCCTTATTTATTTGTTTGTTCGTTTGCTTCTTTTCAGCATAATAGAATCATTGTTTATGCACCACACCCAGGGCTCCATGCAATCTGTGCCCTCCCCAATAACCACCACCAGGCTCACCCAACCTCCCACCCCCCGCCCCTCCAAAACCCTCAAATTGTTTCTCAGAGTCCATAGTCTCTCATGGTTCACCTCCCCTTCCAATTTCCCTCAACTCCCTTCTCCTCTCCATTTCCCGATGTCCTCCATGTTATTCCTTATGCTCCACAAATAAGTGAAACCATATGATAACTGACTCTCTCTGCTTGACTTATTTCACTCAGCATCATCTCTTCCAGTCCTGCCCATGTTGCTACAAAAGTTGGGTATCCATCCTTTCTGATGGAGGCACAATACTCCAAAGTGTATATGGACCACATCTTCCTTATCCATTCGTCCGTTGAAGGGCATCTTGGTTCTTTCCACAGTTTGGCGACCGTGGCCATTGCTGCTATGAACATTGGCGTACAGATGGCCCTTCTTTTCATGACATCTGTATCTTTGGGGTAAATACCCAGGAATGAAATTGCAGGGTCATAGGGAAGCTCTATTTTTAATTTCTTAAGGAATCTCCACACTGTTCTCCAAAGAGGCTGCACCAACTTGCATTCCCACCAACAGTGGAAGAGGGTTCCCCCTTCTCCACATCCTCTCCAACACATGTTGTTTCCTGTCTTGCTAATTTTGGCCATTCTAACTGGTGTAAGCTTATATCTCAATGTGGTTTTGGTTTGAATCTCCCTAATGGCTAGTGAGGATGAACATTTTTTCATGTGTCTGATAGCCATTTGTATGTCTTTATTGGAGAAGTGTCTATTCATGTCTTCTGCCCATTTTTTGGTGTGATCATCTGTTTTGTGTGTGCGTTTCAGAAGCTCTTTATAGATCTTGGATATCAGCCCTTTATATGTCTGGTCATTTGCAAATATCTTTTCCCATTCTGTGGGTTGCCTCTTTGCTTTGTTGACTGTTTCCTTTGCTGTGCAGAAACTTTTGATCTTGATGAAGTCCCAAAACTTCATTTTCACTTTTGTTTCCTTTCCCTTAGGAGACATATCTTGAAAGAAGTTGTTGTGGCCGATGTCGAAGAGATTACTGCCTATGTTCTCCTCTAAGATTCGGATGGATTCCTGTCTCACGTTAAGGTCTTTTGTCCATTTTGAGTTTATCTTTGTGTACGGTGTAAGAGAATGGTCAAGTTTCATTCTTCTACACATAGCTGTCCAGTTTTCCCAGCTCCATTTATTGAAGAGACTGTCTTTTTTCCACTGTCTATTTTTTCCTGCTTTGTCGAAGATTATTTGACCGTAGAGTTGAGGGTCCATACCTGGGCTCTCTACTCTGTTCCACTGGTCTATGTGTCTGTTTTTATGCCAGTACCATGCTGTCTTGGTGATCACAGCTTTGTAGTAAAGCTTGAAATCAGGCAATGTGATGCTGCTTTTGTTTTGTTTTGTTTTGTTTTGTTTTGTTTTGTTTTTTTCAACATTTCCTTAGTGACTCGGGGTCTCTTCTGATTCTATACAAATTTTAGGATTGTTTGCTCCAGCTCTTTGAAAAATGCTGGTGGAATTTTTATCAGAATGGCATTGAAAGTATAGATTTCTCTGGTAGTATAGACATTTTAACAATGTTTATTCTTCTGTTCCATGAGCATGGAATGGTCTTCCATCTTTTTGTGTCTTCTTCAATTTCTTTCATGAGTGTTCTGTAGTTCCTCAAGTACAGATCCTTTACCTCTTTGGTTAGGTTTATTCCCCAGTATCTTGTGGTTCTTGGTGCTACAGTAAATGTAATCAATCCTCTAATTTCCCTTTCTGTACTTTCATTGTTAGTGTATAAGAAAGCCCCTGATTTCTGTACATTGACTTTGTATCCTGCCATGTTGCTGAATTGTTGTATGAGTTCTAGTAGTTTGGGGGTGGAGTCTTTGGGATTTTCCATATAAAGAATCATGTCATCTGCAAAGAGAGAGTTTGACTTCTTCATTGCCAATTTGAATACCTTTTATTTCTCTTTGTTGTCTGATTGCTGTTGCTAGGACTTCTAATACTATGTTGAACAAGAGTGGTGAGAGTGGGCATCCTTGTCGTGTTCCTAATCTCAAAGGGAAGGCTGCGAGCTTTTTCCCATTGAGGATGATATTTGCTGTGGGTCTTTCATAGATAGATTTTATGAAGTTCAGGAATGTTCTCTCTATCCCTATACTTTGAAGCATTTTAATCATGAACGGATGCTGGATTTTGTCAAATGCTTTTTTTTTGCATCAATTGAGAGGACCATGTGGTTCTTCTCTCTTCTCTTGTTCATTTGTTCTATCACACTGATTGATTTGCAAATGTTCAATCATCCTTGTAGCCCAGAGATGAATCCCACCTGGTCATGGTGGATAATCTTTTTCATGTGCTGTTGGATCCTATTTTCTAGGATCTTGTTGAGAATCTTAGCATCCATATTCATCAGGGATATTGGTCTGAAATTCTCCTTTTTGGTGGGGACTTTGCCTGATTTGGGGATCAGGGTAATGCTGGCTTCATAAAAGGATTCTGGAAGTTTTGGTTGTGCTTCAATTTTTTGAAACAGCTTCAGGAGAATAGGTGTTATTTCTTTTTGAAAGTTTGGTATAATTCCCCCAGGGAATCTGTCAGGTCCTGGGCTCTTGTTTTTTGGGAGGTTTTTCATCACTGCTTCAATCTCGTTACTAGATATCAGTCTATTCATATAGTCAACTGCTTCCTGGTTCAATTTTTGAAGTATATAGTTTTATAGTTATATATAGGTTGCTTAACTTATTGGCATATAACTGTTGATAATAATTTCTGATAATTATTTCTATTTCCTTGGTGTTAGTTGTGAACTCTCCCTTTTCATTCATAATTTTATTAATTTGGGCTTTCTCACTTTTCTTTTGGATTAGTGCGGCCAATGGTTTATCAATCTTATTGATTCTTTCAAAAAACCAGCTTCTCGTTTCATTGATACATTCTACTGTATCTCCGGTTTCTACCTCATTGATCTCTGCTCTAATCTTGATTATTTCTCTTCTTGTGTGTTCTGTTGGCTTAATTTGTTGTTGATTCTTAAGATGTAAAGACAGCTGGTGTATTCTGGATTTTTCATTTTTTTTGAGGGAGGCTTGGATGGCTATGTGTTTCCCCTTTAGGACCATCTTTGCTGTATCCCATAGGTTTTGGACCAATGTGTCTTCATTCTCATTGGTTTCCATGAATTGTCTAAGTTCTTCTTTGATTTCCTGGTTGATTCAAGCATTCTTTTTTTTTTTTTACTTCATTAATTATTAAATTCATTAATAAATGTCAACAATATCCTTTATTAAATACAGAGATAAAACACACCTGACAGATCAATTTTTGATATATAATGAATGACTTTTTGTTTGCACTGACAGGCATATATACTTTAATCACCAAAGACTAAACTGAGCATTTATAAAAGAAAGTCCTTTTTGACGATTATTTCAATTTAATGATCCAAGCATTCTTAAGCAAGGTGGTCTTTAGCTTCCAGGTGTTTGAGTTCCTTCCAAATTTTCCTTGTGGTTGAGCTCCAGTTTCAAAGCATTGTGATCTAAGAATGTGCAGGGAATAATCTCAGTCTTTTGGTATTGGTTGAGTCCTGATTTGTGACCCAGTATGTGGTCTATCCTGGAGAAGGCTCCATGTGCACTTGAGAAGAATGAGTATTCTGTTGTTTTAGGGTGAAATGTTCTGTATATATCTATGAGGTCCATCTGATCCAATGTGTCATTCAATGTTCTTGTTTCTTTGTTGATTTTCTGCTTGGATGATCTGTCTATTATTGAGAGTGGCATGTTAAGATCTCCTACTGTTAATGTATTCATATCAATATGACTCTTTATCTTGATTAGCAGTTGTCTTCTGTGTTTGGCTGCTCCTGTATTAGGGGCATAAATATTTACAATTGTTAGATCTTCTTGGTGGATAGTCCCCTTAAGAATTATGTAGTTTCTTTCTGTATCTCTGACTACAGTCTTGAGTTTAAAATCTAATTTATCTGATATGAGAATCGCTACCCCGGCCTCCCTTGAGGCCCATTGCCATGAAAGATGCTTCTCTATCCCTTCACTTTCAGTCTGGGTGTATCCTTAGGTTTGAAATGGATGTCTTGTAGATAACATATGGATGGGTCCTGTCGTTTTATCCAATCTGCAACCCTGTGCCAGTTTGGGGCGCATTTAGGCCATTCACATTGAGAGTGATTGTTGAGAGATTCGTTTTTATTGACATCGTGTTACCTGTGAAGTCCTTGTTTTTATAGATTGTCTCCATATATTTCTGTTCAATGATATTCTTAGGATTTTCCCTCTTTTATAGAACCCCCCTTAATATTTCCTGCAGTGTCAGCTTGGTGGTCACATACTCTTTTAAGCCTTGCTGGTTTTGGAAGCTCTTTATGTCTCCATCCATTTTGAATGTCAGTCTCGCCGGATAAAGTATTCTTGGCTGCATGTTCTTCTCATTTAGTGTCCTGAATATATCTTTCCAGCCCTTTCTGGCTTGCCAGGTTTCTGTGGACTGGTCTCATGTTATTCTGATGGGATTTCCTCTGTACCTAAGGAATCTCTTTCCCCTAGCTGCTTTCAAGAGCTTCTGTCTACAATTATGATTCCTCATGTTCACAATATGGTATCTTGAGTTCTTTCTAGATTCTATGATCTTGGGGGGAGACCTTTCTGCCTCTAGAACACGAATGCTAACTCCATTCCCCAAATTGAGAATTTTCATGGAGAATTTGTTCTCATTGAGAGCATTGTTAACATCTTCCCTCGTTGCTTTCACTTCTTCCCTAATCAATTCCATTTTGTCATCAAAGGCTTTCTCCACCCTAGCCATCGCCTGGATAATTGTTACCATGAATTCCCTTTCTGACATACTGTTTAGCCATATCCAGTAGCTCTGATGGAGAGGGCACTGTCTGAATTTTTCCTCTGTTGGGCATTCCTCCTCCTAGTCATTTTAGTGAGAAGTGGTTGAGGGCATGTACAGTGGAATGTATCAACCATGATCCAGGCACGGTGCACCCTGAAATGCTTCTGAGCAATCGGGAGTCCCCACCAAAAAGAAATAAAAAAGAAAAAAGAGATAGAGAGAGAAAGAGAGACAGGAGAAAAGAAAAAGGAAAAATAAAAGAGAAGACACAGCCAGAATGGGCCCCAAAGGTAAGATTTATAAAGTATACAAAAATAAACAGTCAAACAAATAGACCAACAAAAGTAAATGACAAGAAAAAATAGAACCCAGCCAAAATGAACCCCAAGTATAGATTTATATACAACCATAATAAAAACAAATACACAGAAACACTGACAGAGGAAAAAGACGGGAGAGTGGTTATAAATTCTCAGTGTGAGCGAGGACGGTTATTTTGATTCTTCCTGGGTGTATCTTGATATCTTTGTTAAAGGACTCAAGTTTCCCGAAATAAGGGGGGATTAAAACTGGTTTATATACAGGGGTAGCATTGATTGGGGAAAGAGGATTACTTTGAAGCTTATCTCTATGTGAATATTTAAAAAATAGAAAAGCAAAAGATAAACAGGAATATATATCAAAAACATCCAAGTTAAAAGGTTATTATGGAATTTGTTGTACTGAGCATCTTATTGTGATGGTAAATAGGTTAAAAATTATTTAAAAATTAAAAAGAATGAGATTAGTGGGAATGAATTTAAGATAAAATTTGTATCTATGAAGTGGTGGTTGTCCTCTTGTTCTTTGCTTTTTGTTAGTTTGGGGTTTGTTTTTTGTTTTTTTGTTTTTTGTGGGTTTTTTTGTGGCTTTTTGGCTGGCTTTCTGGGGTGGGGGGGGCCCACCGCGTGGTTTTTCAGGGAGTCTTGCTAGAGTTGAGTCCTCCTGCCCCCATCAAGGGGGTGGTCTCTGAGGAAACCGGTTTTTCAGGCTTTTGTTCTCTGGGGGTTTTTTGGGTTTTGTTTTTTGGTGGTTGGCAGTTTTTGGTGGTTCTTTGGAGGTCTAGAGGAAAGCAAACTGCACCCAGACCTCCATCTCAGAGAGAAACCTCACCTGCTCCCCTCTGGGTGCTCCAGAGCACACAACTTCCCCCTCTGCTGCTGGCAGAGCAGGTCCCAGTCACAGTCTCAGGGGTCACAGGAGCTCCTCTTTGTACCCCGGTGTTAGCAAACCCAGAAAAAGTACTAGTCCAGAGAGCTGGCTTCCAGCAGCTGCCTCTGCCATGGCTGTCTGGGCAGGTCCAGACCACCAGAGAGGTCCCAAGCAGAGGTAGCACGCTGAGATTTTCACAATGGCCTGGGTGGAGTGTTCAGACTCTTGACTGGTCCTCGAGAGCACCGGCTAGTGTCCACACGGACCCCTCTCAGGGGAGGGGGTGGAGCGTGACTCAGACCCTGGTAGTGCAGCACTTACTCAGAGTGCAAAAAGCTGTGGTTCTAGAGAGCATGGCTGGTGTCCACACCAGACTCCGTCACACAGCTGCCACCCTGACGCTCTCACGTGTGCTGGTGGCTCAGGGACCAAGACCTGGCTTCTTCACTGCACCCTTTCTGGCTCAGCACCAGGGGTGGCCGTCCTGGGTCCGTGGGCTTAAGTCCTTGTCCCTAACTGCCCTGTTTCCCCCAATTTCCCCTTAAGATCCTTTGCTCTTCTTGAGTGCTTTCAACCAGACTCCAAGTTAATGCTGGTCCCCCGTCGCAGGGCGCTCTCGCATTGGGGTAGTACTTTCCAATGGGTGGCTTCTGGTGGCTCCTTCCCCCTTTTGGTTATCTTCCCATATCAGTCCAACGTTCCCACTCCGCTTTACCTGCCCACTGGCGTCTTCTGCCCCCGTAGAGATCCAGACGTGGATAATCCTACATCTCAGGCTGATTTCATGGGTGATCAGAGTTCTTTGGTAGATGATCAGCTCACTTTAGGGGACTGGTTGAAACAGCACCTCCTACTTCTCCACCATTTTGTCCACGTTCCAAGAACTTCATTTTTAATTTGGAATAAAAGTTTACAACTTGATTTTTTCAAAAAAGTCAACAAACAGCAAGCACCCATTAATAAAAGGCTTAAATAATAAAAAGAAGAAAGAGGAGGAGGAGGAGGAGGAGGAGGAGGAGGAGCCGCTGTCTCGTGCTAGCCAGACAGCAGGCGGATGGGAGGTGTCTGTCCAGCAGTGTATGGTCCTTAAACCCCAGGGAAATGAGAGTGCTCCCAGCTCCAGGGGACGAGAGCAGCAGCGAGGCCCAAGATGGACACAGGATTCACTCTGGACAAGGAGCTGCTGAAGAAGCTGGGGCTTCCCTTCTTGTGCAAAAAGCCAGAATGGCAATGAATGCACGTTAGCTCCTGCCGGTCCCTCCTGCTTCAGGTGCCAATGACGGGGGCAGCCCCTCCCCTGCCATGAAGGAATGGCCTTCACAGAGATACCTGCCCAATACCCCATCCCCTCAGTGGCTGGGTAAGTTCCCGTCCTGACTCCTCACTCAGTGAGGAGTCCAACGTCAGCCCTGTCTACCCTATCGCCAACCCTTTGTCGTGTGCACTGAAGGTGCTCGGTCCCATAGAGCGTGATGACCGCTCCGGCCAGGCCCTTCTCTCAGGCACGTGGCGACATATGAGCTGCCTTCTCACGGCTTTGTTAACCCCACCACCACCTGTCTGGGCTGCACGATCGGGGGGACTGACCAGGATCCACTGGATCTTCTGTCCTTTCCAGAGCAGGACTTGTGTCCCCTCCCATTGTTCTTCACATTTATTTGTAAGCTCCCACCTATTTGTCGGGTTTTTACTCCTTTTTGCTCATGTCATAGGGTCTCAGAGGAGGGCAATCCTGTTTCTTATTCCTTTCTATTCCTTTTGGTGGCTTCTCACAACTGCTGGTTTGTCGGCAACAGCAACGACTTGCTCTTTCCAGCCTGAGAGATGAAGCAAGATGTTCCTCGTGGTTTTGTCCTCTAGGACCTCCCTTCTGGAGTCACGTGCTCAGGAACCAGCTCCGCATGGCAGAGGCCATCAGAGATCAAGTCTCAGATAGGAAGCTTCTCCCCCAGGAGTGTGATGAATGCTCCCAGAACTTGCCAGAGCGCACCTGCATTCCGGCCATCTGGTCTACCCCTGTGCCCGATTTTAGGGGTGCATCACCCAGGAGTGTGATTAGCTCACCGAAACATAGCAGCACTGCAGGCCGGGAAGGACCTCAAGGCCCCACACTAGCCACTCCTCGCTCACCAGTCATTTTCAGAAGCGATTGCCTGGACATGTCCTGACTGACAGTGCCCTCCCCACCTGTCACAGGGGTTTAGAATTCAGCTCGGCTTATTCAGGGCAGCTAAGTAAGCGAGTCACCGTCCCAGTCACCGTTCCGGGAAGGGTAGGGCCCCGGGCGCCTGTAGCTGTGGGCAGAGGCTGGAATGCCCACCACTGACCCCAGTCCCAGCCGCCCCGTTACACTGATCCAGATACCACACTGGCACTTGCTGGGGCGCACACCTGTAACCCCCATGTCCTTTCCCAGGAGGGCAGGGTCAGGCTCCCAGAACTGGCCCACGGGATGCTGCACAGCCCGGCCTGGGTACGAGCACAGCCAGACACATGGCTTACAGGCTCTGGACCCAGAATGGCTGCCCTGATCCAGACTCCACACAGCATCTCCAGGAAGAACCAGGGATGGCAGGTCGGAGGTCTCTGTGGAAGGCCCATGAGCTCTGCCAAGGTTAGGTCTTATCCTCCACGGGGGCGCGATAGGACTCACTGGCCTGCAGGTGCTGGGCTGGGTCCTCTGCAGGCCAGAGAGTGCTGCGGCCTGACTGGGTCTCTGCCGTGGTGAAGAGGCAGGCACGGGTCTGGGCCTGGGAGCCGAAGGGACAGAGCTGCACGGCAAGGAAGGCACCTTCCTTCCCCCAGCCAGGAGCTGACGGCCCAGAAACCCGGAGCAGGTGCTTCCTGAAGGGCCAGAGCACACCTTACCCTTCGTTCCCTAAGAGGAGAAAGCGGGCCCAGGGTGACTCTCCAGTGAGGGGGGGGGCAGTCCTGGAGGAAGCCCTCCGGCCAGGCAGGAGCCCCTCCTCCTTGGGCCCTGGAGGGCAGGCTCTGGAGGCCCAGGCATGGGGGTGGGGAGGGACCACAGGCTGTGACCGCTCCTCCACCTGCCCTGCCCCCAGCCCCAGGTCCTGCCCCAGCCCCAGGTCCTGCCCCAGCCCCAGGGCCTGCCCCAGCCCCAGGTCCTGCCCCCAGCCCCAGGTCCTGCCCCCAGCCCCAGGTCCTGCCCCCAGCCCCAGGTCCTGCCCCAGCCCCAGGGCCTGCCCCAGCCCCAGGTCCTGCCCCAGCCCCAGGGCCAACTACAGGAGCACCTCCTCCCAGGGACCTCACCCTGCCTCTCCTCCCCCACCTGCATCCTCCACAGGTAACTCGGGGACATTGCCCTAGTCTGCCCTTACACAGGGCACCCCCACAGTGAACTCAGGCTTGTCCCTCCCCGCTCCAGACCCAGATACTGTGCATGGGCTGGTGACCAACCATGCCTGGAGAGGTCCTGAGCCCCAGCATCATGGCGGGGTCTCCCCAGCACCTCGTGTCCACCTGCCGGAGGCTGACATGACCAGCTGCACCCCTCACTGCCCCTGCATGGCACTCCCCAGCTTCTCCCCTTTTCCCCAAGATCAGGCACCTTGGTCCCCAGTCCTGGGAGGCCACCTCAGACAGTCTGCCCTGCTCCCCACCTCTCCCACAGGAGCCCCCATGACAGACCTGCCACCCCAAGGGCTCCCTAACCCTCCCAGACCTCCTGCTCCTGGTGCCCCCAGGCCGGCCTAGACCCATCCTCCACACCATAGTAGACAGAACTTTCCAGAAAGAGACTCTAAACCAGGCCCAGACACAGGCCTCTTCGAGGGGCACATGGGACATGTTGGAATCCGAGCCACGTGGCCTCCTCTCCAGACACACCGCCAGCCTGTGGTCTTGGCTTCGGCTGCCCCTCTGCCTGGCATCACACACACACACACACACCACACACACACACACACACACTCACACACAGACTTCCAACACCCTCTTCACCCACCCGCTCCACCAGCGAGCCCCAGGGCGTCACCAGTCCCTCCCTGCCCCCGGCCGCATCCCTGCCCCGAGCAGTTGCCCCTGCATCCGCGCATCTGCCACTCTCGCGCCCGCTGTGGGAGCCCGTGTGGGTCTCCGCCCCCCTGAAGGCCACAGCCGGTGAACCTGTGGGTCCCAGCGCCCAGCCCAGGTCTGACACATGCAGTCAGGGGAGAGCAGCCCCACAGGGGGAGACGCGGCCCCTGTGGACCATCGTGCCCTGCCCCCTGAGCCCACCCCCAGCCGCGGACGTGCAGAGCTGGGAACCCTCCTCCAGGACCCACAGCTCCGGCCAACCGGCACAGTCCTGGGCCCCAGCAGCCTGTTCATGGGGACAGCGAACAGGCAGAGTTCCCAAGGGAGCGGCCCTTGGGTCCGCAGATGTGGCCAGAGGGAAGGTGGCCTCATCGGCCGAGCCTCAGGCAGGCCCTCCGGCGCCCAGCTGGGGATTGGCCATGGACCTCTGTGTGGCCCTGCCTGCGGCAGCCAGCGGCCTTCTCAGACCACATGTCTAGGAGGCAGGTGGCCTGTGGGCACAGCCCTGGGTCTACTCTTATTTCTGAATGATAAAAGGAAAACAGACACAGGAAGGCGTCCAATATTCGGTTATTGTTACTGCCAGCCACTTGTCTGCCGCTGTGTCAGGAACGGCCGGGCCGGAGGACAATGACGAGGGTCTGTGATTCCCTCCCCCTCCTGCCGTAGGGTCCTTGGGGTTTTGGCTGAGCCAGGAACCACAGTGCTAACTGGGGCCACAGTGATTCACAACCCTACAGAAACCCCGCAGGGGAGCACTCCAGCAGCGGAGGGGGGCCCTCCGGGTCCCAGCACACCCGCCAGGCGGCGGGGCGGGGGCAGCCCAAGAAACCTGGGGGAGGGGTGCTTAGCCGCCTCAGAAGGCAAAGGGACTTTGCAAGGGGACAGGACGTGACCACGGGGACGGCCTGGGTCATCGACAGGCTGGAGGAGGCGTGGTGTGCGCAGCAGCCTGGATACCAGGGGAGGGGGTGGGCGCTTGGTCGGGGCCGGGCAGGGCGCGCCACCCTGGGCCCCGAGTAGTGACGGCCCTCGCAAGGCTGTGCGGGAGACCGTGACCTCAGGACCAACGCGAGTCAGGTGCCGGAGGGACATCAAATGCAGGCCCAGCGCTCTGGGGGCTGGAGGGACGGGTTGGGGGCACGGGGCGGGCCATTCTTCCAGCAGTCAGCAGGCTTTCCGGCCCCTGCGGCTCCCTGGGGACCTTGGCTGGGCGGGGGGCGGGGGGGGTCTGTGGGCCCCAGCCCAGCCCAGCGCACTGTGCAGATGCTTACGCGGGCCCCTGGGGCCGGTGCGCACCGGTCACCGTCTCCTCGGCTGCGTCTGCTACCCACACTCAGGGCAAGCTGCTGTCTCCACGGCGTGGCGGAGGGGGGGGTGTCAGGGGCACTAGGAGGTCAAGTGGGTCTTTGTCTGGGAGGCGCAGCTGGGCAGAGACTGTGCTTCTGGGATTTGGTTTACTGGGGCCAAGGCTCCCTGGTCACCGTCTCCTCAGGTGAGTCTCCGTGGCAGCAGCTCTGTGGGCACAGGGCCAGGCACCTGGGTCTGGCCGCAGCTCTGAGCCCAAGGTCCAGCCTGGGGCCCTGCGGGACCGCAAGGTCCCCACTGGGTCCCAGACCCGTGGGGACTGGAATCAGAGCTGGCAGAGCCCCTGGGTGGCAACCGAGCTGAGGGCCAGGCAGACAGACGCCCCGGGCTCAGGCGTTGATGGGAAGGGGAAGCGTGGGGCCTGCTTTCTGTGTGCAGCGGCTGGGCAGCTGCACCAGTGTGGCCATGACTACTTGGACGTCTGGGGCCAGGGCACCCTGGTGACCGTCTCCTCAGGTAACTGCAACCCTTCCTGCCTCGCTCTGGCCCTGGGGGTCCATCTGGGGGCAGGGGAGCCGGCGGCGTGGGCTGCGTCCTCAGGCTCCGAGGTGGACGGTGCGGGCCAGGAGGGTCTCTGTTGGGGGAGAAGCAGGGACCGTTCCTGGGGCCAGGGGACCCTGGTCCCCATGTCCTCAGGTAAGACGGCTTCCCTCTGGCCCTTCGTTCCAGCCCCGGAGCTGAAGGTTCCTGAGACCCCCGGGGTCTGTGGGGCCCAGTCTAGTGAGGGCTGCCTCTGCGACTCTGGGGGGCCTCTCTGTGGGGTGGGGAGGGGGGCTGGCAGAGCAGGCTCCGCGTCTGGGGTGCGTCCACTGTGGCCGGGCGGCCAGGCAGGGGCCGAGGTTTTTGTACACCCCCTGACGGGGCCTTTGGCAATGTGACTACTTTGAGTACTGGGGCCAGGGGACCCTGGTCACCGTCTCCTCAGGTGAGTCCTTCCAGCCCTCTCTCCTCTCTCTCTCTGGGGCTTTTTGCTGCATTTGGGGGAGAAAATGAGGCTGTCTGGGTCTGGCGTCTGGGAGGACCAGGGGAAGGAAGGGGCCGGCGGCCGGCGGCAACCCACCATCCTGGCACTCAGCCTCCCTTGCCTCCTGGGCTGCCCTGTCGGCCCCACCGGCTGGGGTTTGAGGTCGGAGGCTCTGCCAGGCCCGACTTCTTGTCCAGATTTCCTGCACAATTGTCACATTGTGACAACTGGCTTGACTACTGGGGCCAGGGGACCCTGGTCACCGTGTCCTCAGGTGGGTCCTCAGCCTCCCCACTTTGGCCGCACTTGGGGGGATCAGGCTGTTGGGGTTTCTGGAGGCCAGGATGGGGACAGGAACGGGGGCCTGGTGACCACCCTGCCCTGAGGACGGCTGCACTCAGAGGCAAGGCGGCTCCTTTGGCTGGTCTGTCCACGTAGTTTTGGGGGGCCACGGCGACTGTGGGGCGATCAGTGGAATAGGGGTGTCTGCGGCTGTGGCCCTTGGGGCAGACTGGACCTCGGAGTCCCAGTTAGGGGCTTGTAGCCGGGCAGCCCAGGTGCGCAGTGCCCTGGCTTCTCTGGGGTCTCAGGGGCAGTGGGGGGTGACTTGGATGATTGGCTTCTGTGGGGTCCAGAGACCGTGCCAGCCTCTGAGTCAGGGCGAGGCCGGGCCAGGCCCCCGGGGTTTTGGTGGGGTGCGGATGGCGAATTCGCCACTGTGACTACTATGCTATGGACTACTGGGGCCAGGGGACCCTGGTCACCGTCTCCTCAGGTGAGTCCTTCCAGCCCTCTCTCCTCTCTCTCTCTGGGGCTTTTTGCTGCATTTGGGGGAGAAAATGAGGCTGTCTGGGTCTGGCGTCTGGGAGGACCAGGGGAAGGAAGGGGCCGGCAGCCGGCGGCAACCCACCATCCTGGCACTCAGCCTCCCTTGCCTCCTGGGCTGCCCTGTCGGCCCCACCGGCTGGGGTGTGAGGTCGGAGGCTCTGCCAGGCCCGACTTCTTGTCCAGATTTCCTGCACAATTGTCACATTGTGACAACTGGCTTGACTACTGGGGCCAGGGGACCCTGGTCACCGTGTCCTCAGGTGGGTCCTCAGCCTCCCCACTTTGGCCGCACTTGGGGGGATCAGGCTGTTGGGGTTTCTGGAGGCCAGGATGGGGACAGGAACGGGGGCCTGGTGACCACCCTGCCCTGAGGAAGGCTGCACTCAGAGGCAAGGCGGCTCCTTTGGCTGGTCTGTCCACGTAGTTTGGGGGGCCACGGCGACTGTGGGGCGATCAGTGGAATCGGGGTCTCTGCGGCTGTGGCCCTTGGGGCAGACTGGACCTCGGAGTCCCAGTTAGGGGCTTGTAGCCGGGCAGTGCCCTGGCTTCTCTGGGGTCTCAGGGGCAGTGGGGGGTGACTTGGATGATTGGCTTCTGTGGGGTCCGGGAGACCGTGCCAGCCTCTGAGTCAGGGCGAGGCCGGGCCAGGCCCCCGGGGTTTTGGTGGGGTGCGGATGGCGAATTCACCACTGTGACTACTATGCTATGGGCTACTGGGGCCAGGGGACCTCGGTCACCGTGTCCTCAGGTAAGACTGGCCCTGTGATGGCCTTTATTTTCTGCTCCTTTCTGTGGGGTTTTCTGAGCACCGATGGCCGGTCCGTGGGACAGGCCCCCCAAGGGCAGGCTGGCCGGGAGGGGACGAGGACCAGGTGATCTGGGGACTTCCGCGCCTCTTGATTTTCCAGTGCCGTTCTAAAACTGGAATCCTGCCGGCAGGCCCTGTGCAGGACCTGAGCCCCTGAAGAGGGGGCTGGAGGCTGGGCCGGCCACTGAGGGCCGGGACTCCCTCGGCCGCAGGGCCACCGGGCGCTTAGAATCCTGGGGTCAGCTAGGAACGTGCACGGCCGGCTGTGTGTGCAGGAGAGGAGAGGGCTGCGGGTCGTGGGAGACTGTGCTGGGAACCAGGAGTGCCGTTCGGGGCTAGGCTGTTTAGGATTCCTGGTCTGGGACAGAGCCGTCCGGGCAGGGAGGGACACTGAGGGGCAGGTCTGGGGCCCTGGGAGCTGGGCTCTGCGCGGTCGGCCCCCAGGGGAGCGCGGCTTGTGCCTGCTAAGCGAATGCGCTCGCAACATGGACGGGCAGGACGTCCTTGAAGGGTTTCTTTTCTCCTGCGAGAAATCGCTAAACAATGGTGACTTTAAAATGTCGGAGATTTTCAAGTGTATTAGACTTTTTAGTTGTATCAGGCCATTAACCTGCCAGAATCTTATCTTTCTGGAGTCGATATGAGAAGGCGGCCCCCGCCACAGCTGAGTTTTGACGATGATCAATGAAGTTTATTTTTTGTTTAATTCAGCGATTCAGGAAGCGGCAGGAAGCGGCGGCCGTGCCGGTGGGGGCAGGGCCAGGCCGGGGCAGGTGGCAGGAAGCAGGTCTCTGGGACCGTCTATTTTAGGAAGCAAGAAAACACACTTGCAAATTCATAGTTTGTGGTTAGCAGAAGTGGTTTTCGGGCGGTTTTGCCCAGCCCCAGGGCCAGCTCGGCCTCCTGCAAAACAACACCTGCACGATTTGCATTTTCTAAAATAAGCCCGAGAGGCTGGCAGGAGCCCAGAGCCTTCTTTTTCTGACTTTCCGAATTTAATCTCTCCGTCTGAATTACACTCATTTCCAAAGTAAGACGTTGAGGACCTTCCGCTGGTCTCAGGGACGGTTTGCAGCGCGTTCCTGTTCCTGTTGGGTTTTCTGAATCAGTGGTTCCTGGTCGTTGACCCCAAACCGCCCTCCGGTGCCCCGAAGCAGGGTTTTGGGAACTCTGTGTCCGTGTTCTAAGACTTTCTCTTTGTGAGGGAGAGGCACGGAGGTACCCTGAGGAGGTGACCTTCCTGGCCGCCTGTTCGCAGACCTGTTTTCAAGCATTCCTTTGGGGACAAATTTTAGAGGAAACGAGTGATTGTCCTGAGTGGTTTCAGTGAAGCGCGTTCTTGTTGGACTAAGAGGAGGCCCCGTCAGGTCTCGAATCAGAAAGGAACTCTCCCGCGCCGATGGGGCCCCCCAGCCCGCCGTGGCTGGGGGTCTCCCCGGGCCCGCCGTGGCTGGGGGTCTCCCCGGGCCCGCCGTGGCTGGGGGTCTCCCCGGGCCCGCCGTGGCTGGGGGCAGGCACTCGTGGCTTCTGCCGCCAGGCCAACCGCCTGTGCATCAACCACCCGATTTTAATGGATTTGGAGGAATTCTCCCAAGACCCCCACAAGTGACCAGGGAGCCCAGCTGGTAAGAGAGAAGCTCGTATTTCCTGTTTGGCTTCTGGGCGGGAGACTCAGGCTCAGTGAAACCATGAGGGTTATTTGTATGGGTCCCAGCTCTCCGCCTGACTTTCTCCGAAGGACACAGCTGGAAGGGCTCCCCGAGGCTTCTTGGCTGTGGATCCCTACGGCTCAGACGCTCAAGCACGAGAGTCCCACTTAGGCTTTTGGTTGTAAACGTGGCCCTGGGTGTGGGGCCACCGGCCACCGCTGCGAGGGGCTTTCTGACAGTGCAGATTCAGCAAAGACTTGTTTCTGGCCTATGTAATGATGATTTTTATTTAGAGGGAACTTAGCTGAAGTGGGGGGCCTACTTTAGACTCTGAAGGCAGGAGGTCAGCTCAGGCAACTGCCCAGGAGGGTGCAGGCCGGGCGGGCAGCACCGAGCGCCCCTCTCAGCCCAGAAGCAGCACTCCCTGCTCTGGAGCAGGGACACAGGCTTTCCACCGGGGAGAGTGAACCCTCCTCCATCCTTGCAACGTGTCCTGGTGAACCTTAACTGGCCAGGAAGCTTTTTACCCAGGACACTGACGAGTGACTGCCAGTGCTTGGGCCCAAGAGCCGGCTCAGCCTGGGATCACAACCAAATAGGGGGTCCTAGTGGAAAATCCACAAGGACACACAACCGTGGAACAGGCAGGGCGAAGCACCAGAAGGTACAGACCCAGAGCCAGGCCCATCAGGATTGGATTCCTAGGTGAGCTGGCTTTAGCTGGAAGCACGCAGATCCGGAGCTCTAAAATTTTCTAGCCCGTCCCGGGACCGGACTTTCCGGGAATGCAGGACCCAGGACTACACTGGGCTGGCCAAAGCGGTCAATCTGGCTTGACTAGATTAAACTGGCACTTCTGGGCTGAGCTGGGTTGAGCTGGGCTGAGCTGAGCTGGGCTGGGCTGGGCTGAGCTGAGCTGAGGCTGGGCTGGGCTGGACTGAGCTGGGCTGGGCTGGACTGAGCTGGACTGAGCTGAGCTGAGCTGGGCTGAGCTGGGCTGGGCTGAGCTGGGCTGGGCTGAGCTGGGCTGGACTGAGCTGTGCTGGTCTGAGCTGGACTGAGCTGGGCTGGGCCGAGCTGGGCTGGGCTGAGCTGGACTGAGCTGGACTGGACTGGCTGAGCTGAGCTGACTGAGCTGGGCTGACCTGAGCTGGACTGAGCTGGGCTGGGCTGAGCTGAGCTGGGCTGAGCTGGGCTGGGCTGAGCTGGGCTGGGCTGAGCTGAGCTGAGCTGGGCTGGGCTGAGCTGAGCTGAGCTGGGCTGAGCTGAGCTGGGCTGGGCTGGACTGGACTGAGCTGAGCTGGGCTGAGCTGAGCTGGGCTGGGCTGGGCTGGACTGAGCTGGGCTGAGCTGAGCTGGGCTGGTCTGAGCTGGACTGAGCTGGGCTGGGCTGAGCTGGGCTGGGCTGGACTGAGCTGGGCTGAGCTGAGCTGAGCTGGGCTGGACTGGACTGAGCTGGGCTGAGCTGAGCTGAGCTGGGCTGGGCTGGGCTGAGCTGAGCTGAGCTGAGCTGGGCTGGGCTGAGCTGGGCTGAGCTGAGCTGGACTGAGCTGGGCTGTGCTGTGCTGAGCTGGGCTGGGCTGAGCTGGACTGAGCTGGACTGAGCTGGACTGAGCTGGGCTGGGCTGAGCTGGGCTGGGCTGAGCTGGACTGAGCTGGGCTGAGCTGAGCTGAGCTGGGCTGAGCTGAGCTGGACTGGGCTGAGCTGAGCTGAGCTGGGCTGGGCTGAGCTGAGCTGAGCTCGGCTGGGCTGAGCTGACCTGAGCTGGGCTGAGCTGAGCTGGGCTGGGCTGGACTGGACTGAGCTGGGCTGAGCTGAGCTGGGCTGGGCTGAGCTGGGCTGAGCTGGGCTGGGCTGAGCTGAGCTGGGCTGGGCTGAGCTGGGCTGAGCTGGGCTGGGCTGGGCTGAGCTGAGCTGGGCTGAGCTGAGCTGGGCTGGTCTGAGCTGGACTGAGCTGGGCCGGGCTGGGCTGAGCTGGGCTGGGCTGGACTGAGCTGGGCTGGGCTGGACTGAGCTGGGCTGAGCTGGGCTGGACTGAGCTGGGCTGAGCTGGGCTGGGCTGAGCTGGGCTGAGCTGGGCTGTGCTGAGCTGAGCTGGGCTGGGCTGAGCTGGGCTGAGCTGGGCTGGGCTGAGCTGAGCTGGGCTGGGCTGAGCTGGACTGAGCTGGGCTGGGCTGGGCTGGGCTGAGCTGAGCTGGGCTGAGCTGAGCTGGGCTGGTCTGAGCTGGACTGAGCTGGGCTGGGCTGGGCTGAGCTGGGCTGGGCTGGACTGAGCTGGGCTAAGCTGAGCTGGGCTGGGCTGGGCCGAGCTGGACTGAGCTGGGCTGGGCTGAGCTGGGCTGGGCTGAGCTGGGCTGAGCTGGACTGAGCTGGGCTGGGCTGAGCTGAGCTGAGCTGGGCTGCTGAGCTGAGCTGAGCTGGGCTGGGCTGGGCTGGACTGAGCTGAGCTGGGCTGGACTGGACTGAGCTGGGCTGGGCTGAGCTGGACTGAGCTGGGCGAGGCTGACCTGGGCTGAGCTAGGCTGACCTGGGCTGAGCTGGTCGGAGCTGGTCTGAGCTGGGCTGGACTGAGCTGGGCTGGGCTGAGCTGAGCTGAGCTGAGCTGAGCTGGGCTGGGCTGGGCTGAGCTGGGCTGGGTTGAGCTGGGCTGGGCTGAGCTGACCTGAGCTGGACTGAGCTGGGTTGGGCTGAGCTGAGCTAAGCTGTGCTGAGCTGGGCTGGGCTGGGCTGGGCTGGACTGAGCTGAGCTGGGCTGGACTGGACTGAGCTGGGCTGGGCTGAGCTGGACTGAGCTGGGCTAGGCTGACCTGGGCTGAGCTGGTCTGAGCTGGTCTGAGCTGGGCTGGGCTGAGCTGAGCTGGGCTGGACTGGGCTGGGCTGGGCTCTGCTGGGCTGGGCTGAGCTGAGGTGGCGGAACTGGACCAGGCTGGGTACATTGAGTTGATTAAACAGGGTCACTGAGCTGGTCCAGCCAAAATGGACTGGCTGAGCTGTCTTGGCTCAGAAGAGCTTGATGTCCTAGTTTGGGCTGGATTCACCTGCAATGGGCCACGTGCGGGTCTAAGTTGTCACATGCTCACCATCCCCTGACCCTAGCCGCACTGGCCAGGGGGCTCCCCTCCATGCTGTCTGCATCACAGACGGCTCGTGGGGCTTGGGGCTGAGCACAGCAGTCTGGCTCCAGTGTCTCGGAGGGAAAGCAGCACTGGCCCAGCCATCCGGAGCCGGGAGCCAGGGTACCAGAGTGCTCGCGAGGCCACGGAGACCCCAGCTTCCCACAAGTCCAGAGCTCGGCTTCTGCAGCTGGGTGGGGGGCATTGAACCTCCCCTTCGCGGCTGGACTCGGCCTCAGCCCAGCCGCCCGCTGCCCTGTTGGTCAAGGCTGGGAAGGCTGTGAGGCCAGCCCTTGTGGCAGTGGGATGAGGGGGCCACGGGGCTGGCTCTGGCCCGCCTGGCGGAGTGTAGGGAGAAGACACCGTCTCACTCACCTCCTGTCCCTCTGTGGTCCTCAGAGAACCCATCCCCTCCAAACCTCTTCCCCCTCATCACCTGTGAGAGTTTCCAGTCCGATGAGACCCTGGTGGCCATGGGCTGTCTGGCCGGGGACTTCCTGCCCGACACCGTCACCTTCTCCTGGACCTACAAGAATGACAGTGAGGTCAGCAGGCAGAACGTCAAGTACTTCCCGTCGGTTCTGAGAGAGGGCAAGTACGTGGCCACCTCCCAGGTGTTCCTGCCGTCCGTCGACGTCCTCCAGGGCTCCGAGGACTACCTCACCTGCAAGGTCAAGCACACGAAGGGTAACAAGTCCGTGCACGTGCCCCTCCCAGGTGAGAGCCGGGCCCTCCTCCCGCGGCGGGGCGGGCAGGGGGAGGCCAGGGGGCTGACGCCTGGTTCCCTCCCAGCAGCAGCCGTAGAACTGCCCCCCAACGTGACCGTCTTCATCCCGCCCCGCGACGCCTTCTCTGGCAACGGCCAGCGCACGTCCCAGCTCCTGTGCCAGGCCAGGGGCTTCAGCCCCAAGCAGATCTCCGTGTCCTGGTTTCGTGACGGAAAGCCGCTCGCGTCCGGCATCGACACTGGCAAGGTGGAGGCCGACGGGAAAGTGTCCGGGACAGTGACCTACAGAGTGCTCAGCACGCTGACCATCACCGAGAGCGCCTGGCTCAGCCAGAGCGTGTTCACCTGCCAAGTGGAGCACAGCGGCGTGACCTCCGAGAGGAACGTGTCCTCCGTGTGCACCTCCAGTGAGTGCTTGGCCCCGGGGCGGCCCCTTGGGCGTGGGGTCCCTCACGTGCGCGGGCGTCCGCTCAGGCCGGCCACTCCCCGAGCCTTGGCTTCCCGGAGCGGCCAAGGGCTGGGAGGCAGGGGCCCAGCGTTCCTCTCCCGTAGGCCCCTGGGGCTCAGGACGGCTCAGCGATCCTGTGCTCTTTGGTGACGATCCCCGCCTCTGCCCGGCCACACGTCCGGCCGGTCGCTGACACAAACTCTCTCCTGCCCTAGACCCAGCCGTGGGCATCAGAGTCTTCACCATCCCCCCGTCCTTTGCCAACATCTTCCTCACCAAGTCGGCCAAGCTGTCCTGCCTGGTCACAGACCTGGGCACCTACGACAGCCTGACCATCACCTGGACACGCCAGAACGGCGAGCCTCTGAAAACGCACACCAACATCTCTGAGAGCCACCCCAACATCACCTTCAGCGCCATGGGGGAGGCCACGGTCTGTGTGGAGGACTGGGAGTCAGGGGAGCAGTTCACCTGCACGGTGACCCACACGGACCTGCCCTCGCCACTGAAGAAGACCATCTCCAGGCCCAAGGGTAGGGCCCGTGCCCCCTCTGCCGCGGGACTCTCCCGTGGCCTCTGGGGGTCTCTCCCCAGCGGCCCCGGCCCGAGCTCATCCTGTCTTTCCTCCCACAGGGGTCCCCAAGCACATGCCGTCTGTGTACGTCCTGCCGCCAAGCCGGGAGCAGCTGAGCCTGCGGGAGTCAGCCTCGGTCACCTGCCTGGTGACGGGCTTCTCTCCCCCAGACGTGTTTGTTCAATGGCTGCAGAAGGGGCAGCCCGTGCCCCCCAACACCTACGTGACCAGTGCTCCGATGCCCGAGCCGCAAGCCCCCGGCCTCTACTTTGTGCACAGCACCCTGACCGTGAGCGAGGAGGACTGGAGCGCCGGCGAGACCTACACCTGTGTAGTCGGCCACGAGGTCCTGCCCCACATGGTGACCGAGCGGAGCGTGGACAAGTCCACCGGTAAACCCACCCTCTACAACGTGTCCCTGGTCTTGTCCGACACGGCCGGCACCTGCTACTGACCGCTGGGCCGCTGGATCCCGGCCGGTGGATCCGCGGCCCCTGGCTGGCCCCTCGCTGTGTGTGTGTGTGTCCACTAACCTTGTCAACGGGGCAACGTGTGACCTTTGATCAAAATCAGAAATAAAAACATCCATTCAAAAGACACTCCTCCTGAGTAAGCGATGCTCTCGCCTGCCGGGGCCGCAGCCGCAGCCGCGCTGTCCCCGCCCCCGCCCAGCCTCTGGAAGTCCCTGTGCTCCTTGTAGACCGAGGCCACGCTCACCGCTCCTGTAGCTGCTCCCACGACCATGAGTGTGCGACACACACACACCCGCACACACAGACATGATGCACGCGTGCGGATGCCGACATGGACGCACCTGCATGTAGACACACGGACACGCGTGCGCACGCACACCCACACGCGTGGACACATAGAGACACACGCACACAGACAGCCGCACACGGGCACACACACGTACTCTCGCTCACCCACACGCGGGCACGTACAGACACGTGCACACACGGTCACACCCATGGACACACGTCTCACGTACAGGCAGACACAGACACGTACACACACACTGTGCACCCGTATGCACACACAGTGCCAGCCCTCGCACACCCGGGGTCCTCTGTCAGGAACTGCTGCCCGTCCCGCCGTGTCCCTCTCTGCGGGCTTCGAGCCCAAGCTCTGCGCGTCCCTCTGTCTCAGCGTGAAGGTCTGGACTCTGGCCGCGGCCACCATTCCCAGGCCTAGGGCCAAGGGAAGTCCCTGCCCATGCCCAGGCTCTTGAAGGTGGCAGGGCCCACAGGTGAACGGGGCCGGGCTGCTGCTGACAAAGCCCCAGGGCCTGGTCCTCGGCCCCAGAGGCAGCGAGGCTGTCCCTGGAGGCTTCTCCTGGCAGGGGTGACTGCAGACGGCCTGGTCTGAGTGGAGAGCCCCTGCAAACACCCAGCCCTGGAAATAGTGGGAATGAGGCCCCAGGAGCAGGCGTGAGGGGTACAGACCTGGTGGGCGGGAAGGGGCAAGGGTCCGGTGGCACCCCCCCTGCCACAGCAGCACGGGCCCCTCTGGGCTGCCTCCGAGACCCTCCCTGCACACCGGACCCTCGGGAACCTGAGCTGCAGATGCTCCAAAGGGCCCAGTGGGCTCCAGACCCCGTTGAGAGTCCTCAGCCTGTCCACGTAGTCCACCCCAGGGCCGCCCCCCCTGGAGCCTCAGGGTCCTATCTGAGCCCTTGGTCCCCGAGGCCTGGCAGTGCAGACAGCTGGCCGGGCCCCACACGGGGTCTCCCAGGGGCCATGCCCTCCAAGACCGAGAGACAGCGAGTGGGAATCTCACTAGGAAATGAGGCGGTTCCCCCTCGGGCCCAGACACACGCCAGGTCCCCACTGCCAGGCTCTCCAGCCTCAGCGGCCAGGGGCAGAGCACCCTCTCCAGACCAGAGCCGGCAGAAGGCCCTGCTCCCAGGCTCTCCCCGCCCCCCCGGGCAGCCCTGGCCGTGCGCCCCCAACCCCCGCTGCTGCCCAGCCACACCCCTGCGTCTGTGTTGCTCTGCTGTGCTCTCTGCCCCGCCACGGCTCCCACACAGGGTGCTCGGGTCGGCCTTGCTCTGCTAAGCCTGTGTTCTGCCTCCGCCTGACCCGTCTCGGGCTCCCAGGGCCCAGCTCACGCCTGGCTTCGATGCCTCCCGACTGAGCCCAGGAGCCCTCGGCCCCCCAAAGCAAGTGCCGAGGAGACTGTGGGACCAGTCAGGAGCCACGCACACCTGCTCCTACTGTCCCCACCCCGCCTGGCACCCCAGGGGCAGCCTCGCCGAGGCCCAAGGGCAGCTCTGGGGCCGGGCCTCCCTGCCGTGTGGCCTGACCCTCTGTGCTGTGTTCCCTGCAGAGGGAGAGGTGAGCGCTGAGGAGGAAGACTTCGAGAACCTGAACACCGTGACGTCCACCTTCATCGTCCTCTTCCTCCTCAGCGTCTTCTACAGCACCACAGTGACGCTGTTCAAGGTAACAGCAGGGCCGGGGCAGGAGGGGGCGGGGGCACCCAGCCCAGGGCAGCGGGAAAACACCTCACGCCGTCTGTCGTCCACAGGTGAAATGACCGGCCCGCGGAGACCTTCAGAGGCCCGGGACGTGGACCCGGGGTGGGCAGCCCGCGGAGCCCGGCAGCGCGTCCTCAGACCTACCCCCCACCCCGCTTCCAGCTCAAAGACTCGGCCTGTGCAGTGTACCCGCGTGTCGCCTTCCAATAAACGTGTATATTTTATCCTACGGAACCGCTCTGCTGTGCAGGCTTCTGTCCCGAAGTGCTCCTTGGGGGCCGCGTGTGTCCAGGGCCTGTGGGAAAGGCCTGTCTGCGCGCAGGCCTGCCAGGGGACGTGCCGGGGAAGGGGGCCCTGCGGTGGGACCCAGCGTCTCCGGCTCGTCCCGTCTGCTCAAGGACGGGTGCTGGACCCTGTCCCAGGCCTGACCTCCCGGACGTGGCGGGAACCGGGAGCCGGGCTCGGTCCCTGTGTGCGACCAGCAGGGGCCTCTGCCGCTGGGTCCCCACACGACGCATGGTCCCGTCTCCAGCCCAGCCGGCCTGGCGGCCCCCCAGGCGGGTCCCACCCCTCGTGGGGCTGGGCTGTGTGGGACCGAGGACAGGGCACTCGTCCTGCCGGTGCTGCACGGTGCGGGCATGTGGACGGGAGCAGGAGCGTCCGGCGAGCCAGGGAGGAGAGTGCCTGCCAGGGAGCCGCGTCGGGGAGGCTCCGTGTGGCCCCGTCCCTGTATGCGAGGGGCAGGCGGCGCCATGGCCGGGAGCCCCAGCGGACAGGGAGTGCAGCAAAGGGACGCGGGTTCGCGTCGGGGCTCGCCCACCGGCCGTGGAGCTGTGGCCACCAAGGTCCGGGTGGCAGCGCGTGGGGGAGGGGCAGAAGGGGAGGCGCAGACCCCACACGGCTGAGGGATCCGGGTGGCAGTGGCGAGGACGGCCGTGAGCCGGGCTCCCGGGAGGAGGCACTGGCGGAGGCCAGGATGCAGCTCACGGGTCCCCGTGAGCTCCCGGTGGACACAGGGAGGCCCCAGCTTCGTTCTGGTAACACAGACCCCCCGGCCCAGCCTCCCGGGATGAGGGGTCCACGGGGTGCGTGCGCAGCTGGGGACTCTCGTGCCAGGGAGTAGGGGGCTGTCACCTCCGATGGCGTCTGTGCTGAGTCCGTGTCCAGGGACCCCTGGGGGCAGGGAATCCTCTAGAAGCCAAGAGTCACATGGGCCAGGGGGACAGTCTGCTCCAGGCTGGGCTCTGGCGGCCGCCCGGGCTTGTGGGTGCGTCTCCGCGCCGTCTGCCTTCGGGCCGTGGCGCTGTCCCCCGCGCGTGTCCGGACCCCCCTTTGATAGGGGCATCCGTCGGTGGGGCTAAGGTCTCAGCCTCTGCGGCCCCGTTCCCCAGCAAGGCCCCACGCCAGGGCACCGGGGCGACAGGATTTCCGTACGTACCAGGGCTCTCAACCCAAGCCCTAACCGTCCACCCCCAGCCTCCGAAATTCTCATCCTTCCCCGGTGCAGAACGCCGGGCCCAGCCGCTCCCGCAGTCGCCCCGCGCGGCCGCCCCGCATGGAAAGCCGTGCCTCAGGAGCACCTGAATCAGGGAGAGGCGAGACGCGGGGTGACTGACCCACGCACGGAGGCCCCGCACGCTGCATGCCTCCAGGCGGCCGGGCCAGCCACAGGTGCCCAGGCCCGTCCCTGCAGGGGGCCTGAGGCAAGGGTCCGGGTCCAGCAGGGCCCCCGGCAGAGGACGAGGCTCCGGAGGATGCGGCGTGGCTCCGTGCTGTCTCTGGAGCCCGAGCGGCTCAGGCCCCACTACGCGGCGGCCGCACCCCAGGACCCGGGCCCCCCGCACCCCTGCCAGCAGCCCCCCCACCCCGGCCTCTGCGTCCGCAGCTCTGCCCTCAGTGCCAGCCCTCCTCCGCCTCCTCCGGGCAGGCCCGTTGACGCCAAGTTCTGCTACACCCGGTCGGCGCCCCTCACCGTTCATGCACAAGTCGCCGTCCGGGCCGACCATGCGCCGCCCCAGGTTCCTCAGACGCTTGATGGGACCACACGCGTGGTGCCCGGCGGGAGGAGCGGCCAGAGCCCGGCCCCGCGGCCAGCGGGCCGTAAGTGTCCCGTCCGGCCTCCTGGTGCCGCCTCCTCCCACACTCCTGGGGCAGCGGCCGGCGTCTGGCTGCGCTGTGGGGTCGCTCCGCCAAGTGCCCCGGCCGCTCCTGCAAAGCCCAGCAGCCCGCTGACCTGGGTCCCCCGCTCTGCCCGCCTCAGTCCTCCCCAGACTCCCCTCTCGCCCCCATGTGCGGCCTGCGGGAGCCCTCGGCGTTTCCTGGCCAGCCGAGTGCCTGCCCCCCGGGGCTCCGAGGCCGCCTGCGCGTCTCCAGCCGTCAGCCGCAGCACAGGCCACTCCTGCTCCCACGTCGGCTTTCGTGTCCCACGGGCGCCCAACAGCAGGCATCTGTGGCGTCCGCTCTGGGGGCCGCGACCCCCGGCTCGCAGTGTGGGGGTAGGTTCCCGCTGGGGCAGGGCAGGGTCCCGGCCGCCGCCGGTCGTGGGCGGCCCCGGCCTTCCTGGCTTCCGCGTCCCTCCGACCCCCAGCTCTCTGCCCACGGCCCGTGGGCCGCGTGTCCCCTCTCGTGAGGACGGGCACGTTGCGTCGGAGGCCACCCTCCAGCAGCAGCACCTCACAGAGTCGCTGACTCGCCCACTAGGACTTTCTCTCCAAATGCGGCCACGGTCGGACAAGGGGGTCAAGCCCAACCACGCCTGGCATCTCCCCCCAGTGCATGCGGGGGTCCTGGCAGGGCGCAGGGGGTGCCGGGGACGCCGTATGGGCAGTGGGGGCCCCGGGACGTGCATGGGACCGTCGTGCCGGGGAACCCCCGGAAAAGGCAGGGGCAGGCCAGCTGGGTGCTTGAGAGGACAGACAGATGGGCCTTGCCCCAGGGCGCCTGCGGAGTGGGCGCAGGCAATGGCCCAGGCGGCCGGCTGGAGCACGGGCATGTCCCGTCGTGCGGTGGCAGCACGGTGCCTGGGGGCTCGGCAGAGAGCAGGGACCACAGACTGGCGAGGGAGCCTTCAGGGACACAGGCAGGGACCCCACCCTTGTTTGGCCGCCCTTGGCCAGCCGGGTCCCTAGGGAGAGGACCAGGGCACTGGAACTGGCCCACCAGGGAGCCCCGCCCAGGGACCTGCCACCCTTGGGCCCAGAGCACTTCAGAGCGAACTACCTCCCACCCCAGGACATGACCAAGGGCCTCCCATGAGGGCAAAAGTCTCATGGGCCTGGACTCTAAGCCACAGAGCTCCAGGGGCAGTCACAGGGAGGGCAGTGTCTGAGCCCACCCCGCTGGCCAGGGAGCCAGAGCCCAGTTCCAAGGCCTCTCTGCAGGCAGAGGGGACCCAGGACAACTGCAGGAAGGCACAGGGCCAGCACTCGGAGTCCCGGGGGGGACCCACAGCCGGGCCCCTCAGCAGGGCAGCACGGGCTCCGCAGGGGGGGGAGCGCCCCTTGCTGCATTTGCTGGACAAGAGGGCCACGGCTGCCACCGGCCACACCCTGCCCCTCCCCCTCCACGCTGCACCCCCGCGGCCCCGGCCTCACACGCCCTGTCTGTCTTCCAGACACCGAAACGCTGCATCTGTTCCCCTTGGTCTCAGAGTGTAAAGTCCCGAAGCAAGGCGACTCCCTAGGCCTGGCCTGCTTGGCACAAGGACCCTCCGTGGAGTCCTTGCGGGTGGCCTCGAGCTCGAGCTCGGGGCCGCAGACGACCACCATGATCACGCTGGGGAGCCGAGAGCGCATGCAGCTGTCCTTCCTGTCGGTCTTCTGGAAGCCGGACCCGCACTTCTGCAGAGCCGTAGTTTCCGGCCGCCCGCAGCAGAAGCCCATCCCGTGGCCAGGTGGGTGGCCCCAGGCCCCCGAGGTCGTCCTCCGGAGCGCCCCGCGCCTTCCAGCCCGAGGACGATGCAGGCGGCTGTGCCCAGCAGGCCCGTGGCCAGTCGCCCCACCCTCCTGCCTTCCCCGGCCCCCGGCCCCCCCCGGGCAGCCCCCCGACCCGGACACACACCGTCTGACCCTCCCCCGCCACCGCCCTCTGACTTCAGAGTCCTGGGAAAGGAAGACTGACCCACCGGCTCACGGGCCGTCTCCGCGGGAGACCTCCACACCCAGCGCCCCAGGTGAGGAGCCCTCCTGCCTTCCTGTCCCTCAGTCGGACGCCTTCGGCAGCCCTCCGCGACTTCTCTGGGGGCGGTGTCTGCAGAGAACCGGCCACACCACGCACTGGGGCCCAGCAGGCGCCCCCTCAGGCCCCTTGTGGACAGGAGACCCCCGCACACCTGCAGTGAGCACAGCGGACGGGGTGGGGCCTCCGGCCAGCACCGGGACTCAGCGGGTCCAAGGCAGGGCTCAGACGGGAGCCTGTCCCAGAGCCTCACGTGAGGACACACGGCCGACATGCCCGGCAGGGTGGACTTGGCCCCGTGGCCCTGACAGAGCTGTAGCCACCTGAGGCTCAGGACCCCTGACCACGGACCCAGGGGTCCCGCAGCCAGAGCCCCTCTCCGAGAGCTGCCCCCAACCCAGGGGCCTCTCCAAGGGCCACACGGGGCCAGAGCCGCCCTGCCTGCCCCTCGGCAGAGGTCCAGCACTCGCTCCTCGAAGCAGGGCAGCAAGCCATGCTCTCAGAGAAGCCCTGGGGATGCTGGGGCAGAGGCTGTGGTCTGCCGTGGCCCCTCCGTGGCCCCTCCACAGCCCCCCGCACCCCTGACAACCCCATCTTCCTCCACCACCCACGCCCGGCTCAGCACAGCCCGGTCAGACCCAGAGGGGACCGCCCTCCAGGCAAGGATCCAAATATCCCCGGCCTGGGGCAGGGGTCCCCGCCAGTCCCTGTCCATGCAGGGCGCGTCCACTGGCTGGCCAGGATTCAGGCCCAGGCAGAGCTCCGGGGAGAGGCCTCCAGGGGCGTATGGCGTCCCAGGGGCAGACTGGGGTGTGTGGCCCCACAAGCCCAGCCCTCCCAACAGGCCGGCACCATCCCCCCGGGAGGGCCGCACGGCCCACAGCCCTGAGCGTGTTTCCCGCAACCCGAGCAGCTCTGGCAGGATGGGGGTGGGGAGGACGGAGAGAGACCCCGTAACGGCCAACCTAAGTATTCACGGCTGACCCTCTGCAGAGCACGCTTGCAGGTCCCCCGTCCGTCCCAAACCCAAGGCCCGATAACTTCCGGCTGTCCTCACCCTAACTGTAGACGTCACTGTGGCATGACCACTCAGGAGCCCCGACGAGGGGCCAGGGCAGGTCTCTGGACCCCAGAGAGCAGGAAGGCTGAGGGGCCCCGGGAGGCCACAGCCCCGGTGAGTCCCTGGTCTCACCCCCCCTTCCCTCCTAGTGTCCTCCACCCGCCACACCCGGACACAAGCCGCGGAGTCAGGAAGCCCAGTGGACGCTACGCTCAGAGGCCAGTTCCTTGGGGCACAGAGTGGGGGGAGGCGGGGGAGAGAGGACTGGGGGATCCGGGGGTGTCCTAGCCGGGCAGCGGGAGGCCAGGAAGCCACAAAGGGGAGGTCTTCCCTGGGGAGCGAAGCAGACGTGGGCTGGGCACTGCCCACAGCACCACTCCCAGGCAGGGTCTGCGTGCCCCCCACTGACCAGGGTCCCCCAGTGACCACTGACGGGGTCCCCCGCCACTGGCCACCGACAGGGTCCCCCCATTGACCGCTGACCTGGGTCCCCCGCTGACCCCTGACCTGAGTCCCCTGCTGACCCCTGACCTGGTCTCCCGCTGACCGCTGACCTGGGTCCCCCGCTGACCGCTGACCAGGGTCCCCCCACTGAACGCTGACCTGGGTCCCCCTCACTGGCCACTGACCAGGGTCCCCCCATTGACCAGTGACCTGGGTTTCCCCCACTGACCCCTGACCTGGGTCCCCCACTGACCGCTGACCGGGGTCCCCCCACTGACCAAGGTCGCTCTCCTCTGGCAGACTGCCGGAACCACACTCACCCTCCCAGCCTTTACCTGCTGCAGCCTCCCCTGCGGGGCCCGTGGCTCCAGGGAGAGGCCACCTTCACCTGCCTGGCGGTGGGGGATGACCTGCAGGAGGCCCGCATGTCCTGGGCGGTGGCCAGGGCGCCCCCCAGCGGGGCGGTGGAGGAGGAACTGCGGGAGGAGCACACCAACGGCTCCCAGAGCCTGAGCAGCCGGCTGGCCTTGCCCGTGTCCCTGTGGGCCTCGGGGACCAGCATCGCCTGCACGCTGAGCCTGCCCAACAGGCCGGCCCAGGTGGCGTCTGTGGCACCGGGACAGCACGGTGAGGCCGGCTCCAGGGTCCAGGAGACCGGGAGGCTGGGGCCCCACACGCGCACCCCCCGCCCAGCACAGTGGCTCCCCCTCCTTCCACACGGAGACACCGAGGGGGTGAGGACCAGCCCTCCGCGGGCCCCCCAGCTTCGCCCAGGCCTCGGGTGGCCCCAGCATGACCAGACTTCTCCCCGCAGCGGCCACCGCGCCCAGCAGCCTCACTGTCCGCGTCCTGACCGTGCGCCAAGCCGCCTCCTGGCTCCTCTGTGAGGTGTCAGGCTTCTCGCCCCCGGACATCCTCCTCACCTGGCTCAAGGGCCGCACGGAGGTGGACCCTGGTGCCTTTGCCACCGCACGCCCCATGGTCCAGCCTGGGAACAGCACGTTCTGGACCTGGAGTGTCCTGCGTGTCCTCGCAGCCCAGAGCCCAGGCCCGGCCACCTACACGTGTGTGGTGAGGCATGATGCCTCCCGGAAGCTGTTCAACAGCAGCCAGAGCCTGGACGCTGGTGAGTCACCCCCGGGCCTGATGGCTCCTATCCAAGCCTCCTCCCAGCCTGGGCGCAGGGGGGAGGGACAGCCCTCCCGGAGCCCAGCGGTCGGGTCCTGGGGCTGCAGCCAAGGCCCTGGGCCACCCACCCGATGGCTCCACGCCGGCCTGCTCGGCATCTGGGACACCTGTTCTGTCTACACGCCATGCGCTGGACTCGGAGGGCTGCAAGGTGGCTGTCACCCTGCCAGGCCCCAAAGAGCAACCATTTCCCAGCAAGATGTGCCACACAGCTGGGTGCAGATCAGGCAGCACCTCGGGAAACAGACAGACCCAGAAGTGGGTGCTGGCCTCGGTGCCCAGGGACATCTGACCGGCGCAGCCCCACGACGGGCCCCGACTGCAGGCCCCCTACAGGGCAGAGGGGACGAAGGCCCACCACGGTGCGGGCTCATGAGGAAGGTGTAGGGCTTACTCCCCCCTCTGAGGCCCTTGTCAGACCTCCTGTGGCCCCATCCGGTGCAGCAAAGCCCTGGTGGGACAGCGCTGGACACCGTAGGCCACACAGGCAGCAGGACACCGTCCTCCTTCTGCTCATGGAGAGGCAGTCTGGCCGCCCCTGGGACCTGGGTGGGGGGAGGTACCCAGTGGAGGCCCACGGCAGCCATGTGGGGGGCATGTGGGACTGATGTGCCAGGCTCCACGGGCTCAGACACCCTGCCAACGGCCCAACCCCTGCAGCGGGCACCCTTCCAACACAGTAGCACTGACCCCACGGCTCCAACAGCCCAGCTTGGCCCTGGAGGCAGCCCAGGGAGGGGGCAGCTCTTTAACCCCCAGCGTACCTGGACTGCTCCAGTAGGCTTCCCCTAAAGTCCCGGGGCCAGGCCCTCCCTGCCCGCCCAAGGCTGGGACCCCTGGTCCTCCACCCGTCTTCCCGGCACCACCCCCTTCTCTCTGGATGCCACCTGCCCTGGGCCGCTGCCGCTTCCTGACGGCGCACGGGAGAAGAATGAGGCACAAACCAGTCAGCTGCAAGAGAGAGGGAGCCGGGGGCGACCGGAGAAGAGAGAGGGAGCCGGGGGCGACCGGAGAAGAGACGGTCGCCCCGAACAACTCCTCAGCCCCACTTTTATTAGCTAGAGACCCGCAGGCCAGACCTCAGTCACCCGCCTGCGGACGAACGAGAGGAAGGGCGGAACGCGCCCGGTCGCGCAGGACAGTCGTAGCTGCGCCGCACATCCGACGGCATCGGCCCCCGGCCACGGGTGCTCTCCAGGGAAGGGGGGCACCGGGAAAACGGAGCAGGCGGCGTCTGCCCCGAGCAGCCCGCGTCCCCCGCTGCTGGCCTTCCGGGACGCCAGTCACCCTCTCCCCCAGAGGCCCGTTGCAGGACGTGTGTTTCTTGAGGCTACGTCTAAACGGGCTGGGTAGCTAGTGGCATTTCCCGCGCTTACATGTCAGGAAATGCCTCGTTCTGAGGGACAGCTGCAGGCCGCCTGCCGCGGCTCACGGCCCCCTTCCTCTCCGAGTGCCGCCGGCCGGGGCCCGCAGAGCAGCCTCCTGGCCCTGCGCCTCCTCCCTCCCGTGGGCCCCTGAGGCCCAGGCCCACCGTCCTCCTGTTCCCGTCTCCTACAAGCAGGAGGTGGGTTTTGCCCAGAGGCGCAGACCCGGCCTCTCCAGGTCAGGTCACAGGAGAGGCTGGACCCGGCCCCGTGCGGCCTCCGTTAAGGCTGGAGACTGCGGTGCCACCCCGTGCAGAGCCCCGGCTGCCGGCTCCAGCTGTGTGGGCGCGCACACTGGGGACCTGAGCACAAGCAGACCCCAGCACGCGGAGAGGCCAGGCCTGCCCAGCGGGCACCGCGCAGCTCCGACGAGGCAGCCCGGCCCTGCGGCCCCTGCACCGGACGTGGCTCTACGCCTGCGGTGGCAGGACCCCTCCCAGCGTCCGCGTCTCTGAGCACATGTGGAGCAGGGCAGGGGTGCAACAGGGCTGTGTGAGCGAGCAGGGGTGGCTGAGCCCCTCCAGGGCCCAGCACTGCCCTCACCCTATGCCCACAGCTGTGTGTCTGGTGCCCACGCACAGATTCGGAGCCTCCAGAGGCCACGCGTGCCGCATCTTCTGGCAGGGGCAGAGCCTCCTGCCAGGGTCACACAGTCTGGAGACAAGACATCCCGCAGAGGGTACAGGGAGCCTGGCCCCCTGGCCCCGAAGCCCCCAGGCCCCCAGGACCGACTGGGGAGAAAGCCCTCCTCTGGGAGGGCCCAGCCCTCAGCACCCCACTACAGGCTGAGCCATGCAGGTGGGCCCGCGCCGGGGGGCAGCTGGGGTCCCGTGAGTATCTCCAGGACCCCTCCTCCAGCCAGGCGGGGGCGGCTGGTTCTGGCAACCCGGACCCCTTGGGAGGAGCCCGTCCTCCGTGGCTCCGCAGGGTCCCAGCCCCTCCTCCTGCAGCTGGGGCTTTGCTCCTTCTGGGGCTGCTGCTTGCTGTCCTCACCGGACCCCCAGGCTCCCCCCATCCTCCACCCACAGGCTGTCCTCTGCCTCGGCCCAGCACGGGTCCCCTGTTCCCAAACAGGGTGGTGCTTGCGGGACAGGCCTGACACACTGGCGGCCGTACAGCTGGGGGACATTTGGGCTCCTCAGGGTCGCCGTGAAGTTACACATGCCCCCTCCCGAGCGGGTCCTGCTCCCCTCCTCGTGTGAGGGCTGCGTGCGGCCCGGTCCAGACGGAGGCAGGGGCCCCCCAGCCGACACCGGAGCCCCTCTGCTTCTTCAGCACCACCCCGGGCCTCCCCCTGCTCATCGCGGTGCCCTCCCTGAGGGCGTCTTGCCACAAGCCTTCCCCCACAGCCCAGCCTTGCTCCACAGCAAAGGGGTTTCTGAGGCTCCAGTTAGGACGTAGGAGAAAAGGAAGGACAGTCTGGCCTGCAGGAACTAGCAGAGACACCACAGACACCCTATAAACCATGCGCAGCTAAAGCCACGAGAGGGCTGGGGACGCACAGAGGGCCAGGTGACCTGACTCCAGGGAAGAGGACATTGTCCGCCACCTTAGCCCACCCTGGGCAGGGGCTCAGAGTGGCACGAGCCCCACCCTGGGACATGGGGGACAGAGCCGTGGGCATCCAGGCAGTCCTGGAGGGCTCCCTGTCGCTCTGAGGGCCCTGCCCAGCCCCGGGTCGCCGCCAGCCCTGCCCGTGTGTCTACACCCGCTATGTGCCACGCACCTGCCGCACACACTTGTCCTGCCGACTGTTACATCAGGGTGTTTGGGTGCGGTCTCTGCGTGGCTCGGTGCTGGGCCCGTCGGGCTCTGGGAGCCCCTGGTGCGGGCAGGGAGAAGGTTCACAGGTGCACGTCAGGAGGGGCCACGTCAGGAAGGGGCCACGTCAGGAAGGGGCCACGTCAGGAAGGGGCCACGTCAGGAAGGGGCCATGTCAGGAGGGGGCCACGTCAGGAGGGGGCATCCCAGAGCAGCGGCCCGTCCCTCGGCTCCCCCTGCGTGGGGGACTGAACCTCCTCACCAGTGCCCTCGCTCCCCAGGTCTGGCCACGACGCCCCCACCGCCCCAGAGCCACGAGGAGAGCAGGGGGTACGCCACGGACCTGGGGGACGCCACGGACCTGGAGGACACGGGCGGGCTGTGGCCCACGTTTGCCGCCCTCTTCCTGCTCGCTCTGCTCTACAGCGGCTTTGTCACCTTCATCAAGGTGAGGCGAACGGCACGCCTGTGTGCAGGGCTGGGGACAGGCTGGGCCGGCCCAGGGAGCCCGCAGGGAGCGGGAGGCATGTGCGGCCGTCATGGGCCACAGACCCAGGCCCAGGGCCTCAGCCCCAAGAGCTCACAGGCCCCTGCCCTCCGCCGCCCGGGTCCTACGGTGGAACAGATGCTGGGCGCCTGCTCACGTCGGACTCAGCTGGGCAGGACTCGGGGGCCTGGGCCCTGTCCTCTGGGGACCCTCCCGTCAGACCCGTCCCCTTCCTGACCCCGGGCTCTCACTGCAGGTGAAGTGACGCTCAGCCTCCATGCTGTCGCCAAGGGCAAAGGGGCCCAGCCGGACTCCAGCCCCACCTCCGCCCACGCCCCGCGCACCGCTGTCCACCCCTGTCCAGAGCTCAGCGGCCAGTTCCCAGAGAGGAGGGCGTCGCAGCCCGCGCACCCCCGAGCCAGCAGACCTCACCGCAGCCCCTTGCCTTCACACTGGCCGGCCGGCCCCATAAACAACTTGCTCGTTCCGTGCCTCCTGTTTCCCCGTCTCTGTCGTCAGCATCTGCCCCGGTCAGAGGCCCCAGAAGGCTGCAGGCAAGCGTCCAAGGGTTCACAGCGGGCCTGGGGTGCGGCACCGGCAGTGCAGGCCGTGGGAGGCGCCCCTGTGGGAAAACGCTGGTGAGGCCCCTCTGCCCCGAAGGGAACGGGAGGTGCTGCTCCCCACATGCGCACAGGGCGCCCCTGCGTACGTGTGTGCACAGCACAGCCCACACCCAAGCACAAGTGCGCAGACACAAGCCGGGCACGTGTGCCCTCTGCCCCTGCTGACACGAGTGCACACACATGAGCGCAAACACGTGCACATGCGCAGGACACGGCCGGTCTGCGGACTCTTGTGCTCACGTGTGCACACGGACACGGGCCCGCACAGGCTCCACGCGCCACGAGAGGACAGCCGGGCTGGCAGTCGGGACGGCCCCCACACAGAGCTCTTCCCGTGTGCCCCACGGCCGCAGAGACGACCCCGACCTTCCTGTCTCCGGCCGGCCGGCACCGCGGGCAGGAGCCCAGGCCCACGTGGAGTGCGGTGAGCAGTGAACGCCGCCGTGCCAAGGGGACGTAGAGAAGACCCTGGCACAGCTCAGCACACGGTCAGCGGTGGCCGTCCCGCGGTCCCCCAGGGTCCCCGGCTGCAGGAGACGGAGGGGGCACAGCGGGCAGGTGAGAGCGGCAGACGACTCCTGCGTCTCCTGCCCTCCCCACCCACTGGCCAGGGGCAAGGGTGCAGGGGGCCTGCCAAGCCCAGCCCCCACCCCCGCCGGTCCACAGCGACACTCCTGCTGCCTCTACCCCCCTCCTCCGAGCTCACGGCTCCAGGTCACACCCCGTCCCTCGGCGCGGACTTCGACTCCACATGTCGCCACGGGAGCTCAGCCCACACCTGACACCCAAAATGCCACAGCCGGACGTCAGGCTGAGATCAGCTGACTCAGCCCCCAAAACCTGCACGCGTTACCCCTACAGACTGCACATGACCTCCAGGGCAAAGACGCTTGCAGAGGCATGTGGGTCAGCGTTCAATGTCCTGGCGGAACAGGGCCAGTGTTGTCACAGAGCCCATGGGAGAAGGTGGGGCGACCCCAGAGCAAGGCAGCCCCTGTGGCTGTGCAGTGGAGGCAGGGCCACGAGCCCGGGGTGCTGCTCCTGAAGCCCGAAAGCCTGACGGGCTGTGTCCCAGAGCCTCTGGAGGGGCTGCACCTGCCCATGCCTGACCTTGACCCCTGCCGGCCCAGGGCCCCCCCTTCCAGGGGCTCAGGCCGCACGCTGAGCACAGACTCCCTCCGTCCCCTACACGCCTCCCGCTGTCCCAGCCCTGGGCGTACTCCCGGGACACCGCGTCTCCGGCACCAGCCGGCCCACCGCCCTGGTGTCCGCAGCGTCCGCCCGCGGCCGCGTCCTGTGCGGCCGTCCTGCCCGCCTTGGCCTCCGCAGCCTCTCAGGCCTCGGCCTCCCCCACGATTCGCCAGAAATCGGCACACGGGGCCCCTGGCGGCGACGCGCCCTGCCCTCTGCCAGCCCTGCCGGGCTCTCCTCTCCGCAGCCCCCGGCCGCACGCCCTGCGCGTCCCTTTCCGCCGTGCGCTTGGCTTCCTCCTTCTGCTCCCCGGAAGGTCCACGCCGAGAGCACAGTGTTTCCCGCTGCCCCCCCACGACCCCCAGCACACAGAGCACAGCCTGGCACACAGTAGGTGCTCGGCAAGCGGCTGCTGAGGGAAGGGACGCCACCGCCGCACAAGACCACCCCGGCTCCCCATGTCTGCCCCCGTGCGGGGCCGATTTACGGATCTTCCCAGGCCTACCCGCCCCCACGCTGCCCTCTCTGTAAGCGAGCTCCTGCCGCATGGACCCCGAAAGTCACCCAGCATCACCACCACCGTCCTCCTGCACACCGCACGCCCCACCCCCCAGAGCTCCCCACTGTCGAGCAGCCTCCAGGCGTCCCCTACAGCCCTCGGCCGGGTCCTGAGGACACAGCTCTGTCCCGGAGCCTCAGGAACACATCAAGGTTCCCTTTACACCAGAAAAGAGGTAGGGGCTCCTGCACCCCAACCCAGCCTGCCGGCCCCGCCCAGCCACCCAAGCCTGCCCAGGACAACCCTCCTCGCGCCCCTGGCTCTGCCCACCTCCCAGCCTGGCCTCGAGGCCCCAGGCACACACCCAGCGTCCACAGTAGCAGAAAGTATGCGTGAACGGTCCTGCCGGCCTCAGAGGAGGGCGGCACTTGGGCCTTCAGACCCGAGCCTCCAGCCCAGCCTCGCCCGGAGAAGCCCCTGTAGGACCACGGCTGTTCCCAGGGACGCCCCTGGCTTTTCCCAGGCCCTTGGGTGGACACCGTGAAGCCCCATCCGCAGGCCCCAGGAGAACAGGAGCGGGGGGGGGCCGCCCACCAAGCCCCTGACCCTCGTCTCGCCCTGAGCATGCCGGGCAGCTGGTTGGGCCAGAGGCTCTGTGTTTGAGCATCTTTCTGTGCAGGAAACATGCTTACAGAGTGCCCTGAACTCCGTTTCCCTAAAGCACGCCTGAGCCCCAGCCCCTCCGGCCGGTGCGGCGGGTTCCTGCAGCGGAAGAACCCAGGGGCAGCCTTCTACCGCGGCTTCCCCTTTTGTCCTAAATAAGCAACAACGGACCACGGCCCAACTACAGAAATCTGTCTGCTGGAGGCGGGTGACCGCCCCCGTGGGGCCTGGCCCCGGGGGGTTTCCCTCCAAGCAGCCAATGTGCTCCGACCTTCCCCAGCACGGCGGCCCCCGCGCTAAGGCGGCCCAGCGACCTGCAGGCGGAGGGCCGCTTCCCAGCACGCTCTGCAGCTCCCCCGAGCCACCGCAACCGTGTCCGCCTGGACGCGTCCGCCCTGGGCAGGAACATCTGTTTCCAGCTGTGTGGCAAACAGGACACAGTCACCGCCCACACTAAATCAAGGTGTGACAAGCCGGGTCCCCGTGTGGAGCTCACAAGCCACCTGGGTGGGCCCTACCCATCCCCCTCTCCTGCTGTCTGAGGGGAACGTTTGAGCCAGTCCTGTCCCCCCACCACCACCGCCGGGCCTGTGGACGCAGGCCTCCCGGCACCTGGGCAGAAACCAGACATCTGCTCTCCAGCCAAGGCCCCGACACCATTCTCAACCCACGGCCAGGCCCAGGTTTGCTGCGGTCCCCCTGGAAGTCGGACGGTGGCAGCCGGGCTCCATCAGTACAAGGAGGCAGGACCCTGCTCCCACCGTCGGACAAAAGCCAACTCGGGACCAGCACTACGGACCGATACAAACCAGCGGCCAGACCCGAGGGGCTGTGGGGAGGCATTTGCGTTCTCAGAAAGACAGCAGAGCCAGAAACTGTAAAAAATAAGGTCGGCAGATCTGCCTACGGACCAGAGAGAACATCTATCGGAGAGTCTCCACGAACAAGGAAACAGGAGGGAGGCCAGTGGCCAAAGCGCCGGACGTCAGCAAGAGTGCTGGTCAGAGCTGTCCGGAGAACGGACAGACGCACCCGACAGACGGGGGAGGCGGGTGAGGGTCGGCCGGCGACCGAGAGGCGGACGGGCGGACGCTGTGTGTCCACAGGCAAGCTTCAGGCCTGCGCTAAAGTCACAGAAACATATGCAGCTTGTTTTAAGGAACTGGATCCGTGACGGTGAAGGCTTGGTGAGCCCAGAATCCATAAAACAGACCCGCAGCCCGAGGACCCAGAGTGGGTGCGGCAGGTCAGGTCAGAAGGCAGAGCCCCTCCTCCTCTGCGGACCTTAGCCTTCTTCCTCTCCAAGCCCTCAGCGGATTCGACCAGGCCCACCGACACGTGGAGGCCGAGCCCTCAGCGGATTCGACCAGGCCCACCGTCACGTGGAGGCCGAGCCCTCAGCGGATTCGACCAGGCCCACCGACACGTGGAGGCCGAGCCCTCAGCGGATTCGACCAGGCCCACCGTCACGTGGAGGCCGAGCCCTCAGCGGATTCGACCAGGCCCACCGTCACGTGGAGGCCGAGCCCTCAGCGGATTCGACCAGGCCCACCGTCACGTGGAGGCCGAGCCCTCAGCGGATTCGACCAGGCCCACCGTCACGTGGAGGCCGAGCCCTCAGCGGATTCGACCAGGCCCACCGTCACGTGGAGGCCGAGCCCTCAGCGGATTCGACCAGGCCCACCGTCACGTGGAGGCCGAGCCCTCAGCGGATTCGACCAGGCCCACCGTCACGTGGAGGCCGAGCCCTCAGCGGATTCGACCAGGCCCACCGTCACGTGGAGGCCGAGCCCTCAGCGGATTCGACCAGGCCCACCGTCACGTGGAGGCCGAGCCCTCAGCGGATTCGACCAGGCCCACCGTCACGTGGAGGCCGAGCCCTCAGCGGATTCGACCAGGCCCACCGTCACGTGGAGGCCGAGCCCTCAGCGGATTCGGCCAGGCCCACCGTCACGTGGAGGCCGTCTGCTCTCCTTGACGCCTCCTGACTGAGGGGCCAATCACATTTTTAAAATACCTTCACTCTCTGGGCCCGTGTTTGGCCGAACATCTGAGTACTTTGGCCTGGTCAAGTGAACCATGAAGCTAACCCTCACCGGGTCAGTGAAGGACCAGGGGACACTGCAGAGAGCGCGAGAAACTGGACCTTCGAGGGGAAGTTTTCAGTGGGAAGGGGAAGGGAGAAATCATTCCCAGTGGCCGGTGAACACAAATGACCAAGAAAACACACGACATTGCTGGAAGTCGCCGATAATCAAAGAAAAGCAGCTCCAAACCACCAGCTGCTTCTTGCCAGCCCGCCACGCGCCACACGGCCGTCCGGTGGACACACAGACAGGTGTCCGCGCTGTGGCACCACCGTCCCGATGAGGGACGGACAGCACAGGTGAAACGAGCAAATGCCCCATAAGAGACAAGGATGCCGGCCACGGGCGCCGATGCCCGCTGCTACTCGGCTGATGACCAGGACCCTTCCCGAGGGGGTGGCGGAGCTGCGGGGTCAGCGTGGGCCTGGGGGCGCCACATTGCAGGCAGAAGGTCCTGGGGCAGACCTGAGCCCAGTACCTCACTCCGAGGGGACAGGAAGCCCCCAGAGGGGTTTCGGTCGTCACCACCGCAGAAGTCTGACCTGGGGGCAGGGCAGTGGTCTGGGGGCAGGGGCAGCGGAGAGTAGGGCTCAGATCAAGCACTTCCTGGGGGTGGGGGGAGACCAGACAAGTTTGCTCAGAGGCAGAACTGCGCCCAGAGGGCCTCCCGACCCGCAGCTTGGAGGGAATTGCCAGTTTCTGAGATCAGGGAATGAAGAGCTCCCATCCACGGACGGCACGTTGAGCAGCTAATTGGACATCCAGGAAGGACGCTGGCTTGGGGCTCCCACAGCAAAACCCAGGAGGACAGTGTTCAGGAAGAGGGCAGAGATGGGGACTCGGATCTGGAACCGTAGGCACAGGCCAGCCTTTATCTGCACGGGACGGCGAGGACGAGCAACGGTGAAACGTGCGGAGAAGAGAAGACCGAGCCGGCAGGCCGCGCGCGCCGATGCTGGGAGCAGGAGTCAGAGAGGGAGGGGTTCCAGCTGCGACCAGTGCTGTGGACGGGTCCTGTCGTGGGGCTGAGGACAACCCCTGCATCAGGCACAGCAGAGGTCACGCTGCCCTCCCTGGAGCAGCATCAGTGGCAACGTGGGGTCCGGGCCTGAGCAGAGCGGGCACGAGACCTGAGAGCGGAACCACGGTACGGGCCGGCAGGCTTCACGGGGTCCGGACCCAGAAGTCCAGGGTCATTGCTCAAGCACACCGGGAACTTGTAGAAACCTCCATCTGCTGGGCCCTGGGTCACAACTCCGTAAACTTCTAAATGTTTGGGCCCATCGCACAGCAAGCTCCCTGCCAACGCCATGAGGGGAATGGGAGTCCAAGACAAACGTAACGGACCAGCCCACGTCTCGCATCACGTCGAAGAGGAATCTGCGGCCCTATGTGTCTGGAAAAGAGACAACACCGAGTTAACACTGAGCCCGAGTTTGCCGGAGCGAGAGAGCAAACACAAAGCAAGAAAGGAGATGATCATCGTGTAGACAGAACCTCAGTAAAAGGTAAGAAAAGAAGGACCAAGAGGCATAGCAGGTCCAAAATTGTTTCTTTTTTTTTCTTTTTTTTTTTTTTTAAGATTTTATTTATTTATTGGGCAGACAGAGATCACAAGTAGGCAGAGGCAGGCAGAGAGAGGAGGAAGCAGGTTCCCCACTGAGCAGAGAGCCCGATGCGGGGCTCCATCCCAGGACCCTGGGATCATGACCTGAGCCGAAGGCAGAGGCTTTAACCCACTGAGCCACCCAGGCGCCCCCAAAATTGTTTCTGAAAAAGGACTGACCTCGGAGGGGACGGGCCGGGGAGAGGAGCAGAGGGCGCCATGTGCATGAGGACGAGGGGAGTCGCGCTGACAGAGACAGAAGAAGGGACGCATGAGCGTACTCCACCGATCCGGAGACGGCACGGAAGCCCCAGAGCAGGGCGCTACCACACTGGAGTCAAGAAGAGAAAAGGTCCAGGGGACCAGCTTTACTGAGCGAGCTGACACGTGGAGGAAGGCGAGTGTGTCCCGAGGGGACACTTGCACCGGCTTCCAGGCAGGGTGACACAGGCAGGCGACGCCGCAGCAGGAGCGACGGAAGCACAAGAAGGCAGCGTCATCTTAAAGCGCCCAGGGGGAGAACTTGGCCACCAGAGAGACTGGCCCCTCCTACAGACATGTGGCCGCCTCACGCAGCCCTGGAGGCCCGAAGTCTGGTGTCACGGTGTGGGAGGGCTGCGCTCCCCCCGCGCCTCGAGGGGAACCCCCTGCCCCTTCCAGCCTCAGGGGGCTGCACACAACAGCATCCCTTGGCCTTGGACGTGTCACACCGATCTCTGCCTTACATAGCGTGTGGCCCATGTCGCTGTGCCTACATGTCCCTCTTCTTAAAAGGACGGTAGTCCTACTGGATGGAGGACCCACCGGTTCATATACGGTCTCATCGTAACTTGATTACGTCTTCAAGAAGCCCATGTCCAAATAGGGTCGCAGTTACAGGCTCTGGCTGGGCATGAATTTGGGGGGGACACTATTGAACCTGGATCCTTTCCTTTCCTGAGCACTTTACCCCTGAATCTGTTGGGTGGGCAGGTCGGGGCAGCAGGGGTGGGGACATGCACAGTCAGAGCTCAGAGCACCACCCAGACTGAGAAGTGAGGTCTGAAGCAGGGTCTGGAGGTTCCGAGGGCGCAACCGGGACCTCCACACTGGAGATGACAGGAAGGTGTCCGGGTGAGCAGGGACAAGAGGCTGGCACAGCCAGGGGCCGACCAGGTGAGTGAACATGCCCAGAAGAGTGGAGGATAGGAGGGACCCACATTCCCCGAGAGGGAAAGAATTGGATGGGTCCTGTGCCGGGTGGTAGGTTGGGTGCATCAGTTTGAATCCATGGTTTCTAGTATATTGAGACAAATACACATGCATGTAATCCATTAAATAATGGCCAAAAGCCTTCCAGACCTGATGAAGTACATGAATCCCCCCACACAGGAAGCTTATGAGCTCGAATATAAATAGGCTGGACGCTCTACTTGCGTGTCAGTGGTGTGCAGAGAATATTTCTATGTATAATGTGGTTTTTGTGTTTTGTGCTTTTTTCCATTTATTTATTTGAGAGAGCTTTAGTGTGGGAAGAGAGAGAAGCAGACACCCCAGTGAGCAGAGAGCCCAACACAGAACTTGATCCCAGGCTCCTGAGACCATGACCTGAGCTGAAAGCAGATGCCTAACCAACTGAGCCCCCTCCAAGCACCCCTTATGTTCTGTTTTTTTAATATAAAATATGAAGCTGGTTAAGCTTGGTGATATTCACCCAAGGAAAGCTGATCTCAAGTAAAACAGACTTTAAGGCAAAAAGCATTCGGGGACACGAACAGGGATGACCCAGCTCTCCAAGTGCACACACCTGGACCACATTCTCCAAATACAGAGCAAGAAATGGATCAACCTGCAGGAAGATGACAGACTCACAGTTGTCATGGAAGGTGTCACCACCTGCGTCTGTAGGCACAGAGTGGGCAGATAAGTATCAGTAAAGATGCACTCCATGGTCGTACTCCACCAAGAATTCAACCCACTGGTGGTGCACAGGCATCGGGAAGAGCCACTGCAGCAACCCACACACCCTGAGCCCTACAGCACATGCACATCCATTCATTGTTCCATGCTATGGCCATAAAAGAATTCCCAACACATTCCCAAAGATGAAGTGCACTTAGTTATGTGGTGACAATGGCAGGATTATACCTGGACAGTGTCATTTCTTTCAGGCATGGCGGCACATCTGTGGAATGGGGTCTGCACCTGGTGCAGAGGCCCACACCTCCCCTTCTGTATGACCCCAGACCCTGATTCAGTTGTGTTCATCCCAGGTCTTGGGGTCCCACTCTTTCACTCTAGACCCTTTCCTTCATGGGAGGCACATCTGGGACTTTGAATTCAGCTTTTGCTACAATCCTTGCCACTCTTTGATTGGGTGCTAGGCCCCATTCTCCGTAATACTTGTCCTCTGGCTGCAGGATATGGGGCCTCTTAAAATACTGTTATGGAAGGGTAGAGAACCCAGATATAGACCCACAACTTTACAGTCAAATAATCTTTGACAAATCAGGAAAAAAAAAACAGTGGAAAAAAGACAGTCTCTTCAATATATGCTGCTGGGAAAATTGGACAGCTATCTGCAGAAAAATAAAACTCGACCATTGTCTTACACTGTACATGAAGATAAACTCGAAATGGAGAAAAGACATCAATGTGAGGCAGAAATCTATCAAAATCCTAGAGGAGAACATAGGCAGTAACCATTTCAACATCGGCCACAGAAACTTCTTTCAAGATATGTCTCTAAAGGCAAAGGAAACAAAAGTGGAAATGAACTTTTGGGACTTCATCAAGATAAAAAGCTTCTGCACAGCAAAGGAAATAGTCAACAAAACAAAGAGGCAACCACAGAATGGGAGAAGATATTTGTGAATGACAGTACAGACAAAGGGCTGATATCCAAGATCTATTAAAAAAAAAAAAAACTCCTGAAACTCAGTACTCAAAAACAGATAATCACATCAAAAAATGGGCAGAAGATATGAACAGACACTTCTCCAATGAAGACATACAAATGGCTATCAGACACATGAAAAAATGTTCATCATCACTAGCCATCAGGAAAATTCAAATTAAAACCTCACTGAGATACCACCTTACACCAGTTAGAATGGCCAAAATTAGCAAGACAGGAAACAACATGTGTTGGAGAGGATGTGGAGAAAGGGGAACCCTCTTCCACTGTTGGTGGGAATGCAAGTTGGTGCAGCCTCTTTGGAGAACAGTGTGGAGATTCTTTAAGAAATTAAAAATAGAGCTTCCCTATGACCCTGCAATTGCACTCCTGGGTATTTACCCCAAAGATACAGATGTCGTGAAAAGAAGGGCCATCTGTACCCCAATGTTTATAGCAACAATGGTCACGGTCGCCAAACTGTGGAAAGAACCCAGATGCCCTTCAATGGACGAATGGATAAGGAAGATGTGGTCCATATACACTATGGAGTATTGTGCCTCCATCAGAAAGGACGAACACCCAACTTTTGTAGCAACATGGACAGGACTCGAAGATATTATGCTGAGTGAAAAAAAGTCAAGCAGAGAGAGTCAATTATCATATGGTTTCACTTATTTGTGGAGCATAACAAATAGCATGGAGGACATGGGGAGATGGAAAGGAGAAGGGAGTTGAGGGAAATTGGAAAGGGAGGTGAACCATGAGAGACTATGGACTCTGAAAAACAATCTGAGGGTTTTGAAGGGGTGGGAGGTGGGTGGTCGGGGTACCAGGTGGTGGGTATTATAGAGGGCATGGATTGCATGGAGCACTGGGTGTGGTGCAAAAATAATGAATACTGTTATGCTGAAAATAAAAAATTAAATTAAAAAAAAAACCACATTGAGATACCACCTTACACCAGTTAGAATGGCCAAAATTAGCAAGACAGGAAACAACGTGTGTGGGAGAGGCTGTGGAGAAAGGGGAACCCTCTTCCACTGTTGGTAGGAATGCAAGCTGGTTCAGGCACTATGGAAAAGAGTATGGAGGTTCCTTAAGAAATTAAAAATAGAGCTTCCCTATGACCCTGCAATTGCACTACTGTGTATTTACCCCAAAGATACAGATGTCGTGAAAAGAAGGGCCATCTGTACCCCAATGTTCATAGCAGTAATGGCCACAGTTGCCAAACTGTGGAAAGAACCGAGATGCCCTTCAACGGACGAATGGATAAGGAAGATGTGGTCCATATATACTAAGGAGTATTATGTCTCCATCAGAAAGGACGAATACCCAACTTTTGTAGCAACATGGACGGGACTGGAAGAGATTATGCTGAGTGAAATGAGTCCAGCAGAGAGAGTCAATTATCATATGGTTTCACTTATTTGTGGAGCATAACAAATAACATGGAGGACATGGGGAGATGGAGAGGAGAAGGGAGTTGAGGGAAACTGGAGGGGGAGAAGAACCATGAGAGACTGTGGACTCAGAAACAAACTGAGGTTTGGAGCAGACAGGGTGGGTGGTTGAGTGAGCCTGGTGGTGGGTATTATGGAGGGCATGTATCCATGGAGCACTGGGTGTGGTGCATAAACAATGAACCTTGGAATACTGAAAAAAATAAAATAAAATTTTTAAAAAAGAAAGAAAACCAAAGCTGGGGCCATCATGTTGCCTGAGTTCAAGCTGTATTACAAAGTTGTGACATGAAGGTATCATGGCACTGGCACAAAAACAGACACATAGATCAATGGAACAGAATAGAGAACACAGAAATGGACCCCCAACTCTATGGTCAACTAATCTTCATCAAATCAGGAAAAATATCCAATGGAAAAACACAGTTTCTTCAATAAATGATGTTGGTCAAAATTGGACAGCCCCATGCAGAAGAATGAAAATGCACCATTCTCTAACACTATAAAAAAAGACAAAGTCTAAATGGATGAATGATCTAAATGTGAGACTGGAATCCATCAAAATCCTAGAGAAAAACACAGGCAGTAAATCCTTCAACATCGGTCACAGCAACTTCTTGCTAGATGTGTTTCCAAAGATGTTCCATCCAAAGAGAAACAAAAGTGAGGGTGAGCACCTGGGCCTTCAGCAAAATAAAAAACTTCCGCACAACAAAGGAAACAGTCAACAAAACTAAAAGGCAACCTGTGGAATGAGAGAAGATATTTGTAAATGGTCTTACAGATAAAGGCCTAGTATCCAAGATCTACAAAGAACTTATCAAAGTAAACACCCAAGAAACAACGAATCCAGTCGAGAAATGGGCAGAAGACATGAACATACACTTCTCCAATGAAGACATACAAATGGCTAACAGACACATGAAAAACATTCAACATCATTAGCCATGAGGGAGATTCAAATCAAAACCACACTGAGATACCACCTTACACCAGTTAGAGTAGCCAGAATTAGCAAGACAGGAAACAATGTGTGTGGGAGAGGCTGTGGAGAAAGGGGAACCCTCTTACACTGTTGGTAGGAATGTAAGCTGGTTCAGGCACTTTGGAAAAGAGTATGGAGGTTCCTCAAAACATTAAAAATAGCGCTACCCTACGACCCAGTGATTGCAGTACTGGTATTTACCCCAAAGATACAAATGTGGCAAAAAGACATGGCACCTGCACCCCAATGCTCATAGCAGCAATGTCCACAATAGCCAAACTGTGGAAGGAGCTGAGATGCCCTTCAACAGATGAATGGATAAAAAGATGTGGTCCGTATATACAATGGAATATTACTTAGCTATCAGAAAAAGTGAATACTCAGCATTTGCATCGACATGGTTGGAACTACAGGGGATCATGCTGAGTGAAATAAGTCAAGCAGAGAAAGCCAATTACCATACAGTTTCACTTATTTGTGCAACATAAGGAATAGCATGAAGGACATTAGGAGAAGGAAGGGGAAAATGAAGGGGGGTCAGAGTGGAGATGAACCATGGACTCTGGGAAACAATCTGAGAGCTTCAGAGGATTCAGGGTGAGGGGATGGGTTCGCCCTGTGATGGGTATTAAGGAAGACATGTGTTGTAATGAGTCCTGGGAATTATACAAATATAGTTACTCATGGAAGATTACATCAAAAACTAATGAAGTACTGTATGAGACTAAGATAACATAACAAATAAATATTTTTTTAAATGAGCATACAGCATGGTGGCTGTAGTTGATAATACAGTGCTGTGTATTTGAAAGTTGGTGACAGAGTAGATTGTAAAAATTCTCATCCCAAGAAAAAAGTATTTAACAATGTGAGGTAATGCATGTGAACTACATGTGTGGTGTACATCTTGTAATATATACATATATTAAATCATTGTGTTGTACACCTGAAACCAATACAATGTTAAAGGTCAGTTAGATCTCAATAAAACTGGGGGTGGAAATAGAAGTTATCAAACTAAACACCCAAGAAACAAAGAATACAGTTAAGAAATGTGCAGAACGTATGAACAGACAATTCTCCGAAGAAGACATACAAATGGCTAACAGACACATGAAAAATATTCAATATCATTAGCCATCAGGGAGATTCAAATCAAAACCACATTGAGATACCACCTTACAACACTTAGAATGACCAAAATTAACAAGACAGGAAACAACAGATGTTGGTGAGGATGTGGAGAAAGGGGAACCCTCTTATACTGTTTTAGTATATGTACTGCTGAAGTGAGCACCCTCTTAAACTGTTGATGGGAATATAAACTGGTGTAGCCACTCTGGAAAACAGTAGAGTTTCCTCAAAAAGTTAAAAACAGAGCTACCCTGCGACTCAGCAATTGCACTACTGAGTATTCACCCCAAAGATACAGATGTCATAAAAGAAGGGACACATGCACCCCAGTGTTCATAGCAACAATGTCCACAATAATCAAACTGTGGAAGGAGCTAAGACATTCATCAATAAACGAATAGATAAAAAAAAGATGTAGCTCATATATAAATGGAATATTACTCAGCCATTAGAAAACATGAATACATACCATTTACACTGATGTGGATAGAAGTGAAGGCTATTAGCTAAGTGAAGTAAGTCAGTCAAAGAAAGAAAACTGTCATATTGTTTCACTCACATGTGGAATCTAAGAAACAGGACAGAGGATCATAAAGGATAGGAGGGAAAACTGAACGGGAAGAAATCAGAGAGGGAAACAATCCATAAGAGACTCTTACCTCTGGGAAACAAAGGTTTCTGAGGGTTACAGAAAGGAGGGGTGGGGGATGGGATGACCAGGTGATGGGTATTAAGGAGGGCACATGTTCTGAGGAGCACTGGGTTTTATGCACAATTACTGAATCATTGAACACTACCTCAAAAACACTAACAATGAAAATACAGAAAGGGAAATTAGAAAATTGATTCCATTTACTATGGCACCAAGAAACATAAAATACCTGGGAATAAACCTAAACAAAGAGGTAAAGGATCTGTACTCAAGGAACTACAGAACACTCATGAAGGAAATTGAAGAAGACACAAAAAGATGGAAGACCATTCCATGCTCATGGATTGGAAGACTAAACATTGTTAAAATGTCTATACTGCCTAGAGTAATCTATAATTTCAATGCCAATCTGATCAAAATTCCACCAGCATTTTTCAAAGAGCTGGAGCAAACAATCCTAAAATTTGTATGGAATCAGAAATCATGTTGCCTGATTTCAAGCTTCATTACAAAGCTGTGATCACCAAGACAGCTTGGTACTGGCATAAAAACAGACACATAGACCAGTGGAACAGAGTAAAGAGCCCAGATATGGACCCTCGACTCTTCCAATAATCTTCGACAAAGCAGGAAAAAATATCCAGTGGAAAAAAGACAGTCTCTTCAATAAATGTTCCTGGGAAAATTGGACAGCTATGTGCAGAAGAATGAAACTCGACCATTCTCTTATGCCATACACAAAGATAAACTCAAAATAGATAAAAGACCTCAACATGAGATAGGAATCCATCAGAATCCTAGAGGAGAACATAGGCAGTAATCTCTTCGATATCAGCCACAGCAACTTCTTTCAAGATATGTCTCCAAAGTCAAAGGAAACAAAAGAAAAAATGAATTGTGAGGACTTCATCAAGATCAAAAGCTTCTGCACAGCAAAGGAAACAGTCAACAAAACAAAGAGGCAACTGACAGAATGGGAGAAGATATTCGTGAATGACACTACAGACAAAGGACTGATAACCAGGATCTATAAAGAACTCCTCAAACTCACCACACACAAAACAGATGATCACACCATAAAAATGGGCAGAGGACATGAACAGGCACTTCTCCAATGAAGACATACAAATGGCTATCAGACACATGAAAAAATGCTCATCATCACTAGCCATCAGTGAGATTCAAACCAAAACCACATTGAGATACCACCTTACACCAGTTAGAATGGCAAAAATTAGCAAGACAGGAAGTAACGTGTGTTGGAGAGGATGTAGAGAAAGGGGAACCCTCTTCCACCATTGGTGGGAATGCAAGTTGGTGCAGCCACTTTGGAAAACACTGTGGAGGTTCCTTAAGAATTCAAAATAGAGCATCCCCATGACCCTGCAATTGCACTACTGGGTATTTGCCCCAAAGATACAGATGGAGTGAAAAGAAGGGCCAACTGTACCCCACTGTTTATAGCAGCAATGGCCACAGTAGCCAACCTATGGAAAGAACCAAGATGCCCTTCAATGGACGAATGGATAAGGAAGATGTGGTCCATATACACTATGGAGTATGATGCCTCCATCAGAAAGGATGAATACCCAATTTTTGTATCAACATGGACGGGACTGGAAGAGATTATGCTGAGTGAAATAAGTCAAACAGAGAGAGTCAATTATCATATGGTTTCACTTATTTGTGGAGCATAAGGAATAACATGGAGGGCATTGGGAGATAGAGAGGAGAAGGGAGTTGAGGGAAATTGGAGGGGGAAAAGAACCATGAGAGACTATGGACTCTGAGAAACAATCTGAGGGTTTTGGAGGGGAGGTGGGTCAAGGGTTGGGTGAGCCTGGTGGTGGGTATCATTGAGGGCATGTATTGCATGGAGCACTGGGTGTGGTGCATAAACAATGAATTCTGGAACTATGAAAAGAAATTTAAAAAATAAAATTTTAGATTGGGGGGGCAGAGTCAAGATGGCGGAGAAGTAGCAGGCTGAGACTACTTCAGCTAGCAGGAGATCAGCCAGATAGCTTATCTAAAGATTGCAAACACCTGAAAATCCATCCGCAGATCAAAGAGAAGAACAGCAATTCTGGAAACAGAAAAACAACCACTTTCTAAAAGGTAGGACCAGCGGAGAAGTGAATCCAAAGCGACGGGAAGATAGACCCCGGGGGGAGGGGCCGGCTCCCAGCAAGCAGCGGAGAAACAAAGCACAAGATCGGACTTTTTAAAAGTCTGTTCCGCTGAGGAACATCGCTCCAGAGGCTAAACCGGGGCGAAGCCCGCGCGGGGTCAGCGTGGCCTCAGGTCCCACAGGGTCACAGAAGGATCGGGGGTGTCTGAGTGTCGCAGAGCTTGCAGGTATTGGAACGGGAAAGCCGGCTGCAGAGACAGAGCCGACAGTGAGCTCGCAGCTCGGGGTAACCTTGAACCGGTCGCAGTCTGGGTGAGCTCCGAGTGCGGCCGGAGGTCGGGCAGATGGGAGTGACTGGGCGCTGTTCTCTGAGGGCACACTGGGGAGTGGGGCCCTGGGCTCTCGGCTCCTCCGGGCCGGAGACCAGGAGGCCGCCATTTGTATTTCCGTCCTCCAGAACTCTACGGAAAGTGCTCAGGGAACAAAAGCTCCTGAGAGCGAACCCAAGCAGATTACTCAGCCCGGCCCCTGATAAGGGCGGTGCAATTCCGCCTGGGGCAAAGACACTTGAGACAAACTACAACAGGCCCCTCCCCCAGAAGATCAACAAGAAATCCAGCCAAGACCAAGTTCACCTACCAAGGAGTGCGGTTTCAATACCAAGGAGAGCAGCAGAATTCCAGAGGAAGAGAAAGCAAAGCACGGAACTCATGGCTTTTTCCCTGTGATTTTTTTTTAGTCTTGCAGTTAATTTAATTTTTTTCTTTTTTAATTTTTTTCTCTTCTTCTGCTAAAATTTTTATTAACTTTTATCCTTTGCTTTTTTAACAATTTTTAATTAGATTATCTAATATATATTTTTTTCATTTTTATATTATTTCCTTATTCATTTTCTTCTTTTAATTGTTTCTTTTCATTTTTCTTTTTTTTTTTTCTTTCTGAACCTCTTTTTATCCCCTTTCTCCCCCCTCACAATTTGGGATCTCTCTAATTTGGTTAAAGCATATTTTCCTGGGGTTATTGCCACCCTTTTAGTATTTTACTTGCTCCTTCATATACTCTTATCTGGACAAAATGACAAGACGGAAAAATTCAACGCAAATAAAAGAACATGAGGCAGTACCAAAGGCTAGGGACCTAATCAATACAGACATTGGTAATATGTCAGATCTAGAGTTCAGAATGACAATTCTCAAGGTTCTAGCCAGGCTCGAAAAAGGCATGGAAGATATTAGAGAAACCCTCGCGAGAGATATAAAAGCCCTTTCTGGAGAAATAAAAGAACTAAAATCTAACCAAGTTGAAATCAAAAAAGCTATTAATGAGGTGCAATCAAAAATGGAGGCTCTCACTGCTAGGATAAATGAGGCAGAAGAAAGAATTAGTGATATAGAAGACCAAATGACAGAGAATAAAGAAGCTGAGCAAAAGAGGGACAAACAGCTACTGGACCATGAGGGGAGAATTCGAGAGATAAGAGACACCATAAGATGAAACAACATTAGAATAATTGGGATTCCAGAAGAAGAAGAAAGAGAGAGGGGAGCAGAAGGTATACTGGAGAGAATTATTTGGGAGAATTTCCCCAATATGGCAAAGGGAACGAGCATCAAAATTCAGGAGGTTCAGAGAACCCCCCTCAAAATCAATAAGAATAGGCCGACACCCCGTGACCTAATAGTAAAATTTACAAGTCTCAGTGACAGAGAAAATCCTGAAAGCAGCCCGGGAAAAGAAGTCTGTAACATACAATGGTAAAAATATTAGATTGGCAGCTGACTTATCCACAGAGACCTGGCAGGCCAGAAAGAGCTGGCATGATATTTTCAGAGCACTAAACGAGAAAAACATGCAGCCCAGAATACTATATCCAGCTAGGTTATCATTGAAAATAGAAGGAGAGATTAAAAGCTTCCAGGACAAACAAAAACTGAAAGAATTTGCAAACACCAAACCAGCTCTACAGGAAATCTTGAAAGGGGTCCTCTAAGCAAAGAGAGAGCCTACAAGTGGTATATCAGAAAGGAACAGAGACAATATACAGAAACAGTCACCATACAGGCAATACAATGGCACTAAATTCATATCTCTCAATAGTTACCCTGAATGTGAATGGGCTAAATGCCCCTGTCAAAAGACACAGGGTATCAGAATGGATAAAAAAACAAAACCCAACTATATGTTGCCTCCAAGAAACTCATTTTAAGCCCGAAGACACCTCCAGATTTAAAGTGAGGGGGTGGAAAAGAATTTACCATGCTAATGGACATCAGAAGAAAGCAGGAGTGGCAATCCTTATATCAGATCAATTAGATTTTAAGCCAAAGACTATAATAAGAGATGAGGAAGGACACTATATCATACTCAAAGGGTCTGTCTAACAAGAAGATCTAACAATTTTAAATATCTATACCCCCAACGTGGGAGCAGCCAACTATATAAACCTATTAATAACAAAATCAAAGAAACACATCAACAATAATACAATAATAGGGCGCCTGGGTGGCTCAGTGGGTTAAGCTGCTGCCTTCGGCTCAGGTCATGATCTCAGGGTCCTGGGATCGAGTCCCGCATCGGGCTCTCTGCTCAGCAGGGAGCCTGCTTCCCTCTCTCTCTCTCTCTCTCTCTGCCTGCCTCTCTATCTACTTGTGATTTCTCTCTATCAAATAAATAAAATCTTTAAAAAAAATAAAACAATAATAGTAGGGGGCTTTAACACTCCCCTCACTGAAATGGACAGAACATCCAAGCAAAAGATCTGCAAGGAAATAAAGGCCTTAAACGACACACTGGACCAGATGGACATCACAGATATATTCAGAAAATTTCATCCCAAGCAACAGAATACACATTCTTCTCTAGTGCACATGGAACATTCTCCAGAATAGATCACATCCTCGGTCCTAAATCAGGACTCAATCGGTATCAAAAGATTGGGATCATTCCCTGCATATTTTCAGACCACAATGCTCTAAAGCTAGAACTCAACCACAAAAGGAAGTTTGGAAAGAACCCAAATACATGGAGACTACACAGCATCCTTCTAAAGAACGAATGGGTCAACCGGGAAATTAAAGAAGAATTGAAAAAAATCATGGAAACAAATGATAATGAAAATACAATGGTTCAAAATCTGTGGGACACAACAAAGGCAGTCCTGAGAGGAAAATATATAGCGGTACAAGCCTTTCTCAAGAAACAAGAAAGGTCTCAGGTACACAACCTAACCCTACACCTAAAGGAGCTGGAGAAAGAACAAGAAAGAAACCCTAAGCCAAGAAGGAGAAGAGAAATCATAAAGATCAGAGCAGAAATCAATGAAATAGAAACCAAAAAGACAATAGAGCAAATCAACGAAACTAGGAGCTGGTTCTTTGAAAGAATTAATAAAATTGATAAACCCCTGGCCAGACTTATCAAAAAGAAAAGAGAAAGGACCCAAATAAATAAAATCATGAATGAAAGAGGAGAGATCACAACTAACACCAAAGAAATACAAACTATTATAAGAACATACTATCAGCAACTCTACGCCAACAAACTTGACAATCTGAAAGAAATGGATGCATTCCTAGAAACATATAAACTACCACAACTGAACCAGGAAGAAATAGAAAGCCTGAACAGACCCATAACCAGTAAGGAGATTGAAACAGTCATTAAAAATCTCCAAACAAACAAAATCCAAGGGCCAGACGGCTTCCCGGGGGAATTCTACCAAACATTTAAAGAAGAACTAATTCCCATTCTCCTGAAACTGTTCCAAAAAATAGAAATGGAAGGAAAACTTCCAAACTCATTTTATGAGGCCAGCATCACCTTGATCCCAAAACCAGACAAGGATCCCATCAAAAAAGAGAGCTATAGAGCAATATCCTTGAAGAACACAGATGCGAAAATACTCACCAAAATACTAGCCAATAGGATTCAACAGTACATTAAAAGGATTATTCACCACGACCAAGTGGGATTTATTCCAGGGCTGCAAGGTTGGTTCAACATCCACAAATCAATCAATGTGATACAACACATCAATAAAAGAAAGAACAAGAACCATATGATACTCTCAATAGATGCTGAAAAAGCATTTGACAAAGTACAGCATCCCTTCCTGATCAAAACTCTTCAAAGTGTAGGGATAGAGGGCACATACCTCAATATCATCAAAGCCATCTATGAAAAACCCACTGCAAATATCATTCTCAATGGAGAAAAACTGAAAGCTTTTCTGCTAAGGTCAGGAACACGGCAGGGATGTCCATTATCTCTACTGCTATTCAACATAGTACTAGAGGTCCTAGCCTCAGCAATCAAACAACAAAAGGAAATTAAAGGCATCCAAATCTGCAAAGAAGAAGTCAAATTAACACTCTTCGCAGATGATATGATACTATATGTGGAAAACCCAAAAGACTCCACTCCAAAACTGCTAGAACTTGAACAGGAATTCAGTAAAGTGTCAGGATATAAAATCAATGCACAGAAATCAGTTGCATTTCTCTACACCAACAGCAAGACAGAAGAAAGAGAAATTAAGGAGTCAATCCCATTTACAATTGCACCCAAAACCATAAGATACCTAGGAATAAACCTAACCAAAGAGGCACAGAATCTATACTCAGAAAACTATAAAGTACTCATGAAAGAAATTGAGGAAGACACAAAGAAATGGAAAAATGCTCCATGCTCCTGGATTGGAAGAATAAATATTGTGAAAATGTCTATGCTACCTAAAGCAATCTACACATTTAATGCAATTCCTATCAAAGTACCATCCATCTTTTTCAAAGAAATGGAACAAATAATTCTAAAATTTATATGGAACCAGAAAATACCTCGAATAGCCAAAGGGATATTTTTTAAAAGATTTTATTTATTTATTTGACAGAGAGAAATCACAAGTAGACGGAGAGGCAGGTAGAGAGAGAGGAAGGGAAGCAGGCTCCCTGCTGAGCAGAGAGCCCGATGCGGGACTCGATCCCAGGACCCTGAGATCATGACCTGAGCCTAAGGCAACAGCTTAACCCACTGAGCCACCCAGGCACCCGCCAAAGGGATATTGAAAAAGAAAGCCAACGTTGGTGGCATCACAATTCCGGACTTCAAGCTCTATTACAAAGCTGTCATCATCAAGACAGCATGGTACTGGCACAAAAACAGACACATAGATCAATGGAACAGAGTAGAGAGCCCAGAAATAGACCCTCAACTCTACAGTCAACTCATCTTCGACAAAGCAGGAAAGAATGTCCAGTGGAAAAAAGACAGCCTCTTCAATAAATGGTGCTGGGAAAATTGGACAGCCACATGCAGAAAAATGAAATTGGACCATTTCCTTACACCACACACAAAAATAGACTCAAAATGGATGAAGGACCTCAATGTACAAAAGGAATCCATCAAAATCCTTGAGGAGAACACAGGCAGCAACCTCTTCGACCTCAGCCGCAGCAACATCTTCCTAGGAACATCGCCAAAGGCAAGGGAAGCAAGGGCAAAAATGAACTATTGGGATTTCATCAAGATCAAAAGCTTTTGGACAGCAAAGGAAACAGTTAACAAAATCAAAAGACAACTGACAGAATGGGAGAAGATATTTGCAAAGACATATCAGATAAAGGACTAGTGTCCAGAATCTATAAAGAATTTAGCAAACTCAACACCCAAAGAACAAATAATCCAATCAAGAAATGGGCAGAGGACATGAACAGACATTTCTGCAAAGAAGACATCCAGATGGCCAACAGACACATGAAAAAGTGCTCCATATCACTCGGCATCAGGGAAATACAAATCAAAACCACAATGAGATATCACCTCACACCAGTCAGAATGGCTAAAATCAACAAGTCAGGAAATGACAGATGCTGGCGAGGATGCGGAGAAAGGGGAACCCTCCTACACTGTTGGTGGGAATGCAAGCTGGTGCAGCCACTCTGGAAAACAGCATGGAGGTTCCTCAAAATGTTGAAAATAGAACTGCCCCATGACCCAGCAATTGCACTATTGGGTATTTACCCTAAAGATACAAACGTAGTGATCCAAAGGGGCACGTGCACCCGAATGTTTATAGCAGCAATGTCCACAATAGCCAAACTATGGAAAGAACCTAGATGTCCATCAACAGATGAATGGATCAAGAAGATGTGGTATATATACACAATGGAATACTATGCAGCCATCAAAAGAAATGAAATCTTGCCATTTGGGACAACATGGATGGAACTAGAGCGTATCATGCTTAGTGAAATAAGTCAAGCAGAGAAAGACAACTATCACATGATCTCCCTGATATGAGGAAGTGGTGATGCAACATGGGGGCTTAAGTGCGTAGGAGAAGAATAAATGAAACAAGATGGGATTGGGAGGGAGACAAACTATAAGTGACTCTTAATCTCACAAAACAAAGTGAGGGTTGCTGGGGGGAGGGGGTTTGGGAGAAGAGGGTGGGATTATGGACATTGGGGAGGGTATGTGCTTTGGTGAGTGCTGTGAAGTGTGTAAACCTGGTGATTCACAGACCTGTACCCCTGGGGATAAAAATATATGTTTATAAAAAATAAAAAATTAAAAAATAAATAATAAATAAATAAATAAAATTTTAAAAAAGAACTAATGATGTACTACATGTTAGGTAACTGAACATACTAAAAAAAAAAAGCAATAATTCTGAACTATTGCACACCTAATGACAGACCAGTAAAATATATGGAGCAAAATGTGCAGGATTAAAGTGAGAGACTGACATATCTATGATAATAGTCAGAAGCTTCAGTATCCCATTTCCAATAATGGATAGAACAAGACAGAAGGTAAGTAAAGAACCACGACTTGAACAACACAATAAGCCAACCAATCACACACACACACACACACACACACACACACACATAGACACACACATCACACCACCCAACAACAACAACATACACCTTATTGTCAAATATACATGGATCATTCTCCAGGTAGAACCATAAGTTATGCCACAAATAAGTCCCAACAGATTTTAAAAGATAAATATTATACAGTATCTTCTCTGACTACATTGGGATAAAGGTGGAAATCTTCACTTTACAACAGTAAAAGTGAAAAAATACATGCATACATACATTCGTGTAACTTAAACAACACTCTCTTAAGCAACCAAGGGATCAAAGTAGAAGTCACAGAGGAAATTGGAAAACAGTTAAGGATCAATGAAATTGAAAGCAGAATTAAAAGGATATTAAGAGAATGCTACAAGCAGCAATACACCAACACATTGGGTAACATGCATGAGATGGATGAATTCCTAGAACTCCACAACCTAAGACTAAATAATGAAGAAATAAAAAACCTGAACAGATCAATAACTGATAAGGAAATTGGGCCTGCTGATCAAAATACCAACAAATAAAGCTCTGGACCTAATGGTTTTGCTGGTGAATTCTACCAAATATTTAAGGAGAAACAAATACTAATATCAAGCTTTTCCAAAATATTGAAGAGGAAGGAGCACTTGCGATTTGTTCTATGAAGCCAGCCTGACCCTTACATCAAAACCAAACACAATAAAGAACCACAGACCAATGTCCCGTAGGAACCTGATGCAAAAATCCTCAACAAATACTAGCAAGCCAAATCCAGCAGCATATTAAAAGGATTATACACCAGGACAAAGTGGAATACATTCCTAGAATGTAAGGATGTCTCAACATACAAAAATTGAACAATGTAATACACCACATTAACATAACGAAGGCAAGAAACACACATGATCATCTCAACTGATGCAGAAAAGACATTGGACAAAATTGAACACACATACGTGACTTGAAAAACTACTCAACAAGCCAGGGACACAAGGAAACTACCTCAACATATCAACGCCACATACAGAAAACCAACAGCAAACATCATACTCAATGGTGGATGTCTGAGAACTTTTCCTCTAAAATTAGGAACAAAGAAAGGATATTCATTTTCACCAATTCTATTCAACATAACACTGGAAATTCTCAAGAGGAAATTGGCAAGAATGGGAACCAAAATCATCCAAATTGGAAAGAAAGAAGTAAAACTATCTGTTTACAGATGCTATGATCTTATATGTAGAAAAACCTATAAATTTTCTACACACATACACAGTGTTAGAACAATAAATTCAGTGAAATAGTAGTACACAAATTCAACACAAAAGAACTAGTTGCATTTCTATACACTAACCATGAACAATGTAAAAAGGAAATTAAGAACACAATTCCATTTGTAATAGCATCAAAAAGAAGAAAACGTTAGGAATAAACTTAACCAAGGAGATAGAAGACTTATACAGTAAAGACTACAAGCCGTTGCTGAAAGAAATTTTTTAAAAAACTTAAATAAAGGGGAGCCTGGGTGGCTCAATGGGTTAGGCCTCTGCCTTCGGCTCAGGTCATGATCCCAGGGTCCTTGGATCGAGCCCCGCATCGGGTTCTCTGTTCAGGGGGAGCTGCTTCCTCCTCTCTCTCTGCCTGCCTCTGCCTACTTGTCATCTCTCTGTCAAATAAATAAATAAAATCTTTAAAAAAAAAAAAATACCCACCACCAGGCTCACCCAACCTCCCAGCCCCCACCCCTCCAAAACCCTCAGATTGTTTCTCAGATTCCACAGTCTCTCATGGTACACCTCCCCTTCCAATTTCCCACAACTCCCTTCTCCTCTCCATCTCCCCTTGTCCTCCATGCTATTTGTTATGCTCCACAAATAAGTGAAACCATAAGATAATTGACTCTCTCTGCTTGACTTATTTCACTCAGAATCATCTCTTCCAGTCCCGTCCATGTAGCTACAAAAGTTGGGTATTCGTCCTTTCTGATGGAGGCATCATACTCCATAGTGTATATGGACCACATCTTCCTTATCCATTCGTCCGTTGAAGGCCATCTTGGTTCTTTCCAGAGGTTGGTGACTGTGGCTACTGCTACTACGAACATTGGGGTACAGATGGCCCTTCTTTTCACGACATCTGTATCTTTGGGGTAAATACCCAGGAGTACAATGGCAGGGTCATAGGGAAGCTCTAGTTTTAATTTCTTAAGGAATCTCCACCCTGTTCTCCAAAGAGGCTACACCAACTTGCATTCCCACCAACAGTGAAAGAGGGTTCCCCTTTCTCCACATCCTCTCCAACACATGTTGTTTCCTGTCTTGCTAATTTTGGTCATTCTAACTGGTGTAAGGTGATATCTCAATGGGGTTTTAATTTGAATCTCCCTGATGGCTAGTGATGATGAACATTTTTTCATGTGTCTGATAGCCATTGGTATGTCTTCATTGGGGAAGTGTCTGTCCATGTCTTCTGCCCATTTTTCAACATGATTATCTGTTTTGTGTGTGTTGACTTTGAGTTCTTTATAGATCCTGGATATCAGTCCTTTGTCTGTAGTGTCATTCGCGAATATCTTCTCCATTCTGTCGGTTGCCTCTTTGTTTTGTTAACTGTTTCCTTTGCTGTGCAGAAGCTTTTGATCATGATGAAGTCCTCAAAATTCATTTTTTCTTTTGTTTCCTTTGCCTTTGGAGACCTATCTTGAAAGAAGGTGCAGTGGCCAATGTCGGAGAGGTTACTGTCTATGTTCCCCTCTAGGATTCTGATGGATTCCTGCCTCACATTGAGATTGAATACCTTTTATTTCTCTTTGTTGTCTGATTGTTGTTTCTAGGACTTCCAATACTATGTTGAACAAGGGTGGTGAGAATGGGCATCCTTGTCATGTTCCTGATCTCACGGGGAATGCTGTCAGCTTTTCCTCAATGAGGATGATATTTGCTGTGGGTTTGTTCTTTTTTTCATAAATAGCTTATGTGGAGTTGAGGAATGTTCCCTCTATCCCTATACTTTGAAGCGTTTTAATCAGGAACAGATGCTGGATTTTGTCAAATGATTTTTCTGCATCGAGAGGACCATGTGGTTCTTCTCGCTTCTCTTGTTGATTTGTTCTATCACATTGATAGATTTGCAAATGTTGAACCATCATTGTAGCCCAGGGATGAATCCCACCTGGTCATGGTGGATAATCTTTTTAATGTGCTGTTGAATCCTTTTAGCTAGGCTCTTGTTGAGAATCTTGGCATCCGTATTCATAGTGATATTGGTCTGAAATTCTTTTTGGTGTGGTGTTTGCCTGGTTTGGGGGTCAGGGTAATGCTGGCTTCATAAAAAGAGTCTGGAAGTTTTCCTTCTGCTTCAATTTTTTGAAACAGCTTCAGGAGAATAGGTGTTATTTCTTCTTTGAAAGTTTGGTAGAATTCCCCAGGGAATCCATCAGGTCCTGGGCTCTTGTCTTTTGGGAGGTTTGTGATCACTGCTTCAATCTCGTTACTAGATATCAGTCTATTCAGGTTGTCTATTTCTTCCTGGTTCAATTTTGAAAGTTTAAAGTTTTCCAGGAATGCAGCCATTTCATCTAGGTTGCTTAACTTATGGGCATACAACTGTTGATAATAACTTCTGATGATTGTTTCTACTTCCTTGGAGTTAGTTGTGATCTCTCCCTTTTCATTCATAATTTTATGAATTTGGGCTTTCTCTCTTTTCTTTTGGATTAGTGTGGCCAATGGTTTATCGGTCTTATTGATTCCTTCAAAAAACCAGCTTCTAGTTTCATTGATGCATTCTACTGTATCTCTAGTTTCTGTCTCATTGATCTCTGCTTTAATCTGGATTATTTCACTTTTTTGGTATTGTGTTGGCTTAATTTGTTGCTGATTCTCCAGTTCTTTAAGGTATAGAGACAGCTTGCGTATTCTGGATTTTTCAGTTTTTTTGAGGGAGGCTTGGATGGCTATGTGTTTCCCCCTTAGGACCACCTTTGCTGTATCCCATAGGTTTTGGACTGAAGTGTCTTCATTCTCATTGGTTTCCATGAGTTGTTTCAGTTCTTCTTTGATCTCCTGGTGGATCCAAGCATTCTTAAGCAAGGTGGTCTTTAGCTTCCAGGTGTTTGAGTTCCTTCTGAGCTTTTCCTTGTGATTGAGCTCTAGTTTCAAAGCATTGTGATCTGAGAATGTGCAGGGAATCATCTCAGTCTTTTGGTATCATTTGAGCCCTGATTTGTGACCCAGTATGTGGTCTATTCTGGAGAAGGTTCCATGTGCACTTGAGAAGAATGAGTATTCTGCTGTTTTAGGGCGGAATGTTCTGTATATATCTATGAGGTCCATCTGGTCCAATGTGTCATTCAATGCTCTTGTTTCTTTATTGATGCTCTGCTTGGATGATCTGCCTATTACTGAGAGAGGTGTGTTAAGATCTGCTACTAATGTATTAATATCAGTATGACATTTTCTCTTGATTAACAGTTTTCTTATGTAACTGGCTGCTCTCCTGTTGGGGGAATAAATATTTACAATTGTTAGATCTTCTTGGTGGATAGTCCCTTTAAGAATTATGTAGTTTCTTTCTGTATTTCTGACTACAGTCTTTAGTTTAAAATCTAACTTATCTGATATGAGAATCACTACCCCAGCCTGTTTTTGAGGCCCATCGGCAAGAAAGATGCTTCTCCATCCCTTCACTTTCAGTCTGGGTGTATCTTTAGGTTCAAAATGGGTCTCTTGTAGACAACATATGGATGGGTCCTGTCGTTTTATCCAATCTGCAACCCTGTGCCGTTTTATGGGCACATTTAGGCCATTCACATTGAGAGTGATTATTGACAGATACATTTGTATTGACATCGTGTTACCTGTGAGTCTTTGTTTCTATAGATTGTCTCCATATATTTCTGTTCAATTATATTCTTGGGTTTTTTTTCCTCCTTTACAGAATACCCCTTAATTTTTCTTGTAGTGCTGGCTTGGTAGTCGCATACTCTTTTAAGTCTTGCCGGTCTTGGAAGCTCTTTATCTCTCCATCCATTTGAATGTCAGTATTGCTGGATAAAGTATTCTTGGCTGCATGTTCTTCTCATTTAGTGCCCTGAATATATCTTTCCAGCCCTTTCTGGCTTGCCAGGTTTCTGTGGACAGGTCTGACATTATTCTGATGGACCTTCCTCTGTACATAAGGAATCTCTTCCCCCTAGCTGCTTTCAAGAGCTCCTGTCTACAATTATTTACTGTATACAATTATTTACAATAATTTTCACAATCACGTGTCTTGAGGTCTTTCTAGATTCTATGATCTTGGGGGAAGATCTTTCTGCCTTTAGGACATAAACACTGATTCCATTCGCCAGATTGGGAAAATTTTCATGGACAATTTGTTCAACTATATCCTCTAGTCTTTTTTCTGCACCCCCCCCCCAGGGATTCCAATAATTCTGACATTGGAACACTTCATAGCATCATTTATTTCCCTAATTCTGTGTTCATGGCTTCTAAGCTGTTTGTTCCAGGTCTCCTCCTGACCTTTTTTCTCTATCAGTTTGTTTCCAGATCAATAATTCTATCTTCTGCATCAGTTACCCTAACTTTTAGAGAATTTAGATTAGATTGGAATTCATTGAGAGCATTGTTAACATCATCCCTGGTGGCTTTCACTTCTTCCCTAATCAATTCTATTTTGTCATCAAAGGCTTTCTCCACCCTAGCCATCGCCTGGATAATTGTTAGCCTGATTTCCCTTTCTGACGTACTGTTGATGTCCATATCCAATAGCTCTGAAGGAGAGGGCCCAGTCTCTGAATTGTTCTTCTGTTGGGCATTTGTCCTCCTAGTCATTTTGGTGACAGATGACTGAACGGATGTAGCTGAATGTATCAACTGTGGTGCAGGCAAGGTGCACCCTGGAACACTTCTGGACACTTCAGAAGTCCCCACCAAAAAGAGTTAAAAAAGAAAAAGGGGGGGGGAGAAAAAAGAAAAGAGAAGACCCAGCCAGAGTGGGCACCAAAGGTAAGATTTATAAAGTATACCAACAAAAACAGACAAACAAAAAGACTGACAAAAGTAAATGACAAGGAAAAAAAAAAAAAAGAACCCAGCCAAAATGAACCCCAAGTATCAGATTTATACACGACCAGAACAAAAACAAATACACAGAAACACTGACAGAAGAAAAAGATGGACGGGTGGTTATAAATTGTCAGTGCGGTGAGGAAGCTTCTTTTGATTCTTCCAGGATGTTTCTTGATATCTTTGTTAAAGGACTCAACTTTCCTGAGATAAAGGGGAATCCAAACTGGTTTTGCCTTCTTCTACAGGTAAGGCAGACAAGGGCTTCAGACATTCCTGAAGCACGGCCGCTTTCTTTGTGGGCTACAGGTTTCTCTTGTTTTCCCTTGCTTAAAAAACATGTTTATCCCTAACAAGGTACTGCATGTTGGCTAATTGAATTTAAATTTAAAAATGTGTTTATTGTGGTAAAATATGCAAATTTAACATCTTAAGCCTTCTTACGTGCACTGTACTGGGGATATTAAATACATCCATAGAGTCATGAAACCATCAGTATCACCCACCTCCATAACTCTTTAAATCTCAAAAACCTGAAACAATAACTCCCCATTCCTACCACCCCCACCGCCCCTGCAGTCCCACTCCCTGTCTCTGTGACTGACGACTCTGGGGACCACATGCAGGTGAAATCATGCAGAATCCATCCTTCCGATGGCTGTGTCACCAGCGTAGTGTCCTCCTGGCTCACCCGTGCTGTAACGTGAGCCAGGATTTTTTCCTGTTTAAGGTGGGCTACAACTTCATTGTGTGTACAGACCTGTTTTGCTTAGCTGGCCATCCGCTGGTGGACACCTAGATTACTTCCACGTTTTAAGCTCTGCAAATAATGTTATGAATGTGGGTGTGCAGATATTCCTTCAAGACTTTCTTTTTCAATCCTGACACATACCAGTTTTTTTTAAGATATGTGAGACCATGGGATGGTGGTCCGGATGTTTTCTTTTTTAAAGATTTTATGTATTTATTTGAGAGAGAGAGAGACAGCCAGGCAGGGGCAGAGGGAGAAGCAGGCTCCCCACTGAGCCGGGAACCCGATGTGGGGCTCAATCCCAGGACCCTGAGACCATGACCTGAGACAAAGGCAGACGCTTAACCCACTGAGCCACCCAGGTGTCCAAGAGATGTTTTCTTACTCTGTAAACTTAGGTAAAAGCATTTTGCTGTGCATGGGGTGGCCTCGTCCTCACCAGACAGGGGCTGCGTCATGTGTACCCAGAGGACTCAGGCCCTGAGCTCAGGGCTGCGCTCCCTCACCAAGCGCTCCAAGCTGCCGTCCATGGTCCTGCTTTTTGTTTTTCTGAGGCGCCATGATTTCTCTTAATACATAAATTTCAGTTTTTTATTTAAGCATGTCCTGGGCTGCGTCCTGACAGCCCTCGGGAAGCTCTCCCCTTCTCTCTCTGGAGAATCTAAAAGGCTTGTTCACTCTGTGCGGACAGCCCGGGACGGGGCCCCGGGGCAGACCCAGGGGGACTCGATGGCCAAGCTCTTCCGATGGGCACGGGCGCTCCACACACAGGCTCCCAGGGCACAGCCGTCGGGTGAGGGCACACTCTCCCGTGGGCCTCCCAGCTCTGCTTCTGGGGTCACAGTGAGACCCGAGGAGGTTGCTGACATGGTCTCTGCTGGCTGTGGGGACGCGGGACACAGCTGCCCTCCAAACACACACTTAGACATCAGATTGTTTTGAGCCGCCAGCAGCTAAAAACAACCAGACACGATTAAACTCCCTGACCCCTCCTTTCTAGCAGGAGAGGCAGTATTTCCTGATGGCACCAGGGCTCCCCATGCATGCCCCTGCTCTCCAGGGCTCTGCTCCCACCCCTCCGCTTCCCGTGGCCTCCACAACGTGTCCTTCCCCTTCTTTCAGAGTCGCAGCAGCCCGAGTGACTCAGCCCTCGCATGCTGCTCTCCCGTTGGCCTGCGTCTTCCTAGTCTGCTTGTCGGGGTCCAGCCAATGAAGCTAAGGCCAGAGAGTGGGGTCCCTCCCGGCCAAGGCAAGCCCCTCCCTCAACCTTGAAGGAGTAGGGGAGGGGATGGTGCAAGATCTTCATGGGGAGTCTGTACTGAGGCCCCTTGAGGGGAGCCTGTGGGAGGGGCAATGCGCAAGCCCTGGGCAGCCCCACTGGGACAGAGCCAAGGGGTTCGTGGACCCCTGGGTCGCATCCCATGGGCAGGTGGGTGGTGCGGGCGGGGGACGTCGGCAGACCCGGGCACCTGGCGTGCACCGTCTGAGGGATGAGACCTGAGTCTGGGGGGCCCCAGCTGGACAGAGGCCTGGGGCCAGGCCCGTGCAAGCTGAGCGGCTGTCACGATCATGGATGAGACTTCCATCCTCGAGACCACTGGCCAGCGAAAGGCACAGGGCCCCAGGGGAGAGGCCGCCCCTCACCGGAGCTCCTTTGGTGCCTCTAGAACATCCCACACGGAGGGATACGTGCAGTCAGATAAGACGACACCCCATGTTGCTTCCAAGCTGACTTCGGGGGACGCGCAGAAGGACCCCCAGGTTCCTGTTCACCCCCAGCCTCTGGAGCGATGTGGGTAAACACGGAAGGTGCTGGAGGGACCGTGTGAAGCTGGCTTGACCACAGCTGTCCAGCCCCAAAGGTCAAGACCCACTGAGCCGCTCTGAAGTCAAGGGTCCGTGGGGTCTGCACACGGGGTCAGAGCCGCACCGCGGGCTTCAGACATGGTGCTGACGGGGAAGCCAGACAGGGAAGCTGACAGCACGTCCAGCACAGCCTGGCAATTACAGGGGAATGTTGCAGGGACAGCTCAGGGCTCAGAAATCTCTCAACCACGAAAACAGGGCCCTTAAATTTTGTACTTTTTTATTAGCACAAGATAAGCTCTGAAGTAGGTTTCTGTCCAATTCAACATCTCAAGTCCCCACAGAGCCAGAACAGCTCTCAGTCTGGGCGCCAATGAGCACGGCGGCCATGGGCAGGGGTGCGTCCAGCAGACGCAGACCGGACTGCTGCCCTCCCACAGCCCACCCGTGCACCCGCGGGTTCAGGACTCACGCCCCGAGGGGTGGGCTCCACTAAGCCACACGGGAGGTACATGGTGCCCAGACGATCCTCACGCCCGGAAAATGCTGGGCGAGGGTGTGTGGTGAGGGGCCGAGGACAGTGGGGCCACAGGGGACAATAGAACTTGGACCTGCCTATGGCAGGCGGCCACCCACAAGCAGCCGGCGTCTGATGATGGCGTCCGTCGTCTGCGCCGCTCCCACCTGAGCCAACGGCACACCCCAGGCCCCCACGCTCCCTGCAACAAAGCTTTCACACAGAAAGATACGTGACAGCGTCTGTGCGTGTGCTGTATGTAGACGTTATATACACGCATGTGACACATGTGCTCTGGTCGTTGCTGGTGTGTGTACACATCACACGTGCATCAGACGTGTGCGTCCTACACGTGCCTAGACCAGTGCGTGCGCGGCACACACGAGGGCCTCGCATGCAGGCACGTGATCTCACACGGCAGCAGAGGACGGACAGACGCGCACGCAGCGTCCACACGGAGAGAACACCGGATGCCCACAGTAAGTGACCGCGCAGACGCGTGATCCAACTGGAAAGCGATCCCACCCTCCGGATGCAAGCCGCGGAGACCCGGTCCCCGCCAGGAGCCGTTCAGGAGGGACGGCCTCCGCCTGGCCCCGTCCGGGGCTGGTGAACGTTGCTGCCCGGAGCCCCAGTGGAAGCGGGCACTTCCCACTGTCAGGAGAACAGCGCGGGGAACCACCCTTCCTGGCAGGCCCCGGACCTGCGTGGGAGGCAGAGGCCAGGCCGCTGGGCTTGCTGGCTGTGCGCCGGGGGACGGGCCCCTGCCCTTCTGCCTGTCCCCGCTGCCTGTTCCACAGTGCCACAGCTCTCAGAAGCCGTGAGACGCACACTCGCAGCTGGCACTCATGCTGGCGGCCAGCTGTGTCTGGACAGAGGAGGGACACAGCTGAGGCTGGGCAGCATCTGCGTGGGGCAGGCTCGGGGGCAGGCAGCAGCTGACAGATGGGGTCGTCCCCAGAAAAGCACCTCGGCACAGAGCGGACTCCCAGGACCAGGCAGGGCAGGAGAACAGCAGGGAGTCCGCCTGTGACGGCTGCGCTCGGCCCCCGGGACAGGATCTGAGCTGCACCCACACGCCCCGGTCCTCACGAACGGTCACACAGCTGAGCTGGCACACACACTGCCAAGAAACGTCCCAGGGCCCTGCCTGGAGATCTGGAGGGGCCAGCCAGGGTGTCCCTGACCCATTGAGCATAACGGGCCTCCGGGGACCTCAGGCCTCAGCACCTCGGGAAGCCGGCCATGCTCTGCCAGGCCCTGCTGGCGTTCACACGCTTCTGATTTCCCGGGAGGGGTCGACTCCCACTCAGAGCGCCGGCAGCACTCTGCCCACCGGACTCCAGCCTGCAGACGAGCTGGGCAGGGTCAGGCTTAGGGTGGGTCCCGGCAGGGCTGACCCACCCTGGGAGCTGCCACGACCAGGACGTTCGGAAGGTAAAAGCCGGTCGTCTGTGGCCTACAGAGGGGTCACCTGCAGCTGCCAGATCCAGGCTGCGGGGCGGGGCTGTGGGGCGGGGGCTGCGGAGTCAGAGCCGAGGGCCCGGCTGGCCTCCTGTGCTGTCCCATAGGGCCTGCTGCACAAGGACCCCCTTGGGCTCTGACATGTCCGTTCCGGGGGTGCCGTCTGGGAGCATTTTCAGAGCCTGTCCTTTGCCTTGGAACCAAGGTGAATATTCCTCAGAACCAAACCCAGAATTTCAACACAGGGAAAGTGCATAGCCTCGCCCGCTTCCTTGCGAAAGGCTATTCTGGAGAGATCGGACCCTGGGAGCTGGGCTGGGGACACTGTGTGGACTCTGAGGAAGACAGTGCACGGCCATGCCCTCAGCAGGAACTCAGCCTGCCCCGTGCGTTGACCGGGGATAGCAGGGCCTGGCACCAAGCTCATCGAGCCTCGTCTTCCCACCAGACGTGCCGCAGATCCTGATGCTCCGTGAGCACCCACAGACCACACTGGCCGGCGGAGTGGGCCGCACCGTGGCCGGGAGCGTGGCCGGGCTCTGCGGCTGGCCGCCATCACAGGGGGCCACGCTGGGTCAGCCAGGGGCGTGGGGAGGCTTCGCCTGGGACAGGTCCGCGGCGGGGTCCCCACGACACTCCCTGCACTACAGCGGTGGCCACAGGCATTTTGCAAAGCTGCCACGGAGATATTTCTAGGACAACAGGCTTCCACCTCCCGGCCTGCCCCACGCAGAGGAGCGTGACCCTCCCCAGAAGCCCAGGGGCTGTGCGCCTCTCTGGGGAGGGGGTGCACAAAAAGAGCCACGGCCACATCTCTGAGGTCACGACCTGAGGAGACCTGGCTTCTGTTGAGACTCGGGTGCCAGGCACCGCGCAGCCATCCCGGGAAAGCCTAGTGCCACAGTGGGAAGCCCCCGGGGGCCCAAGCCCCAGATGCCAGGAGGAGCCTGGAAAGCTCACGAGCGTGAGTGTGAGCAGAGCGGACTGGAGGGCTCTCCGCCCGCAGACCTCTGACTACAGGCATGAGCACGGGCCCCATGTCACGCGGACCCCACACCAGCAGACCAGCATCTGAAACTTGGACGGGCTTCTGCGGGGGAGCCCCAAGCCCAGGGGAATGACAGGGGATGCAGCACAAGCCTCCCCCACTACCCCCCCCGTCTTCCAGGCTCCTGGCACTGCTGGGTGGTGGGGGGGACTTACAGGGCTCCCATGCAAGGCCTGCGTGGTGGTAATGGACAGCCCTGGGCTGCACACTTGGTCCTCCAAGACACAAGAAGCAGAGGGTTCCTGTCCTCCGGCACAGCCATTGAGACTCAGCCCACATGCCAGGAGGTGCCCCACACTGTCCCTCAGGGAAAGGGGAGCATCGACCTCACGACCGCCAGGAGCTCTGTCCATGCACCGAAGACTTCTCTGTCCTTTACAACACAGGCGTGGCGGGGATACTAGCTTCCCTCTGACGGGGCATAGAGCACCAGCCTTCAGACGGAGCTGGGCCATGGATGATGGAACAGGAGGACGACATTCTGGGTGGGAGGCATCTTGCTGGGTGGACAGGACAAGTGTGAGGCTGGTCCACAGGTATGGGTCAGGGGCCACACTGCAGGCTCACAGGGGCACAAGGAGGAGTCCGCCAGGGCTGGAGGCACCGCAGGGCTCAGCAGAGAGCAGGTTATGCTGGTCTGCCGGGGAGCAGGCAGCAGGCATTTCCCTGCAGGAGGCAGAGAGCAAGGGGAGCATGTGTAGAGTTGGGGGGAGGGGAGGATCCTGAGCTCTCCCTGGGCCCCCCGGGCACCCACCACACCCCACCCCCGCACACCCACGTGGCACAGCCTTAGCCGTGTCTGGAGGCCCCCCAGCTCCTCTGAGACAGAAACCACCCAGAAGAAAAGGGAACTTCAGGAAGCAAGCCAAGCCCCTCGGTTTCAATCCTGTTCTTAGTCCTCCAAGGCCGCCTGGAGCCAGGAAGCAGGGCTGTGGGCACAGAGCTCAGCCACAAGGACCAGCGTGTGCCGGGGCCGCGGCAAGGAGAAGCCGGTGCAGGCGGGAGCCAGGCTGCGGGGCGGCTCCGTGCACAGCGCCGGCTGCCGGGAGTGGGGTCTGCACGGAGCCAGGGCCGACGGAGTGAGGGGCGACACCAGAACCGGCTGCAGGAGCGGAGGACAGCCCACGCCCTCGGGACCCCACATGGGAGGCAGGAGCCGCGGAGTGAGCACGGGGCTGCCCGAGGCCCATGGCCCGAACCAGGGCAGGGACGAGAGGGGCCCGGGAGGGGCACACCCACGCCAACGCTGCGGGACACACCAGACGCAGGCGAAGGGGGGCCAGGACCGGGCCCTTCAAGGATGGTGACGGGAGATGGGCAGAAGCCTGAGGGTTGCCGTTCACCACCTGTGCTGGGAGTCCGGGCTGGGCCGTCCTGAGTCACAGCAGGATCGAGGCAAGGATGGGCGGAGGGCTCTGAGGGGAGGACACAGGGAGGGGCGGGCCCAGCCCCGGGGAGGAAGAGGCCTCCAGGTGGTCCTGACCACCCAAGGGAGCCCGCTCAAGCCCCAGGGCTGGGTCGGAGTGTTGTCCACGGGGCCGAGGTGGCCTCAGATGAGCAGCAAGTGAGAGCAGGACAAGGGGGTAGGGCTGCCGGGGCTCCCATGTGCCCCGAGCCCAGTGGGCAGCACAGGGGCTGAGCAGGGAGCTCAACGTGCTCCAGGAGCCCAGGGGCTGAAGCTCAGAGGCAAACCTGGGCTAAAGGGTCTGGGACAGGCAGCAGGGCAGGGGAAGCACTAGGAACACAGAAGTCTGGGGCTCCAGACCTGGGTGAGAGATCGCAGGGCATGTGCGGCAGAAGGCTGCTGTAGTCGAAGAGTCCACGGGCCAGTGGCTCAGAAGGTACAGCTGAGCAGAAGCTGGGATGGGTAAAGAAGCAGGAGGTGGCCCAGGGGCTCAGGAGAGCCTGTGCAGGTGAGCAAGGGCAGGGGGAGAGCAGGAGGGACAGGGGGCTTCCCCAGGGGCTCAGGGGAGCAGGGAGAGCTTGTGCAGATGAGCAGGGGTAGGGGGAGAGCTAGAAGGGCAAGGGGTTGCCCTAGGGGCTCAGGGGAGTTGTCGGTGCTTATGCAGGTGAGCAGGGGTAGGGGGAGAGCAGGAGGGGCCAGGAGTTGCCCCCAGGGGCTCCAGGGAGTTGTCAGTGCTTATGCAGGTAAGCAGGGGCTGGGGAAGAGCAGGAGGGTCAGGGGCAGCCCCAGGAGCTCAGGGGAGCTGGCAGAGCTTGTGCAGGTGAGCAGGGGCAGGGAGAGAGCAGGAGGGGCAGGGGTTGCCCCAGGGGCTCAGGGGAGCTGGCAGAGCTTGTGCAGGTGACCAGGGGCAGGGGGAGAGCAGGAGGGGCAGGGGTTGCCCCAGGGGCTCAGGGAGCAGCAGAGCTTGTGCAGGTGAGCAGGGGCAGGGGGAGAGCTGGACGGGCAGGGGCTGGCCTAGGGGCTCAGAGGAGCTGTCCGTGCTTGTGCAGGTGAGTAGGGGCTGGGGGAGAGCAGGAGGGCAGGGGCTGTCCCAGGGGTCAGGGGAGCTGGCAGAGCTTGTGCAGGTGAGCAGGGGCAGGGGGAGAGCTGGAGGAGCAGGGGCTGCCCCAGGGGCTCAGGGGAGCTGGGAGAGCTAGTGCAGGTGAGCAGGGGCAGGGGGAGAGCTGGAGGGGCAGGGGCTGCCCCGGGGCTCAGGGGGGCAGGCAGAGCTTGTGCAGGTGAGCAGGGGCAGGGGGAGAACAGGAGGGGCAGGTGCTGCCCCAGAGGCTCAGGGGAGCTGGCAGAGCTTGTGCAGGTGAGCAGGGGCAGGGGGAGAGCAGAAGGGGCAAGGGCTGCCCCAGGGGCTCAGGGGAGCTGGCAGAGCTTGTGCAGGTGAGCAGGGGCAGGGGGAGAGCAGGAGGGGCAGGAGCTGCCCCTGAGGCTCAGGGGAGTTGGCTGAGCTTGTGCAGGTGAGCAGGGCAGGGGGAGAGCAGAAGGGGCAGGGGGTGCCCCAGGTGCTCAGGAGGCAGCAGAGCTTGTGCAGTTGAGCAGGGGCAGGGGGAGAGCTGGAGGGGCAGGGGGAGAGCTGGAGGAGCAGGGGCTGCCCCAGGGGCTCAGGGGAGATGGGAGAGCTAGTGAGGTGAGCAGGGGCAGGGCGAGAGCAGGTAGGTCAGGGGGCTGCCCCAGGGGCTCAGCGGAGCTGTCAGTTCGTATGTAGGAGAGCAGGGGCAGGGGGAGAGCAGGAGGGGCAGCGGTTGCCCCAGGGGCTCAGGGAGCAGCAGAGCTTGTGCAGGTGAGCAGGGGCAGGGGGAGAGCTGGAGGGGCCAGGGGCTGTCCCAGGGGTCAGGGGAGCTGTCGGTGAATGTGCAGGTGAGCAGGGGCAGGGGGAGAGCTGGACGGGCAGGGGCTGGCCTAGGGGATCAGAGGAGCTGTCGGTGCTTGTGCAGGTGAGTAGGGGCTGGGGGAGAGCAGGAGGGGCAGGGGCTGCCCCAGGGGCTCAGGGGAGCTGGCAGAGCTTGTGCAGGTGAGCAGGGGCAGGGGGAGAGCAGGAGGGGCAGGGGCTGCCCCAGGGGCTCAGGGGAGCTGGCAGAGCTTGTGCAGGTGAGCAGGGGCAGGGGGAGAGCAGGAGGGGCAGGGGCTGCCCCAGAGGCTCGGGGAGTTGGCGGAGCTTGTGAAGGTGAGCAGGGGCAGGGGGAGAGCTGGAGGAGCAGGGGCTGCCCCAGGGGCTCAGGGGAGATGGGAGAGCTAGTGCAGGTGAGCAGGGGCCTGGCGAGTGCAGGTAGGTCAGGGGGCTACCCCAGGGGCTCAGGACAGCTGGCAGAGCTTGTGCCGGTGAGCAGGGGCAGGGGGAGAGCAGGAGGGTCAGGGGGCTGCCCCAGGGGCTCAGGGGAGCTGGCAGAGCTTGTGCAGGTGAGCAGGGGCAGGGGGAGAGCAGGAGGGGCAGGGGCTGCCCCAGGGGCTCAGGGGAGCTGGCAGAACTTGTGCAGGTGAGCAGGGGCAGGGGGAGAGCAGGAGGGTCAGGGGGCTGCCCCAGGGGCTCACGGGAGCTGGGAGAGCTTGTGCAGGTGAGCAGGGGCAGGGGGAGAGCTGGAGGGGCCAGGGGCTGTCCCAGGGGTCAGAGGAGCTGTCGGTGCTAGTGCAGGTGAGCAGGGGCCGGGGGAGAGCAGGAGGGACAGGTGGTGCCCCAGGAGCTCAGGGAGCAGCAGACCTTGTGCAGGTGAGCAGGGGCCGGGGGAGAGCAGGAGGGGCTTGGGCTGCCCGGGTTCCCCGGGGGAGGAAGGCAGGACTCTCGGGCGGAGCTCTGGGCTGCCGGGCACCGTCAGCGGCAACATACAGAGACTCCGAGGGCAAGAGCCTGGGGAGCATCCCTGCCCTCGGGTCTGGGGCCCGGTGGACAAGGTAGGGTGGAAAGTCTGGCCAAGGTGGGAAGGTCTCTGGGAGGAAGACCCAGGGTGGCACCTTTGAGGGGACGAGGGGAACCCGTTCTTGGTCCCGGGGTGGGAGCCCTGTTCTTGAGGCTCGAGGGGACGAGGTGCAGAGGAGGTGGACATGTCACACCCGGTGGGGAGGCCCGGCGCAGCGGACCCAGTGGAGGAGAGAGCATGGGGCCCGAGCGGAGCTTGACGCAGGGCAGCCAGCCGGGGTGTGGGCGGGAGCAGGGCCAGAGGGGAGACGCCTGGCTGGGACCAGGGCTCTGAGATGCTCTGAGGGGCTGGTCCCACCCAGGAGAGGACAGCCAGGACAGCCAGGGAGAGGACCCTCCATGCTGAGGGCCAACAGGCTCGGGACAATGTCGGCTGAAGGACTCCGTGGACAGCAAGGAGCTGGACAGGCCCCAGAGCGGGGATGGCCCAGGGACCCTGGCTGGGCTGACCCTCAGTAAACTCGGGAGGCCATGCCACGGAGGCCTGAGGAGGGTCCGGCGGGTTCGGGGCAGGGACGGGGCCCGGGGCCCGGCTGCTTGGGCTGCAGAGCCGACCCAGAAGACGTGGGGCCTGGAGGGACAGGGGCGGTGCGTGGACGTTTCCGCTGGTCCAAGGCACAATCCGGTGGGGACAGCAGGGCAGTGGGCTCAGGGGGCCAGCAGGAGCCAGCTGCGAGCAGGGGCCCCAGGTCAGGGCTCAGACAGGCTTGGTCAGGCCGGACTCCCAGAGGAAGCCTGAGTGGGGACCCCGGGCCAGAGGCCCAGGAGACTCTGACCCAGGTGGTCACCGGGCCCTGACCAGGCCGATGAGTCCAGCACCTGTGGCCGCAGAGAGCCAGGCCAGGCGGCTGGTCTGCAGACGTCCAGGAAGCACATGGGTGCTGGGCCCTGGACGCCCCACACCTGGGCACCTGCTGTCCTGCCCTGACCGTCGCAGGGGTGAGACCCTGGGGGTCACACAACCTCCTCTCTTGCAGCTTCCACCACGGCCCCATCGGTTTTCCCACTGGCCCCCAGCTGCGGGGGCCACCCCCGGATCCACAGTGGCCCTGGCCTGCCTGGTGTCCGGCTACTTCCCTGAGCCTGTCACTGTGTCCTGGAACTCCGGCTCCTTGACCAGCGGTGTGCACACCTTCCCGTCTGTCCTGCAGTCCTCGGGCCTCTACTCTCTCAGCAGCATGGTGACCGTGCCCTCCAGCAGGTGGCCCAGCGACACCTTCATCTGCACCGTGGCCCACCCAGCCAGTAACACCAAGGTGGACAAGAGAGGTGAGAGAATGGGCCTCGGGGAGGGTGTCCACTGGGACACAGGCCCGGTCTCCTGGCCAGCCTGGACCCCAGGGCTCAGGGGAGGCACCGCTGGCTGCCTCACCTGCAGGCCTCCCAATTCAGGAAGGAGATCCTCTGGGTGTTGGCGTCCAGTGGTTTACCCCCCACTCCAGTCCCTGGTCTGGGAACCGGCCAAGACTTGGCCATCACCTGTGCCCACCCCAACCTGTGCCCAGCCCAGACACCCAGTAATGCCCCGTCTGCTCTCTCTGCAGTGACCCAAGGAGGACCTCCTCACACTGACCCATGCAAAAAATGTCCCCAACCTCCAGGTGAGTCAGCAGGCCTTTCCCTGCACCCCAAGCAGAAGGCCTGGTGAGGGCAATGGATGTTCAAGAGGAAGGCCACCCACGATCTGACCCCTGTGCTCTGTCTCCCTCACTAGCATGTGATATGCTCGGAGGACCTTCAGTCTTCATGTTCCCCCCGAAACCCAAGGACACCCTCTCCATTTCCCGAACCCCCGAGGTTACATGCATGGTGGTGGACCTGGAAGACCCTGAGGTCCAGATCAGCTGGTTTGTGGACAACCAGGAGGTGCACGCGGCCAAGACGAATTCGCGTGAGCAGCAGTTCAACAGCACCTTCCGTGTGGTCAGTGTCCTCCCCATCCAGCACCAGGACTGGCTCAAGGGGAAGGTCTTCAAGTGCAAGGTCAACAACAAAGCTCTCCCATCCCCCATTGAGAGGACCATCTCCAAGGCCAGAGGTGAGCAGCAGCGGGGCTGGGGTGCAGGGTGGGTCAAAGAGGGGGCCTTGCAGACCTAGCACAGCCCTCCACGCTCCGAGTGACCATCTGTGCTGACCTCTGGCCCCACAGGGGAACCCCATCAGCCCAGTGTGTATGTCCTGCCCCCACCCCGGGACGAGATGAGCAGGACCACCATCAGTGTGACCTGCCTGGTCAAAGACTTCTACCCACCTGACATCGATGTGGAGTGGCAGAGCAACGGCCGTCAGTTACCAGAGGCCAGTGTCCGAACAACCCCGCCCCAGCTGGATGCGGACGGCAGCTACTTCCTCTACAGCAAGCTCTCCGTGGACAAGGCGCACTGGCAGCGGGGAGACACCTTCACGTGTGCGGTGCTGCATGAAGCCCTACACAACCATCACACGCAGAAGTCCATCTCCCAGTCTCCGGGTAAATGAACAGCACGCCCGGCCCCGCAGCAAGCCCCCCACCCACAGGCTCTTGGAGTCCCACGAGGACGCCGGAGCCCCCACCCCTGTGTACGTACCTCCCGGGCAGGCGCCCCTGCGTGAAATAAAGCACCCAGCACTGCCCTGGGACCCAGCGACGCTGTCATGGTTCTTTCCGAGGCAGAGCTCAGGACACACGGGTCTCTGGGCGGCAGGGACAGCCCGGCTCCGAGGCCAAGGGGTCACCGTTGGTGGGAGAGAGCGGGTCCCACGGGGGCCGGGACTCCGAGTGGGCAGGTCTGCGCAGGCTGCCACCGCATGTGGCCAGGAGTCGCCTGAGGCAGGAGAGGGGACTTTGCCAGAGGTGGCCGCCACTCCGGGCCCTCCCTGCCACCAGGAGCTACCCGGGGCTGCAGCGTGTGGTCAGGGATCCCAGAAGCCCCTCCGGAGCCCTCAGGGGAACGAGCGCACACTCTTTCCCACTTCTGTACCAGCCCAGGTTCTGGGGGACGCTGGCCTGTCCTCCGGCCCTGGGCCCCTGGGCCTCCCGAGACTCTGCGTGGTTGCTCTGGGCCAACACAGAGGCCGCGCCTCACCCGTCTGTGGGGACGGGCCCTCTTTTGCCCTCAGGCACTCCACAAACAGGCTCCTGCCCTCTCCCAGGTGTGGGGGTCCTGCCTGGGGCCAGGCCTGTCTACTCGTGGGGACCCTCAACCTCGAACCCCGAAGGGGCAGAGTCAGGTGGCCCTGAGCTGCCATGGAAGGGACCATCCCAGATGCCCACCTGGACCCTGAGTCCAGACCCACTGACAACAAGCCCATCCCACGGAGCAGCCCCGTCTTCGCACACGCGATCACACACGCACGCATGCGGCATACACACATGTGCATGCACACAGCCACACGTGTGTGCACACCCGCATTGCTGCATGCTTACATGCCTGTGCATATGCACATGTGTACACCCGTGTGTGCACACGAGCACTGCGCCCACAGGCATGCATGCTCGTGCGCACTACAGCCGCACGTGTGCACACTCGTGTGCACCACTGACACAGGTGTGCGCGCGCGCACCGGCATGCACGCTCATGTGCACCACAGACACACGTGTGCACACACTCACCAGCATGCACGCTCGTGTGCACTACAGACATGCGTGTGCACACACACCAACATGCACGTACACACATAGGCCTCACACGGGCCAACCTGCATGGGCCCAGACCAGAGCCGGCCTTGGGAACCCTCACCATGGACGCCAGCCTGATCCACACCCCCTCCAGCACCCGTCGGCTTCTCAGCAGCTCATGCACACACTGACCACACTGACCTGCCCCCCCCAGGACACTGCACCCCTCCCAACATCCACAAAACCCCACACCCAGCTTGTCCTGATGCTCCCACCCACTCCTTCTCTCGGACACCCCCCGACACTGACCAGCCCTTCCCTGGGCTCTCCAACCTCCCCCCACCTTCTGGACCTGGCCCCCAGGGGAAGAGGACATGTGCCGGTCAGGGCGCCTTCCCCCAGGAGGGTCCCAGCACAGGGCAGAGCAGAGAGGGAGGGGGTCCCCCAAGGACCAGACCCAAGCTGGAGAGCCGGGGGTGCTAAGGCTGGCGCCTGAGGTGGCAGAGGGCTGTGACTGTCCCCCAGGGAATCACCCCTGGGGCAGGCACGACACTGACCACCCCCTTCCTGTCCAGAGCTGCTCCTGGACGACAGCTGTGCCGAGGACCAGGATGGGGAGCTGGACGGGCTGTGGACCACCATCTCCATCTTCATCACCCTCTTCCTGCTCAGCGTGTGCTACAGCGCCACTGTGACCCTCTTTAAGGTGGGCGTCCCCACACGTCCCCTCACCGCAGCCTGCTGTCCCCGTGCTGTCCCCACACAATCCACGTGCTGCCCCCATCTGTCCACACGCTGTCCACACGCTGTCCACATGCTGTCCACATGCTGTCCCATGCTGTCCACATGCTGTCCCATGCTGTCCTCGACTGTCCCCTCACTTCGGCCCACTCTCCCTACACTGTCCCCATGCTATTCCCATGCTGACCCCATGCTGGCCACACACTGACCCAGAATTGTCCCCATGTGGTCCCCACACTATCCACATGCTGCCCCCATCTGTCCACATGCTGTCCACACGCTGTCCCCATACTGTCCCCACACTTTCCTCACAGTGACCTCATGTTGTCCAAGCACTGTCCACACACTGTCCCCAGCCTACCCCCAGCCTATCTCTGTGCTGCCCCCCTGATGTCCCAGTGCTGTCCCCATGCTGTCCTCACACTGTTCCCTCACTGACACACACTGTCCCCGTGTTGTCCTCACACTGTTCCCACGTTGTCCCCACACTGTCCACTCGCTATCCCCTCACTGACCCAAAAGTGGCCCCACCCTGTCCCCACGTTGACTCCATGCTGTCCCTATGCTGTCCCCAAGCTGTCTTCACACTGTCCACTACATGTCCCCTGGCAATCCCTATACAGTCCCTACGCTGACCTCACACTCTATCCTCCCTGTCCCCTTACTGTCTCCACACTGACCCCACATGTCCCCTCACTGTCCACATGCAGTCCCTTCACATCCCCATGCTGTCTGTCCCCACACTGTCCTCAGACTGTCCCCACATGATGGCCCAGTGTCTCCACACTGTCCCCATGATGACCCCATGCTGTCCCATCACGGCCCCCACAGTCCCCAGCTGTTTCCATGCTGTCCACACATTGTCCTCTCACTGTCCCATCACTGTCCCCATGATAACCCCTCATTGTCCCCAGACTGTGCCCATGATGACTCTTCACTGTTCCCACACGATGGACCACTGTCCCCACACTGTCCCCTCGCTGTTCCCATACTGTCCCCACATAGTCCCCGCATTGTCCCCACACTGTCCCCAGACTGTGCCCATGATGACCCCTCATTGTCCCCACACAATGAGCACTGTCCCCACACTGTCCCCTTGTGCCCTCGCTGTCCCCACACTGTCCCCAGTCCCCACACTGTCCTCATGATGACGCCATGCTGTCCCATCACTGTCAGCGCTGTCCCCAGCTGTCCCCACAGTGTCCGTCATTGTCCCCTCGCTGTCCCCTCGGTGTCCCTTCACTGTCCCTCACTGTCCCCACCCTGTTTCCTCACTGTCCGCACACCGTCCAGTGGCTGTCCCCACACTGTCCCCTCGTTGTCCGCATGCCGTCCCCACCAGGACCCCCAGCCCCCTAGTGGTCCCGGGGGTGGGGCCCAGCCCCGGCGGGCGGCGGTGGGCGGTCCCGGGGGTCCCGGCCACGCTCACGCCCTCCCCCGCCCGCTGCAGGTGAAGTGGATCTTCTCCTCGGTGGTGCAGCTGAAGCACACGATCGTCCCCGACTACAGGAACATGATCGGCCAGGGGGCCTAGGGCCGGTCCTCGTGGCGGGTGTCCAGGGCCGCCCTCGACACCCCACGGGAACCGGCTGCATCGGTTCGTGCCGCTTGGCCTGCTGCCAGGCCTGCCCCTCTGACCTCCCAGCGCGCCACCCTCCGACCTCACAGCCGCCCTGGACCCGACCTCCACCCTCAGGGTTGCCGGGCGCCGTGGGCTGCACCCTGCCCCTGACGCCCCGTTTGGAGACCCACCGGACGGCAGGCTGCGCCCCCAATCTGAGTGATGGACACTGCCCACCCCTCCTTGGCAGCCACCAAGTTACTGCCGGGGCCGCGTGGACACTGACCCATCAGGGCAGGATGGCCCTCACCAGCACGGCCCCGCGGTCACGTGCACGGTCATCCTGGAGGTCGCAGAGGACTGGCAGCCCCAGCGTCCATCTGGGCAGGGACCGGCCTCCATGCAAACCCCGTCCAGGCCGGGCTCCAGGAGGCAGGACATGTTGTCCAGAGCAGGCATGTTGTCTCAGATCCTGAGGAGCCCACGGGCCACCATCACCCCACAGAGGGGCTTCCGGTGTGCCACGAATGGTCAGTCAGACCTTCTCCACTGGAGGAGATGCGCAGAGGAGGGCCCAGGCCTGTGGCCACTGCAGGAGCCCCCCGGGGACAGGGGAAGGTGTGACAGCAGCCAGACTGGCCTCCTGCAGAGGGGCCTGGTGACCTGGTCCCCACACGGGTGGGACGCAGCCTCAGTGGACAGAGCTGGGCAGGTGCGGAGAGGCCAGGACAGCAGGCCCAGCCTGCACCCTCCTGGGACCAGGACCCGAGTCACGCTGGGCAGAAATGCCTGCTTGCTCCGGGCAGCTGGGGGCAGAGACAAGACGACCAGAGAGAGTGCCCGCGGCCTTGGGGCCCGACCCAGGCGGACGCCTAGGCCTGGTTCTCCGCCCGGCCGTTGAACGAGTGCCCGATCGGAGCCCCGACACAGGAGAGACGACCTCGCAGGGGAGGAGAAGCAGGGCCCCCATGCCCCTGGGAGAGAACGCACACCCGTCACTCAGAGGACACACGCTGCTGTAGCTTGGGTAGCTTGATTTCTTCTTGTGAAATTTCTGGAGCGTGGAAATGTCCTTTACTGTTTTTTCTCTCTTTTTTCTTTAACGACAATAAAATATCCTGAAAAATTCCATAACGTGCGGGGAAAGTCTTCCTGTGTTCATGCTCCTGGTGAAATCCCCGCCTGGCCACACCGTGCTTTGGCTCCCTCCCGCCATGGGGGGCAGGACCCCCAGAGCCCAGGCACTCCCGGTGGGTGAGGAAGGCATCCAGGAACAGTGCAGGCTCAGGGGCCACCTGGGGTGGGTGCAGGAGGGGCTGCCGGCCCCGGCCGGCCGTGGACAGAAGCAAGAGGATGTGCTGGGTGTGTATTAGCCAGCGTGGGCGGCCAGACCAAAGAGCCACCGTCTGGCGGCTTCAACCACATGCGTTTCCGTTTTCACAATCCGGGACGCCAGCGGGAGAGACGCAGACCTCGCCTGGGGCCTCTGTCCCTGTGCTCACATGGCCAGCCCTCTGTGCATGTCTGTGTCCTCATCATCTGCTCTTACAAGAACAAGAGGCCGTCCTGCGGGTCAGCCACACTGGACTGGATGAATGACCTCCTTCTTCCCTGTCACCTGTCCAAAGTCCCCGTCTCTAAATACCATCACATGCCAAGGTCCTGGGGCAAGGCTTCAAGTCTTGAGTTTGAGGTGGGGGTGGGAGGTCAGGGTACCAGGTGGTGGGTATTAGAGAGGGCACGGATTGCATGGAGCACTGTGTGGTGCAAGAACAATGAATACTGTTATGCAGAAAAAAATAAATAAATTTTTTTTAAAAAGTAAGGAAATCATGCCATTTACAATCGATTAGCCTTGAGGGTATTACGCTAGCTGAGATAAGTCTTCACGTATACTCACTTATACTCAATGATCTCACTTATATCTGGAATTAAGATTTAAAAAACAAAACAACTTCACAGATTCAACACAGTGGTGGTTCCAGGGTTGGGGGGGGGGTGTGGGTGGGCAAAAATGGATGCATATGGTCAAGGAATGTACAAATTTCCAGTATAAAAGTCAGTCAGTCAAGGGGATGTTCATGTACAGCACAGTAATTATACGTGACACTGTGTTGTGTCTTTGAAAGTGGCAAAGATGGTGAAGCCTAAAAGTCACCAGGAGGATAAAAAGTTCTCAGAAGAAAAAAAAAAAAAAAAAGACTTGAATGTGGGGGACGTGATTTAGGTTGCCCACAGGACAGAAAGCAGGTGTCCAGAACATTCCAACCCTCAGGGACCCTGGAGGCTCCAGGCTAATGCCCTCAGTGCCTCAGTACCCTCAGCACCACACCCTCCGTCCCCTTCACCCTACATTTCTACCTAGAAGCCAGTTGGCCAATGGGCCACACAGGCTGCCCAGCTCCCCTTCCTCTCGGTCCCAGGGCGACCCCCACCCCCATCTCCTGGACCACAGGTCAGCCTCCATCCCACCTGCCTCACGTGGCAATGCCAGCATCTCCCACAACTGGGGACCCCGTGCCTTCCTGGATGAGCACCAGGCCCTTGGCGCAACTATGCCCTCACCCTCAGGGCTAGAATGCCGACTCGGTGAAAACGACCTCGCACCAGCCACTGAGGCTCCCACCTGCGACCTTCCGATATTGTCCTACAACATGGAACCAATAGAAAGTGGATGAGAGGTAGGAGATAGAGACCCAGAGTAACAGAACCGGGAGGAAGGAGAAGAGAGGTAAGGCATAGAGACACGACCCTACAAGTGCAGCTGAACTAAGCTAGAGGCACACGCATCGACCTAGAGGGACTCCTTTCCAGGAACTGGCTCATTGCCTGTGGGCATCAACCAGCACATCGGGAACCTGCAGGGCCGCCCAGCAGCCTGGAATCTCAGGCAGGAGCTAACACTGCAGTCTTGGGGCAGAACTCCTTCTTCTCCAGGAACCCTTGGGCTTTGTTCTTCAGTCCCTCGACTGCTTGGATGAGGCCCACCCACATTACGGAGGACCACGTCCTCTCCCTGAAGTGTACTGATTTCCCTGCCCAGGTAGGATGCTGTCTTCTTGAATAGCCTGGCTGGGTGAGCGCGGGAGACCGACGGTCACTCGGACCTCCTCTCGCTCCGTGCTCACAATGCAAGAGCTGGGGCCACGGTCACTGTCTTACCTGGAAGAAACTGCAGCCTTGGAGAGCCTCAGCCCCTGCCTGCGGGGAGGGTGCCAGGGTTTGCACCATGTCGTCTGACCCCAGTGCTCATGCACTGTCCACACTACGTCTTGGAGGGGCAGCAGAACAAACTCCTGATCCGATCCCTGCCTTTGGGTACAGTCACAGCCCCCCATACAACCCTCACAAACTTCCTGAAGCCCATGAGCCCTTAGGCTCCGCAGGTTGCACCAATGTGAGACCTGAGGTGAACCTTCTACTGCCTCCTGACCTCCTAGAAGCTCTCTACCCTAAGCATCAACTCAAACACACACCTGTCAGCTTCTCCTATTCCCATGCCCACACCTCTAACTGCATCCCACACATGTACACCCCTACCAGCAGGCTCCTGGGACCCAGCTGGTCCCACCCTCCTCCCTCACTTGGAGGGAACCATCTGTCCACCTGACCCTTGCATACCAAGTGTGACATCCACGGGCCCAAGTTACAGAATCATCAGTGTTGGGATGAGGGAAGGACGGATGGACTGAAGGTTTGTATCCCAAAATTTTTGTTTGAAATCCTAAACCTAAGCGTGATGGTGTTAGGAGGTGAGGCTTTCAGTGACCTGGGGTCATGAGGGTTCAGTCCCAAAAATGGGATGAGTGCCCTTATGAAAAAGGGAGCTCCCTTGCCACTCCCACCATGAGAAGAAGCAGAAGGAAGATACAGTCCATGAGCTGGGAAGCAGGCCTCCAAGGACACTATGTTTGAATGAACCTGATAGGGGATCTCCAGCTTCCAGACCTCTGAGACACAAAGTCCCTTGTCTGTATGCCTGTGGTCACTGACATAGCAGCCAAATATGCTGACACATGAGTCATATGGACATGTGGACCTGGACAAATGGTTGTCTCTGAGGCCCCCTGGCCTGGTCACCCAACCCCAGGACCCAGGTCAGCCAACCAGCATAGAGGTGCTTTGAATTTGACAATTTTCAGAGACTATGAGACAGAATTCTCAAGAATAAAAGAAACTAGAGAAAACAGATGAGATATAAGACACAGAGACACACAGTAACAAAACTAAGAGGACGCACAGCAAAGGTAAGAGATACAGACTCACACTAACAGAACCTAGAGTAGACAGAAGACAAGTAAAAGATAGAGACCCACAGTAACAGAATATAGAGGACACAGATGAGAAGTAAAAGGTAGGGAGGAACCGATAGTAACAGAACCAAGAGAAGATAGAAGACAAGTGGGAGATAGAAGCACACAGTTACAACACCTAGAGGAGACAGAATACAGGTAAGAGAAAGAGACCCACAGTAAAAGAACAAAGAGGAGAGAAATGGGAATTAAGAGATAGAGACCCACAGTAACAGCACCTAGAAGAGACAGAAGGGAGATAAGAAATAGAGAACCACAGTAACAGAATCTAAAGGAGAGAGAACACAGGAAAGAAAGACCCATAGTAATAGACCCAAGAAGAGACAGAAGACAGGTAGGAGATTGAGACCCACAGCAAAAGAACCAAGAGGAGGGATATGGGAGGTAAGAGATAGAGACCCACTGTAGGAGGGGGAGCAAGATGGCAGAGGAATAGAGGACTCCATTTCAACCAGTCTCTTGAATTTAGCTGGATATCTACCAAACCATCATGACACCCGTGAAGTCAGCTTGAGGTGTAAGAATAGATATCTGGGGAGGAGTAGCAGGCTGAGACTACTTCAGCTAGCAGGAGATCAGCTAGATAGCTTATCTAAAGATTGCAAACACCTGAAAATCCATCCGCAGATTGAACAGAAGAAGAACAGCAATTCTGGAAACAGAAAAACAACCACATTCTGAAAGGTAGGACCGGTGGAGAAGGGAATCCAAAGCGACGGGAAGATAGACCCCGGGGGGAGGGGATGGCTCCGGCAAGCGGCAGAGCAACGGAGCACTAAATCAGGACTTTTAAAAGTCTGTTCCGCTGAGGGACATCGCTCCAGAGGCTAAACCGGGGCGAAGCCCACGCGGGGTCAGCGTGGCCTCAGGTTCCGCAGGGTCACAGAAGGATCGGGGGTGTCTGAGTGTCGCAGAGCTTGCGGGTATTGGAACGGGAAAGCCAGCTGCAGAGACAGAGCCGACAGTAAGCTCGCAGCTCGGGGTGACCTTGAACCGGTCGCAGGCTCGGTGAGCTCGGAGTGCGGCCGGAGGTCGGGCAGACGGGAGTAACTGGGCGCTGTTCTCTGAGGGCGCACTGAGGAGTGGGGCCCTAGGCTCTCGGCTCCTCCGGGCTGAAGACCAGGAGGCCGCCATTTGTATTCCCGTCCTCCGGAACTCTATGGAAAGCGCTCAGGGAACAAAAGCTCCTGAAAGCAAACCCGAGCGGATTACTCACCCCGGGCCCGGGTAAGGGCAGTTCAATTCCACCTGGGGCAAAGACACTTGAGAATCACTACACCAGGCCCCTCCCCCAGAAGATCAACAAGAAATACAGCCAAAGACCAAGTTCACCTACCAAGGAGTGCGGTTTCAATACCAAGGAGAGCAGCAGAATTCCAGAGGAGGAGAAAGCAAAGCACGGAACTCATGGCTTTTTTCCTGTGATTTTTTTTAGTCTTGCAGTTAATTTAATTTTTTTTCTTTTTTAATTTTTTTCTCTTCTTCTGCTAAAATTTTTATTAACTTTTATCCTTTGCTTTTTTAATGATTTTTAATTGGTTTATCTAATATATATTTTTTTCATTTTTATATTATTTCCTTATTCATTTTCTTCTTTTAATTGTTTCTTTTCTTTTTTTCTTTTTTTTTTTTTTCTTTCTGAACCTCTTTTTATCCCCTTTCTCCCCCCTCACAATTTGGGATCTCTTCTGATTTGGTTAAAGCATATTTTCCAGGGGTTGTTCCCACCCTTTTAGTTTTTTTCCTGCTCCTTCATGTACTCTCATCTTGACAAAATGACAAGGCGGGAAAACTCACCACAAAATAAAGAACAAGAGGCAGTACCAAAGGCTAGGGACCTAATCAATACAGACATTGGTAATATGTCAGATCTAGAGGTCAGAATGACAATTCTCAAGGTTCTAGCCGGGCTCGAAAAAGGCATGGAAGATATTAAAGAAACGCTCTTGGGAAATATAAAAGCCCTTTCTGAAGAAATAAAAGAACTAAAATCTAACCAAGTTGAAATCAAAAAAGCTATAAATGAGGTGCAATCAAAAGTGGAGGTTCTCACTGCTAGGATAAATGAGGTAGAAGAAAGAATTAGTGATATAGAAGACCAAATGACAGAGAATAAAGAAGCTGAGCAAAAGAGGGACAAACAGCTACTGGACCATGAGGGGAGAATTCGAGGGATAAGTGACACCATAAGACGAAACAACATTAGAATAATTGGGATTCCAGAAGAAGAAGAAAGAGAGAGGGGAGCAGAAGGTATACTGGAGAGAATTATTTGGGAGAATTTCCCCAATATGGCAAAGGGAACAAGCATCAAAATTCAGGAGGTGAAGAGAATGCCCCTCAGAATCAATAAGAATAGGTCCACACCTCATCACCTAATAGTAAAATTTACAAAGAGAAAATCCTGAAAGCAGCCCAGGAAAAGAAGTCTGTAACATACAATGGTAAAAATATTAGATTGGCAGCTGACTTATCCACAGAGACCTGGCAGGCCAGAAAGAGCTGGCATGATATTTTCAGAGCATTAAACGAGAAAAACATGCAGCCAAGAATACTATATCCAGCTAGGCTATCATTGAAAATAGAAGGAGAGATTAAAAGCTTCCAGAACAAACAAAAACTGAAAGAATTTGTAAGCACCAAAGCAGCTCTACAGGAAATATTGAAAGGGGTCCTCTAAGCAAAGAGAGAGCCTACAAGTGGTAGATCAGAAAGGAACAGAGACCATATACAGTAACAGTCACCTTACAGGCAATACGATGGCACTAAATTCATATCTCTCAATAGTTAGCCTGACTGTTAATGGGCTAAATGCCCCAATCAAAAGACACAGGGTATCAGAATGGATAGAAAAACAAAACCCATCTATATGTTGCCTCCAAGAAACTCATTTTAAGCCCAAAGACACCTCCAGATTTAAAGTGAGGGGGTGGAAAAGAATTTACCATGCTAATGGACATCAGAGGAAAGCTGGGGTAGCAATCCTTATATCAAATCAATTAGATTTTAAGCCAAAAACTATAATAAGAGATGAGGAAGGACACTATATCATACTCAAAGGGTCTGTCCAACAAGAAGATCTAACAATTTTAAATATCTATGCCCCCAACGTGGGAGCAGCCAACTATATAAACCAATTAATAACAAAATCAAAGAAACACATCAACAATAATACAATAATAGTAGGGGACTTTAACACTCCCCTCACTGAAATGGACAGATCATCCAAGCAAAAGATCAACAAGGAAATAAAGGCCTTAAATGACACTCTGGACCAGATGGACATCACACATATATTCAGAACATTTCATCCAAAAGCAACAGAATACACATTCTTCCCTAGTGCACATGGAACATTCTCCAGAATAGATCACATCCTGCGTCCTAAATCAGGTCTCAACCAGTATCAAAAGTATGGGATCATTCCCTGCATATTTTCAGACCACAATGCTCTGAAGCTAGAACCCAAACAAAGAAGAAATTTGGAAAGAACCCAAGTACGTGGAGACTAAACAGCATGGGTCAACCAGGAAATTAAAGAAGAATTGAAAAAAAATCATGGAAACAAATGATAATGAAAACACAACTGTTCAAAATCTGTGGGACACAACAAAGGCAGTCCTGACAGGAACATATATAGCAGTACAAGCCTTTCTCAAGAAACAAGAAAGGTCTCAGGTACACAACCTAACCCTACACCTAAAGGAGCTGGAGAAAGAACAAGAAAGGAACCCTAAGCCCAGCAGGAGAATAGAAATCATAAAGATCAGAGCAGAAATCAATGAATAGAAACCCAAAAAAAGAAAAAAAGAAAAAATCAATGAAACTATGAGTTGGTTCTTTAAAAGAATTAATAATATTGATAAACCCCTGGCCCGACTTATCAAAAAGAAAAGAGAAAGGACCCAAATAAATAAAATCATGAATGAAAGAGGAGAGATCACAACCAACACCAAAGAAATACAAACAATTATAAGAACATACTATGAGCAACTCTATGCCAACAAATTTGACAATCTGGAAGAAATGGATGCATTCCTAGAGACATATAAACTACCACAACTGAACCAGGAAGAAATAGAAAGCCTGAAAATACCCATAACCAGTAAAGAGATTGAAACAGTCATTAAAAATCTCCAAACAAACAAAAGCCCAGGGCCAGATGGCTTCCCGGGGGAATTCTACCAAACATTAAAAGAAGAACTAATTCCTATTCTCCTGAAACTGTTCCAAAAGATAGAAATGGAAGGAAAACATCCAAACTCATTTTATGAGGCCAGCATCACCTTGATCCCAAAACCAGACAAGGATCCCATCAAAAAAGAGAGCTATAGACCAATATCCTTGATGAACACAGATGTGAAAATTCTCACCAAAATACTAGCCAATAGGATTCCACAGTACATTAAAAGGATTATTCACCACGACCAAGTGGGATTTATTCCAGGGCTGCAAGGTTGGTTCAACATCCGCAAATCAGTCAATGTGATACAACACATCAATAAAAGAAAGAATAAGAACCATATGATACTCTCAATAGATGCTGAAAAAGCATTTGACAAAGTACAGCATCCCTTCCTGATCAAAACTCTTCAAAGTGTAGAGATAGAGGGCACATACCTCAATATTATCCAAACCATCTATGAAAAACCCACTGCAAATATCATTCTCAATGGAGAAAAACTGAAAGCTTTTCTGCTAAGGTCAGGAACATGGCAGGGATGTCCATTATCACCACTGCTATTCAACATAGTACTAGAGGTCCTAGCCTCAGCAATCAGACAACAAACGGAAATTAAAGGCATCCAAGTCGGCAAAGAAGAAGTCAAATTATCACTCTTTGCAGATGATATGATACTCTATGTGGAAAACCCAAAAGACTCCACTCCAAAACTGCTAGAACTTGTACAGGAATTTAGTAAAGTGTCAGGTTATAAAATCAATGCACAGAAATCAGTTGCATTTCTCTACACCAACAAAAAGACAGGAGATAGAGAAATTAAGGAGTCAATCCCACTTACAACTGCACCCAAAACCATAAGATACCTAGGAATAAACCTAACCAAAGAGGCAAAGAATCTATACCCAGAAAACTATAAAGTACTCATGAAAGAAATTGAGGAAGACACAAAGAAATGGAAAAATGTTCCATGCGCCTGGATTGGAAGAATAAACATTGTGAAAATGTCCATGGTACCTAAAGCAATCTACACATTTAATGCTATTCCTATCAAAGTAACATCCATCTTTTTCAAAGAAATGGAACAAATAATCCTAAAATTTATATGGAACCAGAAAAGACCTCGAATAGCCAAAGGAATATTGAAAAAAAAAAAAAAAGCCAAACTTGGTGGCATCACAATTCTGCACTTCAAGCCCTATTACAAAGCTGTCATCATCAAGACAGCATGGTACTGGCACAAAAACAGACACATAGATCAATGGAACAGAATAGAGAGCCCAGAAATAGACCCTCAAATCTATGGTCAACTAATCTTCGACAAAGCAGGAAAGAATGTCCAATGGAAAAAAGACAGCCTCTTCAATAAATGGTGTTGGGAAAATTGGACAGCCACATGCAGAAAAATGAAATTGGACCATTTCCTTACACCACACACAAAAATAGACTCAAAATGGATGAAGGACCTCAATGTGAGAAAGGAATCCATCAAAATCCTTGAGGAGAACACAGGCAGCAACCTCTTTGACCTCAGCCACAGCAACATCTTCGTAGGAACAACGCCAAAGGCAAGGGAAGCAAGGGCAAAAATGAACTACTGGGATTTTATCAAAATCAAAAGCTTTTGCACAGCAAAGGAAACAGTTAACAAAATCAAAAGACAACTGACAGAATGGGAGAAGATATTTGCAAATGACATATCAAATAAAGGACTAGTCTCCAGAATCTATAAAGAACCTAGCAAACTCAACACCCAAAGAACAAATAATCCAATCAAGAAATGGGCAGAGGACATGAACAGACATTTCTGCAAAGAAGACATCCAGATGGCCAACAGACACATGAAAAAGTGCTCCATATCACTCGGCATCAGGGAAATACAAATCAAAACCACAATGAGATATCACCTCACACCAGTCAGAATGGCTAAGATCAACAAGTCAGGAAATGACAGATGCTGGCGAGGATGCGGAGAAAGGGGAGCCTCCTACACTGTTGGTGGGAATGCAAGCTGGTGCAGCCACTCTGGAAAACAACATGGAGGGTTCCTCAAAATGTTGAAAATAGAACTGCCCTATGACCAGCAATTGCACTATTGGGTATTTACCCTAAAGATACAAACGTAGTGATCCAAAGGGGCACGTGCACCAGAATGTTTATAGCAGCAATGTCCACAATAGCCAAACTATGGAAAGAACCTAGATGTCCATCAACAGATGAATGGATCAAGAAGATGTGGTATATAGGGGGGGAGGAGTCAAGATGGCGGAGAAGTAGCAAGCTGAGACTGCTTCAGCTAGCCGGAGATCAGCTAGATAGCTTATCTAAAGATTGCAAACACCTGAAAATCCATCGGCAGATCGAAGAGAAGAAGAACAGCAATTCTGGAAACAGAAAAACAACCACTTTCTGAAAGGTAGGACCGGCGGAGAAGTGAATCCAAAGTGACGGGAAGATAGACCCCCGGGGGGAGGGGCCGGCTCCCGGCAAGCGGCGGAGCAACCGCGCACAAAATCAGGACTTTTAAAAGTCTGTTCCGCTGAGGGACATCGCTCCAGAGGCTAAATCGGGGCGAAGCCCACGCGGGGTCAGCGTGGCCTCAGGTCCCGCAGGGTCACAGAAGGACCGGGGGTGTCTGAGTGTCGCAGAGCTTGCGGGTATTGGAACGGGAAAGCCGGCTACAGAGACAGAGCCGACAGTAAGCTCGCAGCTCCGTGTTGCCTTGAACCGGTCGCAGGCTCGGTGAGCTCGGAGCGCGGCCGGAGGTCAGGCCGACGGGAGTAACTGGGCGCTGTTCTCTGAGGGCGCACTGAGGAGTGGGGCCCTGGGCTCTCGGCTCCTCCGGGCCGGAGACCAGGAGGCCGCCATTTGTATTCCCGTCCTCTGGAACTCTAGGGAAAGCGCTCAGGGAACAAAAGCTCCTGAAAGCAAACCCGAGCGGATTACTCACCCCGGCCCCGGGTAAGGGCGGTGTAATTCCGCCTGGGGCAAAGACACTTGAGAATCACTACAACAGGCCCCTCCCCCAGAAGATCAACAAGAAATCCAGCCGAGACCAAGTTCACCCACCAAGGAGTGCGGTTTCAATACCAAGGAGAGCAGCAGAATTCCAGAGGAGGAGAAAGCCAAGCACGGAACTCATGGCTTTTTTCCTGTGATTTTTTTTAGTCTTGCAGTTAATTTAATTTTTTCTTTTTCATTTTTTTTTCTCGCCTTTGGGTAAAATTTTTTTTTAACTGTTACCTTTTTCTTTTTTAACGATTTTTTACTAGTTTATCTAATATATATATTTTTTTTTTTACATTTTTCTTAGGTGGTTTCTTTTTTTAAAAATATTCTTTTCTTTTCTTTTCTTTTTTTTTTCTTTTTTCTTTCTTCCTTTTTGAACCTCTTTTTATCCCCTTTCTCCGCACTCACGATTTTGGATCTCTTCTAATTTGGTTAAAGCATATTTTCCTGGGGTTGTTGCCACCCTTTTAGTATTTTACTTGCCCCTTCATTTACTCTTATCTGGACAAAATGACAAGACGTAAAAATTCAACACAAAAAAAAGAACAAGAGGCAGTACCGAAGGCTAGGGACCTAATCAATACAGACATCGGTAATATGTCAGATCTAGAGTTCAGAATGACAATTCTCAAGGTTCTAGCCGGGCTCGAAAAAGGCATGGAAGATATTAGAGAAACCCTCTCGAGAGATATAAAAGCCCTTTCTGGAGAAATAAAAGAACTAAAATCTAACCAAGGTGAAATCAAAAAAGCTATTAATGAGGTGCAATCAAAAATGGAGGCTCTAACTGCTAGGATAAATGAGGCAGAAGAAAGAATTAGTGATATAGAAGACCAAATGACAGAGAATAAAGAAGCTGAGCAAAAGAGGGACAAACAGCTACTGGACCACGAGGGGAGAATTCGAGAGATAAGTGACACCATAAGACGAAACAACATTAGAATAATTGGGATTCCAGAAGAAGAAGAAAGTGAGAGGGGAGCAGAAGGTATACTGGAGAGAATTATTTGGGAGAATTTCCCCAATATGGCAAAGGGAACGAGCATCAAAATTCAGGAGGTTCAGAGAATGCCCCTCAAATCAATAAGAATAGGCCCACACCCCGTCACCTAATAGTAAAATTTACAAGTCTCAATGACAAAGAGAAAATCCTGAAAGCAGCCCGGGAAAAGAAGTCTGTAACATACAATGGTAAAAATATTAGATTGGCAGCTGACTTATCCACAGAGACCTGGCAGGCCAGAAAGAGCTGGCATGATATTTTCAGAGCACTAAACGAGAAAAACATGCAGCCAAGAATACTATATCCAGCTAGGCTATCATTGAAAATAGAAGGAGAGATTAAAAGCTTCCAGGACAAACAACAACTGAAAGAATTTGCAAATACCAAACCAGCTCTACAGGAAATATTGAAAGGGGTCCTCTAAGCAAAGAGAGAGCCTACAAGTGGTATATCAGAAAGGAACAGAGACCATATACAGTAACAGTCACCTTACAGGCAATACAATGGCACTAAATTCATATCTCTCAATAGTTACCCTGAATGTGAATGGGCTAAATGCCCCTGTCAAAAGACACAGGGTATCAGAATAGATAAAAAAACAAAACCCATCTATATGTTGCCTCCAAGAAACACATTTTAAGCCCGAAGACACCTCCAGATTTAAAGTGAGGGGGTGGAAAAGAATTTACCATGCTAATGGACATCAGAAGAAAGCAGGAGTGGCAATCCTTATATCAGATCAATTAGATTTTAAGCCAAAGACTATAATAAGAGATGAGGAAGGACACTATATCATACTCAAAGGGTCTGTCCAACAAGAAGATTTAACAATTTTAAATATCTATGCCCCCAATGTGGGAGCAGCCAACTATATAAACCAATTAATAACAAAATCAAAGAAACACATCAACAATAATACAATAATAGTAGGGGACTTTAACACTCCCCTCACTGAAATGGACAGGTCATCCAAGCAAAAAGATCAGCAAGGAAATAAAGGCCTTAAATGACACACTGGACCAGATGGACATCACAGATATATTCAGAATATTTCATCCCAAAGCAACAGAATACACATTCTTCTCTAGTGCACATGGAACATTCTCCAGAATAGATCACATCCTCGGTCCTAAATCAGGACTCAACCGGTATCAAAAGATTGGGATCATTCCCTGCATATTTTCAGACCACAATGCTCTAAAGCTAGAACTCAACCACAAAAGGAAGTTTGGAAAGAACCCAAATACATGGAGACTAAACAGTATCCTTCAAAGAATGAATGGGTCAACCGGGAAATTAAAGAAGAATTGAAAAAAATCATGGAAACAAATGATAATGAAAATACAACGGTTCAAAATCTGTGGGACACAACAAAGGCAGTCCTGAGAGGAAAATATATAGCGGTACAAGCCTTTCTCAAGAAACAAGAAAGGTCTCAGGTACACAACCTAACCCTACACCTAAAGGAGCTGGAGAAAGAACAAGAAAGAAACCCTAAGCCCAGCAGGAGAGGAGAAATCATAAAGATCAGAGCAGAAATCAATGAAATAGAAACCAAAAAAACAATAGAACAAATCAACGAAACTAGGAGCTGGTTCTTTGAAAGAATTAATAAAATTGATAAACCCCTGGCCAGACTTATCAAAAAGAAAAGAGAAAGGACCCAAATAAATAAAATCATGAATGAAAGAGGAGAGATCACAACTAACACCAAAGAAATACAAACTATTATAAGAACATACTATGAGCAACTCTACGGCAATAAATTTGACAATCTGGAAGAAATGGATGCATTCCTAGAAACATATAAACTACCACAACTGAACCAGGAAGAAATAGAAAGCCTGAACAGACCCATAACCAGTAAGGAGATTGAAACAGTCATTAAAAATCTCCAAACAAACAAAATCCCAGGGCCAGACGGCTTCCCGGGGGAATTCTACCAAACATTTAAAGAAGAACTAATTCCTATTCTCCTGAAACTGTTCCAAAAAATAGAAATGGAAGGAAAACTTCCAAACTCATTTTATGAGGCCAGCATCACCTTGATCCCAAAACCAGACAAGGATCCCATCAAAAAAGAGAGCTATAGACCAATATCCTTGATGAACACAGATGCGAAAATACTCAACAAAATACTAGCCAATAGGATTCAACAGTACATTAAAAAGATTATTCACCACGACCAAGTGGGATTTATTCCAGGGCTGCAAGGTTGGTTCAACATCCGCAAATCAGTCAATGTGATACAACACATCAATAAAAGAAAGAACAAGAACCATATGATACTCTCAATAGATGCTGAAAAAGCATTTGACAAAGTACAACATCCCTTCCTGATCAAAACTCTTCAAAGTGTAGGGATAGAGGGCACATACCTCAATATCATCAAAGCCATCTATGAAAAACCCACCGCAAATATCATTCTCAATGGAGAAAAACTGAAAGCTTTTCTGCTAAGGTCAGGAACACGGCAGGGATGTCCATTATCACCACTGCTATTCAACATCGTACTAGAGGTCCTAGCCTCAGCAATCAGACAACAAACGGAAATTAAAGGCATCCAAGTCGGCAAAGAAGAAGTCAAATTATCACTCTTCGCAGATGATATGATACTATATGTGGAAAACCCAAAAGACTCCACTCCAAAACTGCTAGAACTTATACAGGAATTCAGTAAAGTGTCAGGATATAAAATCAATGCACAGAAATCAGTTGCATTTCTCTACACCAACAGCAAGACAGAAGAAAGAGATATTAAGGAGTCAATCCCATTTACAATTGCACCCAAAACCATAAGATACCTAGGAATAAACCTAACCAAAGAGACACAGAATCTATACCCAGAAAACTATAAAGTACTCATGAAAGAAATTGAGGAAGACACAAAGAAATGGAAAAATGTTCCATGCTCCTGGATTGGAAGAATAAATATTGTGAAAATGTCTATGCTACCTAAAGCAATCTACACATTTAATGCAATTCCTATCAAAAGTACCATCCATCTTTTTCAAAGAAATGGAACAAATAATTCTAAAATTTATATGGAACCAGAAAAGACCTCGAATAGCCAAAGGGATATTGAAAAAGAAAGCCAACGTTGGTGGCATCACAATTCCGGACTTCAAGCTCTATTACAAAGCTGTCATCATCAAGACAGCATGGTACTGGCACAAAAACAGACACATAGATCAATGGAACAGAATAGAGAGCCCAGAAATAGACCCTCAAATCTATGGTCAACTCATCTTCGACAAAGCAGGAAAGAATGTCCAATGGAAAAAAGACAGCCTTTTCAATAAATGGTGTTGGGAAAATTGGACAGCCACATGCAGAAAAATGAAATTGGACCATTTCCTTACACCACACACAAAAATAGACTCAAAATGGATGAAGGACCTCAATGTACGAAAGGAATCCATCAAAATCCTTGAGGAGAACACAGGCAGCAACCTCTTCGACCTCTGCCGCAGCAACATCTTCCTAGGAACAACGCCAAAGGCAAGGGAAGCAAGGGAAAAAATGAACTACTGGGATTTCATCAAGATCAAAAGCTTTTGCACAGCAAAGGAAACAGTTAACAAAATCAAAAGACAACTGACAGAATGGGAGAAGATATTTGCAAATGACATATCAGATAAAGGACTAGTGTCCAGAATCTATAAAGAACCTAGCAAACTCAACACCCAAAGAACAAATAATCCAATCAAGAAATGGGCAGAAGACATGAACAGACATTTCTGCAAAGAAGACATCCAGATGGCCAACAGACACATGAAAAAGTGCTCCATATCACTCGGCATCAGGGAAATACAAATCAAAACCACAATGAGATATCACCTCACACCAGTCAAAATGGCTAAAATCAACAAGTCAGGAAATGACAGATGCTGGCGAGGATGCGGAGAAAGGGGAACCCTCCTACACTGTTGGTGGGAATGCAAGCTGGTGCAGCCACTCTGGAAAACAGCATGGAGGTTCCTCAAAATGTTGAAAATAGAACTGCCCTATTACCCAGCAATTGCACTATTGGGTATTTACCCTAAAGATACAAACGTAGTGATCCAAGGGGGCACCCGAATGTTTATAGCAGCAATGTCCACAATAGCCAAACTATGGAAAGAACCTAGATGTCCATCAACAGATGAATGGATCAAGAAGATGTGGTATATATACACAATGGAATACTATGCAGCCATCAAAAGAAATGAAATCTTGCCATTTGCAACAACATGGATGGAACTAGAGCGTATCATGCTTAGCGAAATAAGTCAAGCAGAGAAAGACAACTATCATATGATCTCCCTGATATGAGGAAGTGGTGATGCAACATGGAGGCTTAAGTGGGTAGAAGAAGAATAAATGAAACAAGATGGGATTGGGAGGGAGACAAACCATAAGTGACTCTTAATCTCACAAAACAAACTGAGGGTTGCCGGGGGGAGGGGGTTTGGGAGAAGGGGGTGGGATTATGGACATTGGGGAGGGTAAGTGATTTGGTGAGTGCTGTGAAGTGTGTAAACCTGGTGATTCACAGACCTGTACCCCTGGGGATAAAAATATATGTTTATAAAAAATAAAAAATTAAAAAAAAAAAGAAAGAAATAGACACTCTCCTAGATGGTGGAAGCATCAAATGGATACAGCTCTTCTACAGGGCAACTTGGCAAGATCTATCAAAATTCAAAATGGGGGATACCCTTTGAACCAACAATTCCCCTTCTACAAATCCACTCTTCTACATTTGTGCGAAGTGGTGTGTGGACAAGGTTATTCACTGCAGCACTGTTGGTACTAGCAAAATATATGAAGCAACTTCAAGGATCCTCCAAAGGGAATATAAGTAAATTGTTGTACTTCTATATAGTGGGATTCTATACAGCCATGGAAAAAGAATTAAAAAAACCATCCACGAATGTGAAAAGCTCTCTAAGACATACTGTGAAGTGTAGAAAAAGAAAAAATAGAGTGGAGTTTGTATTGTGTTTGTATTAGTTGGCAAAACACTTGGAGAGGGAATGTACATAGGACTAGGTGTGTGTTTGCATGTATTTAAAGAAATATTCCTGAAAGGTAATGTAAGGAATGGGTACTATTAATTGCCTACAGGGAAAGAAACTATATGACTGGGGATAAAAGTATGAGGAAGTGTTCACTGGATAACCTTTTATACTTTAAAGTAGTTAGATGGTGTGCATTCATTATTTAAAAATAAATGTTATTAATAAAAAGAGAAACTTTCCCCCCCCCAAAAAAAAAGATGTGGTATATATACACAATGGAATACTATGCAGCCATCAAAAGAAATGAAATCTTGCCATTTGGGACAACATGGATGGAACTAGAGCATATCATGCTTAGCGAAATAAGTCAAGCAGAGACAGACAACTATCATATGATCTCCCTGATATGAGGAAGTGGAGATGCAACACGGGGGGTTAAGTGGGTAGGAGAAGAATAAATGAAACAAGATGAGATTGGGAGGGAGATAAACCATAATTGACTCTTAATCTCACAAAATAAACTTAGGGTTGCTGTGGGGAGGGCGGTTGGGAGAAGGGGGGTGGGGTTATGGACATTGGGGAGGGTATGTGCTTTGGTGAGTGCTGTGAAGTGTGTAAACCGGGTGATTCACAGACCTGTACCCCTGGGGATAAAAATATATTATATGTTTATAAAAAAATAAAAATTAAATTAAAAAAGAATAGATATCTGGGTCTCTAAAAGCAGAAAAACACCACCATGCTAAGGCAGGAAGGCAGGAGTCATGAATCTGTGGGCAGATATCAGAAGATAAACAGAAGGGAGAGGGATCAGCCCTACATTGACCCCTGGAAAGTTATATAACGCCTGCGCATGAAAGCGTTCCAGGCGGGGGGACCGGGCAATAATTCGCAGAGTGGTAACAGCCAGGCTTGGCTTGATAACAGCACTCAAACAGGATCCAAGAGCTGCAGGGGCACACCCAAGAACCAGGACTACTTGTAGATTTAGAAGCACAAAAGGCAGAGACAAGCTGGGCTCGTGGGTCAACTGCTGAGAAGATTGCTCTGGAGGCACACCACTTCTGGGAGGCTGTTTTCAGCAACAGTTACAAAAACGGAGACTATGTGTTCTGGAGGGTTCGGTGAAGAGCGGAATGCGATTTCTCTGTTCTGCGACAGAGGCCTGGGTGTGGCCATGTTTGTTTTGTTTTGTTCTGAGCCTCAGAATAGGCATGGAAAACCACCAGAGAACAAAAGCTCAAAAAACAGGTTTCCACAGAGCCCAGCTCCCCGATGCAGGGTTGGGGGCGGCCAAGATAACTCTGCTGAAATGGGTTGTCTGAGAAATACCACAGCAGACACCCTCCTGAAGACAGGCTGGAAGAACAAGAAGACGCCAACTCTACGGCCTCCATAAAACTGTAAAACCATAACACCAGGGAAAAATAGTATGTTTAGCTCCAGGCAATGCCTTATTGCTTACGTATTTTTCAGATACAATGCTTTCTTTTTCTTTTATTCTTTCCCTATGTTTCTTCCCTGTTTTTTTCTTCTTACCTTTTTCTCATTTCAAATAGATGGGGGAGGGTTGTTTCTTTTTTTAAAGATTTTATTTATTTATTTGACAGACAGAGATCACAAGCAGGCAGAGGCAGGCAGAGAGAGAGGAGGAAGCAGGCTCCCTGCAGAGCAGAGAGCCCGATGCGGGGCTCGATCCCAGGACCCTGGGACCATGACCTGAGCCGAAGGCAGAGGCTTTAACCCACTGAGCCACCCAGGTGCCCCTCAAATAGATGTTTAATATAACATATTTCATAGTAGTTTTTTAACTTGTTCTTTTTCACACTTATATTTTTATATAGATATATGCTTCAATGTAGCCCCTTTTTTCCCTAGTCAATATTACCTTCATATATATATATATATATATATACCAGTTTTATTTTCCCTGTAACTTTGGGTAGTGGTGTCCTCTAACAACAGAGTAAAATACACCCAGGAAGAACTGAAAAACCCTACCTAGCCCACACTGAGAACTTATAGCCCCCTTCCCCCCACCACCCTATTTTTCTTTTTTTCTTCTCTCTTTTCTCTGATTTTTTATTTTTTAATTTTTTTTTAATTTCATAGATTTTATTCTTGAGTTTCACTTTGGCTGTTTTTTTCAATGGTGGCTTCCAAACACTCCAGATTTTCCTAGGGTGCATCCTGCCTGGGTCGTCGTTAATATTTTGGACTCCGTACTTCTCTCAACCACCCCTCAACAGAATGACTAGGAGGAGGAGTTCCCAAAAAAGAAAAGAACCAGAGGCAATGGCCTCTCCCCCAGACCTAATGAGTATGGACATAAGCAAGATGTCAGAGATAGAATTCAGGATAGCAATCATGAAGTCAATAGCTAGGCTTGAGAAAATCATTAGGGACAAAATAAGAATCTCCTAGGGCAGAAACAACATCTAATCAGGCTGACCTTTAAAATGCTATGAATAAAATGCAGTCTAAACTGGATACTCTAACAGCCAGGAGACATGAGGCAGAAGAACAACTGCGATCTAGAAGACACACTGATAGAAAGGAAGGAAGCAAGGAGAACTGGGATGAACATCTAAAGTCCACGAGAACTGACTTAGACTAATGATGCCGTGAAACATTCCAATGTCAGAATTACTGGGCTCTCTGAGGGGGTGGAGAGAGAGAGAGAGAAGGGACTAGAAGTTATATTTGAGGAAACTATAGCTTAGACTTCCCTCATCTGGGGAAGAAAACAAGCATTCATGTCCAAGAGGCAGAGAGGACCCCTCTTAGATCACTGAGAACAGACCAACACCCCAGCATATAACAGTAAAACTTACAGAACTTAGAGCCAAGGAAACCATCCTTAGAGCAGGTAGGGGGAAGAGATTTTTTTACATATGGAGACAGGAACCTCAGAATAGCCTCGGAACTGTCCACAGAAACCTGGAAAGCCATAAAGGGCTGTCAAGACATATGCAGGGCACTAAATGAGAAGAGCGTGATTGGGTACAAAGACAGGACCCCTCCATATGCTGTCTACAAGGGATTCACTTTGGACTTGAAGTCATCTCCAGACTGAAAGTGAGGGATAGAGAACCATGCCAGCATACCACCCAAGAAAGCTGTGGTAGCAATTCTCACATCAGAAAATTCAAAATTTAAGCCAAAGACTATATTAAGACAGGCAGAGGGACCGTATATCATACTGAAGAGGGTTATCCAATAAGAAAATCTAACATGTGTCTGTTAGCCATTCATATGTCGTCTTTTAAAAATTTACTTAATTTTTATTATTTTTTATTATGTTACATTTGTCACCATACGGTACATCATTAGCTTTTTTTTCTTACATTTTTAAATTCCTTTTTAAATTGGAGTCTTCATTGTTGAATTATAAGAGTTCTTTACATACTCTGCAGATAAATCTCTTATCATGTATATGATTTACAAAATATTTTTTCCCATTCTCTGGCTTGTCTTCTCACTTTCTTGCTTTTTTTATTGTGTTATGTTAGTCACCACAAAATACATTGTTAGTGTTGATGCAGTGTTCCAAGATTCATTGTTTATGTGCAACATCCAGTGCTCCCTGCAACCCGTGCCCGCCTTAACCCTTAATACCCACCTTAATACCCACCACTAGGCTCATCATCCACCCCCTCTAAAACCCTCAGTTTTTTCCTCAGAGTCCACATTCTCTCGGGGTTCCTCTTCCACTCTGATTTCCCCCTTCATTCTTCCCTTGCTTCTACCACTGTCCTCCATGTTATTCCTTAAGCTCCACAAGTAAGTGAAACCATATGATAATTGACTCTCTCTGCTTGACTTATTTCACTCAGCATCATCTCTCCCAGTCCCGTCCATGTTGCTACAAAAGTTGGGTATTCGTCCTTTCTGATGGAGGCATCATACTCCATAGTGTATATGGACCACATCCTCCTTATCTGTTGAAGGCATCTTGGCTCTTTCCACAGTTTGGCTATTTTGGCCATTGCTGCTATGAACATTGGGGTAGAGATGGCCCTTCTGTTCACTACATCAGTATCTTTGGGGTAAATACCCAGGAGTGCAATGGCAGGCTCATAGGGAAGCTCTATTTTTAATTGTTGGAGGAACCTCCACAGTGTTTTCTAAAGAGGCTGCACCAACTTGCATTCCCACCAACGCTGTAAGAGGGTTCCCCTTTCTCCACATCCTCTCCAACATTTATTGTTTCTTGCCTTGTTAATTTTTGTCATTCTAACTAGAGGGCATGTATTGCATGGAGCACTGGGTGTCATATGCAAACAATGAATCATGGAACGCTACATCAAAAACTAATGATATACTGTGTGATGACTAACATAACGTAATTTTTTTTAAAAAAAGAAAATCTTACTACCCATTTTTCTACCACTCTAAAAAGAAAAACAAATTAACTATTGTAAATATCTGATGCCCCCAACATGGGAGCAGCTAACTACATAAACCAGCTGCTAATCAAAATAAAGAATCATATTATAATAAAACTTCAATAGTAGGATATTTTAACACTCCAATCTCAGCATTGGGAAAATCATCTAGGCAGATCAACAAGAAACAAGAGCCTTCAAAGACACACTGGACCACCTGGACATCGTAAATATATACAGAGCATTCCATCCTAACACAACAGAATACTCTTTTTTTTTTTTTAAGTGATATATAGAGAATTTCTTCTTTTTTTAAGCACAGTGCACTTTCTTTTTTTTTTTTTCAGTGTTCCAGAATATTCATTCTTCTCAAATACACACAGAACTTTCTCCAGAATAGATCACATACTGGGTCACAAATCAGGTCTCAGCCAATTCCAAAAAACTGAAATTATTCCTTTATGTTATCAGACTACAATGTCTTGACATGGGAACTAAATCAGAAAAAAAAAATTGGAAGGAACTCGAATACTGGGAAGTTAAAAACATCTGTTAAAGAATGATTGGGTCAAACAAGGAATTTAAGAAGAAATTAAATAATTCATGCAAAGTAATGAGAACAAAAACACTTCACTCCAAAATCTATGGGATACTGCAACGGTGGTCCTAAGAGGGAAATACATAGCCATCCAAGCTTCTCCTAGAAAATCAGAAAAATCCCAAATGCACAAGCTTACCTTACCTTAAAAAGCAGGAGACAGAAGAGCAAATAAAACTTAAACTGAGCAGAAGAAAAGAAATATAAAGATTACAGCAGAGATCAGTGAAATAGAAATCAGAAAAACAGTAGAACAGATCAACAAAACTAGAAGTTTGTTCTTTGAAAGAATTGATAAGATTGATAAACCAGGGCACCTGCCTTCAGCTCAGGTCATGATCCCAGAATCCTGGGATCGAGCCCCACGTCAGGATCGTTGCTCAGCAGGAAGCCTATTTCTCCCTCTCACTCTGCCTGCTACTTCCTTCTGCTTGTGCTCTCTCTCTGTGTCAAATAAATAAATAAAATTGTTTAAAAATAAGATTGATAGGGACGCCTTGGTGGCTCAGTTGGTTAAGCAGCTGCCTTCGGCTCAGGTCATGATCCCGGGGTCCTGGGATCGAGTCCCACATCGGGCTCCTTGCTCGGCAGGGAGCCTGCTTCTCCTTCTGCCTCTGCCTGCCTCTTTGTCTGCCTGTGCTCACTCGCTCGCTCTCTCTCCCTCTGTCTCTGGCAAATGAATAAAAAAAAATCTTTAAAAAAAAATAAGATTGATAAACCACTGTCCAGACTTATACAAAAGAAAAGAGATAGGACCCAAATTAATAAAATCATGAAGAAGAGGGAAGACATCACAACTAATACCAAGGAAATGGAAACAATTATTAAAAATTATTATCAGCGTGGGAATGCAGGTTGGTGCAGCCTCTTTGGGGAACAGTGTGGAGATTCCTCAAGAAATTAAAAATAGAACTTCCCTATGACCCTGCCATTGCACTCGTGGGTATTTACCCCAAGGATACAGATGTCGAGAAAAGAAGGGCCATCTGTACCCCAATGTTTATAGCAGCAATGGCCTCGGCCACCAAACTGTGGAAAGAACCAAGATGCCCTTCAGCGGACGAATGGATAAGGAAGATGTGGTCCATATACACTATGGAGTATTATGCCTCCATCAGAAAGGATGAATACCCAACTTTTGTAGCAACATGGCGGACTGGAAGAGATTCTGCTGAGTGAAATAAGTCAAGCAGAGAGAGTCAATTATCATATGGTTTCACTTATTTGTGGAGCATAACAATGGAGGACAAAGGGAGATGGAGAGGAGAAGGGAGTTGAGGGAAATTGGAAGGGGAGGTGAACCATGAGAGACTATGGACTCTGAAAAACAATCTGAGGGTTTTGAAGGGGCAGGGGGTGGGAGGTCGGGGTACCAGGTGGTGGGTATTAGAGAGGGCACAGATTGCATGGAGCACTGGGTGTGGTGCAAAAATAATGAATACTGTTATGTTGAAAATAAAAAACAAATTAAAAAAAAGAAGCTCTAGCAACAGCAACCAGACAACACAGAGAAATAAAAGGTATCCAAATTGGTAATGAAGAAGTCAAACTCCCTCTCTTTGCAGATGACATGATTCTTTATATGGAAAACCCAATAGACTCCACCCCCAAACTACTAGAACTCATAGAGCAATTCAGCAACGTGGCAGGATACAAAGTCAATGTACAGCAATCAGTGGCTCTCTTATACACTAACAATGAAAGTACAGAAAGGGAAATTAGAGGATTGATTCCATTTACTGTAGAATCAAGAACCACAAGATACCTGGGAATCAACCTAACCAAAGAGGTAAAGGATCTGTACTCGAGGAACTACAGAACACTCATGAAAGAAATTGAAAAAGACACAAAAAGATGGAAGACCATTCCATGCTCTTGGAACAGAAGAATAAACATTGTTAAAATGTCTATACTGCCTAGAGCAATCTATACTTTTAATGCCATTCTAATCAAAATTCCACCGGTATTCTTCAAAGAGCTGGAGCAAATAATCCAAAAACTTCTATGGAATCAGAAGAGACCCGAATTGCTAAGGAAATGTTGAAAAATAAAAATAAAGCTGGGGGCATCACGTTACCTGATTTCAAGCTTTACTACAAAGCTGTGATCAGCAAGACAGCATGGTACTGGCATAAAAGCAGAAACATAGACCAGTGGAACAGAGTAAGGAGCCCAGATATGGACCCTCAACTCTATGGTCAATTAATCTTCGACAAAACAGGAAAAAATAAACAGTGGAAAAAAGACAGTCTCTTCAATAAATGGTGCTGGGAAAACTGGGCAGCTATATGTAGAAGAATGAAACTCGACCATTCTCTTACACCGTACACAAAGATAAACTCGAAGTGGATAAAAGACCTCAACGTGTGACAGGAATCCATCAGAATCCTAGAGCAGAACAAAGGCAGTAATCTCTTCGATGTCAGCCACAGCAACTTCTTTCAAGATATGTCTCCAAAGGCAAAGGAAACAAAAGTGAAAATGAACTTTTCGGACTTCATCAAGATCAAAAGCTTCTGCACAGCAAAGGAAACAGTCAAGAAAACAAAGAGGCAACCCACGGAATGGGAGAAGATATTTGCAAATGACAGTACAGACAAAAGGTTGATATCCAGGATCTATAAAGAACTCCTCAAACTCAACACACACAAAACAGACAATTATATCAAAAAATGCGCAGAAGAAATGAACAGACACTTCTCCAATGAAGACATACAAATGGCTATCAGACACATGAAAAAATGTTCATCATCACTAGCCCTCAGGGAGATTCAAATTAAACCCCATTGAGATATCACCTTACACCAGTTAGAATGGCCAAAATTAGCAAGACAGGAAAAAACATGTGTTGGAGAGGATGTGGAGAAAGGGGAACCCTCTTCCACTGTTGGTGGGAATGCAAGTTGGTGCAGCCACTTTGGAGAACAGTGTGGAGATTCCTCAAGAAATTAAAAATAGAGCTTCCCTATGACCCTGCCATTGCACGCCTGGCTGTTTACCCCATCTGTACCCCAATGTTCCTAGCAGCAATGGCCACAGTCACCAAACTGTGGAAAGAGTCAAGATCCCCTTCAACAGACGAATGGATAAAGCAGATGCGGTCCATATACACTATGGAGTATTACTCAGCAGCAGAAACAATAAAGACTCATCATTTGCGCTGACATGGATGGAACTGGAGTGGTTTATGACAAATGAAATAAGTCAATCAGAGAACAATTGTCCTATGGTTTCAGTCAAATGTGGAGCATGAGGAATAACATGGAGGACCACAGGGGAAGGGATGGAAATCCAAAGGGGAAGAAATCAGAGAGGGAGATAGACCATGAGACACTCTGACCTCAGGAAACAAAATGAGGGTTTCAGAGGAGCCAGGGGTAGGAAATGAGAGAGCAAGGTGGGTATGAATGAGAGCATGCTCTGTGACACAGCCGTTAGACACAACTAGTGAATCATTGAACACTGCATCCAAAACTACGGATGTACTATACAGTGGCTAACTGAAAATAAATTAAAAAATCAAATTGTAATTCATTACAAGAAGAGATAGAAGCCAACAGTATCAGAACCAAGACAAGAGAGCTGGGAGGTATGAGATAGAGACCTAGAGAAACATACAGGAGACAGACAGAAAACAGATAAAGAGACACAGTAACATCCTTGAGAGATAGAAGACAAGTAAGATATAGAGATGCACAGTCAAGAACCTAGAGGAAAGGAGCACAGGAAAGAGATAGAGACCCCCAGTAACAGATCCAAGAGGACACAGAAGACAAGTAAGAGATAGAGACCCCCAGTAACTGAACCTACAGGAGATGGAACACAGGTAAGAGAGAAATCCACAGTAACAGACCTACAGGAGAGAGATGAGCTATAAGAGATAGAGACCCAGAGTAACAGAACCGGGAGGAAGGAGAAGAGAGGTAAGGCATAGAGACACGACCCTACAAGTGCAGCTGGACTAAGCTAGAGGCACACGCATCGACCTAGAGGGACTCCTTTCCAGGAACTGGCTCATTGCCTGTGGGCGTCAACCAGCACATCGGGAACCTGCAGGGCCGCCCAGCAGCCTGGAATCTCAGGCAGGAGCTAACACTGCAGTCTTGGGGCAGAACTCCTTCTTCTCCAGGAACCCTCGGGCTTTGTTCTTCAGTCCCTCGACTGCTTGGATGAGGCCCACCCACATTACGGAGGACCACGTCCTCTCCCTGAAGTGCACTGATTTCCCTGCCCAGGTAGGATGCCGTCTGCTTGAATAGCCTGGCTGGGTGAGCGCGGGGCACTGACGGTCACTCGGACCTCCTCACGCTCCGTGCTCACAATGCGAGAGCTGGGGCCACGGTCACTGTCTTACCTGGAAGAAACTGCAGCCTTGGAGAGCCTCAGCCCCTGCCTGCGGGGAGGGTGCCAGGGTTTGCACCATGTCGTCTGACCCCAGTGCTCATGCACTGTCCACGGTCCACACTGCGTCTTGGAGGAAGCCACTAAGGGTGAACCCCAAAATCTGCATGTAAGCTCTCCGCAAACCCTTGGCTGCTCCCTCGACGGGCACCTGTGGAGGAAACTAGAAGGATCCAGCAGGAACAGCAGCCACAGGAGGCCAAAGAACAGAGGGTCCAGCTGCTGACACACAGACAGGGGCTCCCACGCATACACGGGCTCACGTGCACACAGGGACACACGCACACACGCACACACGGGCTCCCACGCACACGCGGGCACAGCTGAGAAGCAGCACGTCTCGGTGCAGATCTACCCCAGGCCAGTGGATACAGGAGCAGCATCGTGGGCCGCGCTCGGCACCTCTACAGGCAGGAAGCGGGGACGCCAGAGCCTCAGAGGCTGAGGGCACAGTGCCTGCCGGGAGGGGCAGCCAGGCCTGCTCTCGGACACAAGGCGGACGAGCCAGGGTGATGCTGGAGGCAGGCCAGGGCCACAGCCCCAGAGAGGAGCAGAGCGGGGGCAGCACGGACACGGGAGCTCAGAGCTCAGCTGCCCCGGTGGGACCCAGGAGGAGATGAGATCATTGTCCTCCAAGACCGCAGGACCCCACGGCCCCGGCAGCTGCCGCCGCACGGTTCATCCTGTGTCTTCAGCACGGAGCCCGGAGACCGGCTGGGCACGGCGGCCCCAGCCCCCCAGCCGGGGAAGAATGAGAAGGGGTCGCCAGGGTGGCCACGCTCCCCTGGGTGCAGGCTGCACGGACTGGCCACACCTGGCCTGGGCCCGCGGGGGCAGCAGGCCGCAGGGTGGGGCTCTGCCTGCCCTGTGGTTTCTCTCAGAACCGTGGGCCCTTCCAAGGAACCGGGCGCTCGCCCTCTGCCTCCCACGCAGCACCTGACCCGGCGCCGAGGGTGGGGCAGGACAGGCTGGGACAGGCTGCCCTGGGGGGGCAGGGAGGTCACGCTGGGCCCTGTCTGCCGCAGGCCTCCCGCCCAGGCCTGTCCGGCCCGACCACGCTGAGGCATCTCCACGTCTGCTGAATGAGCCCGAGTGTCCCCCCGAGGGCCCCACACCTGACAGAGGCGACCTCCCCACAGCCTCCCTGCGCGGGCAGTGCTGGCCCTCGGCTGCTGGGCCCAGAGGGTGGGTTCCCGGTGTCTCCCACTCCAAATGGCCGCACGAGGCCTCGCAGGCCTGCACGCGGGGAAGGTCCCCCACCGGGGCCTCCCCGACGCGGACGCTCGGCCTTTCCAGGGTTCTGGGGACACGCAGGCCTGCAGGACATGCCCACAGTGTGAGGGTGAGGCCTAGCGCAGCCCCCGCAGCTGCACACACATCACTGGTGCGTCGACCGTGCACAGCCGCCCCAAAGGACCAGGAGCCGACGCCGCTCCGTGGTCCCCACAGCCGCGGTGACACCCACAGGCCCATGACACCGTCCACCCCAGCGGCACCAGACACAGCCGTCTTCTGGGGCCGCCGGCCAACCGCACGGTGGGCCCAGCCTGCTCACAGCCCCCGCCGGCCCTCCCTGGACACACCACCCAACTGCTGCCCCAGTAAGAGACCCAGCGGCAGGACACGGGCTGGGGAAGGGGTGTGAGGTCGATGCGGAAGGCCCCCTGCACTCACGGCCCCGCACACTCACCCCGGCCCACTCCTCCAGGCACTGGGACACGGGACAAGGGCACGTGCCACAAACCCCTGCGTCCACGTCTCGCACGTGGCCACGCAGGCTGCGGCATCTCGTGCCCAAAGCAGCCACGACCCTTTCCTCGCAGGGCTGCCCCGGGGCCAGCGGTGATGGCGCCCGGCGCCCCCTCCCTTCCTGGGGCATCCCGGTGACCACCACGGGGTGTGCGGCACAGCGAGTCAGCCGTGGCCTCGGGGAGCGAGCACACGAGAGGCCACGGAGAGGAGCCCACTGCGTCCACGGCACAGGGGCTCATTTCAGCCCTGATGTCGCTGACACACTTCCCAAGAACTTAAAAAAAGAGGAACTCCCAGGGCTGCTGAGGCCCCCGGGGGTTCCCACCCCGTTTCTGGTCAGGACACTGAGGCAGAGCTCCCCTCCCCCCAGGCTGGCCCCGGCTGAGCTGCTTCTGTGCTGAGCTGGGCCGAACACGGTGGGACTGGGCGCACGGCAGAGCGGACCCGTCCCCCAGGACAGGCTGCTGGCTCCATTCCAGGGCTGGAGGCTGAGGGTCAGAGCCAGGGCCCAAGCCCAGCCCCACCAATCACCCACCTGTGTGGGGGTCTCATACAGCCCTAGACCCCACATTCCAGCCTTGTTCAGAGGCACACACACACACACACGGGTGCACACGCGGGCTCTCGGGAGACCGGCCCCACACCGGTCCCGTGAAGGAGACGCCCGCGGAACGGCCATCCCGAGCGCCCGGCCAGGCTGTGCTCTAACGGCGACCGAGCTCACAGCGCCGTGGCCCGACCTCAGACCGGCGACTCCGTCTTCGCCCCCAGCACACCCTCTCCGTCTGCTCCGGCCGCGGGCGGCCTGCAGGAAACTCGCACACATCCACACACGTCCCCGTGAGGTCGGAGCCACGCGGCCTCGCTCGGACGAAGCGCAGGAGATGGTCTGGAGCCTCCTGGAATGTCCTCGGTCGCGACGAGATCGGTACCTCTTGATGGGAGAAACCCCGCCCTAAATGCCGCCTCCGGCCCGCGCGGGTCCCAGCAGCTGCCCTCCTGGGCCTCCACGAACACCTTCCCTTTGCCCTTAAAATTGCTAGAAAGGGAGTCAGGCAGGAACAGGCCCTGTATTCTCCCCACATGGCCCAGACCCCACATGGCAAGGGGGCAGGACAGTTCTGTCGCCGGAAACTGGATATGGCCCAAAAGTGCACCTCGGTGGCTCGAGAGAGTCAGAGCGCGCTGGGCGGTACGTGGGTGGGGGCAGGGACGGCGGCAGAGACCCAGACGGACAGAGCGGCGGGGACCGACGGCGGGCGGCAGATGCACGGGTGGGCGGACGGTGGAGAGAGGACAGATGCGCAGGTGGAAGAGAGAATACAATTCTAGGAGAGCTTTGTCCGTTTGCGCTGACGGGACCCACACCCTCCTGAAAGGTTCCAGGAGCCCAGGCCTGGTACCTCCGGCCCGTCTCCTGGACCGAGGGTCCCCCGAGGGCAGAGCAGAGTGTCTTCCTTCTCTGGTGCCCCAGATCAGAAGACCTGCCCCACCGACCCCAGCATGAGGACAAGGGCTGGGCTCACGCCGACCGCGAGAGCCGGAGGCCATCGCACAGGGCAGAGTGCACGCGCCCCGAGCCAGGGAGGCCACTGTGCCGGTGGCCGGTCAGGAGGGCCCGTGGAGGCCCAGCACACGGGGCGCACAGCCCGAGAGCAGGCCGCGGGGTGGACGCTGCCAGGGACGCGCCTTCACGGGCCCCCCCGGCAGGAAAGGGCCTTCCCAGGGTCCCTCAGTCCCTCTTTCTTTCCTTTGGTCATGAACCCGGCACGGTCGGCCGAATGCTGGCCCCCGAAAGCCGTGTCCACGGCCTCATTCCTGGAACCTGTGAATGCGACCTTGTTTGGAAAATGGGTCTTTGCGGGTGTGGTTGACATTAAGGCACTTTGGATGAGATGGGCCAGGCCCGAGGCGTGACGGCGGGGGTCGCCCCAAGAGGCCGAGGAGGAGAGACGCGGACGGAGAGGGAAGCCCCATGACGGTGGGGGCAGGGCTGGGAGGGACAGGCCACGAGCCCAGGGACGCTCCCCACATGTGGACAGTGCGGGGTCAGGCCGGGCACAGCCCCTGACCATTGGAAGGTGCCCCCGTCAGTCAGAACAAAGTGCAGGTCAGATCTCTTTCCTGACTCCCTGGTGAAGTCACAAAGCTACAGCGGCCTCCGCAGGATTCCCGCTCCTCTCGAGGGTGCAGGCCGCACCTGTCCCCACACCGCCGTCACAGTGCTGTCATCCCCATGATTCTTCCCTTATGACTGGAAGACAGTGCCCCTTCCACTGGGGTTAGAGATAATGAGAGCGGAAGGGACTGTTTGCGCACCCAGAGCCCCTCCCTGTCCCAGGTTCCGCCCTGATGCGCATAGCTTGCTTGCTCAGGCCACGCTTGTTACAAAGGACAAGCCAGTGTCCGCAGCAGATCACAGGGACTCGAGGGCACAGGTCACACTGGGCTCAGCACCGGTGAAGTCACCAGGAGGGGGTTCCCAGCGGCAGTGCTCCCCATCTCACCACCTGCCGACTAAGCTCCCCTCCACAGAAGATCCCCTCTGCTGCCCTGTCCCTTCTTCACCCGCCCCCAGCCCCGGGAACGCCTCATCTTCCCTCCCTGTAAATGTGCTTCCTGGATGTGCAGGGGGACGGGGCATTGGGAAGCCTGCTGCTGACCCCGACTCAGCACACGCCAGCCAGACTGGGGTCCACACATGCCCACAGGGGCTGACCGCCAGGCAGCGCCGCAGAAACCGGCCTGAGGGCTGCAGGTGTGCAGGTGTGCAGGGGCTGGAGGCACCTTCATACCAAACACACATTCCATAAGGACGGACGTCCAGGTGTCCACACTCGGGTCGCCGCTGTCAGGAGCCGTGCGGATTCTGCCCCGTTAGCCCTGCAGAGAGACAAAACCACGGCGCGGACGTGCAGGGGAGGCCACGGCAGACTTCTCCTTCCATCAGCGTGACGGTACACAGGCATGGCCTCCCGAAGCCTGACCAAAGCCCCCACTGTGCACCTGCCTAGTGGATGAGTTGCCCGAAGGGACACATCCTTCCTCACGGGCCCAGCAGGCACCTCCCGCCAGCGTTCCTGGACAGGAAATCTCCCGACTCCTGTCTGTGCGCAGACACACAGTCTCGGGAGCATTTGCAGGAGGGCAGGAGGTGCACAGGCCACTGCGTTCTTCATGACCGCCGGCATGTGTCCCGGGCTGCGTCCTGACAGCCCTCAGGGAGCTCTCTTCTCTCTCCTGGAGAATCTAAAAGGCTTGTTCACTCTGTGCGGACAGCCCGGGACGGGGACCCGGGGCAGGCCCAGGGAGACTCGATGGCCATGCTCTTCCGATGGGCATGGGCACTCCACACACAGGCTGCCAGGGCACAGCCGTCGGGTGAGGGCACACCCTCCCATGGGCCTCCGAGCTCTACTTCTGGGGTCACAGTGAGACCCGAGGAGGTTGCTGACATGGTCTCTGCTGGCTGTGGGGACCTGGGACAGAGCGGCCTTCCGATACGCGGCCCTCCAAACACACACTCAACGTCCAATTCTTCGGAGCTCCCAGCACGGATGGAACAGGAGGACGACATTCTAGGGGGGAGGCATCTTGCTGGGTGGACAGGACAAGTGTGAGGCTGGTCCGCAGGTATGCGTGGGACAGTCAGCGGCCACACTCGCGGGGACACAAGGAGGAGTCCACCTGGGCTGGAGGCACCGCAGGGCTCAGCAGAGAGCAGGTGATGCTGGTCTGCCGGGGAACAGGCAGCAGGCATTTCCCTGCAGGAGGCAGAGAGCAAGAGGAGCCCGGGCCGGGAGGGGTAGGGGTCCAGAGCTCTCCCTGGGGCCCCCGGGCACCCACCACACCCCACCCCCGCACACCCACGTGGCACAGCCTTAGCCGTGTCTGGAGGCCCCCCAGCTCCTCTGAGACAGAAACCACCCAGAAGAAAAGGGAACTTCAGGAAGCAAGCCAAGCCCCTCGGTTTCGATCCTGTTCTTAGTCTTCCAAGGCCGCCTGGAGCCAGGAAGCAGGGCTGTGGGCACAGAGCTCAGCCACAAGGACCAGCGTGTGCCGGGGCCGCGGCAAGGAGGAGCCGGTGCAGGCGGGAGCCAGGCTGCGGGGCGGCTCCGTGCACAGCGCCGGCCGCCGGGAGTGGGGTCTGCACGGAGCCAGGGCCGACGGAGTGAGGGGCGACACCAGAACCGGCCGCAGGAGCGGAGGACAGCCCACGCCCTCGGGACCCCACATGGGAGGCAGGAGCCGCGGAGTGAGCACGGGGCGGCCCGAGGCCCATGGCCCGACCCAGGGCAGGGACGAGAGGGGCCCGGGAGGGGCACACCCACGCCAACGCTGCGGGACACACCAGACGCAGACGAAGGGGGGCCAGGACCGGGCCCTTCAAGGATGGTGACGGGAGATGGGCAGAAGCCTGAGGGTTGCCGTTCACCACCTGTGCTGGGAGTCCGGGCTGGGCCGTCCTGAGTCACAGCAGGATCGAGGCAAGGATGGGCAGAAGGGTCTGAGGGGAGGACACAGGGAGGGGCGGGCCCAGCCCCGGGGAGGAAGAGGCCTCCAGCTGGTCCTGACCACCCAAGGGAGCCCGCTCAAGCCCCAGGGCTGGGTCGGAGTGTTGTCCATGGGGCCGAGGTGGCCTCAGATGAGCAGCAAGTGAGAGCAGGACAAGGGGGTAGGGAATGCCGGGGCTCCCATGTGCCCCGAGCCCAGTGGGCAGCACAGGGGCTGAGCAGGGAGCTCAACGTGCTCCAGGAGCCCAGGGGCTGAAGCTCAGAGGCAAACCTGGGCTAAAGGGTCTGGGACAGGCAGCAGGGCAGGGGAAGCACTAGGAACACAGAAGTCTGGGGCTCCAGACCTGGGTGAGAGATCGCAGGGCATGTGCGGCAGAAGGCTGCTGTAGTCGAAGAGTCCAGGGCCAGTGGCTCAGAAGGTACAGCTGAGCAGGAACTGGGATGGATAAAGAAGCAGGAGGTGGCCCAGGGGCTCAGGAGAGCCTGTGCAGGTAAGCAGGGGCAGGGGGAGAACAGGAGGGGCACGGGGCTGCCCCAGGGACTCAGGGGAGTTGTTGGTGCTTGTGCAGGTAAGCAGGGGCAGGGGGAGAGCAGGAGGGACTGGAGCTGCCCCAGGGGCTCAGGGGAGCTGGGAGAGCTTGTGCAGGTGAGCAGGGGCAGGGGGAGAGCAGGAGGGGCAAGAGGCTGCCACAGGGGCTCAAGGTGCAGGTAGTGCTTTTGCAGGTAAGCAGGGGCAGGGGGAGAGCAGGACGGTCAGGGGGCTGCCCCAGGGGCTCAGGGGAGCTGGCAGAGCTTGTGCAGGTGAGCAGGGGCAGGGGGAGAGCTGGAGGGGCAGGGGCTGCCCCAGGGGCTCAGGGGAGCTGGCAGAGCTTGTGCAGGTGAGCAGGGGCAGGGGGAGAGCAGGAGGGGCAGGGGGCTGCCCCAGGGGCTCAGGGGAGCTGGCAGAGCTTGTGCAGGTGAGCAGGGGCAGGGGGAGAGCAGGAGGGGCAGGGGGCTGCCCCAGGGGCTCAGGGGAGCTGGCAGAGCTTGTGCAGGTGAGCAGGGGCAGGGGGAGAGCAGGAGGGGCAGGGGCTGCCCCAGGGGCTCAGGGGAGCTGGCAGAGCTTGTGCAGGTGAGCAGGGGCAGGGGGAGAGCAGGAGGGGCAGGGGCTGCCCCAGGGGCTCAGGGGAGCTGGCAGAGCTTGTGCAGATGAGCAGGGGCAGGGGGAGAGCAGGAGGGGCAGGGGGCTGCCCCAGGGGCTCAGGGGAGCTGGCAGAACTTGTGCAGGTGAGCAGGGGCAGGGGGAGAGCAGGAGGGTCAGGGGGCTGCCCCAGGGGCTCAGGGGAGCTGGCAGAGCTTGTGCAGGTGAGCAGGGGCAGGGGGAGAGCAGGAGGGGCAGGGGGCTGCCCCAGGGGCTCAGGGGAGCTGGCAGAGCTTGTGCAGGTGAGCAGGGGCAGGGGGAGAGCTGGAGGAGCAGGGGCTGCCCCAGGGGTCAGCGGGAGCTGGGAGAGCTTGTGCAGGTGAGCAGGGGCAGGGGGAGAGCTGGAGGAGCAGGGGCTGTCCCAGGGGTCAGAGGAGCTGTCGGTGCTAGTGCAGGTGAGCAGGGGCAGGGGGAGAGCAGGAGGGGCTTGGGCTGCCCGGGTTCCCCGGGGGAGGAAGGCAGGACTCTCGGGCGGAGCTCTGGGCTGCCGGGCACCGTCAGCGGCAACATACAGAGACTCCGAGGGCAAGAGCCTGGGGAGCATCCCTGCCCTCGGGTCTGGGGCCCGGTGGACAAGGTAGGGTGGAAAGTCTGGCCAAGGTGGGAAGGTCTCCTGGAGGAAGACCCAGGGTGGCACCTTTGAGGGGACGAGGGGAACCCGTTCTTTGGTCCCGGGGTGGGAGCCCTGTTCTTGAGGCTCGAGGGGACGAGGTGCAGAGGAGGTGGACATGTCACACCCGGTGGGGAGGCCCGGCGCAGCGGACCCAGTGGAGGAGAGAGCATGGGGCCCGAGCGGAGCTTGACGCAGGGCAGCCAGCCGGGGTGTGGGCGGGAGCAGGGCCAGAGGGGAGACGCCTGGCTGGGACCAGGGCTCTGAGATGCTCTGAGGGGCTGGTCCCACCCAGGAGAGGACAGCCAGGACAGCCAGGGAGAGGACCCTCCATGCTGAGGGCCAACAGGCTCGGGACAATGTCGGCTGAAGGACTCCGTGGACAGCAAGGAGCTGGACAGGCCCCAGAGCGGGGATGGCCCAGGGACCCTGGCTGGGCTGACCCTCAGTAAACTCGGGAGGCCATGCCACGGAGGCCTGAGGAGGGTCCGGCGGGTTCGGGGCAGGGACGGGGCCCGGGGCCCGGCTGCTTGGGCTGCAGAGCCGACCCAGAAGACGTGGGGCCTGGAGGGACAGGGGCGGTGCGTGGACGTTTCCGCCGGTCCAAGGCACAATCCGGTGGGGACAGCAGGGCAGTGGGCTCAGGGGGCCAGCAGGAGCCAGCTGCGAGCAGGGGCCCCAGGTCAGGGCTCAGACAGGCTTGGTCAGGCCGGACTCCCAGAGGAAGCCTGAGTGGGGACCCCGGGCCAGAGGCCCAGGAGACTCTGACCCAGGTGGTCACCGGGCCCTGACCAGGCCGATGAGTCCAGCACCTGTGGCCGCAGAGAGCCAGGCCAGGCGGCTGGTCTGCAGACGTCCAGGAAGCACATGGGTGCTGGGCCCTGGACGCCCCACACCTGGGCACCTGCTGTCCTGCCCTGACCGTCGCAGGGGTGAGACCCTGGGGGTCACACAACCTCCTCTCTTGCAGCTTCCACCACGGCCCCATCGGTTTTCCCACTGGCCCCCAGCTGCGGGGCCACCCCCGGATCCACAGTGGCCCTGGCCTGCCTGGTGTCCGGCTACTTCCCTGAGCCTGTCACTGTGTCCTGGAACTCCGGCTCCTTGACCAGCGGTGTGCACACCTTCCCGTCTGTCCTGCAGTCCTCGGGCCTCTACTCTCTCAGCAGCATGGTGACCGTGCCCTCCAGCAGGTGGCCCAGCGACACCTTCATCTGCACCGTGGCCCACCCAGCCAGTAACACCAAGGTGGACAAGAGAGGTGAGAGAATGGGCCTCGGGGAGGGTGTCCACTGGGACACAGGCCCGGTCTCCTGGCCAGCCTGGACCCCAGGGCTCAGGGGAGGCACCGCTGGCTGCCTCACCTGCAGGCCTCCCAATTCAGGAAGGAGATCCTCTGGGTGTTGGCGTCCAGTGGTTTACCCCCCACTCCAGTCCCTGGTCTGGGAACCGGCCAAGACTTGGCCATCACCTGTGCCCACCCCAACCTGTGCCCAGCCCAGACACCCAGTAATGCCCCGTTGCTCTCTCTGCAGTGACCGAAGGAGAAACTCCTGACCCATGCAAATGTCTCCAACGTCCAGGTGAGTCAGCAGGCCTTTCCCTGCACCCCAAGCAGAAGGCCTGGTAAACATCCAGGCAATGGATGTTCAAGAGGAAGGCCACCCACGATCTGACCCCTGTGCTCTGTCTCCCTCACTAGAATGTAATATGCTGGGAGCACCTTCGGTCTTCATCTTCCCCCCAAAACCCAAGGATGTCCTCAAGATGGCCCACACCCCTGAGGTCACATGCGTGGTGGTGGACCTGGCCCAAGAAGACACTGAGGTTGAGATCAGCTGGTTCGTGGACAACCAAGAGGTGCACACGGCCAAGACGAATTCGCCTGAGCAGCAGTTCAACAGCACCTTCCGTGTGGTCAGTGTCCTCCCCATCCAGCACCAGGACTGGCTCAAGGGGAAGGTCTTCAAGTGCAAGGTCAACAACAAAGCTCTCCCAGCTGCCATTGAGAGGACCATTTCCAAGGCCAGAGGTGAGCAGCAGCGGGGCTGGGGTGCAGGGTGGGTCAAAGAGGGGGCCTTGCAGACCTAGCACAGCCCTCCACGCTCCGAGTGACCATCTGTGCTGACCTCTGGCCCCACAGGGGAACCCCATCAGCCCAGTGTGTATGTCCTGCCCCCACCCCGGGACGAGATGAGCAGGACCACCATCAGTGTGACCTGCCTGGTCAAAGACTTCTACCCACCTGACATCGATGTGGAGTGGCAGAGCAACGGCCGTCAGTTACCAGAGGCCAGTGTCCGAACAACCCCGCCCCAGCTGGATGCGGACGGCAGCTACTTCCTCTACAGCAAGCTCTCCGTGGACAAGGCGCACTGGCAGCGGGGAGACACCTTCACGTGTGCGGTGCTGCATGAAGCCCTACACAACCATCACACGCAGAAGTCCATCTCCCAGTCTCCGGGTAAATGAACAGCACGCCCGGCCCCGCAGCAAGCCCCCCACCCACAGGCTCTTGGAGTCCCACGAGGACGCCGGAGCCCCCACCCCTGTGTACGTACCTCCCGGGCAGGTGCCCCTGCGTGAAATAAAGCACCCAGCACTGCCCTGGGACCCAGCGACGCTGTCATGGTTCTTTCCGAGGCAGAGCTCAGGACACACGGGTCTCTGGGCGGCAGGGACAGCCCGGCTCCGAGGCCAAGGGGTCACCGTTGGTGGGAGAGAGCGGGTCCCACAGGGGCCGGGACTCCGAGTGGGCAGGTCTGCGCAGGCTGCCACCGCATGTGGCCAGGAGTCGCCTGAGGCAGGAGAGGGGACTTTGCCAGAGGTGGCCGCCACTCCGGGCCCTCCCTGCCACCAGGAGCTACCCGGGGCTGCAGCGTGTGGTCAGGGATCCCAGAAGCCCCTCCGGAGCCCTCAGGGGAACGAGCGCACACTCTTTCCCACTTCTGTACCAGCCCAGGTTCTGGGGGACGCTGGCCTGTCCTCCGGCCCTGGGCCCCTGGGCCTCCCGAGACTCTGCGTGGTTGCTCTGGGCCAACACAGAGGCCGCGCCTCACCCGTCTGTGGGGACGGGCCCTCTTTTGCCCTCAGGCACTCCACAAACAGGCTCCTGCCCTCTCCCAGGTGTGGGGGTCCTGCCTGGGGCCAGGCCTATCCACTCGTGGGGACCCTCAACCTCGAACCCCAAAGGGGCAGAGTCAGGTGGCCCTGAGCTGCCATGGAAGGGACCATCCCAGATGCCCACCTGGACCCTGAGTCCAGACCCACTGACAACAAGCCCATCCCACGGAGCAGCCCCATCTTCGCACACGCAATCACACACGCACGCATGCGGCATACACACATGTGCGTGCACACAGCCACACGTGTGTGCACACCCGCATTGCTGCATGCTTACATGCCTGTGCATATGCACATGTGTACACCCGTGTGTGCACACGAGCACTGCGCCCACAGGCATGCATGCTCGTGCGCACTACAGCCGCACGTGTGCACACTCGTGTGCACCATAGACACACGTGTGTGCGCGCGCACCGGCATGCACGCTCGTGTGCACCACAGACACGCGTGTGCACACACTCACCAGCATGCACGCTCGTGTGCACTACAGACATGCGTGTGCACACACACCAACATGCACGTACACACACAGGCCTCACACGGGCCAACCTGCATGGGCCCAGACCAGAGCCGGCCTTGGGAACCCTCACCATGGACGCCAGCCTGATCCACACCCCCTCCAGCACCCGTCGGCTTCTCAGCAGCTCATGCACACACTGACCACACTGACCTGCCCCCCCAGGCACTGCACCCCTCCCAACATCCACAAAACCCCACACCCAGCTTGTCCTAATGCTCCCACCCACTCCTTCTCTCGGACACCCCCCGACACTGACCAGCCCTTCCCTGGGCTCTCCAACCTCCCCCCACCTTCTGGACCTGGCCCCCAGGGGAAGAGGACATGTGCCGGTCAGGGCGCCTTCCCCCAGGAGGGTCCCAGCACAGGGCAGAGCAGAGAGGGAGGGGGTCCCCCAAGGACCAGACCCAAGCTGGAGAGCCGGGGGTGCTAAGGCTGGCGCCTGAGGTGGCAGAGGGCTGTGACTGTCCCCCAGGGAATCACCCCTGGGGCAGGCACGACACTGACCACCCCCTTCCTGTCCAGAGCTGCTCCTGGACGACAGCTGTGCCGAGGACCAGGATGGGGAGCTGGACGGGCTGTGGACCACCATCTCCATCTTCATCACCCTCTTCCTGCTCAGCGTGTGCTACAGCGCCACTGTGACCCTCTTTAAGGTGGGCGTCCCCACACGTCCCCTCACCGCAGCCTGCTGTCCCCGTGCTGTCCCCACACTATCCATGTGCTGCCCCCATCTGTCCACACGCTGTCCACACGCTGTCCACATGCTGTCCACACGCTGTCCACACGCTGTCCACATGCTGTCCACATGCTGTCCCATGCTGTCCACATGCTGTCCCATGCTGTCCTCGACTGTCCCCTCACTTCGGCCCACTCTCCCTACACTGTCCCCATGCTATTCCCATGCTGACCCCATGCTGGCCACACACTGACCCAGAATTGTCCCCATGTGGTCCCCACACTATCCACATGCTGCCCCCATCTGTCCACATGCTGTCCACACGCTGTCCACACGCTGTCCCCATACTGTCCCCACACTTTCCTCACAGTGACCTCATGTTGTCCAAGCACTGTCCACACACTGTCCCCAGCCTACCCCCAGCCTATCTCTGTGCTGCCCCCCTGATGTCCCAGTGCTGTCCCCATGCTGTCCTCACACTGTTCCCTCACTGACACACACTGTCCCCGTGTTGTCCTCACACTGTTCCCACGTTGTCCCCACACTGTCCACTCGCTATCCCCTCACTGACCCAAAAGTGGCCCCACCCTGTCCCCACGTTGACTCCATGCTGTCCCTATGCTGTCCCCAAGCTGTCTTCACACTGTCCACTACATGTCCCCTGGCAATCCCTATACAGTCCCTACGCTGACCTCACACTCTATCCTCCCTGTCCCCTTACTGTCTCCACACTGACCCCACATGTCCCCTCACTGTCCACATGCAGTCCCTTCACATCCCCATGCTGTCTGTCCCCACACTGTCCTCAGACTGTCCCCACATGATGGCCCAGTGTCTCCACACTGTCCCCATGATGACCCCATGCTGTCCCATCACGGCCCCCACAGTCCCCAGCTGTTTCCATGCTGTCCACACATTGTCCTCTCACTGTCCCATCACTGTCCCCATGATAACCCCTCATTGTCCCCAGACTGTGCCCATGATGACTCTTCACTGTTCCCACACGATGGACCACTGTCCCCACACTGTCCCCTCGCTGTTCCCATACTGTCCCCACATAGTCCCCGCATTGTCCCCACACTGTCCCCAGACTGTGCCCATGATGACCCCTCATTGTCCCCACACAATGAGCACTGTCCCCACACTGTCCCCTTGTGCCCTCGCTGTCCCCACACTGTCCCCAGTCCCCACACTGTCCTCATGATGACGCCATGCTGTCCCATCACTGTCAGCGCTGTCCCCAGCTGTCCCCACAGTGTCCGTCATTGTCCCCTCGCTGTCCCCTCGGTGTCCCTTCACTGTCCCTCACTGTCCCCACCCTGTTTCCTCACTGTCCGCACACCGTCCAGTGGCTGTCCCCACACTGTCCCCTCGTTGTCCGCATGCCGTCCCCACCAGGACCCCCAGCCCCCTAGTGGTCCCGGGGGTGGGGCCCAGCCCCGGCGGGCGGCGGTGGGCGGTCCCGGGGGTCCCGGCCACGCTCACGCCCTCCCCCGCCCGCTGCAGGTGAAGTGGATCTTCTCCTCGGTGGTGCAGCTGAAGCACACGATCGTCCCCGACTACAGGAACATGATCGGCCAGGGGGCCTAGGGCCGGTCCTCGTGGCGGGTGTCCAGGGCCGCCCTCGACACCCCACGGGAACCGGCTGCATCGGTTCGTGCCGCTTGGCCTGCTGCCAGGCCTGCCCCTCTGACCTCCCAGCGCGCCACCCTCCGACCTCACAGCCGCCCTGGACCCGACCTCCACCCTCAGGGTTGCCGGGCGCCGTGGGCTGCACCCTGCCCCTGACGCCCCGTTTGGAGACCCCACCGGACGGCAGGCTGCGCCCCCAATCTGAGTGATGGACACTGCCCACCCCTCCTTGGCAGCCACCAAGTTACTGCCGGGGCCGCGTGGACACTGACCCATCAGGGCAGGATGGCCCTCACCAGCACGGCCCCGCGGTCACGTGCACGGTCATCCTGGAGGTCGCAGAGGACTGGCAGCCCCAGCGTCCATCTGGGCAGGGACCGGCCTCCATGCAAACCCCGTCCAGGCCGGGCTCCAGGAGGCAGGACATGTTGTCCAGAGCAGGCATGTTGTCTCAGATCCTGAGGAGCCCACGGGCCACCATCACCCCACAGAGGGGCTTCCGGTGTGCCACGAATGGTCAGTCAGACCTTCTCCACTGGAGGAGATGCGCAGAGGAGGGCCCAGGCCTGTGGCCACTGCAGGAGCCCCCCGGGGACAGGGGAAGGTGTGACAGCAGCCAGACTGGCCTCCTGCAGAGGGGCCTGGTGACCTGGTCCCCACACGGGTGGGACGCAGCCTCAGTGGACAGAGCTGGGCAGGTGCGGAGAGGCCAGGACAGCAGGCCCAGCCTGCACCCTCCTGGGACCAGGACCCGAGTCACGCTGGGCAGAAATGCCTGCTTGCTCCGGGCAGCTGGGGGCAGAGACAAGACGACCAGAGAGAGTGCCCGCGGCCTTGGGGCCCGACCCAGGCGGACGCCTAGGCCTGGTTCTCCGCCCGGCCGTTGAACGAGTGCCCGATCGGAGCCCCGACACAGGAGAGACGACCTCGCAGGGGAGGAGAAGCAGGGCCCCCATGCCCCTGGGAGAGAACGCACACCCGTCACTCAGAGGACACACGCTGCTGTAGCTTGGGTAGCTTGATTTCTTCTTGTGAAATTTCTGGAGCGTGGAAATGTCCTTTACTGTTTTTTCTCTTTTTCTTTAACGACAATAAAATATCCTGAAAAATTCCATAACGTGCGGGGAAAGTCTTCCTGTGTTCATGCTCCTGGTGAAATCCCCGCCTGGCCACACCGTGCTTTGGCTCCCTCCCGCCATGGGGGGCAGGACCCCCAGAGCCCAGGCACTCCCGGTGGGTGAGGAAGGCATCCAGGAACAGTGCAGGCTCAGGGGCCACCTGGGGTGGGTGCAGGAGGGGCTGCCGGCCCCGGCCGGCCGTGGACAGAAGCAAGAGGCATGTGCTGGGTGTGTATTAGCCAGCGTGGGCGGCCAGACCAAAGAGCCACCGTCTGGCGGCTTCAACCACATGCGTTTCCGTTTTCACAATCCGGGACGCCAGCGGGAGAGACGCAGACCTCGCCTGGGGCCTCTGTCCCTGTGCTCACATGGCCAGCCCTCTGTGCATGTCTGTGTCCTCATCATCTGCTCTTACAAGAACAAGAGGCCGTCCTGCGGGTCAGCCACACTGGACTGGATGAATGACCTCCTTCTTCCCTGTCACCTGTCCAAAGTCCCCGTCTCTAAATACCATCACATGCCAAGGTCCTGGGGCAAGGCTTCAAGTCTTGAGTTTGAGGTGGGGGTGGGAGGTCAGGGTACCAGGTGGTGGGTATTAGAGAGGGCACGGATTGCATGGAGCACTGTGTGGTGCAAGAACAATGAATACTGTTATGCAGAAAAAAATAAATAAATTTTTTTTAAAAAGTAAGGAAATCATGCCATTTACAATCGATTAGCCTTGAGGGTATTACGCTAGCTGAGATAAGTCTTCACGTATACTCACTTATACTCAATGATCTCACTTATATCTGGAATTAAGATTTAAAAAACAAAACAACTTCACAGATTCAACACAGTGGTGGTTCCAGGGTTCGGGGGGGGTGTGGGTGGGCAAAAATGGATGCATATGGTCAAGGAATGTACAAATTTCCAGTATAAAAGTCAGTCAGTCAAGGGGATGTTCATGTACAGCACAGTAATTATACGTGACACTGTGTTGTGTCTTTGAAAGTGGCAAAGATGGTGAAGCCTAAAAGTCACCAGGAGGATAAAAAGTTCTCAGAAGAAAAAAAAAAAAAAAAAGACTTGAATGTGGGGGACGTGATTTAGGTTGCCCACAGGACAGAAAGCAGGTGTCCAGAACATTCCAACCCTCAGGGACCCTGGAGGCTCCAGGCTAATGCCCTCAGTGCCTCAGTACCCTCAGCACCACACCCTCCGTCCCCTTCACCCTACATTTCTACCTAGAAGCCAGTTGGCCAATGGGCCACACAGGCTGCCCAGCTCCCCTTCCTCTCGGTCCCAGGGCGACCCCCACCCCCATCTCCTGGACCACAGGTCAGCCTCCATCCCACCTGCCTCACGTGGCAATGCCAGCATCTCCCACAACTGGGGACCCCGTGCCCTCCTGGATGAGCACCAGGCCCTTGGCGCAACTATGCCCTCACCCTCAGGGCTAGAATGCCGACTCGGTGAAAACGACCTCGCACCAGCCACTGAGGCTCCCACCTGCGACCTTCCGATATTGTCCTACAACATGGAACCAATAGAAGGTGGATGAGAGGTAGGAGATAGAGACCCAGAGTAACAGAACCGGGAGGAAGGAGAAGAGAGGTAAGGCATAGAGACACGACCCTACAAGTGCAGCTGAACTAAGCTAGAGGCACACGCATCGACCTAGAGGGACTCCTTTCCAGGAACTGGCTCATTGCCTGTGGGCATCAACCAGCACATCGGGAACCTGCAGGGCCGCCCAGCAGCCTGGAATCTCAGGCAGGAGCTAACACTGCAGTCTTGGGGCAGAACTCCTTCTTCTCCAGGAACCCTCGGGCTTTGTTCTTCAGTCCCTCGACTGCTTGGATGAGGCCCACCCACATTACGGAGGACCACGTCCTCTCCCTGAAGTGCACTGATTTCCCTGCCCAGGTAGGATGCTGTCTGCTTGAATAGCCTGGCTGGGTGAGCGCGGGGCACTGACGGTCACTCGGACCTCCTCTCGCTCCGTGCTCACAATGCGAGAGCTGGGGCCACGGTCAACTGTCTTACCTGGAAGAAACTGCAGCCTTGGAGAGCCTCAGCCCCTGCCTGCGGGGAGGGTGCCAGGGTTTGCACCATGTCGTCTGACCCCAGTGCTCATGCACTGTCCACACTGTGTCTTGGGGGGGACAATAGAACAACCTCCTGATCCGACCCTACCTTTGGGGCCAGTCACAGGAGGGGACAGTCACAGGAGGAGGTCCCTGTAGCTCAGGGTCATTGGGAGAGGACGAAGCCCTGGTAAGGCTCTGGAGATGCCATCCTTTATCTGGGATAAGGACTTAGCAGAGTCCGCTGCGCCGTCAGCACCACAGCAAGCGCACTGTACTTGGTGGGGCAGGTGTGCTTTCTGGGACTGACAGACCTGGGCTTAGGCAGATATTCGGAAATCTTTCCACCGACAAGTAAGGACCATCGTGACAAGTGCCTTGAGTGGAGATCATCTGGGCCCCTAAGGTTCCCTAGCAGAAGAACCCAATCTGCGGGTTCAAGGGATGCTTTCTAGGGGTGCACCCCATGGCACAGCCCCCCGAGGAAACGGGCTGCCTCGGGCCCGCGCCTCTGCACCTGGTCTCCTGCCCCCCCCCCTCAGCCACAGAACCTAGTGGGCCCAGGAGAACTGGGGCAATCTGGAGAAGACAGGCGTGCCACGTTGCAGGACAGTGTCCAAAACATGGTGTGAGCCTGACTCCCATATGGACACATGAAAATGTCTTTCAAATCTTTATTAAACTCATCGATTCAGTAGAATCAAAGTATCTCATTTCTATAGTTGAAACAAGAATGCTAAGAAATATTGATACATAGTTGCGTTCTCTAATGTGACAGGTTTCGTCCCTGGGAGGCAGGAGTGGACTGTCCTCCAGAGAAGAGAATCTGCATTGCCATCCATTGCCTACAACTCACAGACTGTAAGAGAGCTCCAAGACCGCGCAGAGCTCCGAGCCCCCACGGAATCAGCCCACCTGAGACAACGCCTGGATTCCACTGAAGACATAAGAAGTCATCTCTGGGTCCATTCAGACTTTGGCACAGAATTTCCTGAAAGCATTTGCAGCTGACAGAGTATGCGGAACTCGTAGAGCACTCCTGGGAGTCAGCTGGAAATAATCACAGTCTGAGAGAGGACACCGGAACGGAACAGATGTTCCACGACCGATCCCCGTCGCCCTTCAACATGTGGGAAGGTGCAGCCTCTTTGGAGAACAGTGTGGAGATTCCTCAAGCAATTAAAAATAGAACTTCCCTATGAGGAGGCTGTGGGGAGGTCGCCTCTGTCAGGTGTGGTGCCCTCGGGGGGACACTCGGGCTCATTTAGAGGACGTGGAGATGCCTCAGCGTGGTTGGTTGCACTCCTGGGTATTTACCCCAAAGATGCGGATGTCGTGACAAGAAGGGCCCTCTGTACCCCAATGAGTATAGCAGCAATGACCACGGTTGCCAAACTGTGCAAAGAGCCCAGATGCCCTTCAACGGACGAATGGATAAGGAAGATGTGGTCCATATACACTATGGGATATTATGCCTCCATCAGAAAGGACGAATACCCAACTTTTGTAGCAACATGGACGGGACTGGAAGAGATTATGCTGAGTGAAAAAAGTCAAGCAGAGAGAGTCAAGTATCATATGGTTTCACTTATTTGTGGACCATAACAAATAGCATGGAGGACATGGGGAGATGGAGAGGAGAAGGGAGTTGGGGAAAATTGGAAGGGGAGGTGAACCATGAGAGACTATGGACTCTGAAAAACAATCTGAGGGTTTTGGAGGGAGTGGGGTGGGAGGTTGGGGTACCAGGTGGTGGGTATTGCGGAGGGCACGGATTGCATGGAGCACTGGGTGTGGTGCATAAACAATGAATGCTGAAATACTGAGAAGAAATTTTAAAAATTAAAAACTTTTTTAAAATATGGGAAGGATGTTGGGCCTCCCCAGTTACACAAAAAGTGATCATTTCTGAGAAACCACAGGAGAGAAAGTGGTTTTCCTTCCCACAGCAGCGCAGCAGCTGGTACCAGAGCAAACTTCAGAGGCAGCACTCAGCCGGTGGAGACCAGGAGACTGCGGAGAAACACCAGCAGTGAGCAGACACGGGAGAAGCTCGCTCCCTCGAAAGATCCACGTGAGGACCATGTCCAGTCCTGCGTCAGGTGCTGCCAGAAGACGGGCAGAAACCACGGCTGTCCTGGGTGCAGGGCAGGGCACAGGGCTCGGGACCACACGTAATAGCTAGGTATTAGGGGGAGGGAGCCACCGAGGGAGAAACCCAAAATCTGTACACAAGCTCTGCTCAAACCCTTGGCTGCTCCCTCGACGGGCACCTGTGGAGGAAACTAGAAGGATCCAGCAGGAACAGCAGCCACAGGAGGCCAAAGAACAGAGGGTCCAGCTGCTGACACACAGACAGGGGCTCCCACGCATACACGGGCTCACGTGCACACAGGGACACACGCACACACGCACACACGGGCTCCCACGCACACGCGGGCACAGCTGAGAAGCAGCACGTCTCGGTGCAGATCTACCCCAGGCCAGTGGATACAGGAGCAGCATCGTGGGCCGCGCTCGGCACCTCTACAGGCAGGAAGCGGTGACGCCAGAGCCTCAGAGGCTGAGGGCACAGTGCCTGCCGGGAGGGGCAGCCAGGCCTGCTCTCGGACACAAGGCGGACGAGCCAGGGTGATGCTGGAGGCAGGCCAGGGCCACAGCCCCAGAGAGGAGCAGAGCGGGGGCAGCACGGACACGGGAGCTCAGAGCTCAGCTGCCCCGGTGGGACCCAGGAGGAGATGAGATCATTGTCCTCCAAGACCGCAGGACCCCACGGCCCCGGCAGCTGCCGCCGCACGGTTCATCCTGTGTCTTCAGCACGGAGCCCGGAGACCGGCTGGGCACGGCGGCCCCAGCCCCCCAGCCGGGGAAGAATGAGAAGGGGTCGCCAGGGTGGCCACGCTCCCCTGGGTGCAGGCTGCACAGACTGGCCACACCTGGCCTGGGCCCGCGGGGGCAGCAGGCCGCAGGGTGGGGCTCTGCCTGCCCTGTGGTTTCTCTCAGAACCGTGGGCCCTTCCAAGGAACCGGGCGCTCGCCCTCTGCCTCCCACGCAGCACCTGACCCGGCGCCGAGGGTGGGGCAGGACAGGCTGGGACAGGCTGCCCTGGGGGGGCAGGGAGGTCGCGCTGGGCCCTGTCTGCCGCAGGCCTCCCGCCCAGGCCTGTCCGGCCCGACCACGCTGAGGCATCTCCACGTCTTCTGAATGAGCCCGAGTGTCCCCCCCGAGGGCCCCACACCTGACAGAGGCGACCTCCCCACAGCCTCCCTGCGCGGGCAGTGCTGGCCCTCGGCTGCTGGGCCCAGAGGGTGGGTTCCCGGTGTCTCCCACTCCAAATGGCCGCACGAGGCCTCGCAGGCCTGCACGCGGGGAAGGTCCCCCACCGGGGCCTCCCCGACGCGGACGCTCGGCCTTTCCAGGGTTCTGGGGACACGCAGGCCTGCAGGACATGCCCGCAGTGTGAGGGTGAGGCCTAGCGCAGCCCCCGCAGCTGCACACACATCACTGGTGCGTCGACCGTGCACAGCCGCCCCAAAGGACCAGGAGCCGACGCCGCTCCGTGGTCCCCACAGCCGCGGTGACACCCACAGGCCCATGACACCGTCCACCCCAGCGGCACCAGACACAGCCGTCTTCTGGGGCCGCCGGCCAACCGCACGGTGGGCCCAGCCTGCTCACAGCCCCCGCCAGCCCTCCCTGGACACACCACCCAACTGCTGCCCCAGTAAGAGACCCAGCGGCAGGACACGGGCTGGGGAAGGGGTGTGAGGTCGATGCGGAAGGCCCCCTGCACTCACGGCCCCGCACACTCACCCCGGCCCACTCCTCCAGGCACTGGGACACGGGACAAGGGCACGTGCCACAAACCCCTGCGTCCACGTCTCGCGCGTGGCCACGCAGGCTGCGGCATCTCGTGCCCAAAGCAGCCACGACCCTTTCCTCGCAGGGCTGCCCCGGGGCCAGCGGTGATGGCGCCCGGCGCCCCCTCCCTTCCTGGGGCATCCCGGTGACCACCACGGTGGTGTGCGGCACAGCGAGTCAGCCGTGGCCTCGGGGAGCGAGCACACGAGAGGCCACGGAGAGGAGCCCACTGCGTCCACGGCACAGGGGCTCATTTCAGCCCTGATGTCGCTGACACACTTCCCAAGAACACACAGAGAAAGGGGAATTTCCAGGGCTGCTGAGGCCCCCGGGGGTTCCCACCCCGTTTTTAGCCGGGGCACTGAGGCCGAGCTCCCCTCCCCCAGGGCCGAGTATCTGGACGCAAAAATATCAGCCATGGTTACTGACGGTTCACCTCAGCCCTCCGGGAGCCTGTCCGGGAGCTGTGGACGGCCAGGACGGGCCCCCGACGGAGGCCCCTGGGGTGCGGCAGCCACGGGGCTGGCCCCGGTTGCAGCAGGGGCGGGCTGCACGCACCACTACCCGGCCAGCAGGGACAGCGCCTCGTGGTCACTGTGGGGCTCCCAGGTGTCTGTTCCCTGCACAGGCACACAGGGGAGCAAGAGAATGCCCAACACTGACCCGCAGAAGACAAGGGCCGAGAACCTCAGACACGACAGGGCTAGGCCAGCGCCCGAGGCCCGAGGGTGGAAGACTGCGCAGCGGGCGCGAACAGGGCCCTGAGCATGGATTGTTTCTGGCCAAGCAGGGCAGTGACTGCAGCCCAGGGTCAGGGGAAACCACCTGCGAGCCGCCCCTGTGCTGGACTGAACGGCAGGCGGCAGCGGCCACATCCTCAGGTGTGTGAACAGGTCGCGTGAGGCAGCATTGACAAGGAGGCCTGGCTGCTGGGCCGGGCCCAGTGCCGCTGGAGGGGAAGGAGCTCTGTGGAAGGGGTTTGCCCACCCCGGGCCCCGCTGGGCCAGCAGGTCTCTCTGGGTTCCACCGAGCTGTGCTGCCCTGCATGGACTGAGTCGGGCCAGGCTGGGCTGATCTTACAGGACCCAGTGGGCTGAGGGAAGCTGGGTTGAGTTAAGCCGGGGGGAGCTTGCTGGACAGCGCAGGGTGCGCCACGCAGGCCTCGAGTAGGACAGGCTTCCGCAGCCTGGGCACTCGTGGCTGAGCCGGGCGCTCCTGGGCCACGTGACCTGAGCTGAGCTGAGTGGATGGAGCCAGGGAGACCCAGGTCCGGTGAAAGGTCCACCTTGGCGGGGACCGTCCTGGGCTGGGCTGACCAGGGCGGTCAGAGCGTGGGCAGGCAGGGCTAAAGGAGCAGATCCAAGGCAGCCTGGGAAGACAATGCTGGGTCGGTTCCCCTGGGCTCGCGCGGCTCAACCAGGCCGAGCTAAACTGTGGTGCACGTACCATCACTGAGCTGAGCCGAGTCAGAAAGTCCTGGGCCCCTGATCAGGGACCCACGAGACGAGCCTGGGAAACAAAGGAGCTACCTGGCCTGAAGGTGTTGAGCCTGTTGGACGTGGGCAGGGCTGCCGTGGCTGCACGGGGCTGGGCTGGGCGTTGCTGGGCTGAACTGGGCAGAGCTGGACTCTACTGGGCTGGGCTGGGCTGGGCTGGGTTGAGCTGAGCTGGGCAGAGCTGGACTCTACTGGGCTGGGCTGGGTTGAGCTGAGCTGAGCAGAGCTGGACTCTACTGGGCTGGGCTGGGTTGAGCTGAGCAGGGCAGAGCTGGACTCTACTGGGCTGGGCTGGGTTGAGCTGAGCTGGGCAGAGCTGGACTCTACTGGGCTGGGCTGGGTTGAGCTGAGCAGGGCAGAGCTGGACTCTACTGGGCTGGGCTGGGTTGAGCTGAGCTGGGCAGAGCTGGACTCTACTGGGCTGGGCTGGGTTGAGCTGAGCTGGGCAGAGCTGGACTCTACTGGGCTGGGCTGGGTTGAGCTGAGCTGGGCAGAGCTGGACTCTACTGGGCTGGGCTGGGTTGAGCTGAGCTGGGCAGAGCTGGATTCTACTGGGCTGGGCTGGATTGAGCTGAGCTGGGCAGAGCTGGACTCTACTGGGCTGGGCTGGGTTGAGCTGAGCTGGGCAGAGCTGGACTCTACTGGGCTGAGCTGGGTTGAGCTGAGCTGGGCAGAGCTGGACTCTACTGGGCTGGGCTGGGTTGAGCTGAGCTTAGCTGTCTAGGTTGAGTTGAGCTGAGCTGGGCTGTGTGGGACTGAGGAGTGCTGACTTGGGCTAAACAGGGTTGGGATGAACCAGGCTGGGCTGGGCTGGGCTGGGCTGGGCTGACTAAACTAAGCTGAACTGGATTTGGTTGTGCCAAGCAGAAGTGGCCTGAACTGGGATCAACTGGGCTGAGCTGAGTGACTTGAGCTGAGCTGAGCAGAGCTGGGCTGAGCTGGGCTGGGCTGGACTAAGTGGGGCTGCGCTGAGTTGAGCTGAGCTGAAATGGGCTGGACTTGGCTGAGCTGGGCTGGGTTGAGTCAAGCTGGACGGGGCTGAGGGGAGCCGGGCTAGACAGGGTGGGCTTGAACTGTGCTAATCTGGGCTGGGCTGAGCTGGGCACAGTGCGGTTCCGTTGGTGGGTCTGGCCTGGCTGAATCAGGCTCCCTAAGTCATGTCTCCCTGAAGACGTGAAGTCCCCAGGCTTGTAGGCCCAGTGGCTGGGGTCGTGGGATTCTCAGGATCGCAGCCAAGCAGGGAACGAGCCCGGCCGGCAGGCTGAGCTGGGCTGAGCTGAGTGAATTTGGTTGAACCCCGATGAGTTGTCTGGCTTGCGATGGAATATCCTGGGCTGACCTGGCCAGGCTAGACCAAGGTGGGCCCCTAGACCTTGGCTCTTCTGACCTAGACCAAGCTAGTGAGGCTGGGCGTAGTGCTGGTTTGTCTCTCTGGCCTCAGAGGTGCTCACACAAGGCCATGGGACTGGTCTCCCCGGACAGGAGGGCAGAGGGGAGCGTGGCTGAGGTCTGGGCTCCAGGGCCAGGGGAGCGCAGGCAGACCCAGGTCACCGATGGGGGGAGGACTGCTCTGGGGTCTTCTCCCCTATGAGTGGGGTCCCTGGTCAGGGTCCCTGGAAGCTCCACAGGGACAATAGGGACCAGAGAGGCCTGGCTGGCCAGGGGCAGAGGGGTCACACACCTGCATGCCCCAAGAACCCCACATTCCTGCCCCTCTGGGCTAAGGGCAGCCACTGCTTCTGACAGGAGCACAATGGCTCCTCAGAGGGTGTTTCCAGCAGAATCAGGGAAGGACAGCCCAAACGAGCATCTGTCCCCCAAGGCTGGAGGAAGCATGTGAGAGCCCCCCATGTCTGCCCCACGCATCTCCTTCTCAGACCCCTCCCCCAGGGGCCTGGGAGCGGGAGGCCCCGGGTCAGCAGTGGGCCCGGCCCGCGACGGGCGTGCCAAGGCAGCAGCTGACACCAGCCCCGTCTCACAGCCTCCAGCCAGGGCCTGTCCGTGTTCCCCCTGACCCCCTGCTGCAAAGGTATGGCCGGCGCCACCTCGGTGAGTCTGGGCTGCCTGGTCTCGGGCTACCTCCCAATGCCGGTGACCGTGACCTGGGACACGGGGTCCCTAAACAAGAGTGTCGCCACCGTCCCCGCCACCTTCGACCAGACCTCCGGCCTCCACAACGCCATCAGCCAGGTGACCTCCTGGGGCGAGTGGGCCAAACACACGTTCACCTGCAGCGTGGCTCACGCGGCGTCCCCCGCCATCAACAAGACCTTCAGAGGTGAGCCGGGCGCTGGGGGAGGAGGGACGGGTGGGCGGGAGCGGTGGACGGGCTCCCACCACCCTGCCTGGTCCCTCCCGGCGCGTGAGGGGCCGGGCGGCAGGCGAGCTCCGTGGGCGCAGGGAGGCCAACCCCGCGGCACATCTGCACCCCCAGCCTGTGCCATGAACTTCAGCCCGCCCTCCGTGAAGCTCTTCCACTCCTCCTGCAACCCGCTGGGCGACACCCACACCACCATCCAGCTCCTGTGTCTCATCTCCGGCTACGTCCCGGGGGACATGGAGGTCATCTGGCTGGTGGACGGGCAGAGGGTCACAGACATGTTCTCCTACACCGCGCCCGGCACACAGGAGGGCAACGTGACCTCCACCCACAGCGAGCTCAACATCACCCAGGGCGAGTGGGTGTCCCAGAAAACCTACACCTGCCGGGTCAGCTACCAGGGCTTCCACTTTGAGGACCACGCGCTCAAGTGCACAGGTACGGGCACCCACCCGCCGACACCCAGACCCACGGGGCTCCTGCGGGAGGGCCGCGGCCTGTCCTCACGCAGCCCCTCCCTCGCACCACAGAGTCCGACCCCCGCGGCGTGAGCAGCTACCTGAGCCCGCCCAGCCCTCTGGACCTGTACGTCCACAAGTCGCCCAAGATCACCTGCCTGGTGGTGGACCTGGCCAGCACGGAGGGCATGAGCCTGACCTGGTCCCGGGAAAGCGGGGAGCCCGTGCACCCAGACGGACTGAAGGAGGAGACTCAGTTCAACGGGACGGTCAGCGTCACGTCCACCCTGCCGGTGGACACACAGGACTGGGTGGAGGGCGAGGCCTACCACTGCACGGTGAACCACCCAGACCTGCCCAAGAGCCTCGTGCGCTCCATTGCCAAGACCCCTGGTGAGCCCCAGGCCCAGGGGAGGGGGCGGGCCTCCCCCCGGGAGCCTGGGCTGACCCCGCACCTGCCCGCAGGCCAGCGAGCGGCCCCGGAGGTCCACGTGTTCCTGCCCCCGGAGGAGGACGAGAGCACCACGGACAGGGTCACGCTCACGTGCCTGATCCAGAACTTCTTTCCCGCGGACATCTCGGTGCAGTGGCTTCGAAACGACAGGCCCATGCAGGCGGGCCAGCAGGCCACCACGCGGCCCCACAAGGTCCCGGGCGCCAGGCGCGCCTTCTTCGTCTTCAGCCGCCTGGAGGTCAGCCGGCGGGACTGGGAGGAGCAGAACAGCTTCGCCTGCCAAGTGGTGCACGAGGCCCTGCCCAAGTCGCGAGTCTTCAAGAAAACGGTCTCCAAAACCCCGGGTAAATGACGCGCCCTCCCCCGCTGGCTTCCCCACGCCCCAGGCGCTGCCACCGGGGCCGGGGAGGAGGCCGGACAGACCCTCCTTCCCTCCGTGTCAATAAACAGCACAGTGTTCGCTCAGAGCCCTGAGCACACCTGTTCTTGGGGTCAGCAGGGCTATAAGCAGGGAGGTCTCGGCACAGAGGAAGGGGCCCCGGGACAGGGGACCGGAGGGGTGCGGCAGGGCTGCGGGCCTGCTCGGGCCACCGTCACCATGCAAGTCACGGGGCCTCCCTGCCCCCCCAGGGGTGGTCATGCCCTCACAGAGGAGCCCGAAGAGCTGGGGGTCCCTGGGGAAGGACCCCACACCCCAGCGAGCCCGCGGCCCCTCCCTCTCCTGGAGGGCCCAGAGCTCTCCGCCTCCAACCGCCCCCTCCCCGGTCTCCGGTCAGCCCTCTGGACACCATGTCCAGCTGCACACAGGCCCTCTGAGTGCAGAAACGGGCCAAGTCAGCCCCCACGCTGGTACCCGCAGGCAGAAACCCCAGACGGCCCCCAGCCGTCCCCGGGCTGTCGCCTCCCTCATCCACGCGGACCTGGCAGGCCCCCAACCCCACACTGGGGCCTGAGCCAAGCCTCCTCCCACAACTCACCTCTCACGGCTCCTGCCCTGCCCGTGGGGTCAGCCAGGCCGGGGTCAGCAGGGCGCCCGTCGTGCTCGGCCTCCAGGCCGCCCAGACCGCCCCGGGGAGGCCCCCAGCCTCACGCAAGGTCACACCCACCCCAGCCGCCCTTCAGCCGCAGCAAGTCCCAGGGCAGCTCCACCATCGCCACCCGCAGCGAGCGCCCAGGAGCTTGCACGTGGCCCCCCCGGCCTGCTCCTCGCCAGGCCCCTCCCTCGCCCTTCCTCCCCGTCACACGTGGGCCAGTGGACCCAGGACGGCCATGGAGAGGGCTCCCTCCTCCACCGGGGACCCCCTCCATGGCCCCGGCCCCCCAGGCCCCCTCAGTCGGTGGACGAACGGATTCACCCAGGCCAAAGGCTGGAGTGTGGACTCCGTCTCCTCTCCTGCCGACCCGCACCCCAGGACAGGCTTCGGGCCCCATCCCACGGCGGAGGGTGAAGGGGTCAGAGCCCAGGCCCAAGCCCAGCCCCGTCACTCACCAAACCTGTGTGCAGGCCTCACGCAGCCCCAGACCCGACATCCCCACCGCGCTCACACACACGCACACACCACATCTGTCTGAGGAGCGGCACACACCTGACCCCGTTCTGAAGACACAGGGCACTGGGTGCCTTCACCCCATATGGGAGCCCCAGGACCGTGCACAGGCCCTCACTCTCCAGCATGGAGGCCCGCTGTGCAGGGAAAGTGGGACCATGGCAGGAGGAGCCAGGAGACAGCTGTGGCCCCGGGACAGGGCCAAGGGGCAGCGCCAGGCACCTTGGCCCTCAGCAAGGTGCACGTGGCCTGGCCAGCCCCTCTGAGCACCCACGTCATGGATTCCCGGGGCCACTCCGGGTCCTGCGAGCTCAGCTGCTGAGGTCCTCCGGCTGCCAAGAGTAAAACTAGAGGGGCTGGGGCTGGGAGACCCTGCAGGGACAGCAGAGCTGCTGGGTGCCTGGGCCGGGCTGGGGATGTGGACCGAGAGAGGGCAGGTCACCCCACACCTGCAAAGCCATGGGGGGCTTCAGACCCCCAGGCCTCCGGGGACAGCTCCGACGGTCTGGACGAGGCCAGGGCGTCCCTGCTGTCTCCCCTCCTCGGGGCGGGGGGCCAAGCCTGCCGTCCCCCACCAGCCCGTGCAGAGGCTGCACCGGGGAGGGCTGACTGGCCCGTGCCTGCAGAGCTGGAGCTCCAGGAGCTGTGTGCGGAGGCCGCCGAGAGCGCAGAGCTGGACGAGCTGTGGGCCAGCCTGCTCGCCTTCATCACCCTCTTCCTGCTCTGCGTCAGCTACAGTGCCGCCGTCACCCTGCTCAAGGTGGGAGCCCGGGGGCCCCCCCAGCCCGGGCGCGGGAGGCCCGGGGAGGAAGCGCTCCCGGGAGAGCCGTCCTCATGCGTGCCCTCCCCCAGGTGAAGTGGGTCCTGGCCGCCGTGCTGCAGGAGAAGCCACAGGCCACCCGAGACTACGCCAATGTCACGCGGCCGGCCGACTAGGCGCACGCACAGTGCAGCCACGCTTTCCCTCCGCGGGCTGGAGGCCGTCTGCTTGCTGGCAGCGGGAGGACGAGAGCACGCACGCCCCCAGAGCGGCCAGAGCAGGTGCGCAAGGCCAGCACACAGGCATCCAGAAACTTCCAGCTGGGCTCCAAGGTCCGAGGCACCCAGAGGACCAACCACAGCCCGACACCAGGCCCCTTGGGCACAAGCCCTTCCCACAGAGTGACCTGAGCTGGGCAGGGGTTCAGAGCCCTAGGCTCCTCCCTGGTCCTGGGGTCAGGGCTGCTCCTGTTCTCACGGAGAAGCCCCCAGAGCACGAGGAGAGTCAAACCCGCGGCCCACTTGTCACACAGCGTCCAAACCCGAACCCAGGATGCAGAGTCCAAGTCCAGGGCACGACCTCGGCTCCCAGACTCAGGCCCACCTCCTTGGCACCGGGTCCCAGTGCCCACGCTTGTGCCCAGCCCCAGCCCCTGCCCAGCCTTCCCACGGGCCACTGGCAGCCCCTGGCGTGCTGCGGGACAGAGAAGAGCTCCTGGGGAGAAGCTGCGGGCCTGCTCAGGGCTGCGTGCAGGCCTCCGGGGGGGAGGAGGGCTCTCCCAGCAGAAGAGCTCCCCACGGGTCCCACCGCAGCCAGCCGCTCCCAACCCGTCCACCCAGGCCTCACCTCCGCCTTGGCAACCCCGTTGCCTCCCTTGTGAGTTTCCCAGTAAAGTTCCTTCTTACACATCCCACGCCGCCTGAGCGCGCTTTGGGAGAGGCGTCACCTGACCGAAGGGGGTGGGGGGCAGCCCCCCGAGGGTGTGGCCAAGGGGCCAGAGGGCAGGGAGCAGGGGCCAGTTCAGGGCCCGAAGCCCCCGGGGACCAGCCGGCTGCCGCTGCGAGTGTCCCTTCGACACCCCCCGAGACACCGAGCCCAGTCTGGTCACACCTGCTCTGCTTGTCTCCAGCCAAGACTCCCTGCCCCTTCCCTTGCTGATGTAAAAGCCACAGCATCCCCTGGACAAACCCGAAGCAGCTTCTTCCGGGGTCCGTGCAGGAGGGCACAGAAACACAGCTGCACACACACCCCCAGGTCAGGACCACCATCAGCCTCCAGGGACCACCGGTCCCCCCGCCCCGCATCGGTCCACCCACTGAGCACACACACACGGGCCAGGCCTCGGCCCCCCACCCGCCCTCCCGTCTGGAGGTCCCCATGAGCTGAGCCAGACACACAAGCCGGAGCCACCGGGACTGGCCACCGCCGTCCTCCAGAGGAAACCCGAGCAGTCTGGAACCCAGGAGCCAAGGCTGGAGGGACAGCCGCCGGCCAGGCACAGTGCTGGGCAAGGGAGTGAAGAGCTGGTCTCCCTGCCTGGAGGCGCCGTCCCGTAGGGTTCTGCCCAGGGCACTGGGGACGGGGTGTCAGCACACCCGAAGACAGGCTGCCTCATCTACTCTTCAGTGCTCAGGGCCCAGGACAAGGGAGCACGGGAGCAGCCCTTTGCAGAAAGGAGAAACCACGTGGCCGAGAGTCGGAAGAAAAGATTCAGGAGCTCCCAGAGTCCCCCTAGGAGGACGCAGGCAGCTGGTGCCGTCACTCAGGCCGTGTCCCAAGCCCCATGCACCAACGCCACACGGACTGGACACGGATTGGACGCCAACGCGGACTTGGACGCGGACACGGACAGACGTGGACACGGACCACGGAGGGACCTGAGTGAGGCCAGCGTGCAGGCGGAGGGGGTCGGACCTTGTCTGCTCGCCTCCCGCCCAGGGCACAACTCCCAGGATCCGGCAGGTGTGACGCCAGTTCCAGACCTGGAGGGTTTGGTCTGAAAAGAACATCAAGGAAGCAGGTGTGGGGGCAGAACACAGGGCGAGGCCACGCCACGGCCCCGCCCGGCCCTCACGCATGCACACACGCACTCACACGCACACACACGGGTGCACACGTGGGCTCTCGGGAGACCGGCCCCACACCGGTCCCGTGAAGGAGACGCCCGCGGAACGGCCATCCCGAGCGCCCGGCCAGGCTGTGCTCTAACGGCGACCGAGCTCACAGCGCCGTGGCCCGACCTCAGAACGGCGACTCCGTCTTTGCCCCCAGCACACCCTCTCCGTCTGCTCCGGCCGCGGGCGGCCTGCAGGAAACTCGCACACATCCACACACGTCCCCGTGAGGTCGGAGCCACGCGGCCTCGCTCGGACGAAGCGCAGGAGATGGTCTGGAGCCTCCTGGAATGTCCTCGGTCGCGACGAGATCGGTACCTCTTGATGGGAGAAACCCCGCCCTAAATGCCGCCTCCGGCCCGCGCGGGTCCCAGCAGCTGCCCTCCTGGGCCTCCACGAACACCTTCCCTTTGCCCTTAAAATTGCTAGAAAGGGAGTCAGGCAGGAACAGGCCCTGTATTCTCCCCACATGGCCCAGACCCCACATGGCAAGGGGGCAGGACAGTTCTGTCGCCGGAAACTGGATATGGCCCAAAAGTGCACCTCGGTGGCTCGAGAGAGTCAGAGCGCGCTGGGCGGTACGTGGGTGGGGGCAGGGATGGCGGCAGAGACCCAGACGGACAGAGCGGCGGGGACCGACGGCGGGCGGCAGATGCACGGGTGGGCGGACGGTGGAGAGAGGACAGATGCGCAGGTGGAAGAGAGAATACAATTCTAGGAGAGCTTTGTCCGTTTGCGCTGACGGGACCCACACCCTCCTGAAAGGTTCCGGGAGCCCAGGCCTGGTACCTCCGGCCCGTCTCCTGGACCGAGGGTCCCCCGAGGGCAGAGCGGAGTGTCTTCCTTCTCTGGTGCCCCAGATCGGAAGACCTGCCCCACCGACCCCAGCATGAGGACAAGGGCTGGGCTCACGCCGACCGCGAGAGCCGGAGGCCATCGCACAGGGCAGAGTGCACGCGCCCCGAGCCAGGGAGGCCACCGTGCCGGTGGCCGGTCAGGAGGGCCCGTGGAGGCCCAGCACACGGGGCGCACAGCCCGAGAGCAGGCCGCAGGGTGGACGCTGCCAGGGACGCGCCTTCACGGGCGCCCCCGGCAGGAAAGGGCCTTCCCAGGGTCCCTCAGTCCCTCTTTCTTTCCTTTGGTCATGAACCCGGCACGGTCGGCCGAATGCTGGCCCCCGAAAGCCGTGTCCACGGCCTCATTCCTGGAACCTGTGAATGCGACCTTGTTTGGAAAATGGGTCTTTGCGGGTGTGGTTGACGTTAAGGCACTTTGGATGAGATGGGCCAGGCCCGAGGCGTGACGGCGGGGGTCGCCCCAAGAGGCCGAGGAGGAGAGACGCGGACGGAGAGGGAATCCCCATGACAGTGGGGCAGGGCTGGGAGGGACAGGCCACGAGCCCAGGGGCACCTGGGGCCCTCAGGAGCTGGAAGACGCAGGAATAACCTTTCCTGGAACCCTGGAGGGGCAGCCGTCTCACCCCCACGGGACCTCAGACCTCCGGCCTGCAGAGCTACAGACGATTTCCGTTGTTCTCGGGCCCTGAGTCTGTGGTCCTTGTCTTAGCAGCCCCGGACACTTGCACACCCAGCCAGCAGGCCTCAGCCAAGCTGAACGACAGGCCTCCCTGGCTCTTTCCACTCCAGGTGGGACCCTCCGGCCAGGCTTAGCCCCTGGCCCGGGAAAGGTGCGGGTCCCTCTCAGCAGAGTACGTGGCAGCCTCTGTCCCGAGTCCCAGCTCTTTCCACTCACTGCTGCAGGCAGGTGGCCAGTACCCTGACGTCACATCGCAGCCCAAAGGACACCTCCCGGGGCCTGTGTTCTGGGCCGTGTGTGCCTACGATGCCCACATGCCAGTGCCTGGGCTGGGGACAGGGATGCTGAGGGAGAACGTGTCCCACCACGCCTGCCCGACCCCTGAGTGCTGCCCCCTTGCTCCTCATTCCTCCTGATCCCGGGGGCGGCGATCGCCGTGGGGGGTCCAGTGCTGGGACCCCAGAGGGCGCCGAGCGCAGGGGTGTCGGGCAGACCCTGCTCCAGACATCGGCAGCGCAGGCGGTGGTGTTTTCACGGGATACGCAGGGGTGGTAGGGACAAGAGACCTTCGGCTCTGGGACAGTCCCTCACCCGTGACAGCGCAGGGACCCCAGGGTTCCGCCCCTGGGCCCCGCTCCCTGCGTCTGTCTCCTGCTCTTCCTCGGCCGCCCCAGTGCACAGGGAGGAAGCGTGCTGGGCAGACACCTGCTCTCAGCCTGACGCTTGCTACCGCTCCCCCTGGTGGTGTCCTTCCCGGGGGCGGGCCATCGGCTCGTCTGCAACCGTTTCGCAGGATCCAGTGAAGGACCCCGGGAGGGCCCGCAGGGAGCCGGAGAGCCGGCAACAGGCCCTGGGCTGGAGGGTGCGCACAGGCGGCCCCTCAGCGCCCCCAGCTCCGGCTGGCTGGGCTGGGCTGAACTGGGCTGAACTGGGCTCGGGCACAGCGCCCAGCCCCTCCCCAGGTGGACGATGAGCCCCGGCCGCACGAACGCTGGCTGAGGAAGGGCAGCCCCTGGTGTGGCCGTGCTGGCCCGGCTCCTCACCCTCACACCCCGCTGAGGCCGGCTGGTCCACCAGGATCACTGGGCGAGCCCTGTCCCGGCAGGTCCCACCCCTGCCCCACCTCCACCTCCCAGACCGTCTCCACCTCGGTGTCCCTGAATGCCTCGCACTGTCCATGTCAGCCTTTGCTCGCTTGCGTCTCGGCCACCAGCCAGCCACACGGATCCCGACCCCCACCAGGGCTCCTGCCTCCCACCCACACGGCCTCAGAGCAGAGCCAGGCTCCTGGGGGTCGCACAGGTCAGGCCACATACACCTGGCCCCACCACAGCCAGACCACAGACCAGACATGACGTGGAGGGGAGCAGCCACCGCTGGTGGGACAGGAAGTGGGCGAGTGACCCCATCCATGGGCCAGACAGAGTCACGCCATCCCGCAGAGCCCACCCCTCACAGCCTCAGCTGCTGCAGCGGCAGCCCAGAGCATGGCAGGGGCTGCAGGGACCACACAGCCATCAGGCCGGCGTACGGCGGGCTGTGGCCTCTGTCCTCCCTCTGTCCTCCGGGGAGGCGGCCCGTGGACATGCAGCACGGGGCCACTGGGCAGAGGGAGGACTGGCCTCTCAGATGTGATGGACCCCAGGCAACCTCAGCAGGTGGGTCTGAATACGGTTTAGACCTTATCAGTCAGGCTGCCTTGAACTCTGCTGGCCCCAGGAGAATGGAGAATAAGCACCAAGACAGACCAGAGGAAGAAAGGAAGGTTAGCCTGGAGGCCGTAGATATCACAGAGCAGAAAACCAGAATAAGTACAATTAAGGCTGCTGTGGGCTACACTAGACTGGGCTGAGCTGGGCTGGGCTGGGCTGAGTTGGTCTGAGCTGAGCTGGGCTGGTCTGAGCTGGTCTGAGCTGGGCTGGTCTGAGCTGGGCTGAGCTGGTCTGAGCTGAGCTGAGCTGGGCTGGTCTGAGCTGGACTGAGCTGGTCTGAGCTGGGCTGAGCTGGACTGAGCTGGTCTGAGCTGAGCTGGGCTGGGCTGAACTGGGCTGGGCTGAACTGGGCTGGGCTGAACTGGGCTGAGCTGGGCTGAGCTGAGCTGAGCAGGGCTGGGCTGAGCTGGGCAGAACTGGGCTGAGCTGGGCAGACCTGGGCAGAACTGGGCTGAGCTGAGCTGGTCTGAGCTGGGCTGAGCTGGGCTGGGCTGAGCTGGTCTGGGCTGAGCTGGGCTGAGCTAGTCTGAGCTGAGCTGGGCTGGGCGGAGCTGGACTGAGCTGGTCTGAGCTGGTCTGAGCTTGTCTGAGCTGGGCTGGTCTGAGCTGGGCTGAGCTGGGCTGAGCTGGGCTGAGCTGGGCTGGGCTGAGCTGAGCTGGGCTGGTCTGAGCTGGGCTGAGCTGAGCTGGGCTGAGCTGGTCTGAGCTGGGCTGAGCTGGGCTGGTCTGGGCTGAGCTGGGCTGAGCTAGTCTGAGCTGAGCTGGGCTGGGCGGAGCTGGACTGAGCTGGTCTGAGCTGGTCTGAGCTGGGCTGGTCTGAGCTGGGCTGGTCTGAGCTGGGCTGAGCTGGGCTGAGCTGGGCTGGTCTGAGCTGGGCTGAGTTGGTCTGAGCTGGGCTGGTCTGATCTGAGCTGGGCTGAGCTGGGCTGGTCTGGGCTGGTCTGGGCTGGGCTGAGCTGGTCTGAGCTGGGCTGAGCTGGGTTGGTCTGGGCTGGTCTGGGCTGAGCTGGGCTGAGCTAGTCTGAGCTGAGCTGAGCTGGGCTGGGCTGGGCTGAGCTGGACTGAGCTGGTCTGAGCTGGTCTGAGCTGGGCTGGTCTGAGCTGGTCTGAGCTGGGCTGGTCTGAGCTGATCTGAGCTGGGCTGGTCTGAGCTGGTCTGAGCTGGTCTGAGCTGGGCTGGTCTGAGCTGGTCTGAGCTGGGCTGGTCTGGGCTGGTCTGGGCTGAGCTGGGCTGGGCTGAGCTGGGCTGAGCTGGGCTGAGCTGGGCTGAGCTGGGCTGGTCTGGGCTGGTCTGGGCTGAGCTGGGCTGGGCTGAGATGAGCAGGGCTGGGCTGAGCTGGGCTGAACTGGACTGAGCTGATCTGAGCTGGTCTGAGCTTGTCTGAGCTGGGCTGGGCTGAGCTGGGCTGAGCTGAGCTGGGCTGGTCTGAGCTGGGCTGAGCTGGGCTGGTCTGAGCTGGACTGAGCTGGTCTGAGCTGGGCTGAGCTGGGCTGGTCTGAGCTGGGCTGAGCTGGACTGAGCTGATCTGGCTGGTCTGAGCTGGTCTGAGCTGGGCTGGGCTGAGCTGAGCTGAGCTGAGGGGCTGGTCTGAGCTGGACTGAACTGGGCTGGTCTGAGCTGGACTGAGCTGGAGCTGGGCTGATCTGGGCTGGTCTGGGCTGAGCTGGGCTGGTCTGAGCTGGGCTGAGCTGAGCTGAGCAGGGCTGGGCTGAGCTGGACAGAACTGGGCTGAGCTAGTCTGAGCTGGACTGAGCTGATCTGGGCTGGGCTGGGCTGGGCTGGGCTGGGCTGGGCTGAGCTGAGCTGCGCTGGGCTGGGCTGAGCTGGGCTGAGCTGGGTTGGTCTGGGCTGGATGGGCTGAGCTGGGCTGGGCTGAGCTGGGCTGGGCTGAGCTGGGCTGGGCTGGGCTGGGCTGGGCTGAGCTAGTCTGAGCTGGACTGAGCTGATCTGAGCTGGGCTGGTCTGGGCTGGGCTGGGCTGAGGTAGTCTGAGCTGGACTGAGCTGATCTGAGCTGGGCTGGTCTGGGCTGGGCTGGGCTGAGCTAGTCTGAGCTGGACTGAGCTGATCTGAGCTGGGCTGGTCTGAGCTGGGCTGAGCTGGGCTGAGCTGGGTCTGAGCTGGGCTGGTCTGAGCTGGGCTGAGCTGGGCTGAGCTGGGCTGAGCTGGGCTGGTCTGAGCTGGGCTGGGCTGGGCTGGGCTGAACTGGGCTAGTGACTGAGGTCAAAAGGAAGGTGTACACTGTGTTTGTATCACCCCCCAGAGATCCAGCCAGGCCGTTCCCCGTGTTCTAAGGGGGTATGGGGGCTACACCATGGGGTTGTTACCATGGGGTTCCCGGAGGAGCCCTTTCTCCTCCCGCGTGACCCCCTGCACATTCAAGAGGCCATGGTGCAGGCTCACTTCCTGGGATTCCCTGTCCTGGCCTGTGCCCTCCCTCTGGGCCCTCCTCTCGTGAGCCCTGAACCCAGTGGAGAGGGTGTACGCACCGACTGCACAGATTTGAGGCAGCTCCTGCAGACTCAGCCACTGAGTGGGAGAGCCATTCTCAATCACCACAGGTCCCGAGGCCTTCCCCGAGCCATGTGTCCAGGCAGTGGTGGCAGAGCCCCGAGGACCATGTCCAGAGTCAGTGCAGCCGGACGCAGGCCTCTGGCTCTGACCCCAGGTCCTTGGCACGTGAGCTACGGGAGCTTGGGGCCGTCCCTAGCCATCTCCGTGCAAGTTTCCTCCAGTGCACAGAAGAATCAGGCTTTGTGCTGGGCCTGTGAGACTGTGTCGGGGTCCAGGGCCCTGCCCACGGCCTCACAGAGCGTCCTGTGTTGCAGAGCCCAAAGCCAGCCCCAGTGTCTTCCCACTGAGCCTCTGCAGCTGTGACGAAGCCGGGCACGTGGTCATCGCCTGCCTGGTGCAGGGGTTCTTCCCACCAGAGCCCGTGAAGGTGACCTGGAGCCCCGGCAAGGAGGGCGCGTCCGTGAGGAGCTTTCCCCCTGTGAAGGCCACGGCCGGCAGTCTGTACACCATGAGCAGCCAGCTGACCCTGCCCGCCGACCAGTGCCCCGCCGGGTCGTCCCTGCAATGCCACGTTCAGCACCTCTCCGACCCCAGCAAGGCTGTGTCTGTGCCCTGCCAAGGTCAGAGGCGGGGAGGCGGGGCCACCCTATTCTGTGACCACGTGCCGCTTTGTCCCCGAGGGCGCCGCGCCAGGGCGGGAGTGGGCTGCCGAGCCGGGCCCCCGAAGGAGCCGGGGGCGGGGAGGGCAGGCGGGCAGAGGGGCGCCCTGACCTGCTGCGATCTCTCTCTCAGGTCGAGGCCTGTGTCCCCCCCATTGTCAGTGTCCCTCGTGCGACCAGCCCCGCCTGTCACTTCACCCGCCCGCCCTTGAGGATCTGCTTGTGACCTCCAATGGCAGCCTCACGTGCACGCTGAGTGGCCTGAAAGACCCCAAGGGAGCCTCCTTCAGCTGGACGCCCTCCGGGGAGAAGGACGCCATCCAGAAGGCCCCCAAGCGGGACGCCTGCGGCTGCTATAGCGTGTCCAGCGTGCTGCCGGGCTGCGCGGCGCCGTGGAACAGTGGGGTCACCTTCTCCTGCACGGCCACCCACCCCGAGTCCAAGAGCCCGATTACCGGCAACATCAGCAAACTCCTAGGTGGGCGCAGACCCTCTGGAGGCGTGGCTCGGTGCCCACGCCCGCCTCCACCCTCTCGCCCGGGGCTTGGGCGCTCCCACCCACGGTTTACAAAGGGAAGCCGAGGCCTCGGGTGCCCAGGGGCAGAGGGTCTCCTCCCCACCGCCACCCCAGACCCCTGACCTGGCTGTCTGCTCCCCAGGAAACACCTTCCGGCCCCAGGTCCACCTGCTGCCGCCGCCGTCGGAGGAGCTGGCCCTCAACGAGCTGGTGTCGCTGACCTGCTTGGTGAGGGGCTTCAGCCCCAAGGACGTGCTAGTCCGCTGGCAGCAGGGGACCCAGGAGCTGCCCCCGGAGAAGTACACGACCTGGAAGTCCCTGAAGGAGCCCGGCCGGGGCAGCCCCACCTTCGCCGTGACCAGCGTGCTGAGGGTCGACGCCGAGGCCTGGAAGCAGGGGGACAAGTTCTCCTGCGTGGTGGGCCACGAGGCCTTGGGCCCGGCCAACTTCACCGAGAAGACCATCGACCGCCTGGCGGGTAAACCCACCCACGTCAACGTGTCTGTGGTCGTGGCAGAGGCGGACGGCGTCTGCTACTGAAACGCTCACCCGTCCTCCTGAATAAAGTCCGTGTTTGCCCGGAGTGACCCCGGGCCCCCCTGAGGCCACTGTCTGTCCGTATCCGGGGTCTCTGGCCTCCGAGGCAGGGGAGGGCTGGAGGACGGAAGGGGATCTGCTTCCCTGAGCCTCCCGAGCCTTCATGCCGGGCTCACGCGTGAGTGAGTGAGAGCGTCAGTGTGTGTGCACAGTACACGGCAGGCGAACGGGGAGCACAGCCCGGGGCTGACCGCGGTGAGGGCGCACAGCGCGGCCGGCCCTGAGAGCAGGGCACCAGCTCAGCCCTCCGTGGGCAGTGGTGCGCTTGCTCCTGTCTCAGAAAGGCCTCTAGGGGCAGCCGGGAGGGACCAGAGGGAGGCAGGGGACGGGGCTCCCTGAAGAGGCAGGTGTCGCTGTCCTGCACCATGGCAGGACTCCGGGGATCCCACAACCCCCTCGGTGGGTGCAAGGCACATGGTTGCAGGACGGCCCCCTGGTGCCCCGGACGAGGAAGCCGCCCCCCTCCGACGGCTCTGCATGGGGCACACCCACGCGCACGCATTCCCCCACGCGCACACACATGTGCCCTCCAGGTGCAGGGAGTCCCCGGCCCAGCCCCGGCCCCGGCAAGATGCCCCATGCCCTTTCCTGCGTGCCCCACTGCGCACAGCTCCGGCCCGTTCCACAAACCCCGCACCCAGGCGGCCCCTCCCCCCTGCCTGACCCCCAGACTTCCACCCCTTCCTGAGCCCAAGGGTGTTCCAAGCCCCAGACAGGAGGGCAGGCCGGGGAGGGGTCAGCAGAGACAGCTCCCACCCACGGCCCCTCTGCAGCTTCTGCTAGAGACTTTCTGGCAGGAAGGGAGGTGTGGGGAGATGGAACCTAGAGGCAGAACCGTGGCCACCGGGGGACAGCTGGCCGTGCGGTTCCCACCAGGGGGCAGCGGGGCCCCTGCTCTTGTATCAGACACGTCTGGGCTTCCCCAGGGATCCTGGTCTTCTGGCTTCCTCCCTCGCTCCCAGGGCCAAAGAGGGGGGGACACCTACCCACGTGGCCACTGCTCCCCTCTCAAGGGTCCAGTCACCAAAGGACAACAGGGGGAGCCACAGGTTAACTGGGGGAAATGCAGCCGTAGAGAAAGTGTTCCAGCCACCCGGGAGCCAGCACCCGGCCCTCAGAAACATGCTCTAGGGAGATGGGGAGGGAGGAATGTACACAGATGAGGCCAGAGGGACAGGCCCAGGACAGGTGACGGACAGAAGCACAGACGGAGGGAGGGACGGACAGACAGACGGTGGAGGTGTGGCTGGCTGGCTGGCTGGACGGATGGACGGACGGATGCACAGATAGGTGGACGGGTGTTTGGTTGGTGGACGGACTGGCAGATGGACAGACAGCTGGACGGATGGATGGACAGATGGACGGGTGCAGGGAGGGACGGACTGACGATTGCATGTGTCGGTGCAGATAAGCAGGTCCAAATCCCAGTTCATGTAGAAAGTCCGTGGCCTGGGATCCTGAGAACGGCCGGTGCTTCTGGCCTTGGGCCTCTCATGCTCCTCGTCGCTCACCAGCCACATTCCCCGGGAGGCAACCGTCCCGTCCCGCCCGGCACAAGGAACCCCTGTGCAGACTCCTGTCTCAACCTGGAGCACCCTGGGGGCGGCATGTCTGGTCCTCTCTGACCCCAGCTAGGGCCCAGACCCAGAAGGACCCAAGAACAAGGCTTGGCGAAGGCTTGGTGGGCACACCTGTGGGGCTGGGACCCAGGAGGCCTTGGGCAGGGGCTCTACTTAGAGAAGCAAAGCCAGTGTCCACCCTCTCACAATGCCAGGCTTCTTTCCCTAAGGTCCTTCCAGGACTCCTTCGTCAGCGGGGGTTCCCTGGGGACCTGTCACCTCACCCTCCCTGAGAGAGGTCACCCTGATGGCCCTTGTCCTGACCCTGAGGGTGTGTGGGAGGGAAGGCATTGGCTCGGCCCCCACCCACACAGGCATGGGTCTGGCAGACCCGCAGTGTCTTGCAGATTGCCGGCAGCCGCTTCCCTGGCTGGTGCTGGACCTGCCGCAGGAAGACCTGGAGGAGGACGCCCCAGGAGCCGGCCTGTGGCCCACCACCGTCACCCTGCTCACCCTCTTCCTACTGAGTCTCTTCTACAGCACAGCACTGACTGTGACAAGTGTGCGGGGCCCAGCCGACAGCAGAGAGGGCCCCCAGTACTGAGCAGAGGTCAGCCAGGCACAGGTAGGGGTGAGGAGGCACAGTGCTGGGCTGGCTGGGGCAAGCGGGTCGGCCGTTAGAGCACCTGCCTGTCCCCCACCCCTGGGGTCTAACTTCCCAAGGAGGTGGTCCCTCTCCTCGACACTGACGACAGGGGCAGTCCGGGGGGGCAGGATCTGGGAGTGAGCGCCCTGGGCGCTGTCACTGCAGGTTCAATTCGTCTCCCTTGAGTCAGGGAGGGCTGGGGACAGGGCACTGGCAAGGACCTCCCCCGGGCCCTGACCCCGCTGTCTCTGCAGGGAGGAGTCTGAAGGAGCCTCCCGGAACCCCAGCTGAATGCCAGAGCTCAGCCCTTCTCAGAAGCTGCCCACTCACCCATACACAGGCCTTGTTGGTGCAATAAACTGATCCCAAAATCAGAGTTCTCAGAGTCTAAATGAGTGAGGGGAGGAGAGGGACAGAGGCTTGGGAGGGGGACACCTGCCTCACGGCCCAAGGTGAGGCCCCTTCACCTACAACCCCCCTGATCTGGTGCTGCAGAAAGCACAGTGCAGGACAAGAGCTGTCCTTCACCAAGAACAGTATGAAGCAAGACCACTCCAACCACTGCACCCAGGACATTGGTCCTGGTCACTGAGTCCTGGTCCTGATCACTGAGCCCTGGTCATCACTGAGACCTGGTTCTGGTCATTGTGACCTGGTACAGATCACTAGGCCATGGTCCTGGCCATTGAGACCTGTTCCTGGTCACTGAGCCAGGGTCCTGTTCAGTAAAACCTGGTACTAACCACCAGGCCTTGGTTCTGGTTGCTGATCCCTGGTTCTGATCATTGAGACCTAGTACTGATCACTGGACCTTGGTCCTGGTCACTGAGCCCTGGTTCTCATCACTGGGCCCTGGCCTTGGTCACTGGGCCCTGTTCCTGGTCACTGAGCCCTAGTTTTTATAAATGAGCACTAGTTCTTACCACTGGGTCTGGTCCTTATCACCAAGCCCTGGTCCTCATCACTGGACTCTCGTCCTGATCACTGAGCCCTGGTCCTATTCACTGGTCCCTGGTCCTGATAAGTGGTCCCTGGTCCTGGTCTCTGGTCTCTGAGACCTAGTAGAGATCAATGGGCCTTGGTCCTTATCACTGAGTCTTGGTTCTCATCACTGGGCTCTAGTCTTAATCACTAGCCCTAGTCATGGTCACTGAGCCCTGATTCTCATCACTGATCCCTGGTCCTGATCACTGAACCCTGATCCCGGTTCCTGAGCCCTGGTCCTGGTCACTGAGCCCTGATCCCGGTCCCTGAACCCTGATCCTGGTCCCTGAGCCCTGGTCCTGATCACTGAGCCCTGGTCCTGATCACTGAACCCTGGTCCTGGTCATTGAAACCATCAGGCCTTAGTCCTGGTTGCTGATCCTTGGTTCTGGTCATTGTGACCTAGTACTGGTCACTGAGCCCTGGTCCTCATCACTGGGTCATGGCCTTGGTCACTGGGCCCTGTTCCTGGTCACCAGGCCCTGGTCCTAGTTACTGACTGCTGGTTCTGGTCATTGTGACCTAGTACTGGTCACTGAGCCCTGGTCCTCATCACTGGGCCATGGCCTTGGTCACTGAGCCCTGTTCCTGGTCACCAGGCCCTGGGTTACCTGTTCCTGGACCTAGTCACCAGCCCTGGTCCTCATCACTGGGCCATGGCGTTGGTCTAGGCCCTGGTCCTAGTCACTGACTGCTGGTTCTGGTCATTGTGACCTAGTACTGGTCACTGGGCCCTCGTTCTCGTCACTGAGACTTAATCCTGGTCATGATCACTGAGCCCTGATCCTCAAAACTGGGCCCTAGCCCTGGTCACTGTGACCTGGTCCTGGTCACTGAGCCCTAGCCATTGTGACCTAGCCCTCAGTGGGCCCTCGTTCTCGTCATGAGACACTGGTCATGATCACTGAGCCCTGATCCTCAAAACCAAGCCCTGGTCACTGTGACCTGGTCCTCATCACTGGACTCTAGTCCTGATCACTGAGCCCTGGTCCTATTCACTGGTCCCTGGTCTTGATAAGTGGTCCCTGGTCCTGGTCTCTGAGACCTAGTAGAGATCAATGGGCCTTGGTCCTTGTCGCTGAGCCCTGGTTCTCATCACTGGGCTCTAGTCCTAATCACTAGCCCTAGTCATGGTCACTGAGCCCTCGGTCTAGTCACTGTTCCCTGGTCCTCGTCACTCAGCCCTGGTCCTCTTCATGGTGACCTGATCTAATCACTGAACACTGGTCCCAATCCTTTTATTCTGATCACTTATCCATAGCTCTGGTCACTGAGTCCTGCTCCTGATCACTGGTCTCTGGTCTGGTCCCTGAGCCCAGGTGCTGGTCACTGGGTCCTGGGCCCAGTCACTCTGCCCTGGTTCTGGTAACTAACCTCAATTCCCGGTCACTGAGCCCTTGTCCAAAAACTGAGTCCTAGTGTTTAGTACAGGGTCAGGTCCTGACCCAACGCCCGTTTATTCTGGGTTGGAGCCCTTGTTCACGGCCTGTGTCACACTTAGATCCGGAGCCCTGTCCCCATGCTCTGGGTCCTTAGTCCTGACGTTCATCAGAAGTGACCCACACCAAGAAGAGGGAGCCTCCCAGGGCACCCAAGACCCTCCTGGCCCGGGCACCAGATGGAGGATGTGGTGGTGTCTCCCATGACTGGTTTCATCTTTTCCACGGCCCAGAGCGGTGTGTAGGTCCTGACTTGAGGGAAAGCAAATCAGGACAAGTCCAGGACCCATGAGGGCATGAGCCAGACCCCCAGGCCATGAGGGTCACCCACACAGGGGTTCCTTGCAGGGAGAGGCCTCAGTCGCAGGAGTGGGCACAGGGGTAGAGGCAGTGGTGTTTGTCTTCTCTTGTTTTTCTCTTTCATCTCAGGCTTCACCTGCTGAACACCCAAAATAGCCCTGAGGCTGGGGGGGCAGGGGCTGAGTCATTGCGAGGCTACCCAGGCAGGTGTCCCGACAAGAGACTGCTGTTCCCAGAATCAGGCCCGAAAACCGAGACCTGGCCAGGTGGGCCTGCGGCCCAAGCAAGGGGCTAGAGCCCAGAGGGCAATGTGGTGTCAGGGAGGTTCCCAAAACCTGCACGACAGCCCAGCCCCCACTTCATGTGGGCCCCATCAGCCAGGGTCAGCCGGGGTCAGCCCAGGGTCAGCCCGGATCAGCCAGGGACAGCCAGGGTCAGCCCAGGGTCAGCCAGGGTCAGCTGGGATCACCTTGGATAGTCAACATCAGCCTGGGATCAGCCAGGGTCCACCAGGGTTAGGCCTTAGAGAGGCCATGGTCAGCCAGGACAAAAGTCAGCTGGGGATCACCTTGGATAGCCAACATCAGCCTGGGATCAGCCAGGGTCCACCAGGGTTAGGCCTTAGAGAGGCCATGGTCAGCCAGAATTAGACAAAAGTCTCCTAGTTCTGTCAGGGACAGCCAGGGACAGCCCGGGTCAGCCCAGGGTCAGCCAGGGTCAGCCAGAGTCAGCTGGGTCAGCCCAGATCAGCCAGGGTCCACAGCCAGGGGCCACAGCCAGCAAAAGTCTCCTAGGGGGACAGCCAGGGTCAGCCAGGGTCAGCCCAGATCAGCCAGGGACAGCCAGGGACAGCCCGGGTCAGCCCAGGGTCAGCCAGGGTCAGCCAGAGTCAGCTGGGATCACCTTGGATAGCCAACATCAGCCTGGGATCAGCCAGGGTCCACCAGGGTTAGGCCTTAGAGAGGCCATGGTCAGCCAGAATTAGACAAAAGTCTCCTAGTTCTGTCAGGGACAGCCAGGGTCAGCCAGGGTCAGCCCAGGGTCAGGGTCAGCCAGAGTCAGCGTGGGTTTGGCCAGGATCTGCGCAGGGGTTGCTGACATCCGACAATTCAGGCCACCTCAGCGGGGCTCGAGCCGGCCCCAGGACTCTCAGTCATGCAGACCCTGGGGCTGTGAACTGTGCCCACAGGGCAGCCACACTGGCTGGGACCCTGGCGTTACACTGTGGCACTGACCCCTGCCATTCCCGCAGCCGGACGCTCTCCGGCTCTCCCACCAGGAGCAGACTGTGAGCACGGCGCCCAGCCGAGGCCGTGGACCAGGACACACACGCTCTCGCCAGGGTTCACAGCAGGATGCACATCCCACCCCTGGGGCCACTGGGGGTCCAGGAAAGGGGAGACGACATGGGGCTCAGTGAGCGAGACAGAGACAGGAAGGGGGCGATGCGGAGATGGGACAGGACAGAGGACTGGAGAAAAGGTCAGGGCCAGAGAGGCAGGACAGGACCGACGCTGCGAGCGGCCCCTCACACAGGCCCGCACACCCACGGACACTCACACACTCCGCGCACACAGACACACTCCCACCACCGCCTCCTCCGGGCCCTGGGGGCTCAGGGGGTCCCGCTGTGGCCCCTCAGGCCCGGCCACTCCCCGTGGGACCGAGCAACACAGCCAGGTGTCTGGGTCCCGGCCTCACCCCTCACGAGACTTGCGCCCCCGTCCAGCCCTGGGGTCCAGGGGGTTGTGGGCAGGGCAGGGGCAGAGCAGTGTGGGGACCCCGGTGCCCCCCGGGGTCTGGCCCCCACGGCCACTGGGACGCCCACCCAGCCCTGTGCACTCGGCCCTGTCACCGTCCCAGCGCGAGCAGGCCTCTGGGCCTCGGGGAGAAGCCCACAGGCCTGCCTGGGTCCCCCGCACGGGGCTGGGAAGTGGGGGTCCCTGAGGCAGGGGAGGCACTGGGACTCCGGCTGCAGGGGCTCAGGCCTGGAGCCAGGGCGGGGCCCGCACGAGGGGCTGCCGGCCCGGGGGCTGGGGGACAGGGAGAACAAGGCGACCACACCACACGGCCCGAGGACGGCTCATGAGGACGGCGGGATGGGGGGCTCCCAGAGCGCTGCGGGCCCTGTGTGGGTTAGGCGTCTGTGGGAGGGGTCCAGGGGCTGCCCAGGGTGGCCAGGCGGGGTGGGAGCGGGGGCAGAGGAGCCATGAGCGGGGCCTCTGGGGGGGCTGACCTCGCCCCACCTGGCTCAGGGACGGGGAGCTGCCGCGTGGGACAGACAGATGCCCTGCGAACGAACAATGGGAGACAGTGAACGGGGTCCCATAGGGGACGGGCAGGTGGACAGGGAGAGACAGGGGCGGAGGGGAGGACCAGACCAGGGGAGGCGGAGAGAAGGGGTGAGAGGTAGCGTTGACAGGGACAGCCGTGGCCACGGTCGGCAGAGCTGTGGAAAGAACCAGAGATCGCCCTTCAGGACGGAGGAATGGATAGAGACCCAGGCCCGGCTGACCAGGGCTGGGTACTGTGGTCACCCCGGGGCAGAAAGGAGGGAACCCCACGTCCGTAGCGACGCGACGGACTGGAGGAGACGGTGCCTCTGCGCCCGAGTCCAGCCGCGACACGTCCGTGGTCGCCCGGGGCTCGCTTGTGGGGCAGAGAGGCTGGCCGCGGGGACACGGGTCAGAGGGGAGTGCGGAGGGACTTGCTCGACTCAGGGGGGTCATGAGCCATGAGAGACTGTGGGCGCCTGAGCGCGCGCCCCTGCTCCTTGGACCCTGCGATCGCACGTGGACGCCCCCCACTCCCCGTGGCCTGGAGCTCAGGGAGCCGGCAGGTTTCGGGGGCTTGCGCGAGGCACCAGGTGGCCGGACGGTGGGAGCGCTTTCCGCTGTGCCCCGACACGGGCCCGCGGGGCGGGTCGGCATCACCAGCCTTTAGGGTCTCCCGTCAGGACCCCTGGCCTCGGGCGCTCGTTCACAGAGGGGCACAGTGCCTTGGGGCACGGCCCTGCTGCGACCCCGTCCCTCGGCTGCCACGCGCAGCAGGGACCCGGGGGCCAGGCAGAGGCGGGCGCCTCCCTCCGCGAGGGTCCCGAGGCGGGTCCCCCACTTCTTCACTCCCTCCTGCCCTGTTAGCCGGGAGCCCTCCGGGCGCCGCGGACGGAGGGCGCCTCGCCCCGCTCCTGCCGTCCAGCAAGGAGGCAGGGCCGTGCCAACGGATCATCTTGGAATACGAGCTTCACGGTGCCCCTGCCAGCCGCGCTATTGCCCCGTCCGGAGCCCTCCGGGCCTCCCTGACCTCCACCGCCTCCCTGGGCGTCTCCCTGCTTGGGACCAGTGACACTGCGGGCTTCAGCCACAGGCCTGCAGCCCCCTGCCCTTTGCACCCAGGCACACCGGGCCCGTGAGCCCCAGAGGGGCGAGCTCCGTCCTGCTGCCCTGCACCCGGAGGGGGGCCACATCCCAGCAGGCCACGGCTTTCCGTGGCCCAGTCCGAGCCCCGGCCGGCCTCTGAGGTCCTGGGCTGAGCCGGCGCGGCCGTGTGGGGGGTGGGAGTGCGCCGCCAGGGTCTCGGCCCCCCCAGGAGGCCGTGCACCCCCACCCCACACCTGTTTCTCCCCTAGTTACTCATTTCAGTAGAAGCTGTCCCTGAAGGGGACATGCAAATGTCTGTTTGTTCCACACCGAGAAACACCCTTGTCACCCGCGGGCCGTTTCCAGAAATAGCTCCCACCGCCCTGCACCTGGCGCCCCGCCGCGGCCCCCACCGCCCGGCGAGCTTAGCCCAGGCCACGGGGTGTGGGGACCGTCCACGCTCCCGGCTGGCAGTGGCCGCCGTGGGACAGTGGCGCGGCTGACACGGTGGCAGCCCTGCAGGTGGTGACTTCCGTGAGCGAGAAGTGTTCTCAGCACGTCCCCCTCTGTGACTAGGGTCCCCTGCGGGCCAGCCTGGACGCTCCAAGCCCCGGGGTGGGTGGGGTGTCGGGGAGCAAGCGGGGCAGAGGAGAGGCCGTGCGGGACAGAGCCGGCCTGCGGTCACGTGGGGACAGGCACGGGCTCCCCGAGCTTGTGGGCCCCTGGGTGACCACAGCACCCAGCCCTGGTCAGCCGTGCCTGGGCTGTCCTCACCCCCACCCTCCCGTCCACACTGTGCGAGCAGCTGGGCCTCCCGCTCTGCCTCTCCCTTGCCCGTGTCTCTCCCTGTCGCCCCCCTACCTCTCACCCCTTCTCTCCGCCTCTGTCTCTGTCTCTGTGTCCTTCTCTGTTTCTCTGTCTCTCCCTGTCCATCTCTGTGTCTCTCTATGTCTCCCACGTTCACTCTGTCTCTGCCATTGTTCCGTCGCTCTCTGTCCATCTGTCTGTCTCCACCGAGTCTCTCCAAGTCCCAAACTCAGGAGTGGGGCGAGGCGCCCTCCGTCCGTGGCGCCCGACGCCACGTGGCTCCTCTGCCCCCGCTCCCACCCCGCCTGGCCACCCTGGGCAGCCCCTGGACCCCTCCCACAGACGCCTAACCCACACAGGGCCCGCAGCGCTCTGGGAGCCCCCCATCCCGCCGTCCTCATGAGCCGTCCTCGGGCCGTGTGGTGTGGTCGCCTTGTTCTCCCTGTCCCCCAGCCCCCGGGCCGGCAGCCCCTCGTGCGGGCCCCGCCCTGGCTCCAGGCCTGAGCCCCTGCAGCCGGAGTCCCAGTGCCTCCCCTGCCTCAGGGACCCCCACTTCCCAGCCCCGTGCGGGGGACCCAGGCAGGCCTGTGGGCTTCTCCCCGAGGCCCAGAGGCCTGCTCGCGCTGGGACGGTGACAGGGCCGAGTGCACAGGGCTGGGTGGGCGTCCCAGTGGCCGTGGGGGCCAGACCCCGGGGGGCACCGGGGTCCCCACACTGCTCTGCCCCTGCCCTGCCCACAACCCCCTGGACCCCAGGGCTGGACGGGGGCGCAGGTCTCGTGAGGGGTGAGGCCGGGACCCAGACACCTGGCTGTGTTGCTCGGTCCCACGGGGAGTGGCCGGGCCTGAGGGGCCACAGCGGGACCCCCTGAGCCCCCAGGGCCCGGAGGAGGCGGTGGTGGGAGTGTGTCTGTGTGCGCGGAGTGTGTGGGAGGGAGCGCGTGCGTTCATCGGAGCCCGCACCGTAGGATCTGCGTCCTGGCCTGTGTCTCTCTGCACGTCTGTGTGCGGTGCGGATGGGCTGTGGGCTCCTAGGGTCCATCTCTGTGCAGCCCTGGGCCACCTGCCCGGGGACCAGGCTCCCCCATTATGCTGAATCCCGGGGCCCCTCCACCACACCGGTCCACCCACCCTACCCCCCAGGGCTCCTCGGCTGACCTCGTGCCTGTGTCCCTGCCCGGCTACGGCCCTGCCCGCCAGCCCAGCCCCGTCACTGTCCCCAGGCCTCGGGGGGCATGTGGAGAGCCAGCACCGACCGGAGAGTGGATGGGGTTTAGTCCCAGAGGCGACACTTGGTGAGCCTGGCCTGGAGACGGGGAGGAGCGGCCCGGCCTCCTGGGGAGCACCTACTGCACTCGTGTGCCCCACACACCCTACGTGCTACGTTGCCCACACACACCTCGACACGCCGCGCACACTTTCCACACCTCACTCTGCACACGTGCGTGCACACCCACGGGCCAGCTCACCCTCTTCTCCGCACACACACGCGTGAGACGCACGTGGAGCTGAGCTTTGTCCCTGGGGTCGGAAGTCTGCCTGTGTGGGCGCGGTGGCCACCCTGGGTCTCCGTGGCCAGGGCCGAGGTCAGAGACGTGCGGCCACGGCTAGGGGCCAGCCCCTGTGGTCACCCGCCCCTCAGGGACACCCAAGAGGGTACTGGTGCGCCGTCGGGAGTGTGTGGCTAGGACCTGCCTGCCGCTGGGGCTCACTGTCTGTCTGCCCCCAGCCCAGGGACACTGTGGTTCTGGAAGGTTCTGAGTGGCAGGGCCGTGGGCCACACTCAGGATGGGCACCTTGGCCCCCGGGGCTGCTGCAACCAAGACACAACCCAGGCCTGGGCTTCACGTGCCGCCCGGAGGGGAGTCGGCTCCCTGGGGCCCTGCCAAGACCCTCACACCGTCCCCGTGGAGCCTGAAAGCAGGGCTCCCCTCCCCCCAGCCAGTTGAAAAACATGACCCCGTGGGCACCGGTGCAGCTCCCAACCCCCACGTGGGCACAAACATACACTTGCAAATGTTTCTAAAAACATCAAGGTCGGGAACCGCAGAGCAGGTGGGGTCAGGCTGGGAAGCCCCAGTGGCCCCTGAGACCGAACCAGCCCAGCCAGAACGGGCAGCATTTGCATGGGGGGGGGGGGCTGTGCCGCTGCCCGCCAGGTGCGAGGACTCCCGACCCTTCCCCCTGCCCTGGCCATCCCCCAGGAGACCCGGGCCAGAGTGGCCAGGCCGCCCCGTGTGCCTCCTGGACGACTGCCCGGTGGAAGGGGCCTGTTGTCGGGGGGACCTTGCAGACCAGCCGGGGACGAAGCCCCTGGCCCACAGCCAGGTCGCACCCACCCCTCAGCCCCAGCCGGCTCTGCCCTTCCCAGGCCATCCTGCCCTCAACCTTTGTCCCTGCTGGGCTCCCCCAAATGGCCGCCCTAGATGCAGACCTGCCCTCGTCCCAAGCGGGCTGGGGCGGCCCCCGGGAGCTGCCTCGGGCTCCAGCGCCCCCTCTGAGAGCCCCGGGGCACCAGCAAGGGCACGATGACCGATGACCGTGACGCTGGACGCCCTCTGGGCACCCACTCCTGGGACATCAGAGCAGGTGTCCTACCGGGGCGGGCCTGTCCCTCCTCAGCCTGCGCCCACCTTCCCAGCCAGGCCAGCCCCCTCCGGACAAGAGCCGGACTTGAGACAGGCCCCTGGGAGGGAATCCAGCTGCGGCCTGGGGGACAGGGCCTGGGGAGACCCTTCCCGCACGGCCTCCCGCAGCACGGCCATGCAGAGGCACACGGCCACACGGACACACACACGGAGACACAGACTCACACAGACACACGGACACACACAGAGACACGGACACACACAGACACAGACACACACAGACACAGACTCTCACACAGACACACGGACACACACAGACACACGGACTCACACAGACACACGGACACACACACAGAGACACAGACACACAGACACAGAGACACATGGACTCACACAGACACACGGACTCACACAGACACACAGACACACACACGGACACACACAGACACACGGACACACACAGACACACGGACACACATGCGGAGACACAGACACACAGACACGGACACAGACACACACACACACACACACACACAGAGACACAGACACACAGACACAGAGACACATGGACTCACACAGACACACGGACTCACACAGACACACGGACACACACACGGAGACACAGACACACACACACACACGGACACACACAGACACACGGACACACACAGACACACGGACACACACACGGAGACACAGACACACACACAGACACACGGACACACAGACACACACACACACACAGACACACAGACACACACAGGCACACGGACTCACACAGACACACGGACACACACGCGGAGACACAGACATACACACAGACACACGGACTCACACAGACACATGGACACACACACAGAGATGCACAGACTCACTGTTACACACACACACACACACACACACACACGCAGACATCAACATACAGAGGTTCCCACTGACCAGACACACGGACACAGACACGGACAGACACCCCAGCCACTCACTCTCAGAGACTCACACTTGGTAACAGCCACGTGCATGCTGCACACACACACACACACACAGACAATCACAGGTTCCAGAGCTGGAATCACATACACCACCATGGTCCAGAGTACTACAGGCCCTCACACACACACGGGCTCACACAGCTGCACACACTCGCAGACACACACAGACTCACACGGATACACACAGACACACACACACACAGTCCATAGACACACACACACAGACTCACACACACATAGTCCACAGACACACAAAGACACACACAGTCCATAGACACACACACACAGACTCACACACATATACAGACTCACACACACATACACATAGTCCACAGACACATACACACATACAGACTCTCTCACACACACACAGTCTACAGACACACACAGACACACACAGTCCACAGACACACACAGACTCACACAGATACACACAGACACACACACACATGGTCCCACAGACACAGACTCACACACAGTCCACACACACACACTCACATAGTCTACAGACACATATAATCTATAGATGCACACACACACAGTAGACAGACACACACAGACACCCACACAGTCCACAGACACACAAAGACACACACAGACACACACAGTCCACAGACTCACACAAACTCACATGGATACACACAGATACAGACATACACAGTCCATAGATACACACAGACACACACGGTCCCACAGACACACAGACACACACACACACACAGTCCACAGACACATATAGACTCACATGGATACACACAGACACAGACACACACGGTCCCACAGACACACACAGACTCACACACAGTCCACAGAAACACACACACACATGGTCCACAGACACACACACACACACAGTCCACAGACACACACAGACACACATGCACACACACACACACACACAGTAGACACACACACAGTCCACAGACGCACAGACTCACATACACACACAGACTCACACACATACAGACTCTCACACACACACACAGTCTACAGACACACGCAGACACACATGCACACACACACAGTAGACAGACACACACAGTCCACACACACATAAGACACACACACACAGACTCACACACACATACAGACTCTCACACACAGTCTACAGACACACACAGTCTACAGACACACACAGACACACATGCACACACACACAGTAGACAGACACACACAGTCTACAGATACACACAGCCACAGACACACAAAAACACACACAGTCCACAGACTCACACGGATACACACAGAGAGATACACTCACACACACACAGACTCACAAGGATACACACAGACACAGACACACACAGTCCCACAGGCACACACAGTCCACAGACTATGTATCTGTGTGAGTCTGTGGACTGTGTGTGTTTTTGTGTGTCTGTGGACTGTGTCTGTGTGTGTCTGTGTGTGTGTGTCTGTGGACTATGTGTGTGTGCATGTGTGTGTCGGTAGACTGTGTGTGTCTGTAGACTGTGTGTGAGACACACACAGTCCACCGACACACACACACAGACTCACACACACATACAGACTCTCACACACACAGTCTACAGACACACACAGCCTACACACACACAAACACACACACAGACTCACAAGGATATACACACAGACACACACACACAGACTCACACACACATACAAACTCTCACACACAGTCTACAGACACACACAGTCTACAGACACACACAGCCTACAGACACACATGCACACACACACAGTAGGCAGACACACACAGTCTACAGATACACACAAACACAGTCCACAGACACACACACACAGACTCACACACACATACAGACTCACACACACAGCCTACAGACACACACAGTCTACAGACACACACAGCCTACACACACATGCACACACACATAGTAGACAGACACACACAGTCTACAGATACACACACACACAGTCCACAGACACACAAAAACACACACAGTCCACAGACTCACACAGATACACACAGAGAGATACACTCACACACACACAGACTCACAAGGATACACACAGACACAGACACAGACACACACGGTCTCACAGACACACACAGTCCACAGACACACACACACACAGTCCACAGACACACACAGTCCACAGACTCACATGGATACACACAGTCCATAGACACAAACAGTCCATAGACACACACAAAGTCCACAGACACACAAAGATACACACAGACACACACAGTCCACAGACTTACACAGAGACACAGTCCACAGACACACACATACACACAGACACACACAGTCCATAAACACAGACAGATACCCATGCACAGACACAGTAGACAGACACACACAGACACACAGACACACAGAGACACACAGTCTACAGACACACACACAATCCACAGACACACAAAGACACACACAGTCCACAGACTCACATGGATACACACAGACACACACACACACACAGTCCACAGACATACACAGACACACAGACTCACACACACATACAGACTCTCACACACACACACACAGAGTCCACAGACACACAAAGACACACACAGATACACACAGTCCACAGACACACACAGACTCACATGGATACACACAGACACACAGTCCATAGACACACAGACACACACACACACACAGTTCACAGACATACACACACACTCACACACACATACAGACTCTCACACACACAAAGTCTACAGACACACAAAGACACACACAGACACACACACAGTCCACACACAGACTCACACACAGTACAGACACACAGACACACACACAAATACACACACACAGTCACACACACACAGACTCACACAGACTTACACGGATACACACAGACACAGACACACACACAGTCCCACAGACACACACACACAGTCCACAGACACAAAAGGCACACACACACAAAGACACACACAGACACACACAGTCCACAGACTCACACAGATACACACACACACAGACACACACACACACAGTCTACAGACACATGCAGACACACATGCACACACACAGTAGACAGACACACACAGACACACACACAGACTCACACACACATACAGACTCTCACACAGTCTACAGACACACACAGTCTACAGACACACACAGACACACATGCACACACACACACAATAGACAGACACACACAGTCTACAGTACACACACACACTCACAGTGTATGTGAGTCTGTGTGTCTGTGGACTGTGTGTGTGTGTGTGTGTGTGTCTGTGGGACTGTTTGTGAGTGTATCTGTGTGAGTCTGTGGACTGTGTGTGTCTGTGTGTGTCTTTGTGTGTCTGTGGACTGTGTGTGTGTGTCTACAGTGCGTGTGTGTGCATGTGTGTCTGTAGACTCTGTGTGTGTGTCTGTGGACTGTGTGTGAGTCACACACACACACAGTCCCACAGAGACACACAAACACAGTCCACAGACACACAGACTCACATACACACACAGACTCACACACATACACACACACAGTCTACAGACACACATGCACACACACAGTAGACAGACACACACACACAGACTCACACACACATACAGACTCTCACACAGTCTACAGACACACACAGTCCACAGACACACAAAAACACACACAGTCCACAGACAAACACACACAGACTCACACACACACACAGACTCACACACACATACAAACTCTCACACACAGTCTACAGATACACACACACACACAGTCCACAGACACACAAAAACACACACAGTCCACAGACTCACACAGATACACACAGAGAGATACACTCACACACACAGACACACACAGTCTACCCATGCACACACACAGATACCCATGCACACACACAGTAGACAGATACACACAGACAGCACACACACAGATACACAGATACCCATGCACACACACAGATACCCATGCACACACACAGATACCCATGCACACACACAGTAGACAGATACACACAGACACACAGAGACACACACACACACAATCCACAGACACACAAAGACACACACAGTCCACAGACTCACATGGATACACACACACACAGAGTCCACAGACACACAGACTCACACACACATACAGACTCTCACACACACACACACAGAGTCCACAGACACACAAAAACACACAGATACACACAGTCCACAGACTCACACAGATACACACAGACACAGACACACATGGTCCCACAGACATACACAGACACATACACACAGTCTACAGAAACACACAGACACACACAGACTCACAAGGATAAGGATACACACAGACACACACACACAGACTCACAAGGATGCACACAGACACACACAGTCCACAGACACACACAGTCACACACACACACACACACACACACACACACGCCATACACAGTCCACACACACACAGCCAGCTGCTGTGGCCAGCAGCCCCTCGAGACCCCGGAAGCCCCAAAGGTCTGGGCAGATCCGGCTCCTGGTCTGACTGTCCTGAGCCATTTTCCTGTCTGGCCCTAAGTGTGTGTCTCCCCACGGCCAAGCCCACACTTTTCTACGGACCCACACTGACACTTCCCCTGGAGGTCTCTCAGTCAGCAGGGACTCCCATCTACCACCCAAGGGACCGTTTCAGAACCACACTGGACCATGGCCTCCAGTGCTCTTGGGGTGAATCCTGGCCAAGCCCTGCCCTCCTGCTAGCCCCCTCAGCCCCCTGGTTCTGCACACTGGCATGGTGGTGCAGGGAGCTGTGAGGGCCCCAGCCTGAGGACAGCAGGTGCAGACACAACCACCACTGCCTCCGTTCCCCTCCTGCGGAGCCCTGGGGCCAGGCTGGACACTCGTCCAGGAAGCGTCCTGCTCACCAGCCGCCATGGCACAAGCAGAGGCTGAGCTCCCCGACGCCAACCTGTGCCCCCGGCTCCAGGGGACCGGAGAGGTATGAGGCCCTCTCCGACTGGGAGACCATGAAGGCCTGGGTGCCTTTGGGAGGAAGGGGCTTCTCCGGCTGGGCCTGGGGGGAGGAGTGCCTCCTGGTTTGGGGCCCTGTGCGGTGAGAATGGGATACTTCACAGTAAAAAGGGACTTTTCTCTTTGAGAGGAAAGGAAGACAAGACCATCCTGGGCAGAGCGAAGCAGGGGCAGCCAACCTGGGTGCCCTTCAGTGAGGCTGGTCCAAAGGAAAGGGAAGGGAAATGGTGAGGAGATCCAGGGCCCAAGAGGAACCCACGGGGGGAGGAGCAGGCTGGAGCCAGGGGAGCCTTCAAAGGTCCCGTGGGGATAGCGGGTCAGGAGGCGGCTTGGAAGGTCCCACTCTCGGCTCCTTCCTCCTCCCAAACCCTCCATTGTGCCTTGGCTGCTGGGAAGGAGGTTCTGGTGACCCTCGGGGTGCAGGATGCTCCCCTCCAGAATGTCCTGCCTAGCCCCTCGACCATCCCCGGCCGGGAGAGGGAGGGGTGCCAGTGAGACAGGAGCCCTGGGTCAGGCCGGAGGAGGCATCACCATCCTGCAGCCAACGGGGCCTCTCACCAGGCCTCACCAGGCGCCCACTGCACAGTCAGAGCACGGGGGCTGCCTCGTGTCTTTCTGTGTCAGAAACAGGAACGTCTACTCCTGCTCTCATGAAACACTGAAACCACACAGCAGAAGCCACACACATGCGCACACTTTGTGGTCAGATATCCTGAGGGGAACAGAGGACAAGTCCCAGGGTGTCCTCACTGGACGGGACACAACGCCTGGCTTTTCCATGGGTCCAGGCTGTTACCAAGCAGTCGAACACAGGGGTGGCGTTGGTCCTCCACCAGGGTTTCTGGAGAGGCCCCGACACAACCCACATGAGCTGAGGGCTACGACCCAGCACTTCATTCTGGCGCCTCGGTTTGGTCAACATGGGGCCTGGGTCTGGTAATGTGACATAGGGCCTGGGTCAGGTCGGAGGAGGCTAGGGTCTGGTGACTGGGGCCTGCGCTGGATGGCCTGGGGTCTCGGTCAGGTCAGCCTGGCACTGACCTCAGTGCAGCCTCCTCTTCGGGTCCACTCCCAGCCTGGGCGCCCAGCACAGCAGCCAGGCGCTGGACCTCAGGCACCTGCTCACGCCTGGCTCTGCTGCCCCCACGTGGCCGCGAGCAGCACTGCATGCCCGCTGCCCCAAGAGGCTGTTCCCAGAACCGGCCGCACAGGGCAGATGGGGGCAGCGGGACAGAAGCAGGAGCACAAGACACGGGTCGGGGCAAGAGTCATAGGTCCGGGGGCAGGGACCGGAGCAGGGGGAGATGGGGCAGGGGGCACACACCAGGGGCAGGGGGCATAGGTCAGGGGGCACACACCAGGGGCAGGGGGCATAGGGGCTCAGCCCGAGGGGGAGATCAGCAGGAGGACAGCCCATGGCCTCACACCTCCGAGTGTCCCAGGGGCTCAGAGGCCCGGGACAGGTCCCACGGAAGACCCTGGCCCAGCACCGGGCTCTGGGCACAGACCGCGGGGGATCAGACTCGCGCTGGGGGCAACCAGGTCTCAGCGGGCTCGGGCCACAGCCCCCTGCCCGGCCCCGGCCCCGCCTCTGCAGCACAGTCGGCCCACAGAGGCCGCACCGTGGGGTTCGGGCGCCCCCGGTGGCCATCCTGCGCCACCGCATGTGCCGCGCACCAGCCAGTCGGGTCGGGAGGGGCCCCAGCCGCACCCCGCAGGGCCGCCCGCTCGCGTCGCGCCAGAGCCCACGCTTCCCACGACCGCCGGTGTGCGGGAGCCAGGAAGGCCGCCCGGAGGAAGCCCTGCAGACCGGGCGGACTGGGCACCGGAGAGGCCGAGCCCGGGACCCCGCAGCGCAGAGCGGGGCTGAGCCCTGGACACGCCCAGCACGGATGGTCCCGCGGCGGGTGGACCCGGCGGGGAGGCCAGGCCGCGGGGCACTGACCACGGTCTGCATCCGTCTTGTGCCCTGGCCCCACCTTGTGCCCTGGCCCCATCGATGCGTACCCCCCACCCCCGGCTGGAGCTGGGAGCCCTACGCATCCCTCCCCTGGGGTCATACCCTGCGCACCCAGAGCGTCCCACAACCCAGCACCTGGCCTGCGGGAGGCGAATCCTCCAAACAAAGATCAGTGAGTTGGAGGTGCCTGGGGGCCTCAGGTCATGATCTCGGTGTCCTGGGATCGATCCCCGCATCGGGCTCTCTGCTCAGCCCCCCCCCCCCCACTCTGCCTGCTTGTGACCTCTCTCTGCCACATAAATAAAATCTTTAAAAAAAAAAAAAAGACCAATGAGGGGGACACAAAGTTCCTGGGCTGAGAGACCCCATAATCTGGGGTGCGGCTGCAGCAGGGGTGGGGGTGAGTCCCCAGAAGGCGGCTCCTCCCAGGAATTCGCCCTTCCCGCGAGGCTGCCGTTCCCACGACCCCGATCTGCGGCCGCGAGCTGCCCCCTCGCTGGCCTCTGCTTCTGAGCGGGGACTGAGGCCCGATTCTGCTCACAGCACGCAGACCACCGGGCCTTACGCTGCTGGACCTGGGGCGGTCCGGCTTGCAGCCTCCGGGTCAGCCCTGCGGTCTCGACAGGCCCGGCCGCCGTCAGGACGGCTAACGCCCCGCGCAGAGCGCGGGATAGTGGTGCTCGGGTCCGCCAGGGACACGGCGGCAGGAGTGGACAGCAGGGGCCAGGACGGGCCGAGGCGTCCCTTTCCGGCGGGAGGACTTCTGCGGCCCCCGCAGCCGGCGGCAGCCTCCTCACGCTCCAGCCCCTCCAACAGAGCCATCGGCGCGGCGAGCGCTCATGGAGTGCGGCCGAGCGCGCAGCTCTGTCCACCTTGCTTTAGGACAGGGGACCACGCGGCCCGCGCATGCGCCCTCCAGCGAGAGCGTCTGCTCGGCCGCGCGCGGTGAGGGCCCGAGCGCCTGGAAGGCTGCGACGTCCCGCGGCGGGTGCGGGCGCGCCCGGGGCGGAGGGCGTTGTCCAGGCACGCGGGCTTCCTGGGAGGTGCGGTCGCTGTCGGACGCTCCCGCAGAGCGCCCCGTGCGGCCATCCTGCGTCCGCGCACGCTCCACTGGGGGAGGGGGAGGGGGAGGGGGAGGACTCGTCCTGCCCCAGCAGTGGCGGGGGTCTCGGCAGAGCAGGACCCGCTAGGTCCGCCGCGTGCGTGCGTGCGTGTGTCTCCGCGTGCGTTCACACGCGCGCTCGCACAGCTTCCTGGCTCTGACGGGTCCGGGGCAGCAACCCATAAAGGACGTGCCTACGGAGATGAGTGTTTGTAAACCTTCTGGACTCCAAAAGGATCTCTGTGCACGACCACACGCTGCCACCCCTCAACGCCCATTCTCCACATGGACTGCGAGCGTGACCCTCTCTAGGGGGGTCCAAGGCCGCCCGGGCAGGACGGGGCATCTTTTCCCTGCTGTTCCCGACGGAGCGCAGAGACGCGACACCGCACAGCCCGTGAGTTGCCGGACTCCCAGCCGGAGAGACGGGGTTGGGGTCCCCCAAAGCCAGCCTGGGTCTCAGAGGAGCCCAGCCACCAGCAAGCGCTGCCGCCCGTGCCAGCGGAGCTCCGTGCCCTGTCCACACGCCTGAGACTGACGCGCAGTGGTTCAGACAGCAGTCCGGGCCACCAGAGACACAGCGCTCAGAGCCTGCGTGGCACCAGAGCTCGCCCGCCCCTCCACCGCAGATGCCAAGGGTCCTCCGATGCATGTCCCACATGCGGTCATGGTCAGGACCTCTGCGTCATAAACGCTCCTACCCGCCACTGCTGTTCTAAAATCAAGTGCAACATTTTCACTTGAATCGTTGGCCCTCGCAAGGGGCAAACACCATAGCTGTGTGCAGATGCAGACATCCTGAGAGGTGGCTCCCTGGGGGCCCCAGGGCTCTGGCCACTTAAAGAGTGGGTCCCCTTCCGGCCTGACCAACCAGACCCCCCCTGCAGGCCCAAGAGGCCCCCACAGACCCAGACTTCCTCCTCCTGCCCTCCTGGGACCCCCCACCCTGAAGAGCCCAGCATAGATGCCCAAGAGTGGCATCCCTCCATCCTGTTTCCCAAGCCCAACATCAGTGTCCAGGAGCCCAGCATCCCCAGAGGTGTCCAGCCACGGCCCTCGGGGTGCATGCTCCCAGGAAGCACAGCCAGGTCAGGCCCAGATGGCCAGGGGCCAAGAGGAGTGCTGTTGGCCTGGCAGGGGCGTGTACTGAGTGGCCTGGGGCCTGGCTCAGGTCGGCGGAGGCTAGGGTCTGGTGACTGGGGCCTGCGCTGGATGGCCTGGGGTCTCGGTCAGGTCAGCCTGGCACTGACCTCAGTGCAGCCTCCTCTTCGGGTCCACTCCCAGCCTGGGCGCCCAGCACAGCAGCCAGGAGCTGGACCTCAGGCACCTGCTCACGCCGGGCTCTGCTGCCCCCACGTGGCCGCGAGCAGCACTGCATGCCCGCTGCCCCAAGAGGCTGTTCCCAGAACCTGCCGCACAGGGCAGATGGGGGCAGAGGGACAGAAGCAGGGAGCACAAGACACGGGTCGGGGCAAGAGTCATAGGTCCGGGGGCAGGGACCGGGAGCAGGGGGAGATGGGGCAGGGGGCACAGACCAGGGGCAGGGGGCATAGGTCAGGAGGCACACACCAGGGGCAGGGGGCATAGGTCAGGAGGCACACACCAGGGGCAGGGGGCATAGGGGCTCAGCCCGAGGGGGAGATCAGCAGGAGGACAGCCCATGGCCTCACACCTCCGAGTGTCCCAGGGGCTCAGAGGCCCGGGACAGGTCCCACGGAAGACCCTGGCCCAGCACCGGGCTCTGGGCACAGACCGCGCGGGGATCAGACTCGCGCTGGGGGCAACCAGGGCTCAGCGGGCTCCGGCCTCACCCCCCTGCCCGGCCCCGGCCTGGCCTCTGCAGCACAGTCGGGCCCACAGCGGCCGCACCGTGGGGTTCGGGCGCCCCCGGTGGCCATCCTGCGCCACCGCATGTGCCGCGCACCAGCCACTCGGGTCGGGAGGGGCCCCAGCCGCACCCCGCAGGGCCGCCCACTCCCGCCGCGCCAGAGCCCACGCTTCCCACGACCGCCGGTGTGCGGGAGCCAGGAAGGCCGCCCGGAGGAAGCCCTGCAGACCGGGCGGACTGGGCACCGGAGAGGCCAAGCCCGGGACCCCGCAGCGCAGAGCGGGGCTGAGCCCTGGACGCGCCCAGCGTGGATGGTCCCGCGGCGGGTGGACCTGGCGGGGAGGCCAGGCCGCGGGGCACTGACCGCATGGGCTCTGCTCCCTCACTAGCATGCCCTGAGCTCTGCGTGCACATACTGGGTCCCCAACCTCACGCTCGCTGGCTGCTCCTCACACTGAACCGTGCACGGACGGAACAGTGCTGTGGGCTTGGTGTTCCCGATGGAGCGACACACAGGCTAAGGGACCCGTCACCAGAGATCAGACACTGGGTGCACGGGGCTTCAGCACAGGCCCCAAACCTCTCATGTGCTCACACAGAACTACTGCGTGGGCCACACACATGGCCCCATGGCCAGCCCCCCGGTGGTTCGGTCTGCAGGTGCCACTGAGATGCTGCCACGGATGCCACAAGCTCAGTAAAGCCATGGCCAGGCTCTCGCCCAGGCTGACCAGCATCAGGTTCATGGACAACTGACCTCGGGGGCTTGGCCTATGATGAGGAGGGTCAGTCAGGCAGACGAGCCACACGGGCTCAGACGGTCACACACAGTCCATGGACACACACAGACTCACACGGACACACACAGACACACCAGCACACACAGACACACACGGACACACACAGACACACACGGACTCACACAGACACACCAGCACACACAGACACACACGGACACACACAGACACACACGGACACACACAGACACACCAGCACACACAGAGTCACAGGGACACACACACAGACACACCAGCACACACAGACTCACACGGACACACACAGACACACCAGCATACACAGACACACACGAACACACACAGACACACCAGCACACACAGACTCACACGGACACACACAGACACACCAGCATACACAGACACACACGGACACACACAGACACACACACAGACACACACAGTCACACCACACACACAGACTCACACGGACACAAACAGACTCACACAACACACATGGACTCACACGGACACACACAGACTCACACAGACTCACACGGACACACACAGAGACACACACAGCACACACACGACACACACACAGACTCACACAGAGTCACACAGACACACACAGAGACACACCAGCACACACGGACACACACAGACTCACACAACACACACAGACTCACACGGACACACACAGACTCACCAGCACACACGGACAGGGAAGCAGCAAAGGTGCGCTGCTGCCATCACTCTGCGACCGGCACAGGGTCAGTCGGGGACCCGGGATGAGGAGGTCACCCTTCTTGGGTGAGCCCCAAACTCGGCATTGCGGTTCACAAGACGGCCGACGGCTCTCAGCTCACTTCTGTCCTCAGCCATCGGTCAGGGCCTTGCTTCAACAGGGCAGCAGACGAGGGCCTGGGGACCACCCCAGACCAGAGCCAGGGTGTCGCCCGTGGCGCCGGTGCCCCTGTGCGGGGACGAGGCTCGGGAGCCTCCTTGTGGCCGGCGTGCGCCACTGCGTGTCCCGCCTGCCGGCTGGGGCTCAAGGTGGGGGAGCTTTGTGCGGGCGCTCACCTGCCAGGAAAAGGTGCCCCGGGGCCCCCAGCCAGCCCTGCGCCTGTGAAGCCCCAGCAAAGCATCCCCCGGTAGGCAGGATGCCCCTGCTCTGCTCTGCATGCACCGACCCCCAGCCTGCCCAAGACGTGTCTCCCCGGGGCGCGGAGCCTCGCCCCCTGGAAGAGATAACCTGCACAGTCTCAGCACCCATAGACGGCGGGGACGGGCCACCAAGTGCCCCTACCCAGGCCGGGGGGACATCCTGCAGCAGTTCACAGACCCGGGGCTGGCAGGCAGGGGCGGACAGACCTGAGGGCTCCCTGAGACCCACCCCCACCCCGAGAGGGCACCCAGACGGCTCACGCTGCTCTGGGCGGGGGGGGGGGGGCTTCCTGGAGCCACCCCGCCGTCTCAGCTCGCGCCGCCCCGACGCCCTCCGCTCAGGGTTGTCTTCCTCGTGGAAGGACGTCACGCGGCCGGCGCTGGCTCACACCCCGTCTCGTCCAGCCGAGGCTCCGCCGCCTTGAGTCTTCTTTTGCGGCCACGGTGACTGCCCGGCGCGACTTCCGGGTACCCCGCGGCAGCCCAGGGTTCTGGGAGGAGACCGCGGGCCCCGGCGGAGGCCGGACAGTCCCCCGCGCCCGCGGTGGCTCAGGCGCGTATCGCTTCACACACGGTCGTCCTTTTTGGTGCGGTCAGGTTGCAAGTGTGTCTTCTGAGACCCCCGTGCAGCACCACGGTTTGAACGCGGCCCTCGGTGGTGTTTTCCATTCTCAGGGCGGACACCCGGCGCCCCGGCCCCACCAGGGGAGAGAAGAGACGCCGCGCAGCCCACGGGAACGGGACAGGTTCCCCACAAAGACTCAAGACACACACTCACTGGAGAGTCTCTGACAGCAGCGTGAGGACAAAAACACCGTGTGCGCGTGGCAGACTCCGCGGACACACGGGATCCGTGCACGGTGCCAGGGTCCCTTGATGCGGTGCTCTTGGAAAGCCACGCGGCATCACCTTGTGGTGGGTAATGTCCCCTTCCCGGCGTCCTGGCGTGGGGACTGCCAAGCGCGTGCAGCCAAGGGAGCTCGCCCCAGAGTGCTGGGTACCCCCAGCACAGCTCACGCCATCACAACCCCAGAAAGATCCACGGCCTGGCCACGGGGACAGAGTGGACGAGAGGGGAATGTGCCAGACTTGAGGCAACACGCGTGCCTCTTTGTAAAATATGGACGGAAGAGATGACTCACAAGGGGACACAGAGCGCGACACCTTCCACTGGAACCTGGCCCAGCCCGCAGGGAAGCATGCGGACTCCGTCGGTGCGGAAGGAAGCTCCTGGCCTCGGGTGCGTGAGGCTCGCTCCCCACAGCGGTCATCAAGACTCGCAGCGGGAGGGAGCCCTCAAGGCCAGGCGAGGGCTGGACGGAGGCTCCGGAACCCCACACTCTCCCACCGAGACCGCAAACAAGGGCAAAGGTTTGGGAAAAACTAAAAACCGCAGCCAGGTCCGAGGTGCTGCTCCTCTGGAGACCCGTAAGTGCCACGCACAGAACCAGAATGTCCCCTGCACACCTGGGCAGCCGCGGCTCAACGCGCCCACGTGTCCGGCATCAGGACGGCACAGCGAACGCCACGGTCTCGCGCCCACTTCTCGGAGCCGAGCCGACATCCCTGCAGGGGACAGGAGACGTGGGAGCCAGGCTCACAGGCCAGAGGGGTGAGCATGTCCACAGCACCGCACGACCGCCTTCCCTGGCCGGCGGACGAGGCCACAGTCCGTGGCAGGCAAGCGCCCCTCCCCCAGGGACTGAGAGACCAACCGGTGAGCCCTGGAGAGGACAGTCGGTCCCACGCTGGCCATGGGGCTGGGAGAGGCACGGCGGCGGGGGCAGCACTGCCCAGCGCGCAGCCCAGTGGGCATCACCCGCACCGGCCTCCCTCCGGCACCCAGTCCGCCCCTGGCTGCGCCTCCCGCATGTGGGGCCCCCTCTGCCCCTGTGGGGCTTCCTCAGACGTGTCAGGGCCGCGGTGAGGGCAGCGTGCCAGACATTACCTCTGGGTGTGGGTGAGGGTGTCTCCAGAGGAAATGGGCCCCACCGCGGCACTCGGAGCAGGTGGCAGCCATCCGCAGAGTGGGCGGCACGGCCTGATCCCACACCTGGAAGGGCTCAAAGGCCCCATGACCCCGGGCGGGGGGGGGGGGGGCGGGTGTGCCCACTGGAGCCTGGACGCAGGCTCCTGCCCTGACAGACACAACGCTCCTGTCCCCAGACCTTCAGGCGTGGGCTGAGCAGCCCCCGGCCTCCGCCGGCCCCCTGCAGACTTGGACGGTGCATCGTCCAGACCCCAGGTCTCCATCACACCTTCATATGCCCATCTGCCCCAGCGGCTGTGTCTCTGCAGAACGTGGCTGAGCACAGAGCCCCTGCCCTGGCTCTCAACATGGGCACAGCTCTCCCAGCACCCCTCACCCCTGGGGACGGACAGAGTCTCAGAGTGCCCACCCCAGGCTGAGCCCCGCGGGCTGGTTCTTCTTAGTCTTCCTGGTTAGGTGTGGTCACTGCCCTGCAACAGGACTGCACTGTCCACCTCCTCATCCTGGGGCCATCAGCCGCCCCACCCCTTGTCCCGGAGAGCAAGAGACACGGCGGCCACCCTGACCTGGACAGGCAGCAAGCGGAGCTCCGGCACCGGCCGCACAAAAGGAACCTGACGGTGAGGGGTGCTGGAGACCCTCCAGGGAGCCCGTTCAGCTGGGCTAAGTCCTGGACAGTGAGTGGCCCTTGGGGGTTTCCCTGCGTGTTTCTCCGTCTAGGGACCCAGACGTGTGCTGCCGTGACGCGGAAGGTCTCGGCAACGAAACTGGCATGGGTACACCTCAACCCGGTCCAAGGCAGTGTGCGCGCACGGCCTCTGTGGGGAGCTGGGCCTGCAGGAGACACCCTCAGGGGCCCCTGTGACATCAGAGGGCGGATGGCCCCAGCCACGCTGGGCGCCGCACCCACAGGCCCTCCCCATGTCCCCCACGGGGCCGTGGGCGGAGGAAGCTGCCGCAGCCGGAGCTCTCACTGTGTCCTCACACAGCTCTGCGTCTCAGACCTCGCGGCCTGCCGTCAGCAGGAGGGCCAGCACGGGAGCCGGACCCAGACCGTGGGGCCCGAGGGGACCCACACTGGGCACTTCAGAGAAATATTTTCCCACCAACAGGAGGGACCCCAGCATCTTCTTCCTGCAACTGGACGCTGTCCTTGAGCTGACGTCCGCATGGTTCTGTGTGGACCTTGGGACCACCCAGGGAGATGTCGCCAATCCTCCGAGACGGAGGTACACGCACAGAGCCTCCTGCCCGCCGCGGCCAGCTGGGGAAACCACCCTGGGAGGCTTGCCTCAAACTCTGAGCAAGGTGACAGATGTCCTCCAGGCCACAGTCGGACCTTCCCAGCTGGAGCCAGCCACGGCCGAGCTCTCTGTCGGAGGTTATCAGGCCGGGAGCCTTGTGAAAGGTCCTGACGTCCCAGGTGGCCGCCCAGCTAGGGCTGGAGCACCACGGTGAGCCGCGAGGCCCTGCTGGGGACTTCCCGTGCCCAGACACGACTTTTCCGGTGGGCTCAGGATGGCAGCTTCGATCCTGCTTGGGGCCAGCTCCCCGGGCATCTCTGGCCAGGGAAGCCCACGTTGGGGGACGGCACACCCCAGTCTGGGGCACGGCACGGATGGCCGTCCAGCCGGTATCACGTTGGGCTTTTCTCCTGGGACCCTCCGTGGACTCTTGCTGGCAGAGGATGGGGAAGGACGTGGCACCTGACCTGGCCTGGAGGAAGGGCCCGCAGGACAGGCAGACCAGACCCGTGGGAGGGGCACAGCTCCCGGAAACACCCCTTCTTGGGACCTCACTGCCCAGGTCCTCCCCTCTGCCCCCTGCTGTCCTCCCCCAAGATGGCCACACCCTCTCCACTCTCCTTCCAACTCACGCCTGAACAGCCCAGCTCGGCTGCCACCCAAAATCAAGGGACGTGGTTCTGTCACCAATAAAGTCGTCACCGGCCTCCCAGGTAGCCCGCGGGTGTCTCAGTCCACCCTGGGTCCCCAAGACCCCCTCTCAGTCCCTGCCCTGCTGTCCCAGTGCCCACCACCCTCAACCTTCTGAGGAAGCCCTCCCCGCTCCTCCCAGACCCGACCCCTCCCTGCAGGAGCGTCCCGCAGGGTCTGGCCATCCCACAAGCCCACCCCCACCTGCACAGGGACAGCCTCTGCCTGGGCTCAGCACCAGGGCCTGCAGGGGGCCGGCCTCAGCAGACACGGCCTCAGGGCCTGGGAGCTCACCAGCGAGACGACAAGGGGCAAGAGACCAGCGGCGGCTTGTCTGCCACGTCCGGCCACCGCCGGCCGCCTCGGGAAGCCGGAGAAGGGCAGGCTGGAACACGGCCAGGTCTGCGTCTTGTTGCCAAGGTAGAGCCCAAAGAACACACACCTCAGACCACGAGCCTGCCAAATGCCCCCCGGTTCCCGGTCCTGCCGCAGCCAGAGCCCAGCTCTGTCGTGAAAGCAGTGGACACTGGCCACTGGCCTCGCTGCAGGCAGAGGTCCCTCCCTCGCACCCTCCAATCTGCCCGGACGCCCTCAGGGACCGTTGGGGGAGCACATGGGCTGCTAAACCGAGTCAGGACAGAGCAGGGCCGGTGCCCCCTGTGCAGGCAGTGGCCTGGGGAGGCCAGCGGAGACGGAGACAGCAGGCGGGGACCAGCACTGAGCGTTTAGATGGCACTCTGGCCAGCTCCCACTTCTGATGCAGGACGCGGGGGCCTCACGGCACAGCAGACTCCATGAAATGTTCCCCAACTCCGCCTCCCAGCCCGAGGACGAGCAGGGGTTCCTCTGAGAAGAGGCGTCCAGGGCAAGAGTCAAACAGGCCGGGGGAGGGGGGCAGCCCGTAAGCCCCCCTCACAGCATCCCTGTTACCACGGGGCTAACCAAGGACACCCCCACAGAGACCGGGGGACAGGATGGGCAACACTGAACCTCACCACTGCCCCCGCCCAGAAACACACCCCCCAGACAGCACCCACCCCCTGCCCCACTGGCCCTGCCCCACTGACCCTGCCCACGGGCAGGCTGGACCCCTCGCAGCCCCTCACACACTCCACACCTCGCCTGTGGCCTTCCAGGGAGCCCCCCCGCAACCCCTCTGCTCCTGCAGCCCCCGCCCTTCCAGCCTCCACTTGCCGGCGCAGGAGAGAGCACCCTGCTCCACACCCGGCTCGCGGGACTCAGAGAGACCCTGCCGAGGTCACGGCCAGAGGGTGGGGCCACAGGGCCGTGCTGGGAGACGAGAGGGGGGCTGTCGCCGTGAGGAGTCCCTGAGCATCTGAGGGCCCCAGACCCTGGCTCAGTCGCATCCTCCCAAAGCCCAACCCCAGGCAACCGCAAGCCGGGGGAGACCAGAGACACGGGAGCGGGACGCCGCAGCCTGCTGAGGGGGCCCGGTGACCAGCCAGCCCCGCCCCGCAGAGGTTGGCAGGAAGGGGACCCAGACAGGGCCCTGCTCTGCACCCACAGCTCTGAGCCTTGCTGGGAGCGGTCAGCTCTACACACAGGCGGCAGGGACGGTGTGCCTTGTCCACCAGCAGGGCAGGTGACCCCACGAGCGCAGGCCCGGCCACGAGGGGGACGCTCGGTGCTCAGCCAGGACTCTCACAAGGCACCCTCAAACAGCCACGTCAACGGTCTCCTAAGGCCTGAGGCAGAGGGCCCGGCCCAAACGCTGTCGAGACCATCCTGGGCCAGGTGGGTGCCCAGGGCCACACCACAGGCCACAGCACTGGGCAGAGGCCAGGAGAGAAGCCATCTGCACACGGTGGCAGGCTGGACAGCCCGAAGCGACCGCCCAGCCCCACCAGGGCGCCGAGCTGCTTGGGCTGCGCTGCTGTGGGCTCCGTGGGCATCGGTATCCATGCTCCTGGCCTCAGCCTACACTATCCCCCGGGGACCAAAGCCCCCCACCCCAACCCCCCACGGCCGGCCCCTGACGCTGAGGAGAGAACCAGGGCCTCAGCAGGGCAGGCCGGCGGTGCTGAAGATACCGGGACGCGGAGCCGGGTCTGGCACCTCTGCGGGTGAGGACGGTGACGCTGGGGAAGAGGGTCCCAGTGGCAGCGCAACAAGGGTCAGGCGCCCAGGAGCTGGCCCAGACCCCTGGCCGCAGCCCCTCCCAGGCCCTTCTCCCACCCACCGGGTCCAGCTGTCAGGAACAGGACTCAGGAAACACGCGGGCCGCGGCTTTGGATACAAAACTGTAAACACGAGTCTTTAAAATGACAGAGGCCTCCCTGGCCCCAAACTCTGAGCCAGAGCCCCCCACCCACGGGACCCCAAGGGACCGGACCTCCGCCCGCTCTGTCCTCTCTTCCCCCGCCCCCAGGCCCAGCACACAGCGGCCCACGCGCTGGCGGAGCGGGGCTGCGAGCCCGCGGTCCGGGGGATTCCTGAGATGAAGAAGCGGCCGCGGCCCCCGGGCCCCGTGGGGCGCGCGCCCCCACCCCGTCGCGGGCCGGCCGCGCGGGCCGCGTCACGTGCCCAGGGCGTCGCGCGTGGGCGAGGGCCCGTGGGGGCGGCCGGGCGGGCCGTGCAGCGGCTGCGGCGGCGGCGGCGGCGCCGAGTTGCGCTGCGGCGGCGGCGGCTGCAGCTCCAGCGCGAGCGCGGGCGGCGGGAAGTCGCGCACCTGGCGGCGGTACTCCAGGAACGTGCAGGCCTTGGTGGCCAGCGCCACCACGTTCTTGCCCACGAAGATGGCCGAGACGCGGCTGTCGCGGAAGAGCGCCATGTTGGCGGCCCGCGCCAGCACGGCCACCACGTTGACGGTGGCGAGGCTGAGCACGGGGTAGAGCATCATCTTCTGCGGCGCGATGTGCTCGCCCTGCATGCTGACCTCGCTGAGCGCCACGCAGGGCAGCACGAGCAGCAGCATGTAGCAGTAGAAGAAGGTGAGGCCCTCGGCCCACAGCGGCAGCCCGGTGCGCGGCGGCTCCCACAGGTTGGCCTGCATGTCCAGCAGGTCCAGCAGGTCCAGCGCCACCCAGAAGAGGCGGCCGCGCAGGTCCTCGCGCTTGCGGAACGTGCGCACGTACTCCATGCGGTCGAGCGCCACGAGCAGCAGGAAGAGGCCGGGCACGCACACCGACAGCAGCAGCGTCAGCGCCTTGCGCGCCACCGGGTCGGCCGCGCCCCGCCGCGCCGCCTTGTAGTTCTGGAAGATGAAGTAGAGCTTGATCTCCAGCACGAAGATGTAGAGGAACCAGAGGATCATGGCGTAGCCGCGCTTGGCCGTGCGCACCTCGGCGCCCACCCACACGGCCACGTAGCGCAGCACCAGCAGGAAGCACACGTCGCCCACCAGCACGATGATGCACACCCCGATCTTGCGCGGGCCCTGGCTCTGCTCCACCAGGTACGCGTCCATGACCGCCATGCTGCCCATGATCACCAGCGTGGTCAGGCACACGTGGCGCCGGTCCGGGGGCGGCAGCACCATGGTCGGCCGCCGGGGCCCCGGCCTGGGCGCGCCTGGCCCCCACGCGAGGCGGGACGAGGCCCTGCGGCGGCGGCGCTCAGCCCGCGGGCATGGCGCGACGGGGCCTGTCCAGCCGCTCTGCGGGCGCCACCGCTGCCGGCCGGCGAGCTCGGAACCTGGGGAGACCAGAGGGAACCGTGAGAGCGCAGTGCGGGAGCAGCCCCCGTCCCCCCCCCACTCCCCGGCCCCGCGACGAGCTTCCTGCGCGGGGCGCTGCGGGCGCGCCGGGCGCCCGGGGCCTCCGTGGCACGCACGCGCCGAAGCGCGCGGGGGACCGGGAGCGGGAGCGGGGCCGGAGCCTCCAGGCGGCGCTGCGGCCCCACCTGAGACCCGAGACCGGCTTCCCGCCGCCGCCAGGAAGGAAGGGGACGGAAGTGGTTTCTCCCCGCCGCGCGCGCGCCCGGCCCCGCCGGCTCGTCCCTGCTGGGCCCGCGCCGCCGGCCCTCCGGCGTCCTCTCCCCACCCCCACGCCGGGCGCCTCGCCGGGCGGGGAGGCGGGCCCGCGGCCTCAGCTCTGCGCGCTCAGGGAGCGCCGGAGGCCCGCGGAGGCCCAGGCCCAGGCCCCATCCCGGGCGCGGCGCCCACGCTCGCGGCCTGTTTTCGCGTCCAGGACTGAGGATCGTCCTCTCGCACCAGCTTCCCTACCCGTGCCTGGCATCTCTTCTCCCTGCCTCGGCCGACCCAGTCCCCCTACACACCTGCCCACCCTCCCCGGGCCGTGGGGATCCTTCCCAGACCCGCTCCCGCCAGGGCTCCCTTTGCCTCCCGAGGCTCGCATCCCGGCCGCATCTCGCGCCAGGTGCACGGCCCCGCTCCGGGGAAGGACCCTGCCGCTCCCTCCCCTGCACCCTTGGGGCCTTCTCAAGACGCCCGCCCTCGGCGGTCGCCCCCCCCCCCCACCTTCTCTGGACAGTGCAGCCCCTGCACCTCTCGGAGCCTAGGCACAGGCTGTCGTGACAGTGCTGGTCCGAGTCCCAGAGCAGCCCAGGGCCCCACACCTGGGCCCGACGCCCACTCCCTCTGACGGACGCCACAGACGCCCCTGTACTCACTTCCAGCCCCTCACCCTGCCACCTCCTTCCGCGGCACCCCGGGTCCTGGGCTCTGTGTACTGCCCCGTCTAGACAAGGACGTAAAATTTAATGTCACCCGTGACTGTGAGGCGAGCGCTCTGCCTGCCCCTGGTGCCACCACTGCCCCCAAGACTGGGGAAGGAGGACCTCCAAAGCGGCACGTCCACGCCAACCTCGGCCAGGCTGCTGCCCCACCCAGGACCCGCTCCGGGGACCCTGCGGCCACACACACAGAGGACCCCCCACCGGGAGTTCAGACTCCTCCAGGGGAGGGGGGCGGGGGAAGGGGAAGGGGGCGAGGAGCCGCACAGGCCCGGGAGCTACTGCTCTCGCCCACACACCCACCCGGTTTCTCCCACCAGGTGGAAGCCCCCTCCCGCCGGGGCCGCCCCTGGCCGCAGCAGCCCTCCAGCCGGCCGAGCAGCCCGAGAGCCGCGGCGCCGCGCGTCCCTCCCCAACTGCTCCCGTTCCCTCTTAGCCACCGGTCAGACCCGGGCTGAGGATGCCGGGACAGACCCCATCCCCAGGGGAGCTCGCAGGGGGAGCCCCCCCGCCCCTGCCCCAGGAAGCCAGGGCCTCCCTGCCCCTCCCGCGCACCCTTCCCGGCCTCTCCCTGGGGACCTGGCCCCGGGGCCTCCCTGCCGTGGCTGTCCTGGCCCGGCCCTGCGGTCCCCCGCATGCCCCCGACCCGCCCCCTCCCCCAACCACCTTCGCGGTGCCCACGGGTAGGGGCCGGCAGGAAGGGGCCGCCAGCCCCGACCAGACCGAGGCCGTTCCCGGCAGGCTGCGTCTCCGCCCTCCCGCCCGCGCCCCCCGCGCCCCCCGCGCCTCCCGCGCCCCCGGCCCTCCCTGCGGCGTCGCTGCGCTTCCCGGCCCCTGCGCCCGGGCCCCCGCCCGCCCCGCTCCCGCCGGCGGCCCCGCAACTACCCACCGCCGGCCCGCGGAGCCTCCGCGCCGGGCCGAGGCCGCGCTCCCTCCGCTCTGCTCGCTCCCCTCGCTCCTCGGCGCGGCCCCCACCAGAGGCCCCGCCCCCGCTCGAGGCCCCGCCCCACGCGGTGGGGGTCCCGGCGCCCCGCCCCCCCACCCCGCCGCGCCCGTTGCCACGGCGACAGCCCCGCGCCGCGGCGGTGTCCAGGACCGGTGGCCCTGGGGAGCCAGACCCCGCCAGACCCGCGCGCCACCCCCGGGAAGCCTCTGCACCTTGCTTCACCCCGCAGCCGGGGCTGGTCGCCCCGCGGGCCCTCAGTCCCGGTCACGCTCTGAAACCCCACTGCAGGCGTCCCCGGGCGGCCCACCGGGGTGACCCCACTCACCTTGGACAGACAGCCTGGGGACCCCGTTCCCTGCCGCGGAGCTGGTCCCGGCGTGGGGCCGGGCTGACCATCGGCCCTCTGCAAGTGGCCTGTGCAGACAGAGAAGAGCGGTGGGCCTCTGGGCGCCAGGCCCCAAAGACGCCCAGCCTCTCTGGGCTCCTGCTGAGGGTGGACGACGGGGTGGTGGACAGCCCTCATGTTCAGCCTTCCTGGGCACGCTTCCCCCCAACCTCAGCCTGTCCAGCCTGAGCCCCCACACCCACACCCCCCCCACACCCACACCCCCGCCTGTCAGCCCTCAGGGTGGAGGGGTGCAGCTGCTGCTCTCCCCAGAGCTGCTCCCACATGCCTCCATCCCCCCATCTGCCAGAGGAGGTGTAGGGTCGCCCAGGGTCCCCCTGATGCACAGGGTAAAGCCTGACCTCCCCCCCTCCCCCCGGGCCCGCTGACACTGAGGACTTGAGCGGTTCCTGGTCTGTGCCTTCTCTCCACACTAGGGGCCACAGGGACATCTCAGTGCCCATGGGAGGCAAGGAACTGACCGCCACGGCCATCCAGGAGCAGCAGGGCTGAGGGGCGGTGACAAGTTCGAACCCTCGGGTCTGCTGACTGGGACACTTCCCTGCCTCTGTGCCCTGCGAGGGTCCCCACAGACCTCATCATGGTTCATCTTCCCCAGGGAGGCCTCCAGAAGCCCCTGGCCTAGAGGGACAAAGGGCCTGTACTGAAAGGTCCACCCGTGCAGCATGCGGGGAGGAGGCTTGGGGCATACAGGTCCCCCGTCCGGGGCAGTGGGCAACACCAGCTGCCCCCTCGTCCCCCGCAGAGCCACCCTGGCAGGCCCAGGAGGCAGAGGAAGAGCGGGCAGCAGAGGGAGAGAACTCAAAGCGCCTCCCTTCGGCCTCCACTCTAGGCGCGGCTAAGCCCATCTCAGCAGGCTCCCTCCCTCTGCCCTCCCCCACACCCCCAAGGCACGCTCAGAAAGCCCCATCTTTGGCCCCAGACCTGCAAGGCTGCCTGGGTGCCCCCACCACCCCAGCACCCTGTTCTTGCCTCCAATTAGGGAACACCCAGGCCTATGAAAGCTGGCCTGTGTGTGTGCTGACCTCACTGGTGCTCGCCCCCTGGTTCTGTGTTTCCATCTCCTCCAGGGGCAGGGGTGGCAGTGGGAGCAGAGGTGGAGGCGGTGGGACCTGGAGCTGTGGCCCTTGAGGGCAGGCCCAGAGCCCTTGGGGTTGGGACCTTGGGCAGGGCTTAGCCTTCCTCAGCTTGTGGGTGCAGCACGCCCATCTGCCTTGACCTCATGGGGCCTTTTCCGCGTCGTGAGGACACGGGTCCTGTGGGAAGGGCCCCCCAGGAGCTCATCTTCACTTGACCGCATCTGCAAAGCCCTTTGGCTTTGTTTCCAAACAAGGGCACCTTTGGACATGCCAGGGCAGAGGACTTGAACATCCCTTTTGTGGGACCCAGTTCAGCCCAGAAACGCTTTCCCAGCGTGGGGGTCTGTCTGCCCTCACTGCCGTGCCTCCCCAGCCCCTAGGCCTGGCAGTAAGGCCCCCTCCCCACCAGCACCAGTCCTGCCAGCCCCCCAGCCACGTCCCTCATGAAAGCCCCTCGTGGCCTGGCTGGGCTTGGTCCCCCACCGCGCACACTGTCTTGGCGGCCACCCTAGCCACAGCCCCTCCCCACTGGCCGTGGCTCCCTGTGGCGATGGGGACAGGCTCCATGCCTGGCCCACCTGGAAGTGCTGAGGAAGCTGAACCCAGTCCAGAGAAAGCGTGGGGGCCTCATGGCGCCTGGATTCCCTTAGGAGACAGGAACTCCACGTTCCCAGTGGCTGTACCATACAAGCTGAGTGCGGGTCATCAAGCCCTTGGAAGGCCAGGGCGACAGCAGCTCGGCCTAGCGGGCTGTGGTGTCGGGCCCTGAGGTGGCTGCAGGTGCCTACCCAAGGCCTCCCCGCCGGTGCCCAACAGATGCACGGGGAACCGCTCAGGGAGGGATCTCCAGGCAGCCCCTGGACACCCCAAACCCAACAGGCCAGGGCACTGGGTCCCAGGAGCGAGCCAGCAGGAAGAGATTGGGGCCAACAGAGCCTGGAGGTGCCAGGCGGGGTCCGGTCGGGGCCCTGGAAACCCCAGGTGCCACAGGCAAGACAGGGAAGCAGCACGAAGCAGATACGCCAGGACTGAGCAACGGCGACGAAAAGGCCGTTCAGAGCGAGTGTGGAGAGCCGAGGGGAGCCCGGGGCACCCGGGGACAGGGCCACCTGGAGGGCAGGGGCGGGGCCGTGGAGATGAGGAGGAGGAGAGGGGTGGTGGGAAGCTCTTACCCCGCGGGCCTTGGAAGCCCAGGGCCCCGACCAAGGCCCAGCGGCCTCCGAGGAGGTAGCAGAGGCCGGTCTGTATCCACCTCGAAACCCAGAAACAAAGCCGACCGCTAGCCGAGGACCGAGCTGCAGAGCTCATGGGATCTTTGTCTGTGGAGAAAACCAGAATCTGACCCGCGGTGGGACGGAGGGCGCCTGGGAGCTGACTTCTCTTCTCGGCTGCGGCCAACGATGGGGTGGCGTGTTCCCTGCCCTGGAAGAGAAAAGGCTGTGTGGGCGGCGTGAGGGCCCAGAGACGTCCGCGTACTAACCCCCGCACCTGGGAGGGGGACGCTCCGCTCCGCAGCCGGGAGGGACTCCGCGGGGTGACGGGGTGCCCAGGCCTGCAGACGGGAGATGGTCCCGGCAGCGGCAGAGACGGCGCGGGGAGCCGGAGGCCGGGCGGGGAGCCCCGAGTGCCCCGACGGCCATGGCGCACAGGGAGGACCGAGCCCCTGGACGTCCGCCGAGGCAGAAGGAGCCCCGGCGAAGTGTTCAGTCCGCGAGGGAGGAGCCGCCGCGGAAATGCGAAAACCGTCTCAGAGGGCAGATCTGAGCAGGGACAGACCCATGGTCACAGCCGACGGGAGCTGAACGTTCCCACGGAAGGGCCAAGAGGGCCCGACTGATTCTTGCGTAAAGAGCGGGAGGGGCCCGAGGGAGGAGGGGACAGGCGTCCGCTCACACTCGCGGAGGAAGCCTGGCGCGCAGGAGGGCGGCGCGGTGGGCGTGGTGGGCCCCCGCCGGCTCAGGAGCGCCCGCCCTGGCGTGGTAGGACACGAGCAGCCCGGCAGCCACGCTCCGCTCCCAGCGGCCTCCGACACGCAAGTGCGGGTCAGGAGCAGCCCCGTGGCGAGGGCATCGGAAGGGCCAAACCCAGCCCAGGGCTCAGGCGCGGGACTCCTCACACCCTGGGTTCCCTTTCTGGGCGCCTCGGGGCAGACACAGCCCGCCCTGCCTCTCCCACCCAGCACAGCCAGGAGAAGACGGTGGTTTGTGGAGCCCGTGGGGACTCTGAAAAGTGCCTCGGAGCAGGCAGACCCCAGGCGAGTCTCAGGACCTTCCCCGTGTCCTGTGGCCTGGCCGTGGTCTGGCCTGAACGCCAGAACAGGGGTGGGGACCTGCACAGGGAATGCTCCAGGGAAGCCCTCCAGTGTGGCCGTGGCAGGAACAAAAGGGGCGTCCTGAAGCCCTCAGAGATGGGGACAGCTCTGGGCAGAGGGTCTGGGGTCCGTCACACCTGCCCCCAGGCGACCCCACCCAGCCTGCCATGCAGACACGGGCCTCCCTGGGGAAGAGCTTCCCGTCCTGCGAGAGGAGAGTGGTCCCCAGAGGGAGGGACACTCTTGCCTGAAGGGAAGGGGAGAGCCAAGCCCCACTCTCTGTCTCCAAATGCCAGAGCGGTCGTGAGGAGTGTGGGGGCGGGGACTGAAGCCTCACTGGGAAGGGGGTCCCAGGGACCCAGAAATTCCTGGAGAGGAAGACTCCAGGAAGCACCCCGGTGAAGTCGGCTTCACGAGTCTTCTGGGCTCGCCCCAAGCCGTGCGTGCTGAGTCTGCTCGCAAAGCCACAGGACGGACCACGGCCCCGTCCCATGCGGGCCACTGGGTCGTCCTCACACAGGAGGATCCAAGGACCACTGTAAAGGCTTTGAAAAGAGGCTGAGTCGACTGTGTGCCCAAACCGTATGGACATTCTGGGGGCGCCTGGGTGGCTCAGCGGGCTGGGCGTCTGCCTTCGGCTCGGGTCATGACCCCAGGGATCGAGTCTGGCCACAGGCTCCGTGCTCAGCGGGCAGCCTGCTTCTCCCCCTGCCTGACGCGACCCCTGCCTGTGTGTGTGCACTCTCTCCATCCAATAATGAAATAAAATCTTCTCAAAAATCAACATTCTCAGTGGGATTTTCAGAAGACCAGGTGCCCCTAACATAATACTTGAATGTGCGAGATGCGATCCAACATGATTCTGCGTGTGAAGAACCAGGAAAACCCAACCCAAAGGGAAAAAAAGTCTACAGCCACCAGGGCCAACGTGACGAAACCCTCAACAAAATATTAGCAAACAGAATCAATGACCGTAACAAAACGGGGCCCAGCCGCGTGGCCCGTGGCCCAGGAAGGCAAGGCCGGCTCGATCCAGGAAAACCGACCGGCGAGACCGGCCGCATCACCCGGCCAAAGCAGAAAGCACGCGATCCCGGCAGTCGCCAGCGAGAACACCTCCGGCCGAACACAGCACCGGCCTGTCCGAAGCGCTCCGAGCAAGCCAGGCCCAGAAGGGCCCAGAACCGGCGACCAAACCAGACCCCGAAACCACTGCTGGCCTAACACCGAAGGACCGAACACTGTGCCCTAGCCCCGCAGGAACCCACGAGGCTGGCGTGCGCTTGTGAGCGTCTCAGCGGGGGGACCTGCAGACGCTGTTCCCGCCGAGCAGGGAGAATCAGTGCCAGCGCCTGCCGGGCAGACGGGCCTCGTGGGCTTCCTGGTGTGGCGCGCCGAGAAGGCGTAGCGTCCCTCGTGTAATACCCGTGCCCACCAGTCAGGGGGGCGCGATGCGGGGGCATCCTCCAGACCGGTCGTGATCGCAGGGAACGGACGGAGGAACGCTCGGATGCAAGACTCGGGAGCCGTGGCCGCCAGACGCACGCAGGAGCCAGGCCCGGTCGTGGAGCCGTGAGGGACGTGGGGAAGTCTGCGTGGCCTCCGCCAACGAGACGGGGACACCGGGCCCCGGGGGCTCCCTCGTTCTGAAGGTGGAGCGGAGGCCACGTAGAAGAAAGGCCTTTGGCTTCGGGAGCACTCGGAGGCGTCCAGGGAACGGGCGTGTGTCGGCCTGCTGTGCGCGGTGGAGCCAACACGGGACCGTCCGTGCACCACACCTGTTCCACGGGGCACGGGCGACGTGCGTGTGGAGACCGAGGACGAAGGGTCTGGGTGCGGGCACGTGGACGGTGCGGGCCCCACTTCTGCAGGCTTTTTATTTGCAATTATCTCTTAAACGTAATTCACATTAACAAAGTAAACAAAAAAATAAGGTTCCATCCCAGACACAGAAGACACATGTAAGAGACTTCAGTCACGGTTCGTGATGTAGTAAAAGGACGAGGGACAGAAGGGGACGCTTTGATCGGACAGATGCGTCTGCGAGAGCGGGAAGCATCGTCTGCGAGACCGGAGTGCGCGGCGGCGGCTCGGCGCTGTGCTGGAAGCTCCGGGAACAGCGCTTCTCTCCAGAGGAGTCAGAGCTGCAGATGCAGAGATGAGACGGTCAGGACTCTTGCAGGGGACACCCGTGTGCTCAGAGGAAGTCCAGAGCCCCGAGGGCACGTTCCGCGGTCCGAGCGCGAGCCAAGCGAGGCTGCCTCTGCCCGCGTGTGCGCAGAAGCCCGTGCCTTCCTGCAGCTTCCAGCAGGGTCGGAAAGACATGTGTCCCCGCACACGTGTCCCCTGCAGGCGTGCACGTGCTCCTGCGATGCCTCTGTCCAGAAGACGTTCGCAAGAGCCACGTGAGCGGGTGGGGACGGTCACACACGGGAGGATCGGGAAGATGACGCCGCTGCGTCCCCGCAGTGCCCACCAGAAGCCGACAGTTCTTCCCGGTATCTTGCAAACATGACGAAATGAGTCGGGAACCGCGAAGGGCTGAGAAGGCTCCAAACCTCGGTCCAGGGGGCACCTGGAGGCACCGTCGGTGACACGTCCGGCTCGTGATCTCGGGTCGTGAGTTCAAGCCCTGCGTTGGGCTCCACGGCACGGACCCTGCTTAGAGAAAACCACCACAAGGAAAGCTTCGTGGGATAGAGCAGGACGACAGATGGCGGAGACCAGTCACGAGGCCGGAGTCATTACCCCGCGTGGCATTCACGGAGGGTCGGGGGAGAGCGGGGCAGCAGGGTCGGGGGGCGTGGGGAGCAGGGACTACCCGGACCCAAGCCCCAGGGGCCGGTGAGAAGGCCGACTGCTGGCGGGCAGAGGGACAGAGCGCGGAGAGCCTGCGCCTGCGGTAAGAGTAAGGACTTCCCGGGGCGGAGGGGCACGGGGGAAACACCCACAGGCACTTCCCAAAGGGTCGGGCACGGGATGGCCAGCGTCTCGCCATCGGTGGGGCCGCAGCGAGACCCCAGGATACAGCACGGGGCTCGGCTGCAGGACCCAGCACCCGCTGCGGGGGGAGGCTGCCCCGCTGTGTGCACACGAGCCACGGACGGCCACAGAAGGCGCTGGAAACGGCGAACGGCCCCACGTGCCCCAGAACAGAGGAGGCCGAGGAGCTGAGGACGTTCCGTGCAGCGGTGAGGGCGTGACGTTCACACACACGTCCCTGGGGGAGAAGCCCGGCCCAGGACACGGCACGTGGGACCTCCGGAAGCTCAGGAACAGGACAGAGCTAAGGTACAGCACCGACGGGCGCGCTTGGGTGTCAGCCACGCGGAAAAGCGCTCCAGCTCCGTGGCCCGTGGTCGACTCCCTGCCCCTCGTGGGGCTTCCAGGGGCGTCCACTGCGCTCAGCACCAAGTACTCGCTGCCTCCTGTACGCGCGTCGGCCGTCATTCCCGGTGCAGCGCTGCAACGGAGAATGAACCGAAAACGAGAGAAGACGATGAACTACACGTTTTCTGAAAGCGTCTGTTTGTTCATTTGAGACGAGCAGGGGAGCGGCCGGCGGAGGGAGGGGAAGCAGCTCCCTGCCGAGCAGAGAGCCCGCCAGGAGGCTCGATCCCAGGACCCTGAGACCACGACCCCGGCCGAAGGCAGACGCTTCACTGACTGAGCCCCCCGGGCGCCCGGCCGGCCCTGGTGGGGGGACACACAGATCTGGATCTCGGGGTCATGAGTTCGAGCTCTGTGTAGGGGGCACAGATTTCGTGAACATAAAATACTTGTTTGAATGATTATAATAAAGGAAAATAACTCTGAACCCGGAATTTTATGTGCAAGCGAGTTTTCCTTCACACGGGGAGCGTGACAGACGTGTTCTCGGGCACAAAGGGGCTCCGAAAGTTTGTCCCAACTGGACTCCTTGAACGTGTGTTTGGATTCAAAGCAGAAACAGGCCTAAGCGACTCCTCCGGCGATACGCACAGTGAGGGTAGCTGCAGCTTCAGTAAAGGCTGTGGTTGTCCTAAAGACGCTCCGAAGAGCAGAGGGCTGAAATCTTGTGGACACAACTCTGGGAATTTGGGAGAATAAAGGACACGAGAACATGCTGAAGCTTTTATTTTGTTGAAAACGGTAGAAATACAGGTGAGCGTGAAGAAGCCGTCCGTCAGCCGGGTCCTGGAGCCGCACTCCTTGTCTCGGGGCCCCGCGCTCCGGCCCCGCACCCGACGCAGACCCTGCTGGAAAATAACATCTTTTCTAAAAAGCCGTCTGTAAATAAACATGAGAACAGCTTTTAAGTTCAGGACAACTTCCATGGGAACAAACGGCGTGTGAGGTGTGAAGCAGAAAACCAGATCTACCCAGCGGTGGACCCGAAACCAAGAAAGGGGGCAACAGAAGTACCGGAGGATAAACATAAAATGCAGAGACGACCCCGAATCCAACAGGGTCATAACGAGTGCACAGCGGGGCTCCCAGGGGCCCGAGTGGGCGGAGCGTCTGCCCTCGGCTCCGGTCGTGACCCCGGGGTCCCGGGACTGAGCCCCACTCGGCCCCTGCCCAGCGGGGAGCCTGCTTCTCCCTCTGCCCTCCACCATGCAACACGGTCTCTTTCTAGGATAATAAATGTGGGTGGTTTGTTTGTTTTTAAGTTAAAAGAGGGCTTTTCACAGGAATGCGGGCCGGCTCCTCGTGGGAGAGAGTGCTGGTGCGAATGTGGCGTGCTTCACTGCGGAAGCCTGACGAACCCCGGACGGCTGTCTCCGTCGTGAAGACGAAGCGTTGGAAATCTATGATGTAGGTAACGCTCGTAGGAAATTAAGAGCAGAAGCAAAGTTCCCACGTCACAAAGCTTCACGGAAAGCACCCAGTGAGCCCAGCAGTTCACGGAGGAGACTGGGGTGCACGTCCTGGCCCAGGGAGAGCGGCCTTCCTGCCTCCTGCCGCCCAGGGAGGACGCGTTAGCCGCGTGGCCAGAAGGAAACCGTGGCCCCACGGAGGCGGTCTACACCCGCAGGGACAGGCATCACGTCTCCGCCCGGAGCCTCTCCTGCCGGTGCTCCTCGGGCCGGGGGACAGACGGCACTGACCCGGGAGGACGCGCCCCATCGGGGAGGAGAGGGCGCTTCCGGGCCGAGGTGGCGCTGGGAAGCGGCGCACCGCGGAGCAAACCAGACAACACGCGCGGGTGACTCTGATGTCGGAAGACGTGGGCGCGAAGGAAAAAGCCAAGAGCAGGAAACGGGCGAGCGTGTGACGCGCAGAGGCCGCGTGTCCGCAGACGCTAGCCGCCGGAACCCAGGAGCCCCCGGACGCCCCATCTGCTGAAGGCGGAACCGGAAGTCTCCGCTCGGCAAAGGGCAAGCGCAAGCAGGTGTCTGCCCAGGGACGGAGGGGGCACGGTGAGCGCAGTCGCGCGGGGCGGGCAGCGTGGCTGCGGGGCGGGGACTGCTCCCCGTGTTGGGTCAAGCCCGGCCTGTGTCTACCCTGCGGGCTGGGACACATTATAACCCCGATCCCTCTTCCCCAGGGCTCCTGCCTCTGTCTCCTCCACACGTCCTCACAGGTCACGACGTCACAGAGGGTTCTGCTGCGGCGTGTCTCTCCGTGTCTCCCTGGGGCCCTCGGAGCAGCAGGTCGGTGGGGGTCACGGAGTGCGGGGTCTTCGCCCCTACAGCTGCACAAAATGTCCCGTCTCCCTGGGGCACCTGGGCTCCCCCCGTGCCGTCCTCAGACACCTGCCTGCCCAGAGCAGCCCCCCCGCCCCCCGTGGGCCCGCACTCCCCCCACGGCCTTGCTACCTCCCACTGGACCCCACAGCCCCCCGCTGGACCCCACTGTCCGCCGCTGTCCCCCACCAGCCCAGCCAGGCCGCCTGGCGTAGTGAGCTCCGCAGGCACCTGCGTCTGCTCCAGAGGCTGCCTCAGGCCTGTGGACCTGTCCGGTCCCCACAGGGAGGCAGGGAGTGTCAAACTGCGGCCCCAGGGGAGGGGACGGGCCTCGCTAGTTCTCCGGACACCTCCCGCCAGCCACTGAGCCTGCAGAGCACTCCCGCTCGCTTCCCCTGCCCAGGCTGGGCCTCTGCGGGCCGGACCCAGCCACGTGCCCCCACATCCACAGCAAAGTCACACAGACACGACCGGGGTTTTGAGCGGGCTTGTATTGGATCCACAGATCAGTCTGACCACAGGCAGCCCCGTAGAACTGAGCGTGCCTCTGGCTTCTACACATTGAGCTCCCAGGGGCCAACGGGGGTCCTGGCTCAAGGGCAGTCCCCAGAAGGCAGGGACCTTTGAGAGGGCTTGCTTCCCAGATGAGGAGGGTCCCACCGGCGGTCAGGTCAGCTGAGAGCATGGCAGGCAGAGGGGTCGGCTGCAGAGAGTCCAAAAGGGACTCCACACACTCAGAGGACGGCGGGCAGATGGTCGAGGCCCTGTGAGCCCTGGACCACAGCTGGAACTCTGACAAGGGGCTGGAAGGGGGCTGTGGTGGGAGGGAAGGGCCCCGGCCCAGAGACTGCAGGGGCCAGGCCCGTGAGGAGAGGGTCAGGAATGCCCTCCTGACCAGTCTGCCTGGTCTGACCAGTGCAGAGGGAGCACCGGGTGTCCCCCCCGAGGGATGAGGGCCGGGTCGGGGGGGCCGAGACCAGCGCGGTGCTCCAGCACAGCCTGGCCAAGCGAGCAAAGCCAACGAGCGAACGTCCCGTGGGGACCAGGATGTGAGCGCGTCCTCGGGCCCGACCCGGCTGGCAGCAGCCGACAGGCCCCGCACCTGCCTAGCAGCGGGCTGGGGTTCAGCTGTCCCGGCTGAGGGGCAGGGCAAGGCCGTCTGTGCCTGCTGGGTGAGGGGTGCGAAAGGCTGAGCCCCTGGGATGGAGGGGGCCTGTTCCGGCGAGCTGGGGGCACATCACCCAGACAGATGGCTCTTTGTCAGGGCCGAGCCCAGCTCCCCGAACAGTCCCACGAACAAAGCCCCCTCTGTCCACAGTGGCCTCCCCCTCACCCCCAGCACCGCCCCCAGGAAAGGAAGAGCATCCCCCATCCCCAGGCTCCCGGCCAGCATCCCTGCCCAACACACGCACACACACCAGGCCCGGGCACAAGGTGGGACACAGTGTGGATGAGACCTCCAGGGCCGTCCGCTCCTCCAGGACCCTGAGGCCCAGTCCGTGCTTCAGGCTGTGCCTCACCCTCCAGCTCCAGGGCAGCCCAGGACTAGCCCCCCTTTGGGCCTCACTACCCAGGGTCCCGTTTCCTGGGCCTGAGCACAGATCTGACCCTCCCCAGACGGGAACCTGGAGGGCTGGCTGAGGGGGGACCAGGACAGGGCCTCACCCCTGCAGGGAGGCCTCTACAGCTTATTTCTGCACACTCTCTTGATCCTGAACGCCAGACACCTGTCCTGTCTGCCTCCACTATGTCCCAAAGCAGGGATGGGCCAGAGTTTAGGGCAAGCAGCCCAAGGGGTCGTGTCTGCAGCATCCCTGGGGCCACCGGAAACCTGCTCCTCCGAGGCTGCTCAGGGCGTCAGGGCCCGTGCCCCTCCAGCAGGACACGCCCCCGTGCCCTCAGCGACCCGGCGGCAGGATCCAGATGAGGCCGGGCTCAGCTCCCGCCAGCCTGGCCAGCTCCTGCCGACACCGTGTCTGCAGCCGGCCCAGTGCAGCCTCCAGGCGGCTTTCCCGGGTCCTCAGCGCCCCAGTCAGCTCGGCAGCCCGCAGGCCTGGGCCCTCCACAGCTCTGGTGTCCCTCTTCACCAGCCTGCAGGGCCTGTGGGGCTGCGCCGGGGCCCCACCTTGCTCCCAGGCCCGCTGCAGAGCGGCCAGGTCCTGTCCCACAGCCTCCTGTGTGGCCCGCTGCGCAGCGCCCCACTCTGGCCCGCAGCCTCCAGCCTGCACGGGGGAGGGGGAAGGGGGAGGTCCTGAGGCGGGGGCAGCCGCACCGGCCCGGGTCACAGGCTTTGAGCCCCCTCGGCCCCAGCACCAGCCCCCAGCAGCGCCCTGAGAAGGGCTGACAGCCCAGATCCGACTCCTCCTGGGAAGGGGGCCGACCACCGTGCCGGCCCCTCCAGCCCTTACACGGAGCACCTGAGCCCGTGGAGGGGCCCTGGGGACAGGGCCGGCAGCTGCAGGCGCGACCCACTCCACAGATCACCAAGGCCCCCTCGGCCCGCTCAGAGCCGAGCACAGACCCCCCACCCACCTACCCACCCCGCCAGGGTCAGTGTCGGCCCCCCACACCCAGTCCTCTGCTCAATTGGCCTCCCCGGGCCCAGCGCTCCCAGGATGGGGACCGTGCGGCAGGCCGGCCCGAGGGGACACGGCCTGTGGAGGCCACTTCTGACCCTCCAGGCGGGCCCATCCAGAGGCTCTGTGGGGTGGGGGACTGAGAAGAGGCTGTGTCCCCAAGGTGCGGCCCTCAGTGGGCTCTGGTCCAAAGCCTTGCGCGGCGGCAGACCGCTTGTGAGATGCCTGTCAGCACGGGCCACGCTCCTGCGGCCACCACAGCAGAGGCAAAGGGCTGCGGGCTGCTCTTCATGCGGCCCTACAGGCTTTGGGGGGAAAGCGTGCCCACGAGTTCCACCGAGACGCTTTAGGAACCACGAAGGGACCGTGGCTGGTCCCGCTCGTGGAGAGCACTGCCGCACGCGGACGGGGCTGCGGCTGGGGGCCGGGACAGCGGGACGCCTCCGGCCACCACCCTCCAGGGCTGCTGCAGTCTGCCCTGCCTCCCAGCCTTCAACCGCAGGACTTTCACGAGGGCTGTGTCACCGCTCCCCGTGTCCGCCCCAGGCCCCCACCTTGGCCTCCCAGGCCGCCCGCCGGGGCTCCGCAGCCCCCTGCAACTCCCCATGCAGGCTCTGTAGCTCCCGGGCCACCAGCTCCAACTCGCCAGGTCCCGGCGCGGGGTCCCTGGGCAGAAATGTGGCCGGTGAGGCTTCCAGGGGGCAGCTGCCCAGGACCGTATCCTGCAGAGAGAGACCCAAGTAAGAGGCAGCCAGCGAGCCCCAGCCTCGTTAGCACAGCCCGGCCCACAGCCAGAGGGGACAGAAGGGCAGAGGCCTGCGGGCAGCGGCCCCCCTGCACCCCGCCCCAGACAGCCACCGATCATGCCCGCAGGCCGCGAGGCCAGGGAGGCACGAAGGCCAGACTTGTGGGGACACACAGACATCTCGGAAGGCCCCGACTCGGGGCAAGCCGGGTCCTAACGCGAGCTGCGAGGCTGTGTATGTGTACGGGACCTCCCGTCTCCTCCTGTCTGGGAAGCGCACAGCTGACCGCCCCGCCCTGGGCTGCTGTGGTCAAGGCTCAGGGAAGGGCGGGGAGCCAGGCGCACCATCCACTGCCAGAAGACCAGCTCCCGACGCCGCCACTCCAGGGCGGCCTCCAGGCGTGTGTTCTCACTCTCCAGCCTCTGAAGCAGCTGCAAAGCAAACCACAAACCGTGGCCAGGTCAGAACCCCACTGGGACCCCCAGCACCGGCCACACAACCATCATGTCTCTTCTGCCCCCAAGCCGGTCACTCCCATCAGCCACCCGCCCTGCAGGGCAGCCCCACTGCCAGGGACCACCAGGCCGACCACACCTGTGGGCCCCACACTGGCCCCAAAGGTGGGCCCCCATAGGGCCAGGCGCTGACAACAAGGACCTTTGACTCAGGACCTCTGCCCCACGCCCCTCACTAACTGGGGGCTGCACCTGAGACGCAGGCAGAGGAGGAAGGCCCAGGATGGGGAGACTGCCAGGCTCTGGGGAAGGGAACCCTTCCTGGGGGAACCCCCCAACCCACCTGGCTCAGTCCGAAACGTGCAGACCCCAGCCAGACACGGGGGTCCGGGGATGGCCATGTGTTCTAGCTCCTGCCAGTCCCACCACCAGAGGGCCCACTCAGCCCTGCGGAGGTCCAGTGCAGGCCTCCCCCAGCCCCACCCGGGGCCCACATCTCCCCCACCCCACCCCCCACCCGCCACCCCCACCAGGAAGCCACAGGCTCCTTCCTGCTACGACTCCTCTGTGAACGCAGCAGCCAACACTGGCCTCAGGCACTGCTCCTTCTAGAAGACAGAGATGCTGGGCTTCCTGGGAACCCAGCAGCATGTTCTGGGGCCAAGACAGGGGCCAGCTAAGAGCTCTGCCCAACCACCACACCCTGCACAACAGGCACGCGTGGCTCGGAGGCTCACCGACGGAGAGGACCACCCGTGGGTCTAAGGGAGCGCGGAGACACGGGGAGGGTGCAGGCCACACGCGAGCGTGTGCACAGTTCCAGTCCCCACGTGCTCCCTCCTTCCCAGCTTCAGGAAAGGGAGGCAGCACAACAGGAAGAGGCAACAGTCGCCTCTGCCCTCCGACTTTCGGGCCCAGTGCTAGAGCCTCCTGAGACACCCCCCACCCCCCGCTCCATCCTGCTGCCCTGTGGCCAGGCACCGGGACGTAAGAAGGCCGCAGCCGCAGCCAGGAAGCACGCACGCTCACTGCCCAGCTAGGCCGCAGCACGCCTGGCCTCGCGCAGCGACCGTAGATCACTCCGGAAGCTTCTGGGACCCGTCCCAAGAGTGCAGGCCCTCTGGGTACACTGGCCCAGGCTTCTGCTGGCTCCCCCTCCAGAAACCTTGGAAGGAAGCCACCCGTGACCCCCATCCACCTCGAGCTGTCTGCCGTCCTGCGGCACCAACACAGCCCAGCCTCAGAGGCAAGGGGGAGCCCCACAGCCCCCACAACACAGAGGCCGGAGCCCCAGGCAACAGCTGGCTGGGCTGGTGCAGCTTCTGCTCTGCTCCAGCCTGGGGGCGGGGGCCCAAGGGCAGGAAGCCTGGGCCTCGCTGAGTCACCCATAGAAGGGGACATAGCTAAGGGCACCTCGGGTCGCAGAGACACTGCCTCTGCACCCTCAGGGACCAGTGCAGCCCGCCTGAGCAGGGCCAGCCAGGGACTGGCCGGGGACGCAGGCCTGGGAGACAACCCAGGTGGCTACCCCAACCCCACAAAAGGGAGCACATGACTCCAGAGCAAGGATCTGCGGGACCTGGAAAGAGGGGCCACTCCAGCCCTGAGCGTCCGCCCTCCTGCCTGGCCAAGAGTCCCCCAGGCTGGACAATGCTAAGTGCCAGAGCCCAGCCCTCAAGCGACAGCCAGCCCTGGGCCTGTCCCAGGACTCCCTGGACATGCAGCCCAAGGGAAGGAGACAACCAAGACAAAATGCCGTCTCCTGAAAAGAAACTCAGCCAAGTGTGGGGCATGCTAGACCCTCCTCCCACCACCTCAATTGCCAGATGACCCCTGCACGCCAGGCACCTACCCTATGAGCCTGAACCCTTGAGCAGTCTTCCGTGATTCCAGAGCGCCCTCCCCCCGACCCAGCTGCCAGCCCAGCCTAGATACCTGTGCCCCTGGGGCCCTAACCATGCCCAGCCACATATACACACAGCAGCTGGTCTAGATTCCTGCACCACTGGACGGTCTAGGGAGCTGGGGAAGGCCTTGAGGACGTTCCTGCCCCCCACACCAGCAAGATGGCAAGTTGGGCAATCACCCAGGCTCAAAGCTGGGCAGCTGGGTCCTCCTCCTCAGGTCCCTCCCCACCTCAACCCCCACCACCTCACTGCTTTGCACTCCTATGGTACCAACACACACCAGCCCTCACCTGCCGGCCACCCTCTGGGTCCCTGAGCAGCTCGATCTCAGCAACAGACAGGTGGTCAAGGCCGCGGTCACTGTGGCAGCCGCGAGTATAGGAGTGGATCTGAAACAGGCAGTGAGAACCCCAGGTGAGGTGGAAGAGGCGCTTCTCCAAGCACCGAGGGAGGTTTTTGGAGCCTCCCTTATAGGCAAGGAAATTGGCCACGCCTCGCCAAGGTGCTCCAAGGCAGGCCAGGGTCAGGCTTAGGACAGTAGTCAGCACTGCTGGAGCGCAGGCCAAGGCCCTCCAGGAGGTCCCTGCAGGGGGAGGGACATTGGGCGGTCCTGCCTACAGCTTCCCCATCCCACAGAGTTCCCAGGAGTGTGGTGGGGATGGAATGGAGCACCCCTGCTTCTCCCTAAGCTCATCAACTGCCAGGTCCATGTGGTGGGAGAAACAGCCTCTGGACTAGGTGGTCCGGTGGAACCAGTGGTGGGGACACAGAGTGGGTCTGGGGGGCAGGGAAGGCTTCCCGGCAAGGTGAGACCAGAAGGCATCACGGAGGTTAACCATGATAGCCATGGTTAGCCATGTCCCAGCCAGGACAAGCAAGTGAAGCTTGAGCCAAGAAAGAGAGACACAGGTTCCAAGAAGGACTGAAGGAGCAAAAGGCCTTCCGCAGGGGTGCAGAGGTGCACAGGTCCAGGGTGCAGAGGTACAGAGTGGGGGGCCCAGCATGGAGGAGCCCTTTGCTGGTGGGAGTCCGAGCCTCCCTGCCCAGCCACCTCTCAACCTGGACTTTGTACTACACCTGTACGAGGCACCTGTGCCCCCAAAGCTGTGCCTTACCTGCCCTCAGGAACCCTAAAGAAGCTGCCTACTGCCCATCAGCCTACACCCAGGATGTGGGAGAAGGAAGAGGTACCTTGGTTCCAGAAACAGGCCCAGGCAGGAGCGGCTCCCCCAGGGCCCAGAACCCATTTCTTCTCAGAGACAGAGCCTGAGGGCTCTGATGACTTCTGAAACCAGGAAAGCCAACCCCACAGGCTCCCCGATCCACGACTCACTGCCTAAGGAATGCCCAACTCCACCTGCCCTAGGACCCCTCCTGGACCATCTGAAGCCCTGGGCTCAGGTTCTGGGCCACTGCAGGGCAGTGCCCAACGGGTCAGCTCCCAGCCAGGCCTGGGCCCCAAGCAGCCCAAGGCCAGGCTCCAGACTGGATGGATAGGCCTCGGGCAGAGAGAGGCAGCCAACAGCCTGTAGCACAGAGAGTAAGTGCCCCTGGGTAGACAGTCCTCAGGGGACAATACCTTGCCCAGAAGGGCACACAGCTCTTGCTGACTGGTGATCAGGTCTCGCCACCGGAAGCGCAGCTTTCCCATCAGCCACTGCAAGTGGCGTATGTCCACAGGGCCGTCTGCTTCTTGGCAGGGTGCAGGTGGGCCAGGATTGGCCGGGGCTTCATACTGAAGAGGGCACAAGAGTCACACCCTGCTCCCATATTCCCTGTGGAGACCCCAAGGGAGACAGAAAAAAAGAGGCTCCTGGAGGGACAGCCAAGGGCCCCCAGGGCTGCCAAGAGGAGACTTGGGGGGGGGGCACCTGGGGGGCTCAGTGGGTTAAAGCCTCTGCCTTCAGCTCGGGTCATGATCCCAGGGTCCTGGGATGGAGCCCCACATCGGGCTCTCTGCTGGGCGGTGAGCCTGCTTCCCCCTCTCTCTCTGCCTGCCTCTCCCCTTGTGATCTCTGCCTGTCAAATAAATAATTTTTTAAAATCTTAAAAAAAAAAAAAAAAAGACTTGGGGGCCACACCCTATGAGCACACAGGCTACCCTGCCCAGAAGGAGGGCCAGTGAGCAGGCGGGAGCAGGGAGGGGAAATGCGGACCCTCCCAGGGCCGACCTGAGGGCTGGCCCAGGCCCGCACACCAGGGACTGCCAGCCCCCAGCCCCCAGCCCCCTCCAGGCATACGCACCTGGCACAGGGGTATCTCATCACCCAGCCACACGCGAGTCCGGGCCAGCAGGTGTTCCAGCAGGGGCCCACGGGCCAGCAGCCAGGCCAGCGCCAGCAGAAGCTCACGGCTGCCCTGGGAGCCGTCCTCGGGGAGCTGGGCCAGCACCCGCCTGGGGTAGCCCTGGGAGCACAGCGCCGACTTCACCAGGCGGACTTGGGCCCCTAGGGATGGAGGACCGCCTGCTCAGGGGGCCGCCCACGGGGAGACTCGGCACGACCCCCAAGAAGAGGCCATGTTTGGAGGGAACAATCCATACTCACAGCACAGGGTGAGGGGATCAGAGCTAATGGGGGCGGGGCTCATGAGGCGGGCGGGGCTTTGCCCGAGCAGGTGGAGGGGGCGGGGCCAGGGCCCGTAGGGGCGGGTTCTTACCCGGGAGGCGGGGCTAACCGGGAGTGGGCTTTACAGGAGGCGGGCCCAGGCACAGGGTTTGTGAGTGGATAGAGCCGGCCCTCGGGGGCGTGGTTTACTGTGGGGGTGGGGATAACTGGGGCGGGGCTTCCGCGAGCAGGTGGACCCGCGGTGAGTAGGCGGACCTTACGGGGAAGGCGGGGCTTACCGAGGGCAGGGGAAGCCCGGGCGCCGGCGGCCGCCGGCGGCGAGAGCGCGCGGAAGAGCAGCTGCCAGAGCGCCGGGGCCTGGGGGAACCAAAGAGCGGCGTTCGGCGGGGCCGGCCGCCTCCCTGCGTCCGCCCGGGCCCCCGGCCCCCGCCCCCTGGGCCTCACCGCCTCCGGACGGTCGAACTTGGCGCGGCGGAAGATCTCGGGGCTGGGCCCGGCGGGCAGCGTCTGACTCAGAGCGGCGATGGCCTCGGGCAGGGCCCCGACCGCGTGCTCCCGGCCCCCACGGCGCCGCCGCCGCCCCATGCAGCCGGCTTCCCTCGGAGAGCGCGCCGCGGCCGCCGCGCTGGGCACACGCCCGGTCCCCGAGCGGGCGGGGACACGCCTCCAGCGCCGGCCCAGTGAGCGGCACCGGGGCCTTTGAGTGATGTCTGTCCTGTCCAGTGCGGAGGCCGTTCCGGGGCGGCACGGGCCAATTGACGTCGAGAGCTCCGCGGGGTCCGCCCTGGGGCCCAAGCGCGCGGACCCGCCTCGCTCAGGCCCCGCCCCCCAGCGCCCCGCCCAGCCTCGCGCCGGAGGCCGCGGAGCGACCGCGCGTGCGTCCGCGGCCGCGCGCTCCCGAGCCCCTCCGCCTCCGCGAAGCCCGGCCGGGCGGGCGCGCCAGGGGCTCCTGGCGGTCTGGCGGGTCCCCGGCGGCCGCGGCTCCGGAGTCCGACAGCGCGCGCGGACAGGGAGGCGGCGCGTCCGCCCCGAACGGCAGCGCCCCCGCCTGAGAGCCCCGCGCCCCGGCTAGAGCCGGCGGCCCGCGCGGGCCGGTTCTGAACGTGCGGCGGGTAAATCCCACCTCCTGGCGGCGGAGCGGCCCGAGCCGGCGGCCCACGCGCCCCTCCGCGCGGCGGCCGTGGCCACGCCTGCAAGGAAGCGCGTCCCGGCGGGTCCCCGCGCCCCCGCCGCGGTCCTCACCGTCGCCAGCCCTCGGCTCCGGCACCGCCGGCTCCCACGCAGGAGGCCCCGTCCCCGCCTCCAGCGCCCCCTTCCGCTCGGCCCGGCCTGGTCCCCGCAGCCCGCTCTGCCGACGCCAGAATAAAGACCACAGCCCTGACCCACCCGCTCTGGCCGCCGGCGATCCGCGCCGCACGCGTCCCGGCTGTGAGCTGCCCGCTAGGCCCCAGAACCCGGAGGAGGCAGGAGCCTCCGCGGCCTCGTTCGGCGCTGCCCCTCCCAGCACCGGGTGCAGCTCTTCCTGCGCACCCCGACCCCGCGCGCTGGCGCGACGCCCCCAGCCCCCACCCTCCCAGGGTCCACGGGGAAGCCCGCGCCTCGCTTGGGCACGGTCTGTCCCCTCCCACCCCGGTCTTCCACCCTGCCCGAGTTCTGCAAGCCCCCCAGTAACCTTCCCCCACCCTACAGGTGGCCCTTGAGGAGCCCTCCCCACACCAGACTGTCCAGCTCAGGCCTGCAAAACGCTGGAGAAGGCCGAGGCCTGGGAGGGGTGGCCCTCTGCCGGGGCTGGAGGCCGAGTGGCCAGGAGGGAATGGGGAGGCTCTGCGTGTGGCCTAGTCTGCAGGTACTGCTGGAATTGACCTGGGAGTTTCCAGAAAGCCCCCAACTATCCACTGCCCAGACAGTCAAGTTCGCCATTTAGTGGCTGGCCGCTCTGTGCGGCGTGGGGGGCGGGAGCCGAGGGGTGTCTAAGTTCATGCCCGTGCAGGAACATGGCTGGCCTGTTCCGTCAGGGCGGGTGGTAATGGGGGCAAGGGTGGGGCAGGAAGTGGAGAGAGCAAGCAGGACGCCTCACCACAACTCCCCCAGAGCTGCTCAAAAACGGAACCAGGGTGAGCACAGCTTGGACTGATCCCACAACCTCCGGAGGCTGCGGCATTTACTAGGCTGGGAGCTAGAGCTTGGAGCCAGCGTGGCCCTTCCTGGGTGGCCAGCCACTTGTCTTGTAGAGGAAGCTTCAGGCTGGGAGGCCCCCAGCACAGCACCCCGCAGGGCAGTGAGCCACAAGGCCAGGTGCGGTAGGAAGAGCCATCACAGCAGCCAGCGGCAGCTCCCCACCACCATGCCCCCCCAAATCCTCTCCCCGTCCTCTGCACACGTAGCCAAGGCTTCTGAGTGTTCAACTTTATTGAGGGCATGGGAGTCGACAGAGGGCCCCGGTTGCCTGAGGATAAGGCCTGCAATCAGCCTGGAGGGGCAGTGGCCCGGTGGGCAGCCGGGGACAGTGTTCCCATGACCTGCGCAGAGAGAAAGGTGAATGCAGACCCAGAGAGCAGTCAGACCTCCCCCGGGAGTGAGGGGACCATCCCGAAGGCCTGATGGTTTGGGCTGGTACCTGGGTTTACTTGAAAGTGTGACTCTCAGCTCCACCCCGCCCAAAACCTGCAGGAAAAAAGAGGAGGCAGGTTAGGGGTGGCCCGGGGAACCACACCTTCAGGGCAGGCTGGGGGGTGGGGGGGATCTGGGTGCCGGCGGGGGAAGCATACCTTTAGGCCCGAACATGGAGGCGTAGCAGGGGTGGTTGCAGTAAGGCTTGCCTTCATGCTGCAGGGAGAAGGGCCATGAGGGGCTGTCCGCCCTCACCCCGCGCCCCTGCGGCCCTCCAGGCCCCACCTACCTCAGCGTGGCCCCCTGACGTCAGCGTCTTCCCACATTTCTCACACTTCAAGCAAGGCCGATGCCAGTCCTTCCCCAGAGAGGTCACCCGCTCAGCTGCAGAGGCACAGACGGTGCCCCACACCCAGTATAAGACCCTGCTCTGGGGTCACAGGGCACCGCCACCTACTCACAGCAGCCTTCTCCAGCTCCCTCTGCCCTTGGTCTCACCCGGGGCGCCTGGTGGCCCACCCCGGGTCTCAGCACTGTGCCCCATCAGTGGGGGGGGGGCACCTCCAGTCCCCTGCGCCAATCCGGCCAAACGGGAGGGGGCGCGGGGTGGTACTGCTGGAGGAGACCCGGAGCGCCGGGGGCGGGGGCATGGGTGACCCGCGGCGCTGTACGGGTGGGGCGTGCAGGGCGCCCTTCTCTGGGGGCGGAGGCGGGAGAGACACTTCGCACTTCCTCCCCTGGGTGGGCCCCGGGGCGCGGGACAGGGAGGCGGCGCCCGGTTCCGAGCGCGCCCGGGATCGCGCCCCGGGCGCCGGTTTCCGCGTCTGTTTCTGCTTAGCGATGAGAGGGGCGGCAAGAACGCAGCGCTTCTCCCTCGGCCGCGCGGTCCCCGCCCGGGGCGCGCCGACGGGGGGCGGGAGAGCGGGGGAGACCCAGCGACGGGGACACCTGAAGAAAGGGGGACCCAGACAAGGGGCGACCCAGCGGGACCGACAGGTAGAGAGCGGGGCGGAGACCCGGAATCAGCAGAGACAGGGCCATCCGACGCCGGGGTCCTGACCCGCACACCCAGGCGGTCGCCGGCAGGGCTGGAGCGTCGGCTCTCGGCACGCGGCCCCCCGGGCCCCCGGCGCGCGCGGCCCTCCGGAGGGGCCTGGCCGGGTCGCCCCTGGGCCGCGCTTCCTCGTGGGGGCGGCGCGGGGCGCGCACTCCCGGCCGGGGCTGAGCTGGGGTAGGCGGGGAACGCTCACCAAAGTACACCTCCTTGTCGCACTTGGGGCACTTAGGCATGGCGGCTGGGGGTCCGGCGCAGACCACTGAGCGGGAGCAAACAGGAGACCGGGACTGGGTGGGTCCCGCCGGGTGCGCGCCTTTCAGGGACCCCAAGACCCCGCCCCCTTGAGACCCGCCCTTCGAGCCCCGCCCCCTGAGTCCTGGCTGTGGACCCAAGGACCTGGGTTCCAGGCCAAGCCGCTAAGAAAGGTCGTCTGGTCCACCCCCGCCTCCGGCAGCGCCCGGGCCCAGCGGACCGCCGGGGAGGGTTGTCCGGGGAGAGCGCGGGACCCGTGCGGATGCACTGAAGCCCTGCCCCCCGCCTAAGGTCTAGGGTCTAGGGAGGGGCTCCCCAGCCGTACCCCAGGCCCCCGACACGTGCCCGAGCCGCCAGGCATTCGGGAGCCAGGGAGAGGACAGTCGACGCTTAAATGCAAATACATGGAAACCAGCGCGGGCGGACGTCTCGCACACTTGGACCCGACCCCGTCCCAGACTGAGGGCTGGAGATTACCGGGGACGTCTCAGCCCGGTTAGGGTTAGTAGTCCCCCAAAACTCCCCTCCGGCTTTAAGCCCACGCGGAGCCAGGAGGCCCGGCGCTCCCCAGTTCCCCGCCCCCACGGGACATCCCGGCCTCTTCTGGGCCCCCCACCCCCGCCGCGGCCCGAGAAGACCACGGGACAGCAGCCCGGGGAACTTGGAGGGGACCGCGACACGGGGCGTCCTCTCCCTCCGCGATATCAGGGATCCGTGCGGGGGCGGGCGGCTTTGCCGGGGCAGGTGGAGGCGGCCATGTCCAGGGCATCTCATCTAGTGAGGGCGCCTTATCTCCGCGGGAAGGGCCCGAGCGGGCACGGCGGGAGTGGTTCGGTCCACCGCCCAGGGCCAGCGGGGCCGTGCCAGGAAGAGACCATCGGACTCCAGCCACCCCCGGAGTGGAGGGGCCCAGGCGCCGGGTGGTGTCTCCCATCCCCCCCTTCTAGCCCAGGCCTGGGTGGGGCCCCCGCCTCCTTCCCCCACTCGGAAATCCCTGCTTGGAGGGCGTTGCTTCCCGAACCGTCCTCCGTCCTGGGGTCCTCCCTCCTGGTGACCCGCTGGCCTCTCCACCTCCCTCTCTCCCCGCTGGGGGGGGCCGTCCCCTCCTCTGCGGACCCCTCCCCTCTCCGCTCGGTGGCACCGCACCCAGTTCCTTGGCTCCCCTGCCCCGACTCCGTGCTCCCTCAGCCCAGGCCAGCCCCCGCTGCGCGGCCCTCCTCCCCTGTGTCCGGCCCCTCCCTTCAGCTGCCAGCGACCTCAGCTCCCCGGACACACCCGTCTCTCCAAACAAGACCGTCCCTGCGCTTCTCCAGGCCCCATCTTCATGGAAGGGGCGGGAGACCATCCTCCAAGAGGTCCCAGGGGCTCCCGGCCTCCCCACAAAGGCACTCAGCCCTGACAGCACCCAGTGCCCCCAAAGCCCACCTACCCCCCATAGTCCCCTTGCCTGCCACGGGGAGGGAGGAGAGAAGCCGTGGGTGACCCCATCCTTCCTCCCCCGGGGAGGCCTGGCTTGGGGTGAGTGTGGCCGCTCCGGGGGTCTAAGAGCCAAGCCCCTGGGCAGACGGCACAGTGGACCGCACGCCCTTATGTCCTGCTCCTCACGCTTCCCTCTAGTCAGCCCTGCTCCCCATGACCCCCTTTCTGAGGCCACAGTTCTGCCCCCAGCTGGACTCGGCACAGCAGGCTTTGGGGTCTGCAAGGCTCACACCACATCCACGAAACTCTGAGTGGCCGGTTGTCCATCACCTTCAGGAGCTTGGCTGTGCACCATGCACAGGGGGATCCCCAGACTCCCACTCAGGGTCACCGGCCTGCTCCAGCCTTGAAGCCTCAGCACTCGCCTCTGGGTCCACTGGCCCCTCTGCCTGGCGCTGGCACCGCACAGGATGGGTTCTAGAGGTAAGGCCATGAGCCCTACCTCCCCCCGCACGCCCACCCCTCGTCCCTCGGTGTCTTCCTGGCAGGTGACGATGCCGCTGCTGACGGTGGGGGAGGTGGCGGGGGGCTGGGGGGGTGGTCCTGACTTCTCTGGCCTGGCTCTAGACTGGGGGAAGAGCAGCAGCGTGGAAGGCGGGGCAGTCGGGGACACACAGGAGGGGACAGCAGTGTGGACAGGCCAGAGAGGCAGGCACAGCAGCAGGAGGACAAGGGCCCGAGGGCCAAGACCACTGGTGATGCGGGGGTGGGGTTCTGTCCCAGTGGATCCCGGGGCTCCGGTTCCACACGCGTCGCACATACCCCCTTGTATCTTCCTGAGAAGGCCGCCCTGCAGGGCAGAGGCCTGAGCTCCGGGGCAGGATGCTGGGCCCCACAGGGGGTGCCCGGCTGCGCCCACGTGTGTCCTGGTGCCCGCGGACTCGGCTGTGTCTGAGTGCATTGGTCTGCGTCCCCTGGCTCCCCGTCCAGCCCACACCTCCAGCCCACCTTCAGGCTCCAGGCAGGTGGGGCGGAGAGCCAGCCTTGCCCTCTCCTCCAGCCACCTCACCCCAGGGATGCCCCCTCACTGTGACTCCAGCCCCACCCACCATGGGGGAGCCCCCCTTTGAAGACTGGGATGACGAGGTTCCTGCGAGCTTTCCTTGCTGGGATTCCTTGTTGCCATGGTCACGGGGCTACAGAGTGGAGGCTGTCAAAGGGGGGCCAAGGGCCATGTGACCGGCCTGCTGGTTGGGACACAGCACAGTTTTTCACTCACACACACACACACACACACACACTCCCTGGCACCCTCCCAAACCTCCGGCCACAGACTGGCACGCTCCTCCAGCTCCCCTGAGCACCCCACCCGACTTGCCTCCCTCAGGCAGCGGGGCCCCCATCAGCCCCCAGACTGTATGTCCAGGCGCACCCCCGGGTTCAGGCTTGGCTGGGTACCCGTCGGGGCCTGGACAGCCTCCCTGGAGACCTGGGCCTGGCCACCTGCAAGGCCTCCTACTCCCATCGGCTCCTCTGGCTCCCGCGGCACCAGGGGAGCAGCACTGACCCGGCCCAGGGGATCAAGCTGACCAAGAAGACCCAGACCTGCCCTGCCCAGACTTCCACCCCCCGCCCCACTCTTCTGTGGGCACAGTTGGCCTTTGTTACCTGAACAAACGGAGGACACGGTGAGGTGTAGCCTCCCCACACCTCACCCACTAGTGCACAAGGGCTGTGTCTGGGGCCCAAGGGACTAAGTGGCCAGGACCAAGGCACCGAGCAGCTCAGCTGCTTGCCCCCGGCGGTCTTTCTGCTCAGAACGCCCCACCTGGCACTGGGACCCCAGGACCCTGAGAGCTGGAGGCGGCCGCGGTGGGGCTCAGGGGCACTGTGCAAGGCCACCTCCATCTGCTCATCGTTCCCTCCCACATCCCCATGCCCTTGCCTGTCCATGCACCGCCCGGGCCTAGCCGGGGACCCATGTGGGAACCAGGAGGGGCCTGCCCTGCAGGACAATTGCAGAGAAGGCCAGAGGCGGCTCCCCAGCAGTACTCGGGGTCCAGGCACCTGAGAGCCAGCGAAGGCGAGGCTGGACCCCAGTGACCCCTGAGGAACCCACCCGTGGGGCCGGCCACCCACCAGCACTGGCAGAGGGAGCCGGCCAGTCCTCCCTGCCCTCCCTCCCTCCGTGGTGTGAGATTCATGCTCTGGCCTCCCCCACCGTTCTCGAAGCCCCCACGCAGTGCCCCAGGCTCCAGGCCCCTTCCTCAATGTGGACAAGCATCAGGTTGTTCCCTCCTAAGGCTGAATGGCCAAACGCCCCAGGGCAATTGCTGGCCTCCCTCTCCAGGGTCCACCCCTGCCCTTTCCCCAGGCTCAGCTGAGTCATGGACACTCAGACATTCCCAGGGCCTATTTTCAGCAGCTTTTCCCCCGGGACCCCCTGTCTGCTCCGAGGTTCTGCCCCAGAGTGGGACCGCTGGGCCCCTGACGGCCTCTCCTTGGACCCTCGGACACTGCACTTTCCCGGAAGGACTCTGCTCCGGTCCACCCGGGCCTCATCCAGTACAGGAGAGAGGGCAGCTCCTCTCCTGCTCTCTTGGAAGCAGGACTGGCATGCAGATACGACCTTGAGCTCCTTCTGTCAGCCCTGCCTGGGGTCCACAGTCCGGCCAGATCGGGGCCCCCTCCTCCCCCTGAAGGCTGAGCCTTGTTCCAAGAATCTGTCCTGGGGCCAAAGCCCATGCAGAACCGCCTCAAATTCTAGCCTCACCAGCCCAGCAGCTGAGCCTTTTCATGAGCCCCGAGCCCCTCCCCCCACTCCGGGAAGCCAGCCAAGCCCTGTGCTGCCTACACCTGGCTGCCCCTGTCCCCTGCCAGTCTGCACCTGGTGTAGCGCCGACACTCAGCCCCTGGGACCACAGCCAGTGGCCAGTGAGCTGGAGCTCAGACGAGGGACGGGAAGGAATCCTGTCTCCCTCCACCGGCCCTGAAGAAATTCAGGGAGGCTGGCCTGACCCTGGGTAGGGTCCTCAGAGAGCCTCCATCTGGGGCACGCGCGCCAAGAGGTGATGCTGGGTCCCCCTGCAAGGAGCCAGGCTGGAGGTCCAGAACATGGCAATCCAGGATCTGGGCTTTGGGGAAGTGGAGGCAGAGGGAAGAGCAGGGAGCGCTGACCCCACCGCACACCGGGGACACGAGCCTGCGCCACCGGAGCGGCCCAGGACCTTGGCAGGGCCCGGCTTTCCCCAGCTTTGGAAGCCTGGACCTGGGAGGGGGCGGCCTTCAGTTGGGGAGCAGGGCGGTGAAGGCCGGCCTGGACGCCACGCGTGGCCCTGGGCTTCTGGACCGGGAAGGAGGCCGCTAGATGGCATGTCAGGGCCGCCCCACCAGCTCGCACGAAATTGAGGGGCAGGGGTGGAGGCCAGGCGGGGGACAGGGCCCAGCGCGGCGCGGGAGCACACGAGCCCATTCCCGCCTCCCCGGCCTCTTGCGGGAGCGTCCGGGGCTGCGGGCGTCGGAGGAGGCACGCAGCTGGTCGGGGCTTCCCGGAGCGCGGGCCGCCCCCCCCCCCCCCCCCCCCGTCACGCCTAGCGCCCGGCGCCCGACCGCGGGTGGCGGCACCGCCCCGGTTTCCATGACAACCGCTGGCAACAAACAAGGCGCGCGTCATCCTCCGCCCGCAGGAAATGGGAGGCGCCTCCCCCTGCCAGCGCCCTGGGCCGGGGTGCACTGTGTCCCCGGGCGGTCCCCGCCCCTCACCCCGGCGCGGCCGAGCAGGCTTTCACGCGCCGCGAGGCCGCGGCCGCTCGGGCTCCGGGAAAGGGCACGCTGCCACCACGTCCGCTCCCCACATAGTTTCCACTGGAGGCTCCCCAGGGAGGGCCCGAGCTGTGCCCTTAACAGCTCCCTGCGCCGCAAGGGGCAGGCATTTCCCATCCAACACCGCAGCCAGGGTGGGCAGCCCGTGGTCAGAAACGTCCAGCCCACCGGCGGTCAGGCCTGGGCGGGAGGTGGGGGTCTTCCGCGGAGCTTGCGCGGAGCGCCGGGGCCTGCGTGAGCCTCCCGTGTGTGTGTGGCGGGCGCTGGCTGCCCCTGGGGTACCTGCTGCGGTGTCCCGCCTACTGCAGGCCACCTGCCCCGCGCATGCTGGCTGCACCCCCAGGCTGGCCAGATGGAAGGAGACACCGCTGCCCACAGTGGGCACAGCTGGACTGGACTGCCTGGGAGGAAGGCGGCCGGGCACTGCTGGACATGGGGGCCTGCCGATGCACCCCCAGGGACACGGAAGGCTGCTCGCAGGACAATGGCCGCAGCACCCAGCTCAGCTGTGCCTGACCCAGTGGACTGGAGGGTGGGCCAGGGAGGGGCCTGTGCCAGGGGCTGGGCCCAGGGAGCTGGTCCTGGGGAGCAGAGTACAGGGGCGGGGAGGGCCAGACCGTGCTCTGCCCCGGAGCAGCGGGGAGGGCAAGGCGCGCCCCCTGGTGGGCTGTCCAGGATTGGCCGGTACCGAGAACGCCCTGAGGAGGAGCTCCCGGCAGCTGCCAGGGGTCCTGCTTCAAAGGGCAAAGCCAGGACCTGGGGAGGGTGACTGTCCGTGTGGACCCAGACGCAGGGACACTGGCCGGGCGGGAGCACCTGGACAGGCGGACTGGAGCCTCAGACCGTCGGCGTTCTGTCCCCCTCGCTGAAGCTAGGAGACCAGGCCCATCGGACTGCGCCTCCCCATCCAAGCTCATTCCGACCCCTCCCCAGCGCCCTGCACTCCCACAATGGACCCCCCTCTGGCCACCTACGCCCTGCCCTCCCGACCCCCCCCCCAGTGCCAGGCCATGATCTGTTACTTGAGACTGACCCCTCCCCACCTTGGGGACAGGACCCGCCCCCACCGGAGGCCAGTCCACAGGTGTCTGAGCATCTGGGGTTGACACAAGGGCTTGCTGCCCCAGATTCACAGCCATCTCCCAACCAGAGACAGCGCTCGGCCCCCATCCTCAAACCTTTTATTGACAGCCGGGCTAGGCAGGTAAGTGGGAGCCGTGGGAGGGTGTCAGACAAGCGCTCGCAAGGCCGTGTGGGAGGCAGGCGGCGGGCTCCTGGCAGGGACGCCCTAGGTCCGCCCGAAGGTCACCGTGAAGAGCGTGGCTGTGGCCATCACCGGCAAGGGAAGCGGAAATAACACTGGGGGGTGGGCCTGGGGCAGCAGGAGGGGGACAGTGGGACGGCCGCCTCCGAGAGACCCACCGGGGCCACAGAGACACACATATGAGACTCACACGGGGACACAAAAGAACATAAGGGGCATGGGGGGTGGGTACAAAGGCAGACACAACGGGAGAAATGGGGCCGGGCAGGCGGGCCTGGTCTGCAGACAGCGCAGCGGGTCTCCTCCCGCATGACACTCAGGCCCCAGACTTGCAGAGCAGGACAGGCCGGGCAGCTGGTTGCTGAGGACGCCCAGGAGGCGGATGGGCACACGACCCCCAGAGGGGCTGCAGCCCTAGGGTTGGACTTTGCCCTCTGGGTCTCTGTCGTAGATGTAGCTGCCCACGGCCCCGGTGTTCACTCCTGCAGAGAGAGGCAGCCGAGTGGCGCGGAGCCGCGGGGAGCAGAGCCCCCAGGCCCCAGCCCTCCGGGCGACACTCACCTTTGGGTCCGAAGAGAATCCCGTAGCAGGGCTTGTGGCAGTAGGGCTGGCCGTCGTGCTGGGGCAGAGCGAGGCGTGAGCGCGCGCTCTAGCCCTCCTCCCCCCAGCACCCCTGCCCGGCGACGGCCTCCCACACCCCGACGGCCTCCCACACCCCGAGTGCCCCCGCCGGGCGGAGAGGGCGGGGCCGCCGCGCACCTCCGTCCGGCCACCAGGGGGCAGCACGCACAGGCGGGTCCGGAGGGCGCGCCCCCCCCCGCCGCCCCCCGCCGCCCCCCGCCCAGCCGCCCTCACCTCCGCGTGCCCGCCCGGGGTCAGCGTCTTCCCACAGCGCCCGCAGCGCAGGCACGGGCGGTGCCAGTCCTTGCCCAGAGAGGTCACCTTCTCGGCTGGGAAGAAGGGGAGACGGTGAAGCGGGGGACCCTCGCGGGCGGCCCCGCCCCGGGCAGCTGCTGGGCGGAGTCACTCACCAAAGTAGACCCTCTTGTTGCAGCCGGGGCACACGTTGGGCTCCCCCGTGAAGGTGGTGACGCTGGAGGCTGCGGGGAAACGGCGCGTGACGCCGGCCGTCGGGGCGGGCCCGCCACGACCCCTCCCTCCACCCCCGGCGAGCCCGGCGCACCTCTGCTGGGCCCCTTGGGCGGGCCGCCGGCCTTGCGCTCCTCAGCCCGGGCCGCGGGCACCTGGACGGGGCCCGTGACCTGAGGTCCCTCGGCAGCAGGCTTCTCATAGATGTAGGAGCCGGCGCCCCCGATGTTCACACCTGGAGGGGCCCGCTGCTGTAGGGGGTGGCCTCACCCACCGCAGCCCTCACAGTACACCCAGCTTCTCAGAAAAGGGCCCTCCTCGGCCCACTTGATAGGGTCAGGACCCCCACCCCCCCATCCAGAGGGTGCCAGCCGGCCGGGCGTGGAGGAGGCCGAAGTTCAAGGTGGAAGGGTCTGTTGGGTCCGGGGTGGGCAGGGCGAGAAAGGGCCAGGGGGCCGTGGGGGTCCAGGGGGCGGGCTGCCTCCACCCCGCCATCCCCCTCTCCAGCCCCGCCCCCCCAGGGCCGGAACGGTCCACAGGCCGCGCAGGGGGACTCAAGCTCACCTTTGGGTCCAAAGAGTGTGGCATAGCAGGGTTTGTGACAGAACGGCTTCCCATCATGCTGGGCAGAGGGGCACAGAGTGAGGCCCGGCCCCAGGTGTGGAGAGCCGAGCTGCCTCCAGCCCTGCCCACGCCCCCTCCGCCCCTCAGCCCCGGGGCGGTGGCTCACCTCGGCATGGCCCCCAGGGGTCAGCGTCTTGCTGCAGCGCTCACACTTGAGACAGAACTTGTGCCAGTCCTTGCCCAGAGAGCTCACCTTCTCAGCTGGGGACACGGGGGGAAGTCAGGGCCCACAGCCCTCCCGTGGCAGCCTCCTCACCCCTCCATCCGCCCCACCCAGGAACCGCCAGCCCCCACTGCGTGCCTTCTGCGCCTCGGGGCCCCTGCTCTCCTGCTGGGCCTTGGTCACCCTCCCAGCCCAAGGCCCACTCTCCGAACGGGAGAGTTCCGAGCACCTGTTAGGCCTCTCGGCATCCCAGCAGGCCCTCCGGCAGACACCTGCTCCGCACTCACACACCTAGGCCTCCCACAGACCCCTGAGCCTCCTAACTGGGCCCTGAAGGAGTTGGCTGAGCCGGACGCTGAGGGGAATGGGGGGAGGGGCTGAGCCTCCAGACCCCCTGTGGGGAGGCCCGTGCTGTCCCCCTCATGGCATGGGACAGAATGCCTACCTGTCTACATTTGGTTTCCTCAGGATAAGCCCTGGGAACTCCCCACCCCGCGGCCTCCGGCTGCTGCACTGACACCCAGGGCCAGAGGACAGCTGCTAGGGGCCCAGTCACCACCCCCAACCCCCCATCCCTCCCCTGCCCACTGGGCCACCTCCTAACGGACAGAAGTGTGGGGCCTCCCCAGGAGAGCCGGCAGGAAAAGGGCGGTGGAGGAGAGAGCAGGAAGAAAGGCCAGAGCCGAGCCGGAATTCCGCAGGGAAGGGTCTGAGCAGAAGCGTCAGGGAGGAGGAGGTCAGGCCCTTCCACGCTGGCAGAGCCCCAAGAGGAGGCCAAGGACCAGCAGATATCTTCTGGTCCCCTCACAGAGAGGCTGCAAGCCAGGCTTCCCCAAGGGCCTGGGCAGAGCGGGCAGCGAGGGTCTGGCTAGCTCACTCCCCAGCCGCAGAGGCCCATGGGTGCTGCTGGTGGCCCCAGCTCCCCAGGGCCCTGGCAGAACCTGCTGGGCCCAGCGAGGTCAGGGCCAGCGTCCAGGACGCCCCACACCACACCCTCTTCCCAGAGGCACACAGGCTTAGATCCCTGTGGCCACTCTACCCAAGGGTGCAGAGACAGGCTGGTCAGCCGTCCTGTGTCCATGGCAGGCATGGGTCCTCTGGCAGCCACACGCTCCCGCCCAGGGCTCCTGCTGGCCAGCGGTGGCCATGGCAGCTGCAGCTCAGGGCCGCCACAGCTGCACTGCCCTGCCATGCGGGGGGCGGGCGAGTGACCCTGTGGCCCACTGGCTGGGTAGATGGCCGCACATTACCAGCCCAGTTGGGGAGACAGAACTGATTGGGTCTGCTGTCCTGGAAGGGAGCTGGTTCCCCACTGGGCTGCACCATTGTTAAGGACACAAAAGCCAGGCATGCTGAGGTCACTCTGGGGTGTCCTGTCCCAGGTTCCACTCTGCTGGGGCGGGGGGTGTGCCTGATTGGGGGAGGGGCAGGATTCCAGCCCAAAGCCCCCCCCCCACCCCACTTGCGCCTCCTGCCCAGGACAGAAGCCAGCCCAGTCTGAGCTGCCTTTGTTTTCTGCTGGGAGCAGCAACCGCCTAAGCAGGCAGAAGCGCTTTCCAGGCTGTGCACAGGACTGTCAGCCCCAGCCCTGGAGAGCCCTGAGCTGGCCTGGCTGCGGGCACACTCATGTGCACTGGGGCTGGCAGGAAGACTCTAGCGCTGTCCCCCACCCTGAGCCTTGCAGGGATGAGCCCCCTCTGGGTTGGGGACCGAGGACGGGGCCAGCTCCTGGGGAGGCAGCCGGAAGCCTCTAGGCTCCCGGCCAGGCCAGAAGCACTCCAGGCCAAATCCGGTCCCTCTGCTCTGGGAACAGCAAACAACCGTCCACCTCCTCCTCCCTCCCCTCAGCAGGGTAGCCAAGTGGCTTCCTTCACCTTGGCCTGTCCCCATTCCAGACCCTGAACCCTGCTCCCACAGTGACCAGGGAAGGGTCCCCTTCCTGCCCCCACCCTTCTGACACTGTGTCCGTCTGTAAAGGTGTTAGCAGGAGTATCAGGGGACAAAGTCGGGAGAGGGTCAGCCAAGAGAAGAGTGGCTGAGTGAGCCAGACACCAGCGCGCGGGTGCCAGGGGGTGGGTAAGTGCCCCAGGGCCACATCCGCAGAGACCTACTGCCCCCTCCAGAGGCAGGGGCTCTCGGCCACCTAGGCTCCAGAGCCCTCTCCTGCTGGCGGGGCTTCGCTCGCCATCCCACCTGCCCACAAGAAAGTCCTGGGGAAAACTCGCGCCAAGCCAGGGAGCACGTTGGGACACGCAGGAGTTAAGAGGCCAAGGTCGCCCCCGCATGGACCGAGTCCAGACAGAGCCCATATCTGGCCTGGCCGGGTGTGGGCAGAGGTCGAGGTGGTGGTTGGGGGGTGGTCACTGCTCCCGGCCAGGCCGTCCCGGCCACGTGTCCGCGGCGCAGGGCCGGGCGCAGCAGGAGCGCACGGGAGGCTCCCACGGCGTGCGTGCGCCCCGCCCCACACCGCCCCGCTCCGCGCTCGCGAACCCCCAACGTGACCCCCAACCCGGCCGCATCCCGGGAAGACGCGCACCCCCGCCGGCCGCCCCGGCCGCCGCAGGGCTCGGGCGTGGCCGCCCCCACCTCACCCAGCTCCGCCCTCCGGCCGCTCCCGCGTGGGCAGCGCGGCGGGCCGGGCTCGGGGTCGCGCATCCCGGGACCGCGCATCGCCGGGGCGGGGCGCGCGGCTCTGCGGCCGGGGGCGGACCGCGAAGGGCGGCGGGCGCCGGTCCGGCCCCGCACTCACCGAAGTACACGGTCTTGTCGCACTTGGGGCACTTGGAGGCCATGGTCGGTGCGCCCGTCGGCCCGCGCCCTCAGCCCGCGCCCGTCTCCGCGCCGCCGCCGCCGCGCCGCGCCCCGCCCCGCCCGCCCGCTGCCCGAGCACCCATTGGCTCCGCGGCCGGGGCGGGGCCTCGGGAGCCCGCTCCGCGGGTCCGGCCGGGGGCGCCGCGGGGGAGGGGGCGCACCTGCCGGGGCCGCGGGGGTGGCCCGACCCGCCTGGCGCCCCGACGCCGGTGCCTCGCCCGTGTCCATGGCGACGCCGGAGCCGGGGCGGGGCGGGGCGGGGGTCCGCGGTCCCCACGGTTCCGGGGGCATTCCCGGCTGGAAGGGCCTCGGCCCGGAAGGCCGGCCCCTGGACACGCAGACGGACGCCGGGCTTCGGCGCCTGGTCCCCACCCCTGGGGGCCCCCACCCACCCCGCCGCGCGCCCCCCGCCCCGCGTCCCTTTGTTGCTCGGTTTCCATAGCGACAGCCTCTCGCCAGGATCGGAGCCGGATTCCCGTCGGGCGTGGCCACCTGGCCGGGTCTGGGTCCTGCCCCGCCGCCCGCCCCCGCCTGACACAGTCGTTGGTGCTCGAGTCTCGGTGGGTGGGGGGCTGGGCGCCCCACACGTCCAGAAACAGCGGGAGAGAAACCGCTGGAAGCAGGAGAGGGGGAGGGCGCCAGGCCGTGGGGGGGGACCTGGGCGTGCCGCTGGCTGGTGCAGAAGGCACTGCCCCGAGCTCTCCAGCCAGGGGCGGTGGGATGGGACAGAAGGCGGGGTAGACCCTGCGTGCTGGCGGTGCAGGCGCCGTGCCCCAGTGGGCTGGCACTGCCATCTGCCCGCGTCCCTGCCCACGGCTCCGGCGGAGTGCCTCCTTCCTGGACGCACTAGCTCAGGGTCTAGCGGGTCCAGAGCGCCAGCCTCGGCTTCAAAGCAGCAGGGCTAGGCAGCTGACAAGCACTCGGGGTCCTCTCCCAACGTGGGCACTCCGGACCCCTCCATCCAGGAGCCCGAAGAACCTGGTCCTACTCGCTCTGGAGTGGGGGGTCCAGGAGAACCCCCTCATCTCCCTGAGGATCTGCCTGCCCGTGAGCTCTTTCCTGGGCCTCCAGCCCAAATGACCCCACCCAGTCTGGGCAGCTCCCCTTGAGCACCCCTTCCTCTGCCCCAAGTACTGGCCAGGCTCCTGGGCCAGGTGTGTTTGTGAGAGAATCTGGGTCCCACAGCTCTCCAGAACCTGGACTTTCCCAGCCCCACCCTGGCCCAGCTCCCGGGGCCCCGCCCCCCAACCTATAGCCACAGCTGCTCCAGCGAGGACAGCCCAGAGACATGCGGTCCCTCCTCCAGCCTGACTGACCAGCCTGACCAGCCCCCCTTCCCATCCGCACCCTGACTCTGGCCCCTTGCCAGGCAAGGCAGGAGATGGGGGTGGGGAGGCCTCAGCAGTCCTCTCTCCCAGGGCCAGCGGCGTCCAGCGTTTGACACCCAGCTCCTTGCTGAGGCTGGACCTCAGGTGTCTTCTATAAGGTTGTGTGGGAGGAGCCTGGTGCCCAGCCCTGACGGGGCAGTGACAGGGCAGTGACAGTGCAGAGTAAAGGAAAGACTTTGGCATGGGCCCGGCCCCTCTGACAGTGGGGGACAGATCCCCGGTGTGACAGGACTCTTCTGGATCAGTGGACACTGAATAGCACTGTCCACCTCTGAAAGCCCAGAGGGCTACAGGGTGGGCAGAGACAGGGCAGGACAGGTCCCCAATCAACAGCAGGGTTCCAGAGAAGCAGATAGGGTCCATAGATGGTGGGGGCAACTAGCCAGCCAGGTGTGGGGGCAGGTCCATTGTCCCCTGGGGCCATAGTGGCTTGGCGTCTTGGCAATGTTGGTAACTAGCACACAGGACCGTCTTGGCTCTGCTGCATGGACCCCCGGGGAAAGGTGGGGGGGGGGCGGGGTTTGGAGGTGCAGGCCCCTCCTGGGGACGACTCTTGTATCCGAAATCCCCTGCGCCTGGCGGGGAGGGAAGGGACCCCTTGCCCACCCTCAGACCCCAGGTTGGAAAAAGGGTCCTAGGCAAAATCTCCACGCAGAGACACCACAACCTGCCTCGGGGCAGGGTGGGGACATGAGGACTAGGGCCCACTTCTCCAACACCCTGGCCTGTCACCTTACTGGGCCCCTCCAGGCTGGAGGTGGGAGGCCAGGGCTCCCTTATCTGTTCTCAGCGGGAAGCAGGAGCCGCGGCTATTTTAAGTCCCCGCTGAGATGTGCACACATCCCGGCAGGACTGGGGGCGGGAGGCAGAGCTCAGGGAGATAGGAGGAGCCCCGCCTCTGAGGGCCGCTGGGGTGGCAGGGATGGAGGTGTCCCCCTCCGCTGGACCCCACTCTTCGGAGGCTGGATTGCTCACACCGGTCTCGCCGGCCTGCAGGGGTGGGTGCACACGGACGGCCAGAGGTAGAGTTTCTGAGAACAACGTACTTGTTGAAATCTGAGCAAATCCTCACTCTGGAAACTCCACACCTGCTGGGGGTTGGCCCTGCGGCTCTGGGCAGAAATCCGCAGACAGCTGGGGCCGGGCTCTGCCAGGAGCAGGGAGGTGGGCCGGCCTGACCCAGCTCTGCAGGCTGCCCCGGTGGGAGGGGAGCCACGCAGCCACAGGAGCCAGACACCTGCCAGTCTGGGTCCCAGGGCACGTCCGGGGCCCCCCACCCCCACCATCTCAGCCAGACACAGGGGGTCTCAGCTCCACAGTGGGAAGGCCCTAAGCTCTGGACAGCCCTCTCCTGACCTCCACGGGAGAGATGGGGTCCTTGCGCCACACCCTGCCCGGCGCACAGGTGGGCCTGGGATGGCCCGAAGGCCCCAGGCAAGGGGAGGGACAGGGGACAGAAGACACGGGAAGGGCTGGTTGGTTTTTTTCTTTTTATGAGTTTTTTTTTCTTTGTTTTTTTTTAATATGAAAATTACTTGAAAAGACCAGGGGCCAACCCCACCAGGCAGCTCGGCCAGCCACTGGCCGTGCCGATCCTAACATTCCAGATGTAAGTTACAGAGCTTAAGTTCATCTACAAAAAAAGTAATAAAAATAAAATTTAAAATGGCACCTTCAACAGAACACAACGAGACTCCGGCCGTCCCGCGAGGCCCGCAGCTGGTGCAGGCGTCCGGGGACGGTCCCTCAGCTCCGCTCCGGCCAAAAAGTAAACACAAAGCTAAAAACGGCTCCTCGGCATTCGGGGAATAAGCTTGACGGCACTTCTTCCCCCGGCGTCCCCGAAGGAGCGGCTTCTCTGCGGTGGGGCGGGGAGGGGACTACCAAAACCGGGCGGCGGGCGGGCGGGCGGGCGGGCGGGCGGGGGCTGTGGCCGCAGAGGCCTCGCGGGGCCGCGAGACGCCTAGTCCTCGATGACGATGGGCTCGTCGTTGACGGGGGCCGGCGGGGGCGGCCGCAGCGGCAGGGCCTGGCTCTGGCGCAGGGCGACCGGCTTGTAAGGCCTGCGGGCCGCGCGCTTGGTCTCCGAGGACGACAGCAGCTTGCGGACCTTCCTGTGGACAGAGCGACGCCCGCGGGTGACGAGGGCGTGGTGGCTGCCCCCGGCTCACCCGTGTCCCGGGGAGGCCCCCACCTGGTCTCCTCGGTGGCCATGTAAAAGACGTCGTCAGGGGCGTCAATCCAGTTCATCCGCCGCCGCTTGACGGGGGGCAGCGAGCCCCCCCGGATCAGCCGCACTTTGGTGGGGTAGGACTTCCCGTTGAGCAGGAGGTTCCGGCTTGGTCCCTGCGGCAGGGGGGAGGCGTGAGGGGGGCCCCAGGGAACGAGGGAGCCGTGTGCACGCACACATCCGGGCAGGGCTCCTGCAGCCTCCCCACGCCTCATCGCCGGCTCACCCTCTTACCATGTGCCTGGTCTGCCCGTGGTTCGCCAAACCTGATGGGAGAAGAAGGGAACGTGAGGCCCGGCAGCCGGCGGGCAGGGACCTGGAGTCACACACAGCCTGGGCCCGGGGGATGGGGGCGCGGGCCTGTCCTGGCCCTGGCCCAGTCCAAACAGCCCCCAGCTGACCCCACAGCTGCTGGGGCTCCAAGACCACCTCTGGCCCAGCCTGGAGGACAGGTACCGCCGTGGGCTCGAGGCAAGAGGCCCGGAGTCTCAGGTCTGACAGCCCGCTCCCTAGCACGCGGGCCGCCCGCCCTCGACTGCGCGAGACAGACGAAGCCGGGTTTACGGAGTAGCCAAGCAACGCCGAGCCCGGCTGTGAACACTGTGGTGTCAGAAGCCCCCTGCAAGGTGGCCCCTGCTCAGACGAGCTGCACAGACCCCAACAGGCCAGGCAATGTGTGGCTTTCTCCCAAGGGCGTCCAAGCGTCCCTCACTGACCCTGGGGCTAGCTGCCTTGGAGAAGTGAACGGAAGCTTCTAGAAGAGACCAGGCCAGATGCTTCCACCCTATGGGTTGGGCCTGGAGCTGCAAGCCTGTGCCAGTGGCCCCCCACCGAGAAGGCCCTGCCCTAGGTCGTGGTTCACATGCCCCCAGACACTGGCCCGGCGACCCCGGGGCCGCCACGGCCGCCCCTGCTCTACCGGCAGCAGTGAGTGCACACACGGGAGTGTTCACCCAGCACAGGAACGTGCCGTGGGAGCACGCGAGCCTGTCCTGCAGGGACTAGCTCTCCCCAGACACACTTCTCGGCCAAGGTCTTTGTCTTGGGGAGCAGCTGTCCAGCCCCCCACCCCCCCGCAAACCACCTGCTAGCTGGGGGTGCCCGGGGGCAGGGCAGAGGGAGGGCTGCCGTACCAGGCCTGCAGCCCCCCGGCCCGGTGCTACTTACCCAGGTAAGTGCCTATCAGAGCGCCGGGCGCGGAGGGAAGAAAACACACGGTTAGTGGGAGACCGTGAGCTCAGGCACGGCCACGGGCCATGGGCTGAGGTGCCGGCGGGGCCCAGTTAGTGAACGAGTGCCCCAAGGGTGCGGCCCTGGCCCAGAGCTCAGCTCAAGCCTGTCCTGTGGTGACCCAGGGGGCCGGCTGTGGCCTCCCCTGTGCCGGGCTCGTGCGCGAGGCCCCCGAACCCCTGGGCGGGGGGGTGGGCGCCCCGACAGCCTGGGGACCCGCATGCTAGGGCTGAAGTGGAGAAACACACCAATTGGGATAAACTGAAGAAATCAAAGTTAATAAATTAACCTCGTTCACCACACGGGCTAACGGCTTTTTACAAAACAAGCTCCAAGCCCACAAGCGGTGCAAGCACGGGCTTCCGCTTCGGCCAGACGTGATCGGGGGTCTGCGGGCCGTCTGCCCAGAGTGCTGGCGAGCAGGCCGGCCCCACTGCTGACACAGGGCAAGAGGCAGGCCCCGGCAGGAGGGCGGGGCGGGGGGGCCGCAGACAGCTAAGAGAAGAGTGGGCGGACCCGGAGCAAGGCCAGGCTGGACGGCTGCTGCCTGCTGCCATTTCCAGGTCCCTGTGCCTGGCCCACCACCATGGGGGCTGGGGACTCTGGGCACGTCCATGCTCGCTGGCCCGCGCTGTCGGAGTGCCCACCCGGGCCCCTGAGCCTCCCGTCACCGGGGGCCACGAGTGCATTCCCCCCGTCCTTCCCTCCGGCCTGCTGCCCCTGCCTGCCCCCCTCATGGGTCCGGCTGCTGGCCGACCCTGGGGCAGCCAGAGCCACTGGGACCCACAGGCCCCCCACAGCCACCACCTCCCTCTGGAGCAGCCCCAGAGCCCATGGGTGCCCCTTGCCCAGCTGAGAAAGCAAAGCAAGACCCTGAGCCGCTGCAGGGGGCGACTGTGGACACCCTGGACGCGTGACCATGGCACCGGGGCACGTGCTGCCCGTGCCCTCTCAGCCAGCCTCGGTCCCTTCCCCTGGGAGCCCCACCCCTGCAGGGCCGTGGCCCGGACCACGCCCACAGCGCGGGCCTATCTGCCCCCACTGGAGAGGCCAGCGTCCCGAAGCCCCCCTCACCCCAGGCAGGGCGCGTAGGAGGGCTGGAGGCACAGCACGGGCAGCCACGGGAGCGGAGGCTGACGGCATGCGGGCAGTCACAGCACGACGGCGGACAGTACAGGCAGGCGGGGGCGCCGGGGCTACCCGAGCATGGACAGTCCACTGACCGGGCACCGGGAGGGCGGGGGCGACCCGTGAGCCGGAGGCCCCAGGGAAGGACGTGGCACGTGGGGGCCTGCGAGGGTCCCCTGCCCAGGACGCGGGAGCGGCCCGGCCCGCGTGGACTGCCCCGTGAGCGGGCCCCGAGCCGCCCGCCGTGCACCACGCATGCGAGAGCACAGCACACACAGGCACCGCCTGGGGGCTTGCACGGCGCCCACGCCCGCGGCCGCCCCAGGCCTTACCCCTACTGGGCATCAAGAGACGCTTCTTCATGCTGCCTGCCAGTGCCCGGCGGCGGGAGAGAGGAGAGAGAGCACGGTCAGCAGGTGAAGGCCAGGCGGGGCCGGGGCAGGGCAGCCCACAGCCGGCAGGCCGCACCGGCCGAGCACGCAGGCCCCGCCTGGCTGCCCAGCGGACACTCACCGTCCACACCGTTGTGCTGCTCGTAGCTCCTCTTGCCCAGGATGGTGGGGGAGCCGTTGTTGATGACGGGGGCCGACTTGGCAGGGGTCAACCCGCCAAGCACACCGGATACGCTCTTCACAGGGTCGGGCTTGGGGGGGCGGGGATGGGTCTCTGTCGGGAGCGGCACGGGATGGGCTTTGTGGGAGCCGAAGGGCAACAGCCGCCCCCAGGCCCCACTGTGACGGGGGATGACCGCGGGGCCCGCTGGGGCAGACCCACCCCCCCCCAGGCCCGCACCTCGGGGTGTTCTGGGAGCAAGGAGAAGCCAGGGAGGGCCGGGCCCCCCCGGTCACTGGGCACACGCCAGGAGCTGCAGGCTCCAGACACGGCCCCAAAACAAGCAGGCCCATCAGAGGTGTCCAGGTCTGGGCCAGCAGAGCGGACCGCAGGAGGCTGGCCGCCGGCCAGGCAATGAATGAACAGCCGGGCGGCCGAGCCAGGGACATGTCCCACTGAGGGCTGGGCCATGGCTGGCTCAGGCTCGTACCTGCCAAGGCTCCCCAGCCCTTGGTGGCTCTCAAAACGGGGCAAGGCCCAGACCCACGACCCAGACCTGGACACCGGATGACGCAAGACCCACTTGTGTGCACACGGACACACTTAGCTCACAGCTTTGGAATGTCCTTTCTAGAAGGTCAACCACCTCCATGCCGGGAGGGGCTGACTCGCAACCCGGCCCGGCCCTGAGCCCAGCGAGGGAGCCAGCCCTGAGCTCTCACGCCCTAGCGGCCGGCGGCTGAGCGGGTGCTCAGGAGGACGCGCCCTGTCCGCTGCTGACCAGTGCCCGTGCCGCTCACACAGCGATGGGCCTTCCTCTGGGGTGGGGGTGAGGGACCATCCTGCAGGTGTCCACCGTGGACGCCCATCCTGGCTATGTCCGACCCAAACCCTGGAGCCCGCCAGGTCCCCTCCGCAGTACAGAACCGCAGGATGGAGGGGAGGGTGGGGCCGGGACCACGGCGGCTCAGGCCCCCATCGCCCCTCCAGGCCTGGTGTGGTGTGCGAGGTCCCAGAGGTGCAGGCCAGGAGCACCGGGGTCGGTCCGCAGCAGCATGGAGGGCGCCCCCGCAGGTGCCCCTGAGCACAGCAGCCACGCCGTGCGGGCAGGGGCAGGCTCACCGAGATACCGCAGCACGGCTTCCAGGGGCTTCCGCACGGCCTGCTTCAGCACCAGCGGGCTCTGGGAGGCTTCAGGCAGCCGGGCCGTGCCTGCGGGGGCCGTGCAGGTCAGGGGGGCCCAGGGCGGGAACCCCAGCCCCGCGTCCCCTGCGTCCCCCGCACGCATCCCCGCCCCCACAGCACAGCCCGTGAGCTGGAGGCCAGGGACTGACACTCACACTCGGCCTTGATAGCCGCACTGTTGATGGGCACGTAGGGGTGGCGGGCGGCGTGCCACGGGCGCAGGATCTCTCGGCACAGGCGCCGGGCGATGCGCGTGAGCTTGGTGGTGTGCAGGTAGAAGGCCTGTCTGGTCTTCATGGCAAACTTGGGGCTCCCGCTGCTCCGGGCTGGGATGCCGTGGGGGCTCTGCGGAAGGGGGCGCGCCGCCCCGACACAGCGCCATGACCGCGGGCCGCGCGCCCGGCCGGGCATGGGGGCGGGGAGGGGCGCCCACTTACCATGTTGCTGCGGTTTGGTCCCGGCCTCTCTCCGTCTAACCGGGTTGGCATTTTCAAGCCACCGTACTTCTTCCAGTACGTCCAGCAAGACGCGCAGAGGCGACACTGCATGTTAGGGGGACCCCAAGAATACCACTGGTAAGACTGGGCGGCTACGGACAACAAAGTTGGAGACAGACGGGTCCTTAAGCAGAACCGGTGAACAGCAGAGAGCATCACAGCGTCGCCTGCCCGCCCGCCCGCCGAGCGCCCCCCGCCAGGACCCCAGGGCGGCACAGGGCGCCCAGCGCGCGGGTGGGCCCTGAGGCCCGGGGCGGGCACTTACTGTAGCAGCTCTCACAGGCTCGGCCGGCCCCAGGGCTCTGGCCCGGCGCCCCCGCGCCGTTCACCACGCCTGCCTTGACGTTATTGGCGCTGATCTGGTTCGGGTTTGGCTTGTTACTTAGGGTGAGGAGAGAGGGAGTCCGTCACGGGGGCGCCGGCCGCAGCTCCGGGAGACGAGCGGCCCCATCCACGCCGGGCGGGCGCCGGCGCTCTCCCCTGCGGTCCTGGGCGCAGCTGCGGCCGGCTCCGAGCCCCGTCTGCACCGCAGCTCTGGCTGGCAGAGCCGTGCTCGGCCCAGAGGAGGACCGCGCCCCTCCCGCCCAGCCCACGGCCCCCGGGGGAGCGAGGACACGCCGGGGCGCACTTACTAGTTGGGGATATAGACTTGCTTCAGCTTGCTCTCCGCCTCGGCTGCTTTCAAGCGTTTCTGGAAACAGGAAACGGAGGTCAGGGACCCGGGCAGGGAAGGGCTGCCGGTCAGGGCACGGGGCGCGGGCGGGGGGCACACACCTGCTGCACGTATCTGTCTGTGGTCTTCCACATGTAGTAGTACTCGATGATGCTGGTGAGGGACTTCCAGGGCAGCTGCACGGGACGGGGTTGCGCGTCAGGCAGCAGGGCCTCCTGAGCAAGGAGCCCCCCCACCGGACAGGACCCCTCCCGAGGACGGCCGGCTTGCCGCCATGTGGCCCTCCCCAACCGGTGGAGGGGGCTCCCGCCAGCCCTGCCCACGCCAGCTGTGGGACCCATGTGCTCTGGGCATGAACGACGCACGTCTGTGGTGTGGACGCAACGTGGAAAGCTGCCTCGTGGCTTGCGGGACTCAGATGCCGTCTGTACGCTGTCCCCAACCTGCGGCCGAGGCGGCCACACGCTCACAGTGGGGTCCCAGCCCCGCGGCCCCACGTGTCTGGCCAAGCGTTCCCTGTGGGCCACCTTCTGGCTACGCTCGCTCACCGTGTCTGGGACCTCAGCAAGTCCCTCCTACGTCAGACTCCGGAGCGTGGGGACCCGGCCCTCTTCTCTGCCCTCCACGGGCCTGTCTACTGTGGCACGTCCCCCACGCCTCCTAGAGGCTTGCTGGGAGGCCCACCCGTGACCTGGGACGTTCCTCCTCAGACGCCGGCCGCCGGCCGTGTCCTGGCTGCCCCCAGGGCCCCTGCGCCTCCACCGGTGCACGCCCCACGGGGCTCGCCGTGCTCGACGCGGCTGTCCCTTTGGAAGCGCGTGTGCAGTCTGGCGCAGCACAAGGACAGAGGAGCATGCGAGGCCACAGGCGCTGCCCACGCTGGCACTGCCAGGGGCTCACGGAGGGACAGTTCTCAGGGGACACGGAACCAGGACACGGGAGGACAGGCTCAGCGGCTTCAACAGAAGCCATCGGCGGCCACGGAGCCAGGAGGACCCCGGTGCTGCCCCGGGGAGGGGTTCCGCGCGCACACCGGCACTCACAAAGTCTTGCTGGATGTCTGTGAAGTCCTTCCCGTACTTCTCCAAGGCCTCCTCGAACAGGCTGGCCTCGGAGGCGGACCACTCCTCCATCTCGTCCCTGCAGAGCACGGGCCCGCCCTGAGGCACCAGCGCCGAGATGGCCTTGGCGACGTCGTACACGCTCTTGTGCAGCGTGTCCATGGCGTGGAACTGTGGCGGGACACACGGGGGTCACGCAGGCCCCCCCCCCGCTGGGAGAGGAGGAGGGGCCCGGGAGACAGCCGGGCGTCCGCAGGGATGCCGGTGGGCCTGCGCCCTGGACGAGCCTGCGGGGCTCTCCCGTCCCACGTGGAGCCAGCGAACACAGTCAACCTGTTTCCTCGCCCCCTCCTGTCCCTGCCCACCCTTGCTAGCGTGGGAACCGGCAGGGAAATGTGCCCTGTGAGGGGCGGGGACGGGGCAGGCCACCACAGGCCCCACCAGCATCAGCCGGGGTCCCCACTTACCAAAGTGATGTCCCGAGAGGCGGCTGCGGCGCTCATGTGCAGGCTGGGCTGCCGGACGGAGCTGCTGCAGTCCAGGGCTCGCGCGAAGGTGCCCACAGAGCTGGGGGTGGGGACAGTGACCACTGAGACCCCCTCTCTCAGTGACCAGAGAGACCCCCCCAGCCCTACCCAGAGCACACGAGACGGCAGGCCCTGGAGACGTCGCGTGTGGCTCTGCTTCCCGAGCTCCTGGCAGGGGCCCCCTGCACAGTGAAGGCTCGGGGTGCGGCTGAGAACCACGGGGGCCCCCTGCACCCTCACAAGGCCTCCCCGCCGCTCGCCCAGCCCCAGGGCTCCACGGGGACCAGGAGTAGGCGTGTGCCCTTCTTGGAACCCTGCCTCCCTTGTGGCCCGAAGGCCCGGGTCTCAGGGGCCGTGTCCTTCCTTCTCAGCTCCCCCGAGCCCCACCCTGCTGTGTGCCCACGGCAGCCCACGGCCCGTCCGGACAGGGACACGCATCTCTGCTGTCACCCAGCCCCAGGAACAGCCCCATCTGTGCCCGGCAGCTCGGCCTCTGCAGGTACCCGGCCCCCACAGGGTGTGGGCAGGCGACCAGGCCCCGCCTCTCGATCCACTGAGCCACCCAGGCGCCCCCAGGCCCCGCCTCTCAAAGCCGGAGCCGCCCCAGGACCCCAAGAGCAGTCTCCGCGTCCACGGAAGGGAAGGGACCCACCGGGCCACCACCAGGAACTGGTCAATCTGCTTGTCTATGAGCGGGTTGTGTGCCTCCCACACCTTGGTCTCCAGCCTGGACTGGTCACGGCCGTCCTCCTCACCTGCACGAAACAGAAAGGTGACGCCAACAAGACCCTCAGACCCCCCCAGGCTCACACCAAGGCTTTTCAGAACAAAGGGTCTGCTCGCTTCTGGGGCCCTGGGGGACAGGCAGAGGGCCAGGTGGGCCCAGGAGGCGAGGCTGCCGTCGACATGCTGGGCACCCAACGCATCTTCCGCTCTGCGAACAGCACGCCGGGGCCGGCCACTGGGGCTGGACGGGCCCGACGACAGGCTGGGGGCCGGCACAGCAGGCCTGACAACGGCGGCAGAGGCAGCTCGTTCTGGGTTTGCTGATCGAGCTCCGGATCCTGAGGCAGTGTGAGGTCCCCCAACTGGGACACAGGACGCCGACACGGCTACGTCCGGCACGGGCATCTGCTCGGCATCCTGCCCCTGGCCGTGCTTGACCCCGCAGACGCCAGAGCTGGGCTGGAGCCCGCGATCCGGTGGACGTGACGGCTTCGGGCAGAGCAAGCTCACAAGCAGAGGGCAGCACGGACGGCACAGGAGACACCCGGGGAGGGTTCACGCCCCTGCATGGCCGGCCAGCGTGAGCAAGGCACTCCCTGGCCCACGGCCACAGCCACAACCTCTCAGGCCTGCAGCTGCCCATGTGCCGGTGAGCCGCGCTGTGCCCCTTGCTTGTGGGGGCAGCGAAGTCCAGACCGAGGTCGAGGACCTTCACAGCCGTGTCCCCCACTGCATCAGGGCCCAGCCCACCCTCCACAGAGTCTGTGTGAGCAGGTGGCTCAGGCCGGGCTCACAGTCGCCAGGAAAACACGTGCTCCCTCGCTTCAGGGAAAGTCAGGCCTCGTGGGCCCAGCCGGGGTCACGGCCCCGCAGCACAGGGGTGCGGGACAGATCCAGGACTGGGAATCCGGACACGCCTCCCGGCTGCCCCGGACGGAGGCACAGGCTGAGTACGGGTGGGCTGCTCCCAGTGTCGCGGTGGCGTCCTTCCCCAGGCGACCGTGTGCGGAGACCCTCGCCTGGGATCCAACGCCTCCCACCACCGAGCCTGGGGGCCAGCCCACGCGAAGCCCCCGCGGGCGCCACGCCGCTCCCACTTCAGTTTCAGACGCGCGGCAGGCAGGGCGCCGTCTCGTTCCCTGGGAGGGTCCTGGGCTCCAGGGGCGAGACCCCCTTAATCCAGCACCCAGGAGCTCGCTCGGCCCAGGCCCGGGCCCTGCACCCCTGAGGCTGCCCTCGTGGCCTGGCACCCAGGTCCCTGCCGGGAAAACTAAGGGCCTCGGACACAAGCCACTCAGTGCTCCTTCGGTCAGACCGGCTGCCCGCAGGACGGCGCAGCTCGTGGTGGGGCACATGCTCAGGGAAGCCCCCAGACGCGGCCCGGAGCCAGAAGGGGGGACGCAGGGCAGGACAAAGGGACCCCGTGTGCTTCCTGGTGTCCTGCAGTGGCTGCCCCCAGGCACCTCCTCACGACCAACCGCCCCGAACATAAAACCACCAGCCGTCACAGGGAGGAAGCCGGTGTGCAAGCGCACACGCGTACTCAGCGTCGGGTGTGTGCGTGGAGGGGGCGCGTGGGCACACGCACGTGCAACGAGGCAGCACACGTGTCAACACCACCAGACCAGTCGGAGAAGGGGGCCTCACACGCGTGGAGGAGGGCCGCAGGCCCCAGAAGGGCGCATGTCCTCTGGGAACAGTGGACACCGGGCCCTCGGCCAGCTGGCCCGACGAGCCGCGGGCCCACAGACCCGGCTGGGCTTGGAGCAGGGACATGACCCTGCAGCGCCGAGAGCCCCAGAGGACGCGGGACGGAGGTGCTCACGGTGGAGCCCCCCAGAAAGACGCTCACGGCAACTGGCCACAGGCTCACCCACGGGTCCCACATCACAGCTCACAACTACCTCGGCAGAGCGGCAGGGGACGGGAGTGCACCTTGGGGGCGGGCAGGGGGCTGGGGAGACCAGCGGGCCAAGGGCCCCAGGCAACACCCAGCCGAGGATGCCCCTGGCCTGGCGCCCCTGCACCAGCTCGCAGACGGCCCCGGCCCGGCGCCCCTGCACCAGCTCGAAGTAGAAATGATGCGGCCGTCCAGGCGCAGCCCACACTTCCCAGGCCCCAGCTGCCGGGGCCCGCGACGCCCACCGGACAGATGTGCACGGCCTCCCCCTGCACCACTACGGACGGCACCTCCCACAGGCAGGAGCCGGCGACACGGGCAAATTCATTCAAACAAGGTTTTTTGGAGATAAAGCTGAAGAGAGCCGCTGGCCGCGCCCGCGCCCACCTTCCTTCAGCAGGTCAGTGATGTCCGCCTGGTACCGGTTTCCCACGCGGATCTCTCCCTTATCGGCCAGCAGGGTCTTCTGCTGGGGGTCGTAGACTAGAGAATAGAAGAAGAAATCCTGAAAGACAGCACACGACGTGGCGTCAGCAGGCTGCCCGGGGCCCCGGCTGGAGCCCACCCCACGCAGGGCGCTCCTGCGCTGCTGGCCGTCGCCGGGCCACAGCCCCGCAGGACGCTCGGGGAGCAACGCGGGTGCACGGGATGCTCGCATGCAGCCCCCGCAGAGACGCCCGTGCACCACGGAACATTCTGGACCCGATGCCCAGGCGGCTCGCCCGTCTGACCCCTGCTGCCTGCGTCAGACATTCAGCCGAGTTTCCCAGAAACCACGTTGAGCTGGCCAGCGGCTGTGTGGGCTTTGGGCGCTGGGCCTCTGGCTCAGCCCGGAGGCTGCCACGAGCCTCCATTGCCCGACCCCCCGAGGCTGGACCAGACACGACTACAGCACCTTCAGCACGGCCCGCTGACTCGCAAGAGCGAGGTGCTTCCGGAGCCAGCGACTGGACACTGGCGAGAGCAGCCGGGCCTCGCCTCCGGGACGCACGTAGGCTGCCAGGCTCAGCCCCGCCACGGGCGCCCCCGGCACTGCGCACCCTGCCGCGCAGCAGCCCGTGCCTTCTCTGAGCATCTGCCCGCCTGCTCTGCAGGACTGTCTGGGGGCCCGTCCCCTCCCGGCAGCTCTGCAGGCTCCCGCACACAGGAGGGGTGAGGCGGGGAACATGCGAGCCACCACAGGCCACCCACCCCTCCACACCCCATCTGTCCCCGCAGACACATACGTGTCTGGAGACATTTTCGGGGGCCACACCCGGGGCGGAGGGGGATTGGGGAGGAGCAACCCACAAATACACGAGGTCCCCACTCTTGTCTATGGTGCAGGAACGCGCCGCGGCCCCAAGCCCCTGCCAAGGCTGACGTTTCTGGCTTCACAGAAACCGAAGCCCTTCCCGCTGCCCGGCCAACACGGCTGCGGCTCACGAAGGTGCGGGTCCCTGTGACACCCCTCCAGGCTGTGCCCCTGCCCATCCTCCAGGGCTGCAGACCCGGCCCCGGGGACCCTGCGGCCAGCCTCACCTCCCGCTCCAGGTAGGACTTGAGGGACTCGGTCTCGTTGAGCAGGGTGACGCTGCACTTCCCTCTGCAAGAGCGGGCACGGCGTCAGCGGGGCAGGGCGGCCCCTGGGCACCCTCCGGGCCGCCGGCTACCTGATGTGAGTGGCGGGCAGTGACTCCAGCTGCCGGGACAGGAACAGCTCGCGGTGCCGCAGCTGGTGCTTCAGCTTCTCGGGCAGGTCCACCATCTCCGGGTTCTCCATCTCCTCCTCGAGCTCTCCTGACGGGCGGGGGTCCCGTGAGCCCGCCGCGCCTGCCGCGTGCCCTCCCCCCAGCCCGGGCGGCTCCCCGCGGCGCGCGGCTCTTACCTTCCTCGCCGTTGTCGGCCCCCGGTCCGGTCTTGTAGCAGACTGACAGGGCTAAACGGACAGACAGACAGCGCCCGGACGGGGGTCGGCGACGGAGCACCGGCCGCCCACCCACCCAGCCACCCGTGGGCTGTGGGGAGAGGGAGCGGGGAGGGGGGTGGACACGGGGCCGAGGGCCTCAGAGCCGGCAACGGGCAAGGGACGGCCCGGTCAGGTCAGCGGTGAGTCCACCGTCCCACGCGCGCCGGCCCAGCGGGCCTCAGCCACACCTGCAGGGCTGGACCAACGATCCCGCAGGGCGCCCAGGATTCACATGTGTGCGTGTGCATGCCTGTGCGTGTGTGCACGCGCGTCCAGGTACCGGGAAGCCCAGCACACAGCGCTGGGGGTGCAGTGACCCTGAAGGCACAGTGGAGGTCTGGGGCGGTGTGCAGGCTGTGGGAGGCCATGCAAGGGCAGGGGCGTGCAGAGGTCAGCCACCGCAGGGCGTAGCCCCGGGGCCCTATCCCGGTCTCTCAGCCGCCACGTGGCCCTCTGCTGCCCCCCTGTGGTGACCAAGGGAAGTCCTGGGGTACACAGGCCAGGGCTCCCAGGGAGAGGCGGTCTCATGTTTGCTCCAGAGGTGTGGGCCCCGGAACCCAAGGGTCCACACTGCCAGCCCCCGGAGCCCGAGGGCCCACACCGCCGGCCCCCGGAGCCCGAGGGCCCACACCGCCGGCCCCCGGAGCCCGAGCGTCCACACCGCCGGCCCCCGGAGCCCGAGGGTCCACACCGCCGGCCCCCGGAGCCCGAGCGTCCACACCGCCGGCCCCCGGAGCCCGAGGGTCCACACCGCCGGCCCCCGGAGCCCGAGGGTCCACACCGCCGGCCCCCGGAGCCCGAGGGTCCACACCGCCGGCCCCCGGAGCCCGAGGGTCCACACCGCCGGCCCCCGGAGCCCGAGGGTCCACACCGCCGGCCCCCGGAGCCCGAGGGTCCACACCGCCGGCCCCCGGAGCCCGAGGGTCCACACCGCCGGCCCCCGGAGCCCGAGCGTCCACACTGCCGGCCTTTCGCCTCCCCGCCCACTTGCTGCACCCCAGCCTGCGGACATCACCCGTGTCCAGACATCCCCCAGCCAGACACAAGCCCACCGTGACCCATCAGAGCCGCCCTCAGTAGGGGTAGGTACGGAGGGGCCCCAGGAGTGGGAAGGGCTTGGGTCCTATGTGCACCCCCAGGACACAGGGAGAGCTTCCCACAGCCCCGTGCCCCCCATCTCAGCACCCCAAGCCTTCCTGCGGGCTCGGCCTCCAGGAGCCCAGGGAGTCACGGCTGGGGAGGCAGCCTGTGTGTCCCGGACCACCGTGTCCCGGTCCTGGACCCCACGTCAGGGGCTCCGCCCCCCACCTGACCTAGCAGCTAGCTCCGGGCGTCTGGGGAGGTCAGCTGTGCCTGCCACTCTCCCAGCACAGAGGGTCCTGCTCTCAGGACAGCTCTGCGTGGGCGTGCAAGGTTCGGGGCAAGGGGCTGTGGCCACGTGTGCTGTGACCTGAGGAGACCGTCCCGGTTGCCTCCAAGGGGTCAGGATGGAGCGGACAGCGGCTGGGACATCCCACGGAGGTGTCACTGCTGCGGGTCACCCATGTGGCCCGGGGGCATCTAGCCTAGGCTGGGGCTTCTGTCTCTGAAGAAACCCTGTCAGCTGACAGACGGGAAAGGCCAGAGGCCTCTGACTGAGCAGTGGGCTCCCTGGGTCTCTCCCTCCTGCTGGAAGAAGGGCCCGCAGTGACCACACCCGCCCGACACTGGGCTGCAGCACGGGCATGACGGCGGGCGGCTCTCTCCTGGGCTGCACCAGCAGAGCTGGCTCCACGGAACGTGGCTGCTGGGAAAACCACCAGAAGACTCTGCGGCCAGCACAAAGCGTGGCGGCTCCCAGAACGGAGGGAGGGTCCTGCCGGGGACGGACCCCATCATGCACCCCACTACAGTGCTCTGGGGGACCCTCAGGGCCACTGCCTCTCCCCCACCAGCTCCCATCACATAACACCAGCCCAGCGCCCTCCTGGAGCGGACCTCCATGGTGCCCCACGCGGGAGAGCCCGGCCCTGGGGACACCGTGGGCCACGTGTGCAGGGGCTGGAGACTGAGCCACTCTGGGCCAGGCAGCGGACACAGGTGAGGAGATCCTCAAGCATCAACACACCAAGTCAACAGTGACCCCCGGGTCTCACCGTTTATGCTTCATCTACGACTAGACACAAGCCACCGGCATCCTGAGTGCACGGTGGCCGATGAAACCAGAGGGGGGCATAAGGCGCACCAAGGCCCACAGCCACCCCACGAGCACAGACATGGCCCCGCTGTCGCCCGGGAAGCCCCTCCCCTGGGAAGCCAGGCAAGGCCAGCCAAGCACCAGCTCGGCTGTGCACCCCTGCACAGTGCAGGGGCCTGTCCCAGGGCCCTGCTGAGCTGTGCTGATCTGCCGGGGGCCCCTAAATGCGCCTCAGTGCTTCCGTCCCTCATCCCTGAGGCCCTGGGAGACCTGGTCCCAGACCCACTGCCTCTGGCCCCTCTAGGACCCACGGTGGAGGCCGGTGTGGCCTGAGTGTGCAGCCTCTCCCACCACCATGATGGGCGACAGGCAGGGGTCCCCCCCAGCTAGGCCATCCTGGCTCCCCCGTGTCTGGATCCCCAACCCAGAAGGACAGGTGGGACCACACCTGCCCAGACACACCGGATGAGCTCATGAGAACAGCGCCGGTGCCCAGGCGGGACGGCCTCTCAGGCAAGCACCGGGGGACCGGCGGCAGGCAGACCCCACACCCGAGAGGAGCCGTCCTCCCCCGATAGAGGCCAGAACACCGGCCCAGGCTGAGGCAGCTCCGACCCCAAGGATGGGGACGCTGGGAATCCCCCCGTCACTGCTGGCTGGAGGGGCCACACGGGACCCTGGGGCATGGAAGCAGGTGCAGCCCAGTCCCCAGACTGTGGCTTTCTGTTTTCAAGCGGGGACGCTGGCCCCTGGCCGGGAGGGGCTCATGCTAAGCTGCTGGGAGCCCCTCACGCCACGACTTCTGAGACTCAGGTTCTGACTACAGAAAGCACAGCTCCAAGCAGCACCCACAACCTTCCAGTGGGAGGCCCCGCCCCCCCCCCGCAACACCCAGGCAGGGTTCCCCAGGTTGGTCCTGTGAGCCAGAAACCCCAGGGAGGCGCGCCAGGCCAGCGGCCCGGACGTGGCAAGGCAGCAGAGGGCCCGGGCAGCGGCGCGGAGAGGCCTCCAGGACCCCACGAGCCGACCCTGGGGGTGGGGGGCACAGGGCAGGTGGGAGCCATAGACCCAGCTGCACCCTGGGTCACCCCCGTGGGAACGGCCGAGACTCACTGGCGTGCTTGTCGGCCAGAGCGATGAGGGTGCTGGAGATGTCTCGTCTGCGGTAGAAACACACCACCTTGGCCTCCACGTTCCCGTTGGCCGTCTGCAACAGCAAAGCAGGGACTGAGAACACACGCCCCCAACGGACCGCTCCCAGCAGGGGCAGCCCCCAGAAGGGACCTGGGCTGGGACCTGTGACCCAGCGAGGGGATGCTCGATGGACCTAAGCCCAGTCTGGGTTCCTACCCACCCGAGGTCTACCTTCCCTCCACCTCTGGTGTCATCTGTGGACACAGCTGACCCTACCCACGGGCCCAGATTCACTCCCAGTGGCCTCTTTGTCCCTCCGATAGGTCTTGCTTGCTCAGGGCCAGAACCTGGTGGACATCTGGTCACCAGAATAGGACGACCATGCCCCAAGGTTGGCCAAAGCCTGCCGTGCCCTCGGCCCCTGGAGCACCTGCCTTCTGGCACCCCTCTGGGCCTGACCAAGGCCAGCACACCCCTGAGCAGACCCTGGTGTCGAAACGGAAGCAGCCAGGGCCATCCGGAGGACTCAGTCTGGTAAGCGTCGGACTCTGGAGTTCAGGTCAGGTCCTGATCGCAGGGTGGTGCGATGGAGCCCCCCAACCGGGCTCCGTGCTCAGCGGGCGTCTGCTCGGGATCCTCTGCCCCGTTCTCCTGCTTGTGCTCGCCCTCTCCCGAATACATCCATCTTGAAAATACACCCAGAGGCAGCCCGCGAGAGACTGGGAGCGAGCGGTCGATGCCCCAGCCCTGGGGAGAGGCCTTTACAGACCCGGAGCTCCTCAAAGACGGGACGAGAACAGGACGCTGAGGGGGAGTCTCATGGGAAGAGGGACCTTTTCTCAACTCACAGGGACATGAGGCTTCGCTACCACGACTCCGTACAACTCAGTGCCAGCATCGCTATCATTAAACAAAATCGTCTTTACGACTCAAAAGTTCGAGTTATTTAATTCCGTGAAGCCGACAATCCTTCAAGAAGTCTGGGACTTCCCGCGGGTGTGCACGAAGGCCAGGCAGGACCCGCTCTTGGCCCCGCACACTTGCATACGTGCAGGGCTGGGCCCCTCCAGCGGGAGAATGGAGACCCTCCTACCGAGTATGAGAATGGGGGGGCACCCAGTCGGCAGCCCACAGGCACCAAACCGTTACAGGCACCGTTTGCCATGACAGCTACGGAGCTGGGGACACTCTGCATGCACAGGCTTCCTGAGGCTGCCCCACGAAGGACCCCCGATCGCTGCAGATGTCCTAAGAACGGTTCCAGAAACCGCCTGCTGGGGTCCAGACGAGCCACGTCCACCGGGCTGGGGATGCCCAGGAAGGTCATCAGGGCCACAGGCATGGGGAATGAGGTCGGACCCGCGGCCGCCGAAGCCTCATCCCAGGGGTGGGACGGGGCGGCCACCCTGTGTCTGCAGGGCACAGCCCACGGCCCCTGCTCTGGGCCCTGCTGGGGTCCCTGCACCCCAGCCCTGGCAACAGGCGCTGCCCTGCACAGCCTGGGCGAGGCCTGGCTCGAGCCGGGCCCTGGAGACCCCGGACACCCAGGACTCCCTCTCCCAGGAGCTCCCCTTGCTGGTGCTCGGGACTCCCGGGGGCCCCACCAGGCTGCGGTCTGCACACACCCAGGCAGGAGGCAGGAGCCGGCCGGGGCAGGCTCTCTGGGTGGGTCTCCAGACCCTCCCGGTGGCGGCCACAGCCCCACCTGCCTTCCTCTTCTGAGATTCCCACATCCCAAGCACCAGGCCAGATGCCGACCTTCTGAAACTCCAGGATTCCCTGCCAGCCTCTGCTACTTTATGGGCACCTCTGGCCTGGCCGCCACCCCACGTCCCTCCCCAGGCCCCTGCTCCTTTTCTTCCAAAACAGCAACATCCCCCTGCGCTGTGCAGACCCATCCAGCTCCCAGGAGGAACCGCAACAACCACCCCGAAGGCCACAGCCCAGGGTCACCGCACGGACGCGAGCCCGCTCCGCAGGGCGTCCGTGAAAGGAGACCCAGCGCGGCAGGGCCCCTGCGACGGGTCTGCAGAGACTCCCCGTTTACAGAAAAGGGGCAGAACACGGTGCCCCTGCCCCTGCCGCCGACACCCTGGCAGGTGCCAGTTCTGCCCCGTCTCACCTGCCGCCAGCCCGGCCCTCGTCTCCCGCGCCCCCTACTGACCGCACGCTGGACTCTGGGTCTCCGGGGGCACCCCCAGCTCCTCAGCGAAGCCCAGGTTCTGGTTTTAGTCCCGCCAACAGCTCCGGGTGCTCCCTCGCACCCGGGCCGCCGCCCCCCACGTCCCAGGCCCTGTCTCTGCAGCACCCGCGCTCCTGCCAGACCCTTCCTTTCTCCTGCAGCGCGAGGACGCGGCTTTCCACGTTCGAGGTGTCCTTTGAACACGTGGCACCTCTGAGCCGCTCTTCCTGTGCCTGAGGGGCCCGTGGGCGCGGTGGCCCCACTAGGAGAGCCTGCAAACAGACCTCCTGGCAGCCCCTGCTGGAACCCGGCCCGCGAGGTGGATCTGAGTCTACTTCTCAAGCCAGGACTGAGCCCCACGTCCCACAGGACAGCAGGGGAGGCTGGTGGGGCCCGGGGGCCGAGCACACGCCAGCCCACACTGTGCCTGCAGACCAGGGCCTCCCCCCTGGCTCAGCCGCACTCTCTGGTGCAGGAGGGTCCCCCGAGGCCTCCCGCCTGGGGCACCCGCTGCTGGGGCATCTCACGCCCTGTCGGGGTCCCCCGGCTGCCCGCCCTGCCCTGACCTGACGTGGGGCTACAGGCACGCAGACACAGCATCGGCTGCGGCCACTGCCGGGCTGGGCCCTGGCCATCTGTGCCTCACTGGCCCCCACTGGCCCCACAAGTGGTACGACCTGCTCTCGGCATCAGGCCACCGCGAGGGTCAGAGGCCAGGCTGGCCTGGTCAGGGGGGCCACCTCCAGCCACCTGAGACCCAGCGTCCACGGCAACTGCAGGGTTGGCCCCCCAGCATCCTCTCCACTGCCACGGTAGGAGTCCCCGAGTCAGCAGGTGCCAGCAGGTGAGTGGGTGACCACGGGCTCCTGTCCAGCTGGGATGCCGTCCACCCCTTCTCCAGCCGTCCCTCGCAGGTGGCCTAAAGTGTCCCACCAACAAGGCGCCTGGAGGGCACGTGCCGCAGCGGGGGCCCCATGATGGCCTCCCTTGGCCCCGCCACCTCCAGCCCTGGGCCCGGCTCTTCCAGGCACTGCCCAGCTGCTCCCACCAGCCTCGAAGGCACAGGCTCCCCGCCCCCACGTGGCACACGCAGCAGGAGGCTCTTGGTGAGCAGGGACAGTGAGTCAGGGCTCAGCTGCGACCCAGTCTGGTCTTTGGGGGACCAGCACCCTGACCATCCTGCCCCGTCCTGCGTGACCCAAGAATCCCCAGCCACAGAGCCGCACAGCCTGAGGTCCAGGACAGACCACAGCGGGGAACAACAGGTCTCTCCCTGGGGAGGGCCCCTCTCCCGGCAACCCCAGCACCTCAGGGAAAGGAGAAGCCGCAGGGAGTCCGCTGACCCAGGGCCGCACCTGCCTCTCCCCCAGCGCTGCCCAGGACGCCTCCGGTCAGGAGGCCAGCAGGAGGGTGGCCGGCGGTCTGCAGGCCCGGAGCCAGGGGAAAGCGGGTGCCTCAGGGGGTGGGAAAGAGGCAGCAGGTGGGCAGGGAAGCCCCAGCCGGCGGGACCCCACAGGGCGTCCACCCCAACCATGTGCCAGACGTTCCTGCCCTGCTCAGGGCCCTGCTGGACACACCCCTGCATGAGGTCGCAGGGACCTCCCTGCCCGGCTCTCCAAGGAGAAGGACCCGGGTCTACGCAAGTGACCCTGGGGACAAACAGACCAAAGGGTCTGGGGCCAGCCCTGAGACCCCAGGCGGCACTGGAGCCCCCAGCCCTCAGGCCACACGAGCACACGCTACCTTGTTGAGCTCCTCGATCCTGCGGATCAGGTACGGGTTGCTGGAGGAGTTCTCGAAATAGACGTAGTCTGCAACAGGAGGAGAGAGCGTCACCCCGCAGCACGCAGCCCTGCAGACCAGCGGGGCCCTGACCCCCCCATCCCCATGCCCTCAGTTCTAGGCGCCGTGACACAGGAGGGGACGGAGGAGCTCGTGCCCCAGCATCTCGGCGGGAAAACGAGGGACCCAGAGACATGCTGGTGGGCGCCAGGCCCGGATCCACCATGAGGGGGAGGGGCCGCCCCCAGCAGAGGCCTGCAGCCACCCCCTCTATCCCAGGGACCCACATCAGCGGCCCCAAGACCTCTGTCCCTCCGGATACCACGCTGTGGGAACAGACTTAGCTTCCCCTGGGGACAGCGTCCTAGGGCTGCCGCCGGCAGTCACACAGGCCGCGGCAGACGAGCAGACAGAGACACCAGCCTGGAGCTCACGTCAGCGCAAGGGGGGCTGCTGGGCCCCCGCACGTCCTCCCCCGGCCTCGTGCACCCCTGGCAGTGAACGGGGAGACCCTGCGCCACCTGCCAGGTCCCCCAGACCACTACGGCATCACGAGCGTCCCTCTGGCTCCGCAGCGGGCGGCCTGGGCTCCGTCTCGGGGAGGCTCGCAGGCTCCCACGGAAAGCCCAGGGCAGCCACGAGGCCGCCCGCCGCCCTGATGTTGCAGGTGCTCCGCGGCGGTGCGGCGGAGTCAGTGCCAGGAAAGGGCTGGTTGAGGTCCCCACCAGCCTGCACCAGGAACGCCGGCCCCTGTCCCCCGCTGCCCACACGGACGCCCGCAGGCCCTCCTCCGCAGCTCTGCAGAAGACTGGAGGAGACTCGTGGCCGCTTAAGGCCGGGCCATGGCCAAGTGCCCACACCGAGAGCAGCCTCTGCCGGAGGACCCAGCCCAGCCCCACCCCCACCAGAGGTCCTACGGGTACTGGGGGGGACCCAAGCAAGCAACTGCCTTGCACACCTGCCTGCACACTTGGAACACGTGACTTTTATCTCGTAAATCATTGCTCAAAAAGCCATTTCTATGCGAAGTTATAAAACTTTCATTCTAAGAAACGCACGTGGCTCTCCCGAGGCCTCCGGGGCCTGGGGCTGGCCGTCCTAGTGGGTGCACCCCACCCCCCGCGTCCCCCACCGGTCCCGGCGGCCAGCCACAGCCCGGCGAGCGCCCCCACCATCCACAGAACTACAGGCTTCGGGGGAGCGGGCTTGGCTGCGGGTTCGTGACCCACGGTCGATGACAAAAGCAACACAAGGAGACAGTGAACCCGGCGGACGGCAGCACACCCGGAAACATGCGCGACAGAGAAACGCCGGAGGGAGCCAAGTTGCTCCCGAAAACGGGCCGTGGCGGCTCAGCCTCCGACTGGGGGCGCGGGGCCGGGCAGGAAGGGCCGCGCGGCGGCTCTGGGCCAGAAGCCCGCGGCTCAGGGGAAATGAGAAATGAGGCAAACCCAAGCTCATGCTGGACAACGGCAACCCTGCGCCTGCGGAAGAAATCAGGCTCCAGGGCGCCGAGGGGCTCGGTCCGCTGGGTGTCTGCCTTCGGCTCGGGTCATGCTCTCCGGGTCCTGGGATCGAGCCCCGCAACAGGCTCTGCGCTCGGCGGGGAGCCTGCTTCCCCCTCTGGCTCTCCCCCCGCCTCTGCTCTCCCTAAAATAACAATCTAAAAAAGAAAAAAGTAAGGGGGTAAGCGGCCCATGGATTTAAAAATTCTTCCAACTGTAAAGTAGAAACAGGCAGAGAGGAAAGAGAAGAAACGGCCCCCAGGCCCAGGGGCCCTCCCTGGGGAACCTGCCAACACCGAGGGGCGACCCGACGCCCGCCCTATGCCCCCGCTGTACCCGAGAGCAGACGTGGGGACCACGCGGGAACCGACGCGACGCCACAGCCCCCGGGGTCTGTCCCAGAACGCAGGTTGGGTCAAGGTCGGAAATCCGCGCGGTCTGAGCAGACGCAGGGACACCGGCGCGGACAGGAACCCTCCAGCAGCCTGGACAATGGGACACCGCCAGGCCCGCCACAGGCGCCCGGGGGCCTCGGCCGCCCTCACACCGTCACTCTCCTCCCAAGCAGGAGCACGCCAGGCACAGCCCGGGCAGCACTCCCCAAGTACAGAAATCCCGAGTCTACGTGGAGGTGACCGACACGGGGGGCGGGGCGTGAGCTCACGGGACACGCGTGGCACCGAGGAGCGTCCCCTCAGCCAAGGGCCCACGGTCCTGGGCAGGGACCTGGGGGTAATGAGACAACAGCAGGAGAAGGGAAGGGACAGCCCCACACAGGACCGCCGTGGGGCCCTGAGTCGGTCCGGGGCCCACGGGGCAGGAGGCTCTGCCCAGGACGCCAGGCAGGCACGAAGGCGGCGTCGCCATGGAGCTTCCATCGGTGACGCTGGAGGGAGACGGTCATGGGCACGGAGCTTTAGCTGACGGGACCGTCTGGGCCACTGGGATCCAAGGTCAGAGTGTGCGAACAGCACCACGGCACAGCGGCCCGCCCCACGGCGCCCATGGACCCCGGCGACAGGCCGGCCGAAGCCTGGGCCCCACCCCATGCACCCTTCCCTCCTGCTGTCCGCCTGGCGCGGTGGTAACCGCCATGAGGGGCCTGCGCTGCCCGTGGCGCTGACCATCTCGCGCATCGGGAAGCAGGGCCCCCGTGTGCCCGGGGTCCGGAGGGCCCACTGCAGCCCTGGATGAGGCCCCGTCCCAGCACTCGGGGTCGGGCCCAGCTGTGCCTCCTGCCAGAACACGCCACGCAGTCGCCCCACGGGGCACCCAGAGCTTCCGGCGCCATTGGCGGCCACCACCGCGGCCTCGCCTGGTCAAGGTGCGGCTCGGGGGCAAGTGCGCCAGGTCACGCGGCCTCACAGAGGACGGTCAGCAAGCATCTTCCGCAGCCGCAGGGAGAGCAGTGGGTGACAGCGGCCCTTCTCGGTTTCTCCCCCGGATTTACGGAATCGCAGTGAGATTTGACCCCCGCTGCACACTGGGCTGCTGCACGGCGGCTGAGTCGAGCGAAGACAAGACCTACGCGGGGTCGTAATCCATAGAACTGAGGACGGTGACGCGCACGAGGGCAGAGGAGGTCCCGCTGACCCGCGGGTCCCAGGAGCAGGAGACCCCCACGTCCCCCACGGAGCTCCCAGTCCCCAGCACAACGTCTCTCAGTCCCCAGCACAACGTCTCTGAGCCCTCATGTGGCCGGGCGCCTCCCACGGCTTCCACTCTGTCCCGCGTGCCCACCTGTGCCAGCCGGGGTGCCCCACGAGTGGCGCCCCAAGGCAGGCCGGTCTCTGGCCACAGCGCACGGCAGCTCCCCACACACAGCGTTGTTGCCACCAGCCGGCGGCCCCACTTGCGTCTGTGCCGGGCCGTCTCCTCCTGACTTGCCTGACAGCTCGCGGCAGCCGGTCCCCGCACGCCTTCGGACCCTGTGTCCCCGCATGCCGCCAGCTGTCCCACGCAGCCCACGGACACACCGCTCCGCGCGGTCACGTCTGTCGGGAAGCGGCTCCCGGCTGGCTGAGGAACGTGGGGCAGGAGCCGTGGACGGCAGCAGGTCTCCTTCCTTCCGTGGAGAAGCTCCGCTGGACGAGAGGCTCCATCTTCAATCCTTCACCTCTCCTGACCGCAGTCCGCTGGCGAGCTGGGCGAATGCGGTGGTGCCAACAGATGGCGCTGGTCACAGCGGCCGTGGCCCCAGTGACACGCGGTGCTTTGCCACCTGAGCCGAGCACACAAGGACGTGCACACTGCTGGGGTCCACGTGCACACTGCCTCCCTGTGTTCCCGCAACGGGAGGTCACGGTACGGAGACCACCGCAGCACTCCGAGTGCTGCTGAGCAGGACTGTGTCCATGTGACTCGGGGACAGCGCGGTGACGGCTCGGGTGACCTCGGCCGCACCTGGGAGAGTTTACCGCGATGCCGAGACAGGAGTCTCTCCTGGAATTCTCACGTGTGGGACACGCCACAGGGGTCCACTCTCCGCAAACAGCCCACGGAGAGCTCGCACTGTCCCCATCAAAACCCCACGAGCCGACCCAGAGCCGCGTGGAGACGCAGACATCAGAGCGGGCCAGACGACTCAGAGAACACGGACCCGGCCTCGCGGCTTCCCGGGGGGACCAGCGGCAGGAATCGCAGAGCCACAGGAAACCAGTATGACGAGGAAGCCGGCCCGTCCGGTGAGAAAGGACACCCAGGACTCAACGCCGGTGACGGGCGACAGGGCACACGTGGACGTGCAGAAAAAACGGAGCCTCGAACTGCACGTCACACAACATGCAGCCCAACACGGATCACAGACGGGACAGTGAAACCCATGGGGGGCGCCGGGGGCACAGTCGGCTCAGGGCGCGGTCCCGGGGTCCTGGGACGAAGCCCCATGTCGGGCTCCCTGCTGAGCGCACACACGTTCTCTTACTCTCTGATAAAGAAAACCTTTAAAAAACTAAGAAACGCAAAACCACAAAAATTTTAAGAAAACAGGACAAAATCTCTGTGAGGCTGACTCAGGCCCAGATTATCACGGAGGAAGCTCTGCACGGCTCACGCGTGACTCCAGAACCACCAACGAGCTCTCCCGACTCCACGCCAAGAGAGGAGATGACCCGCGTCTCAGAGCAGGACAGAGGCCCGCGCGCCAGGAGAGGCCCCAGGCCGCTCGTCGCCAGCAGGGACCCGACGCCGCACGCCCAGCGGGACCGCGAGATGCTCGCCGTGCAGCCGAGTGACCCAGTCCCGGCGGCATCGTCGAGAAACCAGGACGTGTTGGCGGAACTCACCACCGGAGTCCACGCCAGCTTCCCCCGGCGTCACCAGAGACCGGAGACGGCCCGCCGGGATCCTCAACTGCATCTCCAGGATTCGGGGTGAGACCCTGACCCCCACGACTCCCGCCCCCCTCACGCGACCCGAGGGCCCACGCACCCTGGAAGGCGGCCTCAGCAACTGGAGGAGCCTGGGCCTCCCGGCATCCCGGCGTCGGGGGCCGAGAAAACTCAGCGTGTCGTCCACAAACAGGCCAGCTGTGGCATGTGCCCGAACACGCACCGGCCACCGGCACGGAGCCCGCCTCGCAGGGCAGCGTCTGGGGACTCCACGTCCGGGGCTCTCTGCTCAGCGGACGCTGGTAACCCCTGGGGCTGTGGACCTGCTCCCCAGCACCCCGGGGCACGGCTGGCAGACGGCCGACCCGGCGAGCCTGACGGTGAGTACACACAGCCACGGGACGGCACAGGGCACGTGCACTCTGCCGTCACCGCTGACGCCAGCGGCGACCGCCCAGGGTCGGGGTCTGCTGGCCGGACCGACACGTGACCCGCAGCCGTGCAGGTTCTGGGTCAGAGACGCCCGACTCCGCGTATGTGGCCGGCACCTGCAGGAGTCCCCCCGACCCAGGCGTGCCCGCGGGCGGCGCCCCGGCCTCCCTGCAGACGCGCCACACCAGACAGCGCTCCGAACCCCAGCCTAACAGGACAGGAGCGTGGAAAGCGCGTCTCTGGACAGGCCGGGGAGGAGCCCTGCTCACGGAGCGCAACGAGACCAGGAGGCAGCGCGCCGCCCCCTTCGACCGCAGCTGGGGCCCGCCCGTCAGGGACACGTGCCTCAGAGACTAGAGCGGGTGCCCCGAGTCCTGACGCGGGTCACAGGTCAAGGTGGGGAGCAGGCGGAGATCGGGCCCTGCGGGAGGCACGGGGACGGTCCCCAGCAAGAACAGAGCCCGCATGGCAGACGGCGGTCACGGCGAGACCAGCCCACGGGGTCAGGGCCATGGGCGGCCGGACAAGCGTCCCACAACACCACCGAGAGCTCAGCCGCGCCACGCCGCGCCCAGCACCCCCGAGCGCTGCACCCCAGCTGTCAGAAGCCACTCCCACCGGCTCTGCTGGGGACAGGACGCCCAGCTCCAGGCTTCCGCCTTGCTCCCCCACAGTGGGGATACGGCAAGCCTAGCATTTTCTTTCCTTCTTTCTTTTTCAAATTTGGGGATGGAACCAAAAGAAACACCAGCAGTGACCAGTATCCCGGCCCGGCAAGGGGGCGGCCGGGGCTGGGCACACAGTCCCGGAGCACAGGACACCGAGTGACACCCGACTCACGTCTCCGCCGGACCATCCCCCAAACGGTGTCCGAGGGTCCCGGTACTTCTACCCCGACCTGGGCCGCCCTCCAGCAGCGACCCCTCCCACGCCCTCGCCCACTGGGCCTCCCACCCACCCACCCTGCCGGGCTGGAGCACAAGGGGACTGCAGAGGACCCCCCAGAATATGGGGGTGGCCCTGCCAGGAGAGCCAGCAGCATGGGACCACGTCACCGTCCCCACAGAAGTCCGGGACCAGAGCCTGCCTGGAGGGGGAGGTACGCAGGACAGGGGAGGGGCAGAGGCCTGAATGGGGCAGGCCCCTGTGCGGGCACACACGTGCTGGGGGAGGGGACTCCACTGCTCCCATGGGACCTCCTCCGCCCTCCCCTTCTCTGAAGACCCTGCTGGCTCAGCCGCCTCGAGTAAAGGGTCAGTGGGAACCACAGGCACAGCGGCCCACCACGGGCTGAGGCTTCTCCGGGCCGCATTACAGGGGACCCCCGGGAAGCCCTGCCCTGCAAAGGCCAGGGGTCCAGCAGGGCCAGCCCTGGGGCCCTGCAAAGGGTCACTGCGCAGCGCCGGGACGGGTCACGAGCTCTCTGAGGCTTCCGACGGGACCCTCGGATCTGCAGAAGCCGTTAAACAGTTGTAAGCAGTGAAGACAACTTAGAAGGACCACCTCCTAAGGCCGGTCACAGACCACAGAGCTGGGCCCAGCGTGGGGGCCACCAGGCACGCCAAGGGCCAGGGAAGGGGCACATGGGCCCTGAGAAGAGGCAGAGCCCACCCCCCGCCTCGGCCCACTCCAAGGGGCCGGCCTGCATGTCAGGAGGGCAGGCGGCGGGGACCTGAGCACCTGACAGCGTCTGCAGAGCCCAGTCCGGACCCCCGGCCCCTGTGGAGGCTGCACCTCTGCCCCGTCCGTGCACAGTGCCCTCGGGAGCCCTGAGGCAGCTGCACCCCGAGTCTGCTGCCAGATGCACGGGGGCACAGATAGGGACAAGGTCCCAGGCCAGCCAGAGCCACACTCTGGAGCATCAGCAGGCTAGGCCTAAGTGCAGCCCGACGGACGCCCCCATGCCCCTGCCCCGCCTCCGCGGTAGCCACCCCCACGTCCACACCCCCAGACGCCCGCCGCACTGCTCTGAGCTGGCAGCCCCTCTCAGAGGCGCCAGGCTTTGGACCCCTCCCTCCAACATTCTTGACCCACAGTTTCTTTTCTACGGATCCTAAAGTTTAATGCCCAAATTCTTCTCTCAAAAGAGACATGGGGGGCGCCTGGGTGGCTCAGTGGGTTAAAGCCGCTGCCTTCGGCTCAGGTCATGATCTCAGGGTCCTGGGATCGAGTCCCGCATCGGGCTCTCTGCTCAGCAGGGAGCCTGCTTCCCCCTCTGCCTGCCTCTCTGCCTACTTGTGATCCCTGTCAGAAAAATAAATAAAATCTTTTAAAAAAAGAGAGACCTGGAAGGTCAGAGCAGGGCAGGGTGGGCTGGCCCCTAAGAGCCCGAGACAAAGGGCCGCCCTCGCAGCAGGGGACCCTGAGCAACAACCCCCCCCCCCCACTGGCCTTAACAAGTTTGGGATTTTCCCGGGTGTGCGTGTCTCACCTGGTCAAAAGCTTAAACTCCACAAACAGCAACAGCACGGGCAGCGACAGGCGCAGAACCCAGAGCGCGGCCCAAAGGAACTCGGCCCCGTGGCCAGGAGCCTTGGGGAGCCCCTATCACCTCTGTAACGCACGTTTTTAAAAAAGCAAATTACTGTCCGTGGGCGCCTGGACGGCTCAGTGGGTTGAAACCTCTGCCTTCGGCTCAGATCATGGTCCCAGGGTCCGGGGGTCAAGCCCCGCATCGGGCTCCCTGCTCAGCGAGGGTCTGCTTCCCCCCTGCAGCTCTGCCTACCTGTGCGCTCGCTCTCTCTCTCTGTCATGTAAATAAATAAAACCCAAATCACCATCCAAGAGAACGGGTGTCGGCATCCAGCAATGAGAAGAAACGGGGGACCCATGGGAAACCCTGAAACCCAACAGTCTGTCCAATAGTGACCATGCTGGCAGGTGGCTTGCGGGTTCCGAAACCTTCCCCAACCCCTCTGCTTGAAATTTGCGCCAGGAAGAGTCCCCCCACAGCACCCGTGGCACACCGCGGGTCCCAGAAGCCTGCCGAGGGCTCGGGAAGGCAGACCCCAAAGGAGCAGAGGTCACGGACCCTGACCCAGCCACCTACAGTCGGGCCCCGCCTTGCCGCACTCAGAGCAGCCAACGAAGGCCTCTGTCGGCAGCCAGGTCACCTCCCTGGGAAGCAGCAGGCCGTCCCTCCCAGGCTGACCCACTCCACCCAGCGGGTCAGCTGGCACTGGGCCGCCCCCTCGCGCCCGCCCCACCCAGACGTCCTGGCAGAGCCTCGGAGCAGCCTGCCAGGTAAAACGCAGGACGCCCAGATAACTAGGGCTTGCCGCTACGGCGTTCCTAGCCGGTGTGTCCTCCGCGGTGTTTGGGACACATTCAGACTCAGAAAGTGCTTATGTGACACCGTCGGAAAAGGCTCTGCTCTTAGGGTCCTGAGTGGAGATAAGAAGGTGGAGGAAGTGTCCCCCCTCTCAGAACATCCCCGAGGCACTCCCCCAGACCAGAGCCGCCCAGATGGGGCAAACCCTGGGCCGCGATCAGCTCCAGAGAGAGGGGCCCCTTCCCTAAGCAAGCAGCTCCGCGGGGCAGGAGGCCAGGCGGCCCTGCCAGGCCCCTGGGCCACCGCCCCAGAGTCCCCATGCACAGACAGAGAGCGAACAGTTCTTCGCAGGGGTGTTCTGAGTGGGAGCCTGTGGTCCCACCTGCGGTGCTCCGAGGGGGACCAGCGGATGTGGGGCAGGCCAGGCCCCCGCCAAGTTCACAGGCAAACAGGCCTAAAAGCCAAGCGGCAGAGCCCACACAGCAAGGGGGCCCAGGATCTGGGTGGGAGCCCTGCTCAAGCCACCAGCCCCGTGCCAGGAAGGCAATGCCCGGGGGCCACGGCCCGCCACCCTGCCTGGCCCTCTCTCGTCTCCCTCCAGGAGCGGGTGCCCCTGTTCTGATGATGGCGTCTTCATCTACTCAATGAACCCCACGGCCCCGACGGCCATGTGGGAACCAGCTGGCGGCCTGCAGGGCCCTGTCACCCGCTGGTGGGAGCCGGAGCCGTGGGGCCTCCCACCAGGAAAGAGGAGGTCTGCACCGTAGAGAGGTGGTTCCAAGCACGCACGCAGGGGGGAGCAGAACAGAGAAACTGCCTACAAGACAGGGAGGAGCCCTGAGCCGCAGCAGGGGGAGGGGGCTGAGGAAGGGGCTGGGGGGTGCTGGGATGGAGGCAGGGGGGTTGCCCCTGGGGTCTGGCATCTATCAAGAGCTTCCCCGGCAGCGTGCTGGGGAGGGGCCTCTGGGGTGACACTCCTGCCTTGCCCCCCCCTCGCTTGCCGGGCCCCTGCAGCCCTGCCTGTGGCCCACATCTGTCCACTAGGGGCCTGCCGCTCCACGGGGTGCGGGCCCCCATTCCCATGACTGCCTCTAAGCCGGAGGTGGGGGGCAGGCCTGATGGCTGACGGGTGCCGTGCTGACCCACTACACAGATGAGGGCAAGCCCAAGGTCACGAGGCAGGCCTGGCTGGCTGGAGAGGTGAGTCCCAGGCTCTTGGGGGGCCAGCCAAGCCGTGACATTGATGGACTGGGACAGTTCCCGCCCAGGACACAGGGAGGGCAGGCACCAATGGGAAGAGGCCCCCTCCCGGTGGAGGAGCAGGGCGGACTGGCCCAGGACCCCACGGAACACAGCGGAGCAAGGCCCAAAAGGCTGGGGGCTTCCTAAGACCCAAAGCAGAGGAGGAAGGGGGGGGAAGCCCCCAGGGCCCCAGCCGACTCCGCACCCCCCCCCAGGGCTCCTGACCTCTCCCCACCCCTCGCAAAGCACCTCCCTGCTGGGCTGGGGCACCGGAGGTGGAGGTGGTAAGAGCGCGGGGGCGCAGGGCGAGCGGCGGGGAGGCGGACGGCCGCAGGGGCTCCGCGCAACCTGCCCGGGAAGCCCCCAGGTCCACCCGGGGGGTCCCGGGCTCCGGGGGAGGAATGCGGCCCCAGCACGGCGCTCCCCACCGCTGCGCACCCGCACAGCCCGGAAGCTCGGCCCCGGAGGGCAGCCAGCACCTCCCAGGGCCACGCGCCCCAGCTCAGGGCAGTGGGGGCTCCCGCCGGCCGGACCCAGGCGCTCAGGCCCGCAGGATGCTCCGGGCCGCCCGGCGACGCGCACGGCGCCCGTGCCAGGCCGGGCCGGGCCCCCAACAGGTGGGCAGAGCCCCCGGCGCCCCCACCCCCCCCAGCCCGCTCGGCCGCCGCCACCCGCTGGCCCCCGTCGGGGCCCGGCCCGGGGCCATTTCGGGTCGCCGGCCCGGGGCGAGCAGGGCCGAGGCCGAGGTGCGGGGCCGAGCCGGCGGCTCGCGAAGATGGAGCGGGCGGGGGACGGCGGCGAGGGCGGGGGTGCGGCGGGCGGGGGGGCCGCGGCGCGGGAGGAAGGAGGGTCGGCCCGGGGCGGCCGCGGTGGGGGAGGGGCGCAGGGGTGGAGGGACCCGAAGTGGGCCGCGGGGGGGCCGTGCGGCCGGCGCGGCGGGCGGAGCGGGTGGGGGAGGGGACGGACGGCGGTGGGGGAGGGGAGGGGCGAGACTGGGTCCGGGCGGCGCTGGCGGGGGGCCGGGGCCGGGGCCGGGGGTTTGGGGTGGGGGAGGGATGGCGCGGGCCCGGGGCGGCGGTTTGGGGGCGGGGGCGGCGGGGGGGCGGCGGCGCGGAGCCGGGGGGAGGGGGGGAGCCGGGGGGGGGGGGACGCGACCGGGGGGGGGGGGGGTGGCCGGGCGGCCGGGGCCGGGGGGGGGGGGGCCGGGCCGCGGCGCATAAAGGCGGGCGGCGGCGGCGGCCTTACCTCCGACCCTGTACATGTTGGCGGCCATGTCCGGGCCGGCGGCGGCGGAGGCCGGGCGCGCGGGGGCGCGGGGCGCGGGGCGCGGAGCCCGGAGGCGGGGGCGCGGGGCGCGGGGCGCGGGCGCGGGCGGGGGGCGGGCGGTTTAAAGGGGCCGCCGCCGCCGCCGCCGCCGAGGCCGCCGAGGCCGCGCAGGGACCGAGGGCCGCGGCGCGGGCGGGAGAGGAAGAGGAGGAGCGGCCGCGGGCAGGGGAGGGGCCTCGGGCGCCGCCGCCCACCGCGCGGCCGTTACCCGGCCGGCCCTCCCCGCGCCTCCGCGCGCCCCTGCCGGGGGTGGGGGTGGGGGGCCCCCTCCGCGCGCCCGGCCTCCCCGCGCTCGGCCCTGCGCGCTCCCCCGGGCGCGTCCTTCCCGGGGGCCCCCGCCGGGCCCTCCCCGCGCGCCCGCGCGCCCCTGCCAGGGTGAGCCCTCCCCGCGCGCCCCTTCCTGGGTGGGTCCTCCCATGCCCCCCCAAACCCCCCTCGCAAGGGCTGCCCTGGGCCTGCGGCCTCCTGGCGTCCCCAGCGCCCTCTCCCCGGAAGGGTCCTCAGCCTCACGCGCGCCCCCTCCCCAGGTGGCCCTCCCGGGGCGCCCACACCTGGGTCCTGCCGGCGTCCCCGCTGCCCCTTCCCGCAGGGGCTCTCATCACCCCTGCACGCTGGTCCGGAGGCCTTCCCAGGGCCGCCCGCCCCCTCGGTCCCACAATCCCTTCCCTGGGGACGGAGGTTCTCCACGTCCCCCACTGGCCTGAAGCTCAGCAGCCCAGCCTTGACCACAGGGCCCCGCCGCACACCTCCCTTCAGGGCCTGGGTCTGTCCACTCACCCCAGCGGTCTTTGTCCCCCGCCCTCACTGCCCAGCCCCAACCCCCAGCCATGCTTGGACAGTGGTGGTGCCCCCAGCCACCTCCATGGAGTCTCCTTCCCCACCCCAGCTACTGCCGCCTGATGAAAAAGCCAGGGGCGGGGGTGCCACTTCCCCTGGAAAGCCGTCCGAGACCCCTGAGGTCCGGGAGGAGGATGGCGACATACTCCAGGCATAGGGAGGCTGGAAGGGCTGTAGCGTACCCAGCACACCTGTCAGGATCCCTAAGTATGTGCGTGTGCGCCTGTGTGAGCACGCGTGTATGTGTGCACACGTCCCTGCGCGTGCGCGTGTGTCTGCGTGCACGTGCATCTGTGCGCGCGGGCATGTGTGCATGTGCCTGTGTGCACGCGCGTGTGTACACGCATGTTGCTTCAGGGGAAGGACTGTGGAAACCGCGGTGACCACGTGGAACGGGCAAGACCGGTGGCCCTGTCGGGAGGAGCACGAGGTAGACGGTGGAATCCCAGGAGGAGAGAAGCAGGTCCCAGCGGGAGTTTGGAGCCAGGACGGACATCACCACTGGGGGCCAAGAGAAACCAGCCCCCAGGTTGCTGGTCTGAGCACTACCGTGGGTCAATGCCCTTTACTCCCAGGGGGCAGACCTGTGGCTGAGGGACATCCCTGCGGGGCTTGGAGGGAAGCATTCAAGGGGTGGGGGCCCCCTACCCCTGGGGGAGGCTCCCAGGGACAGACCCGGAGGTCCCCGGAGCAGGTGCTGGGGTGAAAGCCAGGGGTTCCAACGAGGGCAGTGGCTGCAAGCGGAGCCTGCCCCGGGCTCCAGGAAAGGAAATGCTCTGCGGTGCGCGGCCACTCTCTGAGCAAGCCCAGCCCAGGGAGCCCTGGTGGATGGCTGTGGGGTGGGGGAAGGGTGTTCCTCCCTCCCCATACACTCCCTTCCTAATGCCCTGGTCTGAACCTTGAACCCCCTCACCTGGACAGTGACGCTGCACCACAGAACCTTCCAGTACTCGACAAGCTGATCAGAAAGTTAGAACTACCAAAAAATTCCCAGGTAGCCTTTGGGCGTGAGAGAGCCTGAAACTTCCTCCCTCGGAAGGGCCTGCTTCTGCCTCCGTCCCAGAAACAGGATGGCTCTGTCCTGAGAGTGTGGCACTGGCCCAGCCGGGGAGGGCGGCTGACCGAGAGGTGGAGGCGGACCTCCTCCCTGGGAGCGGGACGGAGGACAAGCGCGGCACGGGGTGGGCGGCCCGGCCGAGGGGGTCCAGGGTCTCAGGGAAGACATCCAGGCCCTAAAGGCTTCCCCATGAAGGATAGGGATATGGCCCTCCCGAAGCCGAGTGACGTTTACTGAGGCCTGGGACCCCACAGCGCACAGCTGCTCCAGCTGGGGCCTGCTTTCTGCTGGAAACAGACTAAGAAGGAGAAGGGACATTGCCAGCAGCGCCCTGCCCTGCTCCCAGCAGGCGGCAGACCTCAGGTGAGCTGCAAGAGAGACTGTGAACCCGCCCACTTACAGCCAGCTTCTGGCGTCAGAACAGGAACGAAGGCCTGGCGGCCACCTCCACACATCCAGCAACAGAGAAACTGGAGGAGGGCGGGGGGGGGGGCGAGGGCCAGCTGGAAACCCCGGAGGGAAGCTACCAGAAGCCACAGGAGTGCAGGAGGCCGCGGGAACCTGGGCCGCATATGCCGTCCCTCATCCATCGGAAGCCCCAGGACTGGGTGACCAAAGGGCAGGATGGCAGCGAGCGTTAACGTGTGAAGCCACACGGCTGCTGGGATCAGCCAGGAGCAGCGAGGGGCAGAATGTGGGATTACGGGTGCAGGACGGGCTGGAGGTACTTGGGGAACGAGACAAAGCAGCTCAAACAGTAACTTAATCCTGACTTGTGACACACGTGGCGGGCCAGGTGGGGGGACAAGGTGTCTGCCCCCAGGGGACGCGCAGGCTAGCGGGTGAGGGCTAGAGCTGTGAATGGTGCACGCCACAAAGGAACCAGGGAAGGTGACAGAGGAGTCACGGTGAGGGGCACAGCTGTGGAGAAGAGCCAGGACGCTGGTGGAGGAGGAGGCCTCTCGGAGGGACAGGTGTGCACTGGGGGGCTTCGGGGCCCCCCTGGGCAGCAGCACGGTGAGGGCTGAGATGAGCAGAGGCAGAGCACTGCAGAGTGCACTCAGGGTTCTGCAGGAAAGGCCAGGTGACGAGGGGCCCGCACTCTCCAGAAATCCCGACAGAGTGGCGTCTGCGCGAAGGCCCATCTCCCCTGAGTCACTGGACTTCAAGGGTCCCTGGGACTGGCTTTCGGAAAGTAGGTCACATGCAGGACAGAGTGGCGGCTGTGCCTGCGGACCTGCAGCCGCGGGGCACGGAGACCAGGCTCCGAGGGAAGGCCAGCCACCCCGGCTGAGAAAGCAGGGTCCCCACCCCTCCTGCGGGGAGACCTGTGAGCACCAGGAGGAGCCCCCGAAACGCAGCTCTTCCGGCCGCCAAGGGCTGACCTCACGTGCTGCCAGTAAGGGTGTAACCAAAGCGAAGACTGAGCGGCCACATGGGGCTGGGCCTGTGGGGTCCGGGGTGGGGGGGTGAGGGGCGTGGGTGCAGGCCTGAGACCTGGGCCAGCCCGAGCGAGCGGAATGACGGTCGCAGTGGGCCGGGGCGGGGAGCCCAGCACCAGCTCCTCTGCGCCGTGTGCTGTGTGAGGGGAGCGCGCTGCCAAAGCCACGTGATGCTGTCTCTTGATTTTTGCAATTTCTAAAAATAATCTTAGGAGAAGCTTTTAAATTTGGGGGAAGACGCATTCATTAATTCAGCAATCCTGTTTTCCCTTAAAATTAAAACTTCTCAGGTTTGCAGGGAGGGGCTCTGTGCTTACTATCTATTTCCACACACTCTCTCCTCGCTGCCTGGGTCTCTGGAGGTTCCTGGGTAGCCTTCGCCGTGCGTCCGCAGCCTGATCTTGGTGCGATTGTGGGTGAGATTTTTAAAACTTTACCGTTGCATAGTGAGCGGGTTCTCGCAGAGCTCACGAGGTCCTTCTTTTCAGCAGGGGCGGTGCTGGCCCTCGGGAGGACACAAACCACCCCCCCCAGCGCACACCTGCTTTCCTCCTCGGGGTGTCCACGGCCACCTGTGCTGCCTGCTCCGAGCTGACCTCCCTCGTGAGCACAGACGATGGGCGCAAGGGCCTCACGCGGCCAGCGGGGCAAGCCTGCCGGTGGGACAGTCCCCCTTGCCGCCAGAGCACTCCAAGGCCCCCGGCTGGGATGTCCCCAAAGGGCTTCCCTCCTCAGGGGTATCGCCACCTGGCCCCCCACATGGGGAGGTCTCTGTGGTCCGGCGGGGGGCGGGGTGTTGTTTCTCCTGGAGCATGAGGACACCCACCCGGCTGGAAGGGCTCGGGCCGTGAAGAAGGGACACTGGGGCAGGGGCAGCGCCTGGGGGAACCGTCGGTAAAACAACTTTTTTCTTTAAGGTTTGATTTATTTATTTGACAGAGACACAGCGAGAGAGGGAGCACAAGCAGGGGGAGCGGGAGCGGGAGACACAGGCAGGACCTGGGATCATGCCCTGAACCAAAGGCAGACGCCCGACGACGGGCCCCCAGGTGCCCTGAAGCATCTCACGCTTGGTTTCAGCTCAGGTCACAAACTCAGGGCTGTGGGGCGCCCTGTGCTCAGCGGGGGCCTGGCTTGGGATTCTCCCCGCTCCCTCCGCCCCTCCCCCAACTTGCACTCAAAATAAATGCAATCTTAAAAAATAAAAACAAAGGAGGGACGTAGGTGGGGGTGGCCCAGGAGACGTCCCCGCCAGCTGCTGCTGGCCTGAGACTGACTCCGCTCATCCTGCTGACCCCCGCTCTGCTGCTGGGGGACCCTCTTCTGTCCCAGGGGCTCCGCATAGGTGCTGTTCCCGGTTGGGGCTGACCGTCCTGGTTTTTGGAGGCAGCCCCATGTTCTGTGGGATGGGGCGCAGCACCCCCAGTTCTAGCCAGTCAGTGCTGGGCCCCGTGGAAGGCACGGCACCTGCAAAAAAAGATGTCCACATCTTTACCCCAAAGCTGAGAATGTGCCCGTGGGGCCCGGGACGGCCCAGCCATGACGGTGGAGCAGCAGCCCGCAGCACCAGGGGCCGACAGAAGAGGCAGAGGCCCCAGAGAAGACGGGGTATGGGGCCCACAGGGGCCACGCAGCCGCCCTTGAAGGCGGAGGAAGCGGCCTCACCGCCAAGGCTGGCAGGCAGCTTCCAGAAGCTGGAAAAGGCCAGGAACGGGTTCTCCGGAAGGACGGGCAGCTGTGCGCACAGCCTGAGCCTAGGCTGGTGAGGCCCATTTGGGACCTCTGGGGAGCCCCAGCCAGGGAACATGAGAACAGGACGTCTGCTGGGGCAGCAGTAGAAAGCAGAGCTCTGGGTGGCAGCAAATCCATCCCCCGGTGGTAGGTGACCCCTGTGCTGGGCACCACACTCTACTGGGCGGGGCCACTGGGAGGGTCCTGAGGCCTTGGTAACCATGGTAACCACGCAGGAGGCAGCTGAGGACGCTCTGTGACAAAGAACTCCAAAGCCCTTGTCACCTCTACCTGACTGTTGGTACTTCAGCTCCCGTTTTACACTGGGAGCACTACTGGGTGGGGGCGGGGGGGTCCTTCCTGCCCAGCATGGAGCCTGGCCCGGGATGCCCACCCCTAGTTCATCATCAGACATCCCTATAGAGGGGAGAAGGGAGTCAACTTGTCCCCCCGGCCTCAACCTCAGCCTGCCCTTCAGGACACGGGTTCCGGGACCCAGGGAGGCCAGTGTGTGCAGACCTATTCCTGCCCGCACCCCAGGCCTGGGGTTCCTCACCTCATCTAGCCTGAAGTCCCCGCCACCCAGCTGTCCGCACACAGAAGCCCACACAGAAGCCCGTCAGCCCCGGAGGTCGGTGGCCAAGTCCCGGGGACGGTCCCACCCCTGCTGCTGTCCTTCCAGGGCCCGGAGGCCTGGGAGCCTCCATCGCCCTCCAGCTCCAGCTCCGCCAGTGCACTCCCCCACATCACGCGGGGCTCAGAAGCCTCCGCCCACCCCTCAGCCCCCAAGAGCAGACGCTGGGATGGGCCCGTGCCCTCTGCCTGCCAACCACTGTGCGGAGGTGGGGAGGCGCCCCTCCTTCAGGAAGCCGCTCCGCGCTCAGCGGCCCCTGGTTTCTGCTCCCCCAGGGCTACGCGTGCCCCCTTGGACCTCCCGCAGACAGGCCCAGCACGAGACCCGGTGTCCCCCGGCTGGGTGAGCATCCATGCCCAGCAGCTGGTGGCCCCCAACTCCCCACCAGCAGGGAGCTGCTCATCAACTGGGCTCTGTAGGGGCCCCGTGAGCCATCACGCCCAGGCCGAGGCCTTTAGACAGCAGACAGCTCTTCTGCAAGCACCCCCCACCACCGCCCTGTCCCCCAGGCCCCTTCAGGGGGCCTCCTGGAGCCTGGGCTGGGGCAAGGCACCCCTCCCTGAGGTGGCCTCCAAGGCCTCAGGGCTGCGTGTTCTAAGGAAGGGACAGTCACGGGGTCCTCCTGGGCCTGGGTGTTCTCATCCCTGGGCTCACGAGCTCCCGCGGGAGGTGAAGAGGCCCCCCGCTGCCCCCTACCCCAGGGCCCCCAGGAAAAGCGCTGGAACAGACACTGGGCTGAGTCATCTCTTAGGAGGGCAGTGACCTCGAGACCTGCGCCTCCGAGGTCGCCGTGTGCCAGAAAGGCGAGCTGCGGGCCAGGAAGGCGTGGAAGGCCTCAGCGGACTCAGAGGACCTCTGTGGGTGGGGCAGGAGCACGTCCTTGTCCACGTCCTCGGACACCAGCTGCGCCACGAGCCGCACGATGTCCTGGGGGCAACCGTGGGGTCAGGGGGCGGGTCCAGGCAGGGGCTGTGTGTCGCCGGTGCCCCCCGCCCCTCCCCCCACACACCCTGTAGTGGGGGTCAGGCCCACCGGTGCCCGGCTCCTCCCCGCCGTCCTGCGTGGCCAGCTGCCGGCGCTCGTGGATGCTGATGCTCCAGCGGCGGCTCGCGGGCCTGCTCTCGGGGGGCTCGCACACCTGCGCAGACAGGGGCGCAGTTGGCACCAGCCACTGTGCTCCCGGCTCCCGGCTCCCGCGCCCGCCGACCCTCTGCACCGCACGGAGAGCAGCCCGCCCGCGCGTCCCCAGGATCTCGCTCGGCCTGCAGCAGCTCCCGGCCCCAGCGCCGGCCACTTTTCTGCGTGAGGGTCGCCCCCAGACAGGGAGGTCCTCACAGCGGCGGCCGCGGCCCTTCCTGCTGGGGCCAGGAGGTGGCAGGCAGTAGGGGTCCTCCGGGCTGGCCTGCGAGAGCCTCAGGAGAGATGGGGTGGAAGGGGCTCCTCCTCCAGCCCCCTAAGTCAAGAAAAAGCCGCAGGAACTGTGAGGACCGGCGGAGAGGTGGTCAGAGGCCAGTGTGGAGGCTCAGCACAAGGCAGGAGGCTGGCACGGTGTCTGTGACCAGGAAAGACCAGAAGCCGCAGCCCCGCAGCACCGTCTCGGCCCCCCCCTCCCCCGCAGAGCTTCCCAGGTGGGCTGTATGCGACAGACCCTCCCAGACTCTGGCCAGGCCTGGGGACGCCCCCTGCTCCCTCCCTGGGCTTGGGGCGGGTGGGACATCCGGTTACTGCTGCAGCGCCGCAGGGAGCTCAGGACAGAGGGTTGAGACAAGTGCACAGTGAAGTCCCCACTCCTCAAAGAATTAAAACGAGAATCCCCCGGTGGCCCCGGTGGGTGTGTCGCCGCAGGAACCGGCAGCAGGCCTCACAGAGACTCCGCACGCCCAGGTCACAGCAGCATGGCCCACAACAGACCAAAGGCTGTGGGAAAACCCAGACGGCCGTTGCTGGGTGCCTGTGTTCCCTAGAGGGGCAGGTGCCCACCGTGGAACGACTCAGTCTTCACAAGGAAGAAACGTGGCTGAGCCCTGAGGACACTACGCCGAGTGACACGGGCAGGTCACCGGAGGAGAAACCCTGTGTGATTCCACTCTGGGGGTCCCCAGAGGAGTCAGACCCACAGCGACGGGAAGCAGATGGGGCGACGGGGCTGGGGGGCTGCCCCCGCCCCCCGCAAGCAGACGGGGGGAGCATCAGAGCCGAGGAGCGCAAGTCCTAAGATCGGGTTCTGACAACGTGGACATACTCAGTGCCGCTAAGCCATACACTTAAAAATAAGAAGCAAACCCCCCAAAGTGGACATTAGGGCCCAGAGACCCCCACGGAAGGGGACGTGAGGGCACACAGAGACCTGGGCCAGCCACAAGCCGAGGGGAAGGCCGGAGGAGGAGGCAGTGCTGCTGGCACTTGGGTCTGGCCCTCGCAGCCTGCAGACCTTAGACAACACGTTTCTGTGGTTTAAGCGTCACCCCCACCATCAACAACCGCAAAAACAAAAAAAGTGAAGCCCCCAGCCCCTGGGAGTGCGGCGGACCACGGGAGGTTGCAGACGGGGGCGTGTGGGAGCTGCAGAGACGGACGCGGGGCACGTGCCGAGGACCTGAGGCCTCACGCAGAAACAGCAAGGGTTAGGGGCGATAGAGTCATCCATGTCCTGGAAGAGAGGGTTTTCCACGGAGAGTTTGTACCCATGAAAGCACCACGCGAGTGCGGAGGCAGCATGAGGACGTCAAGCCGCTCCACAGTCCGGAGCTCAGACATCTCCGGGCCCCCCCTTCCAAGGCCCTCCGCCAAAATGGGAGTAAACCAGCAAGGACGGCCCAGGAACTGGGGTCCCGCAGCGCGGAGGCTGGCGGGGCACTCCAGATGCCAGGCCTTGGGGGGCAGCCTCCCCTGGGAGCAGAGCTGGCTCTGGGCTCCCCAAGTGTGGCCTGGGGGGGGCCCGGAGCAGCCACAGGCAGTTGTCCACAGGGCTGGGGCTCGGAGGTGGACTGAGCTGTGGGTTCAGCGTGGGGCTTTGTCACCAGTGATGCAGCAGCTCCGGGTGCAGCTGGGTCCCCGAGGAGAGGGTGCATGGTGAGGACAGGCCCCAAATCCCAGAATCCCAGTTTGTGGTGGGAATGGCCACGAGAGCTGGAAGCTATGGGCACCAGGCTCTGCCCCTTGCGACCCCGAAGAGCTAGGGCAGGGCTGTCGTCCTAAGTTACACAAGCACATGTGTTAAAAAAATAGCCCCAATTTTGGGGGCGCCTGGGGGACTCAGTGGGTTAAAGCCTCTGCCTTCGGCTCGGGTCATGATCTCAGGGTCCTGGGATCAAGCCCCACATTGGGTTCTCTGCTCAGCAAGGAGCCTGCTTCCCCCTCTCTCTCTGCCTACTTGTGATTTCTGTCAAATAAGTAAATCTTAAAAAAAAAAAAATAGCCCAAATTTTTACAAACAGTCTGAAGTGGTGGGGCAGTGGGGCAGTGGGATCCGACAGACACATGCACGCACCGCCGGCCGCAGGAAACCGTGCGGGCCCCAGAGGGAAGGAACATCGCACACGTCCGACGCACTTTAGGCCACCAATGAACAGAGATGCCAGCACAGGACTCGTCCGGGTCGCACTGAGCGGCCACAAGACAACGCAATTAAAAATTAACAGCAGAACCATATTGGGGCGGACCTTCCAAAGCAGCCCTGATCCCCCCCGAGTGAAAGGGGGAGTGAGGCCGCAAGCTGCCTCCCGCAGACACAAGCCAGGGTGCAGGGCTGCCGCCGTCCCGTGAAGACAGGACCCCAAATGCTGGGAAGGGAGGAAAAAGCCCCAGGATGGGGAAAGCAAGCGATTCAAGCTACGAGGAAGAGAACAGCACAGTGCACACTTCGCCAAACGTTAGAGGCCGGACGAGGAAAGATTAATGAGGTTCAATGAGAAAAAAAGAAAAAGAGAGAGACGACAGACGCGGCCACAGGACCGGAGGCCTCGCGGGCTCGGCGCCACAGCCGCCCCTCCTGCCGAGCAGCGCCGCTTCCTGCGAGAACGGAGCCCATCGCTCTCACGCCTTCCACTCCACGCGGAAATCCGCCTTCCCAGGGCCCGAACGCGTCTCTCCGGAGAATCCGGTTGGTCCACGTTCGAACGTTGTGCACAGAACGAGCAGTTTCTTCCAGACCGTCTGGTCAGATTTCTGTGTCTTTGCACTAACCTTTAAAGACTTGGTCCGACTTATAGGATTTCCCAGCGTGGATTTACTGTGGGGCCCCCAGTAGGAACCTTCCCACCCGCCCCCCGAGCTTCCGACGCCGCCGTTGCGTTGTCCTGGCCCGACTGTGGTGTGGTTTTCACGGGACACTGCGGTGTTTGATCTGCGGAATGGGCAGCAGCCAGCCACTGCCCCGGTCCTGGGGAAGTCTGTCCCCCGCTGTCCCGTAGGCCCCAGACTCACACAGGCGCTCGTTTCCCAGCTGTTTGCCCCGGGCTGCGGCTGTCTCTCCCAACGCCATACGGTTCTGTTTTATTTTAAGATTTTACTTATTTGAGAGAGAAAGAGCGAGACAGAGAGCACAAGCAGGGGGCGAGGCAGAGGGAGAGGGGAGGCAGGTTCCCCACCGAGCAGGGAGCCCGACGCGGGCCGAGATCCCAGGACCGCAGGATCGTGACCTGAGCTGAGGGCAGAGGCTCGGTGACAGAGCCCCCAGGCGCTGGTGCCGCAGTGTCAGTCGCTGGAACTTAGCACCCACAAGCAAGACCTGCTCTCGTCTTTCTAAATCGTTGCACGGTTTCTTTTCCAAGTCAATTTTCAAAACGAAAATCCTCATTCATTCAGATAACATCTTTACGGTGCAGCGACACGCGTGCGTCTTCGGGTGCTACATAAAGGAAGCCACACTCCACACACGCTGTGCTCGTGCTTCCCGCAGCACGGCCAGGCCTCCCGGGTCACCCTGCTGCCCGTGCGGGGGCCCCACCCACTCTACTCCACACCCAAAGGCAGAGTTTGGCCCCAAAGCAGGAGCGGGCGGGAGGCTGCTTGTGGGAGGTCTCGGTCCCACGGGCGCGGAACGTCCCCGCGCTTCACCCTCCGAGCCACCCGCGCGTCCTGATTTCCCCTCGTCTTAGCGGATTGCATTTTGCTGGGCAGGAAATCGCAGCACGACGGTCACGCCCCGTACGCAGATCTCTCGTCCCTCGTCTCCGACTGCTGCCGAGAGCTTAGCTTCGCGTCTGGCCCCGCGTCTCGCTGTGACGGCCCTGGGGACAGACTCCTGTCACTGGTACTCTTGGGGCCTGCTGGGCCTGTGGCTGTGGCCGCACTACCCGTGCCCGCCGGCCTCCGGTGGCAGCTGGTGAGGGGCAAGGCTGCCTGCCCGCGCCGGCACCGGCGTGCCAGCCGCGCGAGCCACTGCGGAAGCGGGCTCTCCAGCCGAGGCCAGCTCTCTGGCGGCCGCCGCTCCCGCGTCAGTCCCGTCAGCGCCCACATCCCCGACCCACGGACACTGGCACGGACGCACTTGCTGTTCTGAGCCGCGGACTCTGGGGGACCTTTGTCCGGTGCACAGGTAGTTGACGCCTGGACGGCGACGTGGGCACATTCGGGGTAAGATAGCAACACTCGTGAAAAGTTCTGTTTTTTTGAAAAACTGGTATTGCCCCGAAGAAGGTACTCGGGGGAAATCGGGCAGGTTTGACGCGTGGAATCTTCCCGGGAAACGAGACGGCACGGACGTCCGCCGGCTGCTGTCGGCGCTGCCGGGCCCCAGGGCTCGTCTCAGGAGCGGATTCGCTCTTGGGGACTTCGCGGTCTCCGTTGTGAAAGGGAACGAACCCTTTCCTTCCACTGCGCTTTCTGCTCCGTTACTTCGGTGTATTGAGAAAGTACGTTTTATTTTACGTTTCATTTATTTATTTGAGAGGAAGCGAGTGAGCCAGAGAGCACAAGCGCGGGGGGGGTAGTGGGGGGGGCAGGGAGCCCGACCACGGGGGCTCGACCCCAGGACCCTGGGATCAGCACCGGAGCCGAAGGCAGACGCACAACCGACGGAGCCACCCAGGGGCCCCCAGGAACTCCCGAGGGAGGTCGCCTCCGGCCGAGCTCTTCCTGGTGGTGGTCTCAGTGGCTCCCGCGGGTTCCAGCCGGGCGACGGGTTCGCGGCAGACACCGGCCATTTCGCGTCTCCCTTTCGGGCACTTACAGCTCCACCGCCCGACTGGGGTGCAGGCTCGGCGTCCGACGGGCCCATGGTCGTGGCGACCCTGGGCGCCTGTGAGGGTCGGACCGAGGCTCCCCAGAGCAACCGTGTCACGTCCCAGACGCGTCCGTCGCGTCCTGCCTGACTCGGAATCAGTCGGCTTTCCCCGTGGTAGTTATGCCTCAATTAAAAGAATAATCAATAGGTTTTTATGCTTGTTTTAAGGAAAGATGCTGGGATTTACTACCGTTATTTTCCGGATCTGTTGAGAGTCCACGTGTCTTCCCTGCTGCGACGACAGACGACGTTATCCGTGCGTTTCCCGAGTCCTCCGTCGTTTCGCACACAACGTCCCGGACTCTCCCAGCACCGGGGCTCAACCCGCACACCTTCCTCGCGGGCGGGGAAGAGACGGAGTCCCTGCTCCTGGGGGACAGAGGCGCGGGGGCTGCGGGGTCAGGCCGGCGCTGCCTGGTTTGACCCACAGGCAGGACTTCTCGGTCTGTGCCCAGTTCCAGGCGCACGGCATTCTCTTTCCTCCCGCCCCCGCGGCACGGGTGGAGTCGGCCGAAGCCGCTCCGGGAGAGCCAGAAGCGGCTCTGGACAGTCCTCAGCGCACAGGCGGGGGGACTCACTTCCTAACGGCCTGGAGCTGCCCGCCCTAAGTCCTTCACCGAGCCACTTTCTGGGGCCACCGGAGAGTTCCCTTTGCTGTCATCCGTGTCCCCGTTTTTGTGTGTTTTTTAAAGATTTTATTTAGTCACGTGACAGAGATCACAAGTAGGCAGAGAGGCAGGCGAGGGGCGGCGGGGAGAAGCAGATCCCGCGGAGCAGAGAACCCGACGCGGGGCTCCATCCCGGGATCCCGACCTGAGCCGAAGGCAGAGGCTCAACGACTGAGCCCCCAGGCGCCCCGTGTCTTCCCCTTTTCTCCTCCCTTTCTGTTCTCTCGTGGCCAAGTCCTGCAGCCGTCACCACCCCGTCTCCAGAACGTTCTCACCTTCCCGAACTGAAACTGCCCTCCCGACGCGCCACGTCCCCAGCTCCTGGCGCCCCCACTGTCCTTCCGGAGTCTGCCCACTCTAGGGACCTCATGGAGGGGGCCGTGCAGCGTCTGTCCGTCTGCGACTGGGCGGTGATTCGCACAATGTCCTGAAGGCTCATCGGCGTCATGGCGTTTGTCTGAACGAACTTCCTGCGTGAAGGCTCAGTCATGTCCCACCCGATGTACACCTCACACTCGGCGGCGACGGACCCGGGCTGCTTCCCCAACCTGCTGTGCCCAGCGCTGCCGTAAACACGGAGGTCCACCTGTGGGCCCCACGCCTTTCAATTCTGCCGGATGCGTGCCTGCGAGCGGAACGGGCTGCGGCGGGCGCACGTGGTCACTGCACGCTCATCCCTGTGGGCCTCCGCTGGTTCCCACACACCCACCAGCGCTGCACAGGGGTCCACGTTCTCCACATCCTGGCCAGTTCTTTCTTCTTCTTTTTTTTTTTAATTAACGACTGACTGATTGATTTGAGAGAAGAGGGGGAGGGGGACGCAGGCTCCCCGCGGAGCAGGGAGCCTGACCTGGGGCTCGAGCCCAGGACCCTGAGACCATGACCTGCGCCGAAGGCAGAGGCTTCACCTACCGAGTCCCCCAGACGTGCCCCTCCCTGTTTTCGAGAGAGGGGTGGTGGCGGGGTGAGTGGTGTCCGTGGTTTTGGTTGGCATCGTCTTGGACTAGGGACGCTGAGCGCCGCTCGACATTCTCGCGGACCCCTGCTCGAACGGGAGAAAGGTCTGCTCAAGCTCTCAGCCCGTTTCCGACTCAGGCGGTCTCGTCCGGAGCTCCCTCTGTGCGTTCTGGACCCTACTCCCTCCCTAGGTGGGCCCCGTGCAACGGTTTTCCTCCCACTCCGCGGGGTGACTCTTCCCTCTGTCCATGATGTCGGAAGATCTAGGTTTTAACTTGATGGACCCTAATTTATTTATTTTACATTCGCTGCTGGAGCTGTTGGGTATCGTGTCCATCCAATGTAATGAAGGTTCCCTGTTTCATAGTTCATGTCTTTGATCATCCTGAGTTGGTTTTCTAGGTGTCATCAGGCCAGTCCAACTTCTGGGTCCGGATGCGAGTCCCGAGCTCCCAGCACAGCATGCGGGCGAGACGGCCCCCCACCATGGAGCATCTTGGTGCACTGATCTCTAACTCTGCCCCTGGTGTATGTTTTGCCTCCCTGAAAGGTTTTTTTGTTTTTTAAGATTTTACTTATTCATTTGAGAGAGATCACAAGCAGGCAGAGAGACCGGCAGAGAGAGAGGGAAGCAGGGTCCTCGCCGAGCAGAGAGTCCGATGCGGGACTCGATCCCAGGACCCCACATCATGACCTGAGCCGAAGGCAGTGGCTTAACCCACTGAGCCCCCAGGTGCTCCTCTCTCAAAGCTCTGTTGGCTTTCCACATGTGGTTAAACGTGATCGTCTGCCCTCTCCTGCTCCCGGACTTGGAGGCTAGAAAGGTCACCCCTGCGCCCGGGGTTCTCCCTGGGGTTCAGGGAGAGGCACAGCTGTGACTGTCTTCCCCGTATGTGCACGGTTGCCCCACGAGACTTACTTGCAGTCCGTCTCCCCCACCTATGTGAGAGGCCACCTTGAGCCTGTGCTAAGTTCTGTGGGCATTCGGGTCAATTTCCAGACTTTCTTCTCCGTCCTGATGTTCACACGTCACGCGTCAGGACTCTGGCTTCGTGGTGAGAATTCACATCTGCTACGACTGGACCTATTTTTGGTTTCTTCTATTTTACCGGTTTGGCATACCGAAAAAGACAAGACGGACATTTATCGTTTTTTAAAGTGTATCTTTCTTCGGTGATCTCTACACCCAACAGGGGGCTTGAACTCACCGCCCCGGTATCAAGAGTTGAGCTCTTCTCCCCAGGCGCCCGAAACATCGGGCACCTTTGTTGTGAGGACCCTCCAGCCGGGGGTCTTCTCCTCCGGGAACTGGGCGTCTCCTCCTGTTGTCGGGCCTCCTGCTAACACTTTGGGGGCGTTTTAAAGTTTCTTTCAGGTTCGTTTGCCTACTTCCTGCCAAGTGGACTCCCGTTTTCTGATTGGCTTTTTCCCTCTTTCTTCCAGAGTCTGTTTACAACCGGGCGGGCCACTGCGCTGGCAGCTGCGCGGACCCGGTTCCCGGCTGCCGGTTCCGGTCCGCTCTGCCGCACGGAACAGGCCGGCGCGTCCCCGTGGTGCTGCTGTCCCCTGCGCTCCCATCCCTCCGGTCTGGCACCGGCCACCGTGAGGAGGGGCGCACCTGCAACCCCGCCGTGCTCGGCCCGGCCGGCCGCGCTCTGTCTCTGGCTTTACCCTCCGGCGCGGCACAGCTTCCCGGCCACCCGCGCCCTCCTCCGGCGCCGGCTGTATGGAGCGCAGCTCGCAGGCTGGACAGCGACGCCGGCGGACCGGGGCCCAGTGGCCAGGGCAGCCACTGCTGCTGCCGCCCCCACGCACAGGGAGCCACACACGGCTCCGGCTTCGCTGCTCCTGAAGCACCCCGGGGCGGAGCCGCCGGCCCCTCTCACGGCTCCGGGGCACCGGCAGCTGCTCAGCCATCCCGCCTAAGGCAGGGCGCAGGGTGCCTCGGGCAGGCGCAGGCCCTGGGAATGCCCCGGTCACCACTGCCGGGTCCCGCGGGGCCCCCCGCCCGCCTGCGCCGCCGCCCTCCCGCCCAGGGGCAGGCGCTGCGGGGACGGCGGGGCCGCGGGAAGAGCGCGCATCCCGGGGGGCCCTGCCCGAGGCCGCTCGCCCGGGCCAGCCCACCTGCAGGGCCGGTCCCCGGGGCGCAGCTTACCCAGTCCTGAGTCCGCACCCGCGGCCCTCCGCTCGGGGCGCTGGGCCGGCCCCAGGCCCTGCTCGGGCTCCGGACGGGCGAGGCCTGCCGGGGCGCCTTCCCCGCGGGGCCGTGAGCCCGGGGCTCCCGACGCTCCATCGCCGCCGGCCGCCGGGCTCCGGGCAAGGTCACCGCCGCTCCCCGGCCCGCCCCGGACACGGGGGGCCGCGTCAGGCTCCGGCCCTCCAGCCGGGCAGGCCGCAGGCCAGGGGGCGCCGCGGGCCGCCCTTTCTCTCCGCAGGGTCGCCGCGCGCTGCCCCCGCCCCGGGCCCCGGCTCCGCACCCGGCTCCGGCCCGGCCGCCGCGGACCGCACAGAGGAGCGCGACCAGCCGCAGGACCAGGGGCCCCGGCGCTCTCCCTCCTCCTCCTCCCGCCCCTGTGACCTCAGCGCGACGCGGGCGCGCCGCACCCCGGGGCTCTGCGGGCGCGGCGAGGGCGGAGCGGGGTCCGGGGCGGGCGCAGCGCGGGGCGAAGGGGCTGACGGCGGTCGGACGTGCGGGGCCGCGCGGCGCTAGCGGCGGGGGGCGGGGCGGGGCGGGGCGGGTCCTCCCCGGCGCGGGCGGGCGGGGGACAGGGGCGCGGCCCACCGCCGCTCCCGCGGCTCTGAGGGGGCGGAGCCGAGCGCGGCGGAAGTTCCGCTGGGGCTGGCCCCGCCCCGCCCCGCCGCTTCCGCTTCCGGCCTGCGCTGCGCCTGCGCTGTGGCCCGAGGGGCGAGGGGCGAGGGGCGAGGGGCGGGCCTGTGTGCGCTGGGGTCCGGCGCGCGCAGAGGGGTCCCCCACAGAGGCCTCGGTTCTGCGCCTCTCGGGGTCAACGAGGCGCAGTTCGGAGCTCGGGGGTCCGCGGCCGGAGCCCTTGGAGGCCGGCCTGGAAGGGGGCGGGGGTCGGCACGCGAGCTCGGGCAGCTGACCCCAGAAGCGGCCCGGTCGGCCAGGGAGGGACCTGCTCCGGGACAAAGGCCGGAGCCTGAGAGCGGCCTGGTCTGCCCGCTGGGGGTGAGGACACGGCGGCAAGGCCGTCCCCGCCGCTCCCCAGCCATGGCCCGGACTCAGGACCCCACGCCCCGAGCTGACCGCTGCACTCTGGCTCCTCACAGATGGCTTTGGCTTCTGAGCCCGCTTCCTTGGAGGGACAAACTGCTTTTCCGTGGGTCCGTGGAAGAGCTCCGTGACGCAGGCAGGGGACACAGGACCCTCCCTGTTTAGCCACTGGGGAGACTGAGGCACAGGGTGAGCGCAGCCCAGGTCTCTGAGGGACTCAGGGTAGCTGGGACTGTGTGCATGACCTCCTGGGCCTGGGGACCGTGTGGTGGGCGGGCGCCGTGGCACATAGAACGGGACAGATTGTAGGCCAGGGGCGTAGGTTACCCCTGCGTGTCTGAGGACTTAGCTGTGGAAGTGGACTTGGGGGGCGTGGTCCCAGCAGAGGGACCCCACACAGCCGGCGAGGACATGACTTCCCCCACTTTGGTTCCTTTCTCTCAAGTCAGCTCTGCGGGTAGAAAGTGAAGTCAGGAGTCTCACCCGTCCCTCCTTCCTGCTGAGTCACTTTGGAAAGGAACCTTGAGGACCAGTGACCAAGGCCCTGAGGCCCAGCGGCGGGAACAGGGTAGGGAGGCTCAAGGTCCCAGTGCCTGCTTCTGAGGGTAGCTGCTGGCAGATGCCACCAGGCCACCAGAGGCTCCGGGGCACAGTGGCCTGCACCCTGACCCCATCCTTCCAAGCCAGGAGCTGTCAGGGGAGGAGTCTGGGCCCTCAGGGAAGGTCTTCTGCCTGCACGCACCCCTGAGGCAGGGCCACACACAAGACCCGTGTACCCTTGTTCCCTAACTAGCCCAGGGGCACTGACCGTGAGGCTGACACCCTGTACTGCCTTGTGGGAGGAAGTAAGTTAGGTCATAGAGAAGAAAAATGGGCCATGGCTCATCCTCCGGGAACAGACCTGTGGGTACCCTGGGCTGTTGGTGACGCCCGTCCTCACGAAGAGCGGGAATGTGCCGCAGCCTGTGCCCTGCGCTCGGCACTGTGTTCTGAGCAGAGCTGGTGTGGCCCCCTCGGGGCTACCAGGGTCCTGGGGCCACAGCTGCCAAGCATGGGAACTGGTGGGCTCTTCCCGTGCACGGCGGGCAGCAGCGGGACCCGGCTGGGCTTTTGCTGGAGGCAGGAAGGCAGGGGGCGATGCTGGTCCCCCGGGCTGGGACGCAAACAAACTTGCTCGAGGGAGCTTGGCCTGGAGAGGCTGGGGGGAGGCAGCTGAGTGGGCTGGGGCCAGCAATGGGGGCCACTGTGCTTGCGAAGTCTGGGACAGGGATGACCAGTGGAAGCACAGTGATGGCTCCAGAGTGGCCAGAGGGACCGTGAGTTGGGGGCTGGGGGACTGGGATGTGGGACCGCACTGGCCGGCTCTGCCCCAGCCCCAGGGGCTGCTGGGACATCAGAAGAGCAGCGTCTGTTTGGCAGCTACGTTACAACATGTATTTAAAAGCATTGAGGGCGCCTGGGTCGCTCAGTGGGTTAAGCCACTGCCTTCGGCTCAGGTCATGATCCCAGGGTCCTGGGATCGAGTCCCGCATCGGGCTCTCTCCTCAGCGGGGAGCCTGCTTCTCCCTCTCTCTCTGCCTGCCTCTCTGCCTGCTTGTGATCTCTGTCAAATAAAATCTTAAAAAAAAAAAAAAAAACAGCATTGAAAATATCTGCTACTGTAAAACCTCCGCGGCCCCGCGAGGCTGGAGTTTATTGGGAACCACAAGTGGGCGGTGCTGGGGCGTCTTGTGGCCGCTGGACAGCTGCCCAGCCTCCGTGTTCTGCTCAGGGCACTCCCGACGAGAGGCCGGCCTTCGGCGTCCAGCCACCCGGCTCTGTGCCTGCGCACACAGGCGCCCGCGGATCTGTGCGGCCACCCGCCTGACCCCAGCTCCCTGAGGAAGCAGAGTCCTGGCTTTCAGGAAGGACAGGACGCAAAGGTGAGGACCCTTCTTGCTGGGAGGCTCGGGAGGTCCTGAGGCTGGAACACACCTGGTGGTTCTCCAAGCTCAGCACGGCCTGCCCGCCCTCCCCCCGCCCTCCCGGCAGGTCTGGTTAATGGGCAGAGCAGTTAACGGGCTCCGGGGTGGGGGCTCCTGGCGAGTTTCCGGGTGGAGAGCACATTCATACTTAAGACTGTTTTTCTTTGTGTTTTTAAGGGTCTCTGTAGTAAACTGAAATGTTAGCAGAAAAGCAGCTGGGCCCTCCCGCGCCGTCCAGGGCTTCGGGGCGGGGCTAGCAGGCGGACTTGGAGTGTCCAAAGATGCAGACGGGGAAGTGCTTCACGTGGGAGGACCACTGCGCGGCCAGCTGGAAGAACTTCACGTCGCTCCACTCCACGCCGTCGATGAGGACTGTGAGGACAGGACCGCCTGACCGCCGGCCCACCGTGCCCCGGCTTCCCCCAGGGACCCCAGCTGCCCGGGAGGCACGCGCCGGCCAGTCCTCCCACCGCCATCCACAGCCCCGCAGCCCCCACAGGGCTGTGCCGGGTCAGACACCCTCCGCTTAAACCGGAAGAGCCGCGGAGGAAGGCCGAGCGTTCTCGACCCCGGTGGCCATCAGACTCAGACTCATGAAGAGAAAACTGTCTGGGCTCCGTTTTCTGAATTAACAAGTTGCAGAAAATCGTCTATAAAAGGTCTAAGATATAAAAAGCAATCTTAAAAGAAGGGAAAGGATTGAGAAGTTCTCTCTCAGAACTGAGAAGGCTGTTCTGTGCGCACACATGCTTCATCCAGGTGGGTCCGAAGCTGCCGGACACCCACTGGGCAGCCGGACGGTTTGCAGAGGGGACGTTCAGAAAGCCTCCCCTGCTTCACTTGCGCGCTTTAGACAGAGCCGACAGGGACTTGGGCCCAGGACCCCCTCCCGCGGGCTCCCCAGGGAGGGCAGGACCTGTGGACGAGAGACGCCCCAGAGTCCTGGGGCCCCCCAGGTGCTCACCCCGCAGCATGTTCTGCTGGTGCTTGGCTGTGCAGATGAGGCGGCTGATGCCCTCGATGCACTGGCTCTTGGACTCCACGTCCTTGTCCTTGGTTTTCTTGGGCAGAAACATCACTAGGAGGGAAGGGCTGCAGGGCTCAGCCACAGCCCTCGGGGCCCTGCCGACCCCAGCCGCCCACGCCCCACTGGGACCCCAGCCGCCAGCCCTCCTGCCTGCCCAGGTGGCCCCTCTTCAGCCCCCGGCCGGGCCGCCCCCACCTCACCCTTCTTGTTCTTCTCCTTGGTGACCACGGTCATGGACATGGTGGGCGTGGCTGCGGCCTCACCACTGCCGGGCAGCCTGCTGACCTGGAGAGACCGGAAGGTGCACTTGAGCGTGTTTTTGGTGGCGGGCGGGTCCCTCTTCTCCACTTCTCTCTTCCTGTCTGCGGGCGGGGCCGCCGTCCAGTAGTCCACCTGCAGCCCCATCAGCTCGGCGCCAAGGCCCTGGCTGCAAAAGCAGAGGGGCCTCACTTCTCTGTCCCCCCTCGGCGGCTGGCACAGGCCAGGGGAGGGGCCCCCTGGCACCTGGGCTGCCCGTCGCCAGGGGGCCGCCAGGGTTGGGGTGGGGAGCCCCAGTCCTGGAGCCTCTGGGGACACACAGAGGTCACCCCGAGCATCTGGGCTGGCCGCTCGCCTGCTCTCTCCAGCCACCCCTTCGAGTCTGGAGTGCCAAGGTCATCTAGCTCCATGGGAGGTGTGGTCCCCATGGGAGCGGGGGCAGCCCTAGGACCCTGGGGCCCACGGGGGTGGGTGGGAGGGGCTGCCGACACCTCCCCCGCTGGCTCCCACAGCCGTTACCCACATCCGTCTCCCGACCCCGTCTGCAGGCAGGGTCCTCCGTTCACTTAGTCTGTGTGGTTTCTATTCCTAGCGCCCCCAGGGCTGGGAAGGGGACAGGTCTCCCAAGCCAGCCAGGAACTGTGCCACCCCCACTCAAGGGGACGCCTGGCCCCCGCAAGCCTGTGTCTTCCCCAGGGCCACTGGGAGTGTCCCCTCTGGCTGAACCCTCCGCTGGCTGGTATGGTCACAGCCACCAGGGGTCCTCCGTGCTAACCGAGGGCCCGCTGCATCAGGGGCTCACTGAGGACGGAGTGGGGCGCCCACCTCGCGCGGTCACGCTTACCTGGGGGAGGACAGGCCCCCGCTCACCGACGGGGAGGAAGGCGGGGTGGGCGAGGCCTCCTTGGCCGCGGGAGACGTGGACGGTGGGGTGGATGAGAGCACACTGGAGCCCGAGGGGGCCGCGTCATCAGAGTCACCTTCGGGAAGGAGTTGGGCGGTGCTGAGCTCCCCTCTGGCTCTGTCCCCAGAGCGGCAGGAGCTGCCAGGTCTCCCACAGTAGGTGTCCCTCCCCTTTCCAGCCCCGAGGGCGGGGAGCCCGGGGTTACCTGACGTGGCTGAGGACGGTTCTACTATTCCGACTTTGACCACCTGTAAGGCAGTGGGATGCAGGCTGGCGGCCACGTGCTGAGCTGCTGCCCTCCCGCCTGGGCACGCCGAGGGCTATCTCCCTGCGGGCGCCCTCCTGCCGTGCCCCGCCCTCTGGGGGGCTCTGGGCTGGAGCAGGGCCCTAGTTCTTCCCGTCCTTGGAGCAGAGCTGAGCCCAGGGTGGCCTGGCTCCTCCCACTGCCGTGGCGGCCCCCTCCGAGGTCAGCCTGCCCCCCGGGGAGGGGGCATGGGGCCCACACTCTGGCCCTCCACAAACCCTGGGCCTGCAGCTGGCCTGGTGTGGGGTGAGGGACCCCTGCCCCGCTCAGGGCCTGCACCAGGCACCAAGTGGGCTGATGGGTGTACGAGCCACGCACAATTAAACCAGTGAAGTGACTACTTCCGTCACAGTCACTTGGGTGCTTCCAGTGTCCACGGGGTTTGGTGCTGTCCCCTTCCAGTGGGTCAGAAGGTCCCCTGAGACAGGTGCCCCTGCACTAACTCCATCCCGGGCGGGCCACTAGGTGCCCTGACGGCTGGCCAGGGTCAGCGATGGCATGGACACCCTGCTCTGCCTGTGGCTCCTGCAGCGGCTGCCAGGGCTGGGGGCCTCCGGGCTCTGGAGACTTGCGCAGTGGCCCAGCCGGCAGGGAGCAGCCGTGGGAGAAAGACAACCTCCCATTCACAAGCCACGCCCCCGGCTGCGCAGGCTGGCACGGGAGGCACCCCTTCCTGTCCTGTGATTCCCGAGGGACAGAAGCACCCCTTCGCCCCATCCCTGTAGGACGGGTCCCAAGACCCTGCTGGCTCTGGCACCCAGCCCCAGCCGAGTCTGACCCAGCCCGTGTGCCCAGGACGTGCTGGGCACAGAGCCCTGGCCTCCAGGGGAGCTGTCTGCTTGCACCAAGCAGAGCTGGGAGCAGTGACCACCTCCGGGCCCGGCCCAGCCCTGCTCAACGTGGGAAACAAACACGGAGCAACGAGCTTTAAGGTGGGGGTGACGTGAGGAGTCTGTCCCTCAAATCGGCAAAGAAGGTTCTGGAACACACCGAGTTAATGCAAGCAGGCGCTACAAAAGCTTGGCAAGTGGGTCGTCCCCATGTGGGTGAAGCCACACGCGAGGGACGCCTCGGGGAAGGCCAAAGCCCCACCAGAGCAGTACTCACCCCTACGAAGGGGATGAACTTTTGAGAGGACTCTTCGTCAGGGCTGAGAACGAGAAACAGGAGCCGGTCAGTCCCCTCTCACTCCGCCAGCAGGCAGCGGCGCCCACACCCCACCCACGCCCACCCCTGCCCTCCGGCCCTGGGCTCAGCTCTCTGCAGCGGGGGACCAGAGGCCTGTGGGGAGCCGTGCGCGAGCCCAGCTTCTCCGCCCGCTAAACCTGCAGGCCTCTGTTTCCACTCGGCCCCAAGACGACCGCTTGCGGCAGGTGCCCCGGGACCCCCAGCATGCGGGGCTGACCGAAAGCCAGGCTGCAGAGTTTCTCTAGTCTTCGGCAGGCTAGGTGAAGTCTGTGCCGGCCAGAGGGATGGGGCAGGGGCGGTCCCCAGGCCTCCGGCCTCGGGCGCAGGGTGCACACGCCAAGCCCTGGGGCAGAGCACCACCCCAAGGGCAGCCTCAAGGTGACACGGAGTCTCTGGGGCCATGCTGCTGGTGGAGGCCAGCCAGCACGGTGGCCGTGAGGTTCTGTCTGGACTGGGCCCTGCCGGCCTACCCTCGGCTCCCCTGAGATCGCCAGCGGAGGACTGCGTGTCAGAGGCCCTCGGAGGGGGGCGTGGGGGACGTGGGCAGCAGCCAAGGGGACGCAAACCATGCCCGAGCTGCATGGGCCAGGCCCGGCCCGCCGCTCATCTCTGCAGATGGCCACACGGTGACCGGTCTCTGCCACAGGGCCCAGGCCGCTCTGCACCAGGCTCTCCTGCTCCTGACCCTTGGGAGAACCTACGGGGCAGGGCCAGTGCTGGGCCTCCTGGAACCTCAGAGGAGGGAGGCGCCTGCTTGCCTGGCCTCCCCCCAGCTCTGCCTCTTCCACCCCCCGCCCCGAACATCAGAGCTGGCGTCACAGAGCAGACCTTCTGCAGGCGGCTTTGCATGGGCTCTGGGGTGCCCACCTGCTGGCTGCCATGGTTCCCCCCAGGCACAGGGCTGTTTGGGGAGAAGCCTGGTCAGCACCCCCACCCAAGGGCCCTGCTCTTGTGGGGATGGAGACAGGCAGCTGGCCAGGGTGCCCCACCAAGTGTTGGCACCTGGCAGCCAAGGCCAGTGCCAGCAGGAGGCGCTGTCCTCGCCCAGAGGCTCAGCACCCGCCTGAGGGAAGGGCGGTGGGCAGGCTGCTGGGTGCCCCCTGGACGCAGGGCCCTGGCCTCTGAGCTAGCACCGCCCACACCTCCGAGGAAGTCCTGGGTACTGTCTTTGGACGAACCACCTACAGAGGAGGACCATCCCACTGAAGACCGCCGGACGCCCAGCCGCTCTGACCCGAGGGGACAGAGCTCATCCCCGGGCAGTTCGAACCCTGTGCCAGGCCCGCTGGCACAGGCGAGCTCCTCAGGGGCCCCCACCCGCAGGGCTCCAGGACCCTCGCCACAAGCAGCACGCAGGGAGGCGGACGGGGGCTGGAGGGGCTGGGAGATGCCACCACACGGGGACGCTGCTGGGTCTGAGCCGCAAGCCGAGCCTCTGGCCATGCAGACAACATTCAGCCCGTGACACGCCCGCGGGACAGGGGGGACACCGGCTTGCCATGAGGCCCCTGCACTCCGGACCTGTTCTGGGTGGGGCAGAGGTCAGGATTCCTCAGGCTCCCACGTGTGGCTCCGTGGTGGGGCCCCCGCACCCCGGCCCATGAGACCACACAGGGGAAGCACAGCTGTGCCTCAGCTCGTCGCTGGGGGCGTGGAGCCGGGGCGCAGAGGACGCCGTCCCTGGACGTGCCCCCGGGGAGCTCCTGGGGCTGCGCGCAGCTGGTGTGGGTCTGAGGGCAGGCCGGGAGCTGTGGGCAGTGTAGACCGTCTGCAGGCGCTCTCCAGGGGCAGGAGATGGGGCCCTGAGAGCCAAGTCCACTGCCCACCGTCTCCTGGGTTTCCTAAGCCCTCTGTCCTCTGTCCAGCCAACAGAGGCCACCTCCTGACCTCCTGTTCGGGCTCTAAGGGCGGCCAACACGCTGGGCCTCCCTGGGCCCCACCCGGTGCTGGTGTCACCACTGTGGCGCGGAGGTGGGGGCAGGGACACAGGACGAGGGCCAGGGTCCCCTAAACCCGGGCTGGGGAGACAAGAGACTGGTGCCAGGCAGCAAGCAGGCTGCGGGTGTCCGCGGCATGGCCCCCCGGGGCGGTTGGAGCAGTCACAGGCACACCACGGCTGGTCTTTCTTTAGCTCACAAAGGCTCGTTTAGCAGGACCATGGAGGAACGCAGACCCTTCCTCCTAATGTGTCCAGCAAGGAGGTTGCCGGGGGCCCAGAGACCACGGGCTGGTGGGCCCAGGAGAGAAAGAACCCAAGACACAGAGTGGAACAGCGCCCTGGTGGGGGCCCGACACATAGGCCACCAGGACAGGCAAGGGGAGCCCCCCAAAAAGGGCAGCTCTGGGGGCACCCTGAGGCGTGGCTCTAGAGCACAGGTTTTGAAGAAGGGAGTCATGCGGGTGAAAAGCCCTTCACTGAGCGTGGGGGTCACGGCGGCTTAGCCGCTGCCCAGCTAGGAACTGCTCTGTGCCGCTCTCCGCAACCCGGGGCGCAGGGCCCATAGCCAGGCTCGGAGCGCGCCATCCGGGCAGGCCCCCCGCCTGTGGCCTGCACAGCCTCGCGCGCAGAAGCAGTCGTGGTGCGGCCCTCCCAGGGTGCTGAGCCCGAGTCGGGTCGGCAGACACGCTGGGCTGGGACGAAAGTCCACACGCAGTCCGCGTGGCATCAGCGGCCCAGCCACCTGCTTCTCCTGCAGGACATGGTGCCCAGGTCTCAGCACAGACTCCGTGGACGGGCTCCACTCGGCGCTGCTGCCAGAGGCACCCCGGGCTGCGGCGCACAGAGGACAGCCTGCCCGCCATGACGTCAGCCCACGGTGCTCTGCGCTCCTCTGAGCTGGGCGGAGACGGAGAGCCAAGTCCTGGCTCGGGGTGCCCACCCACCCGCCGCTCGGCCAGGGGGGCCCTGCCTGCCGGGTGGCAGGATATGGGACGCCCCCTGCCGGCTCTTACTGCTAAACAGCCCTAAAGACCAGCACGGGGACACGGGCGCAGACCCAGGGACAGCGGTACCTGAGGGTAAAGTCAAAGTGAAAGTTCTTTTTCCTTTTCGGAAAGCCACCAAAAGAGAAAACACAGAAACATTATCACGGGCTCAGCAGCACGTCCGGCTCGCGCGGGAAGAGCCCAGCGCTGTGAGCCAGGCAGCCACTGCGGTTTCCCATCTCGTGCGGGGGGAGCCACGAGTGTCCCGCAGACGGGACCCCAGACACTTCTCCTCTTCCGACCAGCCACAGACCTGGCCCTCAGCCCACCTCCCTGAGGGGCCCATTGCCCTTGTGGGCCTGGCCGCCAGCCCTCTGCCTGGCTGCGGCTGTGGCCCCCGCGCCTGCCCGCTGTCGGGCCAAGAACACGTCTCCAGCCTGGGAAGCCGAGGAGTCTGAAGGAGCCTGGGCCTGCGTTCCCAGAGCAGGTCCCGGCCAGGACAGGGCCAAGTGACGGGGGTTCCCTTAACCTTTGTTGTGGGAAGTTCCAGCACACTACGGAGAGGAATCCTGATGGGCTCCTTCTGACGGGCTCCGAGGAGACCTGGGGCCGCCAGACCCACTCACGGGGTCCCCTCCCAAGCCCCGTTCGGTTCCGTCCCTTGGCCAACCAGGTTTGTCCCCGCTGACCGTGCTGCCCAAAGGCTCTGAGACCAGAGCAGGTGGGGAGGCCTATGGGGGGCGGTGGCTGCGGGCGGCCGTGTCCGTGGCATGGAGCGGGGGCCCCTCCCCTTTCCCCGCACCCCGCCCCGCCCGTGGCCCAGCGAGGTACCTCTTCTGCTTGTAGGTCAGCATGGCCTCCGCGATGGGCAGCTGGTGGGCACAGTTGGCGCCTGCGATGTACTGTGTGATCCTCGACACGATGTCTGGCGTGTCCTGCACTGCACGAGAAGGCCAGGCGGGGTCCGTGGGGGGCCACACTCCCCATCTACCCTGCGTGCTGTCTCCGGGGCTGCCCGGGTCCCAGCCCAGGAGCAGTGGCAGCACTGAGGCCGGCTGAGGGACCTCCTGCCCTCATGGTGTCTCCAAATCCCTGGGAGCCCTCGCCAGGGGCCCCCATGGCCAGCCCACTCTGAGGCCCACGACAGCCGGCAGGGAGAACCGGGCAGAGGCCCCGTGTCTCCCCAGGGAGGCCCCACCTGGCCGGGGCCCCAGGCCTCACCAGCGCTCTGGGCCTCCAGCTTGTTGAACAGGTCTCTCCAGGCCAGGTCCTGGAAGAAGTTGTTGTAGCGGTAGTCCACGGAGCCCAGGTACCGGGCCACGGGGTGGGAGCCTGTGAGCCGAGGGGAGGCCGTCAGGCCACATGGGCCACTTGGTGCCCCTCAGAGCCCTGCCCCACTCCCGGGGGGCATAGGGGCCACCGCGGAGGTGCATGGGGCCGGCGAGCCTCCCCCCCCAGGATCTGCCCCCCCAGGGACCGACAGGGCGAGCCCACGGACACGGAGCCATGTCCCACGGGCTTGGATCGTGTGGGGACTCACACGCAGCCCGGCCTCGCTTCCCCGGCCGGCACCGGGGGCCCCGGCGCCCCCACCGCCCGCCCCTGCCCCTCACCCAGCGGGATGACGAGAAAGCGCATGTAGCCCAGCCAGTCGGGGGTCTTGTGGGACAGCTGCTCCACGAAGAGCCGCAGCACGGCGCTGAGGTAGTGCTGCGCCCCGGCCACGGCGATCTTCACGGGCGGCGGCGGCTGGGAGTTGCAGTTGCAGCTGCGGCCCCGCAGGCAGGACAGAGGGGACGGACGCCTCAGGGAGCCGGCCCCGCGGCCAGGACTGCCCCGCGCGCCCGAGCGGCCCCCAGGCAGAGGAGGGCTGAGCCCCGGGCCACGAGGGCCCACTCATGATCCCGAGACGGCCGCCAACACCCAGGTCATCCCCCCGCCCGACCGCCAGACCCGGACAGAAGACGGGGCTGCCCACGGCTGTGTGCGGGCTCGTCTGGAGTCCGCCCCCGCCCCTGCCCCCGGGACAGAGCCATGGGCGTGGCCGCAGCGGGGCCCCAGGCGGACTCACTATCTCTGGATCCTCGAGACGATGGTGCTGAAGGCCGCCTGCACGTCCGCTGCAGAGCAGGTGCACACCACGGGCAGCGCGTGCCTCTGCAGGACCTCTGACAGGAACTGCGGGCGAGGAGGGCGCGGCCTGGGCCCCAACGCTGCCCCCGGCCGCCCGCCAGCACCGCCCCCCGACCCCTGCTGCGGGGACGGCGCCCCCCAACCCCCCCTTCCCACCACAGGGAGGACACTCGGCCCGTCCCCACCTGCCCCTGCCAGTCGGAGGTGTTGACGAGAATGATGTTCTCAGGAAGCTGGTCGTCAGAGATGAGGATGTGGTTCAGCTGGTCATACACGGTCTTCCTGGGGATCTGGAGACACAGGTCCCCCGCATGGGTAGGAGGCGTGCTGCAGCCCCTCAGCCGCCCAGCGGACCCCTCCTGCTCCCAGCAGTGGGCAGGAGAGGCCGGCCCCGTCCTCGCTCAGGAACTCAGCTTTGCCCTGGACAGCAGTCACTGGGCCGAAGACCCTGAGGGACCGTCACAGCCCACGAGGTGGCCGGGCTGCCGCCCCCCGGAGCCAGCAGTACTGGGTCGGTCCTGGGCAGTGTGGCCTCTGCCCGTGCCCCTCCCAGAGCGCACACCTGCAGCTGGCTCCTCGTGTCCGGGCACCGCTCGTTGTCCAGACTGTTAGCACGCTCGTTCTGCGGCCTCGCGGGCTGCCGCTCCTTCAGGGACGTGCTCCGACCCCGGCGGCCGGCCTGCTTCCCCTCAGACCTGCAAGGAAGCAGCATAGGCTGGGGCCGGCCCATGTGCTCACCAACCCAGGGGAGGGGACTGCTTGGCGGCGGGGGCCGTGGCGGACTCACACAGGCTGGCAGGGCAGGGGGCAGGCAGGGCGAGGGGCCCATGTGGCAGCCACGCCCACACTTGGCACAGGCGCTTTCTCTGTGGGCATAAGGCCCGACACAAAAGGTGTGCGCCGGCTGTGCAGAGCCCAGGCCCCGAGAAGGGGGCTCTGCTGCCCGAAGGTCCCAGCCCCGTGGGTCTTGGGGCGGGAACGCAGGGCCCGGCGGCTGTGGCCATGTGTGGTGGTCCAGAGGGTGTGGCCAGGGGCCCAAGGAAGGTGACGGGATAGGCTGGAGAGCACATCCCCAGGAGGGGATCCGAGGTGACCCCCGGACGGACCCACACGGCAGCGGGGACGGGTAAGAGGCGCTGCGGGAGTTTCCTCCACTGGGAAGCTGCCTGGGTTCCTGCCACTCTGAACCCCCACCTCCATGACGCCCACCGTGAGGGGCAGGGTCCCCGCCCACAGAGCTGCCATGGCGGACCCAGCACCACCACGGCCTGGGGGCTGCCCCGCCAACCACACCAGGCTCTGGGCCCGGCTGGGCACGCCCCCTCCACACCAGCACCCAGGGCTATGCCGGTCCACTTCAGCCCCAAAGGCCTGCTGGCAGCTGCTACAAACACGGGGTGGGGGTCCCACGTGGCTCTCCGGGGCGGGCCCCGAAATCCCCATGCTTCTAAGCGATTCCCATGCAGTCAGAGGGGGCCCACCGCCCACACTGGCCCGCGGGTACCGTGCCCGCCCGCCCGCCTGCCCAGGGCATCCCGTCACCTGGAGGCAGGGAGGACGAGGGACTCGGTCTTGGTGATCCGTCCGCTGGGTGGCAGCTTCTCCGCGAACAGGTCCAGAGCCGAGGTCTCTGCCTCCGGGCTGTCCTCGGGCTGTGCCGGCTGCTCCCCGGGGGCGGGCGTGCTCTGAGATGCAGAGAAGGGGCTCGAAGGCAGGGCACATCCTACAGGGGCTCCCCTTGAGGCCACAGTCTCAGGCCCGGGGAGCCCCTGGTTTGGGTGGGGGTGTGTGGGCTGGTTTCAGGCCGACAGCTCTCCACATGGGGCACAGACACCTCCCCCTGGGGAGCTGAGCCGACCTCCATTCCCACCCACGGGGCTCCCGGCCCTGGCTGCCAGGGGAGCCCAGCACGAAGCCTCCCGCGAACCTGCCCGCAGCCCAGGACCCTGTCCCTGGGAACCCCCACGAGGGCAGAGACAACTGGAGCCTTCACAGAGCCTGAGCTGACAGCAAAGCAGGGGGATGCCCCCATCCTCCTGGAACTAGGGTGACTCCGGGGGACCCTGACTGTCCCTCAGGGTGGGGGCACCCTCACTGTGGTTCTGTGCCCTGGCCCTGGGAGATGGGGCTAAGGACCCCAGAGGCAGCGCGTCAGTGGCTCTATGCCTGACCCAGGGCATGAGCCCACGCTTACTCACGGGGGTCACCGTGTCGGAGGTGCTGTCGCTGGGCTGCTTGCCTCCCAGGGCCCGGGTCTTCTCAGGCACGTCGGCCTATGAGGACAAGATGGGAATCAGGCATTGAGCAGGAGGCTGGGGCCCCACAGACCAGGAGCACGGGGTCAGGCCGTGCACAAGCTCCCCTCGGCGCAACCCAGAAGAGACAGCTGCCCCTGCGGGAGAGAGGGCTGCCGCGTCTGCTCACCGGACTCGGAGGCTCCTTGTGGCTCCGGACGCTGTGCAGGCTCCCGATCTCTGTCTGCGAGCTGGAGTGCGACAGCCCTTCGAAGTAGGGCCTGGGTGCGGGGTGGACAGAGGTCACCCTCCAGGGCCCTCCCCACCCTGAAGGTCCAGTCCCCGTGCTCCTGGGATCCGGCAGCCACGCAGAGCTGGGGGTGCTGGGCGGTGGCGGGAACGACGGCCCCGGGGAGGACCCCGAGCGCCGCCCCCCGCGGAGGACCCCGAGCACCGCCCCCGCGGCCCTTCTTGGCGCCCCCACCCACTGAGACGCCCGCTGGAGACGGCTCGCATGCCTGAAACCCACCCACTCCCGGCCTTCTCCCCAGGAAGGGTGGCCGGCGGCACAGGCGTGCAGGCAGCCTCAGGCCCCACGGCCAGCTCGCGGCAGCACAGCAGCAGCCTGAGACCACCACAAGGTTGCCATCAGCAGGCCCAGCGACCCCAGGCCGGCAAGTCCACACCCCTGCCCCCTGCAAGACAGCAGGGCAGAGCTGAGGGAACTCAGACACTCAGAACACAGTGCGGCCGAAATGGTGGGTGGGGTGTGCCCCCTGGGGACAGGGAAACGCAGGGGCAGGACCAGGGCCGGAGATGCCCACGCACAGCCCCGCGACTGGGAACGGCAGCTGGCCCATAACGGGCTCTGCGGGGCCTCCGCCAGCAAAGGCGGCCCAGCTGAAGGCGGCCCAGCCCAAAGCGTCTCGGCAGCCTTGCCGGCTCTGCTGGGGGGAGGCACCACAGGCGCGGCAGCGTGTGGTGGGCCGAGACGGTATGCGGACCCCCGAGAGGCACCTGCAGCAAAGGCCAACGGCCGACAGCTAGACCAGAGCCCACAGACGCCACAGGCACGCCCACTACGGGACTGGCCACGGTGGGGGGCTGGAGGCCACCTGCACAGAAAGCCCGCCCTCCCCGCGTGCATCTCTGTCTCACTGACTTGGATCGAAAGGTTAAGGGGTGTCTGGGGCTCAGTCAGGAAGCGTCTGCCTTTGGCTCAGGTCAAGGTCCCAGGGTCCTGGGACTGAGCCCCGCATCGGGCTCCCTGCTCAGCGCGGAGTCTGCTTCCCCCTCCCCTGTCCCCCACGCCCGCTTGTGTGTGTGTGCACTCTCTCTCACATTTAAAAAAAACAAACAAAAAACATTAAAAGCAAAACTAGAAAGCCACAGATCTTCTGGACTCCAATACGGCCCCCACTCAGCAGCCACACAGTGTTGGGTCCCGTGGCCAAGCCTCCCCCGACCCCAAGCCCGGGCCTCCTGTGGTCTCCTGCCCCAGCCAGGCCGACCCCCGGCTCCTTGGGGACCAGCGCTAGCACTGCTCACCCCGGCCGGCCCCCTCCTGTGTCAGGTGCCTCGCTCAGCCCCGCCGGGCCCTGGGGAACCCCTGACCACCTTCCCCACTCAGAGCCCTTGCCCTCCATCTCTGACACCATGACCTCTTGCAGGGACGACCCCAGTGCCTGCTAACGGGTCTCCTGTCTTCCTGCTCCTGGTGGGCTCCAGAGAGATCTTTCCAGAATGCCTGATCCTGTCCCTTTGCCACTGCTCTCCCTCCAAAACACGGCAGACCAGGCTGTCTGCTCGGATGCACGCCTCTCCTCCCACGCCCCAGCTCTGGCACGCTGCCTGAGGCCCCTGCGGTACGGGGGATGGCAGGGCTGTGCCCGCCGGGCCTGGGGCCGGGGGCAGCAGAGGCGGCGTGTGGGCTCACCTGAGCTTTGGCTTGGGGGTGCTGAGGACACTGTCATCATCCTCCAGGTCCGGGCCACTGTCGCTGGGGTTTTCCATGTCTAACGTGTCATACAGAAGGTCCAGGTCCTCCTCTGCCTCGGGGACATGCTCTGCAGGGTCCTGCTCCGAATCCAGGACCTACAGTGAGGTCAGACGTGGGAGGGCAGGCTTGGGGGGGCATCCCCTTGGCAGGACAGACAGGAAGATGACACAGAGCCAAAATACCCTCTCTCCAGCACATGCCCCCAACCCAGTTCTGCCAGACACTGGGGTGACCCCTGGGACCTCCGGTCACCGGGTACCGGGCATAGCAGGGCCATTCTGCCCTCGTGGCTCGTGCTTCCACAGTGAAATGCACAGCAGGAACACAGGGCAGGGAGTGCCTCCTGGGACAGGCCCGCATGGGGCTCAGGGCTTGGAAGGCCTCCCTCCCCAGGGGCCCCCACCCTCTCACTGCTCCCTCCTCCCAACCCTGAACTGACTTCTGTCCCCACGTGTGGGCTCCCCCCAGAACGTCATGAAAGTGGTTACACAGTGTGCAGCCCTTGGCATGGGGCTCTGCCCACGCGGGCAGCTGTATCCAGAGGTGTCTGTGCTGTTTGCCTCCAGCCACGTCCCGTCACTGCCCGCCCATCCCTGAATGCGGCCTCGGCCTAGCTGGCCGCCAGTGGATAAGACACTCCAGGCTTTGCTGCTGCAGACAAAGCTCCTGGCACTGTCCGCCCCTCAGTCTTCGTGTGGACATCCTGGATCTTGTGAGCTGATACCAGGTGTGGGACGGCCGGCGGGATCGATCGGCCAGCGGGATGGCCGGGGGAGGGTCAAGCTGACGCTCGGAGGAGTGGCTCGGCCGTGTTCTGCAGCGGCTGCCCTGGAGCCGTTCCTGCCGGCATTGCGGTCCGGCTGCTCCCCACCTGTCAGCACCTCTGCACACCACCCTGCGAGGTCGCGGCGACCCTCTGCAGCCTCGGGAGGTCGCCTCACAGTGTCTCGGGGCTTCCTGGCTATTCAGGTTTCTGCTCAGAGAAAACCTCTAGTCGGGGCCTTTGACCGACTTTTGCGTCAGACCGTTAACTTCTCATCAGGAGTGTCTATTTGGGGCTGTGAGGTGCCTCTGGTCTGGCAGGCACAGCTCCCTTACGGGTCTATAACTTGCAAACACCTTCGAGGTGACGGCCGCCAGTTCATCTTCCTGCTGGGAGTTCAGAGCACAGGAGCATCCATGTTTGGATGAGGACGGACTCGCCTGGCTCTCCTGGCGGCCTGTGCGTCTGCTGTCCTGCCTAAGCCCCACGGCCGGGCCCCGCAGCCAAGATCACTCTCCTGAGTTCCGCGGTACAGGCACTTGCGTAGGTCTCTGACCCACGGGGCTAATCCGCACACGGTGCGGGTCTCGCGTGTGGACATCTGGCTGTGCTGTCACTAGCTGCGAAAGGCCTCCCCTCCCCCACGGAGTGGCCTCAGCATCCTTGTCATTTCCATGCAAGTCCGGGGATGAGCTGGTCCGCAGACAGGCAGCCGGGGGCCTCACAGGGACCCTACAGAAACTGCGGACGATCTAGAGAAACCGAGGCTGAGACCCTCGGAGAAGAGCTGCGGCCACGCCCCCGAGAGGCCTCCAGGCGTGTGGACGAGCGACCACGGCCACGACCACGCACGGCAGTGACACGCCACCGCTCCCGGGCGGCTCTAGGACCTTGGACTAACTCCCCTCTGCCCGCGTTAAAAGGAAAACGGAGGCGTCTCTCCTGTAGTTGTAAGAGCTGCACAAGCCCCTCCGGGCACATCTGGGGAGCAGGAAGCAGCGGAAGGAACTAACTAAGGAACTAACCAAGAACGGCCCGAAAATACCCTCAGAACACAAACGCACGGGCACACCGCCGAGCGACACCCAGCCCTCTGCCGGGCCGTTCACGGGGCTGCGATTCCAGATGCGGGTGGATGGCCTCAGCCCGGGCCTTGAGGTACCCCAGGGGTGGGGCGGCCCGCTCCCGCAGACAAGGACATGGTGCCTGGGGGCCGCGGCACAGGCAGCGGCGGAGCCAGGACGCGGCCCAGGTGCCCGAGGACCCTGGTCACACGGGACACCGAGGGCCTCGCCGTCCAGGCGGGGTCACTCACCTCATCCGACACTTTGAATCTCCGCAGCAATGCCACGACCTTCTGCTTGAAGTTTTGTTGCTGCGAGACAAGCAGGACAGACTCAGAACCCAAGGGGGCAGCCCCCCTCGGAGGCCACGCAGGTGCGGTGGCACGGAGGCCAGGCCCTCCCCAGCGTCTGACACACAGCTGGGGTTGGGCCCAGACCCAGGGGGAGGGGAGGGCGGGCAGCATCTCCCTCCAGGGCCTCCGAGTCGGCAAGGCTGCCGGCTCCTCCCAAGGCCCCACCTGGCCCCAGCAGCACCCGGCAGCCAGCCCACAGCGGGCAGGGAAGGTAGGGCTCAGCGGGGAGCCGGAGCCCCACTGCCCAGCGTGGCCCTGGGTCTCCGAGGCTGGAGCCAGCCGCCCCTGCCCCCCTCAGGGGGTGTCCCCAGAAAGGAGCCCCCCACAGCCCTGCACGGGCATCAGGGCTCTGGACCCGGAAGCGAGGCTCCCAGAGGGGCTGGCACGCTCCCCCTGCCACACGGGGACCAGGCCTGGGTCTGCTGGCAGAGGGGCGGGGGCTTCTGGGGCTGAGCTTGCGTCCCACGGGATCCGTGGCTGCCAGTGTGCGGCCCAGGCCAAGCCCGTGCACACAGGGCAGCTCGGCTCTGGGAACTCCCGCAGGGCTCTGAGCCCAGTGGTAGGCATCTTATGATGGCCTAAGGCCTCTGCCTGGACCTTTCCCCCAGATGAGAAGCGGGACAGCCCCGCCAAAGCCCGCGGGCCATCGTGCCTGCTGCGTGGCTCAGATGCCGAGTGCAGAAACGAGGCACCGGCCTCAAACGGCGTATCTGGGCACACACGGGACAGAGACAGCCTCCCCAGCTCTGCTCGTGGAGCGGCCTGAGCAGGTCAGCCATCGCTGCCCTCATGCCCGGCCCCCTGGACCAGGGGTGGCTGCCCGGGATAAGCACGAGGAGCCCACCCGTGACACTCCCATGGACGATGGCCAGCGCCTCGTGGCCTGCCTTCGGCACAAGGCTGTGGAGTCTCCCCACCTTCACGCCTCACCAAAGAGGCCAGGCCATGGGGGTCCCGGACGGCTGCCTCACATCCCAACCCCCACTCGGGGCCCCCAGCCCCCCAGCCCCCAGCCCCCTTTCCCCAGTGTTAGTAAAACCAGTTTCCACCGACCCTGGTCATGGACGCCGTTCTTACTATCGGTCGCCGCTGCTTCTTGGGTTTCCCCACATCAAAGTCCTCCTCGTCCAAGTCCTGGGAACACAAGCACAGGGCTGGCAAGGGCACCCCCGAGCGTTGGTGGGCCTGCGGCAGGGGCCCCCAGGACGGGAAGCAGGCGCCAGCAGCACACAGGGGCCGGTCTGGCCTCCATCTCCCCTCCCTCACGCCGGCTCGGGGGCCCCTGGCCATCCACACCGCATCCACGCACGGAGCGTCTGAGGGCCACGGCCCCGCACACCAGGCCCGGCACGGAGCGTCTGAGGGCCACGGCCCCGCACACCAGGTCCAGCCTACCTGTCCTTGCACGGCATCGTCGCTGGCCTCCTGCTCAGAGGAGAAGCTCTCGTACTCTTCCTCGGAGTAGTTATCTACGGAACGAGCAAGCGGAAGGGGGGGCACCCGGAGGTTCCGACTGGTGTCCTGGCAATGAGGCGGCGCCCGGAGCTCGGGGCCCCTGGACCTGCAGGGAGCCATGCGCAGTCCCCGCCCCCCAGGCGGACTTCGGGGGGAGCAGGCCTGCGCTTCCCCACTCCCACGGTGGCCTCTGTGGACCTCAGATGCTTCAGCCTAGATTTCCTGCCCAACTGGGCCCCTGCGTGCCCTCCCACACCTCGGGGGACAGCAGCTGCCATTGTGATGGGGGCAACAGCCGTGCTAGGACCTGTGCGCGACCTTGGAAGGCACCGCGGTCAAGCCCAGACTTGCCAGCGGCTGAGCTCACGCGCCTGCGGCCCAGGCTCCCAGGGCAGCCACAGTGCTGCCGGCGGGGCTGGAGGCCAGACACCCCGGGCCTCCCCGGCTTCTCCAACCCAGCAGGCGGGGGCCACCAGCAGCCGCACTCACCTGCAGACTTGGCCTTGGGCCCCGCCTGCATGGCGCTGTCCTCATGGTCGATGGGCTGGCTGGACAGCGAGAAGATCCAGATCTCAGCCACCTTGACGGAGACCTCCTTGAGGCTGCTGTAGAGGCAGAGCACCTGGCCGCCCTCGGAGGGGTGCTGCATCACCTGGGGGCGGGACTCGGTGCTAGAAAGGGCCTGGGGCAGGGCCAGCGGCTGGGGCTGGGGCTGGGAGGGCGGTCAGAGACACGTCCGTAGGGCAGGAGGACACTGGCCGAGACTCTGGGGGTCAGTGCCAGGCCCAGCCACCAGCGACCGACAACTGTCAGGGAGGGAGGGTCTGTCCAGAGGCTGCGGCAGAAGCAGACTGTGTGTGAGGCTGTGACTCTGGGCCACTAGGCCCCGGGATCTGCGTCCAGGGACCTGTGTCCATGGGGCCCCCAGGAGGACCAGCCACCAGCACGGGTGGGGGGTCTTGAGCGGCAAAGCCAACACCTCCCCAGGCCGGAGAGTCCTTGCTACCATTCCCGTCGGTGAGAGACTCCAGCTGACCGGGGTCAGGCTCACATGCTGTGCAGCGCCCCCTGCGCCCTGCCCGGTGACATCGCGGAGGACACCCCTGCGGGTCGGACCTTCTGCCTTGGGGCTCACTGGACCAAATCCAGGTGTCGGGACTTTAGGACCCGATTATGTTTAATTTGGGGAGCCTGACCTGGGTGCCAACTCTTGAGTGCGGACATGAAATTTTGGGGAAAGGTAATGTCTGTGACCACTACCATCTCAGAAACCAAGCCAGGAAGGTCAGCCAGCACCCAGACACATCCCCGGGCCCACGTGTGCGCAGCTGGACAGACACGTGCCCGGCCTCCCTCCGCACAACCCCACACCCGTGCCACCTGCCTGGAGGGACGCTGTCGGGAGTGTTAGGCAGGTAGGGTCTGAGGGGAAACAGGAGGCCGGTGGGCTCGACCTGGTGCCGTGGGCACGGGGCTCCTGGGCCAGAGGAGCAGGGCAGGGGCGGGGGGTCAGCCCTGCCCTCCCCCAGCTGGGCAGCGACAGCGTCACCGTTGCCTGGACAGCCCTGAACACGACCCCATGCGGTAAAGGCCCCAAAGCACAGAGGCCACGAGGGCTCTCGGCTGTCCTTCTCCAGGGCCCAGCCCAAGGCTCCCAAAGGCCCTGTGGCAGGCAGCGGCAGAGCCGGAACCCTCCTCCCAACCCCACGCACGGAACACCAGGTCCTCTGAGACTCAGCCGCGGCAGCCGGTCGGTTCTAACCCGTTTGTACGAACGTCCCTCCTTTCCTCCCCCACCAGCAAGCGCGTGCCGCCCACCTGGGCAGCCCACGGGCCAGGGCCATGCCCACGGGAGGGGACGCAGATGACCCACGCTGGGCCAGAACCCACCCACGGCCCAAGGGTGGCTGCTTGGGCCATGGGGTCAGGCCGGTCGGAGGCCTCTGGCTGGGCGGGGATGCGCGCACCTCGGCCATGTTGATGGAGCCCGCTGCCAGCGTCTTGTAGCCCAGGATCGTTCGGTTTTTGTACCGCTTCCTCCGCTGCAGCATGATCTGGAGCTTGTTGCCTTCTCTCTTCAGGAAGTGAGGGTACTGCAGAGAAGGGGTCACGGCTGCCATGTGTCCCCGCAGCCACGCCTGCCCAGCACCAGTAGGCCTTGGGGGCTGTCACAGGCCTCCACCAGGGACCCAGGGCAACCGCCGCTGGTTGACAGGAGCAGCTGGCTAGGGCCCCTGGGTCATGAGCAGGGTCAGCCAGTGCACGTGACCACGGCATGGACGGCAGCGGACGTGGCCCCAGAAGGGGCGCTGGTCGGAGACCCCAGAGCCTTCTGCAAGAGCAGGGTCACAGGCACGAAGCAGGGCTCGCAAAATATCCCTTAACACGTGCAGAAGCTGCACGCCCTGCACCGTGGCCCCGCGCTTCGAGACCGGGAGCTGCGTGTAAGCAATGTGCCAGGAAAGCGAGTCCCGCAGAAGGAAACCTTCACACGGACCCCAGAAGCTCCCGTAGGAGCAGAGCTGGGGTCACATGCTCCGGCCCCAGGCACAGCCACGCATGGAGAGGCACCCGGGCGGGAGGAGGGAGCCGGCGGGATCCCCGCAGATGGGTTGCACTCCCGTGAGGCGACAAGACTCGAAGGGGTTTGCAGGGGGTCGACACTGAGCACGTCTGAGGATCTACATGGTGCCTGCCTTCAGCCATGGTGCGGAGAGCACAGGGGCAGGGTGCACGCCTGCGGGGGCCTCGGGCCGGCCTGCTCCCACCGCAGACTCAGGCTCTGGAGGTCCCCGGGGAGGAGGGTCTGTGTCACACTGGGAGCGGCGTGTCCCGGACACACCGAGCCCCTGTGCACCGGCAAACTTCCAAAACTGAGGTCTGTGTTCCTCCCCATCTCTGAACGCCGGGACCAAATGGCCTATTTTCAGTTTGTTTATTCATTCATTTATGTAATCTCTACAGCCCACGTGGGGCTTGAACTCCCCACCCTGAGATCAAGAGGCACACACTCTCCCGGGGAACCAGCCGGCCGCCCCCACAACGCCCCAAGAGTGTGTCTGGGCCTCCGCGCGTTCTGTAGCGCGGGAGGGGGAGGGCGGGAGGGATCTCTAAGGTCCAGCAGGGCGGAGCTGCGTGTAAGCCCCGCGGCCGCTGCCCCAGCCCCGAGCCAGGCTCACCTGCAGGGAGAAGGCGAGCGCCAGGTCCGTCTCCACTTGTCCGCTGGGGGGCAGCACGATCTCGTGGGAGCGCAGGATCCGCTTGGAGCCCTGGGACAGAACAGGACCGGCTCCCAGGGTGGCCTCGCACCGGACATCACTCCCTCCAACCCCGCAGTGAAGACCCACAGATCAGACAGCGGCTCCCAGGTTCCCAAACACACCCTTGGGGAGATTTGTCAAGAGCCTTAAAAATGTCCCCTTCCGGGGCGCTTGGGTGGCTCAGTGGGTTAAGCCTCTGCCTTCGGCTCAGGTCATGATCCTGGGGTCCAGGGATCGAGTCCTACATCGGGCCACCTGCTCCGCGGGGAGCCTGCTTCTCTGTCTGACCCTCCCCCACCTCATGCTCTCTCTCTCTCTCCTTCTCTCTCAAAATCTTTAAAAAAAAAAGTCCCCATCCTGAGACCTCCAAGTCCAGGTGGTCCAGGCTGCTCCCTGCCACATTTAATGTAACTCCCGGAAATCCAGCAGCGGGGTGTGGGGGGGTCAGAGGACATGCTGGGGTCTGGGGGGGTCACGGGACAATGCTGGGGTGCATGGGTCACAGGATAATGCCTGCAAGGACCCTTCTGCATTCCTGCGACAGTGGACGGGTGAGTGGCCGCCTCCCCAGGGAGCCCAGTGTGGCAGAAGACGGTTCTAATGACAGCACAGCTGCCCTGGCCCAGGGTCAGAGACGAGAAGTCTAGAAACACATCCGAGAACACACAGACATGGATAAAAGACAAACATGCTATTTAATAACGACCCTTCACGTCACCAGGAAAAATTACTAAGTAGTAACAAATCATTAGTACAAAACGTCCAGATCCTCGCCTGAAACCATATACCAAAATACAGCCCGAATGGATCACAGATCTTCTCATAGTACAGCTTCCAGAACAGCTGCCCCCACACCCACGGAGCAGAGACGGAAGGCCAGGGCAGGAGGCCATGGATGGACACCACGTGACCCCTGCCTGCCGGGCACCAGCAGCCATCACATTCAGAGCAACAAAGACCAGAGGCTACCAGGGTGTGGGGGCTGGGGCTCCAAAGGCGGCCGACAGGGTGAGCGGGCAGACAAGCGGCTGAGGGCAGGAGCGCGCTGTGGGTCCGGGGCAGAGCACAGACGTGCGGGCAGACAGGAGCGACGGGCAGGGTCCCAGGCACAGGGCGGGGCTGGCCCCCGCGGGTGCCTTGCCCAGTGGATGCCCTCTGGGCCACGTCGCACCCTGTGCAGGGGTCGTGCTGTGGGCCCCTAGGCCTCTTCTGCACCAGACCCCTCAGAGGACCGGAGCTGACCGGCCTCGCTGGGAGAGGGAGGGCGGCGGCCACAGGCAGAGGGCACAGGCAGCGGGCCAGGGAAGTGGGCACAGGCCCCGGGGAAGGCAGGCCGGCCCACGCCCTCGGGGACCTGAGGGGCGGGGGGCTGCTGAGGGCACAGGAGCAGGTCTCGTGTCTCGGGGAAGATGGCCCAGCGGAGGGTCTGTGGGAGATGCCGGGCACTGGAGTGGAGGGGCAGCCAGTGAAGGGGGCACTCAGGTAGCAGGAAAGGCGCGGCTCCCGGATGGGGAGGCGGTCGTGTCAGAGGTCAACGGTGGCAGATTCAGAGATCGGGGTGCGTGAACTCCACCTCGCTCTGAAGCCCTGGCAAGACCATGAGCCCTCCTCGCCAGGGGGCTCAGAGCACAGCCCGGGCCGCAGGCGGGTCCCCCGCGGGGCCGGTCCCCGTGCAGCCGACGGGCAGCCTCGCACGCCTGGCTCTGACGGGAAGTTACCGCAGCCTCTTCAGGGAAGCAAGGGGTTTCTTCGGATCTTAAAGATGGCGGCAACCGACGGGGAAACTGAAGACAGGCCTCGCACGTCAGCGCTCAGCTGACTCGGGGGCCCGGAGACCCACGCGCCGGCGAGCCCCGGTGCGCCCGCACTGAGAGGCCTGGGCCGCGTCCCCGGCACCCCACAGCCCGTGAACGCGGGCTCCAGAGCCTGGGCCTGCGGGTCTAGTTTTGCCAGCGCACTGGGACCATTTTCCCCGTCAAGTGGCAGGGGCAGAGGCCCCCCTGCATCCCGGGGCAGCCGCAGGCTTGCCGGCCCCCGGCCCAGGGGAGGGTCCAGAGGTCGGTGTGCTGGCCCCTCCCGCCCTAGGCAGCTGGGGCCCCCTCACCTGCATCTTGACGGCAATCACCACTGAGATGAGCTCCTTCTCCAGCTCCTTGAACACCACCAGCTTCTTCAAGGTCAGGCTGCACAACCTGCCAAGGGCAAAGGCTCAGCGGGGACCGCACCCTCCTACACCTCCCGGAGCCCCAGGAAGGCCCCATCCTAGGGAGCGCTGGCCTCCAACGTGGCCCCCTCAAGAGCCCTTGTGGGGGGCGGGTCGGTCTCCCGCCTGCGGGGCGGCTCCGGGCAGGTCTGTGGGCAGGCAGGCCGGGAGCCCGCAGGGACCGGGTGCCAGGTATGGAGCCCCTCTCCCAGCTCCCGGAGCACAGGCCTCTGCACGCGCCGCCCCATGCCCCCCCCCCCCCGACGAAGTCCAGGATCGCAGCCCGGACCCCAACTGGCCAGCCCTTCCCCGGCCTGCGCAGGGTCCCTGGAGACACCAGCAGCTCTCCGGTCACCCCTCTGCATACGCCCACCCGCAGCGCCCATGTCCCTGAGCCCAAGGGGAGCGTCCATGAACCCTTGTGCTGGCGTCACCACTCTAAGCGTGGGGTGCAGGCGGGGCATGAGGGCCCTGCCCAGGGGAGGCCTGGGCCTCGGTCCTGGTCCTCATGTCTCGGTCCTTGGCTGGGGAACAGCAGCGGCCGTGCCTGCCTTGCAAACTGGCATGCAGGACTGCTTCGCCACCCGAGGCTTCATGGTCCCAAAGGCGGCAGAGCCACCCGTCCAGGAGCCAGGGGAAGAGGAGCCCAGGGTCTGCGCAGGGCAGATGCCGCAGCCAAACTGGCTGGGCCCCGCCTGCAGCTCCTGGAAGCCTCGCTCACTTTCCCGATCGGATGTCAGCCCAGTGCTCACGGGGACAGCAGAGCCCCACCCCACCCACGCAGCATCAAGCCCCAGAGTCACACAGGTCCCACTTGGGGCCGCACACCCCATGCCCACCTGCATTCAGCCAGCAAGGTCTGTGTCTACACCCGGAACAGGGGGGCAGATGCTGCTATGGCCCCTCTTCTGAACCAGAGACCCAACACTCCTCTGTCTGCCTCAGAGGAGGCATGGGGACAGGGGCACCAGAAGGAAGACCCCGGCCCCCTCAACTCCCCGTTCTCTCTATCCAGGCAGCAGGGAGCGACAGGACCAGGCCAGGAGCTCAGGTCTGGACACAGGGCCTGGGTCTACTCAACAGGGTGGCTCTGGAAGGTTTCATGGGCTCCGTGAGCACCTGCCGGCCGCCCACGGAGCAGAGACACCCACCTCCATCCTGGGCTTCCTGAGGAGACCCCGCCGACATCCCAGGCATGAAATGAAGAGCCCACTATTCTGTGTTTTCTTAGATTCTGTATTTATCTACTTGACGTCCAGTACTTATGTGGCCAACAGACGGCCAGGGCTGCTTACAGCCCTCCTGGATCCAGGGCCCGTACTCTGAACCCCTCCTCGTCCAACCCTCAACGCCAACCTAACAGCCCCCTGCCCTGCACCCCCGGGCCCAGGAAGCAGACAACCAGGAGCTGCTCCTGGCTCCCTGTGCCTCAAGGTCCACCGGAGTGACTCCGACCAGCTGATCCGGAGCTGATGCCTTGCCCGCAGAAACCCCGGTGACGCCTCTGGTCTGGGCCTCACCTGCGGTCCCTCTGTCCCCGACTGGCCCCGGTGCCTCCCCACGGCCCCGGGCCCGGCGCCTCCTGTTCTGGGAGGCGGTGAACAGTAAACCCTCTTCTCACCGGCACTGACCTGCCTTGCCGTCACGCAGTCCCCCTCACAAACCAAGACCAGTGCAAACCACCGACTCCCTCCCTGGGCCCACAGCCAGCCACGGTGCAGCACTCGGGGCCACGAGGATGCCGGGGGCAGCACGTGCCCTCAGCGGAGCCCAGAGGAGCCAGGAGACAGACACGAGGGCTTCCCCGGCCAGCAGGGCCCCTGACTCGGGCAGAAGGACAGCTCCAGGCTGGGGACAAACAGCCCCTGACCCGCGGGGGCCCATGGGAAGCGCAGCCCGCTCCACCCGCCAGGCCACTCTGGCTCTGCAGGAAGTGAACTGGGAAGGAGAGAGAGTGCTGAAAGCTGTGGCTCACGGGGACGAGCGCCCACGGGGACCAACCACAGCCCGGCACAAAAGAGCACCAGCGCTCTGAAGAGGCGCCGGGGTGGCTCCGTCGGTGAAGCGTCTGCCTTCCGCGCAGGTCATGGTCCCAGCGTCCTGGGATCGAGTCCTGCCTCGGGCTCCTGCTACGCGGGGAGCCGGCGTCTCCCTCTGCCTCTGCCTGACGCTCCCCTGCTTGTGCTCGCTCTCTGCCTCTCACTAATAAATACATAAATATTTAAAAAAAAAAAAAAAAAAAGAACTGAAGTCGTGTAAAGTACGTTTTCTGATTACGACGGACTCATCTAGAAATCAATCGTGGGGGCGCCTGGCCGGCTTGTCGGCGGAACATGTAACTCCTGATCTCGGGTCATGAGTTCGAGCCCCACGCTGGCCGTGGAGCCGACTGACAACAGACAAAAAGAAATCAATGGCGGACAGAAGGCCAGAATCACCAACCAGTCCGGGCCGTAAGCAGCACACGGGCCCGGGAGGAAAACTCGAAGGATCCAGAAATACTTTGTGCCGACCTTCAGTGAGCTACAGCTCGAGCCCCGAGGGCGGCAGCCGGAGACCTCCCGGCGCTGACCCCGGAGCCTCACCTCAGCAGGCAAGTGAGCGCAACAAGGGAGCAGCCAGGACAAACAGACGCCCCGGAGCGGAAGGCGGAGAGGCCACCGGGAATAAAATACCAAACGGATACAAAGAGCTCCCCACAGGCTCTTTCGGAAGAGCCATGACAGTGATGACGTCTCTCGCCCAACAAAGAAAAAAGAGAGGACACCATGAGCCCCACCAGGAAGGAAAGAACCCAGATCGCACGGGGGCACGGAGGGGCAGAGGCCACTCGGCCGCCGCCGCGGGTCAGGCCAGGCGCTTGGATGCCACGTACCACGACGTATCGACCCGTAACCGCAGCGCGGCCGGCCGGGCTCGGGGAGGCCCTGAGCATCTGAACAGCCTCATCTACCAAAGAAATTGAATTAGTAGCTTTAAACCTTCTGAAGAACAAAGCTCCAGGTGGGTTGAACCAGATATCCAAGGACGAAACAACATCAGTTCTACGTAATCTCTTCCAGGAAACAGACACGGGAGGATACTTCTCAGCTCATTTTATGAGGGTCAGGAATGACCCTGACTCCAACACCAGACAAAAACATAAAAAAAGAAAACCATAGACCAATATCCCTCTATGAACACAGACGTAAAGATCTTCAAGAAAATATCAGCAAACTGAATTCACTGTAGGTAAACGTAGCGGCTCCTACACCGACCCAGCGGGGTTCGCCGCGGGCAGGTCGACGCTGGAAACCAGTCAGTGAGACTCCCCTCATCCACAGGCTCACTGAGACAAATCATAAAAACTCCTCGAATGGGGGCGCCTGCGGGGCTCAGTCGCTGGGCTGCCTTCGGCTCGGGTCGTGGTCCCGGCGTCCTGGGATCGAGTCCCGCATCGGGCCTCTTGCTCCGCAGGGAGCCTGCGTCTCCCTCTGCTTCTGTCTGCGGCTCTGCCTGCCTGTGCTCGCTCTCTCGCTCTCGCTCTCGCTCTCTGACAAATAAATAAATAAAATCTTAAAAAAAAAAATCTCCTCAAATGATTTTTAAAAATGGTGACAAAATTCGACTGCACTTGTGATTAAAACTCTTGGTGAACCAGGGACAGAAGAGAACGTCCTGACCAGACAAGGTCATGCCGGCAGCAGGACGGCCCCCCCACCCCAGGACCCGGAGGCAGAGCTGCGCCTTCACACCCCTATGGCACGGCACAAAGCTAAAGCCTTGTCCTGCGCAATAAGGCAAGAAAAGGAAATAAACGGCAGAACGGAAGGCGGCTCCGCCGCTGGCCGCTGCCTTCAGCTCGGGTCGTGGTCCCGGGGTCCGGGATCGAGCCCTGCGTCAGGCTCCCTGCTCTGTGGGGAGCCTGCTTCCTGCTCTCCCGCTGCCCCTGCTTGTGCTCCCTCTGTCGCCGTCTCTCTGTCAAGTAAATAAATGAGATCTTCCAAAAGAACGAACACAAGGACTGGAGAAGGAAACACTCAGCTCAGCTGTCTTCTCTGCAGACGACGCAACAGTTTAGAGAGAAAACCGCCCAGGAAGGTGCAGGGTGTGGAGCAAGCCCCCAGAACTCATGGGCTGAGCAACAGCAACGATACAAATCCAACGTGTGAAAAGCAGTCCCATGTCTACGCACTAGCAATGAACGATTAGCAGTCAGTTTTTAAAAGCTCCCATTTATAACAACTCCAAAACAGAAAGAGAAAACCTAAACTTAACACGGCCAGCGCAGGACCTGCAAGCGAGCGCAAGGAGCCAGCGCAGGGTCAGCGGGCACAGGGGAGCCGGGCATCAGCACTCCCCAGACTCCCCAGGCCGGATCTACGGTTCAGAGCCGGGAACCCCAGCACGACACTGTCGTAGATGATGACAAGCTGGTTCCTAAGTGTGTGTGCGACGGCAAAGGACCCAGGATACTCGAAGGGACTTTGGAAAGGAGACACAGGGGAGGCGGGCAGGGGGCCACAGACGCAGGAAATCAGGGAAACTGGACGTCATCAAAATTTCGTGAAAGAGGGCGCCTGGGGGGCTCAGCGGGGTAAGCCGCTGCCTTCGGCTCAGGTCATGATCTCGGCGTCCTGGGATCGAGTCCCGCATCGGGCTCTCTGCTCAGCGGGGAGCCTGCTTCCCCCTCTCTTTCTCTGCCTGCTTGTGCTGTCTGTCTCTGTCTCTGTCTCTCTGTCAAATAAATAAATAAAATCTTAAAAAATTTTTTTGTGTGTAAGAGTAGCCAGAGAAGCTAAGTCTGGGATAAAATACTTGCAAAGTGTATATCCGACAAAGGGTTTGATCCAGAATATATAAAGAACCTCCTAACTCAACAGTAGGAAAATCAAGACCCCAATTAAAAAAATAGGCCACAGATTTGCAGACACTTCACTAAAGAAGACACACGGACAGTAAGCCAGCCCACGGAGAGGCGTGAACAAGCCATCGGGAGCGAGGACTCGCGACCTCGAGCTGACGGCGTGGCTGACAGGCACTACATGTGCTCCCGCGAGTGTGCCCCCAACACCGGACTGCTCGGCACACACGTCCACGCCAAGACTCCACGTGGACCCTCACGGTGGCTGTGCGCAGCTGCCCAAGCCTGGAGACACCTGTCACGCACAGAGGAGGGACCCGGCCCGCCCACTGCACCAGGAGGCTGCCTGGGGACAAGGGGGGCAAAGCCCCGACGGAGACAAGCACACACACACGCACAGTGGCCCGCGCTGGCCCCTCACATGGGAAGAGCGCCCAGATCCAAAAGGCTGGGCCCTGCACGTCAGGCCACCACCACGGCGTTCTGGAAGGCGCGCACCAGCAGCCCAGGGGTGCAGCAGCCACGGCGGGGGGGGGGGGAGGCTGCAGTTCTGGGTGGGACCATCCACGGTCCTGAGCCTGGCTAAGAGGGTAACAGGCAGGTCGGGCTGCAGACAACCATGTGGGTAGCTGAGCTCTGCTCTGAGTGTATCAGTCACCAGGCGACCCGCACGTCCCTTCTCTGGGATGGGCTCTCGCCTCTCAGGGCCGTCGCGAAACCTGCTTCTAGACAATCTGTCTGGGCAGGGGCCGTGGGGGTCCCCTACGGGCTGCTCAGAGCCTTCTGTCTGGGAGGCCTGGTGGCTGGCGTCCCCTCGTCACAGGGAGAACTCCAGAGCCCGGGGCAGAGCCGCTGGCTTTCTGTCGGACGGAAGGGTCCGTGCAGCCGCCCTGGGCGAGCTCGCCGCGGCCCAGAGCCCGTCTAAACGAGCACCCGCCCGCCTCCTTCCGTCGCGTCCCCCGTGTGGCGGGAGAAACACCAATGAGTCACTTGGATTTTCCTTTCTTTTTTTCTTCCTCTTTCTTTTTTTTTTTTCAATTCTAAGACACATTCAAGCTGATGCTATTTGTGCAAACAATATTTAAAAAGCACAAAAAGAAACATTTGCAAACGGGCAGAACACACGACGTTTGTTTTTATGCGAGACCGGCTCCGAGAGCAAGGCCTGAAGGCTGGAGTACAGATCAGGGCCCAGGACGAGATTTATTGCCTAATACTTGGCCCTCAAGGAAATCATGAGCAAATATACTAAAAAACCCCACAAACGATGATTCATCACTAAGCCAGGGCTGTCACTGTGTAAGACGCCCTGTAACTGTACCAGACTCAGCAGCAACAGAAGAGGAAGCCGAGCGTATCCTAAACCCACGGTCAGTGCACCACGCCGCCCCTCGGTCCCCCCGACTCCTGTCCCGGGGCACCGGCCCCACACGGCAGGCTCGTGCCTCCCTCTCACATGACGTCTGCTCAGAGGAGTGCAAAGCCAGCTTCCACAGCGAACCCTGGAGAAGCAGCGTTCAGGTCTTCTGAACCCGAGAAGTGTGGGGCTTACAGAGAGATCACGGTGATGCCACGAAACCGCAACATTCCTGCTGTATCCCACAGCAGAGATTAACAAGTGTTTTCCGTGCTGACTTGAGATCTTTTCAAAGAAACCGGGGCCAGAACCACAGACGTACACCGTGTGCTTCCCGCGCCCTCCCTTTCCCTCTGCAGGAGCCATCCTCTGGAGGGGCCTCCTTCCCGGGGGCTGCCCGCTGTCCCCAAACCAGCCCTCCTCCGTGTTACCTGGGGGTCGACTTCCCAGCCAGAGGCCAGTCTTGCCAGGCGGGCAGCTGGGCGAGGCCACTGCGGGGGATGAGGTGTGTGTGTCACCGCCGGCTTGCTGCCTTCTCCAGGCTGCAGGGCGCCGTCTCCACGGCCGCCTGGGACACACCTGGGACGCCAGGCGCTGAGGCCAGCAGAGCCCTCGGGGCCTGGGTCATAGACACCGGCACGGTTATGCGAGGCAGCCGCTGGCACCGGCTCGGGCTCGGGCTCCCCATCGCTGAAACAGCAGCTGCGCGCCGGGCCATCGGGCATATGCGGCCATGCCACTGCCTCTTGAGGCGTCTGGTTCATGTCCCACTATCTACACGTCCGTGACATGTCCCTTCCACGGAACAGCCGTGCACGCCCCTGCCCGCCATGGCCTCTTCCCCGAGCAAACACACAGCTTCTCCATCTCGCCCCGGCGGCCCCCAGGCTGCTGCCAGCGACCCGACACGGCCGACGTGCTCCGGGAATGCACCTGCTCCGTTGCGGGAGCCCCGCGGAGGGGCCCAGTCGCAGGCTCCCAGCTCCGCGCCCTCGGAGCCGGCCAGGGCCCTGGCGCTGTGCTCCTACTGGCCCAGGGAGGTGCTGACTCGCATACGCCCTGTGTCACGGTCCTCCGGTGGCCACCAGCGGGGCAGGTCCCCCTCGCACATCTGCTCTCTCTCTCTCTCTTCTTCCAACGCGCCTGCCATCACGATCGGCGCCTACCCTGACCGCCTCACTTCCCTCAATCTCCGGACGAGGGGACCGCCGGCTCCAAACACGCCGTCCGGGACGCTTCTGGCGTTAGAAGTCCCGCGAGTTTGAGACGGCCGCCGCGCAGCTCCAGACAGCGACAGCCCGAGAGAACGGAGTCTTTGGGTCTGGGGTGCCGGTGGGGTGCGGGCACGGGCTGCGGCGTGTGCGTGTCCCGCGCCCGTCTTCCCACGGGCCGCTTTCCTCACAGACTGCGGAGATCACCCCAGCTGGAGGCCGCCACACTGGGGGGGCGGGTGCGCGACGAACACCTTTGTGATTTACGCTTCGGGCACCCCGTCCCCACAGATCCGCCTGCGCGGTCACAGCAGGGCGCTCGGCGAGGGGTGCGACAGCCGCCTGCTCCCCCCGTGGGGCCCGGGCGTCCTGTCCTCTCCGAAGCGCGCCGTGGTCACGCGTGGGCCATCGTGTGCCCCGGAGGGCGGCCTGCACGTCTGCCGGCCTCGTGTGGTTCCGCCGACGCGGCTCATCCCGTCAGACCCCGTCCCGGGCAGCCGTCCCCAGCGCACGCGACGCCTCGCAGACGCCGCGCCCTCGCTCGCCGACCCCCGGCCCCGCCAGCGCCGCGGGCGCCCGACCTGTGTTTGGGAGAAGCGGGGTCTCCGCACCCCTCGCTCAGCCGCTTCCTGTTCTCGAACGCGGGTAGACGCGGCTCCTCAGAGCGTCTGACGTCCTGGGTTCACCTCACTCCCAGGGAGCGACCAGCTGCTTTTAGGAATAACATTTCCTTTTGTTTTTAAAGGTTTTATTTGTTTGTCAGAAAGAGAGCGGGAGCATGAGCCGGTGGAGGGGCGGAGGGAGAGCAGGCTTCCCGCCGAGCAGGGAGCCCCATGTGTGCCGGACCCCAGGACCCCAGGACCATGGCCCGAGCCGAAGGCAGAGGCTTCCCGCACGGAGCGCCCCGGGGCGCCCCCACATTGTTCTTCTCTGCTGCAGGTGACGCCGCAGCAGACGGACACCAGCACGGCACTGAGCCGTGGTCCTGCTGCGGAGGACACACACAGCTTCGCCTCCACCTTCAACCTCTAACTTCCGCAGCATCTCACGCGAGACAGGACTCAATTCTTCAGGATTTGGCAAAGTTTGGGCGCCTGGGTGGCTCAGTGGGTTAAGCCTCTGCCTTCGGCTCAGGTCATGATCTCAGGGTCCTGGGATCGAGTCCCGCATCGGGCTCTCTGCTCAGCGGGGAGCCTGCTTCCCCCTCTCTCTCTGCCGGTCTCTCTGCCTGCTTGTGATCTCTGTCAGATAAATAAATAAAATCTTAAAAAAAAAAATTTGGCAAAGTTCACCAATAAAGCATCGGATGCTGTCTGGGAGAAGAGGTCTTTACGTGAGCGAACCGCAGGGTAATTCCCACCCTCTCTGGCACCAAGCCACTTACTGATTCCTAATCGCACGAAACCATCCCATCAAGCGTCATCTGACCTGATTCGCCCTCTCTGACTTTTCCTGGGTCCACTCACCCGTGCCACGGTTACGGATGCACCTGTCTCCCTTGGCCACGTCCCCCGGAGCCTGAGCCCGTCGCCCTTGCCCAGGAGTGGGCCTGTGCGTCGTCCACACTGTGTCCGTCTCCCTGAGTTTGGGTTTAGTGTCTCGGTTGCTCTATTTTTCCAGACTTGTGCTGCCCTTGCTGTGGCCCGAGCTGGAAGACGCACCCACGGCACAACACCCACTCGGTCCCTGACCACGAGGCCTGCCAGGGCTCAGGACGGACGCTGCCACAGGACAGCAACATGGGCTTCTGGACTGCAGGTGGTGGCCACTGTCCCACTCACAAGGGCGACCTCCTCGCCACCTCGGGGCTCAGGAGGGCGGCCCCTGTTCCGTTCCATGAGAGCCCAGCCCCAGTCCCACGTCCCCCACCTAACGACGCTATCACAGCTATCCCTGTGTCTCGGGGGACAGAGGGCGTCTCGTGAAAGGTGCCTCTGTCCTGGGAAGGGCGTGCCTGGACCTGGGTGTGTGAGGGACCCTGGACACCTCAAAGACTAAGTCCTTGAGGTCTCTGCTTCCTGCCAGCAGGACTGCTGCAAACACTGAGGGACACACAGGGACAGCCACACATCCCAAAGACCCGGCAAGGCAGGGGCCGAGGAGTGCCTGTGCGAAGCCGGCCGTGACGGTCAGCAGAGGCGCCCACGGCCCAGGACAACGGGCGCCCAGGCTGGGCTGTCCTTGGGCTAGAGGCGGGTGCCAAGCCCCCTGCCCCTGGGTGTCTGTCTCTCCATGCCAGCTCTGGGCGCCGTGGCTTCCGCATGTTCTCAGGTCAGGGGTCCTCACGGAGGGCAGGAGGACAGGCCTTTGGGGAAGTCCTCCCAGCCCGGGGCTGCTGCGAGAGCTTCCCGTGCCGAGGCCACGAACAGAGGCTGGACCATTGGGTCATGAGGGCATCTGGGGGAAGAGGAGGCGCTGGCAGGGTCGGAGGGACAGCAGCCGGCGGGAGGACAGGACGACGCCCTAGGAGTGGGGATTTCGGAGGCTGGGCCATGGCCACTCTCGGGGTGACCCGTACCAGTGAAGGCAGAGGACCTGGAGGGCAGGCAGGGGCCAAGTCCAATGTGGGACTGGGGTGAGGCGTGGGCCCCTGGGTAGGTGGCCAGTGGGCGGGCCCGTGGGGGGAGCAGAGCACCCCATGAGAGGGAGGGTGGGGTCGCAGAGGCCTCCCCTTGGGACACCCAACAAGGCCCTACAGGCTGGATACACACAGCCAGGGGAGAGAGGGCCGGGTGCTCTGCCCTGGGGTCAGGGAAGGTGTCCCGGGAGGGCGAGGTCAATGAGGCTCCCCCAAGGCAGTGACACGAGCGGTGGGGAAGAGGCGGTGTCCCGGAGGCCCTGCTTTTGGGAGCTCTTCGTGAGTTGCCGAACAAGCGGCACTTCAGGAAGCTCACCGACACCTGGTTCTGCAAAACTTTCCTTACATGCAAGACGGGCCGGGCATTTCCACTTTCACCAGCGTCGCGTGCTTGAAGCCATGCAGGGGCTGCTGGGAGGTCGTCCGCCCACCCCCCCGAACCCTGGGGACCCACATGCGTGCTCCCCGCAGGAAAGGGACACTGGGGGTTGCCCACGGCCCACTCCTGCCAGAGAGCCGGCCAGCACCACGCCCTGTCGCCAAACAAAGACCTAGGCTCACCCACCTGCAGAATCTCAATTCCACACTTGGAGGGCAGAACCCCAAGTCGGGAGACAAAGCTGGAAACAGCACAGGCGAGACGGACCACCCCCCAACCTCACGTGTGACACAAACCAGAGACGGTAGCCCAGGGCCCGGCTGCCCGCGGGGGTGTGTACACGGTGGCCAAGGAGGCGTCCGGCGCCCAAGCGTCTCCTTTAAGCCTCTGCGCTCCCCAGAGCCTGGGCAGCAGTGGGGTCCAGGCGGGGCACGACTGGAGTCCCTCTGGCTCCAGGGCGAGGGACAGAGGAAGGTCAGTCCCCACCTGAGGCCCTCTGGCCAGTCTGACGCTTTGGAGACCAGCCTCACTTGGAGCAGGACCCCAGCCACCCCCATCCCCGGGGCCGCTCCCCGGGTCTCCAGCTGGGCCCAACCAGACTCGGAGAGGGTCAGCGCTGGCCAACACCATGGTTCCTGATTTCAACTCACCGCCCCCTGCCCCGTGGGGTGTGAGTCTCCTCGGTGTTCTTTTGGAGACGGTAAGGCCAAGTGTAGCTCAGTTTTTATTGTGGTAAAATAAACATAAAACTTTTTTTTAATTATGCAGCTCGGTGGCAGTAAGCACACCCAGTGGCTGCACACCCACTGCCACAGCTCCAGAACCTTCCGTCTTCCCCGAGGGCCACTCCGGCCCCATGCATGCTCCGCGCCTCGCCCGACCCCCCTGCACCCCAGCCCTCTGTGTCTGTGCAGACGGACTCCTCTAGGGACGTCCGGTGAGGGGTCACAGGGTGCCTGTCCTCCTGCGAGTGGCTGAGGTCAGTCTGTGCGATGTCCCGCGGTTCAGCCTCGCAGGGGCAGGTGTCGGGACTTCCTCCCTTGAAGAAGACCAAGGAGGCGTCCACGCGCGGACGGACTTCTTCCACTCACCCGCTGCAGAACCCCTGGGCTGCTTCCGTGGCCTGGCTACTGTGAGCCACGGAGTGCGTGCTCAGACCCCACGGCCAGGCCCTGGGGCCAACACACCAGTAGCGGGACTGCCGGGCACCCCATGCTTAGCGCCTCGGCGACCCCCTGCCCCGCGCCAGGTCCCGCGCCCGCCCACGGTGCGCAGGGCTCTGCTTTCGACGTCTGATCACAAACCTCTGCCACGAGGAGCCTTCCCACCACCCCGAGAGGAAGGCAAGGCTGTCTCCCCCGACTGCCCCCCAGGCCGCCCGGGGCGTGGGAGACCTGTGCTCACGCCCCGCCGAGGACCCTGGGCAGACAGGGCGCCGACAGGGCAGGAAGGCGATGCTGCCCCTCGGGCCGGAGGGGCTGCCCGTGGACGCAGGCAGTAAGGCTCGGCCCGAGCAGCCTGCAGCGGGGCCCAGACCGCGGATCCCGCCTGAAGGAGCGCCAAGGGCCCCCCTGCTCTGCGCAGAATGTTGGGGCTCCTGCTGCGGGACCCCAGGCTCTTAATTCTTCTGTCCACGTCCACCCTGTTGCCGCTCCAATCTGTGGTTCTTCTCAGCGTTGTCTTGCTCCCCGTGCCAGGCTTTCTGTCTGCCATCACGACGGAATGTTCCGGAATGTTCTTTCTCCAGAGCCTCCCATTCCCATGTGCCAGCTGCAGGCGTGCGCCCCCGTTGAGTTCTGCCACCTGCTCTCCCTCACTCTGCTGACCCTGGACTCGTGGCTGCCGCAGCCCAGAGTGGGGACAAGGAGGCCTCCGGCTCCGCCCTCTGCCCCGAGCCCCGTGTCTGGGCCCCTCGGCCAGCCGCCCACCCAGCCCAGCGGACCGGGTCCTCCTCCTGGGGCTCCAGCCCCTCCTGGCTTTGCTGGGTTTGGGAGGAGGCCCCCGGGCCCGTGTGCGCGCACGTCACCAGCTGCGGTTCTCTACATTCTGCCGAAGGTGACAGCTCCCAACCCGCAGCCTCTCTCCCGTGTGTGGCCGGAATCTTCATGACCACCCATCCTGCCCCGACTCCTCTCCATCTCCTAGAAGCGCTGTCCTCCTGGCCCTGCTCCCATCAGGCCCCACATCACCTGCCCTGCTGTTCCCAGGTCCTGCTGGCATGGAAATGCCCGGTGCCCGCCTCCACCCAGCCTCTGGGCAGGCCCGACGGGCGGCGCCACCCAAGACCTCCCGCGTTCTAGCCCAGGGTCCAAGCCAGTCCCCACCTGCTTGTGGTCCCCCCACGGCAGCAACCAGGCCCGAGCTGCAAGGTCACTGCCTGTCTCCCTCCTCGCGGAGGGCACTCGGAGCCGGGAAGTGCTCACCGCCCAACAGCAGGACCAGCCCCAGGGCCCAGCATGCCCGGCACAGGCAGGCAGTTCTCGCCGGGGAGGAGGGGCCAGGTACACCACGCCGCAGGGAGGAAGGCACAAGACCCCAGCGCAGGAGACCCACTGGTCCCGAGATGCGAAACGTGGACGTTAGTGCAAGCTAAGTCAGACAACAGATGCAGGAAAACAGCCGCGGGCAGACAAAGGACTAATGTCCAGGGCACAAAGCCTCTTACAGAAGCACAACAAAAAGACTAACATGGCCAGAACGTGGGCGACAGCCACAGAGGCGGCCCACAGAAGTGCGGACCGTAACCCCAATGACCTCAGGCTCCAGAACCTTCCAGGGCTGCTGTCCAGCCCCTGCTGCCTGGAGCCCTGAGGCTGAGGGCAGAGCAGGACACGCACGCGCCCCCCTCCCCCGCCACCGTCTCACTTTGAAAAGCTCCAGCCACGGGAAAGTCCGTGGTTCCAGGAGGGCACTGCCCCCAAGCACCCACGGACACCTCCTGTGCACACCCAGGATTTCCGGCCAAACACCCAAGAATGAGTGAGGGCAGCAGGACCCCAAGGCCCCAGGGAGCACCCCCCAGGAGAGGGGGCTGTCTCCCGAGATGTCCACGGGCCCAGACACCTGCCACGCGCAGCACACCCCCCGGCAGGTGCTCCCGGGGCCCGCGAGCCTGCGGAGGCCCCAGTGTTGGCAGCACCGCAGACCAGCTCCCCTGCCCGCCACCTGCTGGAGCCCAGACCTGTCCTTGCCGTCCGTCCACGTCACTTGTTGAGGTGAAGTACATATGATGTAAAATTAGCCATTTTATTTTTTCTATTTTTTTAAGATTTTATTTATTTATTTGACAGAGAGACAGAGACAGAGACAGACAGCACAAGCAGGCAGAGAAAGAGAGGAGGAAGCAGGCTCCCCGCTGAGCAGGGAGCCCGATGTGGGGCTCGATCCCAGGACCCCAGGATCATGACCTGAGCCGAAGGCAGCGGCCTAACCCACTGAGCCACCCAGGCGCCCCAAAATTGGCCATTTTAAAGTTTTCGAATCAGTGGCACTTGATACGTTCACCGGTAAGCAATCAGCAGCTGTAACCCCAAACGTCTCATCACCTACAGAGCTGGCCCAGCCCCTCGGCTGCCACCCACTGTCCTGCCCCAGACCTGGCAGACACCAGTCTGCTCCCGCCCCATGGGTCCTCCTGTCTGGACGCCCCAGGGACGGGAACCACAGGGCACATGGCCTTTTGTGCCTGGCTTCTCTCCCGAGCACGTTCCCCAGAGCCGTCCAGGTTGCAGAGGGCAGAGAAACGGCCCCGTACCCCAGAGGCCTTGCTCGCGTGTTCACCCGCTGATGGACATGTGGGCTAGTCACACCTTCTGGTGACTGTGCAGGGCACCGTGGTGGACATTCGTGAGGGAGCCTCCACTGTCTGAGGGGGACAGGCTCCGAGATCCCCAATGGGTGCCCGAAACCTCGGCAGTTTTCCCAACACGGACAGGATACGCTACGTCGGGCCTGACGGCTCACAGCCGCGGACCATCGGAGAACAGTGGTGCAGCCGCACTGCGAGGGACGCTCTGGGAACGTGGTCTGCGTACCGTCCTGTGCCACGCCCACCCTGCCCGGGGTGACGTGAGTGACGCTGGTGTGGGACGAGCCTGAGGCTGCCGCTGCCCTCTGACGACGGCGGGCAGCCGGGAACCGAGGCTGCCAGGAGGGGACGCCGCGCAAGCTTCCGCCGGACGCCCGGCCCCGGCTCCGCCGAAGGGTGATTCCATGGGGCGAACTAGTAACCCCACCAACCCACTGAGGGACTGAGCCCTGCTCCAGGGCGGCCGGCACAGGGCACCCCATGTGGCCAAGGAGGGGCCCTGCCAGGCCTGGCTCCGAGGATGGCTCACAGGCCTGCAGGGCACAAGGGGGGTGCAGCACGGGTTTCTGCGGAACAGACGAGCGCCCGGGCTGGCCCTCTGAGCCGAACGCTGACTTGTACAGTTTCCCTCCAGGCATGGGGGAGGGGTTGCCACCGCAGCCACGCGTGGGGACATTCCTCCGGGGTCCCAAACGCGCTGAGTGTGTGTTTGGTAGGACGGAAAACTAAGGGGCCTTTTGTGTAGAGAAGCTGACCCATCCGTGCAGTCGTGTGTCTGCCCTGGTGGGAGCTCAGGCTCTGCGGTGGCCACTAGCCAGGGGCCCCCACGCTCCCGCCGCCCCTCGGAGCTCAGCCAGTCCGAGAGCGGGCCCCCCACGCCCCACTCCAGGTGTGCCAGGCCACAGAGCGGTGTCCGTGCGAGGCTGGGGAGGTGAGGCGCGGGGACCAGCGGCTTCCTGTAAAGACACACCAGCGACATAGAGCGGTGGCTGGACGGTTCGTCAGAAGTTCTGCACCAGGCTGAGGGTCCGGTTCTGCCCATGTCCCTAAGCACTGGTCACCCTTCCCCGGGAGCCTCTGGGGACTGCCAGCTCCCAGCGGCCAGCTCGGCCTTCTCTGATGTCTCTGGTGTGAGCCTTATTGGGACAAGGCTGCTTCCTGCTGATCAGGAGGCAAGGTCAGAGGTGTCTCCACTGGCCAGCACATGGGGCCAGGAAGGCCTTTGTTGACGAGGCTGGGAGCCCCGGGAGGGAAGGGCAGGAGGGCGGCTGGGTCCCTGTGAGCCCACCTCCTGGCCCCAGTCCGCCAGCCTGCCCACAGAGGGGCCAGAGGAAGGACGCAGGAGCCAGTCCCTGAGGGAGCTGCTGGTGTCAGTGGTCCGCGTGGCCACCCGAAGGGAAGAGTCTGGAGCCTGCGGGGAGTACCGTGTGTCTGCTGGGAGGTGCTCCAAGCAGCCCTGGGACCCCCAAATCTCCAGCCAGCCGCAGCTACGAGACCACTTTCCACAAGAGTGTTGGCCGTGGGCCACCAAACATCAGGAGCTCTCCTCCTGGGGCTGCGTCCCCCATCGCTGACCCAGACCCGGCCCCAGGCATGCAGGTGCCCCTCACCAGCCACTAGAGGGGAACACAACCCCACCTTGTCTCTGGCAGGTGAGCCCCTGCCCAGCGCTGTCCTGGAAGGAGGCTTGCCCAGTCTTGTCCCAGGCTAGCCCAGAGAAGGAGCAGGAACGTTCCCTGCAGGGACAGCCAGCCCATTCTAGGCCACACGGCCCTCAGTGATGGGCCGCCACAAGGTGTGGGGCCCACGGCTGACCGCGGAGTGCCGTGCCGTGTGCAGCCCCCCGACACAGGCAGGCTCCGGGGAGGGACAGAACCAGCCCCCGCTGGGCATGGGCTGCGGCCACCCGGGAGGGCACCAGGTGGTTCCAGGTTGTCGGTAACGGGAATGTACATGGGGCAGCCTGAGCCCCCGGAGGAGAAGGGAGGCAGGGGGTCCCACGAGGCAGCCCACGGCTGGGAGCCGGGAGCAGACAGAGCTGGTACGGTCCACATGGGCCTGACCCAGCCGAGTCCCGGGCTCTGCCAGGCCCCGGGTCCACGCGGATAAAGAGCAGCGATGTTGCCCACAGACACGGTCGGGGGAAGGGGCAGCGGAGACCTGCGACGGGGCAGGAGAGGTGCGCCCCACGCTGGGGGTACCCCCCAAAACGCTGGGGGGCAGTGGGTGCTACAGACTAAATTCTGTTTCCCAAGCGCATGTCGAGACCCGACCTGCTGTGTGACGGTATGAGGCGGCCCAGGCAGGAGAGCCCGCAGCTGCTGGACGGACACTTCCGCGGGCACGGACCCACTGCAGCCACACGGCCGCCTGCAGAGCAGCCTCCCCGAGGAAGCCCGGGTACCCGGAGGCCCACAGGGAACAGCAACCCTACCATCACGGGGTCGGGTGCCCCACCTGCCCGCTGCGCACCCCTGCTCTCACCCACAGCCGGCTCTGGCTGCGGCTTCTGCCCAGGGCTCCTGAGTGTGCCCAGGGTTGCCCCCCAACAGCACCCACTGGCCAGCAGGGGCCCCTGGAGCAGGCCTGGGGGACATGTGCACCCCCCACTGCGTCAGGAACGGCCCGCGGAGCCCCCGGATGATGAGGAGCAACCCACGCGCTCGTGCTCGTCAGCGTCCCCAGGGCAGCTCTGACGCCATCCAGGGAGTCGCGCCCCGGGCACCAGACCCAAAGGAAGCCCTTCCGAGGACCTGGCAAGACACGATTTCCCCCGAGGAACCGGGAGCAGGCTTGTCTCGAACTTCTTGAAACCACCACAGAGCCCTGAGGCCAGGACCCTCAAAGGGCTGAGGGCAGGAATCTGGGAGCCCTGAGGCTGGTCCCACTATGCACAGGGGACAGGGGCCGGGCGGCCCTTCAAGGTCCCTAAGCGTCCTTTCCACACAAGCCGGCAACAGAGGAAGAGACCAGAGAACACGCTTCCTGGAGGAAGTAAAAGAAGCCAATCGACCTTGATCAGTTTCTGAAGAAAAAAATGACCAAAACAGCAAAGGAAAAGCAGAACAAAGATAACCGACGTGAGTGCAAATCCCTCACTGCCAGTCAGAGGTCAGCCTGGCTTTCACGAGTGAGCGCCAGGGGACCGCGCTCGGGCTGGCCAGGACCACGTCGGCCACGGCAGGCACCGCGGTGATGTCAACATGGTGTCAAGATGCGCCGAAGACCGAGAGCGGGACGCGGGCGGAAAGGACTGGGGCCTGTCCCAGGTAGCGGAGCCACGGCCGGCTCTGGCCGCCTCCCGATCTCCTGCGGAAGGTGCGAGGGCCCGTCCCGAGTGGGGCAGGGGGCTGCTGGCGACCTGGGGAGCAGCAGCTCCGGCCCCAGGGCCAGGGTCCACAGGGAGATGCCGCTCGCTCCGCTGGCCAGGGGTCCGTGGGTCCGTGAACAGAGACCCGCAGGGAAGGAGCATGGCCGTGGTCCTCACGTCCGTGGCCTCGGCGGGGAAAGGCCACCAGACAAAGCTCCGGGAAGCTGCGTCCTTCGGCCTCTCACCAACACGCCGTGGGCACATGCAGCCCAGCTCTCTGGGAGACCACCCCGCAGGCACTTCCAGCCCTCCTGGCCGGGGTCCTGCCCCAGGAGCCCCACACTGACCACACTACCTCGGCCAGCAGTGGCCCCCGTCCCTCCCTCCACGCCACCCCCCCCCTCCGGCTGCCTGGACACACCCACGTCACCAGCAGCTCCCGTCGTGAGACGCCACACACAGCCCCGGAGAACGCAGCACTAACTGCCCGCCCGGCCCTGCCCAAGGCCTCCAGGGCTGTGCCGGTGCTCCCCAGGCCACACACCCCGACCCACACCCTGCTCTGACACTGGCTCCTCTGAGAAACAGGGGGTCGAGCCAGGACAGTGGCTCCCCTGCCCCGAAGCCACCGGCCCCCTGCAGCCCTGCCCCTCCCCCGCTCACCCAAGCCCCAGAGACGGGCCTCCGGCTGCCAGCACGACCTCCTCTCCCAGACACGCCCACGCCCTCCAGATCGCTCTTGGCCACCCCCCCCCAGGGTCACCAGAGAAGCCCCAGCGGGGGTCCTATAAGGGGTCTGTGCCCACACGTCTCCTCCCGGGAGCAGCCTCCCGGAAAGCCTGGGTCTCGGGCTCCCCGTGTCCAGGGGTGTTCTCACCCCTCCCTCTGCTCAGGGAGCCCAGGCCCAGCACTGAGTCATTCTCAGGCACACCCCTGCCCCCGGGGCCAGCAGGGAGCAGGTTCAGGTACCGCCTGAGCTGTCACCAAGCGAGGGACAGTCACACCGAGGTCAGGTCAACGTCATGGCCTGCATCCTCCAGGGCCCAGCAGTCATCGCTCAGGACCCCTAGCTCCCCATGCAAAGCAGCGCCGTGCCCACAGCCTAAAAGAGCTAGGATGGTGCCCCACCACCGGGTCAGGGGGGCCCTGACTCGTAGCCCGGCAGGCGAGGACCAGAGCTGGACGGCGGCTGGACCCTCGCCTCTCCATGTGCCTGTGGGGGACTGTGGGCCCACAGCCACCCGGAGCCTCGGGTCTGGGGAGAGCGCCACCGCTGTGCCCCACGACGCACACCGCCTGCCTCCCCCCGTTCAAGTAGCGCTCCGGGTGCTTCCATCACAGTGAGACCCCCAGAGAGTACTCAGGACCCCTGCCCCAGTGGACCACACTAGAGCCCAAGACTCTCCCAGAGCTCCTGGAGGCCCCTGCGTCCCCCCCAAACCATCTGCCAGGCTGGTGTCCAGGCTGGTGCTGGAGGGCCGCGGGCAGCAGCCGGGGGACAGCAGGCTGGGCCGGCTTCCGGGGGCTGCGCCTCCAGGCAGGAAAGGCAACAGCGGCCAGGGAGCAAATCTCAAATGACAACGGGACTGCCAAGTTGGGCACCTGGCGTGGGGGAGGGGTGTGCAGGGACAGGGGACGAGGCCGCGCTGGGGGCCTCAACAACCCTGAGCGCCCCTCCAGGGGCCCAGCGCAGGGCCAGCAGGATGAGAACTCCCGCCCTGGCCTCACCTTGCCCTACTGTGAGGGTCGATCTGCGGCCCAGGGTGTCGGACCGAAGCCCGCCGACTCTGCCCTTCCCTGCTGTGTGACTCTGGGTCTGCCTGCCTGTCCCCCTGGGCCAACAGCCCCACAGTCCGGCACCAGGCTGCATGTCTCAGGAGCAGGGATCTCCCTGTCGGCCGGGTGGAGGGAATTCCGCAGACGCCGTCTTCTAAAGACGGCTAATCAGACGCGCTGCTGTTTGTTGTAAACACAACGCTCCGTGCGGCGGCCCAGCGTGCGGCGGCCCAGCGCGCGGCAACTTAAAGGAAGGGCAGTGGCGGTGGCAGAGCCCGAAGGTCTGCCTGGCTTCCTCGCCGCTGGCCAATTGCGCCGTCCCCAGAGCCCTCTCTGCCTGGAGCCACAGGCAGGCAGGTACGCGGGACATCCCAGCTTTCCAAGGACACGGGTTCCTGAGTCCCCCCAGCGGCGGCTGGCACAAAGCTGTCCCCGCCCTGACAGGTCCCTGTGCCGAACCGCGGCCTGTTCTAACCGCGGAGCCCCAGCAGCCTGCCCGTCTCCCCGCAGCAGCCACGCACCCTGGAGGGGAGGGGCATTATCATCCTTTTTTGAGGAAACTATTCTCCAAGAGACAAAATAGGAATTCATCCTCTGCTAGATCTAGAAGGCGGGGGCACGGGTGCCTGGGTGACTCAGTGGGTTAAGCCGCTGCCTTCGGCTCAGGTCATGATCTCAGGGTCCTGGGATCGAGCCCCGCATCGGGCTCTCTGCTCCGCGGGGAGCCTGCTTCCTCCTCTCTCTCTGCCTGCCTCTCTGCCTACTTGTGATCTCTGTCAAATACATAAATAAAATCTTAAAAAAAAAAAAAAAGACGGCGAGGGCAGAGCCGAGCAGGCCCTCAGTGCTGGGCAGAGGGCACGGGCGCACCCCCACCCGTACCAGCCCCTCCTGGGAAACCTTCACCACGGCCCCCACAGCCGATCTGCCCCCTGCATGAGGCTTTTTTCTGCCAAGACCAACACCATGGGGGACGCTCGGGGACTTGGTCCTCAGCAGTCCTGCTCCAGGGCTGGGCTACAAACCAACACACTTCTGGAACCTTCCATGACCTGCCAGGGCCACAGTGACCTAGTCTGGGATCCACAGATAGTCTAGCCCATCCTCCCCCCCACCCCCGCGCAGACCCCAGGCCTCAGCCTCTCTCTCCTCGCCAGGGACCGGCGGCAGCAGCGCCCACAAGCTGGGCAGAAAGCACGAACACGGCCTCCGCTCCCGCGGTGCTGCCCAAGAGCCCAGCGGCTGGTGGGGAGCCCTTGTGTGCCCCACCAGACCCTCAGCCTCCCGGCTGCCCCTTCTCCTCTGCGCCACCGCCACCACCTTCCCTCCGTGGGCCGGCTCCGAGTAGGGCCCTACTCACCCCAGCCACAGATCAGCCCCCACCCTGTCCTCATGCCTGTCTCTCGGGGACCCCACACCCACAAATGAGTTCATCATCCTGCCTCGGGATGCGTCATTGGACAAGCTCTGTGTTTGTAAACACACGGCCCGCTCGTTCCTTTCCTGCCAGAGCCGGCCAGAGAGGGGGTGCACTGGTGCCGCTCCCCAATGCCCTCTGGACGTGATCAAGCCTCAGCAAGAGCCCCCCTGCCACGGAGGACAGGCCGCAGCCCAGGCCCCCGCGGGGCGCCCAGTGAACAGTGAAGCAGCTGCGGGCCAGGTCACCAGAGCCCACATCCCGGGACAGGTCTTCACAGCCAAGGGGGCCCCACTGCCAAGCACAGCCCAGCCTGGAGCAGGGGCTGAGGTGGACAGCCTGGGCCACTGTAGAGCACAGGAGGGTCCCCAAGCCCCACTGCCTCTCCAGGCCCACTGCACAGCACCTCCAGGCGGCCTGCACCCAGCCGTGCCCACGGTTCAGCACCACGATTCACTGACCAGAGCCCACCCCACACGGGACACCCGGCCTGAGCCACTTCTAGGTGCCTCGGGGATGCAGTGTCCACTCCCAGGTGGGCAGGGGTGAGCTGTGGGGCCTGAGCCAGCACAGAGCACCCCACCGAGTTCAGAAGCATGGGGACACCCGCCCTCCTGGGACCTGGGGACACCTGCACAGAGCCGTTCCTCACGCCGCGGTAGCTGAGGCCAGCACAAGCTCATCCAAGACCAGGGCAGGGCTAACCGGCCATGACGCAAAGACACGCCCTTACGGGGCATGAGGTCAGCAGCGGTCACCCTAGAAGTTGAGCCTCAGGTTAAGTGGAAGATGCAGACGCCCCCAAGGGCACCGGTCAGAGGCTCTGACTCACACACAATCACCCCAGCGGCCACTCAAGGGTCTGCCCTGAGGGCGTCACCACAGGCCCAATATGGGCCACATGTGCCCTCCCCACTGAGCGGCCGTGGACAGGGAGGAGCCTGTGCCACACGGAGGAGGCCAGAGACCATGTGGCCCCCCCAGGGCAGAGCCGGCAGGTTGGAGGAGGCACAACCAAACCCGGGTGGAGGGAAGGGCCTCCAAGGGCCTGCCCAGGGCTAAGGGGACAGAGACGGGGCCAGCCCCTACCAACAGGGCTCCACCGCCACAGCGGCCAGAGGGTGACAGCGCGGACAGACCCCTGAACCCGCGCTGCCCACCTGGGCCCACAGCACGTGTGCAGGGGAGCACGCTGGAGCCGTGGGACGGCCACCGAGACAGGACCCGGCCAGCTGCCACCAGCCATGGGGCCGACGAAGCACCTCCCTTTCTGCCAAGGGCAAGACCCAGCATGTAGCAGGAAAAGGCCGGACCAGTCTCCTCCCATGGCTCACCCAGCCCACCGGACGACGTCTGTGTCCCCTGAGCCCCCTGTGGCCACGGCCACCCTGTCCCATCCTGTCCCACCACAGGGACAAAGGTGCCTCAGGGTCTCGGCACCATGGCTGGGGGCGACGTGTGGCCGGGGCCACGGCGAGGCTGGCCACAAGAAGGGCGGCGCGCCCGCTCTCTGGCGCCTCCCACCACCGTCTCTGCCCCTTGAGGTGCCGCCAACATCATTTACCAGGCGCCCCTCCTCTGGGGACCCACCCTGGGTGAACCAACCACAGGCCCAGGGCTGCAGCCTTGACTCCGCGGGGCGTGAAGGGCCAGGCCAGCAGCAGCTGGGCTCTGCCCGTGGACGGTGCTGACAGAGGCCCTGAGGGGCATCTGCTTCTCCCCGGGTCAGGGGCGGAGCACGGAACACAGCCTTCCTCCAGGGGCCCGGGGTCCAGTGCAGGCTGGAGACACGGCGTGACACCGAGGCCAGCACCAGACCCTGGCGCTCGCAGTGCCTGGCAGTGCCTGCCCTGCACGCCGGGACCCTGGCGCCCTGGACGTAAGCGGCCTGGGAACACTCGCACGCTGCTTTCAGAGCGAGCCCCCGATCCGCCGCCGAGCCGCGCGACCATGGGAGCCCACGACGCACAGGCCAGGCCGCGGCCAGCAGCTCCACGCACTTGCCACACTCTGTGTCAAGTCCACGCTCTGCCCGGTGCCTCCCGCGGGGACGCACAGATGTCCGGGGGCCAGGCCGGCGGCAGTGCTGCGCGAGACTCGTGGAGCCCGACGCGGGGGGCCCAGGTGCCCGGCAGCCAGTGCTCCCCACCCTGCCCGCCAGCCTCTGAGCGCCCGTCGCCGTGTGCCCGCTCCAGGAGGACCCCTGAGACTGACCCACCACAGGGTCGAAAAGACCGTCCTTCCCCAGTGTAGAGCCGCTCTCTGGACCCGTCTCCTCCCCCCCGCACCATGGACACTCTCCGTCCTCCGCCCTGCTGGTGGGACGGCCAGCGCGTTGGGCAGAAGCAGGGGGTGGGTGCCAGATCCAAGAGGTGCCTGAGGGGTCCCCACTGAGTTCACAGACCCGTAGGCACCGCACGGGACCACACATGTGCCCCAGCAGACCCCCTGCTCAGGCTCTTTACAGCAGCTGCTCCCTTCCTCACAGAAGCCTGCTCTGTGCGGGAGGCACGGAAGCAGACACGCGGCCCGGGCGTGCACACGTACGCACACGTATGCACACACATGTGCGGGCGGGCTGAAGTGAGCTTCCGTAAGGCGCAGTGGAGGCGCAGTCGCCCCACAGACCTCACAGCTCGCAGGCTGTGGAGCCGGCTTCCTCCCTCTCCCCCAGAGCAGACTGGATCCTTCAGACGCCGCAAGCACCCGGTCCACTCTCAGAGCCTGCCCCCCCCCATGCCCACATCTGACAGCCCCAGCCACGGGCCAAGTTCACCGCTGGCACGGCCCAGGGTCCAGCCTGCCCCGCTCCCCAGCACACACCCCCAAGGAGAGCGACGCCGGCTTCCTCCCAACGTGAAACAGAACCCACTGTCCGGAGCAGAGCCCCTCCATTCAGCTCCAGGAGCGTTCACCATAGCCCCTCAACGTCTGTGCCAGGCTGGGGCAGGGCTGGGAGACGGCGCCATCGCCGCCAGCCGCAGTGGCCCTCGTGCGGGCTGCAGGGGCAGCGGCACGTGGACAGAAGTAGAAGGAAGGGCTGAAAACTGCCGACCGTCACAGGCACACGCGAACCCTGCCCAGCCCGCGCTCACCACGCCCCCCCCTGTGGTCACTACACACGCACCGCGATGGGAGAACACACAGCACGGGGCAGGGGCAACCACCAGACTGAGGGCGTGGACACGGCCCAGCACTCCAGAGTTGGAAAGCCCAACCCTGACCACGGCAGTATCAGGAGAAAAGCCGCGCTTGGACACCGGAGAGGGGACCACGAAGCCACCAGGGAGGAGGACAGACCTCCAGGTGACTCTCCCCAGGTGGGCAGCTGACTGCTCGAGAGCAAAACCGAGCACAGTCAGGGGCTACACTGTCCATGTGCGGAGCGGAGGCGCCGCCTGCACCCACCCCCAGGACACCCTCCAGAAACCAGGGCAAGCGTCTCGAGAACACAGAGTCAGCTACCGACACAGCCTCACTAAAGCAAACCCTAAAGATGCATCTTCAGACATTAAAGGGAGAAAGCAGTTCCACGTGCCGAGCTGCCGGAGGAGGAAGGGAAGTGGTGAGCGTTGAGGGTGACCCAGCGCACACAAAGCGAAGGAACCACAACGCCTCGTGAGCTCAGCAGGACGATGAATGCTGAACCCGGTGCATGAGCAGGCAAGGGTTGGGTCAAAATAACAGGTTCTGGGGTCCGTCCCCGCGTCTGTCGGGAATAGGATAAAGATAAATTAACTTTGAAATAAAGCCAGTATGGGGGCGCCTGGGGGCTCGGTCAGGGAAGCCTCCGACTCTTGGTTTCAGCTCAGGTCGTGATCTCAGGGTCACGAGACCGACCCGCGGGGTGCGGCGCTGGGCGCACTGGCTGTGGCGCCTGCGTGGGATCCTCTCCCTCTGTTCCTTCCCCACGGAACACGAGCAGCTGCAAGTCACAGAGTCGCCGCGGAAGAGACAGAAACTCCGCCGGATTTCAGGCTGCTCTAAGAGGTGGAACCAGAATAAGGAAAAGAGTCAGTGGGAGGTGAGGGAAGGCGAGAGAAAAGCAGACATAAACACCAGAGAATGATAAGCACAGAAATCAAATGATAGACATAAACCCAAATATCAATGATTTTGATAAATGACAACAGACGGAAAGTTCTAGCTAAAAACTTAAGCTTGTCGGATTGAACGGAAATGGATTCCAGATCCGCGGCGAAGAACCAAAAGCACATGTGGCGTACGGACGCGGGGTCTGACCCAAAGGACGGGAAAGAAGGAGGCAGACGCCACCCAGAGCCTCCGTCGCCAGCGCACGGTCGGAAGGAAAGCACGACCAGAGTCACATGAGCCTGAAGTTCGAAGACCTGGGAGCTGTTTTTTTGTTTGTTCGTTTTTCAGATTTTATTTATTTATTAGACACAGAGACAGAGATGACAGCAGGCAGGCAGAGAGAGGGAAGCAGGCTCCCCGCTGAGCAGAGAGTCCAATGCAGGACTCGATCCCAGGACCCTGAGATCATGACCTGAGCCGAAGGCAGCGGCTTAACCCACGGAGCCACCCAGGCGCCCCACGGGGAGGTGCTCTAACCAAACGGGTATGCCTGAGAACTTGGTTTCAGAACGACAGAACTCGGAGAGAAATGAGTCCGTCCCGCACCAGGTTAGGTTTCCACGCTCGTCCCGCAGACAGAAAGGGGAACAGAGCTCCGACCTCAGCGAGCAGGCTTGCTGTGCGCGGAGAGACCTCACACACCGTCCACTGCCAGACACACACTCCTGGTCAGCACAAACAGAGCAGGCTCGGAAGCGGCTCAGAAGGAGCCAGAAGGCACGTTCCGAAAACCCTAAGGACCCGCCGTCACACCGAGCACTTTCTCCGCCCGCAGCGCGACAAGAGAGAAGCCGTGGGAAGCTCACGGGACAGTAACTAGAAAAGACCCCACATGTTTGTCTCTCGAGAAACTCCGAAAATCCCGACAGATTAAAGAAAGAGCGGTGGGAGATTGAAAGAAATATGTGTATTTTCAGGGGAACGACCGTCCACGTCGCAGCTTGTACGAGAGGAAACCGGGAAGAACTAAGGAGCCGCGCGTCTGTCCTCAGGAACCAGAACGAGCAGCAGAAGCGGCAGGACACACACGAGCGCTCGGTCCCGCAGCGAGGAGCCGGGCCCCGGCCGGGCGCCCCACCCCCGCCCACCCACGGAAGAGCACGGCGCACAGATCAGCTGCTCAACTTGGTCCCAATAAACCTGAAAACCTGGACAAAGCGGACAAATTCTCAGGAATACATGTTTTGTAAGAAGCTAGCTCGGGCGGGCCGAGCGCCCTATGCCCGCGGACAGCCCTGAACCCAGGCTGTGCTGCCCACAGAGCAGCCCTACGGTACGGTGACTTCCCGGAGACGTTCCCCAAACCCTCCGAGGGCGCACGGTTCCAGGTTCGCGGCAACGACCCACAGCACCCCGGACAAGCCCTTGCTCTGAAGCACATCCCTGGGGTATCGCAGACCCTACGCATCCACACACGAGTCCCCGGTCGCGATCACCGGAGCCCACCAGCAAGCAAGAAGGGTGGCGCTGCGTGACCTCCTCCGGGACGGAAGGTCCGCGTAACGCTAGAAAACCATTTCCCTGAGGTGACCCTACGTGACACAACAGCGGGTCAAGGAGAGGTCACAGGACACTCAGAAGTGTTTACGACACCCATCTGTCATGCTGACACCCACGCCCGTCAGGCACAGGAGTGGTCAGACGGCTGGTAGTCCCGCACGGCGGTGTGGCGAGTGGCACGGCCCCGGCCGTGAGCCCACCGCAGGGCACCGCGGCTCCTCCCGAACCCGACAGGTGCCCACCTCCGCACGGCCGCTCCTCTGGAAGACAAGCGGCGACAAGCGACTTCCCAAGTCCTGCCCTGGACGGGCGGTCGCAGCGGCTCTGAGCCCCAGAGCCTCCAACTGCCAACAACCCAGCCGCTTGCTGAGAGCCGCGGCACCAGGTGCCACGCCGTGGGATGGGGGGAGCTGTGGAGTCCCCGGGAGCCGCATGCCACCGGCGCCAGGCTGGGAACCACAGGACCGGCCTGCAGGCGCAGAGCAGTGCATGGTCTCGCTGGGATGTGGCTGGCGGGCACAGCATCACCAAAACAGGCACTGCCGGCTGGACATCCCTCTAGCACGCAGACCCGCAACCAGGACCCGCAAACACACTAAGGATGCACACAAGGAGTTCGTCCAAGATTTGAGGGAACAACACGCACAGGAGAGGACGGGCGGCCTCACAGCATTTAGAAACTGGTGACTAATGTCCAGCAGGAGTAGGAAGCTCATGGTGTAAAAGGACCCAGAACCTGCCGAGATGCAGGGTGGGGGCCCAGGAGGCTGCCTGGGGAACCCCAGCAGCGGGGCACGCCCAGGAGGCGGCTGGGACACAGCTGCCGATGGTCACTGGGGAGGAGCACTGCCGGGAGGCTTCCTCGAGGATACCACGCAGTCGGGCCTCCCTCGAGGTACAGCCCTGACCCCTGGCAGTAGGCCCTGTGGGGAGCAGGGAGCTTGCCACCGCGATCAGAAGGGCCGAGCAGGGAACAAGAGCCAGCCCAGCCGAAGGCAGGGGCACAGACCTTGCAGACTGGCACGAAATTCACATCGTTGCAAGAAGACTGTCCAGCACTTCTGGCCGGGCAGGGATTACCGTCCCCTGAAGACGATGCTGAGACTCAAGTCCAGGAGAAAAACAAAAATGAGAAGCAAAAAGAAAACTTGGCCGAAGAAGGGACAAGGACGTGCAAGCGGCCTGCGTGAGTGATCAGAGGGATTCAGGTGGAAGCCACAACACCACTTCACACCCACCAGACTGGCAAAAATTAAAAGCCAGGCAAAACCTTGGCAAGAATGCAGCGCTGGGGACGGGCGTCCCCGCCAGCGGGGGCTGGCGCTGGCGCGACCGCGCTCCACGAAGCAGCCCGGTGTCACACTGATCACAGCCCCCCAAACCCCACTACGGGCCGGTGCTGACGCCAGGCCGGCCGCCTGCAGCTACACACGCACAGAGGACCGGCACTCGGGTGCCGACCGCAGCACAGACGAAACTGGCCGACCAAGCCCCAGGTCCCCTTACAGTAGGGACTGTCATTCCGCAGGGACCACACGGCAGGGACAGCCACTGGCGCAACATCACTCCAAAACGTAAAGACCGGGCCAAACCAAGACACTCAAAGGGATAGAGGGAGTGTGACCCCTTCCACAGAAAGTCCCAGGAGCAAGCTGAGAACAGCCCGTCCGAGGGCTCGCGCGCAGGAGGCTCAGGCAAGGGACGAGCACCCCCTCTCAGGGAGGGTGTCTGCTCTCCAGTAAAGTCGGAGGACACCCGCTCCAACCAACATTCTGGACGGTCAACCCGTCAACTCTGCCGGCCCACCCTGACCACTCGATGGCCCTGGGGCATCACCATGCCACCCCCACCCCTACATCCCATCCAGGCAGAGCCACGGAGCTCCCAACCCCAGCCCTGTCCCGCCAGCCCCAAATCCCCCGCCCACACCCTCCCCCAACACTCACTGGAGTGGACGTCCCAGACCAGCTCCAGGAGGGGCAGGCCACGCCCCAAAGGCAGCTCCTACCTCCTGGCCTCTCCTGCTACCACCCCCCAGCACCCCCAGGTAAATGTCCTTGGGTAAGCCCCAGGAAGCCGCTGAGGAGGGGCAGCAAAGACGGGCTCCTGTCTGCACCCCCCTTCTGGGGACACTTGGAGTATCAAGGGGGCAGGGACACAGGAGGCAAGGGGGGGACGGGTGTGGTGGACCGGGTGGTGGTGGTGGTGACAACGCAGAGGGGACAGACAAAAGCATGGGGGGTGAGGGGGAAAGTCCTCAGGGATCCCGGCTGTGAGTCCCGACTCTAAGGCAAATGCCCAGGATGGGCAAGGGTAAGGGGGCTGGGCCCGGGGAGATGCTCCTCAGCGTGGCTGCGAGCCCAGAGGCTTCCCAGAGAAGAGGCAGGTGCACCAGGAGTCCTCCGCCGCAAGCCCTGGTAACGCTGACCCTCAGGTCGCACAGGAGGCCTCATACAGATTGGCGGGTGTGTTAAGGGCCCAGTCTGTCCACTTGGCACAGCAGTGCTCTGACCTCCCAGCCCCGCACGCGTGGTGGGCAAGCCCCACGGACCAGAACCCCAACTCCTCACCCCGTGACACCTGCAGGATGAGCCTGCGTGTGGTCCCCCAGCAGCTCACCACCCACTTCCTGTGCCTGGACGGCGCTCCTGAGGCCCTCACCCACGGAGCGCTCTTGAGGTCTGGTGTCCACTCAGAACAGACTCTGGTGCGAGTCTGGCCCCTCCTCAGCTTGAGGGCTCCATCATGGGGGACCACCAAGTCAGGAAGAAACCAAGAGAGCTCCAAGCTGCCAAGAGAAACGCAGCTGCCCGTCCGAGTGGACTTGATCTGGCTAGAGCACTGGCCTGTGGGCTAGAGCTCCGCCAGCTCCTCCCACCGGGGTCCAGGCACTTCTTGGTCAAGGGAGCGGGCAGTCTTTCACCAAAGCGGAATGGACAGCCCGGTGCAAAGTGCCCTGCTCATGGGCACGCAGGTGTCTCTAACTCGGAAGCCTGGTGCAAGCAGGTAAGGGGCAGCAGGACTGGGCAGGCCCCCGCGAGACCACGAATAAAGAGGCGTGTCCTGGGTGAAACCGTACAATCCTGGTCCCAGCCCGAGTTGTTCCCTGGACACTGCGGGCCCGCGGGTCACTCTCAGGACGCCCAGCTTGACAGGGTGGCTGGCCGCAGAAGGAAATCTGACAGCAGTGGAGAGAGGACACACCTGAGCCGACCCCACCAGCCGTGGACAGGTGCATGATGCCGCCCGGGAGCCCAAGCAGGTGAGCGCCCCGCGCCTCGGGGAGCCCGCGCCGCTCCCTCCCGCGGCGCCAGGACCTCGGGGGGCCCTCACGCGTCAGAGGTCGCTCCCGCAGAACGCGCAGGCCCGAGAGGGGGCCGCAAACGCGAGGCCCCGGCTGGGGGACTCCGGGCTGACGGTCCCGTGTGCGGGTCCTGGGTCAACCGTCCCGGGCGGGGGCCCGGGCTGCCAGGTCCCGGGCGCGCGGTCCCGGGCGGGGGGACTCTGGGCGCGGGTCCCGGGGGACGGCCAGCTGCACTGTCCCGGCTGCCCCTCCCCGCGCGCGAGGGCCCGGGTGGGGTCCCGGGTGGGGTCCCCGGTGGGGACGGTGCGGGGCGCAGGTCCCCGAGGGGCAGTGCGGGGCGGGGACCCCGGGCGCAGGGCCCCTGGCGGACGGGGCCAGGCGGGCCGTCCCGGGCGGGGACGACGCAGTGCGCAGGGCCCGGGCGGGCGGTCCGGGCGCGGGTCCGGGCGCGGGTCTCGGCGTCCGGCAGGTGCGCGCGGGAACAAAGCGGCCGGGCGGCGGCGTACCTGGGCACGCAGCTGGGGCTGGAGCCGTCCACCTCCCAGGTGGCGAACAGGTTCATGGGCACCGGCGTGTTGAGCGCGGCGGGCGCGCCGGCCAGGCCCAGGCGGCCCCGCTCGGCCATGGCGCCGGCCCCGCCGCTCCCTCGGCGGCCTGGGCTGCGGCCGGGCCGCGGACGCGCGGCGGCGGCGGGCGGGCGGGCGGGCGGGCCGGGCGCGCGGAGGGCGGCGGCGCGGTCACATGGCTGCGGGCGGCGGGGACGGCCGGGCGGGCGGCGGACAGGCCCGCGGGCGGCAACCAGGCTGCGGCCGCCCCGCCCCGCGCCGCGCGCCCCGCCCCGCCCCGCCCCGCGCCGCGCGGCCCCGCGCCGCGCGCCCCGCCCCCGCCCCGCCGCCGCCGCCGATTGGTTGGGCGGGCGCGCGCTCGCCGCCTCGAGCCCAATCGCGGCCCGCGGAGCGCTCGCCGGAAGTGCGGGGACGCGCGCGCTCCCTGCCGGCGACCCGCGCTCGCCCCGGCCCGCGGCCCGCGAGAGCGCGCGTCGCGCCTGCGCACCGGCCCCGCCCCGCCCGCCCCGCCCCCCGGGAGCCGCCGAGCGGGACCCCGCACGTCCTCTTTCCCCTCTTCCGGGGGCCCGTGCGCCCCACGCGCTCCCGCGTCCCTGGCCGCCCGCTGCCGCCCAGCACCCCGCCCCGCGCGCCCGGTGTCGCCACGCCGCGACCCCGGGGCCTCCGCCGGTCCCTCCCCCCGCTCACTGACCCGGCCCTCGGGGTGCCCGGAACCGACGCCCCTCCGGTCCCCGGAGGCTCCCCGACCGCGCAGAGTGTCCGTGCGCCCCCCGCGCCCCCACCGCGGGCCTCAGGTGCCCCCGCCCCCCACCCCGGGCCCTGGCGGACCGCGGCCGGGGGTCCTGCGTGCGGGGCCGCCGGGGCGCGGCGACCGGCCGGGGCGTGCGGCTGACCCTCGGCCGGCCCCCGCCGCGGCGCGCTCCCCGCGAGCCCCGGCCGCCCGGCAGTGGGACCGTGGACAGTGGGACCGTGGACCGCAAGCCTCCGGGGCGGGGCGGGGCGGCTCCTGGCCCCCGGGCTCGCCGTGCCCTTGGGGACCCAGGCGGGTGGGAGGCCGTGAACAGGGCGACCCACTGGGCCCGCGGGTCAGGGAAGGTGGGGAAAGGCCCCCGAGAAAGGCCATCTAGATGTGGGGGCCCAGGGAAAAGTGTCCTGCCCCATCCTTCTGGCGGTGGTTCTGGTCGGTCACCAGTTGCTGCCCTGGGAGGTGGGACAAGCCTTTCTGACGTCTGCTTCTTGGCATCCGCACTGTTACTGCCCACTTGCTCTCTTTCCTTCCCTGTCAGTGTTTTGTCGTGCACAGGTGGTTTGCTTGAAACAAGTCCCGTCCAAGCAAACCCTCCTCTTCCTGGCCTGGGGCTCCGCCATCTGGGGTGCCGCTGCGGACCCCATGCCGCTGCCTCCCTGCGAGGCCGGGCCCTCCAGCTGTGGCTCGCTCTGCAGCTGCAAACAGCCAGGCCACACTTGGGAGAGAACAACAGGATCTGTGTTCTGCACACGCTCCTGCCCCCAGGGGTGGCTCGGCGAAAGCCCAGAGGGCCTGTGTGTCCTCAACCAGCTGACGGCGTACTGGGTATGGTCACAGAGAGCTGGGCCTGCCCGGCAGAGCGCCTGGGGCCCTCCTGCCTGTGAGGTGGGGAAGGGGACGTGACCGTGTTCAGGGAGCACGCGGCAGTCCCTGGTGAGGACAGGCAGCCTTTGGTGGGCGGGCAGGAGATAGACAACCCTTGACCTCAGCGCTGCCTGACACTCCAGGTCCATGTGTGCCAGCGTCGCGCCCAGGCAAGGAATATGGTGGGGGCCATGTGAGGAAATATGGGGTGACCACGCCAAGCACATGGAGGCTTGACACCAGTCATTCTAGTAAAGCCGCACACTCCCAGCATTACGAGCCATTCTGGGATGTGACAGTCCTGTCCCCATTCCCATTTGACTACTGAGGAAACTGAGGCACGGACGTTATGCAGCTGCTATGGGAGGGGACCCGGGTGTGAGTCCCACCGTCTGACCCAGGGCCACCCCTGGTGGGCACCATGGTGGAAATTCTTAAATGCTTTAGTCAGGGAGGCAGAGACAGAACACCCCACCCTGTGCCCTCTACCTGTGACGCTGTCTGTGCAGCTTTTTAAAGCAGGGGTATGAACACCACAGTGTTCATGGGGATGAGATTGTGGCTTTTTGGGTTTTCCAAGTTTTCTACAGTGGTGATCAGAGATACTTTTTGGCAGAAGCTGTTATTTGCATTGTTATTCTCAGAGTTGAAAATGAGTCTGTGTTCATCTTCCACTTGTGGACTGTCCCAGGATGAGTGCCTTCGGAGCTGGGAGGGCGTCCCTCCGTGTAAGCCTGGCATGCCGTCACACACACACACACACACACTCACACCCAGAATGCTTTATGGCGGCTGCATCTTTATAGACAGGAACTTAGTACAAGAGGAACTTCTCCGGACAGCCGGGGCGGCTGGGTGTGGTTGGGGAGGAATCCTCGAGGATTGGTTGTCCAGAACCCTGGAACTCCAGAAGGGCTCCGTGACGACCTTTCCTGAGGAACTGACAGTCGGCTGGAACTTTCCTGGTCTGCCACCGTTTTTTAAAATGAATTAAAGCCTCGGGTTTCCAACTGGTGTGATGGACTCATGCTGTGTCGCAGACAGGAAGGGTCAGGCTCAAAGCCCCTTTTATCCACCCCCCCACTATCACTGAGAGCCCCTCTGCCTGCAGGTGAGGGCTCTGGGGTTTCTGCTTGGACAGTACAGACTTCTGGCTCTTTGGAAACTCATTCGTCTCTTCAGCCCGACTTAAGATTAGACCACCCAGGTGTGGGAACATGATGAGGCACCGGGCAGGTGTGGACCCTGCTGGCAAGAGGTTCCCTTATGGGTGAGGGGGCTGCCAGGCTCCCCTTGGTCCAGGAACTGGGCATGCATCTTTCCTTCAGAAGAGACACAGGATCATGGGCACAGTTGGCAACAGAGGGCGTGCTGGTGGCAGACCTCTGCTGTGCTCACGGGTGTTACACCCCAACACAGCATCAGGGGGACAGCTCAGCCTCTCGGGTCGGTCTCCTGTAGGACCCGGGCACTGGCCAGCTGGATGACCTCTGCCTGGTCCAGCCGGCAGCTTTGCCAGCCTTCTCTGCTCTTCCCAGGAGCCAGGCTGAGGAGGCCACCCTCGCTGGAACCAGTGCTTGTCTAGTGTCTGCTCCCGGCAGGAGGACAGGACTTTGAAACTCCTGCACGTGGCCTGCGTCCCAAACACCTTTCTGGTTGGAACAGCGGTGTGCCCGAGCCACATTGCCGAGGTGGGCACAGAAACTCTTGGCACAGAAGGCACAGCAGGCCTCCAGGAGCAGCCAGGGGAGCAGGCCTCCTACAGGGAGAGGAAGAGTGGTCGCCAGGGACACAGGCAGCCTCCTGATGCAGGGCAGGTGCACAGGGGACCGTGTGACTGGGAAGGCGGGCTGCTAGCCCCCGGGGTGTGTCTGAGACACTCCAGGAGGACTCGTGGGGAGTGGGCTCTTGGTGCACGAGCTCAGAGCACCACTTACCCGTCTGTTGCCGCTCCTGAGCCATTAGCCTCCACCGCGCAGCACATGGCAGGGAACCCTCTCACATTTGAGGCCAAAGATTCAGATATTGGCTCATTTGTTCACTTAATAAATGATGATCAAGCCAGTTTCAAACCCCGAGAACACAGGAAAGAAAACACAGAAGAGCTCTTATCCTCGGGGAGCTTACCTTCTCCCAAACAGGGACTCTGAAAGGTCAGCCTACACATAAAAACGCGGCACTTGTGGGTGGGGGCAGTATGGGGGGGGTGAGACGGGAGAGTCTGTAAGGGTCGGTGAATGGGTTACGACAGTAGATCAGGGTCTGCTGAAGGCGAAATCGGTGAAGCGGGAGACCGGAGAAATTCACGGGGCTGCAGCGCGGACAGAAATCCGGGAAGAGAGGAGGAAGGTGTGGAGGCAGGTGTGAAGGTGTCTGATGCATTCACCCGCGGTTCCGGAGCAAAAGGAACAGGGTGACGGAGTCGGGGGAGTGCGTGGAGGCCCTCTCACCCCGGGACGCGTCAGCCGAGCAGGGACAGAGCTTTGGAGCAGGAGAGCAGACAGAGCATGGAGGGCCCAGCCAGAGCCGGTGCTGGGCAGGGAGGCGGGCGGAGGGGCAGGGGAGGAGCCCATCGGCCACAGCCGGGGGCTTCACTCTCCCCCCAAGTGGGCTACCTCCACAGACTTCCCACGGCGGGGACGGGCCGCTCGCTCCTGCTTCCGCGGCAGCCCGGTCGTTCTGGGGAGAAGGGGCTCCGGAGGCCAAAGTGGGTGGAGGAGACCCCGGGGGGCATGGACGGGGGGGGGGGCAGGGAGGGGCGGGTATGACTGCGGGTTTTAACGCGCGAATAGGCTGGACGCGGGAGGTGAGGGTGCGGGCGCCCACGAACTGGGCGCCCACGAACCATGTTGCTCGTGCAGCCGGTGACAGCTGGTGGTCTCAGTTGATAGAGACCAGGGCGTACCTGGGAAAGTGCTTCCAGCGAGCACTCCACCTGGAGCAAGGGGCGGGGAGGGCGAGTCTTAGACACCTGGACCGAGGGAGCGGCAGGGCCCTGAGCAGCCCCCGAAGGCTGACCCACCTAGAAGCCCAGAGACAAGGGACCCCTACTCGGTAGGGGGAGTAGCTCCCTGCACATCTGCTGAGTGGCCAGGTGGGTGAGGAGGAGACGGTGAGCCAAGGGGTGCCGGCCCATCCCCCAAAACACCGGCAGGGAAGCTGGGATCCTGTTCAGAGGAACAGAAGCAAAATAAAATACCTGGGAACAAACTTGGTCAAAGTTAGAAAGTGTTAAAATTCTGCGGAGGAAAGTAAGAGAGGTTTACTCAGTCCTAACTTGAACCTGAACTGTGACCTACACAAAATGTCGATTTGCATGTCGTCCCATCTATTCTCAGATGTACGCGGGACACTGAGTGCGAGCCTATGGCCAGGACGCGTTTGCAGAAGAGGGAGGCGGGGCTGCATTGACCTAAAGGATGGAGTGACGGTGTCCGGAAGTAGGGACCAGCTGGGGGCGGGGGGGGGGGACACTGAGAGCCAAGAATGGGCCTCAGGCACTCAGGAACTCAGGGGGTGGACACAGCTGCACGGGGATTATCAGGGAAAGATGGGTTCCCCCCAAAATGCTGTGGGACGACAGGCTGGACTCAAAAAAAACAAAAACAACTTAATCTTTACCTCGCTTTTTACACCAAAATAAATTCCAGACGGAGCAAGAATTTAATCTTGAAACATGTAACAATAAAGGCTCTAGAAAAACACTGGAAAGAACGCTTTATATGTTTTTAGTAAGCAGGGTTTTTATAAGCCAACCACAAAGCCCTAAAAGAGGAGACTCACCATTTTGTTCATGTTCCGAAAAAAAGCCAAAAGACCACAAACTTGGAAAATTTGCAAAAGATATAGCAAAAGAATTCTTTTAACCCCTAAAGAGCTCTTGCAAATCAGTAAGTAAAAAAAAGAACCAAGTAGAAAAATCTGCAAAAGATAGGACCCCCGTTTCACAGCCAGTATTAAAAATTAAATTATATACTGGGGCGCCTTGGTGGCTCAGTGGGTTAAAGCCTCTGCCTTTGGCTCAGGTCATGATCTCAGGGTCCTGGGATCGAGTCCCGCATCAGGCTCTCTGCTCAACGGGGAACCTGCTTCCCCCTCTCTCTCTGCCTGCCTCTCTGCCTACTTGTGATCGCTCTCTGTCAAATAAATAAATAAAATCTTTAAAAAAAATTAAATTATATAAATTTATAATCATGAAATATAAAGGTGATAAACACACTGGAGTCGTGCTGCTAAGCATAATGCATTCTTAGGACGCTCTGTGCTCCTCGTGTATTTGCGTCTGGCGAAAATGCCGCTGGCTGCACTCCCTGAGCTCACGTGCAGAGCGCCCGTGGGCAACTGGAAGTCGGCCACGTGGGAGGGTCTACACCGCAGAGGCCGGCAAACCCCCGGGGAGGGGGCAAGGGCCCGGAGTCATTGTTTTCCTTCGGCCATGGCTAGGAACCTCGTGCTTCGCAGGTCTTCTGCCGGAGCTCCCACAGGACTCGTGATGGTCTACTTTCCGGAAGCTTCTCCCCTCCAAACAAATCCTGTCCCAAGAGCGTTGAATGCCCCGTAACAGATGCTTCACTTCCCAGGACAAAACACAAAGGTTGTGAAACAAAGACATCGGGGTGCCCTGTGGTTGGCAGGAGCAGCACAAGCGTCTGGAGAAGAGCTTACTCCCTCCTCCCGCGCCAAGCACCTTTCTGGAGTTATCCTCGCCCCCAAACCCACCATGTCAAGCCCGCCGCCCGAGATCCCAGATCGCGCACCAGGTCCCTCCTCCAGCAGAAAATGAGCAAAGGACAGCCCCCGCTTTCCTCTGATGGTGGCAGTCTTGGCTAGGAAGGAGACTTTATGTCTGCACAGGCCACGGCCTCTGTCCGTCCACTCTGTCCACTGCCAGGTCCCTCTCACTTTGCAGCGACCGGAGGCTCCCACCCTTTCCTGAAGGCCCCTGGCTCCTCCCACCAATGGCCACCCATCCCTCCTCTCCTTCCGGCCAGGAGAGGGAGCATCCTTGGGGGCTTTTCTTTCGAACAGCTTCACTAACGTAGAATTAGCCGTAACAGAACCCGTGGGGCACCTGGGCGGGTCAGTGGATTAAGGATCTGACTCATGATGTCGGTTCAGGTCCTGATCTCAGCCTGTCGAGGTTGAGCCCGCGCCGGGCTCTGCACTGGGTGTGGCATCCGCTTAAGGACGTGGACCAGCACCCACCCATTGAGAGGGGACGATCAAACGATCTCTGTGTACCTTTGTCAAGTTGTGCAACCGTCACCACCAACTTTAGGCCTTTCTCAGCACCCCGACCCCTCCCCATGCCCACTGGCAGTCCCTTCTGTTCTGTCCAGCCCCTGCAACCACCACCTGCTTTCTGTCTCCACAGATGTGCCTTTTCTGGACGTTTCTCCCAAATGGAAGTAGACGGTAGGTGACCCTCTCACTCAGCGAGGGGCTCCCGTGGTTCCTTCCCGCGGCCCCGGGAGTGCTTTGTTCTTCTGACGACCAGCCCAGCGCTGTCCGTCGCAGAGATGTGCCGCCTTCTGCTCGTGCGCTCACCGGCCGGAGGACGTGGGTTTGCTTCCAGCGGCAACTACAAGGACGAAGGCTGCTGTGAACATCCGTGAACGTCTTCGTGGGGACCCGGGCT